>NC_064615.1:986206975-987456975 GCF_023898315.1 Schistocerca nitens
AAAATGGCATCTAGAGTACATGGCAGGCCAAGATCAAGACGCAGTGTGTTAAAATCCGGACAGGACGTTAAAATGTGGCGGACCGTCAGCAATTGCCCACATGGGCAGAACGGCGCCGGCGCAGCCGTCAGCAGATGGCGATGGCTGAACCGGCAGTGTCCAATGCGTAACCGGGCCAAAACGACCTCCTCCCGCCGAGAAGGGCGGGAGGAGGACGTCCAAGCCGCGGGAAGAGGTTTCAAGGCCCGAAGCTTGTTGTCCGTAAGTGCAGCGCAATCGGCATGCCACAGCGATAAAATGCGCCGACAAATGACCCTGCTACAATCTGACGAAGGGACACAACAAGAAGCTGTCCGAGGCTGGAGGACCGCAGCCTTGGCCGCGGCATCTGCAGCTTCGTTCCCAGGGATACCGACATGGCCAGGAACCCACATAAAGCTAACCGGAGAACCGACGTCCACCAGCTGCTGAAGAGAGCGTTGGATCCGGTGCACGAAAGGGTGAACCGGATACGGATCACTGAGGCTCTGGATGGCGCTCAGGGAATCGGAGCAGATGACATAAGCAGAATGTCGGTGGCGGCAGATGTAAAGAACAGCCTGGTAGAGGGCAAAGAGCTCAGCTGTGAAGACCGAACAATGGCCATGGAGCCGGTATTTGAAACTTTGTGCCCCGACAATAAAAGAACACCCGACCCCGTCATTGGTCTTAGAGCCATCTGCATAAATGAAGGTCATATTAATGAACTTCGAACGAAGTTCGACAAAACGGGAGTGGTAGACCGAACCGGGGGTAACCTCCTTTGGGAGCGAGCTGAGGTCAAGGTGTGTGACGTCTACGCCTCATCACACAAAGTGACGGACGGACACTTTGCATTATGCAAAGTAGGATAGGCGGTGATTCTTGTAGATGTGACGACAGAGTACAACGCTGGTGCAGGTACAAGTGTTTCAGAGCACACCGCTAAGCGTATCGTGTTGAAGACGGAACACCACAGCAGACGACCTCTATGCATTACCATGCTGACCCAAACACTTCGTCAGCGGGCACAGGATCATCGAGATTGGACCGTGGTCCGATGACAACGTGTTACCTGGTCCGATGAGTCAAGTTTCTTGTTACATCATGTCAATGGTACAGTCCAGAATCGTCTTAAATGACACCAATAGTTGCTGTAAACATGCACAGTGTCGGGGACGCTGCCCAGTGGAGATAGTATTATGCTGTGGGGCTCATTCACCTGGGTTTCCAAGGGACCTGCGGTAGTCATCGAAGACACCCTATCAGCTGTGGACTACGTGAGCATTATTTCATCATTTTGGACAGCCTGCGGTCCTTCGTGCTTGACGTATTCCCCGACTGCGATGTCATATTCCAGCAAGATAACTCTCCGCGTCATAATGCTTAAGGACAGAATTGCGCTACAGTGCTTTGAGCAGCATGATAGTGAATTCACGTTGATGTCTTGGTAACCAGATTCACTTAATACGAATCCGATGTAACACACCGAAGAAGCTACAGTGTGCCACCTATATGTACACAAGGCACAGGCTCTAATTTACAGAAATTGCGTGACTGTGCGTAGACAACTGGTATAAATGGTTAAGTGCCCCAGAGAGCCGTTGCAAATCCAACTGAGGACTTGTCGAATCCATGCCATGCAGAATTGCTGCATAATTGCATTCCAAAGGTGGATGAACCCGCTGTAATTCATGTTTTCATTATGTTCTTGCTCTTCGTTGTGGATGTCTGGGCTAATTCCGAAATCCAATAATTACTTTTAAAATCAATGCTTGTAAATGCCATTTACTCATTATTAAAATACTTCACAGGCTCAGAACAGCTCTCTTCGCGCTGTAATGTTTACTTGATTTGCAAATTTTGTTGACCCCACTAGCGACCAGATTGAAGGCAATGATGACACACCACTGTGCCTCAGTGTCGATTATTTATCTTTACTTGTTCACCAGAACCCCAAATAAATTAACTTCCAAGATTATCGGCAGCACTATCACAAAAACAATAGCTCAAGACGGTGTCAGCTGTGTGCCCACTTTTCCTCCAGTGCTACCAATATAAAACTCATTCATAACTGAGTAAAATTAGGCGACGTTTTTGCAACTCCTGCTTCTCCACACTTGGGCAACCACAAATTCTTTAAGGTGCTTGTAAAATTCGATTTACTTGGTTGCTCGCGCAGAAGGTTGGAAATAAACTTAACATTTTTAATTTACACAAAAGAAAAATAAACTCTTGCTGTCTCCATACTCATGGTAAGCCTTTCAGGCGTAGACATCAGTCATCAGTCACAAAATGGAATGTCTTAGAAATTTTAACTGTCATAGCCCAAATATGAAATTTGCAAAACGTTTTGGCAATGCACCGCATTTTTGTTTTCTCAGCCGAAAACAATGCCACGAATGCGAAGCGTTATGTATCTATTATTTGAAGTTTCCTGACTGAACACACCAAGTTTCTGTCACTTCCGACAGATAGAGTAGCTGCAGGACAGTTCCAAAATGGCGTCTGTTGGTGATCTAAGTTACAAGCAACGTGTCATCATTGAATATCCACTGCAGAGAAAGAAAATATGGGGAATATTCACAAACGCTTGTCCAAAGTCTACAGAGCATCTACTATTGGTAGAAGTACAGTTAGTCGCTGGTCACGGAGGGTGAGGTCATCAGAAGGCGGTTCGGCGGATCTCCACGATTTGCAGTGGTCCGGGAGGCCATCCACGGCTGTCACACCTGACACACCTGGAATTTCTTTTGGAAATTTGCTGAGGCCATCGGTCCCTAGGCTTACATACTTCTTAATCTAACTTAAACTAACATTCGTTAAGGCAACACACACACCCGTGTCCGAGGGAAGACTCGAAATCCTGACGGGGTACACCCCTGACTAGCCCCCTTCGACTTCCACTTGTTTGGACCATTAAAGGATGCCATTCGTGAAAGACGTTTTGAGGACGATAAGGAGGTGATTCACACAGTGAAGCTCTGGATGCGCCACCAGGACAAGGGTTGGTCACGACAGGGTATGCACGCCCTTCTTTGGCGCTGGAGAGTGGCCATAGACTGGGATAGAGATTACGCAGAAAAAGAAGGTGTGCAGATAAAACACCTTTCTTACGTGTGTGTAGTTCTCATTATGTTCAATAAAGAATTGTTGAAAAAAAATGCGGTGCACTACTTTCTGGGCAACTCTCGTAGTTATTGGTCCTAACATTCACCTACATGGCATTTAAGACTTGAGACTAATGTCCTCTTAACTTTTGCATGAAACCCTTTGATATTGAAACTGACAACACAAAGTAATTAACATATATTTGTGTATGTGTTATCGATCTATTGATCGCAAATTACGGTTTGTTGCCTGCCTTCTCTACTGACAAATATAAACGTAAATTATGGTTTTGTTGATTTTTGTGAGTGATTTGGTCTCTCGAACGTAGGTCTCAGTTTTCTATGTGCTCCGAATATTTAGCATTTTCTCCTTACTAGATAACACATCGCTTGCGCTTGCTTATGCACAGAAATTTCTGCTTCTTAATGATCAATTTAGTCTTCATTTTGCTAGAAGTACTCTCCAATACATATCGTTGAGCCTGCTCTTCCACAACGCGTCGGGTAATCAAAAGAGAAGTGAATGTTTTCTCAGTATATTTGTCTTTAAGCTTCGTATCAACGAGCCTGATAGAACTCTACGCATTATACCCGCGTTCTCCCGTATTTCTGCGTTTTGACACGATGTTATATCTCGCGTTTTATGTAATGCCGTGGTATAAGCATGTTACTTTTTTAACGCTGTTTTCCATACTACTAGCAACCGAGGAATCGTAGCCATGCAATGTTCCTTGCAATATTTACCTCTGCTTCATCTGTAAACAAGTACAAAGTGAAGCCGTCTGGGGTACTGCATTAATTAGGCAGACCGAAACATGAAATTTTGTACTCTTAGGTTGCACGCGTGATATTCTCCAGGTGTGAGGGTTTCACTTGAAGATTGGAGGAGCGGTGTTAACGTGAGAAATACACTCCTGGAAATGGAAAAAAGAACACATTGACACCGGTGTGTCAGACCCACCATACTTGCTCCGGACACTGCGAGAGGGCTGTACAAGCAATGATCACACGCACGGCACAGCGGACACACCAGGAACCGCGGTGTTGGCCGTCGAATGGCGCTAGCTGCGCAGCATTTGTGCACCGCCGCCGTCAGTGTCAGCCAGTTTGCCGTGGCATACGGAGCTCCATCGCAGTCTTTAACACTGGTAGCATGCCGCGATAGCGTGGACGTGAACCGTATGTGCAGTTGACGGACTTTGAGCGAGGGCGTATAGTGGGCATGCGGGAGGCCGGGTGGACGTACCGCCAAATTGCTCAACACGTGGGGCGTGAGGTCTCCACAGTACATCGATGTTGTCGCCAGTGGTCGGCGGAAGGTGCACGTGCCCGTCGACCTGGGACCGGACCGCAGCGACGCACGGATGCACGCCAAGACCGTAGGATCCTACGCAGTGCCGTAGGGGACCGCACCGCCACTTCCCAGCAAATTAGGGACACTGTTGCTCCTGGGGTATCGGCGAGGACCATTCGCAACCGTCTCCATGAAGCTGGGCTACGGTCCCGCACACCGTTAGGCCGTCTTCCGCTCACGCCCCAACATCGTGCAGCCCGCCTCCAGTGGTGTCGCGACAGGCGTGAATGGAGGGACGAATGGAGACGTGTCGTCTTCAGCGATGAGAGTCGCTTCTGCCTTGGTGCCAATGATGGTCGTATGCGTGTTTGGCGCCGTGCAGGTGAGCGCCACAATCAGGACTGCATACGACCGAGGCACACAGGGCCAACACCCGGAATCATGGTGTGGGGAGCGATCTCCTACACTGGCCGTACACCACTGGTGATCGTCGAGGGGACACTGAATAGTGCACGGAACATCCAAACCGTCATCGAACCCATCGTTCTACCATTCCTAGACCGGCAAGGGAACTTGCTGTTCCAACAGGAAAATGCACGTCCGCACGTATCCCGTGCCACCCAACGTGCTCTAGAATGTGTAAGTCAACTACCCTGGCCAGCAAGATCTCCGGATCTGTCCCCCATTGAGCATGTTTGGGACTGGATGAAGCGTCGTCTCACGCGGTCTGCACGTCCAGCACGAACGCTGGTCCAACTGAGGCGCCAGGTGGAAATGGCATGGCAAGCCGTTCCACAGGACTACATCCAGCATCTCTACGATCGTCTCCATGGGAGAATAGCAGCCTGCATTGCTGCGAAAGGTGGATATACACTGTACTAGTGCCGACATTGTGCATGCTCTGTTGCCTGTGTCTATGTGCCTGTGGTTCTGTCAGTGTGATCATGTGATGTATCTGACCCCAGGAATGTGTCAATAAAGTTTCCCCTTCCTGGGACAATGAATTCACGGTGTTCTTATTTCAATTTCCAGGAGTGTACTTCAATACATTTGTCTTGCTGAAAGATGAAATACTCAGTATCAACAGTTAGTTCTGGAACAAACCACAACTGCAGCATATGAAGCTGAGAGGAAACCGTCACAGTCCTCTCACAGAAGAACAGCGGCCCGTACAGCTTCGTCTGTGGCACCGCACAGAAATAATTAGCCTTCGCCGAATGACGTTCATGCGCCACAATTTCAGTGCCACTCCCTCTCACACTGTAGTAACTGAACTTTCCAGATAATTGGAACGTTGCCTGAAAGCTAAATGTTGGTCCTCAAGTACTTCCAGCATTGTGATGCAAAGTTGAAGGCGCCGACCATAATCTTCCGGTCTTGGTTGTGACACGACCTGCAGATAACACGATTTGAAATGCGGCCGCTGTCTCAGTGTCTTTCACACAGTGTGCTGTGGTTTTCCAAGTACGTGGCTTGCGTGTAACCTTGATTTTTGGGCTTCATACGAAACTTTACCTCATCCTTTCCAGAGCTGAATCTGGCTCATTTGCCGGCCGCGGTGGTCTTGCGGTTCTAGGCGCTCAGTCCGGAACCGCGCGACTGCTACGGTCGCAGGTTCGAATCCTGCCTCGGGCATGGATGTGTGTGGTGTCCTTAGGTTAGTTAGGTTTAAGTACTTCTAAGTCTAGGGGACTGATGACCTCAGATGTTAAGTTCCGCAGTGCTCAGAGCCATTTGAACCATTATCGAACGGTACTTTCTTGTTTACAGTGCATTGCCGACATCAACGCATATTGCTATGTTTATATGGCGGATCTTTACCATAATTCCTCCTGAATGCACTCTACACTGTTGTAACAGATACACATGTAACATATTCCAACAAAAAAAATCTATTCTTGCTTTGTCGCTATTTCGTCAAGGGACTGGACTCATAACTCATAACTCATAACTCATAACTCTAACTGGTGGGCACAATGCAAACTCAGAGACTTTATGGCTATGTTAATGTATCAGTCATGTTTGTACGTGTAACAGTTAGGAAAGTATGGAACTTTAGAAACCAATTAAACTCTTACAGTAGCCCTACATATTTCAAAAAATGGTTCAAATGGCTCTAAGCACTATGGGACTTAACATCTGAGGTCATCAGTCCCCTAGAACTTAGAACTACTTAAAACTAACTAACCTAAGGAGATCACACGCATCCATGCCCGAGGCAGGATTCGAACCTGCGACGGTAGGAGCAGCACGGTTGCGGACTGAAGCGCCTAGAACCGCTCGCACACAGCGGCCGGCTACATATTTCAACGTCAGGTCACACAAATGGCACAATTAATGATTTTAATTTACTATAACTCATTTTACTCGTAAAATGATTGGCGCATGTCACGTAGGAACTCCTCAACAGAACCGGTCCAGACGGGAGCTCGCATGAGTTTACATTGTGTGTGATCTTCCACTTTCGGTTAGCAGACGATTTAAAATGCGATCTGTTAGGATCATCTTATGAGGGCTCGAAAATAAATAGAAATACGTAATTACACCATTTTTGTGACCTGGCACCGAAGTATACGACCAAAAAAAGCAGCTAAAAGCATTTTTCTATGTTATTTTCATTTCCTGCGAATGTGTGATTCGCAGCGATTTTCTCCAACTTCCAGACGAGCGAAGTCGTTAAAAACGAACGATTTTTGGGCGATTCCCCTGGGCTATCGTCAAGTTGTAACTTTCGTATGGGTTTCTCTTTTCTTTACTCTTGATTCAATTCTCCACTAAGCGGCGGGCTCTCAGCGGATTAAACCGCTCTTCAGCCAAATGTTTTACATTTTTAATAGGCGTATTAACATAAACAAAAAGCAGATGACAATAATACAGGGTGTTCGCTAATTCCCATTAGAAACTTCTAGGACTTGCAGAGGGGAGTGAGTAAACAACATTTTGAATAGGAACCCATGTCCAGACACGTATCAGTTCCGTTCTTCGATGGTTTCAATTCAGATGCTTAACTCAGCCACTTCTGCTTGAGGAACTGAATTACGCGTGACGCAGTACAGTTATGAGACAACAATTCGAAAGGAAATGTAACGAAACATCCATTTATCACACTTCATGAGGAGTTTAATTTACGAGGCTACTGCAGAGACAGAGGAAGGTGTACTGGCACGAGCTCTGGCAGCTGCACTACAAACTGAAGAGACACCGGCTGGGATGGAGAGTGTATACGAGAACATGCTTCGTGGGTACAATATCTGTAACATTTTTGGTGGTCGCGACGTCGACGTGCTGTTGTAATGCATCAGTACTGTCCTGTACGTACAGTATGCTGTGTTCTTTTTGTTTTGGAATAATGTAAACACGTAATGTTTAAGTGTTATACAAACAAACGTGCTTAAGCGATAAATGGATGTTTCTTATGTTCCCTTTCGAATTGTTACCTAATAATTGTACTGCGTCTAGCCTAATTGAATTCCTCAAGCAGAAGTGGGTGAGCTAAGCATCTGTGTTAATACCGTCGTACAAATAAACGTGCCAAAGAGTGCACAGTCCCAAAGACAGCGCAACTTGTCTTCCTGACAGTTGACTAAACTGATCAATTCGCCAATGACGTAGTTGAGTTCAGAGTGGTATCACAAACACCTCGTAGAAGTTGTGGGAAGAAATCATGTGTTTCTGAAGTGAAACAACTAAGAATCACTTTTCAGCTTTCTTGATGTAGGTCTGGTCTTAGTTGCATGACTTATACACAGACTACACGAGGAGTAGCCTTTAACTTTTAACTGCATTCTAAAAGGCTGGCTTGCAACCTAACATACTGCATCCACAGGTTTTGCAAATGTGACGTGTGATGCCATCTGTTGACTTCACCTAGTATCATTGTTTCTGTGCGAAAGAGTGCGCGTACAGCGTCCCCAAAGAGTGCGTGCGCTACCTTTAGGTTTCATTGGTTAGTTGATTTGGAGTAGGGAGCCAAACAGCAAGGTCATCGGTCCCATCAGATTAGGGAAATACCATCGTGCCATTTGCCTGAAGCGATTTAGGGAAATCGCGGGAAACCTAAATCAGGTTGGTGGGTCTCTTGTTTGAACCGTCGTCCTCCAGAATGTGAGTCCAGCGCTCGATCTCTCTTTAGGACACATCCGCAAATTTTTACCTTTCTCGTGTGCTGTGGAATCCGAAGGATAGGTTTTATTTCTAAATGGCATCAAACTATTTACGAAAATCGGACAGAAGGCTCGTCTGAGAACTGAAGAGCTCTGTGGAGTCAGACAACTAATTGAAAATGGTAAAAGCAAAGGAAGGCTCCCGCTGCTCTTGGTACGAAGGAGTCGACTTTCAGGAAAAGACGGAAATTTGTGAGTAGAGATGACAGATTTTGGCGTTTCCAGAGGACCGGATCTAGTGCATTATGTGTGGGAGATTGTGGCATGAACAGTGAGGGCGATATTGCGTTCATCTGTGACATCTGTTAAATGCGTACTCTTTGGGCATGTTTTGCGTACTCTCAAGGGCAGGTGACGAAAAGGTGCGCGTTTCCCATTTTTTTTTCTGTGTGTTTGAAAAGTCCAATAAAAGTGTTAACTCTCTGCTGCTATAGTTTTCTGAACATGTAGATTTTGTGTCACTAAATACACACACAAAATGATTTTGTTTTCCTATTGATAATATCCCACATATTTACGGTTATTACTTAACTACGCCATCTTAGGTACGGTTCCCATAAGTTTCCGGATATAGGTTCCCATTTAAAATATTATGTACTAACTCCCCTCTACAAGTCTTGAAAGTTTGTATCGGAAACTTCCGAACACCCTGTATATTAACAGTACACTTTTCTGGACAACATATTTGATTTTCAAAACTCTTTTGTTGACTTTATATTATAGCTAAAATATAATCACTTATGATAATTTTTGTAAACATCATTGGAATAACAGAGATGTAAGCAAAATACGTTTAAAGACTGAAAGAGTCTCGATCCCATAAACGCACTCATGAAAACAGTCACCTCGGTTTCAGTCTATTTTGAAGACCATCTTCAGATCGAAAACAGTTGACGTTCGTTTCACAAAAGGCGGTACCTGTTTCGTTCCATGGATAGTGGTTTTGCTAATCCCATGCGCTCTAGAACAATGTATCGCTTACTTTTTCAGATATTACGTGTGCGCCTATATCACTGGATCAATAGTTTCGTTTCCCGTTGAACGCCTCTCTCTTTCGCCACGCCCCTTCTTCACAGCATACACCACTGTATTGACTTCAAATTTGTCTAGGATTCTTGTAATTGTTAATCGTGTGTGTGGTGATGTTCCAAATCCAGCTCTCCAACGTCGACCAACTTTACTCACATCTTCGCTTTTTCAGTAACACTTAATCACCCACTCACGTTCTTCTAAAGTTAACGCCATGTATAAGGGTTGATCAAAAAGATTTCATTTGAAGGCACTGCTGCAGCTTATATGTAACGTAGCGCGACTTCGATGCTAGAGTATAAGCACCGACATGTATACAATGGAACAGTGAGGCTTCCGTGTCTTTCGGACGTACGGCGGTCAATGCAAAAACGAGAGCTATGGTGACGTTTTTATTAAATGGGAGCAAAATAGAACAACGTGCTGTTATTTTTCCCTCGGCTGCCGAAGGACAAAAAGCGGCAGACATTCATCGGAGAGTTGAGAATGTCTATGGGGAAGCTTCTCTGCCAAAAACCACAGCTGTGGAATGGTGCTCTATTTCCGTGCTGGTCGCGATTCGACACAAGATGCCGGTTCACCTGGAAGGCCAGCCGCGTCCAACTCACATAGGAGACATTCGAGCCCCCTATAGACCTGATCTCTTCCCATATGATAATGCCTCCTTCGATCCCTTAAAAAAAGGTCTTGAAAGGCGGATCATTCCTGCCGGACGAGTGTGTGCAGCAGGCAGTTACGGGCTTATTCACGCAGCAGCACACATTGTTTTGCCAAACAGGTATCTACAACGTGACGCGTCGGAGAGATGACTGCCTCAATGCTAACGGCGATTTTACCCTACTGGCATAACCGTTTCTAGAAAGTATGGCATTCGAAAGGAGCATTTTTGATTGCCCCTTATACTGGGTGTTACAAAAAGGTACGACCAGACTTTCAGGAAACATTCCTCACACACAAATAGAGAAAAAATGTAATGTGGACATGTGTCCGGAAACGCTTAATTTCCATGTTATAGCTCATTTTAGTTTCGTCAGTATGTGCTGTACTTCCTCGATTCACCGCCAGTTGGCCCAATTGAAGGAAGGTAATGGTGACTTCGCTGCTTGTGTTGACATGCGACTCATTGTTCTACAGTACTAGCATCAAGCACATCAGTACGTAGCATCAACAGGTTAGTGTTCATCACGAACGTGGTTTTGCAATCAGTGCAATGATTACAAATGCTGAGTTGGCAGATGCCCATTTGATGTATGGATTAGCAGGGAGCAATAGCCGTGGCGCGGTACGTTTGTATCGAGACAGATTTCCAGAACGAAGGTGTCCTGACAGGAAGACGTTCGAAGCAATTGATCGGCGTCTTACGGAGCACGGAACATTCCAGCCTATGACTCGCGACTGGGGAAGACCTAGAACGACGAGGACACTTGCAATGGACGAGGCAATTCTTCGTGCAGTTGACGATAACCGTAATGTCAGTGTCAGAGAAGTTGCTGCTGTACAAGGGAACGTTGACCACGTAGCAGCTGATTGGCCTCCACGGGTACACTTCTGCGAATGGTTCATCCAACAATGTGTCAATCCTCATTTCAGTGCAAATGTTCTCTTTACGGATGAGGCTTCATTCCAACGTCATCAAATTGTAAATTTTCACAATCAACATGTGTGGGCTGACGAGAATCCGCACGCAATTGTGCCATCACGTCATCAACACAGATTTTCTGTGAACGTTTGGGCAGGCATTGTTGGTGATGTCTTGATTGGGCCCCATGTTCTTCCACCTACGCTAAATGGAGCACGTTATCATGATTTCATACGGGATACTCTACCTGTGCTGCTAGAACATGTGCCTTTACAAGTACGACACAATATGTGGTTCATGCACTATGAAGCTCCTGCACATTTCAGTCGACGTGTTCTTACGGTTCTCAACAACAGATTCGGTGACCAATTGATTGGTAGAGGCGGACCAATTCCATGGCCTCCACGCTCTCCTGACCTCAACCCTCTGGACTTTCATTTATGGGGGCATTTAAAGCTCTTGTCTACGCAACCCCGGTACCAAATGTAGAGACTCTTCGTGCTCGTATTGTGGACGGCTGTGATACAATACGCCATTCTCCAGGGCTGCATCAGCGCATCAGGCATTCCATGCGACGGAGGGTGGATGCATGTATCCTTCTTAACGAAGGACATTTTGAACATTTCCTCTAACAAAGTGTTTGAAGTCACGCTGGTACGTTCTGTTGCTGTGTGTTTCCATTCCATGATTAATGTGATTTGAAGAGAAGTATTAAAATCAGCTCTAACATGGAAAGTAAGCGTTTCTGGACACATGTCCACATAACATATTTTCTTTCTTTGTGTGTGAGGAATGTTTCCTGAAAGTTTGGCCGTACCTTTTTGTAACACCCTCTATATTTTCAACCCTGTAGTATCATTGCCACAGATACTACTACAACGCCGCGCCAACACAAGGTTGGCAGCCCGTCGTCTGCCGAGCACAGCGCACTCTAGCGGGCTGTGCAGCTCGACGAAACTGGAGTGTGCTTCGTCCACTTCTTACAAGGGAACCTCCCCATCGCACCCCCCTCAGATTTAGTTATAAGTTGGCACAGTGGATAGGCCTTGATAAACTGAACACAGATCAATTGAGAAAACAGGAAGAAGTTGTGTGGAACTGTGAAAAAATAAGCAAAATATACAAACTGAGTAGTCCATGGGTCACATAAGCAACATAATGGAGTACGTGAGCTTAGGAGCGCCGTGGTCCCGTGGTAGCGTGAGCAACTGCAGAACGAGAGGTCCTTGGTTCAAATCTTCCCTCAACTGAAAATTTTACTTTCTTTATTTTTGCATAGTTATTATCTATCCGTTCGTTCATTGACATCTCTGTTCACTGTAATAAGTTTAGTGTCTGTGTTTTGCGACCGCATCGCAAAACCGTGCGATTAGTAGACGAAAGGACGTGCCTCTCCAATGGGAACAGAAAACATTTGATCGCAAGGTCATAGGTCAACCGATTCCTCCACAGGAAAACACATCTGATATATTCTATACGACACTGGTGACGGCATGTGCGTCACATGACAGGAATATGTTATCGACCCACCTAACTTGTACACTTGGCGAATGGGTAAAAAGATTCTTCTACCTTGCCCGATTTAGGTTTTCTTGTGGATGTGATAATCACTCCCAAAAAGTGATGAAAACATAAGAGTTTGTCACATAAACTGAAAATAAAAAATTAAACTTTTCACTCGGTGGAAGATTTGAACAAAGGACCTTTCGTTGCGCAACTGCTCACGTTACCACGAGACCACGCCGTTCCTGTGTTCCCATCGTCCTCAATGTTGCCTATCTTCCTTTGAACTACTCAGTTTGTATATTTTGCTTATTTTTTTCACAGTTCCATACAACTTCTTCCTGTTTTCTCAATTGATCTGTGTTCAGTTTTTCAAGGCCTATCCACTGTGCCAACTTATAACTAAATCTGAGGGGGGTGCGATGGGGAGGTTCCCTTGTTAGCTACATTTCAACCCAGGCAGGCGCAATTTCATAATCGGTCCTCAGCCATTTCTGTAATGTTTGCATTGATTCTCTGAGGAGGGCCCATCAGGCTGAGTCCCTGAGAATATGTTGTATTAGTTCCTGGTATTCCATGTTACGAGATTATCAGTTCATAGCCGCAGCTGCAGTCCTACAAACTATTGAAGATAAGTAATTTCATTGTACTATGTGTCTCTTGAATAATAATCCTTCTCTCTAACAGTGTGCCGTACCGCATGTTATTACAACCTGGACTCCTTCAGCTCCTATCAACTCGGCCTCCTACTTATTTGCATTTAGTAACGAGCTGAGATCAGTGAGACATAGTAAATCCTACAAAAAACGTAAGCAATGCTAAGTTTTATACTGCCTTCTGAATTATTACTGATTATTACATGCCGCTGTAGGTGGTAAACGCTACACTAAAGAAATGTGCCCGGGTAGCCAAAGAACAACAGAACTTTCTTACACAATACCTTGAGCAGTAAACCTAAAACAGCGTCTGAAGTAAAAGAAAAATAATATTGTCCGGACCAGAAAATAAGCGTTTAAAACCAACGTAGTAGCAGTTTCTACATCTCAAAGCTTGAGTATAAAGTCTTCCAAAGAAGAGCAACACTGATGTAGGCCAAAGTCCGTATAGTCCTTGTCTGTTACATTAGCGTCGCCTTAGAGGATTGGACGCAACATGTGAGAGGGTAAAGTCCAACTAACGTGCGCTACACTCCGACGGATGTATCTCTGATTGTGGAGCCGCTTGCACGGTCCGTTCTTGGTCCAGAGAACTGTATCTGTTAACTCCCGATGTCGACGGACTGGAGAGGTTGTTTTCTTTTTCCAAGCCCCATCGTTTCTTCAGAGATCTCCGTCGCTTCTCGGTGACGGAGTAAGGTTCTGTTTTCACTTATTTATTTACTCCATTTGTAAGGGTGATAAGTCCGAAAGTCTCTCCCATGTTTTGTTTCTTTATCAGTAATGTCTCATTTCTAATTTCCTATTCAGCTCACGACTTGGGGAGGGTTCTACTCTCTTGGTACACATTTCTCTGCTATGACGTACGCCATGTCTTAGTTGGCCTTATCTTTCAGGAATAAGTTCCATATTGAGCTCCTCATGCAGTGTCTGGACGCGCTACTATCTACCGAAAGACTTTATTTTTTAATACTTGGATGTGCCGTATTTGTGTCATTGTTGGGAAGCGCTGGTGATGGGCTCTCAAAGAATTTTTGATACTACAGTTGCCTTTTAGAGTCTAAGTTTTGATGAGATGTTGAGCTCCCTATTGTGGAATATTGGCATTTGCTCCCTCGCCATGCCCGACGCATAAATTTTCAAGTCTTGCACATGTCAATGAAAAACGGCGCCGATCCTGTGTGACTCCCCTATACTTGACACTTGAGCTCCATGGTGCCTCTTGCTCTTGGACAGTAAAGTTTCTGTCTACTTATGGACGTTTTTTTGCGTAAGTGTATTGCCGTTATTTTGGCTGGATTAACTTTTACCTCGTTAAGTCAGTGCCATTCTTTGGCGAGATTCAGTTGCGCCTGTAGTCTTCTGATGTTAACGTCATATCTGCGTTCACTCGTGAAGTCTGCAGTGTCATCAGCGAAATGTGGCAGTTGAACGTTTGCAATCTTCGGCATGTCGTTTATATGTATCTGACGCCCTTAGTTTTAACTTACATTTTTTGTGTTGGAGAGAAGGTTTCCTATGAGTATAATATACTTCTCTAGGGTCATTGTTTGGTTTCTCGTCTTCTGTAACAAATTCTCACGCCAGACGCTAGCGAAGACCTGAATGGAGAACGGCAGCGCGCTGTCCGGTAACGCCGCCGTGTGGAGGAATACCAGGAAACCGTGCTACTGTCACGTGACTCTCGGAGGCGAGCTAGTGCCGGTCATAGCAGCGCTGTTTCCGGCGAACGTGGCTGCACCTGATTCTGCAAAGGCTGCTGCATGCTTGATGTGCTGCGTTACAGTTGCAAGCGCCTACGGGTATTGGCAACATTGACACACTACTGTGTGGCGGGTAGCAGCACCGACAGGCGCCAATCATTTGCGCCACATTCCTTTTCCTTACGGAAGTGATGGCGGAGCCGTCTGGCTGTAACGTCGGCACCTGTGACGTAAGCGACAGCCTATGATACAGCATTCACAAAAAATTCTTACTTCGCTTACTCCTTTACTAAGATGGCCACACAAACAAAAATCGGCTTAGCAACTTTTTTGCCATTGGACATTTTCTCGTGGGTACCAAGGATTTCCTGGTCCTTCTTCACTCCAGCCATGTAACTCAGTTTTGGTCTGTCACGCAGTCTCGTGCCTTGCGGCTTCCCTTCTATTACAGTCTTCGCCATCCTTCATTCTCTTCTCAGTAAATGTCCCAATTATTCAACTGTTCTTCTCCTTATTGCAGTGGCCATATGTGGCTCATTAAACAGTATACGAACTTCTTTGTTTTTCCTAAAATTGTCTTAACACCACATTGTTGACGGTCATAAATTTTCTTTCCATGTTCCTGCTCAGTATCCATGTTTCAGACCCAGACATTAATAATGATCCCACAATTGCCTTGTACATGAAAAGTTTTATTGTTCTTTTACATAATCCTGAATAACCCACACACCGAGAACAGACCCGTCTCTGGAGGTTTTATTCGGTTCATCACCTCCTCCTCCATGTTACTGTTTACAGTGACAGTACTTCCTAGATTGCATAATTACAGACCAATAGCCTTAACAGCAGTTTTCTGCAGAATACGTGAACATACTTTGAGTTCGAAATTTTTTTTTTTTGAGACCGATAAGCTTCTCTCCACGAATCAGAACGGTTCTACAAAGTGTGGAACGCACCTTACCCTTTTCTCACATGGTATTCTGCGAACTACGAATGAAAGGCAACAGGAAGATCGTACATTTGTAGATTTCCGAAAAGCATTTGACACGGTGAAGCACTGCAGACTGTTAACGAAAGTAAGAGTATGTGGAAGAGGTTCCCAGGTATGTGAGGCTCTCGAAGACTTCTTAAGTAATAGAAACCAGTACGTTGCCCTCGACGGCGAATGTTCATCAGAGACAAGGGTGTCGTTAGCTGAGTGCTCCAGGGAAGTGTTTCAAACCGCTGTCATTGTCTATTAACATAAATGACCCGGCAGATAGCGTGGATCTGCGGATGTTTGGTGGTGATGCTGTGATATGGGAAGGTGTTGTCATTGAGTGACTGCAGGATGATACAAGATGACTTAGAAAAAATTTCTACTACGTGTGATGAGTGGTATCTAGCGCTAAGCGTATAAAAATGTAAATTAATGCATACTAGAAGGTGTATTGCTTGACACAGTCACGTCATTTAAATATCTGGGCGTAACATCGCAAAGCGATATGAATTGTAACAAGCAAGTGAGGATTGTTGTAGAGAAGATGAATGGTCGATTTTGGTTCATTGGGGAAATTTTGGGAAAACGGGATTCATTTTTAAAGAGGGCCGCATATACAGTAGGGCGCTAGTGCGACCTATTCTTGAGTACTGCTCGAGTGTTTGGAGCCGCTGCAGGTCGTATTAAAGGTAGACATGGAAGCAGTTCAGAGGCCGGTTGCTAGATTTGTTACTGGTAGATTCGAACAACACCCAAGTATTACAGAGGTGCTTTGGGAACTCAAATGGGAAGCCCTGGAGGATAGGCGACGTTCTTTTCAAGGAACACTATTGAGGAAATTTAGAGTACTGGCGTTTGAAGCTGACAGCAGAACGATTCTACTGCGGCCAACTTATGATAAGGTGCACGGAGATAAGATACGAGAAATTAGGGCTCATATAAAGACATACAGACAGACTTTTCCCCTCGCTGTGTTTGCGAACGACCGCCACCACACACAATACGGTGGCTTGCCGTGTATGTATGTAGGTGTAGATATTTAAAGGACCGAGTCCTTTTTAATTCCATGTCTGCTGTTGATAATGGTAACTCCGTTTCCTCTTCACTGTTTCTTGCTACATTCACACACTCCGCTTTACCTTTACTGACCTCAGATCCACTTTTTGTAACTTCTCTGCTAGCACTGCAGTTGTTTAATGATTCTTCTCCCTCCTCCACTAGAAGAACAACATTATTGGTAAATTACAGAGGCATATGACCGGGTTCCTAGGAGGAAGTTATTCTCTGTTCTACGAGATTATGGAATAGGAGGCAAACTTTTGCAAGCAATTAAAAGTCTTTACATAGATAGTCAGGCAGCAGTTAGAGTTGACGGTAAATTGAGTTCATGGTTCAGAGTAGTTTCAGGGGTAAGACAAGGCTGCAACCTGTCTCCACTGTTGTTCATATTATTTATGGATCATATGTTGGAAACAATATACTGGCTGGGTGAGATTAAGATATGTGAACACAAAATAAGCAGTCTTGCATATTCGGATGACTTAGTTGTGATGGCAGATTCGATTGAAAGTTTGCAAAGTAATATTTCAGAGCTAGATGAGAAATGTAAGGACTATGGTATGAAGATTAGCATCTCCAAAACTAAAGTAATGTCAGTGGGAAAGAGATATAAACGGATTGAGTGACAAATAGGAGGAACAAAGTTAGAACAGATGGACGGTTTCAAGTACTTAGGATGCATATTCTCACAGGATGGCAACATAGTGAAAGAACGGGAAGCGAGGTGTAGCAAAGCTAATGCAGTGAGCGCTCAGCTACGATCTACTCTCTTCTGTAAGAAGGAAGTCAGTACCAAGACTAAGTTATCTGTGCACCGTTCAATCTTTCGACCAACTTTGTTGTATGGGAGCGAAAGCTGGGTGGATTCAGGTTACCTTATCAATAAGGTTGAGGTTACGGATATGAAAGTAGCTAGGATGATTGCAGGTACTAGTAGATGGGAACAATGGCAGGAGGGTGTCCACAATGAGAAAATCAAAGAAAAACTGGGAATGAACTCTACAGATGTAGCAGTCAGGGCGAACAGACTTAGATGGTGGGGTCATGCTATACGCATGGGAGAAGCAAGGTTACCCAAGGACTCATGGGTTCAGCAGTAGAGGGTAGGAGGAGTCGGGGTAGACCAAGGAGAAGGTACCTGGATTCGGTTAAGAATGTCCGCAGCTCGTGGTCGTGCGGTAGCGTTCTCGTGTCCCTCGCCCGGGTTCCCGGGTTCGATTCCCAGCGGGGTCAGGGATTTTCTCTGCCTCGTGATGACTGGGTGTTGTGTGATGTCCTTAGGTTAGTTAGGTTTAAGTAGTTCTAAGTTCTAGGGGACTGATGACCATAGATGTTAAGTCTCATAGTGCTCAGAGCCATTTGAACCAGTTCGGTTAAGAATGATTTTGAAGGAATAGGCTTAACATCAGAAGAGGCACCAATGTTAGCAATGAATAGGGGATCATGGAGGAATTTTATAAGGGGGACTATGCTCTAGATTGAACGCTGAAAGGCATAATCAGTCTTAAATGATGATGATGATGATGAGTTACAGAGATATTCAGTTTCAAGTAGTGCATACATTATTTGGCGACCCCCTGTATTATTAATTGGACAAATTGCTTCTGGGATAACGTAATAAATGAACCGATCGAGATAAAATTTTCTTTGCATTTGTTTTGCCGACTAGAGAAAAAGATGCAGGTCTCGGTTTTATCAGTCAGTCCTCCCTTCGACCAAATTTTGCCGTCCCCGAGTTCTAGTATCTGGGCCGTAGCTTGTCCACCCGGTCGAACACAGGGAGAAAGACAGAGAGCGTCTGATGAAAGGCGGGGACAGCGAGAGCGGGAACAGGTTGTGTCCACTGTCGGGCATTGTTGTCACGTATATCGTATAACGCAACGGACGCGGCGAGTGGAGTCCTGGTTCGGGCTCGCAATCTCCGGTCGCTTGTGGAGCCGTGCCGTCCGCTTATTTATTGCCGGTCACGAGCGCTCCTGGCGGCGGCCGGCCAAACTAGGGCTCAAGGCTGGCGCAGCATCTGCCCACGGCAGTGGTGGCCACTGGCTGTAGCGTCCCCGGGGAATATTTGGCCGCTGGTCGGTCGCTGCGTACTCCACGACAGAGACGCCTTCTCAGATTTCTTGCTTCCCTTTTTATCTTGGATTTCAGCAGGCAATGTGATACGGCCGCTGTTGTTCGCGATATTTTAAAATGGCCTGACGGAAATCGTCCGTTTCCCTCTGAGGCTGTTCCCAGGCACTGACGTCACATTGGCAAATAAGTCTGCAGCTGCTACATCAGTTCTTGAAGATAATTTTATCCAACATGGGAAGAAGGTAATAGCGATCTGCTCTTGATTACAAATTAATATAAACCAGTCAGATATCGCAGACTATCTCATTTATTAAAATGTCCGATTTCGGCACGTTCAATCGGTCATCTTCAGATTATGAGCAAGATAAAGATATGAAAGTACTTGTTAATTAGAGAAGTCAGCCTCTACATAATATATACGAAAGTTGAGAAAAACAATTGCGTGATATCTGGCCAGAAATTTACATAACATGTACAAACGATCAGTAATACTTTAGAGTAGTGTTTACCTACTTCGATGGAGACAGCGGCGTGATGAACAGGTGTGTGTGGTCACAACAGTAAATGCTGCTAGTGGCTATTCCGCCATGGGTTAGTGTACAAGACGCGCGCATTTGCTGTGTTACGTCAGCTGCAGGTATTGGGAACTTAACTTACGTAAAACGCATTATAACTTGTGAATAAAAAGCAAAAATAATAGCATTATACGAAAATAATTGTACAAACAAATGATATAAGACTTTAATAACCTTACTATAAATTTGTGAAAGATTTTAAAATAGAAACGCCAATAGAAGCAGTTGTAGGATAGCTGAACGCCACTTAATGACACTTCATGGTAGTTAGAATGACGCCGTTTCCACGGAAATATCGTCAGGAAGCTACTGGTAATCAAAGATTATGTTGTAAGACGCCATTTCCCTGAAGACTCTGTATAACGATCGCAGGCCACCAAAAATGTGTGTAGAGAACACTGTTACCGTGGAGACGAAGTTCAGGCGGCCGTTAATGGTTAAAGATGTATTTTCGGATTGTTCCCATGGTGATGATGTAGTTGCATTAGTCATTGGCCACCGTAGACCTATGTGGAAAACAACTTGACAACTACGATGAAGGCGACGTGTATCGACGTAAATATCACTGCAGACGTAAGTTGGCGGTATACCATATGTTGGCCGCGCGGAATTAGCCGAGCGGTCTGGGGCACTGCAGTCATGGACTGTGCGGCTTTTCCCGGCGGAGGTTCGCGTCCTCCCGCAGGCATGTGTGTGTGTGTGTGTGTGTGTGTGTGTGTGTGTGTGTGTGTGTGTGTGTGTTTGTCCTTAGGATAATTTAGGTTAAGTAGTGTGTAAGCTTAGGGACTGATGACCTTAGCAGTTAAGTCCCATAAGATTTCACACACATTTTTTTATACCATATGTCGCTTGAAGGGGTCAGCACTAAAATGCTTGAAAACGTGTTTAAGTCATAATGGGTGGAAGACAAATAGAATAAAATTAGTTCCAAATAAATCACACTGTGAGTGAATTTCACGAGGGTTTTTGATTAAAAGTTTGAGCTTAATAAGAGGAATAAAAAATATGAAGTGTTACTGGGGGGAAATTTATAAAAAGTATATTGGAACTAGAGGATGACTCAAGTTATAAATAACAAAATATTTTCAAAAATTTGTGGTTGTTTCCAAGTTATAATGATTTTTACGTACGTTATGTTCCAACTGTCTGCAGCTGACGTAGTGTAGCAAATGCGTGCGCCTTTGTACACTATTTAAACGGTGGCAGAATAGCCACTAGCAGCTGTTACCTTGTGACCACACACAGCTGTTCATCTCCAGCCAGATCGACACACACGAAGCTACAGCATTTTTGATCTGTTGTACACGTTACGTAAATTTCCAGCCAAATATCAAGTTACAATATATCTGATCTTTCCTGTATGTTATGTAGAGGCTGACTTAGACAATTAACAAGCATTTTCATATCTTTATCTTGCTTATAATCTGAAGATGATCGATTAAACGTGCTTAACCGGTCATTTTAATAAATGAGATATTCTGCGACCCTTGGACCAGTCTTGTGGCATGCTACAGACAGCGACCACAAAACTATTATGACAGATCTGTCAGATCCTAGTTAAAAAGGAAATAATTGTAACATTTCTGTCTCTGATTTATTCTCACGCTTCATACGGCAGTTGAAAGAAGATGGTTCAAATGGCTCTGAGTTCTATGGGACTTAACATCTGAGGTCATCAGTCCCCTAGAACTTTGAACTACTTAAACCTAACCAACCTAAGGACATCACAAACATCCATGCCCGAGGCAGGATTCGAACCTGCGACCGTAGCAGTCGAACAGTTCCCGACTGAAGCTCCTAGAATCGCTCAGCCACAGCGGCCGGTAGCAGTTGTGTACACGGAGTTGTCCATTAGAAACTAATCTCAGGGTACTGTCAGATGACCATTGATGGTCGCGATATACAGGGCGTTACAGAAGGAACCATAAATATTTTAAGAGGTCGTAGTAGGCTCTAGACTAAGTGATTCCATACCACAAGTGCGCAAATTTTGTTGGTCGCAAGCATAGGCTGTTAGAATGTAACCCAAACAAATATTCATATAAGGTGTTAAGCAAGGGCAACTGATTAAAGTAAAAATCGATTTTCATGAATTCCACTTCCGGCTTCACTGCGCTTTCGAATTCTCTTGACAACATCACGTGTAATACTTCTGGATCGTCTTGGTGTTTCTTTATGAGGACAACACTATTCGTAACGCGAACGATCAATTTGTCTCCTGTGTCTGCTTATCCTTTGTAGACTTCGCCCTTCAAACATACCCTTAGGCAAAAACCTAAAGGGGTGACGTCAGGGGAGCGTGGTGGCTAAGAAACGTGACCGTTTCCGCTAATCCGTCTTACGGGGGAACGTTAGGCTTACAAGGGGCGGCCGCCAATTGTGAAATTCAGATTCGATTCATACTGCGCATAATAAAAGCTCATGGCCAGAGGTGTAATGTGGCAAAGCACCAAGATGCACTTCTAAGCCGTTGTCGAGAAAATCGACAGTTAAAAGAAATCGTTGCGGTGAAACACTGTCTACGATTTATAATTTCCTACAGCGTCGTGGCGTAGCGGTAAGTGCTCGGGTTTGTAATCCGAAGTTCACCGGATCCAATCTCTCGCGCCATGCAACTTTTTTTATTATTTGTTTTTTGTAATTCAAACGTGTATACACACACAATTGAAATAAGAACACCGTGAATTCATTGTCCCAGGAAGGGGAAACTTTATTGACACATTCCTGGGGTCAGATACATCACATGATCACACTGACAGAACCACAGGCACATAGACACAGGCAACAGAGCATGCACAATGTCGGCACTAGTACAGTGTATATCCACCTTTCGCAGCAATGCAGGCTGCTATTCTCCCATGGAGACGATCGTAGAGATGCTGGATGTAGTCCTGTGGAACGGCTTGCCATGCCATTTCCACCTGGCGCCTCAGTTGGACCAGCGTTCGTGCTGGACGTGCAGACCGCGTGAGACGACGCTTCATCCAGTCCCAAACATGCTCAATGGCGGACAGATCCCGAGATCTTGCTGGCCAGGGTAGTTGACTTACACCTTCTAGAGCACGTTGGGTGGCACGGGATACATGCGGACGTGCATTGTCCTGTTGGAACAGCAAGTTCCCTTGCCGGTCTATGAATGGTAGAACGATTGGTTCGATGACGGTTTGGATGTACCGTGCGCTATTCAGTGTCCCCTCGACGATCACCAGTGGTGTACGGCCAGTGTAGGAGATCGCTCCCCACACCATGATGCCGGGTGTTGGCCCTGTGTGCCTCGGTCGTATGCAGTCCTGATTGTGGCGCTCACCTGCACGGCGCCAAACACGCATACGACCATCATTGGCACCAAGGCAGAAGCGACTCTCATCGCTGAAGACGACACGTCTCCATTCGTCCCTCCATTCACGCCTGTCGCGACACCACTGGAGGCGGGCTGCACGATGTTGGGGCATGAGCGGAAGACGGCCTAACGGTGTGCGGGACCGTAGCCCAGCTTCATGGAGACGGTCGCGAATGGTCCTCGCCGATACCCCAGGAGCAACAGTGTCCCTAATTTGCTGGGAAGTGGCGGTGCGGTCCCCTACGGCACTGCGTAGGATCCTACGGTCTTGGCGTGCATCCGTGCGTCGCTGCGGTCCGGTCCCAGGTCGACGGGCACGTGCACCTTCCGCCGACCACTGGCGACAACATCGATGTACTGTGGAGACTTCACGCCCCACGTGTTGAGCAATTCGGCGGTACGTCCACCCGGCCTCCCGCATGCCCACTATACGCCCTCGCTCAAAGTCCGTCAACTGCACATACGGTTCACGTCCACGCTGTCGCGGCATGCTACCAGTGTTAAAGACTGCGATGGAGCTCCGTATGCCACGGCAAACTGGCTGACACTGACGGCGGCGGTGCACAAATGCTGCGCAGCAAGCGCCATTCGACGGCCAACACCGCGGTTCCTGGTGTGTCCGCTGTGCCGTGCGTGTGATCATTGCTTGTACAGCCCTCTCGCAGTGTCCGGAGCAAGTATGGTGGGTCTGACACACCGGTGTCAATGTGTTCTTTTTTCCATTTCCAGGAGTGTATATATATATATATATATAATTCCCGGCAATCAGTTGCAACAATTATGCATATAATAAGTTGTTGAAAGTCGTTTGTCGTGAAAAACTGGCGACTTCGAACATGATAATGTTTTCCGCAAACAAAGTTGTATTTAACAAATGTTACTATTGTCTTCATAATGTTTGCACGTGTACTTAAAGGAAGACGTAGAAACGATATTCGGAAACGAATACGTATAGTGTAAGTCAAATGTTGAAATTAGAGTAGAGGCCCCACTATATATATATATATATATATATATATATATATATATATATATATATTTGAATTACAAAAAACAAATACTAAACAAAAAGTTGCATGGCGCGAGATTCGATCCGGCGACCTTCGGATTACGAACCGTAGCGCTTACCGCTGCGCCACGACGCTGTAGGAAATTATACAGGGCTATTACAAATGATTGAAGCGATTTCATAAATTCACTGTAGCTCCATTCATTGACATATGGTCACGACACACTACAGATACGTAGAAAAACTCATAAAGTTTTGTTCGGCTGAAGCCGCACTTCAGGTTTCTGCCGCCAGAGCGCTCGAGAGCGCAGTGAGACAAAATGGCGACAGGAGCCGAGAAAGCGTATGTCGTGCTTGAAATGCACTCACATCAGTCAGTCATAACAGTGCAACGACACTTCAGGACGAAGTTCAACAAAGATCCACCAACTCCATTCGGCGATGGTATGCGCAATTTAAAGCTTCTGGATGCCTCTGTAAGGGGAAATCAACGGCTCGGCCTGCAGTGAGCGAAGAAACGATTGAACGCGTGCGGGCAAGTTTCACGCATAGTGATGTGAAAGATTCAGTGTTTAAACCTCCTCTACCAAGAAACGTGCCAGAACTGCGAGCTCGCATTAACAATGCTTTCGAACTCATTGATGGGGACATGCTGCGCCTAGTATGGGAGGAACTTGATTATCGGCTTGATGACTGCCGAATCACTAAAGGGGCACATATCGAACATTTGTGAATGCCTAAAAAAACTTTTTAGTGTGGGCCGTGTTTGCATGGAATGGACTGGGTAGCCTAGTCCAAATTAACCGTTCATTGACTGGAAATAGTGATGTTCGCCTACTTGGAGACCATTTGCAGCCATTAGTGGGCTTCATGTTTCCAAACAACGATGGAATTTTTATGGATGACAGTGCTCCACGTCAGAACATTGTGGACTATTCGAGCGAATGATTTGGCCACTCAGATCACCCGACATGAATCTCATCCAACATTTATGGAAAGTAATCGAGAGGTTAGTTCGTGCACAAAAACCCTGCGCCGAAAACACTTTCGCAGTTATAGGCGACTATAGAGGTAACACGGCTCAATAATTCTGCAGGGTGACTTCCAACGCCTTGTCGAGTCAATACCGTGTCGAGTTGCTGCAGCACCCTGGGCAAAAAAGGTCCGACACGAGATCACAAGGTACCCCACAGCCTCTGCCACCTCAGTGTAGTTCCTCTACCTACGTAATAAGACTAGGGTGACGTGGAGAAATGTTGCTGAGTGACACAATTAAGCCAGAAGTGGAACATACACATTTTGTTGATGTTTTTGAACAATGTTTAGCAAATTTCGCGCCGAGACGCTGTAGTTCGGCTTGCTAGGGGAAGGAGTATCAGGCCATAGCAGTGTGCGTGGTAAAAGCAGCTTGACATCAGGTCTAAAGCAGTAATGTACGGACCTGCTAGTGGCGCGGGCAGCAGATCCCTCGGTGTGATTACATAAGGGCCGCCGCAAGTTGAAAAATAATGAGGCATACGACAACTTATTATTCTGAATTAGCTGCCCCTACCCCTATGCTACTTAGATTGGGCACAAAAGGACTAAGTTCTTCAAAGTCCCACTCTCCCCTTTTCCGGAGGGAGTGAAAAATGAGTAACAAAAAATTACAAGAACCAACTGTTAGGGGCGGGCCGCCATGAGATCAAGGGCGGGCCGCGGTCTGTGCATCCCTGGTCTGGAGACCAACACCATCTACTGAAGATTTGCTTTTTCACTTCGTATTGGTCGGTCTTCATACTGTACAATTAACAGACTGGCGTAACGATATTGACAGCGCCAGGCCAGTTTATTTGACAGAAGTTACTTCTAATGTTGAATGAAATACAGTGTTTAAAGGATAAACAGAGAAATTATAGGCGCCTGTGTCTGCATCGTGGAATTTAAGAATATATGTTGAAGTGTGTTCTAAGATTGAACTTTTATTTCATGAGCATGTTTTAGAGGTGATGATGAAGTGTGATGTGTAATTTGATGATTTACAGGCGATGCAAAATAGTTATCAATTTGAAGAATATTACGTAAAATCAGTTTAATATGAGTACTCCTTAGAATTGATATAGATTCTTCGGACTTAAAACTTTTACGTGTGAAAGAGATTTTAACATAGTTTAATGTAACTGTCGAGACACACTGCATCGATTTGTTACCAGTTGCGATAGCAGCGCGCCAAGCGAACGACAAGTGATCCTATTCAGTTCGGCGGGATCTTGTGAAAACGAAAACAAATCTTAATTGATTATATTTGTTTGTAGAACGGCTTTTACGAACGGTTCGTTGTAGTGCAAAAAACTGCAGCAACAATAAGAAGAATAAACCACGTTTTTTTTCAGTTTTCTGAACGACCCTGAGAGATATGAAACTTCAGATTACTGAACTGTATCGTCAGGCTGTGAGTGTAACGTACATGGGTGTATTAATGTTTAATGTTTCTTTTTAGAAAAAGCCTAGTGAATAGCAGAAGAGAAGGCCTCGTCAAAGAAGGTTCTGTGCACCCATTCAGTAACCTATAAGGCAAACCAGCTTATTAACGCGGAAAGTAGTAAACCGTCCGGAATGCAGTTCTCACTACCGGTACGCACTTCGTTGCATATTTTACCATTACCTGGCAGTGTCTTGCTCCACATAGAATGATATAAAGATGGAGGTCGTGCCTGAGGCAATAGACAAATGGCTGAAACACAGAATGAAACAATGAATAGGGCTTCGATCCCTTTTCCAAGTGCAAATACATGTCCGCACTTCTTACGTGTGAATCTGTATCGTCAGGCTGTGATTGTAACGTACATGGGTGTATTAATGTTTAATGTTTCTTTTTAGAAAAAGCCTAGTGAATAGCAGAAGAGAAGACCTCGTCAAAGAAGGTTCTGTGCACCCATTCAGTAACCTATAAGGCAAACCAGCTTATTAACGCGGAAAGTAATAAACCGTCCGGAATGCAGTTCTCACTACCGGTACGCACTCCGTTACATATTTTACCATTACCTGGCAGTGTCTTGCTCCACATAGAATGATATAAAGATGGAGGTCGTGCCTGAGGCAATAGACAAATGGCTGAAACACAGAATGAAACAATGAATAGGGCTTCGATCCCTTTTCCAAGTGCAAATACATGTCCGCACTTCTTACGTGTGAATCTGTGTTTATATTCGTTCGGTATTAACGTGGAAAGCTGCAATTCTATTCAACGCACATTCATTTCTGCACGAATACGACGTAGCTTGTCACTGGATTCAAGAATTTTGGCCCTATTTGCGCTTGTTTTAGAGTCATCCATGTTTCCTAATGCTACACTCTTGCAGGCAAGAAAATAAAATAAATATTGCGTAAATCACATATAAAAAGGATTAGAAACAAACTTCATCCGTGCGAAGCATGTGACTGTCTATTTGCTCACCGTTTGGAGCCCTAGTGTAGCTGTAGCTGTCAAATGGCAACAATCTTCGGAGCATTGAGTGTCGTAAATGTACGTGTTACAAGGGGAAGGCCTCAGACACGGCTCGGCTCAAATTTGGCAGGTCGCTTGTGTACAACCTAAAACGAAGGATTCTAAGATATTTTGGGTCAACACTCCCGCGTTTTTGAGAAATAAACGTGAGCTAAAGTGCGTACCTCACCACCTATGAACACTTGCTCAGTAGAAGAGATGTGTTTCACAATAGCGAAGATGAACGAATGTTCATAGCTCCTCAGGTATGCAATTTAGGGCCCACGTTTACGGGACATTTTTTCTCGTTTATGTCCACACTACCACCACTGAAAGTTACCAACCCTACACTCTTCGCTACACAAGAACCGGTAAATGTATTCAACTGTCAGACGTATCAGAACGGTTTTCGTTTATAACTTTCGACTCGCTCGTTTCCGGTACAGGGATCCTTACTTCGAATTAATACACTCCTGGAAATTGAAATAAGAACACCGTGAATTCATTGTCCCAGGAAGGGGAAACTTTATTGACACATTCCTGGGGTCAGATACATCACATGATCACACTGACAGAACCACAGGCACATAGACACAGGCAACAGAGCATGCACAATGTCGGCACTAGTACAGTGTATATCCACCTTTCGCAGCAATGCAGGCTGCTATTCTCCCATGGAGACGATCGTAGAGATGCTGGATGTAGTCCTGTGGAATGGCTTGCCATGCCATTTCCACCTGGCGCCTCAGTTGGACCAGCGTTCGTGCTGGACGTGCAGACCGCGTGAGACGACGCTTCATCCAGTCCCAAACATACTCAATGGGGGACAGATCCGGAGATCTTGCTGCCCAGGGTAGTTGACTTACACCTTCTAGAGCACGTTGGGTGGCACGAGATACATGCGGACGTGCATTGTCCTGTTGGAACAGCAAGTTCCCTTGCCGGTCTAGGAATGGTAGAACGATGGGTTCGATTACGGTTTGTATGTACCGTGCACTATTCAGTGTCCCCTCGACGATCACCAGTGGTGTACGGCCAGTGTAGGAGATCGCTCCCCACACCATGATGCCGGGTGTTGGCCCTGTGTGCCTCGGTCGTATGCAGTCCTGATTGTGGCGCTCACCTGCACGGCGCCAAACACGCATACGACCATCATTGGCACCAAGGCAGAAGCGACTCTCATCGCTGAAGACGACACGTCTCCATTCGTCCCTCCATTCACGCCTGTCGCGACACCACTGGAGGCGGGCTGCACGATGTTGGGGCGTGAGCGGAAGACGGCCTAACGGTGTGCGGGACCGTAGCCCAGCTTCATGGAGACGGTTGCGAATGGTCCTCGCCGATACCCCAGGAGCAACAGTGTCCCTAATTTGCTGGGAAGTGGCGGTGCGGTCCCCTACGGCACTGCGTAGGATCCTACGGTCTTGGCGTGCATCCGTGCGTCGGTGCGGTCCGGTCCCAGGTCGACGGGCACGTGCACCTTCCGCCGACCACTGGCGACAACATCGATGTACTGTGGAGACCTCACGCCCCACGTGTTGAGCAATTCGGCGGTACGTCCACCCGGCCTCCCGCATGCCCACTATACGCCCTCGCTCAAAGTCCGTCAACTGCACATACGGTTCACGTCCACGCTGTCGCGGCATGCTACCAGTGTTAAAGACTGCGATGGAGCTCCGTATGCCACGGCAAACTGGCTGACACTGACGGCGGCGGTGCACAAATGCTGCGCAGCTAGCGCCATTCGACGGCCAACACCGCGGTTCCTGGTGTGTCCGCTGTGCCGTGCGTGTGATCATTGCTTGTACAGCCCTCTCGCAGTGTCCGGAGCAAGTATGGTGGGTCTGACACACCGGTGTCAATGTGTTCTTTTTTCCATTTCCAGGAGTGTACATTTATCGTTCTCCATCACCCTAGAAAGTCTGTATCATCATCACGGAATCACCCCGTGTATACGTACATTTACAGTCACCGGCGCCTATAACTTTGACGCTCTGTAGCCTCGCTGAATGACGTTTCCGGACATGGGTGCCTCTTAAAAATTCGATGTACTCGCTCCCCTCTACAAGCCCTAGAAGTCTGTAACGGGAATTTCCGACCACCCTGTATATACTTACAGCCAGCCTACGACTTTTATCTACTCAGTGTAATATTAACGTCGTAAAAAAACCCTAGGGAAATGAAAAACAGCTTCATTGACAAGGGGCTTCGTTGCCGAACTCCACAATGTCTCTTTATTTCTTTCGTACGCTGTAAATTAATCATGCTGTTTGCTGGCTTTCTAACCACGACACAGGACGTACAACATGCGACAATATCGTTGCACTGCTGTTAAAATTCGCTTTACTCTTTCCTCTTGACACAGAATTCTCTGGATAAAGCATACAAAAACGACGGTAAGTCTGACTACACTTGAATGGAATCGTATTACACAATGGTGGACTTGAGAAGTACGTTACCGTACGGCGGGCGGAGGAAATTAACGTTTCCCGTGACTCTGTGAGGGAAGCAGCGATGCGTTTACCGACTGGAGCGCCGATTGAGAGCGTGCGTACCTCTGGGAAATAAGCGGTGAGAGGAGCACAAAGGATGGGGCCCCTCATCTCAGTCGAGAGCTCATCGAAAGGACGCGGAATCGAAGAACAAAGGAAAGCGCTGCCGGGGTGCACTGCCAGACGTCGATATTGCTCGCAGGTAAGGCTGTGGTCACAGTGAAGCTGACACGGACGACATGCGTCGTTGTCAGAAGTCGAGACATGCCATCGGCCAACAGCTTGGTCACAGTGCGTCCGTTCTCCTTCATCGTTTTTTGGGAGAATGAATGCCGCGGCCGGCCGAAGTGGCCGTGCGGTTAAAGGCGCTGCAGTCTGGAACCGCAAGACCGCTACGGTCGCAGGTTCGAATCCTGCCTCGGGCATGGATGTTTGTGATGTACTTAGGTTAGTTAGGTTTAACTAGTTCTAAGTTCTAGGGGACTAATGACCTCAGCAGTTGAGTCCCATAGTGCTCAGAGCCATTTGAACCATTTTTTGAATGCCGCGACTGCAGTGCAAAATTTGCTTTTAAAACGACGCCGAATGCATATGATTCAGATGCATCCGTCTCGGAAAGAAAGTGGTGAGTAATGTACTCTCTTTCCTCATCCACAGTGCCCAAAAAATTCACTACACACTTCAAGAGATTTCCAGATCATTCACGTTTTATTGTTGCAACAGTGCATATGGAGTACATGAAATGATTACATTTACAGATTAATAGCATAAGCAGTTCCGAGGTACAAAGTATCGTGCTGAAACACTCATGTTAGGACGTGGTGCAGCCTCCAGGGGCGGCAATGCAAGCACTGACTCTGGCTTGCGGTCGATCGTACAGTTGGTGAATACTGTCCTGGGATACGATATGTTACGTTGCTCGATCTGTTTATATACACTACTGGCCATTAAAATTGCTACACCAAGAAGAAATGCAGATGACAAACGGGTATTCATTGGACAAATATATTATACCAGTACTGACATGTGATTACATTTTCACGCAATTTGGGTGCATAGATCCTGAGAAATCAGTACCCAGAACAACCACCTCTGGCCGTAATAACGGCCTTGATACGCCTGGGCATTGAGTAAAACAGAGCTTGGATGACGTGTACAGGTACAGCTGCCCATGCAGCTTCAACACGATACCACAGTTGATCAAGAGTAGTGACTGGCGTATTGTGACGAGCCAGTTACTCGGCCACCATTGACCAGACGTTTTCAATTGGTGAGAGATCTGGAGAATGTGCTGCCCAGGGCAGCAGTCGAACATTCTCTGTATTCAGTAAGGCCCGTACAGGACCTGCAATATGCGGTCGTGCATTATCCTGCTGAAATGTAGGGTTTCGCAGGGATCGAATGAAGGGTAGAGCCACGGGTTGTAACACATCTGAAATGTAACGTCCACTGCTCAAAGTGCCGTTAGTGCGAACAAGAGGTGACCGAGACGTATAACCAATGGCACCCCATACCATCACGCAGGGTGATACGCCAGTATGGCGATGACGAATACACGCTTCGAATGTGCGTTCACCGCGATGTCGCCAAACACGGATGCGACCATCATTGAGCTGTAAACAGAACCTGGATTCATCCGATAAAAAAAAGGCGTTTTACCATTGGTGCACCCAGGTTCGTCGTTGAGTACACCATCGCAGGCGCTCCTGTCTGTGATGCAGCGTCAAAGGTAACCGCAGCCATGGTCTCCGAGATGATAGTCCATGCTGCTGCAAACGTCGTCGAACTGTTCGTGCAGATGGTTGTTGTCTTGCAAACGTCCCCACCTGTTGACTCAGGGATCGAGACCTGGCTGCACGATCCGTTACAGTCTTGCGGATAAGATGCCTGTCATCTCGACTGCTAGTGATACGAGGCCGTTGGGATCCAGCACGGCGTTCCGTATTACCCTCCTGAACCCACCGATTCCATATTCTGCTAACAGTCATTGGATCTCGACCAACGGGAGCAGCAACGTCGCGATACGATAAACCGCAATCGCGATAGGCTACAATCTGACCTTTATCAAAGTCGAAAACGTGATGGTACGCATTTCTCCTCCTTACACGAGGCATCACAACAACGTTTCACCAGGCAACGCCGGTCAACTGCTGTTTGTGTATGAGAAATTGGTTGGAAACTTTCCACATGTCAGCGCGTTGTAGGTGTCACCACCGGCGCCAACCTTGTGTGAATGCTCTGAAAAGCTAATCATTTGCATATCACAGCATCTTCTTCCTGTTGGTTACATTTCGGTTCTGTGGGGTGTCGTGCTCGTGGTGTAGCAATTTTCATGGCCAATAGTGTAGTTCTGTAAGAGTTGTTGGCTGACGAGTTGCACGGGTCACTTCTCATCACATCCGTCAAGTGCTCGATTGGAGAGAAGTCCAGAGGTTGGGTTGGGCAGAGAACTAGCTCCACGTCTTGCAGAGTATGTTGTATGTCACGGGCACTGCATGGAGAAGCATTACTCTGTTGGTATATCACATCACCTTTCTGTTGCAAGAAGGGCAGAAGAAGGGGCCTAACAACATTCTGCATATTCCGAACGCCGGTTACCGTTCCCTCCAGGAACACCGAAGGTGAACAAGAGTTGTAACTTATCGCACTCCAGACCATAAAGCCTGGGATGAGGCCAGTGGGTTTTGTACGAATGCACTATACGAGAAAGCGTTGACCAAATCTATGTACACTCATGCTCATAAATTAATGATAATGCTGATACATGGTGAAACAACGCTCTGGTGGGCAGTTTGAGGGTTTAAATCAATTCAGGGTATGACCATGCGGAGCATTTCACCTGCGGTCGTCGCACGGTGGAGCTGGCAGCAGTCCACATACGCTGAGGTGTACTGGTGCATGTCAGAGTACGGTGCAGCGATTAAGTGTGCAGACGTTTCCAGGCGTGCTAATGGTGACTGTGTGTTGAAAATGGCTCAAAGAACACATATTGATGAAGTTATCAGGAGTAGAATACTAGGGCGACTGGAGGCTGGTCAAACACAGCAGGTCATAGCATGGGCCCTTCGTGTGCCATTAAGTGTCCGCATCTCGTGGTCGTGCGGTAGCGTTCTCGCTTCCCACACCCGGTTCGATTCCCGGCGGGGTAAGGGATTTTCTCTGCCTCGTGATGACTGGGTGTTGTGTGCTTTCATTATATTAGTTAGGTTTAAGTAGTTCTAAGTTCTAGTGGACTGATGACCATAGATGGTAAGTCCCATAGTGCTCAGAACCATTTTTTGTGCCATTAAGTGTGATCTCAAGATCATGGCAACGCCAGGTATCACTTCTGTTCTACTCGATGATTTACCGTCTATCACTACGAACTGCGACCTCTCTGAGAGGAAATCACAAATCCAGTCACACAACTGAGACGATACTCCATACGCACGCAATTTGATTAACAGTCGCTTGTGCGAAACGGTATCAAAAGCCTTCTGGAAATCTAGGAATATGGAATCGATCTAAGATCGCTTGTCGGCAGAACTCATTACTTCATGGGAATAAAGAGCTAGCTGTGTTGCACAAGAACGATATTTTTTGAATCCGTGTTGGTTATGTATCAATAAGTCATTTTCTTCAAGATGATACATAATGTACGAGTACAGTATACGCCCCAACATCCTACTGCAAATTGAGGTCAGTGATATGGGTCTGTAATTCAATGGGTTACTCGTATGTCCTTTCTTCAATATTGGTGTGACCTGTGCTACTTTCCAGTCTTTGGGAACAGACCTTTCGTCAAGTGAGCGGTTGTATATGACTGCTAAGAAAGGCGCTATTGTGTCAGCATACTCTGCAAGGAACCTGATTGGTATACCATCTGGACCGGAAGACTTGTCTTTCTTAACTGATTTCACTTGTTTCGCAACACCTAAGATATATATTTTTATATCACTCATGCTAACGGTGTTGCCTAGAAGACAAACCACAATCCCCAGATATAATTCGATGTCTTCCACGCTGTATCTGTGTAGATGAGACCTTGGCATTCGCCTCAACATGACAATTTGCGTTATCAAATCCTCTGGTGATGGTGTTGTCCCTTGGAAGAGTGCTGCGATGAACAGCGAACCTCATCTGGTGACCGTGCAACATATCCACTGGAGATGTGTCCTTTTGGGGCAAACTTCTGTAAAATGAAGAAATTATTAGTCAACTGGCCTGTTATGAGTAGTCAGCCGTGAGTTTCTTCATTGGCTGCTTGAGTGTCTTAATGAAGTGTTCAGCAACTCCATTTAGCCCTGTTCGAGACAGTGATCAGTGGAAGTTCTGTACCCCATATGCTGTATAGAAAGATTCTAATTCTTGAGTAGTGAAATGAGTACCACTACATATAACGATGGTGGTAGGGAGACAGTCTGTGGCAGAATTCTGTTCTAGAGCACTGACCTTTTGAAGCGTCCTCATACTGTTCATCGCCAATAATCAGTTTGTGACGAGAAAGGCACTGGGGCAAAGAAGATGAAGCTGACTCCAAGACGACATTGTCTCACCCAAGGCAAAAAAAGAGTGCGGCAAGGCACAGTCTACATTTTCATCCATGAGATGAATCCTGAACCCTCACGCTCAGCTATCCAATCTCTTGAGGTTAGCCGCAATATGTCATTTCTTTACTAGAAACAGAGCCTGGACTTTTTGTTTTCATACCTGACACTGCGAAATCCCCTCGATGTACTGAACCGATATAAAATTTTCTCAGCTTGGTCGTGATTCTGTAGAAACTGGTACAGATGACATTATAACTGGTCATGCCTTCCCACCCATGGCATACTGCACTCGCATTTCGGGTGGACGACCGTTCAATTCCGCGTCCGGCCATCCTGATTTAGATTTTCCGTGATTTCCCTAAATCGCTTCAGTAAAATACCGGGACGGTTCCTTTGAAGTGCACGGCTGACTTCCTCCCCCATCCTTCTCTAATTCGATGGAACCAATGAACTCGCTGTTTGCTTCCCTCCCCTAAACCAACCAACCCACCAATCCCACCCAAGACTGAGTTAGTTAAGCTAACTTCATCGTGGATTATCTTAATAAACCAACACATAGGACTTCCTCCTACCTGTTTTCTATAAATCTGTTGTAGATATAGTCCCTCTAAGCATGTCTTGTAGCGCACTGGATTCTTCATAAGGTGCAAGCAGCGAACCTTTGATTGTGAGTGGACTTGCAGATAACTAATGCACTTGATATAAGTCCCAGGATAACACTGCGATGTGTTTATTAGCAAACATCGTTAAACAGCGAGAATTTGATATTCTGAAAAGATTCCTCTCAAAACATCAATAAAATTCGAGAGCATGGTAAGACCGACTATCACATAACAACAGGTTTCAAGCAGTAGCGTACCCTGAAAATGGTGGTCAGGCGTACAATGTGAAACTTGTCAGCTGTATGCGGACGCGTGATTGCCCATTCACCTTGGTCCTATCTGTACAGGAACTCCCCTCTGCGGTTATTCTTGCAAAACTTCTCAGTAATGTCACTGAAAATGAGTTCTGCACCAAACAGATTCTTTTCTCTGGACATGATGCAGAGTGCCGGCAGATGAGCTCGTCCTTGCGCATTCCCGATGAAGATTCTTTTCAGTGCAGACAATTATCGTTCGACTGATGATGTAGCCGGCATGGTTAAAATGAGTTCACTAAGTTTATAGAGTTCTGGAAATCTAGTGGGAAATAAATTTTGATACAAGAAACCTTATATTTAAATTCACAGACTTGGCTGCAAGATGTTGTGACTTAAACTTAGCCTACAATTCAGACTTTGAATTACAAAATATTGGAAAAACTTCCCATACATTGTCATTAACATTTCAAGTGTCTCCACGGGGAACACATTAGCAAAACTTGAGAACTTCTTTGAGCCAGACATTTCAATAAACTTTCAAGTCAGGCAGAAAATCAAGCCTGTCATTTAAATACATGATTATCGTACCTAATGTATGAATGTGCATCCTACTGAAGTTATGCTTTGCGTATGTTCCTGTGCAGTTTTCCTTTTTTCTCTTCCTCAAGTGTAACAAATGCTTTCAACCTTGCACCATATTTTCTCTAATCCATTGAATGTATTAATGTACAGCTTTAAAGTCTTCCACTTCTTTGCTGCAGAATGTAATTCTATGGATTTTGAATGCACGCTGTTAAATGTAACATTTATCAGTGAAATCAGTTCTTCAAACAAACACTAAATAAAGTTAAATTGAAAATCTTGAAACATGGTCAGAAATCAGAATCCCTAATTTGTGCCGGCCGGGGTGGCCGAGCGGTTCTGGGCGCTACAGTCTGGAACCGCGTGACCGCTACGGTCGCAGGTTAGAATCCTGCCTCGGCCAACGATGTGTGTGATGTCCTTAGGTTAGTTAGGTTTAAGTAGTTCTAAGTTATAGGGGACTGATGACCTCAGAATTTAAGTCCCATAGTTCTCAGAGCCATTTGAACCTTAATTTGTAGCACTTGTGTACCAATTTTTACCACAGTAATTGTCTCGACTGCTGAAATCGCAGCTTTTCCTGTATTCTCTAAATGATGATTCTAGTTGTCCTAAAAAGCAGGTAGCTGCTTTCAATCTCTGTAAGTAATTCCCGGTTCTGTTTCACTGGTTCATTGTGCTTTTAAAATTCATGCACGTTTCTGTTTATCTAATTGCAAATCAATCCAGCTTTTACCAAATGTGGGCAGGACTATCCATGCTTGGATATGAGATTCTGATTTTACATACAGTGAAATTGCAGTTTGCATATTATCAAGGTCCGAATAACCACGACATTTACTGTTCCAAGGTGACTTGTCCTTTCCAAGTAAAAAACTCAGCCAACAGAAGAGTTTATACAATGTTTCACTGCCGCAAAAAACAACTATTTAGTTGTAATTACCAGCATTAAATGTTCCTATGTAATTTCAGGATTTGTTTTCTGTCTTTGAATTGCTGAGTCGGGGAGTTCGTGGAACATTTTTAACAAATTCAATTTTTTCCTTGAATGGGCGAGAGTCGAAAGATTTATTAAGAAGCGTAACTACAACATCTCTATTTAAGCCACTCGTTTTGCGAAACTGATGGCTGAAATATCGTTCTGACATGTTAAACAAGATGCACTCGTCCGTCACTAAATTCACCAATGCACGCTGAGTTCTAGTAAGCGTAATACTTAGGAAATAAAATTTATTCCAAAACATCAGGAACCTCACAACGTTCACCACACAACGAACTTCGATTTGCATTGTCTGCTTACTACAACTCATTAGCTTTCTGTGAAAGTTTATGAGGAACCAGTGTGAATTAAAAATTAAATTATACGTCCATTTAGTCAACACCGACTAACATTTCTTTATCACCTTGAGAAAGAATACTGTAAACATCATTTTCAAAATCGTGAACAGCAGATTCAAAATCATTTACCACACACTTAGCGTCGCCAGTACAAACAGAGTACTTGACTGTGTGGCGTTTTTTCTGTAAACAAACCTCTGTCTCATGTCCTTGGTTCCGACAGTGTAAGCAGTTCATGTTTTTGTAAAAACAAAGACTGTCTAGCATCAGTGACCAAGAAAAAAACGAAATATGTAACTGTGCAAGACATATCCAACGAGTTATGATCAGCCCGGTTTTGAGCGGCACCATTACTCTTTGACCTATGGTGGGTTTAACTGCCCTGTTGACCCTCGCGAGTGGAAGTCGTGCCACCGCTGTGAAAGCCTGTCTGGATAACCTCAACTCCACTGCGTTCGAGAGCTTGCTCCGTTTGCTTAGCCTGTTCAGAGGCTTTAAGAACCGGAAAGCACTTTTGCCAGCGTGAGATTATTCAAGTGAATAAGACCATTACGCAGTCCTCCGTCTACAACAGGAACGGGAAAAACAAGATGACCTAATTGAAGTTGGGTACATGAGAACAGAAACGATGCAAAGCAATATGAACTCGAAGTGTAGAAGGCAGAAACACAAGCAAAATTCTATAACAGAGTCGGCGAAAGAAGACCCTGAAAGTATTAAGTTTGACAACTTTCAGGTGCGAAGCAAGAACGGCCGCAGGCGGAAACATTATAGCGCTGGGACAACAATAAGGCGTTGCCACAGATGCGTAATCAAAATCGTGTTACGTGACTGGGTGAGAGGAACGCGCCAAGCCCACTGCATCTGTCAGGGATGTTCTTTCGCCAGCTTCACTATAGAGGAGGGGAGATACAGAGTACTACTAGGACTGCTCTAGCACTTTCCTAAAAGTTGAGCGGAATCTAGTGCTGTCGCGCCAAGTGACGTTTCCGCTTCTGCGAGTATCTATCAAGTAAGTGCTTTTTCTCCCCTTCCTACATCGTAACAGTGGACATCGTCACCAGAGATTTTCAGAAATCAACACCATGGTTACAGCTGCGTAGTGATGATGTTCTGCTGGCTGGTGAACAAGAGAAAGACGCTAAATGGAATGTCAAGCATGGAAGAGCCACATTTGACAACTCGTACTACGTCTCAATACGAACAAGACTGAATACCTGTCAACAATGCAAATACCTGTAGTACGAAGACTACCAGGCCGGCTGAAGTGGCCGTGCGGTTCTGCAACCGCGAGACCGCTACGGTCGCAGGTTCGAATCCTGCCTCGGGCGTGGATGTGTGTGGTGTTCTTAGGTTAGTTAGGTTTAACTAGTTCTAAGTTCTAGGGGACTAATGACCTCAGAAGTTGAGTCCCATAGTGCTCAGAGCCATTTGAACCAGTTTTTTGAAGACTACCAAGACCTGCGAAAGAGAAATATCTTCAAGTATATTGGCTCAAAAATCGTAGCCGCTTGCTCACTCGCTCCCTAAATCACAAATCGCGTTAGCAATGCATGGCTTTAAATGGCGGACAATGACATTCGTGCTTTGTGACAACATGGTCCCTGGCTGCTCTGCAAGCCTCCCATTTGCCTCCTGCAGTTCAGAATGCTGGCGCACAGCAAAAGAAACTGCAATGGAAACAAAAATGCTTCGGTGGACATTACCAATGATGAATATTGCAGGTGGTATAGAGTGAAGATAAGAGAAAGCTGTCCATGGTTCTGTGTACATGCACATCGAGCAGCCCAAGACAGGTTACCAAAATTTGTGTTATCGTTACAATTGTTGTTAAGAGGGACATAAATGAAATTGACCGAAAATGTCAATTTTCAATTAATTTATATTTATTAGCGGAAATGGAAATGAGCGTTTGGCGTCACTGGCCGGGAGGCCCCTTGCGGGGCAGGTCCGGCCGCCTTGGTGCAGGTCTTATTTCATTCGAGGCCACATTGGGCGACCTGCGCGCCGGTTCTGGATGAAATGATGATGAAGACAGCACAACACCCAGCCCCTGAGCGGAGAGAATCCCCGACCCAGCCGGGAATCAAACCCGGGCCCGTAGGACGGCAATCCGTCACGCTGACCACTCAGCTACCGGGGCGGACTATTTATTAGTAGAACTGATGGACAATAAGTTCCCAAAGCTACAACATTAAAATTGCATCCGAAGTGCCTGAAAAATAATTAAACCTGTGATTCGACCCCCCCTCGGCGCCCACTTTTGAAGCAAAACGTCAATACTGGCTCGGTGAACAACAGTTTCGTGGATTACTTCCAAGCAATCTCGCACAAGGTACTTCCATACGACTGTGATATATACATTTTGGTTTCATAGGTCATCTGTGACTCTGTTTCACATTTTAGAAACACAAACAAACCAGCTGCTTTGTTTATGAAGAAGCAATTCTTGTTTTGCCACATTTTCATCTGCTACAATGATCAGGATTGCAGGCTCTAAGGCAGGAAATTTCACTCAAGACATCTTTAGAGAAATAGAGCTATAGCGACACTCTGCAACTGAAAAGCCAACTGAAGATCTGGTAAAGGAAAGAAGGCAGAAAACAAGAAATCGGGAGAGAAACTTTGAAGGAAAAGAGGACCCTGAGTACTAATACCGGGCCTTCTGAAGAGGTGACGAAAAAAATGTTAGGTTCACCTTTAAATTGCATTTCCTGAAATTTTTTTTTTAAGTTTATGTACTTTGTCTTCATAATATATGAACGCTAGAACTATGAAACTTTGTACACTTACTTCTATAAACTCATTAAATGTTTCCTCAAGAGTAAATTCTTAAATTTTGAGTGTAAGCTTAGATACGGGGCAAAATGCTTGGAATTTTGCATGAATTTTTGTTATCCTTATAGAATTACTATAAAACAATTATTAAAATTTCCTATTCGACGTATTCAAAAAAACTCATGAGAGAAGCACACTATATACAGAGACATTAAACAGAGAATATTTTGTAGAAATACCTTGAATAGTTTGAGAAACCAAAATTTTTAAATTCCATTTCAAAAAGTTAAATATGTGTAATTCAATGAATTTAGCAGTAAATGTCTTAATTTCATGTAAAGCAATGTACAAAATTTAATTGCCGTATCTGCAAAATTGTGGATTTTGTGCTCCTTTTTCATGACCGTCCCCCCTTAAGTGACCTATTGGGGAATCGAAGCGACATTGACTATATAACCTCTCTGTAGTCATCAAGATAGCGGAACTCCAGCCTGACGAAGCACAAAATCGCGCCAATTGGAGGCACAAAGCCAAAAGGGAAGATCCCGCTACACTTATGACCATAGACTGATGATGAAGAAGAAGAAGAAGAACAACAAAGAGAAAAAGATCAGGACAGACAGAAAAAGAACAAGTGGATCAGTGAACTGAAACCGCAATGAAGTTAATTATTAAAATCAAAAGCGTTTATTGGGACATGTAGGCAGACGTATGACTGGTACATTCACCAAACTGTATTTTGTGGGATTAAAGGAATATCACTACGACAACCAAATAAAAACCAACAATCACATTCATTTGAAAATTCGCCCCGGCTGTTGTGGAACAGATTTCGTAAGTCACACGACGTGATTATCCAGTTTCTTAATAAGACATTCTACTCCAGTCTTCCGTCACTTTCCTCAGATCCCCCTGAATCCGGGAGCACAACGAACGAATGACGAGGGCTTCAGCCAGCTGCGAAATCGGTTCTCAATTGGAATGGTAATGGCGGATTAAGCGAACTGCTGATCCGGAACGCCAATCGAGCGACCGTTTCCCTCTTTTCTCGCTAGTCCCGCAACGTCTGTAGGCGGAATACAATTTAGATTTCCCGTGTGTATTCCACTGTTTGACCAGTTGAGATAGCGTTTGATTTATTTCCTTTGACGATTGGATTTCACGCCTTGTCCGAAGCGACGGAACTCCAGATAGCATACTTCCCAGAACAAATACCGAACAGCGTAGGAATTACTTGCGGCTTTGAATAAAGGCGCTTCCTGGGATCCGCTTGTCATGGCAACTTTTTTTTTATTTCAAGTAGCCCACCCGCAGCCCGTTCTTTAAAGAAGCGAACTACCATATACAGGACGGCTGCATTTTAAGAAAAGTTAGTTTTTCGCGCATCTCAGTGTGTATAACGACGTATGTCCTGAGATTTATGTCGTACAGTGGTATACATTGATCAGCAGGCACATTACGACCACCGATCTACTATAGAGATACACTACTGGCCATTAAAATTGCTACACCAAGAAGAAATGCAGTTGATAAACGGGTATTCATTGGAAAAATATATTATACTAGAACTGACATGTGATTACATTTTCATGCAATTTGGGCGCATAGATCCTGAGAAATCAGTACCCAGAACAACCACCTCTGGCCATAATAACGGCCTTGATACGCCTGGGCATTGAGTCAAACAGAGCTTGGACGGCGTGTACAGCTGCGCATACAGCTTCAACACGATACCACAGGTCATAACGAGTAGTGACTGGCGTATTGTGACGAGCCAGTTGCTCGGCCATCATTGACCAGACGGTTTCAATTGGTGAGAGATCTGGAGAATGTGCTGGCCAGGGCAGCAGTTGAAAATTTTCTGTATCCAGAAAGGCCCGTACAGGACCTGCGACATGCGGTCATGCATTATCGTAATGAAATGTAGGGTTTCGCAGGGATCGAATGAGGGTAGAGCCACGGGTCGTAGAACATCTGAAATGTAACGTCCACTGTTCAAAGTGCCGCCAATGCAAACAAGAGGTGACCGAGACGAGTAACGAATGGCACCCCATACCATCACGCCGGGTGATACGCCAGTATGGCGATGACGAATACACGCTTCCAATGTGCGTTCATCGCGATGTCACCAAACACGGATGCGACCATCATGTTGCTGTAAACAGAACCTAGATTCATCCGAAAAAATGACGTTTTGGCATTCGTGCACCCAGGTTCGTCATATCAAAGTCGGAAACGTGATGGTCCGCATTTCTCCTCCTCACACGAGGCATCACAACAACGGTTCACCAGGCAACGCCGGACAACTGCTGTTTGTGTATGAGAAAACGGTTGGAAACTTTCCTCATGTGAGCACGTTGTAGGTGTCGCCACCGGCGCCAACCTTGTGTGAATGGTCTGAAAAGCTAATAATTTGCATATCACAGCATCTTCTTATTGTCGGTTAAATTACGTCATCTTCATGGTGTAGCATTTTTAATGGCCAGTAGTGTAAACCCTTCCAGGCAACAGCAGCGGCACCTGGCGAGGAATGACTGGTAGTCAGATACAGGCACGGCGCATGTACTTTCAGTGTGCGTACTGTCCACGTGTAGAATGGAGAACGCGAGCGATCTGTCTGAGTTTGACTGAGCGCAGATTGTGATGGCCCGGACGCTTGGCAAGAACATTTCCGAATCTGCACGACTTTACGCGTGTTCGTGGGTGCTGTGGTGAGTGCCCTCAACACGTGGGGAAACCAGGACGAAACGTTCAGACGTCATGGTGTCTGGTGGCCAACCCTGATTGCAGATGTCGGACGCCGCAGACTGAACAGACTAGTAAATTAGGAAAGGTGACGAACTGTGGTGAAACTAGCATCAGACTTTAATACTGGACAGAGTACAAGTGTGTCTGAACACACGGTGCACCGAAAACTCCTAACCATGGGCCTCCGTAGCCGAAGACCCCTGTATGCGTCAAGGTTTTCACCACGACATCAGTAACTACGACTGAAATGGGCACATGACCATCGGCACTGGGAGTTGGCGCAGTGGCAGAGCGTTGCACAGCCTGATGAAAACGCGAACCCGTTGTCTTCAAGGGGAACACTCATTGACACCTGTCTGGTGGAACGGAGAAATGCTTGGGGCTTCTCAATTATGCTCTGAGCAATATTCACGTGGACATCCATGGTTCCAGTGGAATTTGTGCAAGGCACCATGACGGCCATGGAGTATAGTACACTGGTTACAGACCACCTACACCCCTTCATGACAATCATGTTCCCCGACGGCAGTGGCATATTTCACCAAGATTATGCACCTTGCCACAAGGCCAGGAGTGTGACGGAGTGATTCGAGGAACACAGGACGAGTTCCAATTTATGTGCTGCCGACAACTCCAAACAACTCCCCAGATCTGAACCCGATGGAACACATCTGGGATGTGGCTGAAAATGACGTCAGAGCTCATCGTCACCCTCCCCGTACTTTACGGAAATTAGGTGACTTGCTTCTGCAGACGTGGTGCCAATTCCTTCCAGCAGCCTACCAATGCCTCATTGCCTCAATGCCGCGACGTACCGCCTCAGTTGTCTGTGCCAAAGGTGGACATACCGAGCTGGTCATAAAGTTCTGGCTGGTCATTGTAATTCTGCAAACACCTGCAATGAGATGTATGGATAATGATTGCAAAATGTGTCGGGATTGGAGTTTGTAGTAGAGAATTAATAAACTGAAACGTCATGCCTGATGCTGAAGTGTGTGTGGAGCTGGGTGGTGGGGGGGACTGTGTTCAGCGAGCAAAAGTTTCGAAAATGTTTGATGTTATATGCAATGTGTGTTGGAAGTCACTATGTGGTCTCATTGTCAAGTACTAAATGATTATAGTTACCTTCTAGACAGACACAGTTTCTAACGTTAAAAATAGTGTTATTGTGTTAATTCTTAATATAAGATTATTCCTCTTAACACTATGCCGTCCGGCGACACCACAGTGGTGTCGTCTGCATAGTATCGCGCAGTGGCCGGCGACAGCAAGTTAGTGTCTTTTGCATTCCGTCGGTGTTTTGTTTAGGAAACAATAAGTTACACACGTCAACAAGTGTTTTGTTTCTATAAGTACTTGCCCCCTTTCATCATGGCGGACGAAACACAATAGGATTATTTACGACGATTGCGCGGACGTCTTGTCTGACGTTCCGGACGACTTGACCGATTGGGAAGAAGACATTGGATATCAAAAAAATGAAAGTGAAGCAGAATTGTAGGAAGATAGTGAAATACGTCCAACAATTCGGCGAACGCTACGGTTGCCAACTGATTCGGCTGAATCAGACGAAGAAGACAGTCCACAGTGGTCAGACCCTGATTTACGAGGACCAATAGTAAATTTGAAGGATCCCCGGGTCCAAACATATTTCCCAAAGATACACAGAGCGTCCTGGATATCGTACAATTATATATTGGTTACGATCTATTTGAATATATAAGCAACGAAACCAGAAAGTAATGCAGTCAAAATTGCAATAGAAGGAAAGTGGATTAAATAAAAGCCAAATTTGTCGACGTTACGGGACCCGAACTTAGAAAATGGTTTGGGCTTGCTATCCTTACGGGAACTGTAAAAAAAGCAAGGATCAATGATTATTGGTCAACGAATCCGTTCATAGACACACCGATATTTCACAAAACGATGTCCCGCAACCGATTTAGACAAATATTATCATTTTTACATTTTCCCGACAGCATCAATAAACTGGATAATACCGACCGACTTGTCAAAGTGCAATTAGAACTTGATAATTTTTCCAAAAAGTTTAAAGAAACGTTTACTATAAGTCAAAACATCTCAACTGATGAAGGAATGACACCGTGGTGTGGACTGTTAAATTTTAAAGTTTACAATCCGTCGAAAATTACGAAATATGGCATACTCATTCGGGTGCTATGTGATTCGAGTACGGGATTCATTTCCTCATGCAAGATATATTCCGGCGCTGGACAGCCTTCAGCAAAGACAGTGATGGAACTACTGACACCTTCTGATGGAAAGTGGCATCACCTCTGCATCGATAATTGTTATAACAGTGTAGAACTTGCAGAGAAGTTAGTTGGGAAGAAAATTCAAGTTTGTGGAACGATACGGCAAAATAGAGGATTTTCGGAAAGTTAAAGCGGGCAAAATTCAATGTGTTTGAAGCTTGTCATCAACCGAAAGGTGACAAGCGGTGGGCGACAAGCCAAGTAATCCGACTTAGCGCTGCCGGCGCCAAGCGAATAAATTTGTAAGAGATGTGCGGACGGCAAAGTGTTAAAAAACAGATTATGCTTACATTTTAAATTTTAAAATTCGATCAATAATTATATGAAACACTCAGAGGTAATCTTCTATTGCCCCTGCGCGTCGCTAGGTAGGCAACATGCAGCTAGAATAAATTTACTTTTAGTAATAATTATACACTTGTATAAGCACCTGACGCGAATAGTGATACCTTCAGTGTGGTTGCGAACTACGTCCAAACTCTTCGGAGAATCGTGTGAAGTTGCAAGCAATGAGGATAATAGACAGCGGACGATACATATGTAGTGTTGGACAAGTTGAGAATTTGGGTTGGACGGAAAGGGTGCGCGACTAGTTGAAGCAGTTAAGAAGACTGCTCACGTAAAGCGGGAAATCCGGTCTCGAATCATGTTCCGCCATAAATTTTCACTTTTCGCCATTTTATTTATTCCAGTGCCAGATTGTGGCTGACGGCCGAATTCCCCTTATGTAGTAATGCAGATCACTTGTGACTTGTGAGTTCCTCCGGGCGAACATACTGTTCAAATAATTTGCAGGAACGCAACCGGGTGACCTCGACGTTAACCACCAACCTGTGATTTCCGAGGCAAAACTGCAGCAAGCAAGTGCTGTGCAAGTGAATTGCAAGCAAACCTTGATTTTCAGAGCAATTTCGGAAAGATGACAGACACACACACACACACACACACACACACACACACTTACCTATAGCCAAAAATACAAAACAACTAGTGAAGTAGCATTAACTCTATCCCTCTGAACGAATTAATTCTATCTCACCTGTCGTTTTGTAATCTCGGGTATCTATACTGCCCAGTGTTTACGGTACTGCAGTCTTTCACTCACTATGGTATAGAGAGCTGACCTTCACATTTCGGGAACAAATCACTCAACTCTGGCCCGAATCGACGATCTTCTCGAATGGTCTGATCCACTCGCGGAATAACATCACTGGATGACACTCGCTTCTTTCCCTTAACGCCTGGTCGAATTACGGTTCTGTGAGCTACCTCCCTCGTGGATGGATTACGTCTTCTGAGAAATCGTCGAATGAATCACATTGTGGCATCCGCCTTACTTGAGATTACCTTTACGCTTTAGGTCGCTCCGTACATATATTCATAAATATTTAATAGCTGTGACTGGCCTTAATGATCGTTCTGCAATCGTGTAGTCCTAAGATAATGGGTCTTTCTGTCAGTTAATGCGCAATACGAAACACTTCCTCTGGATTTCGCTAGTTATACAGCGTTGCGATAGCTCTGTACACAAGAGTGTCACCTGTGAAGAGCCTCATGGACCTTCACAGGTTGCACGTCGCTTATTTACGTTGCTGATAATTGTAGAAAGTCCTAACGTGTAGTTCTGTGGCCATATGAACAATGAAAGCATTTGAATTAACATCTTTATGTGATTAGATGCGTCCACAAATATATAGCTACATTTTCGTCACATGACTGACAGTCAGAGTGTCTGACAATAACACAGAGAATGGCGATTGATCAAGAAAGTCCCTGAAAGCTTTCCTTAAAATAAGATGAGGAACGGTATCCATTCTGCGATGGGAGGATAACTGAAGAGGTGTTTGCGGAAGACGTTGCGACTCTGGTTTCGAAAGCCGATATTAATGGCCAGAAGAGTGGCGCGCCATCTATTAGCCCTTCCAGAACTGGCACGGAACGCGCTGGCGCAGTGGTTAAGATACTGGTCTCACATTCAGGAGGATCAGTATTAAAATCTCCAAACATAAATCCAGATTCAGGTTTTCCTTAGTTTCCCTAAACGAACTAAGACTGATCTCCTAACAGTTTCTTTGGAAAGGTCTGTGTGTACACTGGAGTGCAAAACTTAAAGACGAAAGTAACTTTCTTAGGTGTGCTGCTGCCAAATGATATAGTTCGATGAAACTTGGACCACATGCAGAAAAAACTGTTATAGTGTCGCACAAGAAGCTGACAAGGGAACCTCCCCATCGCACTCCCCTCAGATTTAGTTATAAGTTGGCACAGTGGATAGGCCTTGAAAAACTGAAAACAGATCAATTGAGAAAACAGGAAGAAGTTGTGTGGAACTGTGAAAAAATAGGCAAAATATACAAACTGAATAGTCCACGGGTCACATAGGCAACATAATGGACAAAATGAGCTCAGGAGCGTCGTGGTCCCGTCGTAGCGTGAGCAGCTGCTGAACGAGAGGTCCTTGATTCAAGTCTTCCCTCGAGTGAAAATTTTATTTTCTTTATTTTTGCATAGTTATTATCTGTCCGTTCGTTCATTGACGTCTTTGTTCACTGTAATAAGTTTAGTGTCTGTGTTTTGCGACCGCATCGCAAAACCGTGCGATTAGTAGACGAAAGGACGTGCCTCTCCAATGGGAACCGAAAACATTTGATCGCAAGGTCATAGATCAACCAGTTGCTCCACAGGAAAACACATCTGATATATTCTATACGACACTGGTGACGGCATGTGCGTCACATGACAGGAATATGTTGTCGACCCACCTAACTTGTACACTTGGCGAAGGGGTAAAAAGATTCTTCTACCTTGCCCGATTTAGGTTTTCTTGTGGATGTGATAATCACTCCCAAAAAAGTGATGAAAACATAAGACTTTGTCACATAAACTGGAAATAAAAAATTAAACTTTTCACTCGATGGAAGATTTGAACCAAGGACCTTTCGTTCCGCAGCTGCTCACGTTACCACGAGACCACGGCGCTCCTGCGTTCCCAGTGTCCTTGACGTTGCCTATCTTCCCATGAACTACTCAGTTTGTATATTTTGCTTATTTTTTCACAGTTCCACATAACTTCTTGTTTTCTCAATTGATCTGTTTTCAGTTTTTCAAGACCTATCCACTGTGCCAACTTATAACTAAATCTGAGGGGGGTGCGATGGAGAGGTTCCCTTGTGAGTAGCTTCGTGGAGAAGTGGTTATGATACTAAACTGCTGCATGGAGGGTCGTGAGTTCAAAACTCACCTGGACTGTACAATTTTAATTTCTATATTCGGTTCGAGTACATATAGTAGTATCCACTAATGTCAAGAATCATTGTACTGGAATGTTCTGTAGCTGTATATATACTGTATGTGTTCTGGCCGGAGGCAGTTCGCTCCGCGCTCTTGTATGTGCAAGTGCTGAATAAATCTTCGATAAGTGAAGTTAGTGTTCATCATTCATCTAATTATACATTCTTCTACGCGACATTATTCTGGTGCAGGCGCTGGGTATTGGAACTTGTGATAGCGCACATTATCGACGACACTGGCTCCCATCAGGCCACGACAGAGCCGCCGTTTACCTGGCGAGAAACCAGAGTTCGAGGCATATTCAACAGATTGCAGTCTATCGGAGACAGAAGAAGAACAGGACGTTACGATGACAGCAACTGTGTGCCACTACATGAGACATCCTTCCGTGTTCTCTGGTGACGATGGCCAAGATCCAAACAAGTGGCTGAAGGTATATGAGCGTATAGCCAAACTTTACAAACGGTATGACACCGTGTGTTCGGCTAACGTATTTTTCTACTTGGAGGGTACTGCCAAGCAATGGTCTGAGAACAACGAGGAAAAGTTCACAAGTTGAGAAGTATTCCAGGCGGAACTGTGCAAGTATTTCGACAACACACAACGACAGAAGTGCAAGGCTGAAGATAAATTTAAGTGCACGGCACAGCGTACAGGAGAAACTACAGAATCCTACATTCAAGACGTCTTGAAGCTGTGTAAAATATTGGATCCTAGAATGAAGGAGGAAGATAAGGTTGCACATATCATGAAGGGTGTTGCTGAGGACCTCCTGAAGGAGGTTTCGACAGCAGACGAATTCATAAAATGGTGCCAGTATATCGAGACAATGCATCAAAAAAGAATTACACGCAAGAAGTTTGAACGGCTTCCAAACGTCGTATCGATGTGTGTGATGGAGGAAGGAACTGATTTCGCAAGTGTTCTTCGTCAGATAATGAGAGAGGAAGTTCTGAAGTCGCTTGGATTGCACGGCGAGCAAAAAAACCTAGACTCTTTTCTCTTAAGGAGGGAGCAATGTCGCAGAAGAAGCTGAATGGTGTGGTGGTTATGATACTAAACTTGCCGGCACGGTAACTCAGCGTGTTCGGTCAGAGGGTTAGCTGCCCTCTGTAATAAAAAAAACTGAGTTAATGGATGAACCACGAACTGAATCGGGTGTCTTCCGACGTCCGCCCCGAGCAGATGCAAAGAACGAAAACGAACAAAAAAACTATAGTATGAAGGGTCGTGAGTTCAAAACTCACCTGGACTGTTCAATTTTAAATTTTTATATTCAGTTTGAGTACGTTCTGGAAGTATCCACAAATGTCAAGAAACACTGTACTGGAATTTAGCTGTATATATACTGCATGTGTTCTGGCCGGAGGCAGTTCGCTCGGCGCTCTTGTATGTGCAAGGTCATATCCGAAAGATCGATCCGGCTGTTTCTCCTTTTAGTTTCTGTGAAATGTGCTTTTTGGTGGCGCGGATTGTCAGCCCACAACCCCCGAGTGTCCTGGTGGGGCTGCCACCTCGTGGCCTGGACACCTGCCATAGTTTTATTTCAGGGCCTTACCCCTTAGACAGCTTGTCTTCACCACGACTACAGAACGCTATCCATCCCTTCGCAGTAAGGCCTATGCGCATCAACGTTGTCCTGGTTGCCAAGGATCTTCCGTTGTCCACATTATGGAACTGTGTCTGCTGCCACACAATCACAGGTGCTGAATAAATCTTCGTTAAGTGAAGTTAGTGTTCGTTATTCATCTAATTACACATTCTTCTACGTGACAATAGCATAATACAGAAACTAACTGAAATAAACACACAGTGAGACGTAGAGAAATGACACTTTTATGAAAAGACAGTAATTACACTGATGTCACCACGAGTTATGATGATCCACAGGAAACTACAGTAGGCTGCATGTGGTTCTTAATAGGGTCTGTGATCACCATAGACGGCAACACATGCCCTGCCACGTGCTCCGATGCTTACTAAAAGGTTGGTAAGGAGTTCTGGTACTAGGGCATTCAATTCCTCAGCCAGCGTTGCTGATAACTGTTGGATGATCGTTGCCGCATGTGTACATGCTGCAATACCATCTCTAATGCATTCCGCGTGTACTTGGAGCAACGGGCAGAGCCAATAGATTTACTGAATATCCTCTCGTTTCGAGAGCGCCTCTATCTGTGCCACACGATTTGGTCAGTCATTGTCATCCACAAAAATGAAATCAGGGCCCTATGTCCCCAGAAAAGACGCACATGGGGGAACGAATGTAGTCTCACAATAACGTGATTGTACTACGTTCAAAGATTTTAAGGCCAGTGATGCTATACCGGAGATCTTCGCAAAAGCGATCGGCAACCGTTTGGGCACGTAAGGCATGCGTGCAGCCTACATTGCCCCTGCTTGCCTCAGCGTCGCGGAACCCACCCTGTCGCTGTAATGGACGGACACCAAACGGCGGTACCAGTGCTAGCAGAGGCCGCCACTTCCAAGGAAGCTAGTCGCGACCGCGACACAAGTTACCAGAAAATAGAGACGCGAGTATTCCGCTGCCTGCAAGTACAAAGATGGGCGGCATAGATGCAGGAGTCAGTTCCTCCGTCTTCGAGAGCTTCTACTAGCCTCTGGGCGGAGTTACACTCCACATGGTCTTAGAACACTCTCGAAGTCCATCGTAGGGACCGATGCCACTGCACTGAGCATTCGTCGTTATTTCCTTTGGTGCAACCAGACTGTATCCAGGATAGCCTTTTTTGTTCCTACGCAGGTGTTATTCAGTACAGCTTCATTGGACTTAGAATAATTTCCATACAAGTGTATTTGCTATGAAGATCCTAATTGTGTTATTTTGTCAGATTCTATAATCACCAAGCTGTCAAGTCTTCATACCTGTGAGACACTGTAACTGTGATGTTCTTGTTATCGTCGAAGCAGACGTTTCTTTCCTTGGTCAATAAATTTTTGTAAACTTTGATCACTGCTTTCCGTGCGTGGTGCGAGCAATGCTCAAAAAACAATGCTTCTTCACACCATAACACATGCACCACCAAAATGATCAAGTTCGACAGTGTTCTTGACGTCCAGCATTGTCGAACACGATCGTCCTGGTGGTTCAACTGTTACAGTGTAGGGAGCATAACGTGCAGGCGCACTGACCTCCAAATCTTTGAACACGGTACACTCGACGGTCAGATTTATAGTGACTGTACTCCTTCACCACGTCCACCTTTTCTGGGGTTCATTCTGCCATGACTTTATTTCTGTGGATGACAATGTGCTACCGTATCGACCTGTGCGTGTGGAGAATCTCTTCGAACGAGTAGGTATTTGGCGAATGGACTGGTCTTCTCGTCCCCCCGGCTTTATACCCAATTACCACGTATGGAATGCATTGGGGAGACATCTTGCAGCAGGTCCACATGCACCTACGGCCGTCCAGCAGTTGTCAACCATATTGGTGGAAGAATGGAACGCCCTACAACTGGAGCTCCTTACCAACCTTTTCACCAGCAGGGGAACACGTTGCAGAGGATGCAGTGCCGCCCGTGGTGATCACACACAGTATTAAGAACAATGTTCCGCTTTTTTAATGTTCAAGAGACCATCATGAATAGCAGTGACTTGAGTGCAATTACTGTCTTTACATAAAGTTGTCATTTCTGTTCGTCTGATTGCGTATTTCTCTCAGTTACCTTCTGTCAAAATGTGGCATTTCATTCTATGCATGGGCCAAGTTTCACAAAGCTTTGTTACTTGTTTGTGGCACAAGTTTCGTACACCAATGTGTTATTTGTTTTATATGACTTGAAGAAAAATCAAATTACCGTGAAAAATGACAGCAGAAATGGATGGCGCCCATTCTGCTGCGAGACAGGTAATTTCGTAGCAGATCTGTCGTCACTATGTTAACATAGCGGCAGCGTAGTGCTGTGCGGCAAGCTCTAGAGAATCATGTCCGGCATCAACATGCATGGACGATATGAGGATTTTATCAGCTGTGTACACGTTATCATATCCGTGAATATTATCACTTTTCTGCATTTCATCAAGTGTGCGCATTTTATAAACTGGATTTTTATCAGCACATGCACACGTCGGGAGAGCCTTGTATGCTATGACTACATGCAATGTAATACGGCAATTTTATAACAAGTTCAGTAAGATCAGATGATGATAGCATAGGACTGTCGAAACCGGACATCTTGGAGCAGTAAAAGCTCCTACACCGCGACCGCGGTGTACGAAGTGTGTTCAAATGGCTCTGAGCACTATGGGACTCAACTGCTGAGGTCATTAGTCCCCTAGAACTTAGAACTAGTTAAACCTAACTAACCTAAGGACATCACAAACATCCATGCCCGAGGCAGGATTCGAACCTGCGACCGTAGCGGTCTTGCGGTTCCAGACTGCAGCGCCTTTAACCGCACGGCCACTTCGGCCGGCGAAGTGTGTTCATTTACAGTAGTATTGTGTGTACTTGTTGCGATTCTCGATGTTGTGACTCAATGTCGTGATCGTAACACTGATTTACAGATTCTTACTGGCTCTCATTCGACAGTGATTGTATACTATCGTCAGACGTAAGTGTTTCCATACTCACGCTACTGCAAAAACAAATAATATGGCATCTGCTTTTTTTATAATCAAAGACATTGTACGTTATTCTAATAATAACAGTAGCAATCCGAATGGCCGCGCTTCTGTCCACTGTTGAGAAAAGCTATGTCAGAAGCAGAGAAGAAATACAATACAGACAACGAGATTTCTTTAGAAGACATGAGGCAAGCAGGCTTCTGTTCCAGCAATCAACAAACCATCGAGTGCCGAGTGTTAGTTTTAACTCTCGCATTTGATCCGACGTAGTCCTCCATGCGCATCTTCACGCAAAGGACGGCTTATCAAATAGCATATTGACATGCAGTACTATATGGCGGCGGGAAATTTCCGCTCTATTTTACAAGTCCAGAAATCGCTACAATATCCATAACCGAATTTCTTTAAGTCTCACCAATGAGAAAGTGTTCACATCTCAGAAAATACGCGTTTACGGACCTACGTTTACTTGATTTTTTTTCTTTCTTCGGTGGGTGGTACCACATCTCAAAATATTCGACACTTGTTTTAACGCAAAGGTGTTGTGGATCTTCGTTCCACTGCTCCAGTTGCGCATCCCAGCCATACGGCGAAGCATGAAACAACGAGAGTGTGTATCTGAGTGGGGCCGCGTGAAACGTTATGTTATCGCGGACTTCCGCCTGTTCGCAGGAATGCAGACACACACACACACACACACTTCCTTTGTTGGCTGTTCGCCAGCTGCCATGCACGACGCGCGTGCTCTGGGGAAATCTGACTTCCTGCCTGCGATGTATTGTACCACTTCACAGACTGGGCGCTCAAGTCTACGGCAGGCGAAATAATGTCTCATATTTTCATCTCCAGCTTCAGCCCTCGTCCGCTGTTTCCCTCCCTTGTTTGGGAATACAAAGAAAACATGGACAACGGGCGCGGAAATACGTCAGTGACACGACGAGAATCGTGGACATACGTGTAAAAGAGAAAAAATTTCTAGTATGTGGATCCCCAAAGTACATGCATTGGATATTATGTCCTGTAGCACTTAGTAAACTGTCGCTTGGTAGTATCGATTGTATTTTTTTTTTTTTTTCAAGATGTGTTCCCCAACACTGCGACCATGCGTTTGGTTAGCCACCGTATGCGCATTCAGTAAACGGAAGAATGTGATTTCAACTATTGCGGAAGAGGAAGTCGAGCTCATTCACCCACAACACGTTCCAATGCTACACACACACACACACACACACACACACACACACACACACTCACTTTATACACAGACCGAATACGGGCAGGTAGCGTTGCAGGCACGTCACTTGGCGAGAAAGTACACAGGGTGAACCAGAACTCCACCGACAAACCTTCAAAGGTGGTACGGACCATAATAAGAAGGGAACGTCTCGTAAACATGGGTTCTAAAGTGCATATCGTAAGAGCTATGAGCACTATAATCCGATTAAAATTACACTAAAGGCCATTAAAATTGCTACACCACGAAGATAACGTGCTACAGACGTGAAATTTAACCGACAGGAAGAAGATGCTGTGATATGCAAATGATTAGCTTTTCAGAGCATTCACACAAGGTTGGCGCCGGTGGCGACGCCTACAACGTGCTGACATGAGGAAACTTTCCAACCGATTTCTCATACACAAACAGCACTTGACCGGCGTTGCCTGGTGAAACGTTGTTGTGATGCTTCGCGTAAGGAGGAGAAATGCGTACCATCACGTTTCCCACTTAAAGGTCGGATTGTAGCCTATCGGGATTGCGGTTTATCGTATCGCGACATTGCTGCTCGCATTGTTCTAGATCCAATGACTGTTAGCAGAATGTGAAATCGGTGCGTTCAGGAGGGTAATACGGAACGCCGTGCTGGATCCCAACGGCCTCGTATCACCAGCAGTCGACATGACAGGCATCTTATCCGCATGGCTGTCACGGATCGTGCAGCCACGTCTCGATCCCTGAGTCAACAGATGGGGACGTTTGCAAGACAACAACCATCTGCACGAACATTTCTACAACGTTTGCAGCAGCATGGACTATCAGCTCGGAGACCATGGCTGCGGTTACCCTTGACGCTGCATCACAGAGAGAAGCACCAGCGATGGTGTACTCAACGACGAACCTGGGTGCACGAATAGCAAAACGTCATTTTTTCGGATGAATTCAGGTTTTGTTTACAGCATCATGATGGTCGCATCCGTGTTTGGCGACATCGCGGTGAACGCACATTGGAAGCGTGTATTCGTCATGGCCATACTGGCGTATCACCCGGCGTGATGGTATGGGGTGCCATTGGTTACACGTCTCGGTCACATCTTGTTCGCATTGACGGTGCTTTGAACAGTGGACGTTACATTTCAGATGTGTTACGACCCGTGGCTCTACCGTTTATTCTACCCCTGCGAAACCCTGCATTTCAGCAGGATAATACACGGCCGCATGTTGCAGGTCCTGTACGGGCCTTTCTGGATACAGAAATGTTCGACTGCTACCCTGGCCATCACATTCTCCAGGTCTCTCACCAATTGAAAACGTCTGATCAATGGTGGCCGAGCAAGTGGCTCGTCACAATACGCCAGTCACTACTCTTGATGAACTGTGGTATCACGTTGAGGCTGCATGGGCAGCTGTACCTGTACACTCCATCCAAGCTCTGTTTGACTCAATGCCCAGGCGTATCAAGGCCGTTATTACGGCCAGAGGTGGCTGTTCTGGGTACTGATTTCTCAGGATCTATGCACCCAAATTGCGTGACAATATAGTCACATGTCAATTATAGTATAATATATTTGTCCAATGAATACCCGGTTATCATCTGCATTTCTTCTTGGTGTAGCTATTTTAATGGCCAGTAGTGTATTTGATAGGAGACATTTGTACATGCCCATACATTGTTGCCATTTCGGCTACCAGCTCCCGCTTGGTTATAGGTGACAGAGAAACACGGAATATCACTTCACAAATACTGTTAGTGTGTAACGCAGAGCAATGTTGGAGACGGCCACCCCGAGGTATGACAGAAATACGAGATGCTCTGTCAGCAGCTGATTTTGAATATCCAATGACAACTGTGGTAGAAGATGCATTTAGCCAGGAATTTAAATTCATGTCTTAAGCTAAGCATTACCTCATTATGTGTAGTGTATCCGAGGAAATCGCGGACGATAATCTGCGGCAGGACTAAACCCACGATCGCTTTGTTCACGTCGATGAAAGCTAATCTCTATGAGCAAACTCAGGCTAAATGCAAACAGTAATTCCTCGCTGTCATTGGTTACCTGAAACCATCCTCACACTACCTACCAGAGCTGCAAAGTTACCAACCAGTGAGCAGTCATGGTTGGCGCGTGGTAGATTCCAAAAGAAAATAGAAAGACAGGAAGAAAAATAAGAGGAACTGAAAAAAGTCAATATGATGATGAAAATGACACGGCAAAGTATTAGAAATACAGAAGTACATTTAAAACAGTTACTTGAATAAAAAAATCAAACATGTTTGATTAGATTTAAAAATAAAAGAATGTCAGTGAATTTAACGGGATTCGAACCCACAACCTTCTAAACGTCGGGTTTCTAGGCTAACTACTGGGCTATACTGTGTGAGGTTGATACATTTATCACTCTGGTAGCCCATTCGCAATGAAGAACTCCAGTGTTCAAAAATTCGGCTTCACGGAATGACGTGCGAAGCTTTCTAATGTAAGCCAATCTCTGAGATTATAATAACTTATATGCGACGCTGAATCGCGTCCAATGCGGTAGGATCCAATAGAGTTTGCTTAGTGCTGTGCACGAAACGTGTGTATTTAGTTACCATCGTGTGTGTGTGTGTGTGTGTGTGTGTGTGTGTGTGTGTGTGTGTGTGGTGGTTCTAGTGTGGCTATCACGTGTGATGAAAAACGAAATAAAAAGACCAGATCCACAATTCTGGAACCAAACACATCAAGAAGAAAGCAGATCTGGAACTGGAAGCGGATTGACGAATTATTATGGCATTTTCACAACAGCAAACGGTTCGGGCGTGAGGTTGAGCGCTCTGATTGGAGGAAACCAGCTCCAAAACGTGAAGTGTCAACTATCAAGTAATTTTAATCGGATTCTAGTTCATCTTCGCCGCTGTGATATTCGTCTTTTCTACTGAAGGCTCCTTGCTTTCTAATTTTGATAGATGGTAGATTTGACCAAAACAACAACAAAAAAGTGTTGTAAACCAGGGCTCTGAAGTACATACCTTAAGACCTATGATCACAAGTTCATCATCGCAACTACGAGACACACCTCTGAACAAGTGCTCATAGTTCTTAAGGTATGCATCTCAGAGCCCATGTTTACTGATCTTTTTTCCTTGCTTCGGTGCATACTAACTACTCCCAAAATACGGAAAGCACAAAGCATGCAATAGAAAAGACGTGTTTCACAGAATCGGAGATGAACGAGTACTTATAGCTCTTAAGGTACGCTCTTTAGAGCCCATGTTTACCACAAATTTCTTTTTTGTTGTGGTCCCTAGGCCCCCCTCTGAAAATTTTTAGTAGTAGTTCTGGTTCACTCTACACAAGTGGAGCAGAGACGGGTGGTATATGGCCGAGCGGTTCTAGACACCACAGTTTGGAACCGCGCGACCGCTACGGTCGCAGGTTCGAATACTGCCTCGGGCATGAATGTGTGGGATGTCCGTAGGTTAGTAAGGTTTAAGTAGTTCTAAGTTCTATGGGTCTGATGGCGTCAGATGTTAAGTCCCATAGTGCTCAGAGCCATTTGAACCATTTTTGAATGGGTGGTATATCATTCTAAAGACGATAAGGGTCGCAAATGAGGGAAACCGCTGACATAAGCGAATGTGACACAGAGTTGCTTGTTACCCTGGCGCCTGGGAATTAGTGTCTCGGAAACCGCGAAGCTGGTCGGCTGTTCCCGTGCTACTGTCGTGAGTACCTATGGGAAACCTTTGAAGAATAGTGATACTACGAGTAGGCAACGAATTGTAGGACGTCCAAGGCTCATCACAGACTGACAGGGCTGACGTCTGCCCGCTCTGTAAAGTAAATGAACCTGTGACCTGTCGCATACCCGATGGCAGAGTACAATGATGGTGCACGCACAAGTGTTTCGGAAAAATTTGTGGTAAGTCCCTTTGGGACCAATCTGCTGAGGTCATCGGTCCCTAGGCTTACACACTGCTTAGTCTAACTTAAACTAACTTACCGTAGTAGGACGGACTCGAACTGCTGGCGGGGGGAGGAGGGGGAGGGGGAGCCGGTGCGAATCGTGGCAAGGCCCATAGACCGCTTGGCAGCGTTTTGGAGTACAGCGTTGAGTAAACACTGTTAAACACTGTTGAAGGTGGGGCCCCACAGCAGACGACCCCTACGTGTTCAAGTGCTGTCCCATCGACATTGGAGTTACGATCTGGATCACTAGCGCGCTGCACGTTAAGCTATACGAACAGGTCGAGTTGTATTCGAACAAATGAACACTATAAATGAAGAACATATGTCATTTTTTATAATGGAAATGTCACGATTTGATTGCAAAGTGTCTGATTGACCAACTACCACAATTGTCTCTACGACTACGGGTTTTTAGTTGCTGGATACAGTTTGCAACTAAACAAGGCCGCTCGCAGAATTAAAAAACAAAATTACAATTTTTTTCCCTAGTGCCAGTGACAAACGGATAAATCGACAGTAAAATTATTTGCATAAAGCTTTTTAGTTTGACGGCATCCTATTATCTAATCTTTTAATCGATAAACATATTTTTAGATATGCATCAAGACAGGCCACATTGAGAAGTGGCGCTACTTCCTGTGACGTATTCATTTTGTAATAGCAGGAGGACACGATTGCCCGCTTATTTTAGCAATTTTATTCAAACCAGCTCTCTGATATCCTTCATATAGATACTAGCTTTTATTCCTTATAAGATAACATTTCTGGCATTGTTGCATATTGTTAGCTATGAGGATGTCGTATAGAGAATTTAGTTTTCGTTTTTGGTCATATGTTCAGTAAATTACTAACGCAAAAAGTGACTGTACCGAAATTCATTTATGTTCTTTGTGTCTCGAACAGACTGTTATCAAAAACTGATAAACTATAGATTATGTGACTGTAATACTTGTCACATTAAACTTCGTGATTTACCTGCAATCTAGAATGGTCGTTGGTAAAGCATACCCCATTTGTTACGGGTATGGGTAGAAAGGAAGTAGAGTATTCAAATTTATTCATGTTGTAAAGAATCCAAATGGTTCAAATGGCTCTGAGCACTATGCGACTTAACTTCTGAGGTCATCAGTCGCCTAGAACTTAGAACTAATTAAACCTAACTAACTAACGACATCACGCACATCCATGCCCGAGGCAGGATTCGAACCTGCGACCGTAGCGGCCGCTCGGCTCCAGACTGTAGCGCCTAGAACCGCACGGTCACTGCGGCCGGCACACCACAGTGTCATCAGTAAACAACCGCAGATTGCTGCCCATCCTGTTCCCCAAATAATTTACGTACGTAAATACTGTCATACATTCCTGAGGCACTCCTGACGATATCCTTGTCTCTGATGAACGCTCGCCGTCGACGTCAACACAATGGTTTCTATAACTTACAAAGTCTTCAAGCCATTCGCGTATCTGTGAACCTATTCCATATGATCGTACTTTCTTTAAATGCACTACTGGCCATTAAAATTGCTACACCACGAAGATGTCGTGCTACAGTCGCGAAGAAGATGCTGTGGACAGGATGAAGATGCTGTGATACACAAATGATTAGCTTTTCAGAGAATTCACACAAGGTTGGCGCCGGTGGCGACACCTACAACGTGCTAACATGAGGAAAGTTTCCAACCGATTTCTCATACACATACAGCAGCTGACCGGCATTGCCTGGTGAAACGTTGTTGTGATGCCTCTTGTAAGGTGCCGGCCGCGGTGGTCTCGCGGTTCAAGGCGCGCAGTCCGGAACCGTGCGACTGCTACGGTCGCAGGTTCGAATACTGCCTCGGGCATGGATGTGTGTGATGTCCTTAGATTAGTTAGGTTTAAGTAGTTGTAAGTTCTAGGGGACTGAGGACCACAGCAGTTGAGTCCCATAGTGCTCAGAGCCATTTCCTCTTGTAAGGAGGAGAAATGCATACCATCACGTTTCCGACTTTGATAAAGGTCGGATTGTAGCCTATCGCGATTGCGGTTTATAGTATCACGACATTGCTGCTAGCGTTGGTCGAGATCTAATAACTTTTAGCAGATTATGGAATCGGTGGGTTAAGGAGGGTAATACGGAACGCCATGCTAGATCCCAACGGCCTCATGTCAATAGCAGTCGAGATGAAAAGCATCTTATCCGCATGGCTGTAACGGATCGTGCAGCCACGTCTCGATCCCTGAGTCAACACACGGGGACGTCTGCAAGACAACAACCATCTGCACAAACAATTCGACGACGTTTGCAGCAGCATGGACTATCAGCTCGGAGACCATGGCTGCGGTTACCCTTGACGCACAGACAGGAGCGCCAGCGACGAACCAGGCTGCACGAATGGCAAAACGTAATTTTTTCGGATGAATCCAGGTTTTGTTTACAGCATCATGATGGTCGCATCCATGTTTGGCGACATCGCGCTGAACGCACATTGGAAGCGTGTATTTGTCATCGCCATACTGGCGTATCACCCGGCGTGATGGTATGGGGTGCCATCGGCTACACGTCTCGGTCACCTATTCTTCGCATTGACGGCACTTTGAACAGTGGACGTTACATTTCAGATGTGTTACGACCCGTAGCTCTACCCTTCATTCGATCCCTGCGATACCCTACATTTCAGCAGGAAAATGCACGACCGCATGTCGCAGGTCCTGTACGGGCCTTTCTGGATATAGAAAATGTTCGACTGCTGCCCTGGGCAGCACATTCTCCAGATCTCTCACCAATTGAAAACGTCTGGTCAATGGTGGCCGAGCAACTGGCTCGTCACAATACGCCAGTCACTACTCTTGATGAACTGTGGTATAGTGTTGAAGCTGAATGGGCAGCTGTACCTGTACACGCCATCCAAGCTCTGTATGACTCATTGCTCAGGTGTATCAAGGCTGTTATTACGGCCAGAGGTGGTTGTTCTGGGTACTGATTTCTCAGGATCTATGCACCCAAATTGCGTGAAAATGTAATCACTTGTCAGTTCTAGTATAATATATTTGCCCAATGAATACCCGTTTATCATCTGCATTTCTTCTTGGTGTAGCAATTTTAATGGCCAGTAGTGTATTTGAGCAAGCTATTAATAGATACTTAAGCCGGAATGATGCAGTCTCACATCAGAAGTGGCGTTGTTTTCATTACTTTTTTAGTCATCGAACTCGTATTGAATCGATACAATCAATGATTCAATAGCTGACATACTTTCACACGCTGACAGGCGAATTGTTCAAAGCGATCACCATTAGCTGCTGTTCAAACCTTTGGTTCTAGACATATCTCAGTCAGACCTAATTCTCTATATGTGCTTCGGAACTAAAGTGCTGGACATAACGACTGAAAACGCGTACGTGATCTCGTTAATTGCTGTGAGCTGCAAAAAGTAAATAAGCACTTTTATGACTGGTGGAATATCAGGAGACTGGTGATCATGCATTTGTGGCCATAATCGCCGTTACAGGGAACCAGGGTGCTTCGCCTGCGCTGTTACACGCACGACGTCGAGCGCAAAGGTCGATTGTCGGCCTATCACGAGGGCCGTAACTCTCGGCAACACAGCTGCCTACCTCGAAAAATGGAGTGCGGCGGAGGGTGGGTGGCACGCATGGCGTCGGGGCAGCACACGCAGTGCGAAAATGAGTTCCGGGCTTATGAACGTTGTTTACATAAATTAGCTCCGCGGAATTGAGACGGAGCCGATGGAACCAATCACGGAACTCAGATTACAAAGTTTTGATTGCCCCACCGCCGGGAGCTCGCCGAACGAACGGTCGACGAGGTGGTGGAATGGTCGGGGCCGGAGAGGGTGTGCTGGCAGGAGAGTGAATTAAACGTAATGGCCTAGCAGAACGGAATGGCGGAATACGGCAGGGTGGAGATGGCCACTTCTGCGCCCTTTTGCAGCCAGATGGCCTTTCCGTACTGCGGCTGCCCCAGGGCAGGATGGGGCTTATTCGAACAACTTGGCGTGCATTACGCACTGAGGTAGCCGAATCCCGACCGTGTGTGTTCGATCCACTGGCAGGTTACCCCTTCTCTCGCCTCTCACCTGCTGCCAATTAACACAATTATGTGGCGAGCAAATGTGGTGCGGTGACCATGATGGAGGCAGTGGAGAGTTTTCATTAAATACGAGTGCAGGATGGGGAAAAGTGCTGTTGATCTTATACGAGAACTTTTACTTCAAATGGTTCAAATGGCTCTGAGCACTATGGGACTTAACATCTATGGTCATCAGTCCCCTAGAACTTAGAACTACTTAAACCTAACTAACCTAAGGACATCACACAACACCCAGCCATCACGAGGCAGAGAAAATCCCTGACCCCGCCGGGAATCGATCCCGGGAACCCGGGCGTGGGAAACTTTTACTAAATTACACAATAATACGAGGGTAGTTCAATAACTAATGCCACAAATTTAAAAAAAAAAAGCCATAATACAGGGTGGTCCATTGATAGTGACCGGGTCAAATATCTCACGAAATAAGCATCAAACGAAAAAACTACAAAGAACGAAATTCGTCTAGCTTGAAGGGGCAAACCAGATAGCGCTATGGTTTGCCCTCTAGATGGCGCTGCCATAGGTCGAACGGATACCAACAGCGTTTTTTTAAATAGGAACCCCCATTTTTTATTACATATTCGCGTAGTACGTAAAGAACTATGAATGTTTTAGTTGGACCACTTTTTTCGCTTTGTGATTTTCTGATTTTCACTCGCCTGATATTAGGCAGGTCTTTTATATTATTCTTGTTAACATAATTTGACGTAGAGCGCTTCTCAGTTACAATATCAATGTTTAAACAATATATTTCGGCTTACAAATGTACTTCCTTCTTGTTTCTTTCAGAATGATTTTCCTTTATGAAGCATTAACGACGACCCGCGTCCGAAAGTGGTAAGTGGTCATTCTACTCGGTGGGAGAAGTGGTGAAGGTGTCCACTTATTCCAAAAGTGTACCCCAATAATAGTTAGTGACTTTCAAATGTTGCACATAAGGCTACAGACTGATTTGTAAATCCTTTTACACACAAAACTAACATCCGTCGTACTACATCTTTTTGACGATATTTAGTGACTTAACCGATGTTATTTAAAACCATCTCTGTTCTGTTGTATTTAGCCTAATACAAAAGCCCTACTGAAAACGGCATGCTGCATTCGCTTGGTACTCTGTGACATACTACTGCATCAATATGCTTAGAAAATATGTCCAGAAATGACAGCAACAAACGCGAGACCTTGCTGTGATGGTAAATGCGACTGAGGCTGTAAAGAATGATTAGATGCCTTCTTTTACAACAGCACATCAATTTCATGTTTCACATAATACGATGAGGAGTTTTAGGAAAAATTAGTGATGCAGTATGTCGTAAAAAGATAATACGAAGCCTGTGGAGTGAAGAACAAGAAATGCGTGATTATGTTTTCGTAACGGAAAAGCACTTTATGTGTTTACAGTGAACGATCTATGGGGATTAGCTATCCAGGTGGCAGAATGGATCAGAAGACCACACCGTTTAGTAAACAGTCAGAGGTGAGAGGCAAAAACAGCACCTTAATATTAGTCTTAGGAAACCTACCTCAATAACTAAAGTCCGCAGCTCGTGGTCTAGTCGCTAGCGTTGCTGCCTCTGGATCACTGGGTGCAGGGTTCGATTCCCGGCCGGGTTGGGGATTTTCTCTCCTCGGGGACTGGGTGTTTGTGTTGTCCTCATCATTTGATAATCATCATAATTCGTGACAGTGGCTAGATTGGACTGTGTAAAAATTGGGCTATGTAAAAATTGGGACTGATGACCGCGCAGTTGAAGGCCCCACAAATCAGTCATCATCGTCAATGACAAACTTTTCACAAGGTCAGATAAGACAAGTTTTTTGATACCATTAAAGCAGTACAAGGAAATCAGTTTCATCCTGCTCATCACGTTTATAGGTTGATGAAACCCTGTGTGTATGTGTGTGTGTGTGTGTGTGTGTGTGTGTGTGTGTGTGTGTGTGTAAATTCATACGCATTTCAACAGCAGGTCGGTGGTGTTGCTTCAGCCCAAAGAGGGTTGCTGTCCACTTTCGGAATGCATATCCGTCCAATTCGTTACATTTTCGTTACTTAGAGATATTCATTGTGATGCCTTATAATATGTAGATTCAAACCATGTACGCAGCAGACTTCTGTCAATAGCCATTTTTTGTGATTACAATTTCCTCAGAGTGGCTACTTCACCCGTTCTCTTCCTATAATAAATCAGTGCCAAAGCACATGTATTCTCATGACAATGATAAAACTTAAATAGTGCAACAGACTGTTGACAACATATAATTAGAAATAGTTCTCACGTATGTAAAACATTTTTTTTAACTTTCTGCGGAGGACGCTGGGATACATTCATCGCTGTAACTACAAATGAGGTTATTACTTAGAAGTCCAGTAAACAATGTCTATTACACACAAAGAGATACAACTACGCACATCAAAACGAAGATGATGTTGATTTGATTTGATTTTCGTGAAACCAATGCACTTTACGAGCTGTAAACACACCCCGCCATACTTGATCAAAAAATGGCTCTGAGCACTATGGGACTTAACTTCTGAGGTCAACAGTCCCCGAGAACTTAGAACTAGTTAAACCTACCTAACTTAAGGATATCACACACATCCATGCCCGAGGCAGGATTCGAACTTGCGACGGCAGCGGTCGCGCGGCTCCAGACTGTAACGCCTAGAACCGCTCAGCCATCCCGGCCGGCCATACTTGATCGCTGAAAGCTTCCTGTGCATGGTGTTTGACTATTATAGGTAAAAACACAATGAGCGAGCAGAAGAAAATGTGACAAGCTAATAATACTAACAGACAGGGGTCCAGAAACCAACAGTTTCCCCGATACGATCTATCACGACCGAGTACATGACCACCTTATAACGAAGTCCCCGAGGATTCAAACTGCAGATATGCACATAAGGACAAACACTTTACAACAAGTGTCGCATATGGCCACCGTTCATGTAAAAGCATGCTTCAGCACATCTCCTCATAGATGTCCGAACACGTCTAAAAATCACAGTCGTGTTCCAAATACACTGCCTAACGTCCACAATGCATTCTCGGAGTTCATCGACACTATGAATAGGGCACCCGCCCGGTCAGCCGTGGGGTCTAACGCACGGCTTTCCGGATTGGGAAGGAGCGCCTGGTCCTCGGCACGAACCCGCCCGGCGGACTTGTGTCGAGGTCCGGTGATGCGGCCAGCCTGCCTCGGCGAATGCGGCCTGGTTCCCTTATTCCGCCTCAGCTACACTATGTCGGCGATTGCTGCGCAAAAAAGTTCTCCACGTAGGCGTACTCCACCATTACTCTACCACGCAAACATAGGGGTTACACTCGTCTGGTGAGAGACGTTCCCTGGGTGCGGCCCCACAAGGGGCCGAACCGCACAATAACCCTGAAAGAGTGGTTCGGTGTGAGGCGGCGGAGGGGTGAAGTGAACTGCGGTAGTCGTCGTGGGGTTGTGGACCACTGCGGCTGCGGCGGGGACGGAGCCTCTCCGTCGTTTCTAGGCCCCCGGTTAACATACAATACTTACAATACCGTCAATAGGGCTGGAGTACAACAAGGCTTTTAAATAACCCAACACAAAAATATTAACAGGTTAAAATTGGAGCCCTGGGAGCCCATAAAATTGCCGAGCCACGACGGATAAACTTACTGTCGAAGGTCTGTGCAACGTGTTCCCGAAAAGCGTACTCAACTGACCGACAGCTATGTGCCAGCTACGAATCTGCAGCTTAATCGTCGCCTTAATGGTTCAAATGGTTCAAATGGCTCTGAGCACTATGGGACTCAACTGCTGAGGTCATTAGTCCCCTAGAACTTAGAACTACTTAAACCTAGCTAACCTAAGGACATCACAAACATCCATGCCCGAGGCAGGATTCGAACCTGCGACCGTAGCGGTCTTGCGGTTCCAGACTGCAGCGCCTTTAACCGCACGGCCACTTCGGCCGGCCTAATCGTCGCCTTAGAAAGTAACAATATGGTAAAGTTGGCATAACTGCAGTTTTGCTTATGTCTCATCGGGCAAACCATTCATTTTTGGGGTTATTAGGACTATTTGCTTGCTAACGCAAATCCTATAAGACATTAAGTAATTCTAAACAGTGTCTGAACAGTTACTCAGTACTGCCAGTACACAATCTATTCCACATGTGTTTTAGGCAAAATGCTAAGAAAGAGTAGGCGGAATTCCATACTCCTCACGGCCTAAGACGGAAATATCTTACCTGTTTGTAAATTTTTAGCTCATAAGATGGCATTCGATACTGGCACAATAGACGTGCATCCCGGTTGACTCACCTGGAACACAAGAAAGAGACAATTACAATCGAAGCCAATAAGAGGCGATTATGAGTGTCGTAAATTTTTTGTTGCTTACCAGGGAAAGGGATTTAAGAAAACATCGTTACAACTTATTTTACCCGTCTGCAAAACAGGCCGGTCGGAGTAGCCGAGCGGTTCTAGGCGCTTCAGTCTGGAACTGCGCCACCGCTACGGCAATGGCTCTGAGCACTATAGGACTTAACTTCTGAGGTCATCAGGCCCCTAGAACTTAGAACTACTTAAACCTAACTAACCTAAGGACATACACATCCCTGCCCAAGGCAGGATTCGAACCTGCGACTGTAGCGGTCGCGTGGTTCCAGACTGTAGCGTCTAGAACCGCTCGGCCACAACGGCCGGCACTGGGCGATAATGAATGGTTATAACGTAGCCTATTACACGCTGACGCAAACGGAAGGTATTTCACTATGGACAGTTTGGGAGTACTCTACCAAACTAGTGCTCCACTATTTCTACGCCTTCGGGATATGGTGATAAAAATGTCCTAATTCTACAACTGTTTTCAGTACAAAAAAGGGCCATTCCTACAGAAGATGAATGGTAGAAATGCATGACGATTATTGAGCTTCTCTAACACTACTGGAACTTTTCAGCTGCAGACCGTAGCTTCACTATCTTTAATAGTCACGGGAGCACCACACTCGCAGATGGCACTTGTGCTGCATTGATTATACAACGAGTAGAAACATTTAAAGTTGCCTATTCATTTACACTTTCAATTTTTGCCCACAATATTTCTGTTTTTCTCTCATCCTAAGTTTATATTTGCAATGCTTCGCGTGTTTATATTATGATCAGCCTCCATTAATCGAAACAAGCTCCTTGAGCTTGCTCTTTGTACCACCACTGACGCACTCCCCAACTTTAGAGGTTCGTTTTGGTCGTCAGCCAGTGGAAAAACGTTCGGGGATGTGGAGCCAAAGGACGGTATACGAGTCTTTTCGAATAAGTTTTCGCCATTCTGTTCTTGGTTTTCTGTCTGAGAGGCTGTCTTGTCTATTCTGCTTCTTACTTTGTCGATGCGAGCTGTTCGGTCTTTTTACAATGATGGAGATTATTGGTGACACCTATCCAATTACCGACATTGGTGTCTAATAGCTGATGTATTGGTTATTTGAAACGTGCGTTCTGGATATTAGCACAGTCGCTTTGCGATCGCTCCGTGTAAGTGCATGGTGAAACTAAGGTTCGTAGTTTGCTCACTTTGCAGGAAATGATTGTAGAACCAAGCAGTATCTTTTCCATTCGTCGTTTTTATTATCCTCTCCATCATCATAAATGTGTTGTTGTCTTGTTAGAAGCTGTGCATTGAGAATACGTGGATTTCGTCACCGTTTTGAGAAATTTACGTTGAGAATCTGTGCCGGCTTTATGAACTACTTTCGTTCATTAATCATCTTTCATAACATAGTTAAATGCTACCGTACTGCCATCTTGTTTACATCTGTTGTTCGTGGCCTCGTCACATCAATATTCATATATGCCATGAACAAGCTAAATTAATCGTATTCTACGGTTGCACACCATAAGCAATAAATTCACCGTTATATGCGTTTGTTAACATTTGATATAGATTAAGAAGTGTGAGGAAGTCGCTTCTGAAAGTATTTATATGGAGTTAGGCCATGTATGGAAGTGGAACGTGGACGATAAATAGTTTAGCCAAGAAGAGAATAGAAAATTTTAAAATGTGGTGCTGCAGAAGAATGCTGAACATTAGATGGGTAGATTACATAACTAATGAGGAGGTACTGAATAGAATTAGGGAGAAGAAAAATTTTTGGGACACCTTCACCTGAAGAAGGGATCGGTTGGTAGGACATGTTCTGAGGCATCAAGGAGGTCACCAATTTAATATTGGAGGGCAGTGTGGAGGGTAAAAATCGTAGAGGGAGACCAAGAAATGAGTACACTAAGCAGATTCCGAAGGATGTAGGCTGCAGTAGGTACTGGGAGATGAAGAAGCTTGCACAGGATAGAGTAGCATGGAGAGCTGCATCAAACCAGTCTCTGGACTGAAGACCACAACAACATGCGTGGATTAAGGTTACAAGTGGAGAAAGGTAAGTCGTCGGATGCCGTTCTATACAATAGATGATTGCTGAATACAATGCACTGTGATTTGCTATACCATTGAGATATTTTACCCAACACATCATATTGAGGCGTTCCCTAACTGGAATAGTGTCCGGAAATTTTGTTCTTAACTTACATACTGATGTATGTGCATTAGTGAAGTGTTTGAATAAACGTTCTTTTCAAGTCTAAATTCAGCGACTACAGATACGAGGTATTACACCTATAGCACGGCTTTAGCTCTGAGCTGAAAGCATACACGTTATTCACTGAGGTGAAAAGTATCATAGGATAGCGATATCCACATATACGAGGTGCGGCTAGAAAAAAACTGGACTGATGCTGGAAAAAACATTTATTTACAATTATTTACAATTTCATGTTATCTCCTTCAATGTACTCTCCTCCTCGGTCTCTACACCGCTCCATACGAATTTTCCACTGTTCATAGCAATGCTGCAGATCATTTTCGGTAAGTCCATACATTACTTCCGTCGCTTTTTCTTTAACTGCTTCAACAGTCTCAAATCTAGTTCCTTTCAAAGCTGACTTGACTTTAGGGAAAAGAAAAAAGTCACAGGGGGCCAAATCAGGTGAGCAGGGTGGATGATCTAAGATGGGAATGTTGTGTTTTGCCAAAAACGTCTTCACTGACAACGCAGGGGCATTGTCTTGGTGAAGGATCCATGATTTTTTTTCTCCACAAATCGTTCCGTTTTCTCCGTACTCGCTCACGTAGGGTAGCCAGGACGCTAATGTAGTAATGCTGATTCACTGTTTGTCCCTCTGGTACCCAATCAATGTGCACAATCCCTTTGATGTCAAAAAAAAAACAATCATCATTGCCTTCAATTTCGATTTTGACATTCGTGCTTTTTTTTGTCGTGGAGAACCAGGAGTTTTCCAATGCATCGATTGGCGTTTAGTTTCGGGATCGTAAGTAAAAAACCACGATTCATCGCAAGTAATAACATTTTGTAAGAAGGTGGGATCACTTACAATGTTTTCCAGGATGTCAGAACAAATCATTCTTCGGCGTTCCTTCTGTTCAATTGTGAGACACTTTGGAACCATTTTTGAACACACTTTGTTCATCTTGAAACTTTCATGAAGAATCTGCCTAACACTTTCCTTGTCAACTCCTGTTAACTCAGACACTGCTCTGATTGTTAAACGGCGATCTTGTCGAACAAGTTTACCGATTTTTTCAATGTTTGCATCAGTTTTTGCTGACAATGGTCTGCCAGTGCGAGTGTCATCACCGGTGTCTTCGCGGCCATCTTTAAATCGTTTAAACCACTCAAACACTTGTGTTCGCGATAAACAATCATCGCCGTACACTTGTTGTAACATTACAAACGTTTCACTTGCAGATTTTCCTAGTTTGAAACAAAATTTGATGTTAACACGCTGTTCTTTCTGTACACTCAACATTTTCCGACGCACAGACAAAACGTCAACTACTTAAAACAGACGCCACGGGCAGACTGAGTGCAGGAGGCAGATGAAACTCGAGCAGTAGGTGGAGCGAGAGTCACGTGATAGGCCACGCGACTTTCAGCCTTATTGCATTCGTTTTATTGTTTCACCAGTACTAGTCCGGTTTTTTTCTAGCCACACCTCGTATAGATGGCGGTAGTATCGTGTACACACGATATAAAAGGGCAGTTCACTGACGGAGCTATCATCTGTACTCATCTCATTCATATGAAAAGGTTTCCGAGCGGAATGATAGATGGAGCTAGACGCATGGGGCATTCCATTTCGGAAATCAGTAGAGGATTTAATATTCCGAGGTCCACAGTGTCAACAGTGCGCCGGGAATACTAAATTTTAAGCATTACTTGTCAGCATGGACAACCCAGTGGCCGACGGTCTTCACTTAACACCGACAGCAGCTGTGTCCGTGTAGAGTTGCCAGTGCTTACAGGCAAGTAACAATGCGTGAAATTACCGCTGAAATCAATGCGGAGCGCACGGATCCGTAAGCATAGTGCGCAGAAATTTGGTGTTAATGGGCTGTGGCAGCAGACGACCGACACGAGTCACGTTGCTAAGGGCACGACATCGCCTGCAGTGCCCCTGCTGTGCTTGTGGCCATATCGATTGGACCGTAGATGACTCGAAAACCGTGGCCTGGTCAGACGAGTCCCGATTTCAGTTGGTAAGAGCTGATGGTAGGGTTAGAGTGTGGCGCAGACCTCACGAAGCCATGCACCCAAGTTGTCGACAAGGCACTGTGCAAGCTACTGATGGCTCCATAATGGTGTGGAGTGTTGTTACATGGAGTGGATTGGTCCTCTTGTGCAACTGAACCAGTCATTGACTGAAAATGTCATGTTCGGCTACTTTGAGACCATTTTCAGCCATTCATGCGCCATGTCACATAGTCACAGTTTTTCGCGGTCGGTTTGAAGAACATTCTGGACAATTCGAGAGAATTGTTCGGCCACCCAGATCGCCCGACATGAATCCCATTGAACGTTTATGCGACATAATCGACAGGTCGGTTCGTGCACAACATCCTGCACCAGCAACACATTTGCAACTATGAATGGCTGTAGAAGCAGCATGGATCAATATTTCTGCAAGGACTCCCAATGACTTATTGAGTCCCCGCCAAGTCGAGCTGCTGCACTAAGCCTGGCAAAAGAAAGTCAGATATGGCTTTGGGAGGTATTTCAAGACTTTTGTCACTCCAGTGGATGATGATGTTCCATATTTGAATTTCTAGCTATGCAAAGTTCATCTCTGTTGTGAATACATTAATTATGTTCGTGTGCCAGTGGCTGTTTAGGCTCAAATCGCGTTTCGAATTTGATTTCTGTGGCACAACTATTAACACAGTACAGTATAGCTTAACAGTTCAGATCTCTATCTAATCGGCCATCCAAGTCTACATCTACATCTACATAGCCGGCCGGGGTGGCCGATCGGTTCTAGGCGCTACAATCTGGAACCGTGCGACCACTACGGTCGCAGGTTCGAATCCTGCCTCGGGCATGGATGTATGTGATGTCCTTAGGTTAGTTAGGTTTAAGTAGTTCTACGTTCTAGGGGACTGATGGCCTCAGAAGTTGAGTCCCATAGTGCTCAGAGCCATTTGAACCATTTTTTGAACATCCACATTTATACTCCGCAAGCCACCCAACGGTGTGTGGAGGAGGGCACTTTACGTGCCACTGTCAGTACCTCCCTTTCCTGTTCCAGTCGCGTGTGGTTTGCGGGAAGAACGACTGCCGGAAAGCCTCCGTGCGCGCTCGAATCTCTCTAATTTTACATTCGTGACCTCCTCGGCAGCTACAAGTAGGGGGAAGCAATATATTCGATACCTCATCCAGAAATGCACCCTCTCGAAACCTGGACAGCAAGCTACACCGCGATGCAGAGCGCCTCTCTAGCAGAGTCTGCCACTTGAGTTTGCTAAACATCTCCGTAACGCTACCACGCTTACCAAATAACCCTGTGACGAAACGCGCCGCTCTTCTTTGGATCTTCTCTATCTCCTCTGTCAACCCGACCTGGTACGGATCCCACACTGATGAGCAATACTCAAGTATAGGTCGAACGAGTGTTTTGTAAGCCTCCTCCTTTGTTGATGGACTACATTTTCTAAGGACTCTCCCAATGAATCTCATACTGGCAGCCGCCTTACCAACAATTAATTTTATATGATCATTCCACCTCAAATCGTTCCGTACGCATACTCCCAGATATTTTACAGAAGTAACTGGTAGCAGTGTTTGTTCCGCTATCATATAATCATACAATAAAGGGTCGTTCTTTCTATGTATTCGCAATACATTACATTTGCCTATGTTAAGGGCCAGTTGCCACTCCCTGCACCAAGTGCCTATCCGCTGCAGATCTTCCTGCATTTCACTGCAATTTTCTAATGCTGCAACTTCTCTGTATACTACAGCATCATCCGCGAAAAGCCGCACGGAACTTCCGACACTATCTACTAGGTCGTTTATATATATTGTGAAAAGCAATGGTCCCATAACACTCCCCTGTGGTACGCCAGATGCTACTTTAACGTCTGTAGACGTCTCTCCATTGAGAACAACATGCTGTATTCTGTTCGCTAAAAAACTCTTCAATCCAGCCACACAGCTGGTCTGATATTCCGTAGGCTCTTACTTTGTTTACCCGGCGACAGTGCGGAACTGTATCGAACGCCTTCCGGAAGTCAAGCAAAATGGAATCTACCTGCGAGCCTGCATCTAATATTTTCTGGGTCTCATGAACAAATGAAGCGCGTTGGGTCTCACACGATCGCTGTTTCCGGAATCCATGCTGATACCTAGAGAGTAGATTCTGGGTTTCCAGAAATGACATGATACGCGAGCAAAAAACATGTTCTAAAATTCTACAACAGATCGATGTCAGAGATATAGGCGTATAGTTTTGCGCATCTGCTCGACGACCGTTCTTGAAAACTGGAACTACCTGTGCTCTTTTCCACTCATTTGGAACCTTCCGTTCCTCTAGAGACTTGCGGTACACGGCTGTTAGAAGGGGGGCAAGTTCTTTCGCGTGTTCTGTGTAGAATCGAATTGGTATCCCGTCAGTTCCAGTGGACTTTCCTCTGTTGAGTGATTCCAGTTGCTTTTCTATTCCTTGGACACTTATTTCTACGTCAGCCATTTTTTCGTTCTTGCGCGGATTTAGAGAAGGAACTGCAGTGCGGTGTTCCTCTGTGAAACACCTTTGGAAAAAAGGTGTTTAGTATTTCAGCTTTACGCGTGTCATCCTCTGTTTCCATGCCATCATCATCCCAGAGTGTCTGGATATGCTATTTCGATCCACTTACTGATTTAACGTAAGACCAGAACTTCCTAGGATTTTCTGTCAAGTCGGTACATAGAATTTTACTTTCGAATTCACTGAACGCTTCACGCATAGCCCTCCTTACGCTAACTTTGACATCGTTTAGCTACTGTTTGTCTGAGAGGTTTTGGCTGCGTTTAAATTTGCAGTGAAGTTCTCTTTGCTTTCGCAGTAGTTTCCAAACGTTGTTGTTAGAACGTAACACGCCGCTTACAATGCGATGGGCTCCGTATAAGAGTCAGACAAGAAGACTAGCAATAGATCCTTCTAGAAGGTCTAGAAGGTGGTAGTATTGTTCGAATTGCTCTGCGAAAAGGCAGATTACATAAGTGTAATCTAGATGAAGGTTACTCTTGGAAGAGACGGTAAGGTGGGTTCAGTTTTTTATTTGCCATGCGTAGTTAGTAGCTGACGACATACCACAAACAACTACTTGCATGGTGTATGGCCAGAGTCAACTCTGACAGTTGAGAGTCTATCAGTAGCGTTCAGTGATGGATCTTGCTTATGAGTCTGGTGGTCAGATTGGCGCGTAACAGGGGAAGGGTTGCGGGGAGCAGCGATTCACCAGATCCATACGTGCCCCAGTTCTGGAAACATGGTGTGGTGAGCTAGTGGATGTGACAACAGGACTGATTTGGTAATTGTTGCAGTGATGCTGAATGCTCAGCATTATGTGGCAAGAATGGTGAACATAGCTGTCATACCCTTCTTGACGAGCATACTAAGTGGCACATTGTGACAGGATAATGCGAAATCCCGCACTGCGGTTTACATCACAAATGCTTTGTGGAGACCAAAGATATGCCACATACATTCCGAAATAATGAAATGTTGTACATATTGTTTGTCGAATTACGTACTAAGCGGTAACATCATTCCAATACTCTTTTTACTAGCGCTCTCATTCACACAGACACAGGAAGTGAACGTGAGGTAAATGGCCCGCTTTTTCGGTGGTAGCAGCATACGCTGCTGCGTCGAGCCGTCCGCTAATTGGCTGGAAGTGGGCGCACGCCAAGTGCTGTTCTGACTGACCGCACTCACCGACAACACGGCTGCAGCCGCCGGAAACTGGAGTACGTGGGTGGCAGCGGTAAGCTAACTGCTGCTCTGAGGGACAGAGTGGCCACGCCACTCGTAGCCGTACGCACCGAACCACATTAGCGCCATAGCTGCACACTGAAAAAGTTAATAGCAGGAAACAGCTTCTTCAATAAAAATTTTTACGCGATAGGTTCGAATGAGACCTTGAACTTTCTACGACTTCGACCATCGTAACTGCCAAAGCCGTGCCACTTCCCCTTCCTCCTCCTTCCCTCTCCTCTCTCCCCCCCCCCCCTCCCCCTCTTGCTGAAAATTGCCTTTCTACTATTCCTGCTGCATAGACTTAGTAAATTTTATAACTTTGTAAATAGGTTTAATAAATATGAAGCACAGCTAAAATCACTGTTCAGTGCGAACTGCATGGAGTAAAAGCAGTTAGCTAGGAAACTTCAGGCTTCCGATGTTTTAGCGACTGTCAGAGTAGTTTCATCCGCGCTAGAATAACTAGAAAACACCTAATGTAAGGAAGGGGCCTACTTTCAGTGTTCTTATGACACTAAATGCTTGAGCAATACAGCCGATGGCCAATAACAGATCATACATTTCATACATTTGTTTACACGAAGATTCAGCTTACATGAACACGCCACAGCTGTCTATAGGCGCAACGACTAACAGCTCCCGCGACGAGATTAATCGGCCGCAGAAAGGAAATTCTCGAGTTGTTTTTGTCAATACAGTGGATTGTCCCAACTGAAACTTGGGACCAGCGGAGGTTCTGACAGAATGGAGAGGTCAGTAAATTTCACATTCGCACTACAGTTTTTGCTCGAATCTTCCACCATCGAACCTGACTCCAGACCTCAGTCGGAAATCGGTAGCAGTGGGAGGCCTTCACGGGAAAGTCAAGTAGCGTACAGTATTTGCATCAGCACCAGTTCGCCTACTTTTGAGAGCGTACAATACCGTAGTGATAGTATATGAAGTGTGGGAACGGGAAGGAAATGAGTAGGTTGGATGGGAAACTGATGACTTCAAGTGCACGTGGCACTGTGGAAATGAAGTGACGAAAGTTGAAAATTTGTGCCGGACCTTGAGTGGAACCCGGATTTCCCGCTTGTGATGAGTACTTGCCCCATCCGCTTTTTTATTTTATTGTGGGCGTCCCAGGACATTTTGATTAGTAGTCAAAGACTCTACCCCCTTTTTTTATTGTTTTAAGCTTCATTTTGTTTGTTATTGTCCCTTGCATTTGATCTGTGCGGACATCACATGACGTGCCTTCAAGAGATACCTTGCCGGAGGTTCGGCCATACGGAGACAGTCTCTGTCCAACATAAATTTCCATCTCTCATCCACTAACCCCCTATGCGCAAATTGTTGATTCCCGTCGGAGTTCGGACGATACTCGGGAATCTGCACTGAAGAAAATATCATGGAGCCATCACACTCTCACAGAAGTGTAGTACGAGGGTGAGCCAAATGAAAACCTTAAATTTGTAATAACAAATCGAAATTTCGCGCCGTTATCCTGTAAGTTGGTAAGCGTGGTACAAACCGCGTGCAGAATGGCCTGTAGGTGGCAGCATAGTGCAGATGCACACATACCGTCACAGTATCAGTAAAAGATGTCCGCCTACTTGCGACTTGCACCAGGGAAGAACAGCGTTCTGTTGTTCGGTTTTTGCGTAGTGAAGGTGTGAAACCTACTGAAATTCATCGACGAATGAAGGTTCAGTACGGTGATGCATGTTTGTCACAGCTGCAAGTCTACAAATGGAGTTGGCAGTTCGCAAATGATATGACATCAGTGAAAGATGCTCCTCGTCCAGGTCAGGCACAACGAGCTGTGACTCCACAGAACATTGCAGCAGTTGAACCTATAATGAAGAAAAACTGCCAAGTGACACTGAATGACACTGCAACATGTTTACAGATTAGTCATCGGTCAGCACACCACATTGTGCATGATGCGCTCCAGTTTCACAAAGTGTCTGCAAGATGGGTGCCACGGCAGCTGTCTCCTGAAATGAGAGAACGACGTGTTCATGCTTGTGAAGAACTTCTTCGGCGCTTTGAACGAGACGGTGATGGCTTCCTTGCAAGAATCGTTACTGGAGACGAAACCTGGGTTCTCTTCCACCAACCGGAATCGAGTGCCTTCCTCATCCACCATACTCACCAGACCTTACCCCAAGTGATATCCATATGTTTGGACCACACAAAGACGCAATGGGAGGAAAGAAGTTCCGTTCTGATGAAAAGGTACGCCACGCGGTGCGTGAGTGGTTGCGCGGACTACTAAAAGAATTTTTTTTCTAAAGGAATTTATGCACTTTGTAAGCGCTGGAGGACTTGCATTGAGCTTGGGGGAGACTATGTTGAAAAGTGATACAGCTTTGTACCACTTCTGCACAATAAATAATATTTAAAAAGTATTTAAGGTTTTCATTTGACTCACCCTCGTATTTAGGAGTAGTGCCTGTTCTTTCGGACATAAAAGCACCGTCTTTTAGGTTCTCTACACTGTAGACATCCGGAAACTGCATACTTCCTACAACAAGCTCGTAACATTGGTTCAAATGGCTCTGAGCACTATGGGACTTAACATCTGAGAACATCAGTCCCCTAGAACTTAGAACTACTTAAACCTAAGGACATCACACACATCCATGCCCAAAGCAGGATTCGAACCTGCGACCGTAGCAGCAGCGCGGTTCCGGACTGGAGTGCCTAGAACGGCTCGGCCACAACGGCCGGCTCTCGTGACATTGCCCATCTCGTTACCCACCACATCTTCCATCTCTCCCGTGGCTCCCTTCAACACCTCTTGAACCTACTGGTCCACCAGTTGAATAAGGGGGAACTTCACGTAAAGCCACACACCGCCGAGATACCCTCTATGATCGCACAGGTCGACAATGGTGGACGCATCCTCGTACGGGAAAAGGTGGGAGCACGTACTGCACCCAGAAACATTGTGGAACACGATCGTTTTGCAGGTCCAGGTGTACGCGGTTGGGAAGGCATAATACTTGCGTGAGTGTACTGACCTCCAAATCTTTGATAACGATACACCCAACTATCAACGTTATTGCGACGCTATATTCGTTTCCCATGTGCGTATTTTCAGTGGTGCATTCGGCTGTGATAATATACGACCGCATCGAACAGTGCAGGTAGGGGAGATCTTGGGACGGCAGGAATGGACTGGCCTGCCCATTTCCCCAACTTAAATCCTACGAAGCACATGGGATGCGTTGGGGAGACGTATGGCATCGTGTCCTCATGCACCACCGACCACCTAGCAATTGTCAACCGTGCTGGTGGAGGAATGGGACGCTTTACCACGAGAACTCCTTACTGACCTTTTTCTCAGAATGGCAGCACTTTGCAGAGTGCGTACTGCTGTCCGTGATGATTGCACACCCTATTAACAATCATGTCTCGCGGTTTGCAGTGTGCGGAGAACCATCAGGGATCGCTGTGACTGCAATATACTTATTATTTTTAAATAAAAGGTCGGTTGCAAAAGGTACGTAACAGCAAACATAAACACAGCCAAAGCCTTGCAGACAAACAAAAATTACACGAAGCGGAATGTAGTGTGAGGAGGGCTATGCGAGAGGCGTTCAATGAATTCGAAAGTAAAGTTATGTGTACTGACTTGGCAGAAAGTCCTACGAAAATTTGGTCTTATGTCAAATAGGTCGGTGGATCAAAACAGAATGTCCAGACACTCTGTGACCAAAATGGTACTGAAACAGAGGATGACAGACTAAAGGCCGAAATACTAAATGTCTTTTTCCAAAGCTGTTTCACAGAGGAAGACTGCACTGTAGTTCCTTATCCAGATTGTCGCACAGAGGACAAAATGGCTGATATCGAAATACATGACAGAGGGATAGAAAAACAATTAAAATCCCTCAAAAGAGGAAAGGCCGCTGGGCCTAATGGGATACCAGTTCGATTTTACACAGAGTACGTGAAGGAACTTGCCCACCTTCTTGCAGCGGGGTATCGTAGGTCTCTAGAAGGGCGTAGCGCTCCAGAAGATTGGAAAATGGCACAGGTCATCCCCGTTTTCGAGAAGGGACGTCGAACAGATGTGCCGAACTATAGACCTATATCTCTAACGTCGATCAGTTGTAGAATTTTTGAACACGTATTATGTTCGAGTATAATGACTTTTCTGGAGACTAGGAATCTACTCTGTAGGAATCAGCATGGGTTTCGAAAAAGGCGAACGTGTGAAACCCAGCTCGCGCTATTCCTCCACTTGACTCAGAGGGCCATAGACACTGGTTCCCAGGTAGATTCTATGTTTCTGGACTTCCGCAAGGCGTTCGATAAAGTTCTCCACAGTCGTTTAATAAATAAAGTAGGAGCATATGGACTATCAAACCAATTGTGTGATTGGATTGATAAGTTCCTAGATAGCAGAACGAAGCATGTCATTCTCAATAAAGAGAAGACTTCCGAAGTAAGAGTGATTTCAGGTGTGCCGCAGGGGAGTGTCGTAGGACCGTTCCCATTCACAATATATATATATATATATATATATATATATATATATATATATATATATATATATATATATATATATGAGCTTGTGGATAACATCGGAAGTTCACTGAGGCTTTTTGCAGATGATGCTATAGTATATCGAGACGTTGTAACAATGAAAAATTGTACTGAAATGCAGGAGGATCTGCAACGAATTGACGCATGGTGCAGGGAATGGCAAATTGAATCTCAATGTAGACAAGTATAATGTGCTGCGAATACATAGAAAGAAAGATCCTTTATCGTTTAGCTACAATATAGCAGGTCAGCCACTGGAAGCAGTTAATTCCATAAATTATCTGGGAGTAGGCATTAGGAGTGATTTAAAATGGAATGACCATAAAAAATTAATCGTCGGTGAAGTAGATGCCAGACTGAGATTCATTGGAAGAATGCTAAGGAAATGCAGTCCGAAAACAAAGCAAGTAGGTTACAATACGCTTGTTCGCCCACTTCTCGAACACTGCTCAGCAGTGTGGGTTCCGTACCAGATAGGGTTGATAAAAGAGATAGAGAAGATCCAACAGAGAGCAGCGCGCTTCGTTACAGGATCAGTTAGTAATCGCGAAAGCGTTACTGAGATGATAGATAAACTCCAGTGGAAGACTCTGCAAGAGAGACGCTCAGTAGCTCGGTACGGGCTTTTGTTGAAGTTTCGAAAACATACTTTCACCGAGGAGTCAAGCAGTATATTGCTCTCTCCTACATATATCTTGCGAAGAGGCCATGAGGATAAAATCAGAGAAACTAGAGCCCACACGGAGGCATACCGACATTCTTTCTTTCCACGAATAATACGAGCCTGGAATAGAAGAGAGAACCGATAGAGGTACTCAAAGTACCCTCCGCCACACACGGTCAGGTTGCTTGCGGAATATGGATGTAGATGCAGATTTAGATTTCTGTTCGTCACATTGCGTATTCCTTTCAGTTACCTTCTGTACTATACTGTAGCAGTTCTTTCAATGTATGGTCCAAGATTCATCGAATTGTTAGCACTGACACGTGTGAAAGACTCATTCGTCCATGAGTTCTGCTGATCAGTGTACAATTAAGCCGTACCTGGATTCTACATCCTTCTTCATCAAATTTGCCTAAGGGATTTAGTGGTCTAGTGATAAAATGCCAGCCGGCCTGGGTGGCCGAGCGGTTCTAGGCGCTACAGTCAGGAACCGCGCGACCGCTACGGTCGCAGGTTTGAATCCTGCCCCGGGCATCGATGTGTGTGATATCATTAGGTTAGTTAGGTTTAAGTAGTTCTAAGTTCTAGTGGACTGATGACCTCAGAAGTTAAGTCCCATATTGCTCAGAGCCATTTGAAGCATTTTGATAAAATGAGAACCTTGAGACCGTAATATCGATGCCGTAAATTCGGTCAGACACCCGAATTTTTCAGTCTGCCTTTGCGCTGGCCCACACCTCTTAGTAATGTAAAGATATGTCACTAACGATATGTGATTAGGATTCGACGTTAATCTGCAGATATGCTTTCCGCAGTAGGATGATTGGGGTAGGTTAAATGCGTGAGAGTTGCCGTAGAGGTTTCCAATTGAAAGAATTTGAAAACAGGTGATTGAACGTCTCTTTTGAGGGACTTCCAGCCAATAAACCCATACCAATTTACTTAACAAGGTTGTGCCAACATTGCCTGAAACTTCACCTCACCTCCAACGAACCTGTTGAAATCCTGGAAAGACATGCATTCCTCCTAGCCTTCCAAACCCTCCTTATATTGAACAATTCGCATAATACATCAACTCAGCAGCTTCCTGCACCTTCTTCTTCTCTTGGAGCATCTTCGGAGTCAATATATTAATTGCAAAACCCACTCCCGGTACCCATTACCTCACCCAATGATCACTAACCCAGATATCGTGCTCCGCCACTAGGTCCGTAGCCCACCTTCCATGCCTTGCCTGTCTTCTCCCTCCGGAACTGCACCAACTCCCACTACCCAATGATAAAACATGTCGAGAGATATTCCCTTCTATTTATCAATAGTCACAACGTCTAACCACGCATCTCGCTTCCATTTTCCGCCATCCTCTTTCCTCTACCTCACACTTTTTAGTCACTACCTGCAACTCCACAAGACCTCATAGTCACACTCATCATTCAACGTCAATCATTATGATCATAATTTTAATATACCACCAGGATCGCCATTATGCCGTAATAGTATTAATACGGTCGTCAGTGATTAAATTTTAACTGTAATGTGAACTAATATAGCACTCCGTCTGCAGGCCACGAGTGGCCTATCGGAACCATCCGACCGCCGTGTCATCCTGCGAGGAGGATACTGATAGGAGGGGCGTGGGGTCAGCACAGTGCTCTCCCGGTCCTTATGATGGTATTCTTGACCGAAGCCGCTACTATTCGGTCGAGTAGCTCCTCAATTGGCATCACGAGGTTGAGTGCACCCCGAAAAATGGCAACAACGCATGGCGGCTGGATGGTCACCCATCTAAGTGCCCGCCACGCCCAACAGCGCTTAACTTCGGTGATCTCACAGGAACCGGTGTAGCCAATGGTAATGTAAAATAAACTAAAAAAAATTGAAGTCGCAGAAATTGTACACCAAAATGAATTTTAAGAAGTATTATTTATGTTCCTCTGCCCATTTTTATGCAAGTGCAGATACCTCATATGTGATATCTTAATACGTGCGAACGTCAGTGTGTTGGTTTTCTCCGCGACGAGCAATCTTCCCCATAAATACGTCACAAACTTCATGATCTGATGTTTTATGCATGGCCGCAACTGCATCACTAAGTGGGCTATGTGAGGCAGTATAGACTGCCACGTGTCCAATCTTCAGCACCTGAGTTACTGCCCAGCGGAAAATAAGCATTATTAGCTTTCTCTTGCCGCTCGTTGTTGGAGGAACTAAAAATAAAGACATACTACTCCTAATAGCTATAATTATTAATCTGCAAATGCATGCCCGCATCTCGTGGTCGTGCGGTAGCGTTCTCGCTTCCCACGCCCGGGTTCCCGGGTTCGATTCCCGGCGGGGTCAGGGATTTTCTCTGCCTCGTGATGGCTGGGTGTTGTGTGCTGTCCTTAGGTTAGTTAGGTTTAAGTAGTTCTAAGTTCTAGGGGACTTATGACCACAGCAGTTGAGTCCCATAGTGCTCAGAGCCATTTTTTTCTGCAAATGCAGTAAATATTGATGTGGTGTTATTCAGTACACCGTCCTCAGTACCCAATAGAAATATCAGCACATACAACTCCATCACCCTGTGTATTTCAAGTCTGTATGACACGTATACATAAAACGTTTGGCTGAAGAGTGGTTTTACCCGCTGCCTGCCGCCCCCCCCCCCCCCTCCATAATTTTACACTACTGGTCATTACAATCGCTAGACCACGCAGATGACTTGATACAGACGTGAAATTTAACAGACAGGAAGAAGATGCTGTGATATGCAAATGATTAGCTTTTCAGAGCATTCGTACAACGTGCTGACATGAGGAAAGTTTCCAACTGATTTCCCATTCACAAGCAGCAGTTACCGGCGTTGCCTGGCGAAACGTTGTTGTGATGCCTCGTGTAAGGAGGAGAAATGCGTACCATCACGTTTCCGACTTTGATAAAGGTCGGATTGTAGCCCATCGCGATTGCGGTTTATCGTATCGCGACACTGCTGCTCGCGTTGGTCGATATCCAATGACTGTTAGCACAATATGGAATCGGTGGGTTCAGGAGGGTAATACGGAACGCCGTGCTGGATCCCGACGACCTAGTATCACTAGCAATCGAGATGACAGCCATCTTATCCGCATGGCTGTAACCGTTCGTGCAGCCACGTCTCGATCCCTGAGACAACAGATGGGGACGTTTGCAAGACAAAAACCGTCTGCACGAACAGTTCTACGACGTTTGCAGCAGCATGGGCTATCAGTTCGGAAACCATGGCTGCGGTTACCATTGACGCTGCATCACAGACAGGAGCGTCTGCGATAGTGTACTCAACGACGAACCTGGGTGCACGAATGGCAAAACGTCATTTTTCGGATGAATCCAGGTTCTGTTTACAGCATCATGATGGTCGCATCCGTGATTGGGGACATCGCGGTGAACGCAAATTGCAAGCGTATATTCGTCATCGCCATACTGGCGTATCACCCGGCGTGATGGTATGGGGCGCCATTGGTTACACCTCTCTGTCACCTCTTGTTCGCATTGACGGCACTTTGAACAGTGGACGTTACATTTCAGGTGTCTTACGACTCGTGGCTCTACCCTTAATTCGATCCCTGCGAAACCGTACATTTCAGCTGGATAATGAAAGACCGCATGTTGCAGGTCCTGTACGGGCCTTTCCGGATACAGAAAATGTTCGACTGCTGCTCTGGCCAGCACATTCTCCAGATCTCTCACCAATTGAAAACGTCTGGTCAATGGTTGCCGAGCAACTGGCCTGTAACAATACGCCAGTCACTACTCTTGATGAACTGTGGTATCGTGTTGAAGCTGCATGGGCAGCTGTACCTGTACACGCCATCCAAGCTCTGTCTGACTCAATGCCCAGGAGAATCAAGGCCGTTATTACGGCCAGAGGTGTTCGTCTGGGTACTGATTTCTCAGGATCTATGCACCGAAATTGCGTGAAAATGTAATCACATGTCAGTTCTAGTATAATATATTTGTCCAATGAATACCAGTTTATCATCTGCATTTCTTCTTGCTGTAGCAATTCCCCTTCGTGGGGAACTGAAATACGCTACGACCGTCACCGTGAATGAGAACATGTTCGGAACAGCACTTTACGAGGTTGAACCTCGATGAAATCAAATGCGTCGCAATAACACTAAGCGTTCGTACATAAAAAAGGTTTATCACGCAACTTTATTTCCTCGAGGTGATAAGACCACTTAACGATTATCCCTCGCAGTCTCGCGATTTTTGGAGGCATCCTGCATACGTGTGTCACAGAGCTCTAAGCACCCTCCTCCCCCCAACCCACCCCTACTGTCGTAACGAGTGAGGACCTCCACGAGTAACAGCCGTGTGTGGAGGTGTCCGCGAGGGAAAGCCCCCCTGGAGATGCGTTTGCTTTCAATTATTCGGCGGCAGCCCGGCGGGTCGGCAGCCCGCTGAATGTGTTCCCCGCCAGCTAATTGCAGGCGGTGTCTTGTTAATGAACCCGCATTGTGCGTCGGCCGTCGCACACCGTTGCTCGCCTCATTTGCGCGAGAACAATGCCTACCCGTGGGCCTGCCAGGGGCCCCTGCGTACACGTCTCCGTCACCTGGCCCCGAGGGCGCAGGCCGCCTGCCACGTGCGAGCCGCGCTCAACGCGACAACGACCCGGTTCCAAACACCACGGCGTCTTACGGTAGAGGAGGAGCCAGCGATAGGGAATTCAGCTCGTAGCAATTTGACGGCCGAAAACATACTGCCTGACAAAAACAGTGAAGCACCCACAAGAATGATCGGATATCAATGTAACATTGTGCACCTACTGGAAGTAGGCTGTTTAGGTTTTTATGTTGGTAACGCCACCTAGCGCTCTGTATCAAAATCACTGGCTGTGCTGTGTGCAGTCTGTGGCTGGCTCGCATTGTTGAAATATTCTCTATTGTAGTGGGCAGTTGGCTGTTAACAGAGCGTAGAGTTGCGCAGTTGGATGTGAGCCGCCAGCAGTGGTGGATGTGCGGAGAGAGATGGCAGAATTTTGAGAGCGGACGATCTGGGCGTGTGTCCATCAGAGACAGTAAATTTGTAAGACTGGATGTCATGAACTGATACATATATTATGACTTTTAAACACTATTAAGGTAAATACATTGTTTGTTCTCTATCAAAATCTTTCATTTGCTAACTATGCCTATCGGTAGTTAGTGACTTCAGTAATTGGAATTTTTTATTTAGCTGGCAGTATTTGAGCTCGCTGTATTGCAGTAGTTCGAGTAACGAAGATTTCTGTGAGGTAAGTGATTCATGAAAGGTATAGGTTATTGTTAGTCAGGGCCATTCTTTTGTAGGGATTACTGAAAGTCAGATTGTGTTGCGCTAAAAATATTGTGTGTCAGTTTAGTGAATGTCTGAGTACGTTCAGTTGTCCTGAGCTGTTTGAAAATCAAATAACATAAGATGTTCATCAGCACAGTAATTCATAAATTTTTCCAAGGGGATGTTTCATATGGCGACCATTTCACTCTTTACCTATTCTGATCAACACTAAACTGACATACAATATTTTTAGCGCAACGCAATCTGACTTTCAAAAATCCCTACAAAAGAATGGCCCTGACTGAAAACAACCTATACCTTTCATGAATCACTTACCTCACAAAAATCTTCGTTACTCGAACTACTGCAATACAGCGAGCGCCAATACTGCCAGCTAAATAAAAGATTCTAACTACTGAAGGCACTAACTACTGATAGGCACAGTTAGCAAATGAAAGATTCTGATGAAGAACAAACAATATATTTACCTTAACAGTGTTCAACAGTTCATGACATCCAGTCTTACGAATTAACTGTCTCCGATGGACACACGTCCATATCGTCCGCTCTCAAAATTCTGCCATCTCTCTCCGCACATCCACCACTGCTGGCGGCTCACCTCCAACTGCGCAACTCTACGCTCTGTTAACAGCCAACTGCCCACTACAATAGAGAATATTTCAACAATGCCAACCAGCCACAGACTGCACACAGCACAGCCAGTGATTTTCATACAGAGCGCTAGGTGACGTTACCAACATAAAAACCTCAACAGCCTACTTACACCACATATCCTGGCAGTGTATAAATGACTAGAGTTGCAATTCCTTGTGAAGCTTAGAACGAACACCACACACACACACACACACACACACACACACTCACTCACTCACTCGTCATACCGGACTCGAGAGTCCATTATCGCAGCAACGTATTTTCGCCATCTGACCCTGTCTTGGGCTATTTCCTTCCATTCACATTCAATACTTAGGCTCCTCAAATCAGAATTCACATTGTCCTCCCATCTACGCCTCGGTCTCCCCACTGGACGTTTTCCCTCTAGGTGCCCTACCAATACTCTGCGGGCTGCCGTGCCCTCATCCATTCGAGCTACGTGACCCGCCCATCGCAGCCTACGTGATTTAATAATACTGATTACCTCAGGGCTTGAATAGAGTTTCTGAACCTCTTCGTTATGCAGTTTTCGCCACTCTCCGCTAATGTCATTCCTTTTTGCTCCGAAAATTTCTCAAAATTTTGTTTTCATGTACTCGAAACGGCTTTTCACTTTGCACAGTGAGAGACCAAGTCTCACACCCACACAGCATAACTGGTAGAATAATAGTTCTGTATATTCTAATCTTTAAATTCCTAGACAATATCCGTGGTGAAAGTAATCTATTCAGTGAGAAGTAATACTCATTTCCCGCCCGTAATCTCTTCTTCAGTTCGGATTCAATCTCATTTCTCGAAGTGATGTCTACGCCTAGATACTCAAATGTGTTCACTTTTTCAAAGTGTATGTCTCCAACTCTTAACATTTCCTGATCTACTGCTGTTGGCATTCTAGTAGTAACCGGGTATTTAGTTTTGTCTTCAGCTATCCTTACGCCTACATCTTCACTAGCCTTGATTAACGCATTCGCATTTGCTGTTACAGATTCATTCCTATAGCTAATGATGTTTAGATCATCTGCATACCCTAATATCTTAATATTTCCATTTAACTCCACACCCTCTGAATTATCTGCTGCCATTCGTACAATATATTCTAGGACTAAATTAAAAAGTAGCGGAGACAGGGCATCTCCCTGCTTAAGTCCGTTGTTTATTACAAATTCTTCTGACTCCAATTTCCCCACGCGTACTCTACCTTTTGTGTTTTTCAAACTCACTTCTATAAGTCTAACATACTTCTTTGGTATTCCAAGTTCCAAAAGAATTCTGTACAACTGCAATACTGCATCATATGCTTTTGTAAAATCTATGAAAAGATTATGAACTGGTTTATTGTATTCCCATTTCTTTTCCAAAATTTGACGCAGGGTGAATATTTGTTCTATAGTTGATCTGTTCCTCCGAAAGCCGGAGGCCCAATGTGGCAGAAACATAATCAGATCAAATGAAGAAGTTGATGTTATGATTAAAACGATGTGACAAAGGAATGGAAATAAAAAATTACATTTAAATCTATTAACTGAATAAAAATGATGATCAGAGCTATTTCGATAATGATTTAAAAGTAAAAAATAAAGTATCGCACCTGACGAGATTCGAACTCACAGCCTCCAGCATGTGACGCTTCTATCCTATCACGACGCAACTCAGCTGTTTGATACAACTTTATAAACGCTTCTGAGTGTCACACAAAATTCCGAATTTTTTTTTCCTTGAGTTACTCCCAAATGAAGGCCCACCCGTGTGTGTGTGTGTGTGTGTGTGTGTGTGTGTGTGTGTTAATTGGTTCAAAATGGTTCAAATGGCTCTGAGCACTATGGGACTCAACTGCTGAGGTCATTAGTCCCCTAGGACTTAGAACTAGTTAAACCTAACTAACCTAAGGACATCACAAACATCCATGCCCGAGGCAGGATTCGAACCTGCGACCGTAGCGGTCCTGCGGTTCCAGACTGCAGCGCCTTTAACCGCACGGCCACTTCGGCCGGCTGTGTGTTAATTCCTGAGAGACCAAACTGCTGAGGTCATCGGTCCCTAGACTTATACACTACTTAAACTAACTTATGCTAAGAACAATACACACCCATGCCCGAGGGAGGACTTGAACCTCCGGCGGCAGTGGCCGCGCAATCCGTGACATGGCGCCTCAAACCGCGCGACCACTCGGCGCGGCTCCACCAGGGTGAATGGCTGCAGTGTGTGATACCTATGATCTTAACCTACATATCGGCATAAATGGTTTCAAAACGTCGATATCATCACTGGGAACTTCTCCTTCTAAGTGAGGCAAAGCCTTCTAGGAATAACTTTATTAGCCGAAAAATGGTTCAAATGGCTCGGAGCACTATGGGGCCTAACTTCTGAGGTCATCAGTCCCCTAGAACTTAGAACTACTTAAACCTAACTAACCTAAAGTCATCACACACATCCATGCCCGAGGCAGGATTCGAACCTGCGACCGTAGCGGTCGAACCGCTCCAGACTGTAGTGCCTAGAACCGTTCGGCCATTTGTGCCGGCTTATTGGCCCACTACCATGAGAGTTGTGTGCGGTACACAACGGTTAAGACGTTATGAAATAATCTGACCGAGTGGTTCATGGTGTGGGTTCCTGTAGTCATGTCCTAGTTCATGAACCACGGGCAACGTATGAGTGGCCAAGTAAGTGGTCCCGACAGTTGGGATACCAGTTACTTTGGAATAAGGCTGGGAATCTCGGACATATTCTGAGTCGTGGTCACCTTTGTGCTCATACGGCAAAGACTACCAAATCCACCGGTTAGTCCCTCAACCGTTAGGGGTAAAACCCAGTGGGACTCGGGGCAAGTAAGGCTAGCAACCTGCTTCCCTGGTACTTTAAATATGATGCTGGCAACAATCAGAGCAAAATGCATCGGACCTTTGGAGGTGACGGAGTCCCACCTCTGCCGTGCGGTTCTAAGCGCTACAGTCTGGAACCGCGTGACCGCTACGGTCGCAGGTTCGAATCCTGCCTCGGGCATGGATGTGTGTGATGTCCTTAGGTTAGTTAGGTTTAAGTAGTTCTAAGTTCTAGGGGACTGATGACCTCAGAAGTTAAGTCCCATAGCGCTCAGAGCCATTTGAACCATAGTCCCACCTCTAACTGACAAACCAGGGACTCCTAAGATACGACTTGGCAAACAAATGGTAATGAGATGGAGAGCTATTAATATCAATGGGGGCTACTCTGGGAAGAAGGTAGAGCTGGCAGACGCTGCAAGTAAGATGGGGCTGGACATTTTAGCTGTTAGTGACATTCGGGTAAGGAGTGAGAAAGAAGAGGAAGTGGGAAAATACAAGGTCCACCTGTCAGGAGTCAAAGCAGGAATAGCACAATGCGGTGTAGGGCTTTACACCAGAAAAGAAATGGAACCCAGCGTAGTTGCAATAAGGTATGTAAACGAACGACTGATGTGGATAGATTTGACAATGTCTAGCAAGAAAATTAGGATTGTGTCAGTATATTCGCATTGTGAAGGGACAGATCAAGATAAGATGGATAGTTTTTATGAGGCACTCAGTGATGTAGTTGTTAGAGTAAAGGACAAGGACAGTGTTCTGCTCATGGGTGATTTTAATGCCAGGATTGGAAATCGAACAGAAGGGTATGAAAAGGTTATGGGTAAATTTTGAGAGGATATGGAGGCCAACAGGAACGGGAAACAACTCTTGGATTTCTGTGCCAGTATGGGCTTAGGAATCACAAACTCCTTTTTTAAACATAAGAACATTCACCGGTATACTTGGGAAGGCAGGGGAACCAGATCTGTCATTGACTATATAATAACAGATCAGGAATTCAGGAAGGCTGTGAGGGACACACGTGTATTCAGGGGATTCTTTGATGACACTGATCATTATTTAATCTGCAGTGAAATTGGGATTGTGAGGCCGAAAGTGCAGGAGGTCGGTCCATATTTAGGAGGATAAGAGTGGAGAAACTTCAGGATAAGGAAATCAGGCACAAGTACATAACAGCGATGTCAGAAAGGTACCAGTTAGTTGAATGTAGTCAATTACAGTTATTGAGAAAGGACTGGACAAGGTACAGGGACACAGTACTAGAAGTGGCTAAAGAATGTCTTGGAACAGTAGTGTGTAAAAGTAGGATGAAGCAAACAGCTTGGTGGAATGACACAGTCAAGGCAGCCTGTAAAAGGAAAAAGAAGGCGTATCAAAAATGGCTACATACTAGAACTCAGGTAGACAGAGAAAGTTATGTTGAAGAAAGAAACAAAGCCAAACAGATAATTGCAGTCTCCAAGAAGAAATCTTGGGAAGACTTTGGAAACAGGTTGGAGACTATCGGTCAAGCTGCTGGAAAACCATTCTGGAGTGTAATTATCAGTCTTCGAAAGGGAGGTAAGAAGGAAATGACAAGTATTTTGGACAGGTCAGGAAAACTGCTGGTGAATCCTGTGGATGCCTTGGGCAGATGGAGGGAATATTTTGAAGAGTTGCTCAATGTAGGTGAAAATACGATCAGTAATGTTTCACATTTCGACGTAGAATGGGATAGGAATGATGATGGAAGTAGGATCACATTTGAGGAAGTGGAGAAAATGGTCAATAGATTGCAGTGCAATAAAGCAGCTGGGGTGGATGAAATTAAGTCGGAACTCATCAAATACAGTGGAATGTCAGGTCTTAAATGGCTACACAGGATAATTGAAATGGCCTGGGAGTCGGGACGGGTTCCATCAGATTGGACAAAAGCAGTAATCACACCAATCTTTAAACATGGAAACAGAAAAGATTGTAACAACTACAGAGGTATCTCTTTAATCAGCGTTGTGGGTAAAATCTTCTCAGGTATTGTTGAAAGGAAATTGCGAGTATTAGTTGAGGACCAATTGGATGAAAATCAGTGTGGGTTTAGGCCTCTTAGAGGTTGTCAGGACCAGATCTTTAGCTTACGGCAAATAATGGAGAAGTGTTAATGAGTGGAACAGGGAATTGTATCTATGCATTATAGATCTAGAAAAGGCATATGACCGGGTTCCTAGGCGGAAATTATTGTCTGTTCTACGAGATTATGGAATAGGAGGCAAACTTTTGCAAGCAATTAAAGGTCTTTACATAGATAGTCAGGCAGCGGTTAGAGTTGACGGTAAATTGAGTTCATGGTTCAGAGTAGTTTCAGGGGTAAGACAAGGCTGAAACCTGTCTCCACTGTTGTTCATATTATTTATGGATCATATGTTGAAAACAATAGACTGTCTGGGTGAGATTAAGATATGTGAACACAAAATAAGCAGTCTTGCATATGCGAATGACTTAGTTGTGATGGAAGATTCGATTGAAAGTTTGCAAAGTAATATTTCAGAGCTAGATCAGAAATGTAAGGACTATGGTACGAAGATTAGCATCTCCAAAACGAAAGTAATGTCAGTGGGAAAGAGATATAAACGGATTGAGTGCCAAATAGGAGGAACAAAGCTTGAACAGGTGGACGGTTTCAAGTACTTAGGATGCATATTCTCACAGGATGGCAACATAGTGAAAGAACGGGAAGCGAGGTGTAGCAAAGCTAATGCAGTGAGCGCCCAGCTACGATCTACTCTCTTCTGTAAGAAGGAAGTCAGTACCAAGTCTAAGTTATCAGTGCACCGTTCAATCTTTCGACAAACTTAGTTGTATGGGAGCGAAAGCTGGGTGGATTCAGGTTACCTTATCAATAAGGTTGAGGTTACGGATATGAAAGTAGCTAGGATGATTGCAGGTACTAGTAGATGGGAACAATGGCAGGAGGGTGTCCACAATGAGGAAATCAAAGAAAAACGGGGAATGAATTCAATAGATGTAGCAGTCAGGGTGAACATACTTAGATGGTGGGGTCATGCTATACGCATGGGAGAAGCAAGGTTACCCAAGGACTCATGGGTTCAGCAGTAGAGGGTAGGAGGAGTCGGGGCAGACCAAGGAGAAGGTACCTGGATTCGGTTAAGAATGATTTTAAAGTAATAGGTTTAACATCAGAAGAGGCACCAATGTTAGCAAGGAATAGGGGATCATGGAGGAATTTTATAAGGGGGCTATGCTCCAGACTGAACGCTGAAAGGCATAATCAGTCTTAAATGATGATGATGATGATGATGATGATGATGATGATGATGATGATCAAAATATGAAGATGATCTAGGTAAGGGGTGCATCTTCAGATCTGCTTATCTCTGGGGAAGGAAGGGGTGATCCCGTTGGGGGAGGAGACTGGTGCTGAAGATAGCGGAGTAGCCACTTGCTGCCGAGACTCGATACTGGAGACGTCACTTGGAGACCCCAGAGTAGGGTCAACGGCGATGACATTGGTGAGACCTGGCCTCTCTGAACGTCACTGTCGCTAACGGTGAGCATTCAGTTCTCTCCGTTGACGGAAAACAGGTACCACCCGCCGCATCCTTGCAGTTGGCCTCGGATGCTGCCATGCGACGCCGGGTGCATTCACACATGCCGCCAGCAGCCCGACCATCGCTTGGTAAATGACTCGCACTACAGCACTATCATCAGAGTTCGCCTGTCAGTTCCATGTGTCACTTAGGACCAGTATTAAAACCCTGGTAACAGAATGAGATTTTCACTCTGCAGCGGAGTGTGCGCTGATATGAAACTTCCTGGCAGATTAAAACTGTGTGCCCGACCGAGACTTGAACTCTGGACCTTTGCCTTTCGCGGGCAAGTGCTCTACCATCTGAGCTACCGAAGCACGACTCACGCCCGGTACTCACAGCTTTACTTCTGCCAGTATCTCGTCTCCTACCTTCCAAACTTTACAGAAGCTCTCCTGCGAACCTTGCAGAACTAGCACTCCTGAAAGAAAGGATATAGCGGAGACATGGCTTAGCCACAGTCTGGGGGATGTTTCCAGAATGAGATTTTCACTCTGCAGCGGAGTGTGCGCTGATATGAATCTGCCAGGAAGTTGCTTGTGCCCGCATTACTGCGAAAATTTACTTAGGCGGTAAAGTTAGTAGACTATAAATTGCTTTTCTAACGTTTCGGCCTAGAAATACAAACGAGCTAAAACTTGTACTTGATTCTGATGTTTTATTTCATTGTCAAATAAACTAACTGAAACTGTGTCAATTTCTTTGGTCCAGCACCTTATCACTCACCAACCTAGCTCCTTACTGTTTCAATCTTAGCAATCACCGAGTGAAATTAACATATTTTCCAATACTTTTTACTGTATGAATATGTACAGGGTGTTCGACTATTGCAGAAATAAATGAAAGGGGGCAAGGAGAGGAAACGGAACAACTAAATAATCGAAAGAAACGAGTTCCAGAAACCAGTGGTTTCCCCAGTACGGCTTATTATGCTGAATTTACACTGATCAGCCAGAACAAATGGTTCAAATGGCTCTGATCGCTGTGGGACTTAACTTCTGAGGTCATCAGTCCCCTAGAGCTTAGAACTACTTAAACCTAACCAACCTAAGGACATCACACACATCCATGCCCGAGGCAGGATTCGAACCTGCGGCCGTAGTGGTCGCGCGGCTCCAGACTGTACCGCCTAGAACCGCTCGGCCACCCCTGTCAGCACAGCCAGAACATACTGACCACCGACCTACTATTGATATAAACCCGTCCAGGCGATAGCAGCGTCGCCTGACGAGGAATGACTGCTAGTCAGACACATGCACGGTGCATGTCCTACCAGTGAGCGTGCTGTCGCTGTGTAGATTGGGGAAGCCGCGCGGTACATTTGCGTTTAACCGAGGGCAGAGTGTGATGGCCCGGAGGCTCGGCACGAGCATTTCGGAAACTGCACGACTTGTGTGGTGTTCGTGGAGCCCTGAAGTGAGTGTCTTAAACATGTGGCGAAATCAAGGTGAAACCACGTCTAGAGGTCGTGGGTTGGGCGGCCACACCTCATTACAGATGTCGGATGTCGTAGGCGGGACAGACTGGAAAAACAGGACAGGCGTGAACAGTGAAAGAACTAACATCAAAATTTAATACTGGGCGGAATAAAAGTGTGTCTGAACACACAGTGCGAACACACCTAACGGTGGAGCGCCGCAGCCGATGACTCATGCATGTGCCAATGGTAACACCATGACATCGGCAACTACGACTGAAATGGACACGAGACCACCATCACTGGAAGTTGGAGCAGTGGCAGAGCGTTGCATGGTCTGATGAATCCCTGTACCTTCTTCATCACGCCGACAGGAGGGCGCGAATCCGTCGTCTTCCAGCAGAACAGCTCCTCAACACCTGTACTGCGGGATGGAGACAAACAGGCGGCGGGTCCAGTACGTTCTGTTGAACATTCACGTCAGAGTCCACAGGTCCAGGAAGCTAATGAAAGGCACCATGGCGGCAAAGGGGTGTGTTCTCTGGTTACAGACCACGTACACCACTTCACGACGATAATGTTTGCCGATGGCAGTGGTATTTTCCAGCAGATTATACGCCAGGTCACAACACTAGGAGTGTGATGGAGTGTTTCGATGAACACAGTTGATGTGCTGGCTCGGCGACTCGCTAGATCTGAACTAAATCGAACCCATCTGGGATGTGATTGAACATGGTATTAGAGCACACTGGCCCCCACCTTCCCCCCAAATGTCGATATGCCGGCTGTTAGGTATGTGATCATAATGTTTTGGCTGGTCGTGATCCAAAGTGCAGATATGTACTTGAGGACAAACATATAGCAATAAGTGTTCCACATGGCCACCAACTGTGTGAAGGCAGGCTTCAAGACGTCTCCTCGATTATGCCCGTACATGTTCAAAAATCCGAGATCCCAAACCTATTCCGTTTGCACTGACATAGATCCACAGCGAGTTGCTGGAGTTCATCGGCGCTATAGACAGGTCTGGAATTCATCAAATCTTTCAAATATCCTCGGGCATTGATGTGTGTGTTGTCCTCAGGTTAGTTAGGTTTAAGTAGTTCTAACAAGGGGAGGCCGCCAATTGTGAAATTCAGATTCGATTCGTACTGCGCATAATAAAAGCTCATGGCCAGAGGTGTAATGTGGCAAAGCACCAAGATGCACTTCCCAGCCGTTGTCGAGAAAATCGACAGTTAAAAGTAACCGTTGCTGTGAAATACTCTCTACGATTAATAATTTTGTACAGCGTCGTGGCGCAGCGGTAAGCTCTCGGGTTCGTAATCCAAAGGTCGCCGGATCGAATCTCGCGCCATGCAATTTTTTTTTTATTATTGGTTTTTTGTAATTCAAACATTAATGTATTGCTTATGCGTCTTGGTGAAGGCGGACCGCTCTCCAATATATATATATATATAAACTATTGATGAATATATATATATATATATATATATATATATATATATATATATATATATGAATTACAAAAAACTAATATTTAAAAAAAGTTACATGGTGCGAGGTTCGCTCCGGCGACCGGATTACGAACCCGAGCGCTTACCGCTGCGCCACGACGCTGTACAAAATTATGAATCGTAGAGAGTATTTCACAGCAACGGTTACTTTTAACTGTCGATTTTCTCGACAACGGCTGAGAAGTGCATCTTGGTGCTTTGCCACATTACACCTCTGGCCATGAGCTTTTATTATGCGCAGTATGAATCGAATCTGAATTTCACAATTGGCGGCCTCCCCTTGTAAGTTCAAGGGGACTGATGACCTCAGATGTTAAGTCCCACAAAGCTCAGAGCCATTTGATCCATTTGAGATATCTCCGAACAAGAAGAAAATCCAACGGCCTTAAGTCAGGGGCCTGGGACGCGATGGCATTGGCGAACCACGACCGATGCATTTGTCGAAGATTCGTGTTACATGGTCTGGAACAGTCACATGAGAGCGTGTCATTGCATCATCGTCTATGTACAATATACGCATCCTTTCACCACAAGGAACATCATCGAAATAGCCGAATAGTTTGTGTTGCAGTTAATGGAACTATACACTACCAGTAAGTCGGCCTGATAGGTAATGTGGGCGTATCGAGCAACCATTGATTCCGGGACGCAATGTTCATCACTTCTTTCTTGGTAGTCTACTTGCTTGCCTCTAACAGTAAATCACACTGTACAGGTGTGTGTCTGCCAGAAATTACTTAAGAGTACTTAAAACAGACTGTCATGTAGCAGAGGCCAAAACATGTTGGCGGATGTCACGTATACTCCTGTAGTCCTTACTAACATGTGACTACACAATTGGATCCCATCATATATACAGAATTTACTGGAATTAGTGACTATGAAGTGAGAATGCACCCAACCCCAGATGGCGAACTACACTCATGCTCATAAACTAAGGATAATTGCAGATTGTGGTGTCACACAACGTGGCACTACATTAAATTCGCGCTAATAGCGTAGGCATATAGAGAACACACACGACACAGATCTGTAAGTCCACGGTATTGGTGATATGTTAAGAAAACCGTCCCGAAATGTTCAACAAAACGCCATTGTTTCCTACGCATGTACCCCGACATCAGTATGTCATATGATCACCATGCACACGTACACTGACCGCATAACGGGTTGCCATACTCTTGATTAGGTGGTTGAGCAGCTGCTGTGGTATAGCCTCCCATTCTTGCATCAGTGCCTGTCGGAGCTCCTTAAGTGTCGTAGGCGTTTGAAGACGTGCAGAGATACGTCGACCGAGTGCATTCCAGACGTGCTCGATGGGTTTTAGGTCTGGAGAACAGGCAGACCACTCCATTCGCCTGATATCTTCTGTTTCAAGGTACTCCTCCACGATGCCAGATCGGTGGGGCAGTGCGTCATCATCCATCAGGAGGAAGTTGGGACCCACTGCACCCCTGAAAAGGCGGACATACTGGTGCAAAATGATGTCTCGATACACCTGACCTGTTACAGTTCCTCTGTCACAGACATGCAGGGGTGTGCGTGCACCGATCATAATCCCACCCCACACCACCAAACCACGACCTCCATACAGGTCCCTTTCAAGGACATTAAGGGGTTGGTATCTGGTTCCTGGTTCACGCCATATGAAAATCCGGCGAGAATTACTGCTCAGACTATACCTGGACCCGCCTGTGAACATAACCAGGGACCACTGTTCCAATGACTATGTACTGTGATCTTGATACCAGGCTTTACGGTGCTCCCCTGTGACCAGGGGTCAGTGGAACGCACCTTGCACGTCTCTTGGCGAATGTCTGTTCAGTCATCCATAGACTGTGTGTCTAGAGACAACTGTTTCAGTGGCTGCGGTAAGGTCCCAAGCAAGGCTACCTGAAGTATTCCGTGGCGGTCTGCGGGCACTGATGGTCTTCTGGTGGTGTTGTACACTGTGGACGTCCCGTACTGTAGCGCCTGGACACGTTTCCTGTTTGCTGGAATCGCTGCCATAATCTTGAGATCACACTTTGTGGCACACGGAGGACCCATGCTACGACCTGAGTGTGTTTGACCAGCCTCCAGTCGCCCTAGTATTTTTCCCCTCATAACGTCATCAATATGTGTTCTTTGAGCCATTTTCAACACACAGTCACCATTAGCACGCCTGAAAGCGTCGGCACACTTAAATGCTGCGCCGTACTCTGATATGCACCAACACACCTCTGCGTATGTGGACTGCTGCCAGTGCCACCGTGCGACGACCGCAGGTCAAATGCACCGCATGGCCATGACCCCGAGGTGATTTAAACACGCAAACTGCCTACCAGAGCACTGTTTCACCATGTACCAGCATTATCCTTAATTTATGAGCATGAGTGTACATACACTGGATTGCAATGCACATTGCACTATCGTTGTTTTGGACACTGTAGTCGGAATCCATACTGCACGGTGTCAATGCATCGGACACAGCTATGAGCTATGTGTAACACAGACTCGCAGCTAAAAGTTTCATTGCATGAGTACCCGTATAAGCCTTTTATTAGTTTATTTATTTAATGGTTTTCGGAATGTGACCACACAGTCATCTCAACACTGGAAATATTATACTACAATTTTTTTTGACAGTGCAGGGTACATACCGGTTTCTATGGAACCCTGGTACGAAATTACACGGGCTTAACGGACACACTCCGACATATTCCAAATTTCACATCCACAATAAACAGAAACGAATAATATGAAAAAGTTTCCACCCCTGCGTTTGCGGACAGGTTCACGCAACACAAATACTATGGAAGCAGAGTGTAGAACGGCAGCCTGCGCTTCAGCGGTACAGCCGCAGTACTTTCTCCCGTTCTCAGCTAACGCGTACGTTCTGCCAAAAATGCGAACGTGGCCGATAGCATCCTTTCCTGACCGTGATGCAAACATAAGAGATCATTCCCCACTGGCAGGGTGGAATTACGCTCACACTTCCCGCTTCACCGAAGTTTATTAAAGGTACACTTAGATTCATAGGCCGGTACTCGGACTATCTTTGGAGCACATACAAACAAACACACAGATTGAACTGCTTAAATGTACTGAAATCGACATCAAAGACTGCTGCTTCACAGAAATTGAACACGAGAATGAATCCAACAGATTGTGGGGTGACAGACCTCTTTCTGGTCAAATATTTGAACGGAACACTGAGAAGACTCCAAAAGTATTTCATAATGGACTTTTGCCCGAGTATTTTTGGCCAAACGAAGAATATGTAATAAACAGTGGGGTGTCACACTGACCAACGCGTGGCCTATGTTACTAGAATTTTCACAGCCAAACAAAGAGTCAGAAATGAAAAACTGGGGTACCATATCGACCAGCGTGAAGTCTAGTTTTGCAAAAAAGAAACGATGAACCGCTTGAAAAATCATGGCAAATAAGAAAAATTCAATTAATGATATGAGGGAAATTTTTTGTGAGAATGAAGAGAGTCAAACGAGAAGTGGGAAGAGGAAAATTGGATTATCAAACTGATCAGTGTGAGGTCTACCTTTGAAAAAAAAAAGCTGTTTAAAAACAATCAGGCTAATTTAATTAAGAGGAACCTGATTAGTGATTGGAGGGAAAATTGAAATCATTCACAAACAGCTGCTGCTATCTATGTAAATAAAGTGCCAGAAAGTTTGTCTCTTCAAGAAATAGCTATTTTGCACAAAAACAGTTACATTGGTGAAAAATTGTGGCGTTCTTATTTTTAAGTTAAATTTTTATGTTAAAATGAATATCAAAGTATAGCGTAAGTCCAAAATTCTCTCAATTCCCTTTATATATGACTACTGATCGATATTTAAATATATTTCGTGCATTCTGGAAAAAAATTGAAAATAGAAACAAATTGGAATGAAAACGACAAACATTTTGTGAAACGATTTGTGTAAAGTAATGGACAACCTAAGCACGGCTAGTATTCTTAAAGGCGGTTAGTTCTACTTAAAATTCATTCACCACTACCTAAAGTTTGTATTTGACACCCACTCAACAAGGGCCTGCAGATCACTCGAATATGTAACCTAAAACGAGTCTAAAAGCAATACCTGAACTCTACAGTCCACTTTCCTTTGTGACATCTCATCTCCATCCGTTGAGCAACGCTGTCTGCAGTGTCCTATCTGATAAAAAAGTATGCTTCCCGAGAAATAAGGTAAAGCTGAATCTGGTAAAACTGACGTATACTGAGTCCCGAAAGAACACAGAAAAAGCCTACAAAACACTTGGCACGTTTCCGATTTGGAAATCTGAGGATATTCCAAAGTTCTTCCCTGTTACTTGAAATAATTAAAGGCAGCTTACTTTAAACGTAAACTTTATATCCTTAAAAACTGAGTGAATTAACACTCCACTTGCCACGCTGTATCTTTTGCAGGTGGTGCACAACAACTTTTACAAATTGTAAGATACGAAAATCTATGTCACTTTCAGTCTAGTTATACAAATGTCAGGCGAAATAGTTAATTTCGTAAACATCTATAAGACATTCGAATTGTCTTTCCACAATACATTTACCAAAAAACAGCGATCCGAAGCGCGCCTTTCTACATTCTACAACGATAGCTTTATACAGACTAGCACGGACCCTACACAGACTGAGCGGCGTCGACATATCGCACAGACTAGTTGCTATTGACAGACTGATTTCTCCAGAACGATTTAAATATCTTCCGTGGGGGCCGCCGTCTGATGGAAACTTAGTTTTCTCACAGCGAGCCCCCAGCCCGGGGCTAAGAAAGCCCCTTGCGTCCTACACAATTTTGAATATCCACCGCAGGCCGGTATCTAAGTTAATGGCAAATTTTTCCATGGTACAGGAGAGTTCTTGTGACACGATACAATTAATTCTGAACAGTATTTCAATAGAAAACTCTGCCAAGGAGTTCCACACGATCTCTGACTGGTACTGCTGTAGCGAAGAACAGCATGGATGTTGAAAACTAATGAGTGGTACACATCAAGTGCCATGACCTGATTTCCCAGAAACTTAGTTCAGGGGAAACGAGGTCAAAACAAGTGAACAGGTGTCTTCTCTTATCTGTAGATATGCGACCATTTTTGAGAAAACAACTGTTACAGTTTTCAAGGTACTTCAACTACCTTTCAGAGAGTATAAATACTCGAATCGCAGTGGCACAGTGGCAATATCCGTAGAAGTCAGCTGGTTGGCTTGAACATGAACCTTTCCTAAACAAAGGTAATATCCAACAAATGGGTCCCAGCTGGAGATGTGAAATTCAAGGACAGTCTACTAGAAGAGGTCAGTGAATATGTCTACCTTGGCCAGATTATAAATATGAAGGGAGACATAAGGCCAGAAATATATCGACGCATCAAGCTTGGCTGGCAAGCATTTGGGAAGAATTCAAAAGTATTCAGATCAAAAATGCCTGTAAATCTGAAGAAAGCAGTATTTGATCAACGCATTCTTCCTGTGATGACATATGGCTGCGAGACATGGACACTGAACTCATTCACAATAGGGAAACTTAGGACAGCACAGAGAGCCATGGAGAGATCAATGCTGGGCTATACAAGAAAGGACAGGAAAAGGGCAGATGACATCCGGTCTGTGACGAAGGTTAATGACATCTTAGAGAGAGTAGGTTCCTTGAAATGGCAGTGGGCTGGCCACGTTGCAAGAAGAAAAGACAACAGATGGACGAAGCTAGTACTGGAGTGGAGTCCGAGAGAGCACCGGAGGCCTAGAGGAAGACCACCAGACAGATGGAACAAAGACATCAAGAAGATCGCTGGTAACACCTGGCAGAGAACTGCCCAAGACCGTCCCACTTGGGGAAGACTTCTGAAAGCCTACCTGAATCCACAACTCGAAGAGGCCACATCATCTAATGATTGAATTGGCTGATGATGATGATGATGATCCGTAGAAGATCACTACACGTAGGGTGACGAGATGCAATTGTTTAAAAAGGAGGACAAACAACTTCAAAAAGGAGCAAAAAGGAAGAAAAAAGAGGACACATCAAACGGGTCAACTGCAGATGAGGATACCACCCGTCAGCTTTGGACAAGTCACGTGACTGCCGGGAATTACCGGTAAAACCAGTAGTTAACTGTTACTGATGGTCAGGTGGTGGTTAACTGAGCAATATAAAAAAAATTAAACACATTGATTGTGGTGACAGTGTGGCGTCAATTGTTTTGTTATGTCAACAACACGGAATTGTTTACAAAGCGAAAAACGCAAGACCATTCACCTCCCTTCATTCGACGCACCGCTACCAACATCTACAATTCAACCAGCAGCTGACGACGTGTAAACTGCACTATAACCTTCCGAATACAAATAAATTGAATGATTATGAAACAATGAAATAAAACCATGACAGTTAATCTGTCGAGTTATTTCTTACCTTTATTGGCCACTGAGACGTACGTTCCAGATCCACATATCTTACATTCTGCTTCAAATTCATTTCTCCCTTTCTTAAAGGCGGATATTTGCAGGAAAGGACATCAGAAAATGTACCATTTCGTCTAGGCATAGCCAAATATTTTACGTAATTCACTCGGTTAAAAATTACACTCACAAATCACATGTGCACTACAGGAAGCCAAGCCAATACAAAGCGAATATACGAAACGAAAATTTTAAATAATCGATATTTGCATTCGCTTATAGGTAGATCAACGATAACATCGACAATCTTGGTGAGTCCTACTAACACCGCCTTCGTGCGTGTTTATCATGAAGGCTGTGCCAAGAGCATTAGAACTGGACGAATTGTAAATTTAACTGTATTACGCTCATATTTGCGAAAAAGCCGAACACTGTAAAAATCCGCCCGGACCCCGGACAAACAGCTAAAAAGGAGGACATGTCCGGATTAATCCGGACGTCTGGTCACCCTAACTACACGAATGTTTTTCAGTATATAATGAAATAACGTTGCTCTTGTTCGTTTACTAGAATTGTGTGCCTGGTGAACTAATTTAAAAAAAAAAGAAAAAGTAATGAATTGATAGCACTCCATCTTCTGACCACGAGTGGCCTACCGGGACCATCCGACCGCCGTGTCATCATCGGTGGAGGATGCGGATAGGAGGGGCGTGTGGTCAGCACACCGCTCTCCCGGTCGTAAGACGGTATTCTTGACCGAAGCCGCAACTATTCGGTCGAGTAGCTCCTTAATTGGCATCACGAGGTTGAGTGCACCCCTAAAAATGGCAACAGCGCGTGGCGACCTGGATGGTCACCCACCCGAGTGCCGACCATACAGGACAGCGCTCACGGGATCTCACGGGAACCGGTGTAGTCACTGCGGCAAGGCCGGTGCCAATGAAATGATAAATTATTTGAAATTGTTTTCGGCGAGATTTCTGTAGTTTACATTGATTCGTAGTCAATTTCAAGCGCTAGTTTTCGGAAAAATGATCCGTTACGCGTGACTGGGCGCAAACTCATTGCCAACAAGTGGAATTTTGAGCAGTGTTAACGACCTTTCTTTCTCGACTGAAATTTACACGGAAAAATGTCGCTGTGGCAGACCTGCCTTAGCGCGATGTGCGTTATGTGCAGAATTTCTATGTTTAGAATGTTTCTACGATCGGTATCATTCAAGGCAATGCAGCAAATCAATGACCTCAAAAACTCTGATGGTAAGTTTCTCAGAAGTGGTAGAGTATCTACTGATAAGCAGACACACGTGGTCGCTTATTTTGAACCCTCTTCCATTGAGCGATGTTTCTGGGACTGTGATTGCGGCACCTGCGTCGTTATCCTCGTAAGACGATAATAATAGTTCTACCGTCGTTATGTATTTTATTTTCTGCTAGTATCCTAACTGGTTCAAATGGCTCTGAGCACTATGGGACTCAACTGCTGAGGTCATTAATCCCCTAGAACTTAGAACTAGTTAAACCTAACTAACCTAAGGACATCACAAACATCCATGCCCGAGGCAGGATTCGAACCTGCGACCGTAGCGGTCTTGCGGTTCCAGACTGCAGCGCCTTTAACCGCACGGCCACTTCGGCCAGTATCCTAACTGTTGGAACTAACTGTACGAAAACATTCCGCCACAATCTCGAGCAATATTCATTTCTCCAGCATCTGCATACTCTGTGTTCTGTTGAGTCGTAAATATTGTCCTCGGGGCTCATCTTTTATGCATTATCGCCGACGTACAAGGCAACAAAAGGCCTGGGGTCGGACCGTCGGACCAGCGCCTACAATGGCTTTGCGGAAAGCGCCTGCGACGTCATTGTCTAGCGAGGGCCCCATCTACCGGTGTGTCCAGGCCACCCAAATACTACACAATCCAGACATCCGCTTTGCAGCAAGCCCGGCTGCCTGTAGGTGCGAACGGCGGTGCTAGACAAGACAAAATTTTCCAACATCACAGCCCCCCTCCGCTATCCCCTCCCCTCTTCCCCGTCCCCAGCCCTCCTAGAAGTAAACCAAGAGTTCTTTATGAAAATTTAATGCCGCCAGCAACGAAAAATGGCGACCCATAGAGCGGTACGTAACGGAACAAAATAAGAACATGACGTCAGCTGGTACCGCAGCACCCAGGCGCTATTACCGCTGAGACTTGCTCGATACCTCGTTAGTGGAAGTGCCAGCTTACCAGCCACCCCCCCCCCATCCCCCACCTCTTCGACCACCCTCTCCCCTCCAGGTCAATAATTCACGGCAGGGTCCCACCTCGTCGCGCCGACAAGGAGTGTTGTCGCGGAACGCCGCTAAACGTGACGCAGCGAATAATTAACACCGGCGACGGTGCGCAAAAGCAGATAGCAATTACTAAATTAAACAGTTCCGCCCGCGATCAGACCGTACCGTGCCGAAGGAAAACGCAGCATGCAACCAGGAACAGTGTGTATTTGTTCCTCAATCTGACCGCCCACCACGAAGCCACACATAAGATACCGTATGTTCAAAGGACCCCCGATTGTGGTCTGCAAAATTCCTTCCGTTGCCGCACCCCTCCAGCACTTGTTTGTCCTGTAAATTACAGATGAACAAATCATACCTAACGATCAATCAAATTTAATCTTCTGTTAAATGCCTCTATAAACATAGAATAAAACTACAAGAAAATACGAGGGTGATTCTACATGTGGTCTAGTCGGCAGGTGCAGCGCTGGGGAAGTATGATTTGTCTGAAATCAGTTATGGACAGAAGATTACATAGCAAATTGAATGTGATGTATTTTTGTAATTTTTACGAAAATCTAGTCATTAATTATTTTGAGTCATATTGTATACTGGAAAACCTTATGTTTCTAAGTTGTTGCGTCCAAGTTTTATGTTTATATGCCTTTGATATATGAGACACGCTAAATACCAGACTTCAAGAAAAATATAATAATTCCAATCCCAAAGAAAGCAGATGTTGACAGATGTGAAAATTACCGAACTATCAGTTTAATAAGCCACTGCTGCAAAATACTAACGCGAATTCTTTACAGACCAATGGAAAAACTGGTAGAAGTCGACCTCGGGGAAGATCAGTTTGGATTCTGCAGAAATGTGGGAACACGTGAGGCAATACTGGCCCTACGACTTACCTTAGAAAATAGATTAAGGAAAGGTAAACCTACGGTTCTAGCATTTGTAGACTTAGAGAAAGCTCTTGACAATGTTGACGGGAATACTCTCTTTCAAATTCTAAACGTGGCAGGGATAAAATACAAGGAGCCAAAGGCTATTTACAATTTGTACAGAAACCAGATGGCAGTTACAAGGGTCGAGGGGCACGAAAGGGAAGCAGTGGTTGGGAAGGGAGTGAGACAGGGTTGTACCCTGTCCCCGATGTTATTCAATTTGTATATTGAGCAAGCAGTAAAGGAAACAAAAGAAAAATTCGGAGTAGGTATCAAAATCCATGGAGAAGTCATAAAAACGTTGAGGTTCGCTGATGACATTGTAATTCTGTCAGAGACAGCAAAGGACCTGGAAGAGCAGCTGAACGGAATTGACAGTGTCTAGAGAGGAGGATGTAAGATGAACATCAACAAAAGCAAAACGTGGATAATGGAATGTAGTCGAATTAAGTCGGGTGATGCTGAAGGAATTACATTAGGAAATGAGACGCTTAAAGTAGTAAATGAGTTTCGCTATTTGGGGAGCAAAATAACTGACGATGGTCGAAGTAGAGAGGATATAAAATGTAGACTGGCAATGGCAAGGAAAGCGTTTCTGAAGAAAATAAATTTGTTAACATCGAGTATAGATTTAAGTGTCAGGAAGTTGCTTCTGATAGTATTTGTATGGAGTGTAGCAATGTATGGAAGTGAAAGATGGACGATAAATAGTTTAGACAAGAAGAGAATAGAAGCTTTCGATATGTGGTGCTACAGAAGAATGCTGAAGATTAGTTGGGTAGCTCATATAACTAATGAGGAGGTATTGAATAGAATTGGGGAGAAGAAAAATTTGTGGCATAACTTGACTAGAAGAAGGGATCGGTTGGTAGGGCATATTCTGAGGCATCAAGGGATCACCAGTTCAGTATTGGAGGGCAGCGTGGAGGGTAAAAATCACAGAGGTAGGCCAAGAGATGACTACACTGAACAGATTCAGAAGGATGTAGGTTGCAGTAAGTACTGGGAGATGAAGAACCATGCACAGGAGAAAGTAGTATGGAGGGCTGCATCAAACCAGTCTCTGGACTGGAGACCACAACAACAACAACATACCTTTCATCAACAAGATGATAGACGCCAACTTAATTCGCAGCGCGTGTTTTCCAGGTAGTTCACCTCAACTTATGTAGCATTGGTAGTTCGTGCTGGAAATGTTACCCACTGTTCAGGAATGGGGGGACGGGGGAGCTTAAAACACGTTGCTTTGAATAAGACTGGTTTTGTAGCATTGATAGAAAACGTTATTTGTAAAAGGAAGTGCCGAAAATAAACTCCGTTCATCTTCTCACGAAAATTGTCATCTTTTCGACGAGTTTTCAGTTAACTGTAAAACAGTAGGAGAATGAAATTTAGTATTACACATCCTTGTGCTATCGAGCTACTGCGTATTAAGTTTCATGTTAAGTAAGTGTTTAGTCTACGAGATATCAGAATCCGAAGTTTACATTTTTTTTTTTCATGCCGCGATTTTCGTGCCCATCTATGACTCAAATTATCTAGCATTCTTAGCCCACATTGGACAATCAATTAAACTTTGTAGATGGTTAAAATCATGGTATTTCTCATAAGCGCAGTTTGAAGAGTTCTATAGAATATAAGCTTTAGCAAAATCGGATGGAAAATAATGCATCTTCGACCTCTTTACAAAATCTTCATATTTCCACTTAATTTATTCGGTATTCAAAAGTGATATATAATGAAACTTGTGTTGTGAAGTTACTACATGCAAAGTTTCACGTTGGTCATACCTTTAGTCCCTGAGATATAAGAAGCCAAAAAACGAATTTTTTTCGAGCACCCATTTTTTGAGCGATTTTGTCTAACATTTTCTGACTCAATATGGCTCGTAATTTTTTTTCATTATTTCTCCTAAAAGAACATATATAACTGCTCAAAGCAGCCAGAAATTCGCGTTCGCTCTGAGCAAAGTGGCGTATGGAGTCAGACAATAGACAATGCGCCATGTTACAGATTGCGCGGCCCCTCCCGCCGGAGATTCGAGTCCTCCCTTGGGCATAGGTGTGTGTTGTTCTTAGTTAGTCTAAGCTAGTTTAAATAGTGCGTAAGTCTAGGGATCGATGACCATAGCAGTTTGATCCCTAAGGAATTCGCCGGCCCGAGTGGCCGTGCGGTTCTTGGCGCTACAGTCTGGAACCGAGCTACCGCTACGGTCGCAGGTTCGAATGCTGGCTCGGGCATGGATGTGTGTGATGTCCCTAGGTTGGTTAGGTTTAAGTAATTCTAAGTTCTAGGCGACTGATGACCTCAGAAGTTAAGTCGCATAGTGCTCAGAGCCATTTGAACCTAAGGAATTCACACACATTTGAACATTTTTGAATAGACGATGCCTCGGCCAGTATTTCTTCGACGAACATTAAATTTTACTTGTCCATCAGAGACATGTGCGAATATTCTCTTAAATGTCGTCCAAATCCGTGACTGTCGAGCAGGAAAATTTTCCGAAATTAGGTGGTGTGATATAGAATGACCCAGCTGTCTTATGACATGAGGTTCTCCATCGTATCATGAACTCAGCATCTACCTTTATCTGTTTCTATGCTCGTTCTCTTCTGATTTCATCCAATGTACCTATTTCACTCATTCCTCATACTTCTTCGTTCCTAATCCAACAGTCCACTGCCCTTTAAGCATTCTTCTCCATGGATACATTTCACAACTTTCTAAATATTTTTCTTCTTTCTTTTTAACTATCTGTGATTTACTGAACACTACACTCCGGACATAACATTTAGCAAATCTTTTCTTCAGCTCCACTGCTATTCGTGTAGGTGTTAGTAACTGCTTCACCTTTTCAGATGCTCTCTTTTTCATATATATCGTCTTCCTTATTTGTTCTGTACAGCTTCCATTCCATATCATTAGCCTTTCCAAGTACGGAAAAGAATATACTTGTGCTACCTTTTCTCCATTATGGAATATGTTAACTGGAGCTGCATTCTTGCTTATCCTCATCACTTTTATCTTTCCTACATTTATTTTCATTCGATACTCCTTACCCCTTCTGGCAATACGCTTCATCATCTGCTGCAACTGCTCTTCTGTTTCCCCCATCAGTGCTTGATCATCCGTTACCTACGGGAAAACGTAACAAGCAAGTTACTGATCAACGTGAGCGTAATAGACACGTCCAAAACGCTGCAGAAAATACAATATATTACATAGACAACTACTAGAAATAAAAACCTATCGAAGAACACCCAGCTGCGAAACAGAAATACCCCATTGTACGCAACGCAGACAAGAGCCTTCAGCAACCTGTAACCTACTGGAGGAGGAGAAACGAACGGTGTTGAAAGACACTGGGACACGAAAAAACAAGTTGGAGTCTGGAAACATAGATTAAGACATGAGTTGCATGCCAGAGTTGAACCTGTTTCAAATATGATACGGCCGCGCAGGATTAGCGGAGCGGTCTTAGGCGCTGCCAATGGTTCAAATAGCTCTGAGCACTATGGGACTTAACATCTGAGGTCATCAGTCCCCTAGAACTTAGAACTACACTCCTGGAAATTGAAATAAGAACACCGTGAATTCATTGTCCCAGGAAGGGGAAACTTTATTGACACATTCCTGGGGTCAGATACATCACATGATCACACTGACAGAACCACAGGCACATAGACACAGGCAACAGAGCATGCACAATGTCGGCACTAGTACAGTGTATATCCACCTTTCGCAGCAATGCAGGCTGCTATTCTCCCATGGAGACGATCGTAGAGATGCTGGATGTAGTCCTGTGGAACGGCTTGCCATGCCATTTCCACCTGGCGCCTCAGTTGGACCAGCGTTCGTGCTGGACGTGCAGACCGCGTGAGACGACGCTTCATCCAGTCCCAAACATGCTCAATGGGGGACAGATCCGGAGATCTTGCTGGCCAGGGTAGTTGACTTACACCTTCTAGAGCACGTTGGGTGGCACGGGATACATGCGGACGTGCATTGTCCTGTTGGAACAGCAAGTTCCCTTGCCGGTCTAGGAATGGTAGAACGATGGGTTCGATGACGGTTTGGATGTACCGTGCACTATTCAGTGTCCCCTCGACGATCACCAGTGGTGTACGGCCAGTGTAGGAGATCGCTCCCCACACCATGATGCCGGGTGTTGGCCCTGTGTGCCTCGGTCGTATGCAGTCCTGATTGTGGCGCTCACCTGCACGGCGCCAAACCCGCATACGACCATCATTGGCACCAAGGCAGAAGCGACTCTCATCGCTGAAGACGACACGTCTCCATTCGTCCCTCCATTCACGCCTGTCGCGACACCACTGGAGGCGGGCTGCACGATGTTGGGGCGTGAGCGGAAGACGGCCTAACGGTGTGCGGGACCGTAGCCCAGCTTCATGGAGACGGTTGCGAATGGTCCTCGCCGATACCCTAGGAGCAACAGTGTCCCTAATTTGCTGGGAAGTGGCGGTGCGGTCCCCTACGGCACTGCGTAGGATCCTACGGTCTTGGCGTGCATCCGTGCGTCGCTGCGGTCCGGTCCCAGGTCGACGGGCACGTGCACCTTCCGCCGACCACTGGCGACAACATCGATGTACTGTGGAGACCTCACGCCCCACGTGTTGAGCAATTCGGCGGTACGTCCACCCGGCCTCCCGCATGCCCACTATACGCCCTCGCTCAAAGTCCGTCAACTGCACATACGATTCACGTCCACGCTGTCGCGGCATGCTACCAGTGTTAAAGACTGCGATGGAGCTCCGTATGCCACGGCAAACTGGCTGACACTGACGGCGGCGGTGCACAAATGCTGCGCAGCTAGCGCCATTCGACGGCCAACACCGCGGGTCCTGGTGTGTCCGCTGTGCCGTGCGTGTGATCATTGCTTGTACAGCCCTCTCGCAGTGTCCGGAGCAAGTATGGTGGGTCTGACACACCGGTGTCAATGTGTTCTTTTTTTCCATTTCCAGGAGTGTACTTAAACCTAAATAACCCAAGTACATTACACACATCCATGCCCGAGGCAGGATTCGAACCTGCGACCGTAGCGGTCTCGCGGTTCTAGACTGAAGTGCCTAGAACCGCACGGCCACACCGACCGGCTCTTAGGCGCTGCAGTCATGGACTGTGCGGCTGATCCCGGTGGAGGTTGGAGTCCTCCCTCGGGCATGGTGTGTGTGTTTGTCCTTAGGATAATTTAGGTTAAGTAGTGTGTAAGCTTCGGGACTGATGACCTTAGCAGTTAAGTCCCATAAGATTTCACACACATTTGAACATTTTTTTGAAATGTGATACGGAAGGAAAGACTGAGTTTAATCGGATACATCAAGACGACGGATACATCAGGACGATGGAGGATAGTACCTTGCCCAAAAATAAATCGAACGCAACACGCTTAACAGAGAAAAACTCGACGAATGAAGTCGGAGATGGGGGGAGGGAGGGAGGGTGGGAGGGAGGGAGGGGGCGAGAAGAGAGGGCAAAAAATCCATACACAGAGGTACAGGATAGGAGTACAGTGCAAAGTCATAGATGATGTGATAACAGCGTGAAAATTAAGATCACTGGAACAGTGAAAATGAAGAGTACTAGGGCCCGCATCTCGTGGTCGTGCGGTAGCGTTCTCGCTTCCCACGCCCGGGTTCCCCGGGTTCGATTCCCGGCGGGGTCAGGGATTTTCTCGGCCTCGTGATGGCTGGGTGTTGTGTGCTGTCCTTAGGTTAGTTAGGTTTAAGTAGTTCTAAGTTCTAGGGGACTTATGACCACAGCAGTTGAGTCCCATAGTGCTCAGAGCCATTTGAACCATTTTTTGAAGAGTACTAGGTAAAAGGAAGTGGTACTGATAAAGTCACTCGTGGTCCTAAAGGGTCGAAGAGAACCAAATAAGTACGATGGCATTTTTCGAATTCTGAGATACGTATGTAAATGTGGTCATGACATACTGCATGGGCATAAGAAATGTGCACAGTACTGATTGAAATATAAGCCCGTAAAATAAAGAGGAGACACGTTGTTTTCATTCCAGTCCTCAAAATCTCTTTAATCGCACTGTATCAAATAAATGAAATATATGTTAATGTATATTCAGATCGGGGCGGTACGGGTTATTTAACGAATACCAATAGCACTGCAGAGTCAACTTGCGGCCTTGTATTTCCCTTCTGCACGAGACTGCGTCGGGTTAAACGAAGGAGGGAAATGATGGCCGTTTCGGAATTGCTGATGCCTTCCTAGGCAATCTTTCAGCGCTTCCCGCCGGCGAACCTGTTGCGCTGATTTCCAATTCACATGCGTCTGATGAATTGCCCGCGGCGCCGGCGAATATCAATGGCGTTATTCGCTTATCCGCCGTCGCACGCATTACCATTCGCCGATCCCCGTTCGACAGTCGCCGTGGTACAAACGTTGCATCATCAGATGCGCAATTAGTGGGAGAGGCTGTGAAGTTACCACCGCGCTTCCATGTAATCATCAGAGCACACAGAAGAAGATCATCTGTTAATTGGCCGGCGCAAAGGCTCGCCGTCGTAGATGGGTCGATATGTTCGCCCACTAAGGATAGACTTATTTGGCGTACGAACGTGCAAAGTTTTTCTCCTGCCGATCACCCTGCTTTTCGTATTCGCTGCACATGCAGTTGCGATGAACTGTCTAACATCACTGATATACGAGCTTGTTCCAAGGCCACAGACTAAAGGGTGTTTATTTATCAGATTTCAAAACGCCATATCTACACTATTTTATAAATAAATGGCGATGTTTAATGTTATTTTCCAAAATCTAGAAAAGTTCTTGACTGCTACACTTAAAATTTTTACATGATACTCTAATAAACATTCAGACAGGGTGCTATGGTTGGCCCGCTAGATGGCGCTGCCAGAGGTCAAACGGATATCAACTTCCTTTTTTTTTTTAAATACGAACCCCCATTTTTTATTACATATTCGTGTAGTACGTAAAGAAATATGAGTGTTTTAGTTGGACCACCTTCTTCGCTTTGTCATAGATGGCGCTGTAATAGTCACAAACGTAGAAGTACGTGGTATCATGTAACATTCCGCCGGTGCGGACGGTATTTGCTTCGTGATACATTACCCGTGTTAAAATGGACCGTTTACCAATTGCGGAAAAGGTCGATATCGTGTTGATGTATCACTATTGTGATCAAAATGCCCAACGGGCGTGTGCTATGTATGCTGCTCGGTATCCTGGACATCACCCAAGTGTCCGGACCGTTCGCCGGATAGTTACGTTATTTAAGGAAACAGGTAGTGTTCAGCCACATGTGAAACGTCAACCACGACCTGCAACAAATGATGATGCCCAAGTAGGTGTTTTAGCTGCTGTCGCGGCTAATCCGCACATCAGTAGCAGACAAACTGCGTGAGAATCGGGAATCTCAAAAAGGTCGGTGTTGAGAATGCTGCATCAACATCGATAGCACCCGCGCCATACTTCTATGCACCAGGAATTGCATGGCGACGACTCTGAACGCCGTGTACAGTTCTGCCACTGGGCACAAGAGAAATTACGGGACGATGACAGATTTTTTGCAGGCGTTCTATTTAGCGACGAAGCCTCATTCACCAACAGCGGTAACGTAAACCGGCAAGGTATGCACTATTGGGCAACGGAAAATCCACGATGGCTGCGACAAGTTGAACATCAGCGACCTTGGCGGGTCAATGTATGGTGCGGCATTATGGGAGGAAAGACAATTGGCCCCCATTTTATCGATGGCAATCTAAATGGTGCACTGTATGCTCATTTCCTACGTAATGTTCTACTGATGTTACTGCAAGATGTTTCACTGCATGACAGAATGGCGATGTACTTCCAGCATGATGGATGTCTGGCACATAGCTCGCTTACGGTTGAAGCGGTATTGAATAGCATATTTCATGACAGGTGGATTGGTCGTCGAAGCACCATACCATGGCCCGCACGTTCACCGGATCTGACGTTCCCGGATTTCTTTCTGTAGGGAAAGTTGAAGGATATTTGCTATCGTGATCCACCGACAACGCCTGACAACATGCGTCAACGCATTGTCAATGCATGTGCGAACATTACGGAAGGCGAACTACTCGATGTTGAGAGGAATGTCGTTACACGTATTGCCAAATGCATTGAGGTTGACGGACATCATTTTGAGCATTTATTGCATTAATGTTGTATTTACAGGTAATCACGCTGTAACAGCAAACGCTCTCAGAAATGATAAGTTCACAAAGATACATGTATCACATTGGAACAACCGAAATAAAATGTTCAAACGTACCTACGTTCTGTACTTTAATTTAAAAAACCTACCTGTTACCAACTGTTCGTCTAACATTGTGAGCCATATGTTTGTAACTATTACAGCGCCATCCATCACAAAGCGAAAAAAGTCTTCCAACTAACCATTTCTTTACGTACTACACGAATATGTAATAAAAAATGGGGGTTCCTATCCGTTGATATCCGTTTGACCTATGGCAGCGCCATCTAGCGGGCAGTCCGCAGCTCGTGATCGTGCCGTAGCGTTCTCGCTTCCCGCGCCCGGGTTCCCGGGTTCGATTCCCGGCGGGGTCAGGGATTTACTCGGCCTCGTGACGACTGGGTGTTGTGTGACGTCCTTAGGTTAGTTAGGTTTAAGTAGTTCTAAGTTCTAGGGGACTGATGACCATAGATGTTAAGTCCTATAGTGCTCAGAACTATCTAGCGGGCCATCCATAGAGCCATCTGGTTTCCCGCTTCAAGCTAGACAAGTTCCGTTCTTTGTAGTTTTTTTCGTTTGACGCTTATTTCGTGAGTGCGAGAGAGAGAGAGAGAGAGAGAGAGAGAGAGAGAGAGAGAGAGAGAGAGAGGAGGGGGGAGGGGGGGAAGATTGATTCAGTATGTATCGGAGTTTGCAGCATGCTGTGTTACTGTCTACGTAACGGTCACAGTGTGGTTGGTACTGTTACGCTTTTAGAAAAGGAGAATTCTCTGATCTTCATGTTTAAATCATTCACCCACGTAACCATACCTAGCAGAAATTATTCAGGGCGTGAAAAGGAAAACGTTGCTGATTTTACAACGAGTGAAACAATATCGCTCCATCGTATTCTTTTCCCAAGTACCGTCCAATGATCGACTAGACAGGAAAACCAACATCGGTGAGACATTAGCAATGCATGAGATTTAAAAAATTTGAAAGAGAACAAAAAGTCAGATCTCTTTCAATTGTGTAAGTACGTTATCGTCTGGAAATGTTTCTGGAAGGTAACTGAATACTTTTGTGCTAAATATAATTGTAAAAAGTTCCCCAACATTGTTCGTATGTTCACTAATGTAAGAGATATGACCTACCAGGTTAATCGGGCGCGCTAAAGCCACGCTTCAGTGATCCAGGGAGTGGCACAGGCCCCGGATTTAATTTGCTCAGCGGATTAGCGGCGATGGTGGATGGATGCGGTGTTTAGGCGAATACCGGGCTGGTTCCCACCTCAGATACACACCGTGCAAACATTTAAAACGTGTGGCTAAGAAGTTTTTGGCGACGGAGTCCTTGCATAACAAGTTCACGGTTTATTTGCCGCCTCAAATTCAGATAAAACTCCAAGCTTCCGATTACTGTCAAGGGCTGAAACTGACTGTCGCGAAATGCCTGGACAATATCTGATTGAATGTTTTAGGTTATGAAAATGGTGCATAATGAGGTGACGTCGACTACATCCATGCATTTTGTTTCTGCATCATAAATCGATCTATTGGCGCCCTATGATCAGGGGAGCAATTGAAATTAGACTTTGTGATAACTGCTTCAATAGAGACACGAGCTATGAACTTAGCTATGAATGGAACCGTGCCCTTTATAAAGAAAAATCACAAAGGGGGATTTCTCACAGTGTACCGCGAGCAAACAAAATCTATGGACGTGGAGGGCACCACCTCAGTACGCACCATTTTTGTGCTATCGTCATGACGTAATATAACCAGTCACATGTCGCCCAATGGGTATATTTGTGAAAGCCTTGCCGACTGTCAGTTTTAGCCCCTGGTGATGAAGATGCTGATGGACGCAATCTTTTACAGCTTGAAATTTATGAATGTAGGCTTTCCTGGCGTATACAGTTGATGAAAAGCTCTGGTTGTAAACAGAGACGAAGGATACCAACTCATATGTACGAAGACAGTAACTTGTTCTTGAAAGAACAGTTACTGTTGATGACCGTGCAGCTTTACCCTGGAATAAATGATGACTAACTGACAACCTCAGCTGCCGACAGGTGTTGTTTATATACCTCGATGTGCACAGCTGAAAATATGTGCCCCAACAAGGACTCGAACCCGGGATCTCCTGCTTACATGGCAGACGCTCTATCCATCTGAGCCACCGAGGCAGTCGGCAGCTGAGGTTGTCAGTTAGTCATCATTTATTCCAGGGAAAAGCTGCACGGTCATCAATAGTAACTGTCCTTTCGAGAACGAGTTACTGTCTTCGTATATACAGTTAAAGGCTACCCAGCCATTGACCTTCGTCTGTGCGAATGCGCACAGGTTGCCCAAACTCTTACGGGAATCGCTAAAGCGTGCGCGAGTAATGAGTGGATGGGCAAATGTCCATAAGGTACAATACATATGTAGAATTGTGGACAGTTGGGAATGTCTCACGGGAAGCGTGCAAGGGATAAGTCCCTGCAGTCGCGCTATTCATCTGTGTCCTCGGTGGCTCAGATGGATAGAGCGTCTGCCATGTAAGTAGGAGATCCCAGGTTCGAGTCCCTGTTGGGGCACACATTTTCAGCTGTCCACATCGAGGTATATCAACAACACCTGTCGGCAGCTGAGGTTGTCAGTTAGTCATCATTGATACCAACTCAGTTCGTCGAGAGCGCGCCCACCACCGTCCTCCACGTGCAACAAGTCCGGAATGCTCTGACAGAGATGTTAATGGCACGCCCACTACCCCCTCCAACACGACTTCACCATCTCCCCGCCCGCCGGACTCCCTGTACCCAGCCTGCCGGCGACAGGTGGAGGGGGGCACACAGCAGATATAAGTACGACAGTTTCCGCAAAATCTCGACACTTCGCCAGAAGATTATGAATATTTCACTCGTGGAAACGTAGCGGTTTAATAATACTGCCATCCAGCTGAAAACCCGAGAGCTTTTCATCAGCGTGGAATTTGATCTGAAACTGACACGGCAACTAAACCGAGAACCTACACTACTGGCCATTAAAACTGATACACCGAGAAGAAATGCAGATGATAAACGGGTATTCATTGGACAAATATATTATACTATAACTGATATGTGGTTACATTTTCAGGCGATTTTGGTGCATAGACCTTGAGAAATCAGTACCTAGAACAACCACCTCTCGCCATAATAACGGCCTTGATACGCCTGGGCATTGAGTCAAACAGAGCTTGAATTGCGTGTACAGGTGCAGCTGCCCATGCAGCTTCAACACGATACCACAGTTCATCAAGAGTAGTGACTGGCGTATTGTGACGAGCCAGTTGCTCGAAGTTTTCAATTGGTGAGAGATCTGGAGAATGTGCTGGCCAGGGCAGCAGTCGAACATTTTCTGTATCCAGAAAGGCCCGTACAGGACCTGCTGTCTGTGATGCAGCGTCAAGCGTAACCGCAGCCGTGGTCTCCGAGCTGATAGTCCATGCTGCTGCAAACGTCGTCGAACTGTTAGTGCAGATGGTTGTTGACTGGCAAACGTCCCCATCTGTGGACTCAGGGATCCAGACGTGGCTGCACGATCCGTTACAGCCATGCGGATCAGATGCCTGTCATCTCGACTGCTAGAGATAGCCGGCCTTAGTGGACGAGCGGTTCTAGGCCCAACAGTCTGGAACCGCGCGACCGCTACGGTCGCAGGTTCGAATCCTGCCTCGGGCATGGGTGTGTGTGATGTCCCTAGGTTGGTTAGGTTTAAGTAATTCTAAGTTCTAGGGGACTGATGACCCCAGCTGTTAAGTCCCATAGTGCCCAGAGCCATTTCTTTTGCTAGAGATACGAGGCCGTCGGGATCCAGCAAGGCGTTCCGTATTACCCTCCTGAACTCACCGATTCCATATTCTGCTAACAGCCATAGGATCTTGACCAACGCGAGCAGCAATGTCGCGATACGATAAACCGACCTTTATCAAAGTCGCGAACGTGACGGTACGCATTTCTCCTCCTTACACGAGGCATCACAACAACGTTTCACCAGGCAACGCCGGTCAACTGCTGTTTGTGGATGAGAAATCGGTTGGAAAGTTTCCTCATGTCAGCACGTTGTAGGTGTCGCCACCGGCTCCAGCCTCGTGTGAATGCTCTCACAAGCTACTCATTTGGATATCACAGCATCTTCTTCCTGTCGGCTAAATTTCGCGTCTGTAGCACGTCATCTTCGTGGTGTAGCAATGTTAATGGCCATTAGTTTATTATGAATTTAGAACACTTTCTCACAATTGAACATGGACTGTATTTTAGACGAATTCCATCCCGAAATATTCTGGAAATGCTCGGTGAGCTGGAATGAGAATCGCTGGAGGGACTGGGAAAGCCGACCGCGGTGGTCTCGCGGTTCTAGGCGCGCAGTCCGGAACCGTGCGACTGCTACGGTCGCAGGTTCGAATCCTGCCTCGGGCATGGATGTGTGTGATGTCCGTAGGTTAGTTAGGTTTAAGTAGTTCTAAGTTCTAGGGGACTTATGACCACAGCAGTTGAGTCCCATAGCGCTCAGAGCCATTTGAACCATTTTTTTGATTGGGAAAGTGAAAGCAACCAGCATTTGCGATGGACTGCAGTATGATGCTGCTGCTACCAACATGCATCTCGCGTAAGGACCACGAAGGCAACATAAGAAAAATAGGGGTCCATAGGGAGGTATGTAGGCTGTTTTTTTCCCCTCGCCCCATTTGTGGCTAGAAGGAAAGGGAATGAGTAGCTGTGGTAGAAGGTAAAGCCGCTATGAACTTTATTGCGGCTTGCAGATTACTTACGAAAATGGAGATACTAGAAACTCCGTATGAGTAAACCAGGGCCGGCCACGGCGTGCCAAATTTCACCCGAACCCAATGTTGACATCGTGTGTGAACTGAGGCTCGGTCTATCTCGGCTTTGCTCGGTCCAGTGCAACGCGGTATTTCGTTCAGCATTGGGGTGCGGCGGTTTTCGGTTGGCACAACGTTCTTCAGTGCGGTGGAATCGGGGTGTCAGCACTTCTGTGTTTGTTGGTGGTATAAGGGAATTTCACAGGTCTAGTAGCTATTTGGAAAAAATTAGGCAGTGTAACGATCTATCATCAGAAGCTTTTAAAAGTCAGTGGGAATGACAGAAGGAAGGGAGAGAATTGTCAACACGTATTATGCAGCCGAATAATCGATGGGTACCGCAAATTTGCTACGAAACAACATCACAACACCATGTAGAAAGAATTTAAAAAATTCAGTTCACGATGAATTAGCAAAAAATCACGGCCAACAGACGGGTTTCATTTTTCTGAACATCAATGTGCACTTAGCGCTAAATTTCCAGGCATGGAACACGTGATGCAATTGGTGGTACAAACAGAAAATTGTTGTTCACTGTCAGTTGCGACAGTTTTCGACGAAACTGAACGAAGGGTATGAAGACAACATATTTTAATGCAAAATACGTTGGGTATATCAAGGAGCTTAACCGGAATGATTTTTCGATTTAAAACCCCATATTGTTGAATTTGTGAAGGAAAATGGAGAGCAGAAACGAAAATTAGATCATCTGGAATAGATTGCAGACTTGGTGTTTTAAGCGGAATTGAATGCACACTGCCTACTGTAAGAATTTCAAGGTGAGAAATAACTTATTTTTATATGATAATGCTGCATTTAGAAATTAAATTACCTGACAGAAACCGCCATCCATTTCCCTAAGCTCACTGATGTTAAACAAAAGGCAGGTATCTCTTGTAGCGACTTACGAGCTTTGACCATTACCAGGCAATCAGGGCGCTGGGTGGATGTAGTTCGATTGGTTGCTTCACGCAGTTTGAAACACAAAGACACTTTCCCCTCGTCTCTCGTCATGGTCAAAACGCTGTGGCACAAGTAATAAAGACGCTTAACATAGTGTCTTATACCTTTTGAAAATATAGCATCACTTTAATGTTGTTTCTGTAATTACAAAAATTACTCCATGAAAGTAGGGTTTTTCCAAATGAGAAAAACTATTCCAAGGTGCAACATGGACATGTACCTACGAACAAATATACCGCTCAAATTTAAAAGTGTTGCAGTCAAGAAAATCTTGTCACCACCTTATTTAGAAGCTTATGTGTTATTACATTATTAATCCACTACACACCAATACTCATTAAATGAAATCAAATTAAGTAGTATATTCAAAACCTAGTTACAAGTTGAAAATTTTCAAAACAGAATCCACTGGCAACTAGCACAAATTTCCATTTCTGGGACAGGTAAAATTGTGGGGATATTAAAGAAACTTAATTCATTTGGAATCATCATGTGTTCCATGGTACAATGATCTTCCATCAAGATACAAATGATCCACGACTGACAAAGTATGGCTCAACTGTCCACATGTTACGTAACTAGTTTAAAAGATATACAGAATTGTACACACCATAATACTCTGCAAGTGGAGAATTAACAGTACCCTCAAAAATATATTTAATATATTATACAGCACTTAAATATGTAGCTTTAGTAGAATTTGCACTGTACAAAAAGCACTCTCATGTATCGGAGAAGGAAAAACACTCGGAAATCGTGGAAGCTACTTATGCTGGTCTTCAGCACGAGGGCAATATCTTGAAATACCGACCAGGGCACATACGAACTGCAAATTTTAAAAGAATAGTGGACTGCAACGAGCTGTGAGCATGCAGGTTGCGTTCACATGCCTGAAAATCGCGAGAATGTTCTTTTCATTTTGTATTTGGACTTTCACGAATAATTTTTTACGATTGTTTTCGTTTTCTGTTGGTTCTGAACACGTCGTAATCTATTTCTGTCTCTGAGTTAACCTTCTATAAATGGACTTACAGAATCTCTCAAGCGCAACGCTATACCTCATCAACTTGTAAATTTATTTTTACGTTCTTTTGTGTCATGATTTCTGAAAACGATGTTAAATGATCTGATGACATATCCGCTCTTAATGATAACAGCTGCCTTTGTATATCAAATTTCTTCAGATATTTTCTGGGTTTTTCATACATCTGGGCTTCCCAAATTCATTATCTTACCCATTTCCTTTGTTCAGAACTTCTATAACGTGTATCTTATTTCCATGTTTGAATACTTAATATGTATTTCATACGAAACAACCTCCATTCACCTATATTGCCATCTGGTCGCGGGCTAGGAGAGAAATGCTTGCAATGCTTCAGCAAATCTTCCGTAACCAATTTTCAGCAACGTAGGTAAGGTGTCGCTAATGCAGTTGTTCTAGTCACACGAGGGTATCGTAAATTATTGCTTTCACCACATGAACAATAAATTTTTTTGTTATTAGGGAGAGTAGGCACCAGATAATGAAAACGTTTTCCTGCACAAAACGAACATACAATGTCTGATTTTCATACACTTTGAGAGCGTGTACTGTGAGGTTTGCAGCTTACGTTCTATTTCAGTACTCAGATGTATTATTTCCGAGTACCTCCACTTTCGTTGCCGCTTGCGTAAGCTCTGCCATCTTCGAACTCAAATTTAGAACTCAAATTATGTTATTAACGGGTCATACTCGTGCGTGATAGATTACGCTCTAAGAAGAGAAAAGAAGAAAAAGCGACGCAGCGCGAAGGAATTACCAGAATAAGGATGGAAAACGGTACCTGTTACGTACGAATGATTACAGTTTCAGAAAAATTGGTTGATTTATGAAAGAGAAAGAGTTTCTCAAATTAACCAAGTCAGTAACACGCTGGTTCAAAAAATGGCTCTGAGCACTATGGGACTCAACTGCTGAGGTCATTAGTCCCCTAGAACTTAGAACTAGTTAACCCTAACTAACCTAAGGACATCACAAACATCCATGCCCGAGGCAGGATTCGAACCTGCGACCCTAGCGGTCTTGCGGTTCCAGACTGCAGCGCCTTTAACCGCACGGCCACTTCGGCCGGCCAACACGCTGGTTCATATCTGGACCTTATGCAAGTAGTTATTTGGCGTTGGATTGAGTTATACAGTTGCTGGGTGTCCTCCTGAGGGCTATCGTGAAAAATATTATCCAATCAGTGCGTTAGATGGTCAAAATCCCGAGCTGATTGGAGGGCCTCAAACGCTCTCAATTGGGGAGAGATCCGGCGACCTTGTTGGCCAAGGCAGGGTGTGGCAAATACGAAGGTAAGTAGCAGAAAATCTCGCGCGTGTGGGCGGGCATTATCTTGCTGAAATACGAGCCCAGGATGGCTTGAATGTCTTCGACGTACGGCTGAGCTCTAAGGGTACAGCGGATGAAAACCAAAGGAATTATGCTATTAAGTGAAATGCCAGCCTACACCATCAGTCATGGTTGTTGGACAGTATGATGGGCGACCGTCAGATTGGAAGACGTGTTATGTTCGAGTATAATAACTTTTCTGGAGACTAGAAATCTACTCTGTAGGAATCAGCATGGGTTTCGGAAAAGACGATCGTGTGAAACCCAGCTCGCGCTATTCGTCCACGAGACTCAGAGGGCCATAGACACGGGTTCCCAGGTAGATGCCGTGTTTCTTGACTTCCGCAAGGCGTTCGATACAGTTTCCCACAGTCATTTAATGAACAAAGTAAGAGCATATGGACTATCAGACCAATTGTGTGATTGAATTGAAGAGTTCCTAGATAACAGAACACAGCATGTCATTCTCAGTGGAGAGAAGTCTTCCGAAGTAAGGGTGATTTCAGGTGTGCCGCAGTGGAGTGTCGTAGGACCGTTGCTATTCACAATATACATAAATGACTTAGTGAATGGCATCGGAAGTTCACTGAGGCTTTTTGCCGATGATGCTGTAGTATATCGAGAGGTTGTAACAATGGAAAATTGTACTGAAATGCAGGAGGATCTGCAACGAATTGACGCGTGGTGCAGGGAATGGCAACTGAATCTCAATGTAGACAAGTGTAATGTGCTGCGAATACACAGAAAGAAAGATCCTTTAGCATTTAGCTACAATATAGCTGGTCAGCCACTGTAAGCAATTAATTCCATAAATTATCAGGGAGTAGGCATTAGGAGTGATTTAAAATGGAATGACCATATAAAATTAATCGTCGGTAAAGCAGATGGCAGACTGAGATTCATTGGAAGAATCCTAAGGAAATGCAATCCGAAAACAAAGGAAGTAGATTACAGTACACTTGTTCTCCCACTGCTTGAATACTGCTCACCAATGTGGGATCCGTTCCAGATAGGGTTGATAGAAGAGAGAGAAGAAGATCTAAAAGAGAGCAGAGCGCTTCGTTACAGGATCATTTAGTAATCGCGAAAGCGTTACGGATATGATAGATAAACTCCGGTGGAAGACTCTGCAAGAGAGACGCTCAATAGCTCTGTACGGGCTTTTGTTGAAGTTTCGAGAACATACCTTCACCGAGGAATCAAGCAGTATATTGCTCCCTCCTATGTATATCTCGCGAAGAGACCATGAGGATAAAACCAGAGACAGAAGGACATTCATCCTTTCCACGAACAATACGAGACTGTAATAGAAGGGAGAACCGATAGAGGTACTCAAGGTACCCTCCGCGGAGTATGGATGTAGATGTAGATATCCTACGGCTATCCGGGGCGCCTCAAGACCTGTCTTCGGCCTGGTAACTCATTGACTGGAATCGAATTGTCATCATTGATGAGTCCCGCTTCGAACTGTGCCTCGATGACATTGAATAAATCAGCAGTCTTTTTTTTGCAATTTCAATCATTTGTTCGTTTGTACAAGCACATCACTACCGATTTCAGTCCCATTCAGACAATTCATTCGTAGTGTGCCGTTCTTTCTTTTTCAATTCGTTTTTTTTTTTTTCTTACCCAGAGTATACTTCAGGGCAGAGACCCGGTTCATAATCTTCTATGAACACACGAGTACAGTTCCAAAAGTAGCGGCGAGCTTACGACAGCAACTGACGTAGAGACAGTTAACGTCTGGTCTGTAGCGAAGTTGATTCTCACTGCGACGACGGTGCTGTAAGCCGAGCTGGCAGCGTTACAACCCGGTTGGCCGCAGTGCAGGAGTTTCCGCCGCTGCAGAAAAGTTGCGGCCACGGAGGAGAGGTTGTGCCATCAGCGGAGATGGGCGTGTCCGTATCGGGAGCGAGCGCTTTATGAATACTGCCGCCCCGCTAACACAATTACCAGCGGCGGCCTTATCTGGCCGCGTTACCCGCCAACGACTGCGCCTGCGCAGTGCAGCACAATTCAGCACGGTTCGCCCCGACAGCTGCCACTACACTCCGCTGCTAAGCCTCCATCCAGGTCGGTGGTCCTTTACGCTTCGGCGGGGTGCCTGGGCGACCGTCGCCGCCACAGGACGTAGTGTATGCCTCGCACACGGCTTTAGAGTTGCACTTCTACGGGGGAGGATAAAAAAGGCATTCAGGTGTGACACAGCGAACCGCATAAGACTTATCAAAGGTTGCAACGTGTGCGTAAAAGCATGCCCTGAGATCTGTACCTTTTGATAATACCGAAAGGTGAACTCTTGTGCCTGAGTGGATAATCTTGAACAGACATAAAAGTACACTACTGGCCATTAAAATTGCTACACCAAGAAGAAATGAAGATGATAAACGGGTATTCATTGGAAAAATATATTATACTAGAACTGACATGTGATTACATTTTCACACAATGTGGGTGCATAGATCCTGAGAAATGATTACCTCTGGCCGAATAACGGCCTTGATACGCCTGGGTTTTGAGTCAAACAGAGCTTGGATGGCGTGTACAGGTACAGCTGCCCATGCAGCTTCAACACAATACCACAGTTCATCAAGAGCAGTGACTGGCGTATTGTGACGAGCCAGTTGCTCGCCCACCATTGACCAGACGTTTTCAGTTGGTGAGAGATATGGAGAATGTGCAGGCCAGGGCAGCAGTCGAACGTTTTCTGTATCCAGAAAGCCCGTACAGGACCTGCAACATGCGGCCGTGCATTATCCTGCTGAAATGCAGGGTTTCGCAGGGATAGAATAAACGGTAGAGCCACGGGTCGTAACACATCTGAATGTAACGTCCACTGTTCAAAGCACCGTCAATGCGAACAAGAGGTGACCGAGACGTGTAACCAATGGCACCCCATACCATCACGCCGGGTGATACGCCAGTTTGGCCATGACGAATACACGCTTCCAATGTGCGTTCACCGCGATGTCGCGAAACACGGATGCGACCATCATGATGCTGTAAACAGAACCTGAATTCATCCGAAAAAATGACGTTTTGCCATTCGTGCACCCAGGTTCGTCGTTGAGTACACCATCGCAGGCACTCCTGTCTGTGATGCAGTGTCAAGGGTAACCGCAGCCATGGTATCCGAGCTGATAGTCCCTACTGCTGCAAACGTCGTCGAATTGTTCGTGCAGACGGTTGTTGTCTTGCAAACGTCACCATCTGTTGACTCAGGGATCGAGACGTGGCCGCACGATGCGTTACAGCCATGCGGATAAGATTGCTGTCATCTCGACTGCTAGTATTACGAGGCCGTTGGGATCGAGCACGGCGTTCCGTATTACCCTCCTGAACCCACCGATTCCATATTCTGCTAACAGTCATTGGATATCGACCAACGCGAGCAGCAATGTCTCGATACGATAAACCGCAATCGCGATAGGCTACAATCCGACCTTTATCAAAGTCGGAAATGTGATGGTACCCATTTCTCCTCCTTACACGAGGCATCACACCAACGTTTCACCAGGCAACGCCGGTCAACTGCTGTTTGTGTATGAGAAATCGGTTGGAAACCTTCCTCATGTCAGCACGTTGTAGGTGTCGCCACCGGCGGCAACCTTGTGTGAATGCTCTGAAAAGACAATCATTTGCATATCACAGCATCATCTTCCTGTCGGTTAAATTTCGCGTCTGTAGCACGTCATCTTCGTGGCGTAGCAATTTTAATGGCCGGTAGTGTAAATGCCAAGTGATATTCCTGCTTACGGACTGCTACGTAGTAATGTCTAGTATTTTTTCAGTTAAAATGTTTCCAGAATTATGGCAACAACACTGAATGAAAAGTAAACACTTATTTGTTCCGGTTGTACTTATTGAAAAGCAAAGTCTTCGGGAAATCAACGTCTGTAGCTCCTAATAATATACCAGTCTTTCTTCTAAGAAGTTGTAACTCTTCCATCTATGGAAGAACCGACACTGAATTATTTGGCGATTTATCTGGGGGTAAATACGCAATCAGTGGCTTTTTTAGATTTTGGATACCATTTATTGTACCATTAACTCGTTTTCGAGCCAGTGCAGACTCATCTTCAGGTGAAAGTGTTATTGGAACATTATATCGTACATAAAGTTTAGCTACAGGCGGTGGTTATGGGTCTTGTGAAAATGACAGGAATTTGGTAATCGATAATGAAACGTTTATGAAACGTGTATTTAAAATGCACTGCATCATGGTATCCATGGCTAATCTACTCCCGTAACGTATATTATCAGATGCACAAAAAAATACACACACTATATAGCTGCACTTGGTTTCAAACTTATTCACAGAATGTAAGCAGCTGATTTACATACAAAGAATGCGTATACAATAGATATAAAACGTTTCTACATCACGATCTTTGGCCTCAGATGCACTGCATTACAAAATAAATTTTTAGAAGTACAGGTAACATATTTAAGTGAATTTTGCTAGCTGCAAAAAATGGTTCAAATGGCTCTGAGCACTATGGGACTCAACATCTATGGTCATAAGTCCCCTAGAACTACTTAAACCTAACTAACCTATGGACAGCACACAACACCCAGTCATCACGAGGCACAGAAAATCCCTGACCCCGCCGGGAATCGAACCCGGGAACCCGGGCGTGGGAAGCGAGAACGCTACCGCATGACCACGAGCTGAGGACTGCAAGCTGCAGGTGTGTTGTTATATTGACAATATACAAGTAATATAGATTGAAAAGGTACACAAAAGATAAACAAATAGAGTGAACTATTTACTATGTAATTAAAGACTGAATGAGTTGCAGCATGTCACACTTTTTACATGGCTAAGACATTTACTATGTGGCTGAAGAGTGAATGATTTACAGAATGCCTTAGTTGTTACAAGAATACTATTTATGCGGGAGGATGAACATGTCTTATTATTGTCTTTTTTGTGTTTTGGTGCCAGGATGTTTTGGAAATACTGGAGGAAGAATTTCTGCATTGATTCAGTTTGCGCGTTAAATATTTTTTGTGGTGATGTCAGCTTGTGAATGTAAATCTCTAATTGTTCAAGGGGATCCATCTATAATACTGTTCCTGTAGTGCGTACAACAGAAAAATTGTCTTTGATATCACCAACAGAGTGTCCAGAATGAACAGTATGTGATGCGAAGCTGGACATATTTAAGCTTTTGAGTCGAAGGGTATAACATTATATGAATGGATCTGCTATGGATACCACGATGCGTGTAGTATAAGCAACATTTCCGTTTCATAAACGTTTCTTTACCGATTCCTAAATTTCCGTCGTTTTTGCGACAACCCCATCAACAAAGCATCTAGCTACACTTTGTCCACCAGTTAATGGTATAGAAAATGAACCGTATCTAAAATCCTAAAAAAGCGACTGGTTTCATATTTATACACTGAAGTCCAATGAAGTATATTACCAAAGGTGCCTGACATGAACTGCAATTTCTGACTCGAAGTGTCCACAAGAAATAAAATACTGCTCTACTCAGAAGAAAAATAACTGGTTGAGATTACCTACACTGTTCATCGTAAATTAATCTGTTTTCGTAGCAGAGCACCTGATAATTCTGTCCATGAACTGTTTCTTCGTAAGAATGTCAAGTGAGACCTGCTCTAAAATAAAAGTAACTTACCTCATGCTCAGTATGTTGTTTTGTGTCTTGTGTAGTGACGCTCGCGAAAGCAAATAGAAATCAACAGATGCAGCAGCTAAAGAAGAATAAACTACTTTCTACAAATTTGTTTTTCGTTTGTCAGAAACAATCTGTGGCTTCGTGTGATGTAAGGCGCAATGCATACCACAAAATGTTCAAAACTTCACTAACAGCGATGGAGTATAGTTTTACTTTAAAGAAAATCGTTCTTGAAAAAGTTAAACTCTTGATTATAGAGAAAAAAGACTGTACAACGTTAATAAGACCCTAACAACTACGAAATTCACTCAACATAATAATTACAGACATTTACGCTATTTGTATTATTTGTGGCATAATTAAAACAAACTGATCAAATTAAGACGAATCGCGAATATTATTGGTTACCTATGGGACAAAAATTTCCTTCAGTTAATAGTTCCGACAAACGAACATTTCATTCTTGGGCATGCATTGGTTGCCTTGAAAAATTCCTCTAAATATCTTGTCCATCAATAGAATCGTTAACGTATGTTTACAAACACGTTATCAATAGAATCGTTAACGTATGTTTACAAACACGTTTTCATCTCCATAATAAGGTATTCAAGATAATCTTTCATATTCACAAATACCAAATTTCCTTCTCTAATAACTCAACTGCTCGCAAATGTGCCTCAAATAAAAATGCCCCAACGCTGCACAACTGATAGGAGAGCAAGCAAATCGAAGATTACATTTGTAAGTAGGCTGTTTAGGTGTAAGTAGGCTTTTTAGGTTTTTATATTGGTAGCGCCACGTAGCGCTCTGTATGGAAATCACTGGCTGTGCTGTGTGCAGTCTGTGGCTGGTTGGCATTGTTGTAATATTCGCTATTGTGGTGTTGGGCAGTTGGATGTGAACAGCGCGTAGCGTTGTGCAGTTGGAGGAGAGCCACCAGATGTGGGGGATGTGGGGAGAGAGATGGCGGAGTTTTGAGAGCGGATGATCTGGACTTGTGTCCATCAGAGACAGTAAATTGGTAAGACTGGATGCCATGAACTGATATATATATATATATATTATGACTTTTGAACACTATTGTGGTAAATACATTGTTAGTTCTCTATCAAAATCTTTCATTTTCTAACTATGCCTATCAGTAGTTAGTGCCTTCAGTAGTTTGAATCTTTTATTTAGCTGGCAGTAGTGGCGCTGGCTGTATTGCAGTAGTTCGAGTAACGAAGATTTTTGTGAGGTAAGTGATTTGTGAAACGTATAGGTTAATGTTAGTCAGGGCCATTCTTTTGTAGGGATTATTGAAAGTCAGAGTGCGTTGCGCTAAAAATATTATGTGTCAGTTTAGTGATGATCAGAATAAGTGAAGAAAAAATCAAAATATCCACGGGTGTACTGCCGGTCTACAGTGTCCAACGGGCACAATATTTCGGCGATCATACATGTCGCCATCATCAGGTGAACTGACGGACTGAGCTCCTGTGAACGTGCCGGCACGGAGATCCGTACACTATGGCTGCTCAAGGGGACCTGGGTTCGGTCGCGGCGGCTGCCGATTTAAATACCCTCCGCCCGCGGCGCGCTCACTCCGCCGTCCGCGCCCCGCGCCACGGTCGCGCGGTGGAACAGATTGCGACGGCGTCTGAGATGACGTCGGTGTGATGGCTCTGTCCGCCGTGGTCGTCACAACTACACGTTTGCTCGATTTACTCTTGATTAGCCCAATCGCTGGTTCCCAAGCCTTGCTAAGATTATAGCCACAGTCACGGTTTATGAGGTCGTCATTGGTGCGAATTTCGATGGCCTCTCTAACAACGCTGTCCCAGTATCTCGACGTCTGTACCAGAATCCTCGTGCGTTCATACTCCATAGCGTGATTTTCCGACAAACAATGTTCAGCGACCGCCGACTTGCTCGGATACATCAGTCGAGTGTGCCTCTGGTGTTCACGGCATCGATCCTCGACGGTACGCATCGTCTGACCAATATACGACTTGCCACATTGACACGGAATCTGGTACACGCCGGCCTTCCTCAAACCGAGGTCATCTTTGGCGCTCCCCAAAAGTGCACGAGTTTTATTCGGAGGACAAAACACAGTTCCGACCCGGTTTTTCTTCAAATTGCGGGCGATTTTCCCCGAGAGTGCGCCTGTATATGGAATAAACGCAGTGCCTACCTCCTCCCTCGTGATTTCATCCATCTCCACAGGTTGTGCTGTAGTGGTTGGGCCGAGAGCACGTTGAATCTGCCACTCTGAGTACCCATTTTTTAGAAATACAGTTCTCAGATGGTCCAATTCCTGGGGTAGACTCTCTGCGTCAGAGATAGTGCGCGCCCTATGTACTAGAGTTTTAAGTACCCCATTCACATCATACACCTTTACGGGGAGGAGATGTACCGCAGCATGAAGAAATTTTAAAAGTTGCGCCACCGTAGATGTCGTTTGCTAAGTACTCTTGCCTTTCTAAAGACATGTCGTTCCGAGAATGTTGTTCCAAATTTTGCTAAGATTCTGCAGCAGCTAAGAGAATCAAGAAACGAGCCAGCCTCGCATTGGTACGTGAGAGAGTGCAATTCACCCGCCGGAGCCTTGAGTTTATCTCACAGGAATTACTCAAACTACATTTGCAACTGAATAGTAATTTCAATTCTTTTTCCTGGGATTGGATTGATGGTGTCACCTGGGTGTCAGCCGATTCCGCCCATAGAAAGGCTACGGGACGTCAAACAGCTAAGTTCTCACGTCTCCTTGACAAACCATCTCTGCATGTTCCGGGCAAGACTGTCAGCAATTTGAGTGGCATGGTGTTGAGTGATGATGCGGTCTCGGTTTTGCAGAAAGGTCTCAACTTCGCTCCCACCCCGAAGTTCACTCCGGTCGCAGAAATTGTTAGTGCTGTTGAACAGGTTGCAGCTCGACTTCCGCCTGAATCAGCTGAGGAAATACGTCGTGAAACTTGTCGTGCGTTGACGAAATCCAAGCCGATGAAGTCAAATATCACTAGTAAAGAGAGGGCGGCCATTCGTGATCTGAGGGAGCGCTCTGAAATTGTTGTCTTACCGGGTGACAAAGGCAATGCTACAGTTGTTGTCTCCCATAAGGACTACACTGATAAGATGCAGAGCCTGCTAAATGACGATTCCTACCGGAAGATCAGCGTTGACCCTACAAAGAAGGTGGAGAACAAGACGAGGGCGCTTCTCAAGGACGCAGATTTACCGGAGGGTGACGCTAAGAAATTGTTACCCCAAGGTCCGGTACCGCCTAGACTATATGGACTCCCGAAGGTTCACAAAGAGGGGGTACCATTACGCCCCATTGTCAGCATCATCAGGGCACCTACATATTTGTTGGCCAAATACCTGACGGGAATATTAAGTCCTTATGTGGGTAAATGCCCTCATCATTACATCCGTAATTCCGTGGATTTTGTTAAACGCCTTGATAGCTTCACGTTGGGTGAGTCAGGTATCATGGTGAGTTTTGACGTCGTTTCCTTGTTCACGAGGGTACCCCTGCGAGAGTCACTAGAATTGATTAGTCAGAAGTTTGACGAGAAGACCACTGAACTTTTTAGGCATGTCTTGACTTCCACGTATTTTCTTTTTAATGGAGAATACTACGAACAAACGGAGGGAGTCGCCATGGGTAGCCCACTCTCACCGGTGGTAGCGAATTTGTACATGGAGAACTTCGAGGAGGAAGCCCTGTCGTCATCCGAATGGAAACCTACTTGCTTTTTCCGTTACGTGGACGACACGATCGTAATCTGGCCACATGGTATGGATAAACTCCTTGACTTCCTTACACATCTAAACTCCATACACCCCAACATCAAATTCACTATGGAGACTGAAACGGAGGGTAAACTACCTTTCCTTGACGTCTTGGTCAAGAGAAGGCCTGACGGCACCCTAGGTCATGGGATGCATCGGAAGACAACGCACACTGATCTGTATTTGCACGCAGACAGCTGCCACCACGCTTCACAGAGGAATGGGGTACTTAAAACTCTAGTACATAGGGCGCGCACTATCTCTGACGCAGAGAGTCTACCCCAGGAATTGGAACATCTGAGAACTGTATTTCGAAAAAATGGGTACTCAGAGTGGCAGATTCAACGTGCTCTCCGCCCAACCACTACAGCACAACCTGTGGAGATGGATGAAATCACGAGGGAGGAGGTAGGCACTGCGTTTATTCCATATACAGGCGCACTCTCGGGGAAAATCGCCCGCAATTTGAAGAAAAACCGGGTCGGAACTGTGTTTTGTCCTCCGAATAAAACTCGTGGACTTTTGGGGAGCGCCAAAGATGACCTCGGTTTGAGGAAGGCCGGCGTGTACCAGATTCCGTGTCAATGTGGCAAGTCGTATATTGGTCAGACGATGCGTACCGTCGAGGATCGATGCCGTGAACACCAGAGGCACACTCGACTGATGTATCCGAGTAAGTCGGCGGTCGCTGAACATTGTTTGTCGGAAAATCACGCTATGGAGTATGAACGCACGAGGATTCTGGTACAGACGTCGAGATACTGGGACAGCGTTGTTAGAGAGGCCATCGAAATTCGCACCAATGACGACCTCATAAACCGTGACTGTGGCTATATAATCTTAGCAAGGCTTGGGAACCAGCGATTGGGTTAATCAAGAGTAAATCGAGCAAACGTGTAGTTGTGACGACCACGGCGGACAGAGCCATCACACCGACGTCATCTCAGACGCCGTCGCAATCTGTTCCACCGCGCGACCGTGGCGCGGGGCGCGGACGGCGGAGTGAGCGCGCCGCGGGCGGAGGGTATTTAAATCGGCAGCCGCCGCGACCGAACCCAGGTCCCCCTAAGCAGCCATAGTGTACGGATCTCCGTGCCGGCACGTTCACAGGAGCTCAGTCCGTCAGTTCACCTGATGATGGCGACATGTATGATCGCCGAAATATTGTGCCCGTTGGACACTGTAGACCGGCAGTACACCCGTGGATATTTTGATTATCAAATACGCCGGGAGAAACTGAAGAATCACAAAGAGAGAAATGTCTGAGTATGTTCAGTTTTTCTCAGCTGTTTGAAAATCCAATAACGTAAGGGGTTTATCAGCACAATCATTCATAAATTTTTCTAAGGGGAGGTTTCACATTCAACGCAGTCAGGGATGTTATCCGGCACTCACGCGGTGCGCTCATTCAGCTTTGTCCCAGTACAGTAAATGTCAATTACTACAAAGGCAGAAAACATATGAAAACCTTACACGTTCACTTAATTTTTTAGATCTTTCTCGTTCTCATTTGACTTCCACTTTTCCGGTATGTTCTGACACGCTTGTCCACTAGTGCCTCCACGCCACGGCGCGTGTTACGAATCTGAACTTGGAAGACAGGCCCTGTCCACAGATATGTGTCATTTTCCTCTATGTCTTATCCCTCGCTCAGTCGTGTACTGAAAACCCAGAGGTACGTATTAACGAATAGACCCGCAGACTGTTCCGACTCTGAGTTCTCTTGAAGTGCAACCGCGAGTGCCTGATAATAAATCTGCCGGCTGAACACAGGATATGGGCCAACGGACATTCTGTACTGTGTAACAACCATTACGATTATTTAGGAGTAACTCTGAACGCAGATGGTGCATGCTATTTTACTTAGACTAATAGCTCCGCAGTTGTTTAGTTAAGTAGTTGGCGTCATACAGTTCGCCTGCTCATTGCCATTAGCTACAGCAGAATGTGCAGTCCCACCTCCATGCTCTCGAGGATACAAACTAAACTTTTTGGAACCAGAGAACGATGATTTGCGTTTATTTGTATGCGAAATGGGACAGACACATGTTGTGCTTGATAGCTGTTTTGCAATTTTAATTTGGATATTCGCTGAACTGTCTGCGTTCCTACAAAGTATAGCACGATAACAGTAGTCGGTATTGAAACTTGTTATCCTGCACTAACTTAAGATACATTCACACACTATATTCTACAGCATTTTTGATGCACGTGTGCTTGACTTACCGATAAATCAGCAGCAATATCGTAAATTCGCTGCTTCACTCAATGCACTATAGGCAACGGTTCCAGCTACGAATTTTTCGTGCATAATGCATGTTCCACAAACTTCTAAGCGGGGTATACAAATCTAGTAGCATTTTAAGATAAACGAAGACAACGGCCGCAATTGGGCAGAGAAAGAAATTCAACGGCGACAATTCAAAATTTCTGTCGGACTGGGACTCAAATACGGATTTCCTGCTTTATGCGGACGGTCGCCTTAAAAGGGTCAATCATCCGGACATGCTTCCCATCCCACCCAACTTCTGAACCTGTCACCCTTTAGTAGCGTCCACTGTCCATTAATCCCATTGCTCGCAGCTTTTGGCTGAGTTAAGCAACAGTTCGGACGCAGTGTGCATCCGCTGTCCGTACTAAAACAACCGTGAGCCGTCTATGCTCGTAGATATTACTATAAAAATTTAATACGTAGGGTGTCCCACTCAAACTTCCCTGATTTCGAAGACCTAGGAAAAAAAAACACTGTAGATACGACAATGAAAAATGCACCACATTGTTGAGCACCTCAAAGAATTTATTTATTTGTCACCAATACACCTCTACACGTGAACCATTTGTAGCACGAAAAATATCGAGTCTATATTCAATTTCTTGTGAAATTCTTTGTAACATTTCCTCTGTTATTGTTGCAATTGCAGTAGTGATACGATGTCGCAACGTAGGAATATCGTCCACTTTGGTCGCATACACGCGGTCCTTCACGAATCCACACATGAAAAAAATCAAGCGGCGTAATGTCGGGTGAGCGTGGTGACCGGGCAATGGGTCCTCCGCGTCCGATCCAACGTTTGGGAAATTTACTACCGAAGAACTTGCGAACAGCCGTTGACAAATGCGGCGGAGATCAATCTTGTTGAAAATCGATGTTGGGTTGTAAGTCTTGTATCTGAGGATACACAAACTGCTCCAACATGTCCAGATACACTTACCCATTCACTGTTTGTTCCGCAAAGAAGAACGGTCCAACAATCCTGTTGAGCATTAGCCCGCACCAGACGTTTAGTTTAGGGCTATCACGAACATGTTCAATGACAACGTACGGATTTTGCGGACCCCAAATCCGAACATTACGCCTACTAACGCTTCCTGTAGATGAAAGGTTGTCTCATCTGAGAATAAACATCTTTTCAGGAAGCTGTTATTCATATCAATACGCTGCAGCATATCCGAAGCAAATTGTTGTCGGCGTGGTTTGTCGTTCGGCGTCAGATGTTGCAGGACTTGCACTTTGTAAGCACACATAAGAAGACGCTGGTGAACTACACGATGCAATGTTGATAGAGGTACATCAAGTTGCCTATATGCTTGACGAATCGACTTACGTGGGCTTATGAGAAACGTTTGCCTGTCGCCCTCGACTGTCTCTACCGAAATTCAGTAACGTGCACTGTCAGAATGTTTCAGAACACGTCGTGTTGCCAGAAACTTCCTATACCATCCCTTAATTGTTTTCACATCAGGTGGATCACATTCATAAACAGGACGATAATTTCTTTGCACAGCGATTTTGTTTCTGAAAACCACACTACTGCTTGCACGTGCTGCTGTGGAGTCGCCATTTCCACTTCATGCGACCATACTGCACTCTGGCGACGATACGTGGCACTTCAGAAACGGTAATATAAATTCTTTGAGATACTCTACAATGTGGTGCATTTTTCACTGACTTATCTTATGTGGTTTTTCTCTCTTGGGCCCTTGAAATCAGGGAGGTTTGAGTGGACACCATTATATATATATATATATATATATATATATATATATATATATATATATAGTCTTAAAAAAGTAGCCAGTATTTTGAGTGGTGATAGTACTCACCAAAAGAAGAAAAAAAGTCCAGTAAACAAGGCTCTAAACGCATACCTTAAGAGCTATGGACACTTGTCAGCTTTGATATTATGAAAGAGATTTATTCTAGTGGAAATTCTTTGCTTTCCATACTAAGAGAGGAGGTAGCTGGACCAAAACAAGTCAAATATGTCCAGTAAAAATGGGTTCTAAAATGCAAGCCTTAAGAGCTATGAACACTTGTTCAATAGAATAGATGCGTTCCACAGTATAGGAGAGGAACAAGTGTTCGTAGCTCTTAAAGTATGCATTTTAAAGCTAATGTTTACTGGACTTCCTGTCTTCTTTGGTGAGCACTACCACCTCTCAAAATATTGGACACTTTTTTTTAACATCCTTTACATTGTTCGAAGAACCAAGCCAAAGTATTCCGTCGCTAAGATTCTATAAACTGCGGGTCACGTTGCTTTACACCTTCCTTCTTACCACCCGGATTTAAATCCAAGTGGTATTCAGCTCTACACAAATCATACAATCCTGAAAATTGCAGTAGCGCATGAACAAAAGTCGGTGTACGTATATGGCAGACTGCTCCGAATTTTTGTATGTAGCCGCGCGGGATTAGCCGAGCGGTCTAGGGCGCTGCAGTCATGGACTGTGCGGCTGGTCCCGGCGGAGGTAGAGTCCTCCCTCGGGCATGGGTGTGTGTGTTTGTCCTTAGGATAATTTAGATTAAGTAGTGTGTAAGCTCAGGGACTGATGACCTTAGCAGTTAAGTCCTATAGTATTTCACACACATTTGAACTTTTTTTTATGTAAACACTGATGCAAATTTAATTTTGGAAAGACGTGCGTATGCGTTCCTTAAGTGGCTAATTTCAGTAAATCTGTTCTGCCGATAACTGCAATTTTTCGAATGAACAGATCAATACCTTAGGTATTTAGCGTAAATCACTGAAGTAGAAAGTTATGAATGCACAAAAGCGAAAGGTGACAGTAAACTGTAATGTTGAAACAGTCATCTCGCAGTTTCCTCTTCAATGATGTCCCAATTAACTTTATGTATGCCCATGTTATTTGTGGATACTTGTAGATGGCCATAAAAATGTGATTCGACAAAGCACATGCTAGTATACCAGCTCTCAGTCAATTCAAATATTAAGAACACTAACTCCAAAATAAATCTCGAAGTGCACCAGTAATTTCGTCAGGTCACGCCACAAATCAAATATTTTATTATCAACTATCGCCGGTCACTTTATGACTTGGTCGGTAGATCATGGAATACCCTATAAATCTTGTGCTGATTTGCAGTTTTATATCAGCTATTGCCGGTCATTTTACGATTTTGTCAGTAGGTCATGGAATACCCTATAAATCTTGTGCTGATATGCAGTTTTATATCATTTTCTACACCCACGAGTCAAATCATTATGACACTGCCCACCGTGAGACTGACGCGTTACGGACACGTGACACGCTAAGCTAAATATGCATAATCCAGTCTATTAACGTGACCACCCATCAAAAACCTGAATAATCACATTTTTCAACGGTGACCGTTGCGAGACGTACAGAAAGAGACTCAGTGAATTCTGGAAAGTTCCAACAGGGATGTGGAGCCATGGAGACTCCAGTGATGTGTCCAGTTGCGATAGGTTTCTCGATTCAGGAGCCATGGTGTGCACAGCTCGATCGAGGTGGTCCCAACAGATTCTCGATTGGGTTTAAATCCTGGGAGTTTGATGGTCAGGGGAGTATGGTAAAATCATCCTCATGCTCTTCATAACCACGTACATACAATGCGTTCCATTGTGCCGAGGGACATCAAAAGGAATGTTGGGGTGGACATGGTCCCCAAGGATAGATGCATTCTTGTATTAACCCATTGTGCCTTCCAAAATGACGAAATCAACAAGAGAATGCCACGAAAGCATACCTCAGACGATAACGCTCTCTCCTCCGACGTGGAACCTTCCGAACACTATTTCAGGGTTTTCCAGCTTTCCGATGGAGCATAAAAGATGATTCATCTGAAAGGGCCACTTGTTGCCACTCAGTGCACGTACAATTGCGGTACTGGTGTGCAAATTCCAGCCTTTGTTGCCGATGAGCAGCAGACACCATAGGTGCATGAACCAGGCGAGACTCGATCACAGCAACGTTCGCTGAACAGTCGTTACCGATGCAGTGTTGGTAGCCCCTTGGTTCATCTCGGGGGTCAGTTTCTCAACAATTGGGCGTCTAATCGCCCGTACGTATCACTGCAGCCCGTCATTCACACCTGTTCTCTATGGCCCATGGTGCAGCACAGTTGGCCCATCGCTGACTTTGGATAGCGCCATTTTGCCATGTACGGTACACTTTAACCACGGCGGCAGGCTAACTTAGCCGTTTCGGAAATGCTTCCTCCCTTGTCCCGAATGCCAACGACCTTGCCTGTTTCGACGTCAGATAAAACTCTCCGTTTGCACATTACGATGACGACTGCACTGTTTTCCGCGTCCTCCGACGCGCTTTGAGTACCCTCCACTGCTAGTGCTGCCACCCTCCGTCTGCGAGTGGTTATTGCATGGGAAGTATCTGAAGACTGTTAACCAACGAGTGGGCAACAATGTGTTGGACGTCCATAATTGATCATATAACATGGAGGTCACAGGCTTGTCAGCTCTGTAGAGTAGGATATGATGCAATTTATGACACATGTAACAAGAGAGTGGAATGCTGGTGCAGATACATCTGCTTCGGAGCATACCGCTCAGTGGATGTTGTCGAATGTTGGGTTCCCCAGCAGACGTTTCATATTCCAGTTTTCTGCCTGCCGGTTGGCCTTCCTTCTTCACTGAAGCGCCAAAGAAACTGGTCTAGGCATGCGTATTCAAATACAGATATATGTAAATAGGCAGAATACGGCACAGCGATCGGCAAAGCCTATGTAAGACAACAAACGCCTGGTGCAGTTGTTAGATTGGTTACTGCGGCTAGAATAGCAGGCTGTCAAGATTGAAGTAAGTTTGAACGTGATGTTATAGTCGGTGCACGAACATGGGACACATCATCTCCTAGGTAGCTACGAAGTAGGGATTTTCTCGTACGACCGTTTCACGTGTGTACCGTGAATATGAGGAATCCGGTAAAACATCAAATCTCCGATATCGCTGCGGTCGGAAAGAGATCCTGCAAGAATGGGACCAGCGACGACTGAAGAGAATCGTTCAGCGTCACAGAAGTGTAACTCTTCCGCAATTTGCTGCAGTTTGTAATACTGGACCATCAATAAGAGTCAACGTGCGAGCCATTCAATGAAACATCATAGATATGGACTTTGGCCCCGAAGGTCCACTCGTGTACCATTGATGACTGAACGACCCAAAGCTTTACGCCTCGCCTGGGCCCGTCAAGACCGACACTGGACTGTTGATGAGTAGAAACATGTTGCCTGATTGGACAAGTCTCGTTTCAAATTGTATCGAGCGAGTGGACGTTTACGGGTATGGAGACAACCTCATGAATCCATGGACCCAGCATGTCAGCAGGGAACTGTTTAAGCTGTTGGAGGCTCCGTAATGGTGTGGGGTGTATGCAGTTGGCTTGATATGGGATCCCTGATACATCTAGATACGACTCTGACAGGTGACACGTACCGTGCGGTTCTAGGCGCTACAGTCTGGAACTGCGCGACCGCTACGGTCGCAGGTTCGAATCCTGCCTCGGGCATGGATGTGTGTGATGTCCTTAGGTTAGTTAGGTTCAAGTAGTTCTAAGTTCTAGGGGACTGATGACCTCAGATGTTAAGTCCCATAGTGCTCAGAGCCATTTGAACCAGGTGACACGTACATAAGCATCCTATCTGATCACCTGCATCCATTCTTGTGCGTTGTGCATTCCGACTGACTTGGGCAATCCCAGCAGAACAGTGCGACACTCCACACGTCCAGAATTGCTACAGAGTGGCTCCAGGAACACTCTTCTGAGTTTAAACACTTCAGCTGGCCTCAGAACTCCCCGACATGAACATTATTCATCATATCTAGGATGCCTTGCAACGTGCTGTGCTCCATCCCTCGGACTCTTTCGGATTTATGGACAGCCCTGCAAGATTCATGATGCCAATTCCCTCCAGCACTACTTCAAACATTAGTCGAGTCCGTGCCACGTCGTGTTGCGGCACTTCTGCGTGCTCGCGGCGGGCCTACACGATATTAGGCAGGTGTACCAGCTTCTTTATCTCTTCAGTGTATGATGGTGGGAGTGTCTGTGTCATTTGGCCTTGTGCAGATCTTCAGCCTCGTTTTCCTTGTCCCGTTAAGTTCTTCTCACTTCGCTGATTAGATCTCCAGCTGAGTTGCCTCTCTCTTGCATTACTGAGGGGATGTTTGGACACAAGACTGGTACGAACTTTACTGCGAGTGCAACCACCTGTATACAGGGTGTTACAAAAAGGTACCGCCAAACTTTCAGGAAACATTCCTCACACACAAATAAGCAAAAGATGTTATGTGGACATGTGTCCGGGAACGCTTAATTTCCATGTTAAAGCTCATTTTAGTTTCGTCAGTATGTACTGTACTTCCTCGATTCACCGCCAGTTGGCCCAATTGAAGGAAGGTAATGTTGACTTCGGTGCTTGTGTTGACTTGCGACTCATTGCTCTACCGTACTAGCATCAAGCACATCAGTACGTAGCATCAACAGGTTAGTGTTCATCACGAACGTGGTTTTCCAGTCAGTGCAATGTTTACAAATGCGGAGTTGGCAGATGCCCATTTGATGTATGGATTAGCACGGGGCAATAGCCGTGGCGCGGTAGGTTTGTATCGAGATAAATTTCCAGAACGAAGGTGTCCTGACAGGAAGACGTTCGAAGCAATTGATCGGCGTCTTAGGGAGCACGGAACAAAAAATGGTTCAAATGGCTCTGAGCACTATGGGACTCAACTGCTGTGGTCATAAGTCCCCTAGAACTTAGAACTACTTAAACCTAACTAACCTAAGGACAGCACACAACACCCAGCCATCACGAGGCAGAGAAAATCCCTGACCCCGCCGGGAATCGAACCCGGGAACCCGGGCGTGGGAAGCGAGAACGCTACCGCACGACCACGAGATGCGGGCAGCACGGAACATTCCAGCCTACGACTCGCGACTGGGGAAGACCTAGAACGACGAGGACACCTGCAATGGACGAGGCAATTCTTCGTGCAGTTGACGATAACCCTAATGTCAGCGTCAGAGAAGTTGCTGCTGTACAAGGTAACGTTGACCGTCACTGTATGGAGAGTGCTACGGGAGAGCCAGTTGTTTCCGTACCATGTACAGCGTGTGCAGGCACTATCAGCAGCTGATTGGCCTCCACGGGTACACTTCTGCGAATGGTTCATCCAACAATGTGTCAATCCTCATTTCTGTGCAAATGTTCTCTTTACAGATGAGGCTTCATTCCAACGTGATCAAATTGTAAATTTTCACAATCAACATGTGTGGGCTGACGAGAATCCGCACGCAATTGTGCAATCACGTCATCAACACAGATTTTCTGTGAACGTTTGGGCAGGCATTGTTGGTGATGTCTCGATTGGGTCCCATGTTCTTCCACCTACGCTGAATGGAGCACGTTATCATGATTTCATACGGGATATTCTACCTGTGCTGCTAGAACATGTGCCTTTACAAGTACGACACAACATGTGGTTCATGCACGATGGAGCTCCTGCACATTTCAGTCGAAGTGTTCATACGCTTCTCAACAACAGATTCGGTGACCGATGGATTGGTAGAGGCGGACCAATTCCATGGCCTCCACGCTCTCCTGACCTCAACCTTCTTCACTTTCATTTATGGGGGCATTTGAAAGCTCTTGTCTACGCAACCCCGGTACCAAATTGTAGAGACTCTTCGTGCTCGTACGGTAGACGGCTGTGGTACAATACTCCATTCTCCAGGGCTGCATCAGCACATCAGGGATTCCATGCGACGGAGGGTGGATGCATGTATCTTCGCTAACGGAGGACATTTTGAACATTTCCTGTAACAAAGTGTTTGAAGTCACGCTGGTACGTTCTGTTGCTGTGTGTTTCCATTCGATGATTAATGTGATTTGAAGAGAAGTAATAAAATGAGCTCTATCATGGAAAGTAAGCGTTTCCGGACACATGTCCACATAACATTTTTTTTCTTTGTGTGTGAGGAATGTTTCCTGAAAGTTTGGCCGTACCTTTTTGTAACACCCTGTATAACGAGTTAGAAGACCCGCGTAGTACCACCCACCTGTGTACAAATAGTACCAAACACGCTCCTGTCTCTGTTAACGATTGAAATAATCATAGTTCGTGTTAACAGTAGTTACCTGCCGCTCTAGTATGCTCATTTGCGACGCAGTTATTTCGTAACACTAGCGACAAGATGTAGTTGATACTGAGCGCGGTCAGAGGTAAGACCCACTTAGACTGAGACACAAGCACGTTCGGTTTACGAGGAAAGCTGGTCTAATTGCTAGAACACGCCTGGGCACCCTGAACGCTGGGCGATAGCGGGTAGGCGAAATCCGCTGGTAATGGGAACACGCCATTACTGGCACCGCGGCGCATCTGCATTAGCACTGTTGCCGTTTGATTAGGCTGCTTGCTCGCTTAATACCTCTTGGACCCCTCCGGCACTGTGTAGACGTGACGCCATTTGCCCTCCTCGTACAATATCGCCAGGTATTGGGCACAAGTCAAGGGAAGTGGGGTCTGCACCAATTGTCTGCTAGCAAACAACTTACCATTATCCTCCACCAAGGCCTCTCGAATCTGGTTCTGCAACGCACAAAGGATGGAAGAAGGGTGAGAAGGGAATGGGTATGGGGAAGGTTTAAAAATGATACCACACGAATCTTGACCTCTCACCGTACATCTGGGCAAGTGATATAGAGTCAATGAGGCATTTATACAGAGTGTGAAACACGTATGTTGTGCGGCAGCGATGCTGAGACATTGTAGAATCTCTGACCAGAGCAGTTGCGCTCGACTCGCAGTAGCGAGCAGTCAGCCAGTCTGCAGTAGTCAGTCCTCAGTAGTGCTTGGAGTCGGTTGCTAGCAGTAGCGGAGAGCAGTCGGCGGGCGTCGGCATCGCAATGGTCGAGATTCAGGACGAGGTATAATTTATTTAAATAAATAATCATGCAGCTTTGCGCTCATCAGATAATGTAACGAACAGTCATTGTAATTTAACTTTCAAAAATCGCCCCCAATAATAATTTTGATTTAAAAGCAATTTTAGAGACAATCATTCAAATTTCCTTCCATTTCCTTTTAACAAAGATTTTTAAAAGGTACTTCCAATGCTTTTCATGCAAGCGCCAGAGAACAATAAGAGCAGAATTTTGACATGCAGTTTCACTAAGGTAAGAAATTTATTCTCGTTTCGCACAGGGCAAACACCGACTTTTCGGTTGAATTGAGTTTAGGTTATCATTACAGTTTCATTATCATGGGATTAGCGTTCATTATTTAATGGGAACTTGTACTTGAGTCAGATAGCGAGCTTTCATTTAATTGTCTTTGCCATTAATATTCTTGTGGGAAGGTCACACTTAGCTGTGGCACCATTTCTAATAAATATTGTTTTTAAAATTTCTGTGGGAAGGTCACACTTAGCTGTGGCTCCATTACTAATAAATATAGTTATATATTTTGAATGTGTTGTGGGGAGGTTACACTTGGCGACACCCGGTCCAGGATCGTATTTCGTAGAGAATCTTTTGAAAAACAGTCAGATATCTGCTCTTATTTCTTAGATATAATTAGGATTTGGCGCAACGCTTTTACTAATCTTGTGACTTTCTTTCTACAGGTCAACGGCAATTCGTTGCTCTGTTGTATTTGTGTGTTGATTTTGCATTGTGCTTATTTGTTTTGTGATTAATTGTGACTACTGTAAAAATGCCGCGAAAGACTGTGAATAGTGTATCGCGAGGTATTGTGAATGAAGTTACCGGCTTAAACAACGTGACCAATAGTACTAGTGACACGCAGTGTAATGATGACAATGCTGTGTTCACTAACAGTCAGTGCGTTCCAATCGCGAATGACGACTTTTACCTTAATGATGAACAAACGAACTCGGTTATGTCTTCTGTTGATTTGACGACAATCAATGACGCGGGACGCTCTATTGTAATGAACGCTGCCCAGCCTAACACAACCGGTTTACTAAATTCACGTGACGAACAGACAAATTTGTCTAATGAAAATGATCAGTGTACGGAAAGTACGCCAGACTTATTTAATTCCGAAATAATGTCTAACAGTGTACATCTGACTGACAAACCTTCTTGTAAATCGCAAAATAACCAAATGGTTACAGAAAGCGAAACGATTCCAGATCCACCATTAATCAGCACAGAGAATAGAAATGTTAATTTTGGCTCAGATCAAATTATGGCACTATTGCTGCAACGAATTAACCAAATTATTGAAAAACAAGACAACAATGATGTAAATCTCAAACAACAACTTAGTGAACAGGTCAGACAACAGAGCGAAGATAATAAACAGTTTAATGAAAAATTGGATAACAATTGCAGACAGTTAAGTGAACAAATTAGGGCCGTTGCCGCACAATGCCATGACACTAAGGAACAGTTACGCGAGGAAATCGAGGCTTGTTCACGAAAAAGTAGCGAAGAAATTAAGTCTGTTGCTCAGGAATTAAGGGAATTGCAAACAGCTGCAACAGAAACACTTAGAGCGGAAATCAGTACAGTCGCTAAACAATGCTCTGAAAAAGCTACACAATTACGCGACGAGTTTAAAGCAATGACGGTAGAACTTTCGCGCACAATGGATGAAAAGATTGACGCAAAATTCGAACAACAGAACACACAAATTAACGAACGTCTTAGTCTTCACATAGAAAACAGTAATACGCGTTTTCGTAAATTTATTGATGATCAAAATAAAGTAAAACGCCAGGTAATGGAAACAATCACTGCACAGAGACAAGAAGACAAACGTAAAATGTTTGCGAAGGCAAAAACGTATGTAGACAATAATATTGCCACAGTTTCGGACAAAATTAATACCATCGAACAGTCAAACACAGAATTACGTGACGAAATTTCTGATCTGAAATCGAAAACAGACACATACATAACAGATTTTCAAACAGTGACCGACAGACTCGAACAATTAGAACTAACACAGGATTCCGATGTCGTGAAAGCTGATGTTAAAAAACTGAACGAAACTACACGTAAATTGCAAAACCAGATTAATGCCAATGACACTAAAACCGATGATCAGGTAAAAATACTGACTGAAAAATGTGATGAATTGGCCAGTCGTATTGACGTCATCGAAACTACTAATGACAATAAATCAGACGATACTTCACCGGTTGCATTTAATCAAACACCGGAATTTCAAAATTTACAGCAGACAATTAATGAGATTGATTCGTCTAATAACACATTGCGTCGAAAACTGTCAAGTTTACAGCAAGAAGTAACAGAGATGAAAAACACTTCAGTTAATAACACAGCACAGCAGACACCACTTTTCGAACATTTGCCAGACTCGCGCAACGCGTATAATTTGGGTAATCTACAGAGAGTACGGGACTTAGATTCCGAACAATCACAGTTCAACAGATTCTCTTACAACCATGAACCTGTTTCATCACACAGAGACGACAATTTCGATTACAAACATTTTCTGTCAGTGAGAAAGTTTAAAGTGTTTAAAAACGACAGAACACAGATTCACCCGCTAGATTGGATACAACAATTTAGCTTTGCTTTTCCACCGACTTGGCCTGTAACGCATAAACTTGAATTTATTTGCAGCTTTTTGGAAGGGGAACCGGCAACTCGTATGAGGCCGATCGCGAGGCAATGTTATTCAGTGGAAGAATTTCAGAATGCGTTTCTATCTGCGTATTGGTCAAAAACGACACAGCGCGGAATTAAAGATCAGTTAATTAGCTTACCAAATTATGAGAACTCCAATTTTCCGAGTGTGACGCAATTTTTTGAGCACATGGTGCAACAGAACCAGTACCTAAGTGAACCTTATAGTGAATCTGCACTTATTCAATTATGTATCTCTAAATTACCACGGTCATTAAGAGTGTCACTTCTAACGGGTCAGCAAAAAGAAAACATTTCAGCATTCAGAGATCTGTTACAACTCTTAGAAGTACAACAATCAGATTATTCTTTCGTAAACAAAAATTTTTTATATAACAACCAAGGCCAACAGACGTATAGCAATTATGATCAGACACGTAATTTTAATAGGAAAAGTAACAGACGTTTTAGGAATGAAAACCACCAAAGCTTTAATAACAGACAAAATTCTAATTATCAATATCGTCAAAATTTTGAGCAACAAGAATCACATTTTGGTAACAATAGACGTTTTCCACCACAACAGCATGAAAGTCAACCGGTTAACATGCCTAACCAACAATGGAATGCACAAGGTCAACCAGGCTTTAATGTTTCGCCGCGTACATGTATAGTCCCTGGTACAACAAATAGTAACGCACGGCAGCAAGGAAATAACTACGTACAGAGAAGACAGTTTTTCAATTCCAATCGCAATGCACCGTATAGGAATGACTATTACGATAGACGTAAAAATAATGACGATAGCTTTCAGCGTACATCTAACAACAGTCGGTCATATCAACAACAAAATCATCCGCCAGAACATATTCTCGTGAATGAACCCGACAGTAGGTATCATCCAGAGCGTAATACGTCTGGAAGAAGTAATAGGACAGTTCAAATTGTAGAAATGCCACAACATCCTCGTGATGATAATAATAACACGTCAGATAGAATCTGACTAGATACTGTACAGGACGCATCTTCCAATAACACAAGCACTAGTTTTGACACGCAAAATGTTGTTCACGAGAATGTAATTACGTTTGACGACATCAGAGACACTCTTTTGCAGGAAAAACCAGTTGTTCAGAAAACTATTTCACATCCTGTCATCGAAATTAAAATTGGTTCATCGAAATTTTCAGCGGTAATAGATTCCGGATCACCTATGTCAGTCATTAATGAGGAAACTTTTAACGAGTGTAACAAAGAGAATATTTATCCTACATTTCCTTTAGGCAAAACGAAAGTGAAAGGAGCAGTATCGAGTAAAGGAGTGGATGTGAAATTACAGACGCATTTATCATTTTGTATTGGAGGTCATATTTTTCACTCAAATTTTTGGATTGTTCCTTTATTGACAACAGACGTAATTTTAGGTACTAATTTTCTCGTACAACACGACGCAGTGGTTGATTTCCAAAATTCTTATTTAATGTTAAAAGGTGAAAATGTGCAATTAGCTTTAGAATTTCAACATTCACTATCTGCAGAAGAACAAACAATTAACTGCACAGAGGTCATTTCCGCAACACGTAACATAAACTGTAATTCCGCATTGTTCACCGACACGTACGTACATAACTATAACACTCCAGACGAAACTGACTACGACGTAATGCAAATGATTTCTGATAAAGTTAAACAAAGCAGTGCAAATACAGACGACGAACGAACGCAATTACATAAAATTCTTTTACAACAAGCTCCAGTTTTCGACAACATTCCTGGTACTATGTCCGGCTTTATGTACGAATTTCAAGTCAAACAGCACGACACATTTAAAGCAAAGCATTATCCCATTCCATATATCCACAGAGAACAAGTTAAAAAAGAATTGCAGGATATGCTCGATCAAGGAATTATTGAACCAGCAGTTAGCCCGTACATAAACCCGCTGCATATTGTTAAGAAAAAAGATGGCTCACTTCGTCTCGTACTTGATTCACGTCACATTAATGACATTATTATTAATGAAACAGATCGACCACAGACATTAGAAGAACTACTACAGAAATTTCACGGTACAGCTATTTATTCCACATTAGATTTGAAATCGGGATTTTGGCAAATACAACTTCATCCGAATTGCAGAAAGTATACAGCTTTTCTCTGTTTTGGTGACTGTTATCAATTTTGTAAATTACCGTTCGGCCTAACTATTTCTTCTGCTGCTTTTATTCGCGGTTTGAACACAATACTTCCGACAGAACTTAAAGACAGAATTACGACGTACGTAGACGACATTCTTATTGCAGAAGCTAACTGGTCTGAACATAATCTGATTTTAGAACGACTATTGCAAACTCTCCATGCACAAGGACTTACAGTGAATCTCAGTAAATCGCATTTTGGTAAAACTTCTATAAAATTTCTTGGACACGTAATTTCAGCAGAAGGCATTGCGCCTGATCCAGAAAAACTTCAAGCTCTACGTGACATTACTGTTCCTACAACAAAGAAACAATTACGCAGTTTTTTGGGCTTAATTAACTTTTTTCGTAAATTTATTCATCACTCTGCTTTAGACACGCCTAGATTATGCCAATTAACAGGTAAAAACACAATTTGGTCATGGGACAAGCAAGCACATTCTGAATTCGTGACCCTGAAACATGCTTTGTTGAATGCTCCACTTTTATCGCACCCAGATCTTACTCGAAATTTTTCTATTGCCACCGACAGTTCCAACACAGCTTTAGGCGTACACATTTTTCAGGAAATTGAAGAAGATGGCTCAATAGTAATTAAAAACATCGCATTTGCAAGCCGCATTTTGTCACCTGCTGAACGAAATTATTCCGTTACTGAACTAGAAACATTATGTGTTGTATGGGCTTTTACGAGATTTAGGCACTTTCTTTATGACAGACATACCACCGTTTACACAGATCACAGAGCTATACAATTTTTACTTTCAGCTAAATTTACTCACGACAGATTAAGCAGATGGAAACTGTATTTACAGGAATTTAATTTTACGATTGTTCACATTCCCGGCACACAAAATGTTATAGCAGACGCACTTTCTCGTTCTCTCAGCAACAATCAGCAAGACGTAGCAACCAACTTCTGCAAAGCAAATTTCAGCGTCATGTACATTCAACAAGTTGCATTTGAAAATTTTATTTCATCGTCATTACAGGACATAGCACGAGAGCAAAGCAAAGACAATGTGTGGAAAGAAATTAAACACCTTTGGGAAGATAAGAATAATGTTACGATTAGAAACCACTACACTGTACGCAATGACATTCTGTTTCGCCGCTCTCATCCAGACAGTAACAATTGGTTATTATGCATTCCTGACGAACTGGTTAACAAATTAATCTGGTACACTCATTTAAGTTACGCACATTACGGAGCCAGAAAATGTTTTCTTATACTGAGACAGAACTGTTATTTTACAAACATGGAAAAACGTATACGACGAGTTTTAGCGTCATGCAAAATTTGCCAGAAAGCTAAGTCTGACACCACTTCACACATTCCTCCATTATATCCCATTGTACCTGTTAAGTTAAGACATATGGCTGCAGTAGACATTTTTGGTCCAATTCCGAGAACTAATAGAGGTTTTTGCTACATCTTTGTCGCTGTTGAACTCACTTCAAAATTTGTTACTTTCACTCCGTTACGCAAAGCTACTGCCAAAACTGTTTCGAAAGCATTTGTAAAGCATTTCTTATTTCATGTAGGGCATGTGATGAAAGTAATTTCAGATAATGGATCACAATTTCGTTCTGCTATATGGACACGCATGTTACGAGCTAGAAACATTTCTCCGATTTATATATCCAAGTACCACGCTTCTTCGAACCCTTGTGAACGAATAATGAAAGAAATTGGTAAACTATGTAGAATATACTGCCACAAAAGACATGTTAATTGGGACACACACATACACTCATTCCAAGATGTAATTAATTCAATACCAAATGAATCTACTATGCTATCTCCGTCTGTTATACTGAAAAACGTTGAACCACCAAACAAAATTAAAGAATTAGTAACATTTCCTACATCTCGTCGATTACGACACCACGAAATAATTGACATTGCGCTGAACAACATCAAACGTGCCGCAGAGCGCCGGAGAAGACAGCAAAAACAGGTTTGTAGACACCGAGATTTTCACGTTGGACAGAAGATATTAGTACGTACACACTATTTATCCAGCAAATTAAAAGGTAAGTGCAGTAAATTTGAACTTCTATACGCAGGTCCATATCGGATTCGCAGCATTCCTCACCCCAATGTTGTACACGTCGAAACTCTGAGAACCAGAAAATCGAAAGGCAACCATCATGTGTCAAACATTAAACCCTTTATCGAATGAAACCACTTTACGATGTAACATGCTATGAGGCCGTTTACACATTTTATGACCACTTATGCAATTATATTCACATGACTAATTACTGATGATTATCGTATTTTTTCTTGGCAAGTGCCCGGCAAGGTAAGGTTAGCAGGTCGCTTTTCTTGTCGTTACACATCAGACCGTGCACATTTTTTCAGATGAACTTACACATTTTGTGACCACTTATGCAATTACATTTATGTGACTACCTATTGATGATTATCGTATTTTTTTCTTGGCAAGTGCCCGGCAAGGTAAGGTTAGCAGGTCGCTCTTCTTGTCGTTACACACTAGACCGTGCATTTTTTCAGATGAACTTACGCATTTTATGAATAATTATGCAATTCTCTATAATGACGCATTAATTTTATCAAATTCTCTCTCCATTGAAGTCTTTAATTATCGCATCTATTAACTACACTACATATAAGCTGAACACAACGAATGTCACATTTTGTCTTTCTTATGTATGTACGATTGTTTTCATGTTTTGTTTGTATGCACTGTGAACTAGTTAAGGTATAACACACACCATTTGACTTTGACATTTTGCCTTGTGATATCTCAACATCGTGACTGTTTTACATTTTCCTTTTTTGCTGCTGCATTACGATATTCTCTGTACACTTTTTGCCTTTAAACACTGTCTGTGCTTTGAGATATTACGTTTTCTGTCATGTTATGTTGTATGCTTAATTGAGTCACCATTAACCAGTCACTATTTAATGGGTATATGATTTAAATGCAAGACATTAATCTTTGTTCATCAATTTCAGAAATAAATGATGCGTACAGGAAATGAATTAAACAGAAGTGGGAATTTCACCTATGGAATAAACGAAAGAAGATGCAATAAGCTAATGAGGACGAGTAAATGGATCAGAATTAACAAGCATTAACCAGAATATATTATACACATCGCAGAATAGCAGTCTTAACTAATTTTTTCTTTCAGAATACAAAGCGATTGATGCAAGCTGTCAGACAGAACTACACATTTTAGTTTTAAGTGGTGAAATATGCTAGGGATTAGGAATAGTTGTGTGATGAATAATGAAATGATTTTTGCAGATGATAATGAATGCTGATAATGAACAATGATGAAGAATATGGTACTATGAATAATGAAGTTTTTGTTTACAGGTGATGATAATGATGGAGTTATGATGATATGAATAATGAAGTTTTTCTTTACAGATGAGGATAATGTTGAAGTTATGTATTTATGCTATGTAGTTATTTAAGTATTTGTTGCAGTTTACTTTGACAGCAGGTGTTATATTGCGTAGTAGGATGACTGAAGGTTTTGGAAAGGACAGCTATGGAACACATTTTTATACACATTTCACTACCTGTTAATTCGAAGTTCACTACTTTTCAGCATAGTCTGCGTTTCTTCTTTCAGTTCAATAATCCATTTTGTATTTTTCTTTCCGGAGAAGCTTTTTATGATAGTTACTAAACTTGTTACTTATTATACCTGTTCTAGTACTTGCATTTTTCTTACCCACTTGTGTCTATCATTTATAAATGTGATAACCTTGCTACAGCTGACTCATGACGAATGACGTTACACAATCTTTTCATTTATAGGAACAACCTAGAAGCAATTTTTTTTCTTATTTCTTCTTGCTTTCCCTTATAATTACCCAAAGCAATGCATTGCTAGCAAAAAAAAAAAAAAAAACAAAATGTATTAACAGTCCCAGATAATGTCACTAGTTTATGATAATTCTGCATAATACTAATTAGCTCTGAATAGTATGTCACTTGAATAATGACTTCTTATTGTAATGAGACTACTTATTATGCCCATGCTTATTAATGCTATGACTGTAATTAACTGATTTTTCTAATAATGATTTCTTAATGATATGAATAATACTGAATGATGAATAATGTTTTATACTATTCAATACTTGCTGGCCACTGAGTGCCCATAATTAATATAATTACTTATTATGCCCATGATTATTAAGGCTATGACTGTAATTAACTGATTTTTAATAATGATTTCTTAATGATATGAAGAATACTGAATGATGAATAATGTTTTATACTATTCAATACTTGCTGGCCACTGAGTGCCAATAATTAATGTAACTTAACGTTTTGTTAGTGTTTTCAATGATGACTTCCCATATTAATACTGAATGATGATAAATATTTTGTACTAATCGAAAGTTGCTAGGCCACTGAGTGTTAATAGTTACTTGTAAATATGTCATTTGAATGAGGAAAAATGTTTTGTAATACTCAATACTTGATGGCGATTGATTACCACTCTTGTCTTTAAATTAATTAATGAACATTTTTCTGTAATACTACATTCATGGTACAGAAATGTTCAATGACTAGAGTATGGATACCGCAAACTACTTATGTAATCACTAATCAAGACTTGTGTGTTAGTTAATGTCCTTCACCTTCTGACCTAACTACCTGAAATTATTGTAACATCCATTTGTCTTGTCCATCCTCATTATCATGGAGCACTATATTTGGTTTTTGCACTAATTCTACGTTGGTGTGCCGCCTCTTAAAAGCGTGGTGTTGACACGACATGCTGTCCACCACTGTAGGCGAAGAAACTACTTATGTAATCACTAATCAAGACTTTGTTATGGAGCACTGTGTGCCGCCTCTTAAGAGCGTGGTGTTGACACGACATGCTGTCCACCACCGTAAGCGATGAAGACGTTATTCTGGTCCCACTGTTTGGTGTACCTGGTATACTGCCAAATGATAGTATGGAATACTACTACGACGTTTCACTGTCTTGATACGCTGATAAATACTTCTGGGAACGGAACTGCAGATTGTATCACTTAGTTGTGATTCTGTGGAAAGATATGGACTTTCAGTGCAGCTATGTGCAAACTAAAGTGCTACAACCATGATGCAATCCTTCCTTTCCTATCCTAATAGTGAAAATCATTTTTTTACTAACACCATTTATGTTCATGGCTTATACATTTTTTCTCGATTTGTTGAACTCTAGTGCGAGTACACTTGTGTCACTTGTCGACATGATTTTTGCCATTTGTTGTCAAAATACTAAAGACATTTTCGATTTGTTTTGAAGTGCAGTATGTGTGCACTCTTGTCATCTATATTGTATATACTTTTTGTGATTTGATGATTTTTTCTACTCTTGCGTTTATTTGTTATAAAAATGTTCAAAAGTTTTCAGTGCATGTGCACTTATGTGAATATGTTTTCAACTGAACTACAGTGCCTGTGCACTCTTCTCAATTTTCGATATGATTTGTGTTCATTCTGTATACCTTTTATGATTTATGTCATTTGTTACTCTTGTATATACATTTCGTCTTTTACTGATATGTTCTCCACTGCAGTGCATGTGCACTCATGACACTTGTCAACATGATTTTTTTTTTTTGCCTGTTATGAAACTGCTAAAGAATTTTTCAGTGTGTGTACACTTTGTTATCTGTCAAATAATTTGTATATACATTTTTCCTGATTTGTTTTGTACTTATATTTTGTCTTGTCTGTAATGTTTTGTAATCGGTGCATGCGCACAACATTTAATTCATGTGATACATCTAAATATTTTGTAAATGTTAATTAATTAAAAGAAAAATTTGTTACGATGGCAAGTCCAAATGACTCACCATCGCTGCCAAATTTTTGCCCCCCCAGTGGAGGGTTATGAAACACGTATGTTGTGCGGCAGCGATGCTGAGACATTGTAGAATCTCTGACCAGAGCAGTTGCGCTCGACTCGCAGTAGCGAGCAGTCAGCCAGTCTGCAGTAGTCAGTCCTCAGTAGTGCTTGGAGTCGGTTGCTAGCAGTAGCGGAGAGCAGTCGGCGGGCGTCGGCATCGCAATGGTCGAGATTCAGGACGAGGTATAATTTATTTAAATAAATAATCATGCAGCTTTGCGCTCATCAGATAATGTAACGAACAGTCATTGTAATTTAACTTTCAAAAATCGCCCCCAATAATAATTTTGATTTAAAAGCAATTTTAGAGACAATCATTCAAATTTCCTTCCATTTCCTTTTAACAAAGATTTTTAAAAGGTACTTCCAATGCTTTTCATGCAAGCGCCAGAGAACAATAAGAGCAGAATTTTGACATGCAGTTTCACTAAGGTAAGAAATTTATTCTCGTTTCGCACAGGGCAAACACCGACTTTTCGGTTGAATTGAGTTTAGGTTATCATTACAGTTTCATTATCATGGGATTAGCGTTCATTATTTAATGGGAACTTGTACTTGAGTCAGATAGCGAGCTTTCATTTAATTGTCTTTGCCATTAATATTCTTGTGGGAAGGTCACACTTAGCTGTGGCACCATTTCTAATAAATATTGTTTTTAAAATTTCTGTGGGAAGGTCACACTTAGCTGTGGCTCCATTACTAATAAATATAGTTATATATTTTGAATGTGTTGTGGGGAGGTTACAAGTGTTACAAAAAGGTACGGCCAAACTTTCAGGAAACATTCCTCACACACAAAGAAAGAAAATACGTTATGTGGACATGTGTCCGGAAACGCTTACTTTCCATGTTAGAGCACATTTTGTTACTTCTCTTCAAATCACATTAATCATGGAATGGAAACACACAGCAACAGAACGTACCAGCGTGACTTCAAACACTTTGTTACAGGAAATATTCAAAATGTCCTCCATTAGCGAGGATACATGCATCCACCCTCCGTCGCATGGAATCCCTGATGCGCTGATGCAGCCCTGGAGAATGGCGTATTGTATCACAGCCGTCCACAATACGAGCACAAAGAGTCTCTACAATTTGGTACCGGGGTTGCGTAGACAAGAGCTTTCAAATGCCCCCATAAATGAAAGTCAAGTGGGTTGCGGTCAGGAGAGCGTGGCGGCCATGGAATTGGTCCGCCTCTGCCAATCCATCGGTCGCCGAATCTGTTGTTGAGAAGCGTACGAACACTTCGAGTGAAATGTGCAGGAGCTCCATCGTGCATGAACCACATGTTGTGTCGTACTTGTAAAGGCACATGTTCTAGCAGCACAGGTAGAGTATCCCGTATGAAATCATGATAATGTGCTTCATTGAGCGTAGGTGGAGGAACATGGGGCCCAATCAAGACATCACCAACAATGCCTGCCCAAACGTTCACAGAAAATCTGTGTTGATGACGTGATTGCACAATTGCGTGCGGATTCTCGTCAATTGGGCCAACTGGCGGTGAATCGAGGAAGTACAGCACATACTGACGAAACTAAAATGAGCTCTAACATGGAAATTAAGCGTTTCCGGACGCATGTCCACATAACATCTTTTCTTTATTTGTGTGTGAGGAATGTTTCCTGAGAGTTTGGCCATACCTTTTTGTAACACCCTGTATATGGTCCAGTCACATAAATGCGACCACTGCCTATGTTCGACGCCAACGTGCAAGAACAACACACACAGCAAGTGGGAGCACTACCAGTGGAGGGTATATAAAGCGTGTCGGAGGAGGATAGGTGGATGCGGAAAAGAGTGCAGTTGTTGTCGTAATGCGGAAAAGAAGCGATTTACGAGGTGCGACAATAAAGTAATGAGACTGATTTTCTTTGCAAGATGTGGCAACCCTGCAGGCTTGCGTAGGCACTATATCTTTGACCTTCGTCTATAAGCTACTTCTAGTCCAAGCGGCACATCGATGCATTTGCTCAGTCGTGAGTTGTGCTGTAATAAGTTAACATATGTTCGTGTCTCTCGTCACAGAAATGAAACTGCATAATATTGCGCAACGGTATACCATTTCTTTTTGCGTTAAATTGGGTGAAAACGCGACAACAGCTTACGGTAAGCTTTAGAAAGCTTTTGGAGAGGAGGTTATGTCAAGAGCTGAAGTTTTTCGTTGGCATAAAGGCAGAACGAATGTTGAAGATGAAGACCGCAGTGGACGACCATGCATGCTTGTGTGCTTCTTCGATTCCAAGGGAATTGTTCATAAAGAGTGGGTGACTCCTGGACAAACAGTTAACCAATATTAGTACAAAGAAATTTTATAAAGAGTTCGTAAAAGAGTTCTTCGTGTCCGTGCCAGCATTGCTGGTAATTGGATTCTGCATCACGATAATGCGCCATCCGACACTGCTGTGTCAGTACAGCAATTTTTAACCTCGAAACAAATTTCAGTACTACCACAGCCACCTTATTCACCAGATATCACTCCGTGCGACTTTTTTGTATTTCCAAGAGTCAAAACGGTAGTCAAACAACACAAGATGTCCAAATAGCTGTGACGAGCGTCTTGGAGGATATTACAGAAGATGAGTTCCAGAAATGTTGCCATCAATGGCAGAAGCGCTGGAAAAAGTGTGTGCAATCAGAAGTGAACTAATTTGAAGGAGACAACACTAAACTTGACAAACTGTTTGCAACATTTTTTTTTCACATCAGTCTCCTTTGTTTATTGTCGCACCTCGTATTTTATATCCAAAAAGGCATTATCATCGTCCTTCCGGATAAAGGTGGAAGCATTTCCGCAACGGCTAGGTTTATAAGCTGTTCCCATGCCACTGTGGTTAAAGCATACCATGCATAGTGAAATGGCGATATAGAGAACCGGCGCCAATGCAGGTATGTTCCACCACGGACTGTTTATGACAGCTAGGAAGATGTGTACGGGCGAATAGACATCCAATTCTTGATAAACTGATTGCACTGATGAACCAAGGGTTATAAACAGAGTCTCATCAACGACCATTCAGCGAAAGTTGTTGTGTATGAGCCTCCGTGCTGGATGCTAGACACGCTGGTCAGGAAAGGAGTAAATGCGACGTGTATGTGACTGAGTGTTTACAAGTAAAGGAAACGGCCTCTGAGATCTGACTATATGTAGGGAAAGTTTGTGTGTTCTCAGACAGTTATGAGACTTTATAACAATGACACTTCGTTCAGTATTCCACCCAATGAATGGAAAGATTAATTTGCTTTTAATTGTTTTTCTGTGACTTAATATTTCATAAACTCGTCTAAAGTGCTTTGATAATGTGATTGGTACAAGACGGGAAAAGCGGGATGGTTTAGATCAAACACGAAATCCGATTGGCTACATTTTGATGCACCCAGTTACAAAATATCTCTTCCACGCACATTTGTGACTCGAACCGGATCGCTATCTGTGATCTGAAAGGGTCAGTGTTCAGACTACGTGACGAAGATGGGAAAACTGACCGGTTAAAACGAACACACATCTTTTAGTTCTGAATAACCGGAATTTTTTGGTTTTTGTTTGGCTTCGGTTATAGCATGTGTTTTTATTTTTGGCTACTAACCGGGTAAGAAACCGAAATACCAATTAGCCATAGGAACAGTGCTAAAATTTGTCGTCTTTGAAAAAAAAAAAAAACTTCTTTGAAGTACGAATTTTTTTATTCGTAAAATTTGCATTGCTTTGAAATATTGCGTTGTTATAGAAATTGAGAAAAGCGATCAGAGCTATTTTAATAATAACGCCAAAAGAAACACGCCACAAACACAGCCGTAAGAACTGATAAGGAACTGATGAGTCAATGGCGTACCTCTTACCATATGGCGTGGCGTATTAGACGGTACGCGCGCACCTGCACTGTAAAAAAAAATGCCCCATCTGGTCTACAGTGTAGTTTCTCACTTTCATAGCCGGACATCAACTGTATTATAGAACGGCGCCATCCCCATTCTGGAAGTAATTTACGTAGTGCGGTATCAATGCTCCATTTGCTTCAAATATATAATATGGGAGGGAACAATAAGCTTCTAACGTAAGGAGAAAACTTAACAGTTCCAACATAATTTGCCTGCGTGTACATAACTCTCCTTAATCTGCTTGTAACCCTTGAAAACGGACAAAAAAAATGGTTGAATCGGCTCTGAGCACTATTGGATTGAACTTCTGAGGTCATCAGTCCCCTAGAACTTAGAACTACTTAAACCTAATTAACCTAACGACATCATACACATCCATGCCCGAGGCAGGATTCGAACCTGCAACCGTAGCGGTCGCGCGGCTTCAGACTGTAGCGCCTAGAACCGCTCGGCCACCCTGGCCGCCTAAAACGGACAAATTAACACGAAAAATAGAGTTCTTCAACCTCAGTCTTCTCCCTTCAGAACTATCACACGTAATGTCCAAATAGTGGTACGATCCCGCATCATCTGATTTTTGAGCAGAGTCAAGAAATTAGAATCGCTAGGAGAATACTAGTGATTTTTTGTAGTAGTCAACGACTTGACACTTTTTGGGAAAAGCAGTGAACGAACGATGGCATAAGTTTTCTTTTACTTTCCTATTTAATTTAATAGTTTGATTCTACGAACCTTGAAACTGAAGAAATCGAAATTTTTCAACCTTTGTTCGACCTCTATGTTTATTACAGGAAATAATACGAGCCAAAACCAGAAAATCGATATTTCAGAAACCGGTTAATCGGGCGTTAGAAAGAAAACGACAAAACCGAAAACCGTTTTTGTGTCAGCTATAATCGCTATCCCTACCTCGTGATGATCAGGCGTGTGTACACTGGGCTCCACAAAATGTTTACATCCTGAGCGACCGTGAGGATTAAGAGATCGTAGAGTGACGGCTAGTTCTGTTAGACGAACGTAAATGACGATTCCGTAATTTCGGCATTTTCTGTATGAAGTGCGACTTCATTTCGGAAAACTTAAACTCTGCGTGGCGTACTGTTCAATGACAGCTTAGAAATTATTGTCCGAAGTGAACTTTGCGAAGTACTGGTTGAGCATTCTAACCACAGAAAGTCTGCGTGTCTTTTCAGTATCAGATCATGGTTGAGACCTTAAGCTGACTACTTTGACTGTTGTCATCATCATCATCATCTTGGACAGTTTCCAGCCACTGGCTGGGTCTGTCGGGAACACAAGCCTCTCCATCGTGTTCTGTCTTTCCACCATTCCCCCTCTTCCACCTTCGTCCAGTTCTCTCCTCTTCTCATCACACATTCCTTCACTCCCTTCACCCATCTATCTCTTGGTCTTCCTCTGGGCCTCTTCCCCTCCAGTTGCAGATCAAACATCCTCTTTGGAATTCTTCCCTCATCCATTCTCTTCATGTGTCCATACCACTGCAGTCTTGATTTTTCTATCCTGTCCTGTACTGGTTCCTCCTTTAGTCTTTCCCTCACATACACATTTCGCAATCTGTCTCGTCTTGTTACACCCAACCTGCTCCTCTGGAACTTCATTTCACTAGCCTGTATTCTACTTTTGTCGCTTTTGTGCATTACCCATGTCTCACTTCCGTATGCCAATATGGGGACAAAGTAGGTTCGGTATATAATTCCCTTGGATTTCTGTGGCACCTCCTTTCTCCAAATAAGCCCCCTAATGCATTTGTAGAACTGCCCTGCTTTTCTGCACCTTTCATTTATTTCCATTGCGTTTCCCCCCTTACTTTCAATCACGCTTCCCAGGTACTTGAAGTTCTCTACCACTTGTAGTTTTTCCCCTCCACAAGTTATATCCACATTTGGTCTATTCTTCTTCCTTGTTGTGACAATTATTTCACTTTTCTTTGCAGAGAAATGCATTCCATATTGAGCTGCCGTTGCCTCCCATGCATCTAACTGCTCTTGCACCTCCTTCTCGCAATTTCCCCATAACATCAGGTCATCGGCAAAAAGCACTGCTTTCATTTTATGATCTCCAATTGCCTCTGATACTTGCTGTAGGATTTCATCCGAGTATTTTAAAATCTTAATGTAAACTAATGAGTTTTGTAAGTAATGATTTCAAATTTTTAACTTTTTAAATAATGGAAACTGTTTATAACACAGACTTTGCGGCGAAGTTGTACTTAAAAGCAACAATATACCAGAGTTCTCTATCATGTGATAGTTATCCAGAACATCAACTAGAAAACAATTATTGCAGCCTGTCGACTCGATTATTGCGGCTAATTTTTATTACAGCTTTTGTAGCCGAGACGCATTGTTTCTAGCTTCAGAAGAGGCGTGTGCTGCAGAAGAAATCACAGTCAGAAGAGTGGAATATCTTGTAATGGTAACATACCGTGCCGCGACAACTTCCTTTGAAATTAGAAAAGTAAATAGTGTATGATACATGCAGGAGTATTGCGTTTCATCACACAATGTATCGACAGAGAACGTCGAGTGATATTCGTTCATAGTTCTCTGACAACAACACGGCTTTCATAGAAATAATATTTTACAGGAATTACTAGCTGCGGCGTACGGTTGTAACTGTCGAAAGACAAAAACCATGCTTGACCTTTTAGCGGAAGTGCAACGACCCGCCCCGTGCGTTGCCACCAAACCAATAAAGAAATTCCGTTAAATCAAAATAGTCCAATACGATCAAGCCGCAGGCATCCAATATCTGTCGTTTGTACTAGCAGCAGCACGACACAACATTTGGTGTGCAATTGGAAACTAAATTGCCATTTTTGAAACGTGTAGCCTTTCATAATTTTCCGGCAATTATTCACGTTCTTTTGCCAAAAAATGGTTCTAATGGCTCTAAGCACTATGGGAGTTAACATCTGAGGTCATTAGTCCCCTAGAACTTAGAACTACTTAAACCAAACTAACCTTAGGACATCACACACATCCATGCCCGAGGCAGGATTCTAACTTCCGACCGTAGCAGCAGCGCGGTTCCGGACTGAAGCGCCTAGAACCGCTCGGCCACAGCGGCCGGCTTCTTTTGTCATATCAGTATCAATACCCTTACGTCGGAAAAGAAGATCCGAATTCCCTGTAACAGACTGTATCAGATATTCTGTTCCAAAGGAAGAAAGAAGAAATTATATAGATCTAGTAGGGCCATGTTCGCATTAAATATCGTTCGAAATTTTTCTCAATACATTGTCCCACAATACATTGTCCAAGATACTGATAGTCCCACCTTTTATTATACAATCCTACCTATTTCAGTCGCATCTATTACTTAAATCAGCGCGACACCCTTAAGTTTGCCTTAAATTTTTCACAATGTCGATATCGTGTCTAAAAGGTTCATCACTGTGAAGGATGTCTGGGACTTTGAACGTACATGAGACACACAAACATATTCTGCGAACACGTTATTACCATTTCTTCGTAGCACAATCAGTATTTCCCTAGATTCTTTTTCAGTGAAAGGCAAGAAAGGTAATGCACCCATTAATACAACTGTACAGAAGATAGCACAGACGAATTACCTGAAGCGAAAGGTTATTCACAGCTTGTGCAGAAACCAGTGTGCAGTTATAAGAGTTCAAGGACCTGAAAAGCAAACAGGAGCAGAGAAGGGAGTGAGGTAGGGTTGTAGCTTATCCCCAGTATTCAATCTCTGCACTGAGCAAGTAATAATGGAAACCAACGAGAAATTAGAATATGGAAATAAGTGTTCCAGGCGAAGGAAAAGAAGCAATTAGGACTGCCGATGACATACTAACAGAGACAGCAAATAATTTGTTGAATAAGGAGGATCGCTGCGACCGTTCAAAGTGTTTATTCAAAATAAATGATTTTGAATAAAGGGTCTTTGTTACTCAACATCGAATATGACGACTGTGGATGCCCTACACAACAAGTGTTATTAGCAAATAAATTGTTACAGCTGTCGAATGGAACAGATATCATCTTGGAAAGAGGTTACATGGTAAATATCAGCGTAAGTAAAACAGGGCTGGAACGAAGACTAATTAAATGAGGTGATAGTGAAAGAATTAGGTTAGGAAATGAGACACCCATCAAAAACCCTAATATCATTTGGTCTCAAGTAACAGTGGTAAGTGTGTATGTAGGGTGTTCAGGTTTTTATATTGGTAACGCCACATAGCGCTCTCTATGAAAATCACTGGCTGTGCTGTGTGCAGTCTGTGGCTGGGTGGAATTGTTGGAATTTGCTATTGTAGTGTTGGGCAGTTGGCTGTTAACAGCGCGTAGCGTTGCGCAGTTGGAGGTGAGCCACCAGCATTGGTGGATGTGGGGAGAGAAATGGCGAAGTTTTGAAATTCGTATGACTGGATGTCATGAACTTCTATATATATATTATGACTTTTGGACATTATTAAGGTAAATACATTGTTTGTCCTCTATCAAAATCTTTCATTTGCTAACTATGCCTATCAGTAGTTAGTGCCTTCAGTAGTTTGAATTCTTTATTTAGCTGGCAGTACTGGCGCTCGCTGTATTGCAGTAGTTCGAGTAACGAAGATTTTTGTGAGGTAAGTGATTTGTGAAAGGTGTAGGTTAATGTTATCAGGGCCATTCTTTTGTAGGGATTGTTGAAAGTCAGATTGCGTTGCGCTAAAAATATTGTGTGTCAGTTTAGTGTTGATCAGAATAGGTAAAGAGCGAAATGTCTGAGTACGTTCAGTTCTGCTCAGCTGTTTGAAAACCAAATAATGTAAGAGGTTTATCAGCACAGTCATTCATAAATTTTTCTAAGGGGACGTTTCAAGTGGTTCGACATCACCTACGCAGTCACTCAGTGACCATACAGACAACGAAACGGAAGGTAGCAGAGAGAAGGCGGAATACTGAATTCGCTCTTCCGAAATTGTTTCACCACGGAAGACTGTAATGCAGTCCCTCCTTTCAGTCATCGTACGAATGTCGAAATGGCAGATACAGAGGTAACCGATCGCGGAATAGTAAATCAGCTACAATCGCTTAGTAGCGGAAAGGCATCAGGACCAGATGCGATGAGCGTCAGATACTACAAAGATAATTCGAAAGAACTTGCTGCCCTTTTAACACCAATTTTTAGTAGGCCGCTGGAACAACGAAGGGTACCTAGCGACTGGAAAAAAGCGCAAGTCATTCCCGTTTCCATAAAGAGTTGTAGGACAGATGCACATAACCATGCGCCTACACCTCTGATGTCAGTCTGTTTTAAAATTTTGGAACATGGTTTATGCTCAATAACTATGACAGTTTTGGAGAACGAAAATTTCTTCTACGAAGATCAACGTGGGTTCCAGAAACAGAGATGTTGCGAGACTCATTTCGCTCTGTTCCTCCGTGAGATCCATAACGCTGCAGACAACGGCGCTCAGACTGATGACATGTTCCTAGATTTCAGGAAGGCATTTGAAACCGTCCCACATTGGCATCTAGTGGAAAAAGATACGAGCTTACGGTGTATCAGACGATATTTGCGACTGCATTTTGAGATCCCTGCAGACAGAACAACACGTTGCTCGTATCGGAACAAAATCGACAGATGTGAAGGTAATTTCCTGAGTACCCCAAGGAAGTGTGATAGGACGGCCACTGTTTACAATGTAGACAAATGGCCTAGCAGAAATCGTCGGATGCTCTTTCAGGCTGTTCGCAGATCCTGCGGTTGTCTACAGTAAAGTAGGAACTCCAGAAGACACTGTCGATTTGCAGAATGACCTGCAGAGGATTGAAGAACGGCGCAGGTTCTTACAGTTGACTCTGAACGTAAACAAATGTAACACATCGCACAAAAGTAGGAAAAGAAAGCCACGACTTCGCAACTACACTGTTGACCACAAACTGCTAGAAACGGTATCTACAGTAAAATACCTAGGAGTAACTCTTCAGAGCGACCTTACGTGGAATACAGTAGAAAAGGAGTAGTAGATGCCAAACTGATTGGTTCAAATGGCTCTGAGCACTATGGGACTTAACATCTGAGGTCATCAGTCCCCTAGAACTACTTAAACCTAACTAACCTAGGGACATCACACACATCCATGCCCGAGGCAGGATTCGAACCTGCGACCGTAGCGGTCACGCGGTTCCAGACTGAAGCGCCTAGAACCGCTCGGCCACACCGGCCGGCCTGCCAAACTGAGATTCATAGGAAGAATCTTAAGAAAATGTGACTCATGCGCGAGAGAAGTGGCTTACAAAGCGCTTGAGAAGCGTTCATCAATCTGGGACCCTTACCAGGTAGGACTGATGGAAGGCATAGAAAAGATCCAAAGAAGAGCGAAGCGTTTCGTCACGGGATCGTATAGTCAGCGCGAGACCGTCACAAACATGCTCAACAAACTCCAGAGGCAGACGTTACAAAAGAGGCGTTGAGCATAACAGAGAGATTTACTAATCAAATTAGGGATGAGCACATTCTGCGAAGTGTGGGAGAACATAGTACTTGCTTCATCGGTTTACGGTTGTCGCGTCGGACAATGTTGTGGACGCTGCACAGTATTCCGAAGGGACAGCTGCTCGTCATCTTCAGGTGCTTACTGACGTGTTCCTGCAACGGCTCGCCACTATATACGCTGACTCGCTAGAAAAGCATTCTTCCGGCGGAGAGCATAGGATGTCGCCGCGCTCTATGACGACGACATTATAGTCTCAATCCTTGGCGCCTCGCCTTTCTAGCGACTCAGCGTATATTGTATATTGGCGAGCTATTGCAGCAGCACGTCAGTAAGCACCTGAAGATAAAGAGAAGCTATCTCGTAGAAACATTGTGCAGCTTCCACAATATTATCCGACGAGACGCGCGTGAATCGATGAGGCGTTACTACGTCGGTAAATGCTTAAACAGCACAGCATAGCACTTTCTACCACATACATCTCGCGAAATGACCACGACGAGAAAAGTCGGAAAATTAGAGCTAATAGAGAGGACTACCGAAAATCATTCTTCCCAGGCGCCTTACGCGAGTGGCCAGGGAAGGGAGGATCAGTTAGTGGCACCAGAAATACCCTCTGTCACATACCGTCAGACGGTTTGCGGAGTACTGATGTAGATGTAGGTGTAGAGACACTAAGAAGATGTCTTGGTATTTTGTCAGCAAAATAATCAATGATGAACGAAGTACAGAGGATATAAAATGCAGATTGCCAATTACAAGAAACGCGTTTCTGTAAAAGAGAAACTTGTTAACATCCAATATAAGTTTAAGAGTTATAGGTCTTGTATGAAGGTACTCATATGCAGTGAAACACGTACGATATACTGTTCAGACAAGAAGATAACATTAGCTTTTTCAAATGTGATACTACAGTAAGCTTCCGAAGACTAGCTAGGCAGCTCGAATAACAGTTCTGAATCGAACTGCCGGCCAGGGTGGCCGAGCGGTTCTAGGCGCTACAGTTAGGTTTAAGTAGTTCTAAGTTCTAGAGGAGTGATGACCTTAGTAGTTAAGTCCCATAGTGCTCAGAGCCATTTTTTTGAATCGAACTGGGGAAAACAGAAATTTTAGGCAAAACTTGACCAAAACATGTATCGATGATTTAATACATCGTGAACCATCAAGCGATCGACAGGGAAGTAAGTGTGTGTGTGTGTGTGTGTGTGTGTGTGTGTGTGTGTGTGTGTGTGTGTGTGTGTGTGTGTGTGGAAGGTGGGGGGGGAGGGGAGGGGAGGGGGGGAGGGGATTGTAGAGTAAGACGTAAGGATGGACATAGTGCGCAGGTTTAAATGGATGTAGGTTGCAATATTTATTCGGGAATCAAGAGGCTTCGCAGTATAGAGTATCATAGAGAGCTGCATTACACCAGTCTTCGAAATGAAGACTACAGCAATGACAGCGTGCACATACAATACTGTATAACAGAAATCGAATACAGATTTATATGATTGGAAGTCTTTTCTGAAAGTATTTGTATGGAGTGTAGACATGTATGGAAGTGAAATATGGGCGATAAACGATTTGGACAAGAAGAGAATAGGAGCTTGAAATATGGTGTTACAGAAAAACGCTAAAGATAATTAGTAGTTCAACCAATATATTCTTGAGACATAATTCCGCCTGGGGAAACGCCTAAGGCTCAATCTTAGGCTCAAAATTGTTCCTCATACATGTAAACGATCTTCCACCTAATAAGCAACAAGCAGAATTAGTTCTTTTTGCAAATGACACTAGTATTGTAAAAAATTCAGTCATACATACAGGAAGAAAATAAATGGTAAACAAAGTTCTTAAATCTGCCATTGACTGGTTATGTCCGAATAGTCTCATCCTCACTTTTAAAAAGACACAACATATTTAGTTCTGCTCATCCAGGGGTGTTACGCCGATGATAAGTGTAACACAATGTGAGGAAATAATAAACAGAGTGGAAACTTCAAAATACTTAGGTATCCATACCGATGAGAATTTAAATTGGCAAAGGCACATTTTTAAAACAACTTTGTTCACCCACATTTGCACTTAGAATTATTGCAAATCTTGGAGGGAGACAAATCAGTAAGCTGACACATTTTGCATATTTTTATTCGATGGTGTCATATGACATAACAGTCTGAAGTAACTTACTTTAAGGAATAAAGTCTTCATTGTGCAAAAACGTGCTGTAAAATTAATACGTGGTACTTACCCATGACCATCTTTCAGACATGTATTTAAGGAATCGTTCATTCTTGACTTCTCCTCCTATTCAGGAGACGAAATTCTTTTATTGTAAACTGTAAAACGTGGCGGGCAGGAATTACTAACTCACATCTGTATATTTTTCTTTTTGTACAAAAAAAATCCCCCCATGAACCATGGACCTTGCCGTTGGTGGGGAGGCTAGCGTGCCTCAGCGATACAGATGGCCGTACCGTAGGTGCAACCACAACGGAGGGGTATCTGTTGAGAGGCCAGACAAACGTGTGGTTCCTGAAGAGGGGCAGCAGCCTTTTCAGTAGTTGCAGGGGCAACAGTCTGGATGATGGACTGATCTGGCCTTGTAACATTAACCAAAACGGCCTTGCTGTGCTGGTACTGCGAACGGCTGAAAGCAAGGGGAAACTACAGCCGCAATTTTTCCCGAGGAAATGCAGCTTTACTGTATGATTAAATGATGATGGCGTCCTCTTGGGTAAAATATTCCGGAGGTAAAATAGTCCCCCATTCGGATCTCCGGGCGGGGACTACTCAAGAGGACGTCGTTATCAGGGGAATGAAAACTGGCGTTCTACGGATCGGAGCGTGGAATGTCAGATCCCTTAATCGGGCAGGTAGGTTAGAAAATTTAAAAAGGGAAATGGATAGGTTAAAGTTAGATATAGTGGGAATTCGTGAAGTTCGGTGGCAGGAGGAACAAGACTTCTGGTCAGGTGACTACAGGGTTATAAACACAAAGTCAAATAGGGGTAATGCAGGAGTAGGTTTAATAATGAATAGGAAAATAGGAGTGCGGGTTAGCTACTACAAGCAGCATAGTGAACGCATTATTGTGGCCCAGATAGACACAAAGCCCATGCCTACTACAGTAGTACAAGTTTATATGCCAAGTAGCTCCGCAGATGATGAAGAAATAGATCAAATGTATGACGAGATAAAAGAAATTATTCAGGTAGTGAAGGGAGACGAAAATTTAATAGTCATGGGTGACTGGAATTCGTCAGTAGGAAAAGGGAGAGAAGGAAACATAGTAGGGGAATATGGATTGGGGAGAAGAAATGAAAGAGGAAGCCGCCTTGTAGAATTTTGCACAGAGCATGACTTAATCATAGCTAACACTTGGTTCAAGAATCATAAAAGAAGGTTGTATACCTGGAAGAATCCTGGAGATACTAATAGGTATCAGATAGATTATATAATGGTAAGACAGAGATTTAGGAACCACGTTTTAAATTGTAAGACATTTCCAGGGGCAGATGTGGATTTTGACCACAATCTATTGGTTTTGAACTGCAGATTGAAACTGAAGAAACTGAAACTGAAAGAACCAGAGGTTGTACAGAATTTCAGGGAGAGCATAAGGGAACAATTGACAGGAATGGGGGAAAGAAATACAGTAGAAGAAGAATGGGTAGCTCTGAGGGATGAAGTTGTGAAGGCAGCAGACGATCAAGTAGGTAAAAAGACGAGGGCTAATAGAAATCCTTGGGTAACAAAAGAAATATTGAATTTAATTGATGAAAGGAGAAAATATAAAAATGCAGTAAATGAAGCAGGCAAAAAGGAATACAAACGTCTCAAAAATGAGATCGACAGGAAGTGCAAAATGGCTAAGCAGGGATGGTTAGAGGACAAATGTAACGATGTAGAGGCTTATCTCACTAGGGGAAAGATAGATACTGCCTACAGGAAAATTAAAGAGACCTTTGGAGAGAAGAGAACCACTTGTATGAATATCAAGAACTCAGATGGAAACCCAGTTCTAAGCAAAGAAGGGAAGGCAGAAAGGTGGAAGGAGTATATAGAGGGTTTATACAAGGGCGATGTACTTGAGGACAATATTATGGAAATGGAAGAGGATGTAGATGAAGACGAAATAGGAGATGAAATACTGCGTGAAGAGTTTGACAGAGCACTGAAAGACCTGAGTCAAAACAAGTCCCCGGGAGTAGACAACATTCCATTAGAACTACTGACGGCCTCGGGAGAGCCAGTCATGACAAAACTCTACCATCTGGTGAGCAAGATGTATGAGACAGGCGAAATACCCTCAGACTTCAAGAAGAATATAATAATTCCAATCCCAAAGAAAGCAATTGTTGACAGATGTGAAAATTACCGAACTATCAGTTTAATAAGTCACAGCTGCAAAATACTAACGCGAATTCTTTACAGACGAATGGAAAAACTGGTAGAAGCGGACCTCGGGGAAGATCAGTTTGGATTCCGCAGAAATGTTGGAACACGTGAGGCAATACTAACCTTACGACTTATCTTAGAAGAAAGGTTAAGGAAAGGCAAACCTACGTTTCTAGCATTTGTAGACTTAGAGAAAGCATTTGACAATGTTAACTGGAATACTCTCTTTCAAATTCTGAAGGTGGTAGGGGTAAAATACAGGGAGCGAAAGGCTATTTACAATTTGTACAGAAACCAGATGGCAGTTATAAGAGTCGAGGGGCATGAAAGGGAAGCAGTGGTTGGGAAAGGAGCGAGACAGGGTTGTAGCCTCTCCCCGATGTTATTCAATCTGTATATTGAGCGAGCAGTAAAGGAAGCAAAAGAAAAATTCGGAGTAGGTATTAAAATTCATGGAGAAGAAGTAAAAACTTTGAGATTCGCCGATGACATTGTAATTCTGTCAGAGACAGCAAAGGACTTGGAAGAGCAGTTGAACGGAATGGACAGTGTCTTGAAAGGAGGATATAAGATGAACATCAACAAAAGCAAAACGAGGATAATGGAATGTAGTCAAATTAAATCGGGTGATGCTGAAGGAATTAGATTAGGAAATGAGACACTTAAAGTAGTAAAGGAGTTTTGTTATTTAGGGAGTAAAATAACTAATGATGGTCGAAGTAGAGTGGATATAAAATGTAGACTGGCAATGGCAAGGAAAGATTTTCTGTATAAGAGAATTTTGTTAACATCGAGTATAGACTTAAGTGTCAGGAAGTCGTTTCGGAAAGTATTTGTATGGAGTGTAGCCATGTACGAAAGTGAAACATGGACGATAAATAGTTTGGAAAGGAAGAGAATAGAAGCTTTCGAAATGTGGTGCTACAGAAGAATGCTGAAGATTAGATGGGTAGATCACATAACTAATGAGGAGGTGTTGAATAGGATTGGGGAGAAGAGAAGTTTGTGGCACAACTTGACTAGAAGAAGGGATCGGTTGGTAGGACATGTTTTGAGGCATCAAGGGATCACAAATTTAGCATTGGAGGGCAGCGTGGAGGGTAAAAATCGTAGAGGGAGACCAAGAGATGAATACACTAAGCAGATTCAGAAAGATGTAGGTTGCAGTAGGTACTGGGAGATGAAGAAGCTTGCACAGGATAGAGTAGCATGGAGAGCTGCATCAAACCACTCTCAGGACTGAAGACCACAACAACAATAACAAAAATATAATGTTCCGAATGCAACCATATGCATAAAGTAATTTGGGGTGTGAATGTAGAATGACTCGTTTTACATCATTACGATCTGTAGTGCAAAATGATCGGTGGAACAAGAAACCACCTAACTAGCTAGTTAACTAACTAACACATGGGTAGATCACGTAACTAATGACGCGGTACTGAATGGATTAGTGGAGAAAAGAAATTGGGGCCAAAACTGACTAGAAGAAGGGATCAGTTGACAGGACACACACTGAGTCATAAAGGTATCATCAGTTTAGTGTTGGAGGAGAGTGGGAAAGGAGGTGGATAAAAGTCGTAGAGGGAGACTAAGGGATGAATAGAGTGACCAGTTTCAAAAGTTGTAGGTTGCAGTAGTTATTCGGAGATGAAGAGGCTTCCACAGGACAGAGTAGAATGTAAAGCTGCATCAAACCAGTCTTTGGACTAAAGACTATGTAACTGACTTGGAGGCAGAGACCTGCACCCCTCTACCACCCCCAGACACTGACCACCCCTGAATGGGGCAAGCGGGTGATGACGGCCAGAAAAGGAACCTCTTCTCCCCTCCCATACCCCCTCTTCGGGACACCCAGGCTATCGTCCGCCAGGTTTTTTTTCTGAGCTCTTGAGAAAAGTGGAAGGAGAGCAAAGTCGCACCCCTTTTAAGACTGAAGATAAGACGTTTGCAGTGTGCCAGACGTGGTGACAATTGGATTTTTCTATCCGGCGCGAAGAGCTAACGGGAAACAGGAGATATCCAGTTTGCTAAGGGAAGGAATGCTTGCTATAAAAAGCCTTCTAGCGGCTGTGTTTCTTCTGCTGAGGAACGGAAGTGTGGAAAAGATCGCACTGAATTAACTGGATGTGTTAGCATAGGTAGAGGTGACAAGTGGAAGGGAGACAGGATATATAAACTTAAATGGCGACATAGAGTTTACTCAGTGCTGGAATTATACTCACAGTAGATATGATGAGAATGCCAGTTCATCGGTGGCCAAAGAATGTTTATACACTCCTGGAAATGGAAAAAAGAACACATTGACACCGGTGTGTCAGACCCACCATACTTGCTCCTGACACTGCGAGAGGGCTGTACAAGCAATGATCACACGCACGGCACAGCGGACACACCAGGAACCGCGGTGTTGGCCGTCGAATGGCGCTAGCTGCGCAGCATTTGTGCACCGCCGCCGTCAGTGTCAGCCAGTTTGCCGTGGCATACGGAGCTCCATCGCAGTCTTTAACACTGGTAGCATGCCGCGACAGCGTGGACGTGAACCGTATGTGCAGTTGACGGACTTTGAGCGAGGGCGTATACTGGGCATGCGGGAGGCCGGGTGGGCGTACCGCCGAATTGCTCAACACGTGGGGCATGAGGTCTCCACAGTACATCGATGTTGTCGCCAGTGGTCGGCGGAAGGTGCACGTGCCCGTCGACCTGGGACCGGACCGCAGCGACGCACGGATGCACGCCAAGACCGTAGGATCCTACGCAGTGCCGTAGGGGACCGCACCGCCACTTCCCAGCAAATTAGGGACACTGTTGCTCCTGGGGTATCGGCGAGGACCATTCGCAACCGTCTCCATGAAGCTGGGCTACGGTCCCGCACACCGTTAGGCCGTCTTCCGCTCACGCCCCAACATCGTGCAGCCCGCCTCCAGTGGTGTCGTGACAGGCGTGAATGGAGGGACGAATGGAGACGTGTCGTCTTCAGCGATGAGAGTCGCTTCTGCCTTGGTGCCAATGATGGTCGTATGCGTGTTTGGCGCCGTGCAGGTGAGCGCCACAATCAGGACTGCATACGACCGAGGCACACAGGGCCAACACCCGCCATCATGGTGTGGGGAGCGATCTCCTACACTGGCCGTACACCACTGGTGATCGTCGAGGGGACACTGAATAGTGCACGGTACATCCAAACCCTCATCGAACCCATCGTTCTACCATTCCTAGACCGGCAAGGGAACTTGCTGTTCCAACAGGACAATGCACGTCCGCATGTATCCCGTGCCACCCAACGTGCTCTAGAAGGTGTAAGTCAACTACCCTGGCCAGCAAGGTCTCCGGATCTGTCCCCCATTGAGCATGTTTGGGACTGGATGAAGCGTCGTATCACGCGGTCTGCACGTCCAGCACGAACGCTGGTCCAACTGAGGCGCCAGGTGGAAATGGCATGGCAAGCCGTTCCACAGGACTACATCCAGCATCTCTACGATCGTCTCCATGGGAGAATAGCAGCCTGCATTGCTGCGAAAGGTGGATATACACTGTACTAGTGCCGACATTGTGCATGCTCTGTTGCCTGTGTCTATGTGCCTGTGGTTCTGTCAGTGTGATCATGTGATGTATCTGACCCCAGGAATGTGTCAATAAAGTTTCCCCTTCCTGGGACAATGAATTCACGGTGTTCTTATTTCAATTTCCAGGAGTGTAAATGGAAACTACCCAGCAGACGTAAGAGCGGAAGACCACGACGTTCTTGGACAGACCAAATAGGCCTAAATGGAGTAATGGAACGTCGCAGCATTCACAAGAAAGATGGGCTCGATAAAGACGCTTGGCAGAGGACAGCAGGAATACAACAATATGTTATTAATTAATCTTTGTCTTGATTAATTCTGCAATAATAATAAAGTAAGATCTGCACGTGATTCTTCCTTTCTAGCGCTACAATTTGGTAACTACTGGCGATACAAAAGTGGTTAACAACTGTACTGAAAAATGTGATAAGGTTTCGTAGGCTTTCCCGGCGTAATAAGCTTTGAAAGTCTCCTCGGGTTTGTTGCTGCAACCTAAAATCAGCGTGATTCAGTATTTCGGACATCCAACTGTTCGCCATCTTCAGGAGAACGCAGCTGCTGCTGCTGAATCCCGCTGAAAACTGATACCAAGGCTCAAATCGTCGTTCTATATAGGCCTCCGTATCGTACAAGGCGCATGCGCCACCCGTCACAGTTGTTGCCCTCCAAGACTGGTCTTGTGGTGCCCCCTTTAATATAACACCGGCGGCAACGATACGTGGCACACTAGGACTGTTTTCAGAACACTCGGGCTGACCGCACTGAACAATGTTTTGATTCATTTGGGATACTACAGGGCTCCACGTCCTGCTAAGAAGAAAACCGTTGTCTCTATTAATCAAATGGTCTTGAGGCGTAGCGCCATATAACGATCCTGCCTTGAAGGCGGTGAAGTGGGAGATGTGTATCAGAGCTGGAGAGTGACAGATGGTGACGCGAGACTTGATGCGCACGTAGTTTATGTATCAGTCGATAGAGGACAGTGTTGGATAGGGCACTGATTTAGTTTAGATTGTGCACAGTAGTATTTTCATGAAGTGTTGTTATGTCTTTTTGTGTATGTAAAATATTATAAATGTGTTTTAGCAGTATGAATGCAGCGTGAGTGTGGTTTAAGGTTAATGTGAAGATAATTGTTTAACGAATTATGTAGTTTGATTTAGTGTGGGAACATTTTGAAGAAGTATGGATATGGACAAAGGGGATTTTTGTAGAATAGATTTGTAAAGTAAGTTTATGGTAAAGGGAAAGTTAATTCAGGTATAAATAATAATAATAAATAACTTTATGCATAAACAAAACTTCAGCATATTAGATAATTACTTCGGTAAAAGGTGCAGTCGTTAGGTTTACTATTTTGCCATTGGTTATGGATGAAAAGCGCGGACTGACGCGAGAGAATGTTGTTTCGCTATTGGCTGTTAAGTAAACTGACCAATGGTAAAGCAATATTCTTCGCGCGCCTTTCTCTGCTAGTAGAGAAGACTTAGAGCATTCTAGAGAGGAGTCGAAGCCTAGCCATGAAACAGACCGGACGTGTGTAGTAGTAGTTCCGATGAAAATGATAAGTTTCATACATCAAAAGTGTTGGAAAGTGACGGCATAAATATTCCGATGTGTGTGTAGAAATTTCGGAATTTTTAAGTGAATTTTGTGACGAGAAAATACGCGTGGCGTATTGAGCAGGTCGGTGGCTAAAAACTGTGACTGCATTTGGTACCGACAGGCTTAATATCTGGCAAGCATTATCAATCAAAAAACAATCAGTATTTTTGTAGCTATTACGTTTTCGGGAAATGCAACACCATAAACTTGCTAACGTGAGTGAAAGGGGTTGTGAGTGACTGTGTTAAGACCAGCACGGGCTTGGCAGTGATACTTGTTCACCTTAGTTTCAGAATATATTCATTGAGGACAAAATTTCCAAACTTTCATTTCGTGTTTCTCCCGAAACGTAGATTAGTGACTTAAACTGCAGCCTCGTTCACGTCGAAGTACAGTAGGTTTCACTCGGCTTTCCTACTGATGATCTGCTGAGACAATGTTCACAGGTAGGTGCAAGTTCGTCGTAAAGGGACGGAAATAACCGCCACAGTCTGCCGACCTAATTTCAATTGCTTCTTCATGAAAACTGTTCCAAAAACCGGAAGTGTTGGTACCTATCACAGTCTCGTCAGATTTCACTCCGTGTCGCTCGTTTAAGCAATGTGCTACTACCACCGATTTTCCCGGCTGTTATAGCCTCATATGACGACGATGCTCCTGAACAGTGCGAATCGAACGGCCGATGTAACCTTCCCACACTCGCGCGGAATTTCATATATGCCAGGCTTCCTAAATCCCAAAACATCTTTCACAGAGCCCAGTAGTTCCCTAATCTTGGAAGATGGACGGAACACATTCTTAATGTTACATCGGCCGTTTCCTTAGCACAGTTCAGGACAAGTGCTTGGAATATCGCTGTCATATGAGGTTACAACAACCGGAAGAATAGGCAATAGCAGAATACTATCTACACTAGGGTCAGGGAATGAAATTTGACAAGACTGTGGTTGTTGCCAGTATTTCCGGCTCTTGGAATAATGTTTATAAAGAGGCAGTTGAAATTGTTTGTCAGGAAATTTCATTAACAAAGGCAATTGTTTTCCTCTTAGCAAGATGTGAAACCCCTGTACAATCCAACATCAAAATATTGCGTCCTCCGGTGCAACCTGTCTTTGAAAGCAGTCTTGGAGCGCAATATACCGTTGCCGCCTCCGTTCTACTAATGGAGGCGCCACCCGCCCTATCTTAGAGGACAGCAACTGTGCATGAGCAGTGTACGGTTCGGAAGACTACAGAGAACGACGATTTGCCGCCTAGGCATCAGTTTTCAGCGGTACTCAGCAGCGCCTGCGTTCTCTTGACGATGGTGGACAGCTGGAGCGTCTAAATATTGAATCATGTTGATTTTAGGATTCTGCAGCAAACCCGAAGAGAGTTTCAAAATAATGTGATTAGCCACGAGAATAACATGAGCTAGATAATCGAACGTAAGGCCTCTCCCAGGGATATAGCACTGGAGGACACAAACAGGTCTACATCTGCATCTACGTGATTACGCTGCTATTCACAATAAAGTGCCTGGCAGAGGGTTCAATGAACCACCTTCAAGCTGTCTCTCTACTGTTCCACTCTCGAACGGCACGCGGGAAAAACGAGCACTTTAATTTTTCTATGAGAGCCCTGATTTCTCTTATTTTATCGTCATGGTCATTTCTCCCTATGTAGGTGAGTGACAACAGAATGTTTTCGCAATCGGAGGAGAAAACTGGTAATTGAAATTTCGTGAGAACATCCAGTCGCAACGAAAAACGCCTTTGTTTTAGTGATTGCCACTCCAATTCACGTATCATGCCTGTGACACTATCTCCCCTATTTCGCGATAATACAAAACGAGCTGCCCTTCTTCGTACTTTTCCGATGTCATCCGTCAGTCCCACCTGATGCGGATCCCACACCGCACAGCAATACTCTAGAATAGGGCTGACAAGCCTAGTGTAAGCAGTCTCTTTAGTAGACCTGTTGCACCTTCTAAGTGTTCTGCCAATGAATCGCAGTCTTTGGTTTGCCCTACTCACAATATTATCTGTGTGATCGTTCCAGTCCGCAGCTCGTGGTCGTGCGGTAGCGTTCTCGCTTCCCACGCCCTGGTTCCCGGGTTCGATTCCCGGCGGGGTCAGGGATTTTCTCTGCCACGTGATGACTGGGTGTTGTGTGATGTCCTTAGGTTAGTTAGGTTTCAGTAGTTCTAAGTTCTAGGGGACTGACGACCTCAGATGTTAAGTCCCATAGTGCTCAGAGCCATTTCTTTTTATCGTACCAATTTAGTATATTTGTAATTGTAATCCCTAAGTATGTAGCTGAATTTACAGCCTTCAGAGAGAGCCTTGGAGACGGCCGGTGTGGCCGAGCGATTCTAAGCGCTACAGACTGGAGCCGCGCGACCACTACGGTCGCAGGTTCGAATCCTGCCTCGGGCATGGGTGTGTGTGATGTCCTAGGGTTAGTTAGGTTTAAGTAGTTCTAAGTTCTAGGGGACTGATGACCTCAGATGTTAAGTCCCATAGTGCTCAGAGCCATTTCTTTTTATCGTTCTAATTTAGGATATTTGTAATTGTAATCCCTAAGTATGTAGCTGAATTTACAGCCTTCAGAGACAGCCTTGGAGACGGCCGGTGTGGCCGAGCGGTTCTAAGCGCTACAGACTGGAGCCGCGCGACCACTACGGTCGCAGGTTCGAATCCTGCCTCGGGCATGGGTGTGTGTGATGTCCTTAGGTTAGTTAGGTTTAAGTAGTTCTAAGTTCTAGGGGACTGATGACCTCAGATGTTAAGTCCCATAGTGCTCAGAGCTATTTTCAAAGCCTTGGAGGGGCACTACTGATTGATCTGGGAGAGAAGACACGGATCGTGCATTGCGAGCGATGACGCTAGGTTGCTGCGCGCCCTCCACCGTTACGCCAATGTGGAACACGCAACTCTGGCCTAGGCCAATACGCGCCTCACCCGCCGACTACATGCCGCTATTAATACGCTGTCGGTCGCCTGCAGTGCGCCTTGTTTCGCGTCGATAATAGCCTGATGAAAAAACAAACACAGTACTAACAGGGAATGAAGGCTCAATGGTACCGACCGGCCGGCGAGTCATCCTCAGCCCTCGGCCGTCAACAGATGCTGATACGGAGGGATATGTGGTCAGCACACCACTCTCCCGGCCGTTGTCAGTTTTCGTGACCAGTGTCGCTACTTCTCAATCAAGTAGGTCCTCAATTTGCCTCACAATGGCCGAGTGTACCCCACTTGCCAACTGCACTAGGCAGACCCGGACAGTGACCCATCCAAGTACCAGCCAAACCTGACAGCGTTGAACTTCGGTGATCTGACGGGAACCGGTGTTACCACTGCGCCAAGGTTGGTTGGTTGGTTGGTTTGGGGAAGGAGACCAGACAGCGTGGTCATCGGTCTCATCGGATTAGGGAAGGACGGGGAAGGAAGTCGGCCGTGCCCTTTCAGAGGAACCATCCCGGCATTTGCCTGGAGTGATTTAGGGAAATCACGGAAAACCTAAATCAGGATGGCCGGACGCGGGATTGAACCGTCGTCCTCCCGAATGCGAGTCCAGTGTCTAACCACTGCGCCACTTCGCTCGGTACTGCGCCAAGGCCGTTAACAGTCTGATGACCGCCCGGTAAAACGAAGCTGTCATCCAAGTACACCTGCCAGTTCAATTTCTCTCATAGCAACTGCGATTTAAACACCCTGGTAACGACCTTGAGAGTTTTGCAATAAATAATGGCACAATTATTATTTCCTTTTCTTATGACTAAACGTAATATGTAAATTTATCCGAACAAACCGTGTCCAAAGGCATTTCCTTCTACAAATAAATATTGACGGCTTTTCTCCTTGAATTATTTCTGCTGGCACTCCTAATCTTTTATAATTTATTACAAAATGTCGCACTCAAATGCAAATTTATCATCACTGTCCAGCCACACTAATGTCAGCACCTGCAAGAGCCTGAATAATCACCTTTTGCAGTGCTCACGGCTGAGAGACGTGCAGGAAGACAGTCATTGAGTCAAATACCAGCAGGGATGTGGAGCCATGTCGACTCTAGCTTCATGACCAGCTGCGCTGGGTTTCTGTGTTGACGGTGGAAGCATCCCCAACTCTTGTGGTTCCCTTTTTAGGTACTCCACGTCGACATCTGCTCGTAGATACGTATCGTCGGTAGGTTTTCCGGCTTTACTTCCCGACGTGACAGCGACGACTCTCGGATGAGGTGCGGGCCTTGTGTTTTGCTATTACTGCGAGTCTTGTAAATATCGCTTTTGTTTAGTAATTTGCCCGGATAAAACTCTCCCCTTTTATGATTAAGACAGCCTGCGCCACCTTTCGGAGGGAGTGGGGACGTCAGAGTGTCTCAAAAGTTCATATTAACCAGTCCGTACAACACGTAAACGTTGACTTCAGTTAGCGTGTTAGTTAATGCCTACGCTTTCCGCTAGATGGTGCTGACTTACTGCTGAATAGCTTTGGTTCCGTAAAACCTTCACTGATTAGTACCAGGTAAATGAAATAAGTACAACACCCTTGTATTTCACTTTCACTCTATACTCAAGGATTAAGATGGTGATGGATGATGGTCTATTTAAAAGGTTCCTAGCCCGGAGGAATGTAAATAGTCCGCAAATGCCGATATTCAGGCGCTGTACGTCCAGATTCGCAACTAACGGCACACGACACTTTCAAAAGTCCGCACGTTAATATCTGAATAGTGGCACCTCTGAATTCACTCGTATCAGCAGATAATTTGAGTATCTGTCTTCTATATGTCCGTTAAGTTCCAAACTAGCACTAAAGTCCTAAAATCCCCTTAATACTCCCGTTGCTACCGACAGTCAGAGATCGTACACAACATCACTTTTAATCTCCGTAATATTCTAACAGTTTATCGTGAATCTTAACACGATAAAGTCCAATCTAATTATTGTCTCGCTGACTGACACGGGTTCCCCGCCCTTTAACAAAACAATCAAAGAAAAAAGGTGGCAATAATGACGATCAGGCCTTTTTATAGGTTTTTCATCACAAGAGTTTAACGTCAGTGCCTTCTCCATGACGGAGCTTCCATGGGTTTGCTGTACTTAGACATTAAACTACTTGCTGATATACTATAATTTTGATCTGCAATTATCGAGCTATGATTCTGCACTATTTTCCCCTCTAAAAATTCTATTCTTAATTTTAAATTATTCTTTTTATAGCTTTTATCACTGTAAACTGAACCGAGGTGTTACACGGTACAGACCGCGAACAACCCGATCGAGGTGGTCACACATATTCACGATTGGGTTTTAATTCGCGGAATTTCGTGTCCAGGGTAGTACGGTAAACTCATCGCGGTGCTCTTTGAACCATACACGAACACTGTGAGCTCTGTGACGCGTTCTCCTGGTGATAGAAGCTATTATGCCTACAGAAGACATACTATATGTAGGGCTGTACATAGTCCCCAAGGATAGCCCGGTAGTTGGTTTGATCCACTGTGTCCTCCAGGCTCACGAGACCAGGCAATGCCACGAATACATTCGCCAGACCACAGCGCTCCCTCCTACTGGCCGTACCTCTCCGACGATTGTTCCAGTGCGTTTGCGTTCAGATGTTTCACGAAGCGCACGCCAATGCCCATTTGTCCAATGGACCGGAAATTGTGATTCTTCTGAAAACGCCACCTGTCGCCATTCAGGTGATGTGCGCTTGCAGTATTGGCGTGTAAATTCAAGCCTACATCGTCGATCGTCGATGAACAGCAATCAGCAACAGTGCATGGATCAAGTGCGTGTTCAGTTGGACATGTATTCGTCCATACACATTTCCGCAGCCGTCGGTCACCATCGTCACCAGTGTCGTCAGTTTTCCATAGCGCCATTTTGCCACAGATGGTATACATTAAGCGTGGTGGGATGCGAACAGTTTACATATTTAGACTTTTCGGTCCAAAAGCCAATGATCATGCCCTTTTGGATGTCAGATGAATCGCTCCGTTTTCACATTACAGCAACGACTCTACTGTTATTCATGTACCCCGAACACACCTTATACACCCTCCACTGCTAGTGCTGCCACCCGCCATCTGTGAGTCTTATTGGACATTGACGTAGATCGTGAATTCATAGTGATTCAGCTGATCCTACAGATGTCATTTTATGCAGCCTGTACTGTTAAAACTGACCTTCAAAAACCATGCATGAGGTTTCCGTATTCTCTCGCTCGCCACAAGCAAGCCGTTAGTGCCACAGGAAAATGAACAGGACTTTTTGTAGAAAACGTGATGTAATCAAATCTTTCTTTGGAATACATTTCTGCTAGAGGCCATAGTTTTCGAATTATTCATGAAATACGAACAAAAGTGAGCTTCAAACCTGTTTTTTCTTGAGTAACTCTTAAACTGTATCCCAGTACAAAATTTAACTACATAAAAGTTCGTATTAAATGGTCCTGTTAACTTTTTTTCTCTAGGACTAATAGTTTGTGTGTAGTAAGGGAGAGAATACGAAAATCGCGCATGTGGTTTTTGAAGGCGTTGCGGGTTGCATAAGATCTACTGGTAGGGGCAGCTGAATCGCCCTGCGCAGTAGTGGCCCTAAAAATTTCTGCCACAACAGCCACAAAAGTAACAATCAAAATAAGCAGGAAAGTAAATTTATTGATACTACAGCTAATATTTTAGTGTTCTCTGTACCATTTTGACTGTCACTGTCCTTATATGTACCATGGCCGACCTTACTTCAAACGCCAATCTTTATTTTTTCGCCCAGGCTACGAGCTACAGGATATTAAATTTACGTGACAATTTGAGCAAAGCATTACACTAAAGCCAGCCTTATTCTTCCGCTCCGCTCTCAAAGCGGTCTCATGGCAATACCCGTGCAGCGAACTAGCATTAGCGGCAAGACAATAACAAGCACACGGTTACCCTGAACAACGCGAAATCAGTGTGGCAGCTGCGATCCCAGCATCGAGGCAGAGAGCAAGCAGCCCTTTGCGATCCAGCACGCCGGTGCGCCGCTAAGTTTGAGTGTTAAAACTGCGAGCTATAAAAGCTGACAGGCGCTGGGGAAGCTGTAGAAAAAGCCCGACCCGGCCAGGGAAAACTTGGAGAGGCGGCACCGTCCGGGCAGCGCGGACTTTAACTTGCGCGCACGGCTCATTCCAGCGGCTACAAGACCCCGCACTTTTCGGCAGCCGCGCGATTTATGAGAGCTCCCGAGTGCAAAAGTTCCTTCTTTTCCACTCCTTTTATTTTCTCCTCCCCCACCCTCCCACCTTTCTCTCTCTCTCGCGACTGGACCACTCTTTCCGCTCTCACTTTGACTTGACTCGGCCTGACCTCCCTCGTTTATCGGCGTTTTTAATTAAAACGCCACGTACGCCAGAAATAGTTGCGGCGGTTTCCGCGTGCCAAATTAGCGTCGCGATGCCCGTGTGCGGCTGCGAACGCTGCCGCCTCCAGGGGGCCCCCCGGGGGGACGTCTCGGTTGGCTCAGCCACAGCTTTTCCGCGACGTATAAAGCGCGTCAATACCCACTGCGACAGCGGCCGCACTTTGCATACATATTAAACGGCGCCGGCGACGCGAGGGGCGGCAATAGCGGCGAAGGCGACGTCAAATGGGGCATCCCCCGAGGCCCGACTCACTGTACCGACACGAGCTGCTGTGGCAGACTTCTCTCCGCGCCCTCGCGTCTCGCGAAATGATGATCTTGCTCTCTTTACCTACAGCGAAACTGTCACGACTGGAAAACAGATGATGGTGTCAAGCGTACATTCATTCCTCCATCGTGTTCTGTAGATTCCACAGAAAAGGAGAATCTGCAGGGATGTGTAATAAATCGAGCTATGTTCATATATCAGTAAAAGTTTCTCATCTACATCCAGAACTACATCCATAATCCGATAACCACTGTACGATGTGTGGCGCAGGGTAACTTGTGCCACTACTGCTCATGTCTTTTCCTGCTTCACTCGCTAATACAGCGAGGAAAAATTGACTATCTATATGTCTCCGTGTCAAACCTTATTTCTCATATCTTACATTCGTGCCCTTTACGCGAAAAGTATGTTTAGAATCGTTCTTCGGTTAGCTTCAAATTCCGGTTCCCAAAATTTTCTCACTAATGTTCGTCGCAAAGGACTAGAGATGGGCAAACTCGTTCATCCTTGGGAACTAGTTCACTGGTGATAGCTCTTTTTTGGGAACCATTCCATTTTTGGGAACCGTTCCATTTTTGGGAACCGTTCCATTTTTGGGAACCGTTCCATTTTTGGGAACCGTTCCATTTTTGGGAACCGTTCCATTTTTGGGAACCGTTCCATTTTTGGGAACCTTCATTTTTGGGAACCTTCATTTTTGGGAACCCTCATTTTTGGGAACCTTCATTTTTGGGAACCTTCATTTTTACTCGTTCACCATTCATTTGTGCATGGTATATGGTTCTTACGAAAAATTGTAAATTAGTAGCTTAGATGAGAAGATGGAAGGTGCCTAGAGGGGCACTTGTCTCCCATGTGGAGTACAGAGTTTTTATTCATTACAGAACTGTCACACGCTTGTAGAAGTAATTTTCGTGATTCTGCAAAACACCTCGTTTAGCCAACTTCAGTGTTATGTGGCTGATCGCAGTGAAATAATATAAGGTGGCGTACGAAAAACCGGCCCCGAATGCACAGACTGCTCGCCAAGTAAGCACGATTTGTTGACCGCTGCGAGCAGAATAGATAAACATGTAATATGGTTCAAATGGCTCTGAGCACTTGGGACTTAACTTCTGTGGTCATCAGACCCCTAGAACGTAGAACTACTTAAACCCAACTAACCTAAGGACATCACACACATCCATGCCCGAGGCACGATTCGAACCTGCGACCGCAGCGGTCGCGCGGTTCCAGACTGTAGCGCCTAGAACCGCTCGGCGACCCTGTCCGGCTAAACATGTAATAATTAGGCAGTAAAGAAACAACAAATAAGCTAACGCAAACAGGTTCGAAACAGTAGATGACGACTAGTGGGCGACAATGAGCAGTCCAGTATTGGGGGCCGATATTTCGTGCGCTTCCCTGTGCCACTGAAATAGTATTGTGGAAGTTACCGTGTTCTCTTTACATAATGTGATACCAGACACTCGATTATGGAGCAAGGGCTTCATTCGGTTGTAAGTTGGTCTGCCTTCTACAAAAATGAACATGCTGTTTTACATTGAATCAAAAAAAGACGGAAAATGGCCACTCATGTATGCCGTGTCGACTTGGTTCGTTCGTGTAATACCAAAAAAACTTGTCTTTTTGTAAGTATGTCCTCTGCCGTTTATCGAAATAGGGAAGTAAACTGATATGCCCTTTTGTTACCTGAAAAATGTATGTATTACTTATTTTTATGTAATTTATGTAATTATAAAATATATTTTAATTACCAGTCGTGGACGCTGAACAGAATACGAAAAGAACCAAAGTCCAGGGATAAAAAAAGATTTGAAGCAGATCTATAATGGGCGTGAGCAGCGAACGAAAGGAACAACAACTCGATACTGAACTAACTATGAGCAGTCGGCAGTCGAACAGCGACGAGTGGCCACGCGAAGAAGGACGAGTCCGGCCGAGCGAGACCGAGACCGAGACATACGGGAACGGGACCGAGGCTGGAACGAGACCGGCCGACGTGCCGTTGCGGGAACGAGACCGACCGTTTACCGTTCCCGGGAACTATAAGCAGAAAGCCACGACCGAAGTGAAGTATGAAACACCGCTCCTTAGAATTCGTTTCCGCTCCTTCCGCTCATCTTGGTGAACCGTTCCAAATGGCTCTGAGCACTATGGGACTCAACATCTTAGGTCATAAGTCCCCTAGAACTTAGAACTACTTAAACCTAACTAACCTAAGGACATCACACACACCCATGCCCGAGGCAGGATTCGAACCTGCGACCGTAGCAGTCCCGCGGTTCCGGACTGCAGCGGCAGAACCGCTAGACCACCGCGGCCGGCTGAACCGTTCCGTTGTACCCGTTAGTTCGCGAATGCCCCATCTCTACAAAGGACGTCGCCTTCCCTGCAGGAGTTCCCATTTGAGTTCCCGAAGCGTCTCCATAGAACTTGCGTGTTGTTCAAACCGCCGGCTAACAAATATAGCTGTCCGCCTCTGAATTGCTTCTTCCTTTAATCCGACCTGACGCGGATCCCAAACACTCAAGTAGTACTCGAGAATAAGTCGCACCAGCGTCCCATGTGCTATCTTCTTTACCAGTATCCTATATGTGGTCTCCTTTACAGATGAACTACAAGCACACTTTCCTAAAATTCTCCCAATATACCGAAACAGATCATTCGTCTTCCCTACCACAACCCTAACATGCTTCTTCCATTTCAGATCGCTCTGCGACGCTACATCCGGATATTTCACATCTACATCTACATGGTTACTCTGCAATTCACACGTAAGAGCCTGGCAGAGGGTTCATCGAACCATTTTCAAACTACTTCTCTACCATTCCACTCTCGAATGGCGCGTGGGAAAAACGAACACCTAAATCTTTCCGTTCAAACTCTTATTTCTCTATTTTATTATGATAAAACGTGACTGTGTGTAGAAGTACACTACTAACGCTGTATCCGATCATTGTCGGTTTGTTCTTCCTACTCACTCACATTAAATCACATTTTTTCTACTTTTAGAGTTGTTGTTGTTCTGGTCTTCAGTCCTGAGACTGGTTTGATGCAGCTCTCCATGCTACTCTGTACTGTGCAAGCTTCTTCATCTCCCAGTACCTACTGCAACCTACATCCTTCTGAATCTGCTTGGTGTATTCATCTCTTGGTCTCCCTCTACGATTTTTACCCTCCACGCTGCCCTCCAATGCTAAATTGGTGATCCCTTGATGCCTCAGAACATGTCCTACCAATCGATCCCTTCTTCTAGTCAAGTTGTGCCACAAACTTCTCTTCTCCCCAATCCTATTCAATACCTCCTCATTAGTTCCGTTATCTACCCACCTTATCTTCAGCATTATTCTGTAGCACCACATTTCGAAAGCTTCTATTCTCTTCCTTTCCAAACTATTTATCGTCCGTGTTTCACTTCCATACATGGCTACACTCCATACAAATACTTTCAGAAATGACTTCCTGACATTTAAATCTATACTCGGTGTTAACAAATTTCTCTTCTTCAGAAACGCATTCCTTGCCATTGCGAGTCTACATTTTATATCCACTCTACTTCTACCATCATCAGTTATTTTGCTCCCCAAATAGCAAAACTCCTTTACTACTTTAAGTGTCTTATTTCCTAATCTAATTCCCTCAGCATCACCCGACTTAATTCGACTACATTCCATTATCCTCGTTTTGCTTTTGTTGATGTTCATCTTATATCCTCCTTTCGAGACGCTATCCATTCCGTTCAACTGCTCTTCCAAGTCCTTTGCTGTCTCTGACAGAATTACAATGTCATCGGCGAACCTCAAAGTTTTTATTTCTTCCCCATGGATTTTAATACCTACTCCGAATTTTTCTTTTGTTTCCTTCACTGCTTGCACAATATACAGATTGAATAACATCTTGGAGAGGCTACAACCCTGCCTCACTCCCCTCCTAACCATTGCTTCCCTTTCATGCCCCTCAACTCTTATAACTGCCATTTGGTTTCTGTACAAATTGTAAATAGCCTTTCGCTCCCTGTATTTTACCCCTGCCACCTTCAGAATCTGAAAGAGAGTATTCCAGTCAACATTGTCAAATGCTTTCTCTAAGTCTACAAATGCTATAAACGTAGGTTTGCCTTTCCTGAATCTAGCTTCCAAGATAAGTCGTAGGGTCAGTATTGCCTCACGTGTTCCAATATTTCTACGGAATCCAAACTGATCTTCCCCGAGGTCGGCTTCTATCAGTTTTTCCATTCTTCTGTAAAGAATTCGCGTTAGTATTTTGCAGCCGTGACTTATGAAACTGATAGTTCGGTAATTTTCACATCTGTCAACAGCTGATTTCTTTGGGATTGGAATTATGATATTCTTCTTGAAGTCTGGGGGTATTTCGCCTGTCTCATACATCTTGCTCACCAGATGGTAGAGTTTTGTCATGACTGGCTCTCCCAAGGCCGTCAGTAGTTCTAATGGAATGTTGTCTACTGCCGGGGACTTGTTTCGACTTAGGTCTTTCAGTGCTCTGTCAAACTCTTCACGCAGTATCATATCTCCCATTTCGTCTTCATCTACATCGTCTTCCATTCCCATAATATTGTCCTCAAATACGTCGCCCTTGTATAGACCCTCTATATACTCCTTCCACCTTTATGCTTTCCCTTCTTTGCTTAGAACTGGGTTGCCATCTGAGCTCTTGATATTCATACAAGTGGTTCTCTTTTCTCCAAAGGTCTCTTTAATTTTCCTGTAGGCAGTATCTATCTTACCCCTAGTGAGATAAGCATCTACATCCTTACATTTGTCCTCTAGCCATCCCTGCTTAGCCATTTTGCACTTCCTGTCGATCTCATTTTTGAGACGTTTGTATTCCTTTTTGCCTGCTTCATTTACTGCATTTTTATATTTTCTCCTTTCATCAATTAAATTCAATATTTCTTCTGTTAACCAAGGCTTTGTATTAGCCCTCGTCTTTTTACCTACTTGATCGTCTGCTGCCTTCACTACTTCATCCCTCAAAGCTACCCATTCTTCTTCTACTGTATTTCTTTCCCCCATTCCTGTCAATTGTTCCCTTATGCTCTCACTGAAACTCTGTACAACCTCCGGTTTAGTCAGTTTATCCAGTTCCCATCTCCTTAAATTCCCACGTTTTTGCAGTTTCTTCAGTTTTAATCTACAGTTCATAACCAATAGATTGTGGTCAGAGTCCACATCTCCCCATGGTAATGTGTTACAATTTAAAACCTGGTTCCTAAATGTCTGTCTTACCATTATATAATCTATCTGAAAGCTGTCAGTACCTCCAGGCTTCTTCCATGTGCACAACCCTCTTTTATGATTCTTGAACCAAGTGTTAGCTATGATTAAGTTGTGCTCTGTGCAAAATTCTACCAGGCGGCTTCCTCTTTCATTTCTTAGCCCCAATCCATATTCACCTACTATGTTTCTTTCTCTCCCTTTTCCTACTACCGAATTCCAGTCACCCATAACTATTAAATTTTCGTCTCCCTTCACTATCTGAATAATTTCTTTTATTTCATCATACATTTCTTCAATTTCTTCGTCATCTGCAGAGCTAGTTGGCATATAAACTTGTACTACTGTAGTAGGCGTGGGCTTCGTGTCTATCTTGGCCACAATAATGCGTTCACTATGCTGTTTGTAGTAGCTTACCCGCATTCCTATTTTTTTTATTCATTATTAAATCTACTCCTGCATTACCCCTATTTGACTTTGTATTTATAACCCTGTATTCGCCTGACCAAAAGTCTTTTCCTCCTGCCACCAAACTTCACTAATTCCCACTATATTTAACTTTAACCTATCCATTTCCCTTTTCAAATTTTCTAACGTAGCTGCCCGATTAAGGGATCTGACATTCCACGCTCCGATCCGTAGTATGCCAGTTTTCTTTCTCCTGATAACGACGTCCTCGTAAGTAGTCCCCGCCCGGAGATCCGAATGGGGAACTATTTTACCTCCGGAATATTTTACCCAAGAGGACGCCATCATCATTAACCATACAGTAGAGCTGCATGCCTTCGGAAAAAATTACGGCTGTAGTTTCCCCTTGCTTTTAGAGCTAGGTGCCATACACCACATCAAGTAGAAATCTTGTCTAAGTCATCTTGTATCCTTCTACAGTCACTAACCTTCGTCGCCTTCCCGTACACCACAGCATCATCAGCTGACAACTCCTGACGATACCCTTGTCTCTGATGAACACTCACCATCCGGTTCTATTACTTAAGTCTTCGAGTATCTTACATACGTGGGAACCTATTCCACATACTCGTAGCAGTCTGCATTGTGACACTGTGCTAAAATCTTTTTCGGAAATCTAGAAATATGTGCCCTGTCTGTTGTCATTCATCCATGGGTCGCAGTAGATTCGTATATCTCATGAGGAAAGGACAAACTGACTTTTGCAAGAGCCATGCTTTCTAAAAACTGCTGATTCGTGGACAGAAGCTTTTCGGTTTCAAATTTCAAAGACATTTATAATATTCGAAATGGGAATGTGTTCAGGACATTGGTCTGTAATTTTGCAGCTCTGTTCTTTTACCCTTCTTAAACACAGGAGTCACCCGCGCTTTTGTCCAGCGCTGGTCGAGAGATTCCCGGTTAATACAGGCTAAGGAAGGGGGCAGTTTCGTAAAGTAAAACCTGGCGACTTGTTTTTAACTCTCTGAGTTTTTCCTCTGCGCCAGTGATGCTTATTACTATGTCGTCCATACTGGAGTCTGTGCTATGGTCAGGCCACGGTATGTTTGTCGGATTCTCCTGCGTGAACGAGTCCTTAAAAGTGAAACTGAAAACGTCGGCTTTAGTTTTGCGATCAACAACTGCCACACCAGACTGGTCAACAAGTGACTAGACGGAAGGCTTAGACTTGGTATGAGGTTTTGCATAGGACCAGAATTTCCTCGCATTCACGGCCACATCTTTTGTTAAGGTATGACGGTGATAGCTGTTGTATGCTTCGCTCACACATTTTCACAGACGCACTAATCTCTACTACCCTTTGCCTGTCGTCATTTGTGCATTCTGTTTTGAAATTAAAGTGCAACAGCCTTTGGTTCCTCTTCCTCTAACCTTGTTCGTAAACACAAACACAATTGAAACTTCCTGGCAGATTAAAACTGTGTGCCGGACCGAGACTCGAACTCGGGACCTTTGCCTTTCGCAGGCAAGTGCTCTACCACTGAGCTACCCAAGCACGATTCACGACCCGTCCTCACAGCATCAATCTGCCAGTACCTCGTCTCCTACCTACCAAACTTCACAGAAGCCCTTCTGCTTCACAGTATTTCTGCTGCAGACCATGCAGTATCCTTTCTTGCAGGAGTGCTGTTCCTGTAACGTATCTGGCATTAGGCAGAAAAGGTCCAAGAGTCTCTCATGGGCCGTATCTGAAACGGTCTGCTCTACTGTTTGGAACACGACGCTGTCACGCGTATTTCAATGAAGAGTACAACAATAAAAAATTGTATTCCGGCGTCTGTGGCGTTGACGTTTTTCATGGGCTTGCGACATCACGCATAACGCAATGTTAATTGATGGCTCACGGAGCCGCAGTGCATAGTCTCGAAATAGGGCTGGTCGTAAAAACCATGGTGATAGGTTTAATTACCGTGCGCTGCAGCCCTCCCAAAAAGGAGGTACTTCAAAATGGTTCAAATGGCTCTGAGCACTATGGGACATAATATCTGAGGTCATCAGTCCCCTGTAACTTAGAACTACTTAAACCCAACTAACCTAAGGACATCACACACAACCATGCCCGAGGCAGGATTCGAACCTCCGATCGTAGCGGTCGCGCGGTTCCAGACTGTAGCGCCTTGAACCGCTCGGCCACTTCGGCCGGCGAGGTACATCACTACTGGAGGGATCAGGAGTTGACACAGCCTCGCTAAAGCCCGATAATATTTTTGTAGCAGAACTCCACATTCCTCGGAACAGCTCTTCCACGTATGAGGGCCACTCCAAAAGAAATGCACACTATTTTTGTAAAAATACAGTTTTCATCTGCATGTGTGAAAGTTTTGCAGTGTGTAGACACATCCTTCACGCTTGTTTTCAAATTTAGTTCAACCTGTTCCCGTGAGTGGCGCCGTCACAGCATGTCTTCAAGATGGCTGCTACACTTGACGTTCGTCAGAAGCAACGTGCTGTCATATAATTCCTGTGCTGTGAAAACGAGACAGTGGGAAACAAGATGTATGGAGATGCTGCTGTCGATCGTAGTACAGTTAGTCGGTGGGCAAGCAGCTTACGTGATGAAAGCGGGCACGGAAATATTGAGGATTGTCCTCGCAGCGGCAGGCCTCGTACTGCACACACTCCAGACAATGTGCAGAGAGTTAACGAATTGGTGACTGCTGACGGACGCATCACAGTGAACGAATTGTCACGCTACGTTGGGATAGCGTAAGGAAGTGTTTGCAGAATACTGAAAGTGTTGGCGTTAAAGAGGTTTGTGCCAGGTGCGTTCCCAGGATGTCGACAGTGGCTCACTAAGAAACAACAAAAACGGTAAGCAGCGAACTTTTGGAACAGTACGAGAATGGTGAAGATGAATTTCTTGGAAGAATTGTTACAGGTGTGAAACATGGCTCCATCATTTTTGACCAGAGACGAAGAGGCAATCAATGGACCGGCATCATGCAAATTCACCCAAGAAAAAACAAATTCAAAACCACACCTTCTGCTGGACAAGTTATGGTTACGGTGTTTTTCGATTCCGAAGGACTCTTGCTTGTGGACATCATGCCAAGTGAAACAACCATAAATTGTGATGCATATGTGACGACACCGAAGAAACTTCAAGTTCGACTAAGTCGTGTTGGACCACATCGGCAAAAGCAGGATGTTTTGCCGTTGCACGACAATGCACGGCCACATGTCAGTCAAAAACCCATGGAAGCGATCACTAAACTCGGATGGACAACCCTGAAACACCCGCCTTACTGTCCTGACCTGGCTCCATGTGACTATCATCTCTTTGGGAAACTGAATGACTCTCTTCGTGGAACAAGGTTTGAAGATGATGACTCCCTTGTGCACGCTGCCGAACAGTGGCTCCAACAGGTTGGTCCAGAATTTTACCGAGCGGGTTAACAGGCGCTGGTTCCAAGATGGCGTAAGTCGGTTGGGAGGAATGGAAATTATATGAAGAAATGAAAATATTGTTCCTAAAGGATGTATCTACACACTGTAATATTTTCAGACATGTAAAATAAAAGATGGATCTGAAAACAACAGTGTGCATTTCTTTTGGAGTAACCCTCGTAACTGAATGCCTTCTGCCTGCCACCAGTCTCCTAACAAACTTTTATCAGTAGTTGTCCCAAATCATTCTCACCTAATACAAAACAAAAAAGAAACGGAAATGGGGCCGGCCTAAAGGGTGAAATCCTGCAGCCGTAGTGCGGCGTCCAAACACGGCTTTGTGCAAAAATTTCGCGCGAGCGCCGAACAAAAGTGCAGCCCAGCTTACAGGCGTAATCCTCGGTCGCCAACACGCGCGGAGTAATGTAAAATACATCAATTATTGGTGGCGGTGCCGGTCGCCGCCGCAATGTATGCAAATCCGTTCCGGCTGTAGCGAGGCAGTCTGGTTGCGGAAAGCCAGTAGGTGGAGCGGCGGGGATCGCGGGCCAAGAGTCCCTGTGTGGGCGGCCGAGCGGTGGGTTCGGCTATCAGAGGCGGGCCTCGCCGCCGCCATGCAAATCGATGTTTGCTTTTAATCACCGGATGGTGTAATTCCCTCAAACAAGCAGCCACCGCCCACCCAAGGGGCTGCAGCGGCCGCCACCAACGCTTCCTGTACCTCCCAGACGAGAGGTAGAGAGCAGAACTGCAGTGCTGTGGACCGCCGTCTTCCAGCGTGGGTAACGACTACGAATTGGATTCTGGTGAACGCCACAGCCGGTTTCCAAACTCAGCTGGTAATTTCGTTGACAGTGTTATCCCTGCAAATTCAGGGGGTGGAGACCTAACACACTACTGGCCATTAAAATTGCTACACCACGAAGACGACGTGCTACAGACGCGAAATTTAACCGACAGGACGAAGATGCTGTAATATGTCAATGATTAGGTTTCCAGAGCATTCACACAAGGTTGGCGCCGGTGGCGACACCTACAACGTGCTGACATGATGAAAGTTTCCAACCGATTTGTCATACACAAACAACAGTTGACCGGCGTTGCCTGGTGAAACGTTGTTGTGATGCCTCGTGCAAGGAGGAGAAATGCGTACCATCACGTTTCCGACTTTGATAAAGGTCGGATTGTAGCCCATCGCGATTGCGGTTTATCGTATCGCGACATTGCTGCTTGCGTTGGTCAAGATCCTATAACTGTTAGCAGAATATAGAATCGGTGGGTTCAGGAGGGTAATACGGAACGCCGTGCTCGATCCCAACGGCCTCATATCACTAGCAGTCGAGATTACAGGCATCTTATCCGCATGGCTATAACGAATCGTGCAGTCACGTCTCGATCCCTGTGTCAACAGATCGGGACGTTTGCAAGACAACAACCAGCTGCACGAACAGTTCGACGCCGTTTGCAGCAGCATGGACTAGCAGCTCGGAGACCTTGGTTGAGGTTACCCTTGACGCTGCATCACAGACAGGAGCGCCAGCGATGGTGTACTCAACGACGAACCTGGGCGCACGAATGGCAAAACGTCATTTTTTTCGGATGAATCCAGGTTCTGTTTACAGCATCATGATGGTCGCATCCGTATTTGGCGACATCGCGGTGAACGTACATTTGAAGCGTGTATTCGTCATCGCCATACTGGTGTATCACCAGGCGTGATGGTATGGGGTGCCATTTGTTACGCGTCTCAGTCACCTCTTGTTCACATTGACGTTACATTTCAGATGTGTTATGACCCGTGGCTCTACCCTTCATTCGATCCCTGCGAAACCCTAGATTTCAGCAGGATAACGCACGACCGCATGTTGCAGATCCTGTACGGGCCTTTCTGGATACAGAAAGTGTTCGACTGCTGCCCTGGCCAGCACATTCTCCAGATCTCTCACCAATTGAAAACGTCTGGTCAATGGTGGCCGAGCAACTGGCTCGTCACACTACGCCAGTCACTACTCTTGATGAACTGTGGTATCGTGTAGAAGCTGCATGGGCAGCTGTACCTGTACACACCATACAAGCTCTGTTTGACTGAATGCCCAGGCGTATCAAGGCCGTTATTACGGCCAGAGGTGGTTGTTCTGGGTACTGATTTCTCAGGATCTATGCACCCAAATTGCGTGAAAATGTAAGCACATGTCAGTCCTAGTATAATATATTTGTCCAATGAATACCTGTTTATTATGTGTATTTCTTCTTGGTGTAGTAATTTAAATGGCCAGTATTGTATTATAAACAAGCCTCTGGTTCGCATTAAGTGAATGCTATGTTTGCAATGTGTGCACGATTGCACGTAGAGCGCGTAACGCAGTTTGAACCCGACATGTAAGGAAATGTGCTCTTACTCACCAAGTGTTTTTAGGCTTGAGCTGAATAGCTGCCATCAATGTTCCTAAAATATTGCAATGAGGTAGTAAGGGGGCCTCTATCTTAGAATAGACAACAACTATTCCCTGTAATTATATTTATTGGAATCACTTTTGCAAATATTGGGTCATTACAATCCACAAGATCAATCTCAGATATCGGCTGTTCAGACAAGGGGATCCTGGTATTAAATTTGTCAAATAACATAACATATAAAAGAGCAATAATATCACAAAATTCAGGAGGGTTAATTATTTTTAACTGGGAGAGAGACTCTCTGGAGGAAGACTGTTCTAATGTCGAGCTGAACAATCTTATCAGCTCTAGCAAATTGTATTCTTTAACCACAAATGTTATCCAAACGTGGCCATCGAGCGCACGAAGGAAATACGTTAATTTCGGGAAATATGAGGGTTGAATGAAAAGTAATGCATCCACCTTCGTTAATTGGATTTGGATGGGAATATTTTAATAAATCAGACGCAGAAATAATCCTTAGAATGTGATCTTTTAATTACCAATATTCACTTTTCCACATCATCACCAGCCAGTTGGATACAAATGGTTCAAATGGCTCTGAGCACTATGGGACTTAACTTCTGAGGTCATCAGTCCCATAGACCTTAGAACTACTGTGGTGTGCGTACTGTAAGACCTTCGGTATACACACCATCAGATTATTTGACTTGTCGCTCTAACGAAGTAGGCGAGTGTCAGCAATATGTCTCGTCGTCTTATCGTGGCGTGTTTATCTTCCGCCGTTAGGTCAGACGATAGAAATGCCACTTGCATGCTTAGAGTAGCTGATTGACGGTGACCAACTTTAAACAGAACTTGATTAATTTTCACACACATTTATTAAAATAATAAAAAGCGTAGACATTACTTAACTTGATTCTGGATGCTACTTACAATTGACAATCTGAAGTTCCTTTGGTCTTGGTACGTTAATCTTATTCTCACATATCTCTGATACTTGACAAAGTGTCTATACATTTATCTTCATGGCTATGTACAGGAATATGATAATCTTCTTAGGCGCAGACTGAAACTTGACTATAGACTAATGCAGAGTGACTAATCAGAGTGACTAATCAGAGGTCTGTACACTCATTTAATACCTCGCGCAGTCAGGTATCTTTGCGCGAGTGTGATCAGCGAGAAGAAAAGGTTCTACTTTAGCAGCAATCTCATTGGCTGCGTTACATATTAATACGCATATCGGCGGAAGCAGAATTTGGTCCGTCTCCAAGGCAGCGCCATCTCATAGTGCGGAGACGGACGAGCGCTGCGCCTGCGCTGTTGTGCTTAGCGTGGCGCGCTCTATTGGGAAAGTTTTGTACGCACTGACTAAGTGGAACTATGTACACAACAATTTCTTAAACGTAACCAACCTAAGGACATCACACACAACCACGCCCGAGGCAGGATTCGAACCTGCCACTGCAGCAGCCTCACGGATCCGGACTGAAGTGCCTAGAACCGCTCGGCCACCGTGGTCGGCAGTTGCATACATTTCTGCCAACGATGAACAAGTTTTCTGAAGCCGTCACGGAACAAGTCGACACTCTGTTTCCGCAACCACAGTATCACAGTCCTCTCAATGTCTTCATCAGAAGCATAATGATGTCCCTGCAGATCGTATTCCATTATTGGAATCAGATGGAAGTCAGATGGTGCTAAACCTGGACTGTATGGAGTATGCTGTACGGTGGTGGCATCCGGGGTACCCATTGGTGCTCAGATCTTCCGATGGTCAAGCAAAGCAGTAATGTGACCCACACGTTCTTGTGAAATGTGAATTGTGCTTGAAATTTCTCTCTGAGTGATACGACGTTCGTTCTGAATCAATCTGTCAACATTTTACTTGTGAACCTCGGTGGTTGTTGTCACAGGACGTCCAACTCTTTGTTTGTCACGCAGGTCAGATGTTCCCGCCTCAACATCTTTAAACTTACTCGCTCAACGACGTACAGTACTCACATCAACACAATCACCATAAACTGCTTTTATTCTCTGACGAATCTCCTTTGGGGTGACATCTTCTGCTGTCAAGAATTCAACGACTGCACGTTGCGTAAATAGCATTGACCGACCGTCTGCGCAGGGTTCCATACTTTACACTGTAACAACACAACGGTTGAATGCTGAGGCTTCCCGCCAACTGGAGCTATAGAAAAGAGGCTACGGAACAAGCCAGTATCTGCCGTATACCAATGCTGCCAACTGTTGAAGACCTACGAAGGTGGAGGCATTAATTTTCAGTCAACCCTCGTACTACAAGAAGGAAACATCTTCCTGCTTTGAGTTTCGTATCACTGGAGTATAGAGTCTGGTTGATTCTATATCAGCAAACTTGTCCTAAGTTTTCGTGAAGAGAAAAGCGTTAAATTCACCCTAGTCTGCTTTTAATGGCTAACCACACGCGCAAGGCTGGTGCGCCGTGTGCTACTCTCCCCTAGCTATTCTCGCAAGAACATAACTACATTGGCTCTCTTCATTTTCCGCTCAGATTTACGAAAAGAATTCAGCCAGCTCTTGACTGAATTTTGGGGCCGCGTGAACAAAGTGCTCACACCAGTATATCTTCTTTCCCCGTCGTCACGTCACTGAGGGATGCCCTCCGACCACACTCGACGACGTCTCAAGGGAAAGTACCTGTCGTGCTGGGCAGTTGCGCGTGTCCTCAGCCTAGCTTCCCTCCCTCTTCAGTGGGGCAGGACAATGGATGGTACAGCCAATGGCAGTCGATCTTTCATTTCTAGTAGCCTTGGCTGACCAATCAGCAAATGGCTTATTAAGTACAGTGTCGTAGAATTGGCTGGCTTTGAAGTGAACAGCCAGGTCTATTACCCCTCATCACTCCATCATCCACAAGAGTGGTAAGTTACGTCCTCACGCGCCGCTCGCGTGAGATATTCTTCTGCCGCCTGTTCTCTGCAGTGCCCATCACCTGCGCTTGACCTTGACTAGGCTGCGGCTCTGCAGACCATTGTGTCACAGCGTGGCTAACTAAAACTGGCTTCCCCTCCAGTGATACTTCACACCCTGTTTCTACCTGACTTAAACATACAAATTTTCCTAAGGGAAATATTTTCGTCACTCTGGATGCCACGTGTATCGAATCTCAAACAAGTGAAATATACACACAAAAACCCGTCCCATATTGCAAAACCAGTGTCTTGCAACACTATAACCGATACGTAAAACTGAGGCACCCGACATGTAAGGTGTCCAAAATCCCGACATCTTACAGTGTTTTAATTTCATGTGGAAAAGTTTCCGACTTGATTAAAGCCGCACTACGTGAATTGACAGAGTCTCAACGCGGAACCGTAGTTGGAGCTATGTGACGTAAAATTCCATTTCCAGAATTGGTAGAGAATTCAGTATTCCGAGATCCACAGTATGAAGAGTGTGCCGCGAACACCAAATTTCTGGCATTATCTTTCTGTGTCGAAATGTGGCAGAAAACCCAAAGAGATTCTGGTCATACATAAACCACACCAGTGGCAAGACACAATCAATACCTTCACTGCACGATAACAACGGCGAACTCACTGATGACAGTGCAACTAAAGCAGAGTTATTAAACACGGTTTTCCGAAACTCCTTCACAACAGAAGACGAAGTAAATATTCCTGAATTCCAATCAAGAACAACTGCCAAGATGAGAAACATAGAAATAGGTATCCTAGGTGTAACAAAGCAGCTTAAATCACTTACTAAAGGCAAGGCCTCCGGTCCAGATTGTATACCAGTCAGGTTCCTCTCCGAGTATACTGATAAAATAGCTCCATATTTAGCAATTGTATACAACCACTCGCTCACAGAAAGATACGCACCTAACGACTGAAAAATTGCTCAAGTCACACCAATACCCAAAAATGGAAGTAGGAGTAATCCGTTAAATTACAGGCCTATATGACTAACGTCGATTTGCAATAGGGTTTTAGAACATATACTGTATTCGAAAATTATGAAGCACGTCGAAGAAAACGATTTATTGACATATAGTCAGCACGGATTCAGAAAATATCGTTCTTGTGAAACACAACTAGCTCTTTATACTCATGAAGTAATAAGTGCTATCGACAGGGGATGTAAAATTGATTTCATATTTTTAGATTTCCAAAGGGCTTTCGACACCGTTCCTCATAAGCGTCTTCCAATCAAACTGCGTGCCTACGGAGTATCGCCTCAGTTGCGCGACTGGATTCGTGATTTCCTGTCAGAAAGGTCACAGTTCGTAGTTATAGACGGGAAGTCATCGAGTAAAACAGAAGTAATATCCGGCGTTCCCCAAGGAAGTGTTACAGGCCCTCTATTGTTCCTGATCTATATTAACGAGATAGGAGACAATCTGAGTGGCCGTCTTAGATTTTTGCAGATGATGCTGTCATTTACCGTCTTGTAAAGTCATCAAAACGACTTGCAAAATGATCTAGATAAGATATCTGTATGGTGCGAAAAGTGGCAATTGACCCTGAATAAAGAAAAGTGCGAAGTTATTCACATGAGTATTAAAAGAAATCAGCTAAATTTCGATTACGTGGTAAGTCACACAAATCTGAGGGCCGTAAATTCAACTAAATACTTAGGAATTAGAATTACAAATAACCTAAATTGGAACGATCACACAGATAATATTGTGGATAAAGCAAACCAAAGACTGCGATTCATTGGCAGAACACTTAGAAGGTGCAACAGGTCTACCAAAGAGACTGCTTACACTACGGTTGTCCGCCCTATTCTGGAGTACTGCTGTGCGGTGTGGGAAACGTATCAGGTAGGACTAAAGGATGTCATCGAAAAAGTACAAAGAAGGGCACCTCGTTTTGTATTATCGCGAAATAGGGGAGATAGTGTCACAGACATGATACGTGAATTCAAAAAATGGTTCAAATGGCTCTGAGCACTATGGGACTTAACATCTGAGGTCATCAGTCCCCTAGAACTTAGAACTACCTAAACCTAACTAACCTAAGGACATCACACACATCCATGCCCGAGGCAGGATTCGAACCTGCGAACCTAGCGGTCGCGCGGCTCCAGACTGAAGCGCCTAGAACCGCTCGGCCACCTGGCCGGCTACGTGAATTGGAGTGGCAATCATTAAAACAAAGGCGTTTTTCGTTGCGACGGGATATTCTCATGAAATTTCAATCACTAGTTTTCTCCTCCGATTGCGAAAACATTATGTTGGCACCCACCTACATAGGGAGAAATGATCATCACGATAAAGTAAGAGAAATCAGGGTTCGCACGGAAAAATTTAAGTGCTCGTTTTTCCCGCGTGCCGTTTGAGGGTGGAACGGAAGAGAGACAGCATGAAGGTGGTTCATTGAACTCTCTGCTAGGCGCTTTATTGTGAATAACAGAGTAATCACGTAGATGTAGAGGGATAACGCAATGGCCGACGGCCTTTACTTAACGACACGTGTCATTGTTAACAGCGAACAATGCTGCGTGAAATGACCGCATCAATCAATACGGCGGAGCGTATAATGAACATATTCATTAGTACAATGTGCCGAAATTTGGCGTTAATGGGATATGGCAGCGTACGAACCACTCGAGTTCCTTTGCTAACAGCTTAACATGGACTGCAGCGCCTTCCTGACCTCTTGACCATATCGGTTGGAAGACAACTGAAAAACCGTAACCTGGTCAGATGAGTCCAGGTTTCAGTCAGTAAGAGCTGATGGTAGGGTTCGAGTAGGGCGCATACCCCACGAAGCCGTGGACCCAAGCTGGGAAAAAAACACTGTGCAAGCTGGTGCTGGCTCGATAATGGTGTGGGCTGTGTTTAGAATGGACTGGGTTCTCTGGTCCAGCTTATTTCATCATTGACTGGAATTCGTTATGTGCGGCTATGTGGAGACCATTTGCAACCATTCATGGACTTCATGTTTCCGAACAATGATGCACCTTGTCACCATGCCACAACGGTTCGCGAGTGGTACGTTGTGAACATTTCCAGTGAGTGATTTGGCCAACCAGATCACAAACTATGAATCCCATCCAACAATATTGGACATAATCGATAGGTCAGTTCGTACACAAAATCCTTGGAAGGCTACAGAGCCAGCAGCTCGGCTCAGTATTTCTGTAGGGGACTTCCAATAACTTGTTTAGTCCACACAACGTCGAGATGCTATACTACGCTGGGCAAAAGGAGGTTGTAGCAGGACATCATCCTGTAGTATTACTTTTCCTCAGCAGTAGTAGTTGATACCAGCATTACTTTTCGAATTTTGGACAGGTCAGTATTATCTCACTTGCTTTGTAGTCTCGATGTCTTCATCGATAACCACTAGTTCTGAACGTACAGTTAAAACTATTTTTCTAGAAACATTTGAAATTACGAACTACTGCCACACTTAAAATTTGTTATTAATTACGCAATACTGTACTGATTACTATGTTTATTTCTGGATTAATTTGTGAAATAATGGTCAAAAGTAATAATGTAACAGAAACTAGTAGAACTTCATTTGTTAAGAAAAATTGTAAGCCCTTTGGAATATTCTTATTTCCACAGAAAGCATGCCTCTGATGTGATCAGACGTATTTTTGTGCGAACAATGCAATTTAGGCTTTGTTAATGTGAAAAATTAAAAGACTGTATGACATACTAATATGTGAGAAAATATATTTACGTGAGACAAAAAATTCTGCAACAACTATCTTCAAATTTATTTACTTCAATCCAACCGTGAGGACCTAAAATGCGACATTTTCAGCTTCAAGAATCAGACCCCAAGACGCGAAGAACTGGTGCCAACTCAACATGACAAGCTAAGTAAATTAGAAAGTTTACTGAGATCTTCGTTCCTCTCAAATATTCATAAAAGACTTAGTTTAACATGGAAAACAGCTGCAAAAAAAGGGGCGAGGGGGGAGATTTCGATGTCCGACACGATATTAGGAGGTATCCCATAACTATCGTAACTGCAGTGTACGCTGCGCAACAGAATTACACGACCACTTTTTCGAAACCCCGTAATTGTCTCCCGTTCCGACGCACAAGTTTGAAATTTGTCTCAAAGGTGCCTAAAACCTTTCTCTGTAAAGCTGCAAAATCATGGCACTCTGCAACCTCTCCCTTTGGCCAGGTTATACTTCAAACAGTAAGGTGTCGACACGTGCGAAAAAGGGCCCAGCTCGCCAGTTCAGTCAGCCGTAAGGTGGGTTAATGGTGTCACATTGGCACGACATTTCACCAAGATTCTGCCGAAGGCCACCGTGTACTTCTCACTTGTGGAGAAGGTCGTCACAGCCCCTGTTACCCATATTTCACCCCTTCGTTTGACGCCCCTGGGTTGTAGGAAAGATCCAAGACACCCAGCGTTGAATACACACGGTTTCTTATGAGAAGGCGAGAAAAACGCTGCAGAAATACTACCGCTCAGAATCGGCACGAAAAGGCCCTGCGGAGTGGCACAAGTGACGTCAATGAAACCAGCCCTTACCATGGGGCGTTTATTTCCACACATTCCCCGGTCGAAAGCTTTTTTTTTTTTGGGGGGGGGGGTGTTTAAGGGCGCTCAACTACTGAGGCCAGTCATAATTGTTAGAGCACATAGAATCTAGTAAAACTCAAGGGGTGGGGGGGGGGGGGGGAACCCAGAAAGTTATTACAAAGATGCAGATAAAATAAGTGAAAGAGTTAGATGTCTTTGGACAATCCAGTCAAAGTAATGAAACGAAGAACACGAGCAGCTGCTCGAGCGTCATCCGATAAAATATCCTGTAAAGTAGATGGCAGAGACAGGACAACACGAGATTCACTAAAATGGTGACACGACAATAAAACATGGCGCACTGTTAATGCACGACCACAAGGGCACTGCGGGGCTGGGTCACCAGAGAGCAGGTAGCGGTGGCTAAACCGGCAATGCCCAATCCGCAACCTGGTCAGAAGGACCTCTTCTCGCCGAGATGGTCGGGAGGAGGTTGTCCAAGCAGTTGGGAAAGGTTTTACTGCCCGGAGCTTGTTTCCTTGAAGTGAGGACCAAGTATCCCACCACAAGGACACAAGCCTCTTACAAACAACCCCACTAACGTCAGATGACGGGACACAATGGGAGGCTGGCCGAGGCAGGAGGACTGCAGCCTTGGCTGCAGCATCTGCAGCCTCATTCCCAGGCACTCCTACATGGCCGGGAACCCACAGAAGGCTGACAGGAGAGCCACCCTCAGCGAAAGATGGAGGGTCTGCTGGATCCGTTGCACCAAGGGATGGACCGGATATGGAGCTCCAAGGCTCTGAAGAGCACTGAGTGAATCAGAGCACAGTACATACGATGAATGGCGGTGGCGGCGGGCATACTGAACGGCCTGCTGGAGAGCATAAAGCTCGGCCATAAAGCTGGAACACTGGTCGAGGAGCCGGTATTTAAAGGTGACGGCCCCGACGACAAAGGCACAGCCGACACCATCGTCCGTTTTGGAGCCATCAGTGTAAATAAAGGTGTGACTGGCAAGTCGCGCACGAAGTTCGACAAACCGTGAGCAATACACTGCAGCCGGAGTACCCTCCTTCGGGAGCGAGCTGAGGTCGAGATAAACATGAACCGGAGCCTGGAGCCAAGGTGGTGTCGGGCTCTCACCCTCTCTGAAGGTGGTAGGGAGGGCAAAATCCAATTGTCGAAGCAGGAGACGAAAGCGGACTCCAGGGGGCAGCAGGGCAGACACATACAACCCATACTGACGGTCGAGAGATTCGGCGAAGAAGGACTGATAAGAGGGGTGGTCGGGCATTGACAACAGCCAGCAGGCATACCGACAAAGCAGTACGTCGCGCCGGTAGGTCAATGGTAATTCGGCAGTTTCAGCATAAAGACTCTCGACGGGACTAGTGTAGAAAGCTCCGGTCGCCAGACGTAACCCCCTATGGTGGATGGAGTTGAGATGGCATAAGAGGTATGGCCGAGCAGACGAGTAGACGAGGCTCCCATAATCCAGCTTTGATCGGACTATGGACCGATACAAGCGAAGCAGGACAGTGCGATCCGCTCCCCAAGATGAACCACTAAGAACTCTGAGGACATTAAGGGAACGTGTACAACGGGCAGCCAAATAAGAGACGTGCGGAGACCAACAAAGTTTCCTGTCCAGTGTGAGCCATAGAAACTTAGTTGTTTCCACGAATGGGAGAACAACGGGACCGAGATATAAGGATGGTGGAAGGAACGCTTTATATCGCCAATAGTTGATGCAAACCGTCTTCTCTTCAGAGAACCGGAAGCCATTTGCCACACTCCATGAGTATTGGCTGTCTAGACAACGCTGAAGGCAGCGCTCCAGGAGGCATGTTCTCTGGGCACTGCAGTAAATCGCGAAGTCATCGACAAAAAGAGAGCCTGAGACATTAGGTGGAATGCAATCCATAATTGGATTGATCGCTATGGCAAAAAGGGCTACGCTCAAGACGGAGCCCTGAGGCACTCCGTTCTCCTGGAGGAAGACGTCGGACAATACGGAACCCACACGGACCCTAAACTGTCGATTTGTTAAAAAGGAATCAATAAAAAGGGGCAGGCGAGATACCTCCTCTCCAACAGGTATCATAAGCCTTCTCCAAATCGAAGAACACGGCTACCGTTTGGCGCTTTCGCAAAAAGTTGTTCATGATGAATGTCGACAAGGTCACAAGGTGGTCAACAGCGGAGCGGCGGCGACGAAAGCCGCATTGAACATTGGTAAGTAGCCGTCGAGATTCAAGAATCCAAACTAACCGAGCGTTAACCATGCGCTCCATCACTTTACAGACACAGCTTGTAAGAGAAATGGGGCGGTAACTAGAAGGAAGGTGTCTATCCTTCCCGGGTTTGGATATAGGAACAACGACGGCGTCAGGCCAATGCATGGGGACCTGACCTTCGGTCCAGACGCGATTGTAGGTACGAAGAAGGAAGCTTTTGCCCGCCGGAGAAAGGTGTGCCAGCATCTGAACGTGAATGGCATCTGGCCCCGGAGCAGAGGACCGGGACAGTGCAAGTGCACGTTCGAGTTCCCGCATAGTAAAGGGGGAATTATAATTTTCCAGATTCAGCGAGTGGAATGAAGGTCGCCGAGCCTCTTCTGCCTCTTTCCTGGGAAGGAAGGCAGGGTGGTAATGGGCGGAGCTTGAAACCTCCGCGAAAAAGCGGCCGAAGGTGTTGGAGATATCCACAGGATCAACAAGGACCTCATCACCTGAAGTCAGGCCAGGTACCGAGGAGTGGGCCTTAATGCCCGACAGCCGGCGCAGGCCACCCCAAGACGCCAGAAGAGGGAGTAAAACTGTTGAAGGAGCTGGTGAAAGAGGCCCAACAAGCTTTTTTGCTGTCTTTGATGACTCTACGGCATTGCGCTCGGAGTCGTTTGTATCCAATACAATTCGCCAACGTAGGATGGCGGCGAAAGGTGCGTAAAGCACGTCGTCGAGCACGGATAGCGTCTCGACAAGCCTCATTCCACCAGGTGACGGAAACGCGACGTGAAGAAGAGGCAGTACGAGGAATGGAACGTTCGGCAGCATTGATGATAACAGCCATGAGGTATTCGACCTGACTGTCACAACTGAGAAAATCGTGGTCCGGAAAGGTCGCCAGGGAGGAGTAAAGTCCCCAGTCAGCTTTCGGTATGTTCCAGCTCGAAGGACATGGGGATGGGCTGTGGTGCAGGAGACGAACGACACAGGGGAAGTGGTCGCTCGAATAGGTGTCAAAAAAGGACATACCACTCGAACCGACGGGCAAGAATGGTAGAACAGATCGAGAGGTCCAAGTGGGAGTAGGTATGAGAGGAGTCCGAGAGGAAAGTCGGGGCGCCAGTATTGAGGCAGACAAGATTGAGATGGTTGAAGACATCCGCCAAGAGGGAGCCTCTCTGACAGGATGCAGGAGAGCCCCAAAGGGGATGATGGGCATTGAAGTCGCCAAACAATAAAAACGGCGGAGGAAGCTGAACAATCAGGTGCATCATGTCAGCCCGACTAACTGAGGATGACGATGGAGTGTAGACGGTACAAACAGAAAAAGTAAAGGCAGAAAGAGTAATACGGACAGCTATTGCTTGGAGTGGGGTGGTCAATGGGAGGGGACGGTAATAGACATCGTCCCGAACGAGCAACATGACCCCACCATGAGCTGGAATACCGTCCACAGGGGGGAGGTCAGACCGCTCCGAGGTATAGCGGGTAAAAGCAATACGGTCAGTTGGGCGCAACTTGGTTTCCTGGAGACCAAGGACGAGCGGACAGTGCAGGCGGAGGAACAGTTGTAATTCCTCCCGATTAGATCGAACACCTCTTATGTTCCAATGTAACAAAGCCATCGCTAGTCAGAAAAGAGGGGGAACGAAACGGGTGAAGAGCTGGTTCAAATGGTTCAAATGGCTCTGAGCACTATGGGACTCAACATCTTAGGTCATAAGTCCCCTAGAACTTAGAACTACTTAAACCTAACTAACCTAAGGACATCACACACACCTATGCCTGAGGCAGGATTCGAACCTGCGACCATAGCAGTCCCGCGGTTCCGGACTGCAGCGCCAGAACCGCTAGACCACCGCGGCCGGCAAGAGCTGGTCAACTCGACGGCCGCGGAGGGCCAGGTGTCGATGGAACAACGCTACAACCGGCGAGAGGCGGATCCTGTTCCATCGAGCCGTCGCCAGCGGCGGCCGCTTTTCCGGGTTGCGTAGGAGGGGCAGCATCATTCGCCGACGAGAGGCTAGCTGAGCGCCTGGCAGCAGAGCGTCCCAGCGAAACTGAGGACGGCCGGGAGCAGCGACTCACGGATGGAGCGTCAGACGAAAGACGCCGGGGTGGAGAGGGAGGTACAGATTTCTTCTTGGAGGCCTTCTTGGAAGTCCGATGAGGCACAGGGATGGTGGGCTGGACCTGAAGAAGGTCCTCACGCGCGGGGTCCGTGTTGGAACGCCGGACCTCGGAAGCCAGGGTCCGGAACGTTTCCCCGATGGACGCCTAAGAAGAGGATCGCTTCTCAGGCGGCGGAGGGGGAGGAGGAGGAAGGGTGGCCCCCGGGGCAGAGGGGGCAGGGGCCGCGAGGGAGGAGGATTTGGAAGGGAGGGATTTGGGAGGCGGAGGCATAGACCCCGGATGGGGTGAGGAGCTGGTGGGGGGACAGAAGAGGGGTGAGGATACTGTGGAAGGAGTGGACACGACTGAGGCAAACGAAGTTGTCAACGTCACGGGATGGAGGTGGTCATACTTCTTCCTGGCCTCAGAATAAGAGAGAGACGATCCAAAGTTTTTAATTCTTGAATCTTCTTCTCCTTCTGATACGCGGGGCAGTCTAAAAATCTAGGCGAGTGGATGCCAGGACAATTGACGCACCGAGGTGGTGGGGTGCATGTATGTTCCTCACAAAGAGGACGTCCGCAATCGCCACAAAGGGGCTCAGCCTCACACCGTGACGACATGTGCCCAAAGCGCAAACACCGAAAGCAGCGCATAGGAGGCGGGACGTAAGGTCACACGTCGCACCGGTAGCACATCACCTTTACCTTCTCTGGGAGAACGTCCCCCTCAAAGGCGAGGATAAAGGCTCCGGTGTCGACGCGACGGTCTTTGGGGCCGCGCTGAACTCGCCGGACGAAATGCACGCCTCGGCGCTCCAGGTTGGCCCTGAGCTCCTCATCAGATTGCAGCAGGAGGTCCCGATGAAAAATAACCCCCTGCGTCCTAGTCAGTGCCAGATGCGGGATAATAGACACTGGGATGTCCCCTAGTCGGTCGCACGCCTGGAGCGCCGCCGACTGTGTGGCGGATGTGGTCTTTATAAGAACGGACCCTAACGCATTTTACTGGGAGCCTCGATTTCCCCGAAGATGTCCTCGATGTGCTGGACAAAGAACATGTGCTTGGAGGTGGCGAACGTCCCCCCATCGGTCCGAGAACAGACTAAATAGCGGGGGAAGTACTTCGCCCCAAGCCAGCGGGCCTGTCCTTCCTCCCAGGGAGTGGCCAAGGGGGAAAGGGCAGGAGAACCAGAACCAGAGACAGTACCTTTCTTTTTAAAAGACTCGGCCGCTGAGCGACCTGATACATGTTGACGTTTCATCTGCGAAACGTCCGCCCCGATACCACCCACTCCGACCAGGGGCTCTCCCCACGGGCGCCACCCAGCCTCAGCAAGGGCCACCTGGCAGGATGACCATTGCCGGGAGTCCTGATGCCCCAAGGAGACGGGCATCTACTCCTTGGCCGACGTGGGGAGGGTGCAGCTCAGGTATCGGCAGTACGATCCCTGTGTTGTCAGGGGGCTACAACCTAGAGGGTACGTGACGACCCCACCACAACGGGCTGGCTACCGTGCTGGATTTCGGGTGCCATGGAAGGTCCATCATGATCGTAGGTGCAGATGGGGACGCACTATGGGCGTAACTTGTACAACCCATGAGGCGTTTAGGCCCAATTTGAGGAATGGTGGGTGTGGTTACAATGCCGTTACAATGCTGAGTGCCAAGGTCTTAGTGCACTGAGGACCAGTGATACACCACGTAAGGCATCCTTCCCCAAAAGGCTCGTACTTCTGTAGAATTTTGAAAAACGGAGGTCAAACACCAAGGGGGACCTACTACTAGGAGGCCGAAACAGTTGAAACTCCTTTTAGTCGCCTCTTACGACAGACAGGAATACCTCGGTCCTATTCTTACCCCGGTCCCGCAGGGGGGCCGGTCGAAAGCGACAGTTCGCAGTCCGATAAGCAACAAGAAGATGTACTTGACAACTTTCGACACTGCTTATAATCCCCAGTAGTTTCAACTACGGGGGAAGATGTGTAAGGGCTTCCCAGCGAAACTTATGAAGCGTAGTTAAAACAATCTTCGCTACATGTGGGCGGGCACTATTCTGCAACACAATCGTTTCTGTGCGTTTGGGCTTGATGGTGCGCTACAATTTTTGTCCACATACCGCCGTGCATTGTTTGTGGCGTCGTGTTTCAAAAAATCAACGAGCAGGGTCATCGTGACTTTCCCAAGATCATTGACTAAGGGCAAAATTCTGTTGCAGGGTACTCCTCGCCCACACGTTGCCAAGGCTGTTTCAACTACACAGCATAAGTTTTTCTGGGACACACTTATACAGTCCCGATCCCCTCCCATGCGATTCCCACATTTTTGGAGCCCTCTGTTTCCTTCGGACGAAGAGGCGTACGTGTGGGTACAATCATGGTTCCGTTTGTCATCGCGAGTATTTTTTCATGAACGCATTGACCGTCTTGGCACGCCGGGCGCTGTGACCAAGCGGTTCTAGGCGCTTCACTCCGGAGCCACGCGGCTGCTACGGTCGCACGTTCGAAACCTGCCTCGGGCATGTATGTGCGTGGTTTCCTTAGGTTAGTTAGGTTTACTTAGTTCTAAGTCTAGGGCACTAGTGCTTAGAGCCATCTGAACCATTTTGAACCGTCTTGGCTCACAGTGGGATAAAGGTATTAACAATTATGGCGATTAGTACTGAAATACTAAATTGTTTACTTATAATTTTCCCTCTGTCTCGTTTTCATTTGACTGCCCTTTATATTTATTAATTGTCTACTTAGTCTGATCAGATTAGCGTTTTAGTAAAGTTTTTACTAAAGAATAGCGGAAGAGATTTTCTCTGTCAGATTCACTGACAACAATACTGACCTATTTTACAACCAGTCTGACCACTTTCCGGCAGGCAGCAGCAACATTCTGGGCAAAAAATATCCAGTGCCCACTACTCCAGCCCTGACACTTGATCCCCAATTCCTCCAATTATTATTATTATCATTATTATTATTACTATTAGTGTCTATTGTTGTTATTATTCACTGTTTGTATTTGTGTTGGGTAATAATTACAATTGTCCTCATATTAATTTCTCAGATGTATATAACTGACCGAGAAGTACCTGTAAAATTGAGAAAGTATCTTAATAATTTTTCGACATGTGTTGTTTGTGCTCTTACGTAAATCAGGGCAGGAGTAGAGGCCACGGGATATTTTTTCCGCTGAGTGTTATTGCTGCCTGCCGAGAAGTGGTCATACTAGTTCTAATACACACTGACGGGCCAAATCATTAACACCACCTGCTTAATAGCTCGTTTGTCCGTCTTTGAAACGATATACTTCACTGATTATGCGTATCAGGGATCCGACACTTTGTTGATAGGTTTGTGGTAGTATGTGGCATCAGATGTCTACGCACAGATCACGTAATTCGAGTAAATAACGGGTAGAAGAGGCGCGTATGCGGTGATGGCGCCCGGTGGCTACCCAGATAGGTTCCATAGGGTTTAAATCACGCAAATTTGGTCGCCGACACTTCATCACGAGTTCAACATAATGCTCCTCAAACCAGTGTGCTACGGCTCTGGCTCCGAGACGAGACTGGAAGAAGGCCCAGGTCATAGCAATCTATAAAAACGGTAGAAAATCGGATGCACATAATTACCGGCCAATTTCACTGACATCGATTTGTTGTATAATCATGGAACATATTTTGTGTTCAGACATAATAACCTTTCTCGACTCAGAAGCTCATCTGCAGAAACCAGCACGGTTTTAGGAAGCAGCGGTCATGAGAGACACAGCTGGCCCTCTTTGTGCGTGATACACAACAGGCTCTAGATACCGGCTCCCAGGTTGATACCATATTTCTCGACTTTCGAAAGGCGTTCGACTCAGCTCCGCACTGTCGCTTGCTCCGAAAAGTAATCGCTTACGGTCTGTCCAGTGACGTATGCGGTTGGATAGAAAGTTTTCTGACAGACAGGAAGCAGTATGTCGTCCTGAACGGGTAACTTCAACAGAAACAAGAGTAACTTTAGGTGTGCCCCTGAGCAGCGTAATAGGTCCTCTGCTTTTTACGACTTACATAAACGATCTGGTTGATGGTATTGACAGCGGCCTTAGACTGTTTGCTAATGATTCTGTAGTCTACAGGAAAGTAGTATCACACGAAAGTTGTGAGCAAATCAATGAGGATTTGCAGAAAATAAATGCGTGGTGTAATGATTGGCACTTATCTCTCAATATTAGTAAGTGTAACCTACTGCGTATAACAAGGCGCAAAATCGCCATTAATGTATAAAATAAATGATCAGTCTTTGGAAGCGATAACATCAATCAAGTATCTGGGTGCGACTATTCGAAATGATCTCAAATAGAATGATCAGATTACACAAGTAACGGGTAAGGCGAACTCTAGATTGCGGTTTATTGGTAGAATCCTGAAGCGATGCAGCCCTTCAACAAAGGAAATAGCTTACAATACGTTAGTTCGTCCAGTCCTAGAGTATTGTTAGTCTGTATGGGACCCTTACCAGTTGGGTCTGATTCACGAAATTGAGAAGTTCAAAAGAAGAGCGGCAAGATTCGTGACTGGTACATTTAGCCATCGCGAGAGCGTTACAAATCTCATAGAAAGTTTTAAGTGGGACACACTTGCAGATAGACGACGCGCTGAACAGAGGGAGCTGCTCACTAAATTCCGAAATTCAATCTTCACCGAGGATGTAGAGCATATATTATTGCCACCAACTTTCAAATCGCGTAATGATCATTCAAAGATAAGGGATAAAAGAGCTTGCACTGAGGCGTTCAGACAGTCGTTTTTCCCTCGTGCGATACGCGAGTGGAACAGAGGGGGGAAATATGACTTTGGCGCGAATTGTGCCCTCCGCCACACACCGCTTGGTGGCTAGCGGAGTATATATGTAGATGTGGATCTAGATGAGACACGGACAATTATACTGCTGAAAGATGACATCAGCGTTGGGGGAGATATCGAGCAAACTGTCGTTGGGTCAACAAGTGAACACATAGGGGTGACCAGCCTGCGGGTCTCCGTGTTCAACAATGTACGATAAACAGTGTGCTCCGAAACACTTGTACGTGCACCAGCATGGTGCTCTTTCGGTAGAGAGTCCGTAGATCATCATCTATCCTATTTAGCAGAGCAGACAGCCTCCGAACCCCACGTTCTGTGAAGAGTCGTGGACGCCCAACCATTTAGCACCTAGTGGTAGTTTCACTGTCCTTCTACCTCTTTCCGTAGATGCCTCCGACGGTAGCAAGTGAACACTCGACCAGCTTCGACGTTTTCGAGATACTCGCTCTCAGGCTCTGCGTAATAGTAATCTGCCCTTTGTCAAAGTCACATATTTCAATGGAGTTCCCCATTTGCAGCCCATGTCTTTGCTAGGGTGATGTTCCGTCCGTGTCTGCTCTGTTTACATACTTTTGTTACGGCATCACGTGCCCGCAACGCCAAAAGGCGGCATCCAACGTTGCGGTGGGCAGCTGTCGTACCTTATCAGTGTACACCATCATTGTTATCAGTGAGTTTGACAGTGGCAATGTAGTTCGTTACTATGCAGAAAAAATTTATCGGGCTTTCAGCCGTTTGATATAAGGTAAGTCATTATTATTATTATTATTATTATTATAACAAAGATCTGCAAAAAATATTTTTTTATATTTGTTTGAAATTTGATAACTGACTTTTACCACTTTTCAGCGCTGATTTTAAAAATGCAATCCATTTTTTTCTATCACGTCAACTTTTCTCACAAAAAGGGAGTGTTTTTGGGTATAATAACAAAATTTAAGAAATTTATCAAATTTTTTCTAACGTTATAAAGTTTTATTTTATTTATAAATTGTGTTCTAAACTACATTTCCAGTACCCTTCCATTTCTCTTTAAGCTCATAAGTCCTTATAATAACGCTTTCGTTTTCTGTCGAAGCTTCTTTCATTGCTTTTCCGGCTGTTGACTCGTTGAGGATCATCTCTTTTTATCATCCAGCAGTAGTCCGCTATCATGTTGGCGTTCCATCTTCCTTGATATCTTCTTCCCATTTCTTGGATGTCTTGGTGGAATCTTTCGCCCTGCTCTTCACTAACATCACCAAGGTTTGCAGGGAAGCAGTCAAGATGTGAGGAGCATATTCTATTTTGATACGTGTCATAAGTCCAGGAACATCACTGCAAAACGCTAGTAAGAAATATCCTTTTTGTTTTTCAAACAAACTTCGACGTTTCAAGAACAAAAATAGCAGTCATCCCTATGATTTTGGGGCTCCCTCCAAACCACTGGTATTCCAAAACGTAAGGACTGCTTTTTAGGTTGAAATCATTGCCTCAGGTCTTCAACACACACTGAAAAAACTTTGTGTGAGGCCCAAGACTTAATGGTTCAAATGGCTCTGAGCACTATGTGACTTAACATCTGAGGTCATCAGTCCCCTAGAACTTAGAACTACTTGTTGTTGTTGTTGTGGTCTTCAGTCCTGAGACTGGTTTGATGCAGCTCTCCATGCTACTCTATCCTGTGCAAGCTTCTTCATCTCCCAGTACCTACTGCAACCTACATCCTTCTGAATCTGCTTAGTGTATTGATCTCTTGGTCTCCCTCTACGATTTTTACCCTCCATGCTGCCCTCCAATGCCAAATTTGTGATCCCTTGATGCCTCAAAACATGTCCTACCAACCGATCCCTTCTTCTAGTCAAGTTGTGCCACAAACTTCTCTTCTCCCCAATCCTATTCAATACCTCCTCATTAGTTACGTGATCTACCCACCTTATCTTCAGCATTCTTCTGTAGCACCACATTTCGAAAGCTTCTATTCTCTTCTTGTCCAAACTAGTTATCGTCCATGTCTCACTTCCATACATGGCTACACTCCATACAAATACTTTCAGAAACGACTTCCTGACACCTAAATCTATACTCGATGTTAACAAATTTCTCTTCTTCAGGAACGCTTTCCTTGCCATTGCCAGTCTACATTTTATGTCCTCTCTACTTCGACCATCATCGGTTATTTTACTCCCTAAATAGCAAAACTCCCTTACTACTTTAAGTATCCCATTTCCTAATCTAATTCCCTCGGCATCACCCGACTTAATTTGACTACATTCCATTATCCTCGTTTTGCTTTTGTTGATGTTCATCTTATATCCTCCTTTCAAGACACTGTCCATTCCGTTCAACTGCTCTTCCAAGTCCTTTGCTGTCTCTGACAGAATTACAATGTCATCGGCGAACCTCAAAGTTTTTACTTCTTCTCCATGAATTTTAATACCTACTCCGAATTTTTCTTTTGTTTCCTTTACTGCTTGCTCAATATACAGATTGAATAACATCGGGGAGAGGCTACAACCCTGTCTCACTCCTTTCCCAACCACTGCTTCCGTTTCATGCCCCTCGACTCTTATAACTGCCATCTGATTTCTGTACAAATTGTAAATAGCCTTTCGCTCCCTGTATTTTACCCCTGCCACCTTCAGAATTTGAAAGAGAGTATTCCAGTCAACATTGTCAAAAGCTTTCTCTAAGTCTACAAATGCCAGAAACGTAGGTTTGCCTTTTCTTAATCTTTCTTCCAAGATAAGTCGTAAGGTCAGTATTGCCTCACGTGTTCCAACATTTCTACGGAATCCAAACTGATCTTCTCCGAGGTCGGCTTCTACCAGTTTTTCCATTCATCTGTAAAGAATTCGCGTTAGTATTTTGCAGCTGTGACTTATTAAACTGATAGTTCGGTAATTTTCACATCTGTCAACATCTGCTTTCTTTGGGATTGGAATTATTATATTCTTCTTGAAGTCTGAGGGTATTTCGCCTGTCTCATACATCTTGCTCACCAGATGGTAGAGTTTTGTCATGACTGGCTCTCCCGAGGCCATCAGTAGTTCTAATGGAATGTTGTCTACTCCCGGGGCCTTGTTTCGACTCAGGTCTTTCAGTGCTCTGTCAAACTCTTCACGCAGTATCTTATCTCCCATTTCGTCTTCATCTACATCCTCTTCCATTTCCATAATATTGTCCACAAGTACATCTCCCTTGTATAAACCCTCTATATACTCCTTCCACCTTTCTGCCTTCCCTTCTTTGCTTAGAACTGGGTTTCCATCTGAGCTCTTGATATTCATACATGTGGTTCTCTTCTCTCCAAAGGTCTCTTTAATTTTCCTGTAGGCAGTATCTATCTTACCCCTAGTGAGACAAGCCTCTACATCCTTACATTTGTCCTCTAGCCATCCCTGCTTAGCCATTTTGCACTTCCTGTCGATTTCATTTTTGAGACGTTTGTATTCCTTTTTGCCTGCCTCATTTACTGCATTTTTATATTTTCTTCTTTCATCAATTAAATTCAATATTTCTTCTGTTACCCAAGGATTTCTATTAGCCCTCGTCTTTTTACCTACTTGATCGTCTGCTGCCTTCACCACTTCATCCCTCAGAGCTACCCATTCTTCTTCTACTGTATTTATTTCCCCCATTCCTGTCAATTGTTCCCTTATGCTCTCCCTGAAACTCTCTACAACCTCTGGTTCTTTCAGTTTATCCAGGTCCCATCTCCTTAAATTGCCACCTTTTTGCAGTTTCTTCAGTTTCAATCTGCAGTTCATAACCAATAGATTGTGGTCAGAAGCCACATCTGCCCCTGGAAATGTCTTACAATTTAAAACCTGGTTCCTAAATCTCTGTCTTACCATTATATAATCTATCTGAAACCTGTCAGTATCTCCAGGCTTCTTCCATGTATACAGCCTCCTTTCATGATTCTTGAACCAAGTGTTAGCTATGATTAAGTTATGCTCTGTGCAAAATTCTACAAGGCGGCTTCCTCTTTCATTCCTTCCCCCCAATCCATATTCACCTACTATGTTTCCTTCTCTCCCTTTTCCTACTGACGAATTCCAGTCACCCATGACTATTAAATTTTCGTCTCCCTTCACTACCTGAATAATTTCTTTTATCTCGTCATACATTTCATCTATTTCTTCATCATCTGCAGAGCTAGTTGGCATATAAACTTGTACTACTGTAGTAGGCATGGGCTTTGTGTCTATCTTGGCCACAATAATGCGTTCACTATGCTGTTTGTAGTAGCTAACCCGCACTCCTATTTTTTTATTCATTATTATACCTACTCCTGCATTACCCCTATTTGATTTTGTATTTATAACCCTGTAATCACCTGACCAAAAGTCTTGTTCCTCCTGCCACCGAACTTCACTAATTCCCACTATATCTAACTTTAACCTATCCATTTCCCTTTTCAAATTTTCTAACCTACCTGCCCGATTAAGTGATCTGACATTCCACGCTCCGATCCGTAGAACGCCAGTTTTCTTTCTCCTGATAACGACGTCCTCTTGAGTAGTCCCCGCCCGGAGATCCGAATGGGGGACTATTTTACCTCCGGAATATTTTACCCAAGAGGACGCCATCATCATTTAATCATACAGTAGAGCTGCATGTCCTCGGGAAAAATTACGGCTGTAGTTTCCCCTTGCTTTCAGCCGTTCGCAGTACCAGCACAGCAAGGCCGTTTTGGTTAATGTTACAAGGCCAGATCAGTCAATCATCCAGACTGTTGCCCCTGCAACTACTGAAAAGGCTGCTGCCCCTCTTCAGGAACCACATGACAGACATCCATGCCCTAGGCAGGATTCGAACCTGCGACCGTAGCGGTCGCGCGGTTCCAGACTGTAGCGCCTAGAACCGCTGGGCCTCCCAGACCGGCCCCAAGACTTGTCTTGATGGCCTAACTTTATAGCAAAATAGGCGAAATATGCTTTTTCAACAAAATCGGAAAAGTTTCTTTGTTGTTTTTTAACGGTATGGTTACCACAAATGTAGCACAAGCAATCTGGTGAGTTTATACATCCTTTGGTAGCCATTGTCCATAAAACAACTTCAAAACACAAGAAAAATGAATTTTTTCACTATTTTTCCCGAAATCAGCGTTGAAAACACTATCAAAATCAGTTAACAAATTTGAAACAATTTTTATGTCGCAGACCTCTGTTATTATTATTATTATTATTATTATTATTATTATTATCATCTCACTCATGCACTAATACTTTTTTACTGTGCCAGTGTTCGGAAACAACATCTATTGACTTACAGCCGTAGTTCCTTTCTTTTGGTTTGATACTTTGATCTGTGAACCACTAACGACTTCATGGCTTCGAATCATGGAAAGCTGCCACACTACACGTCTCACGGCTTAACCCAATAGTTCACTTCTAATCTATTTACCACAATAAGAGTCAGTTATTTCCGTATAAATTTATAAGATTCACTCTCCTACAGCAGCAAACAAGTTTCATGTTCCACGAAATACATTGAAAAGAAGAGATGCAGGAAGAAATAGAGGTGCAATAGGTGGCAAAATGACTATCGGTAGCTGAAGGAGTGTATTCAGTGAAGAACAAGAAGAAGAAATACTTAATTAAATTTCTGAAATGAAAAAGCGGTTTTGCATATTTACGGTAAACGAGGTACTTAGCATCCCTGCTGGCGTAAGGGAACAAAATGTATTAATGGCCTACGCGGAAAACTAGCTACCCACTGGCCAAATTTTCTCCTTGGGCACGGAAAGTGGACACCACGTAAGCCTTCAGGAAAAAGCACTTCGTTCCTATACATTATTTGCTTTTTCACTTAGAAATTTTTGATGTGGTACCTTATAATACGTAGAGTCAAAATGTGCAAACGGCAAGACACAATCAACAACTATGGTTGGTTAAATTTCAGTTGCATTTTGAGCGGCCAATGCACCCAACTTTTCCATAATAACAATAATAATAATAATAATAATAATAATAAAGGACATAAATATTAAATATACTATTGATTAGCTTAGCATAATTGAAATCGTATTTAGTGAAATGAGAGAAGCAAGGACTCTGTGACAACTAGGAGGGAAAATTAACTGGGGAAGGGTTTTGAAGAGAGTGAAATGCAGAGAAATGTATGGCAGACATAGCTAGAGTAATAGACGGTTGATCACTAGTTGCATTAGTTGTCTTTTGAATTTTGAAAGGAATTTAATTTCTCTGATATTTCGAGCAGAACGATTCCAAAGAGTGGTTTCTGATACAGAAATGGTTTCTGATAAGAGAGCCGTATTATGTAGTATTACAGTCGAGATGTTAAGTTGTTGAGAATGCTTATTTTTCCTGTGCTGTTCAGTATATAAATAAGTTTTGCTATTTGGGGAGCAAAATAACTGATGATGGTCGAAGTAGACAGGATATAAAATGTAGACTGGCAATGGGAAGGAAAGCGTTTCAGAAGAAGAGAAATTTGTTAACATCGAGTATTGATTTAAGTGTCAGGAAGTCGTTTCTGAAAGTATTTGTATGGGGTGTAGCCATGTATGGAAGTGAAACATGGACGGTAAATAGTTTGGACAAGAAGAGAATAAAAGCTTTCGCAATGTGGTGCTGCAGAAGAATGCTGAAGATTAGATGGGTAGATCACATAACTAATGAGGAGGTATTGAATAGAATTGGGGAGAAGAGGAGTATGTGGCACAACTTGACTAGCGGAAGGGATCGGTTGGTAGGACATGTTCTGAGGAATCAAGGGATCGCCAATATGGTATTTGAGGGCAGCTTGGAGGGTAAAAATTGTAAAGGGAGACCTAGAGATGAATACACTAAGCAGATTCAGAAGGATGTAGGCTGCAGTACGTACTGGGAGATGAAGCAGCTTGGACAGGATAGAGTAGCATGGAGAGCTGCATCAAACGAGTCTCAGGACTGAAGACCACAACACACAACAACAATACTCTTTCGTTTTCCAGTACGCGTTCCTCCTTGGAAATTACGTCGACGACGTTGTGAAAACGCCTGCCACGTAATGGTGTCCACATTCGAGTAATGAGGAAGAAGTCACTGGATGCTATGTCATGGGAATGCGGAGGGTGACACCCAAGAAAAGCCTTAAATATTGACAGGTGCATGTATGACTGAAAAAACTGTACAATTAAAAAATGACAGCATTTGTAGTAATCAGTTTTCAGTTTCGCCTTCATACCTCTCGATGTTTGTCTCTTCCAAATCAAACAAAGGCAACGTATAACTTATTGCAAAATATATTAAGAATTCATAGCACAAATCCATTCAGTAAGTTACTGAGTACGTTTAGAGAAGTGATTCCCAACCCCTGAGTACAGTGAGTCATCAAATAGGACCATTTACCCCTCTGCCCACCATCGACAACTTTACCACCTAATGAAAGTTTAGAAAGTAAATGATTGTTCTTTGAACACTTATTTTTAAAACAATAGATATGCGATATTTAATTTTTGTTGGTGGTTTATTAACCCACGAAATGATGGATAATGATTATTGGCACTGCTTATTTCAACCAACTTCTTCATCGAGTGATGAAGCAACGCTCAGTGCATCACAAATGTTACCTATAATTCACTCTCTGAAAAGAATACTAACTATCGACACTGAAAGAGGACACATGCCACAGAAAATACTTCCTCTACACCACTTCTCTCTCTAGTGACATTTGCTTTACCCACGCCCGGCACCCTCATTTCAAATCAACTAAATTAAAATGTGTGCACTGTGCTTACAACTACTGTTTGCAAAATCATTTGACTGCTGGACATCTTACCTTGTAAATGACAGATACTGTAAGACTTCAGGTGTCAATGATTTGTGTCTCACTACTTCCACTAATAATAATAATAATAATAATAAGAAGAAGAAGAAGAAGAAGAAGAAGAAGAACTAAAAGAAAAATATAGACAAAGACTAACAAAAATACAGAAAACAGAACTGACAGCAAGAAACAAGACAAAAGCTATAAATACTTATGCTATACCAATATTGACCTATTCATTTGGAGTAGTGAAATGGAGTAACACAGACCTAGAAGCACTCAATACACTTACACGATCACAGTGGCACAAATATAGAATACATCACATACATTCAGCAACAGAAAGATTCACATTAAGCAGAAAGGAACGACAGGTAGACAATTTAATAAAATTCTTTATAGAACGAGCAGAAACTAGCAAAATACACAAAGCAATCACTCATATAAATACATCGGTTACACCATTGCTATTTCATAACCACTTCTACAACCCTTTAGATCACATAACATCAACAGATACAAAGAAAGTAAATTGGAAAAAGAAAACACTACATGGCAAGCACCCATATCATCTAACACAGCCACACATCGATCAAGACGCATCCAACACATGGCTAAGAAAAGGCAATATATACAGTGAGACGGAAGGATTCATGATTGCAAAACAGGATCAAACAATAAACACCAGATATTACAGCAAGCATATTATTAAAGATCCCAATACCACAACAGATAAAAGCAGACTTTGCAAACAACAAATAGAAACAGTAAATCACATCACAAGCGGATGTACAATACTAGCAAAAACAGAGTACCCCAGAAGACATTACAATGTAGCAGAAATAATACATCAAGAATTTGCCACACAACATAAACTAATAAAACAATACGTTCCCACATACAAGTATGCACCACAAAATGTACTGGACAATGATGAATACAAATTATACTGGAACAGAACCATTATAACAGATAAAACAACACCACATAACAAACCTGACATCATACTCACCAATAAAAAGAAGAAATTAACACAACTAATCGAAATATCCATACCCAATACAACAAATATACAGAAGAAAACAGGAGAACAAATTGAAAAATACATCCAACTGGCTGAGGAAGTCAAGGACATGTGGCATCAGGATAAACTTGACATTTTATTAATTGTAGTATCAACTACAGGAGTCATACTACATAATATCCACCAGTACATCAACGCAATACAGCTACATCCAAACGTATATATACAACTACAGAAATCTGTAATTATTGATACATGTTCAATTACCCGGAAGTTCCTAAATGCAATGTAACATATACCGTACAGTTAAAAGGAAGTCATGCTTGATCAAGGTCCGCGTCACTTTCCATTTTTAACCAGACAAAGTCTGAGAAAGGAAAGAAATGATAAAAATATTGTGTAGTCCCTATAGCCATGTAACAGCAGTTCGAAATGAATATTGAAGCAATTTCTGTGCTATTGCATGAATGACCTACAACTCGGAGGAGACATATTAGTGAGATTTTTAAGTATGTGTAGTGATATGTCTGAATTTTACTATCTTAGGTGCATGACACAAAGTACTTGGGTAGTGGGTGACTATGTGATGATGACAATGTTCATATATTCGTTTCACAAGCTGCAGGGGGGGGGGGGATGATGGGAAGGGGGAATGGGGGACAATGTTATTATTTGTAATTTCTGTAATCAGTATTACAATTTTATGAATTAATAATAGTAACAACTATCTTCCAAAAACGTACTTTTATGACTGGAACACAGCTGTAATCTTCTGTTTTTAAATTTTACGCCTCCTAGGGTAATTACCATCGGACTGAGAACCGCTGGTTTAGGATATATCAAATGCTACAGCAATCCGAACCTGAGTATTGCATCCTGTATGATTTGAAACGGAGTTTTATAAATAGAATTAATAATAATTTGCAGAACTGCTGCAAGTTAATAACCCAAAGTTCAAAAGCTGTTTTGCAGCACCATTCATCACTTCTCGCTACAGCAGAAGAGCCCGCTTCCGCTTGAGTCTGGAAGAGAAGTCGAAAAATTAATTTAATAAATATCTTTCTTGGAAGGGGGAGGAGGAATAACCTACGTGGCACCCTAACAATTTTCTGTCCGAACTGCAAACGTGCGGGATTCTGAGAAGCTGTATTTAATTTGATACGGCCACTCTGCAGAGAGGCCATTTTCTGTTGCAGTTCGAATACCCGGAGCGCGGCTGAGATAGTATTAATCCACTGACCTCATTCGTGGCTTCTTTCTGCGAATTGCCTGCCAGTGCAACCAACGTGCCCATTTTCAGTGCAACGTCCCACCATCTCATAAAACAGGGCATCAAACGCCGCCATAAAGATATACGCTGGAACGGGCCGTCCGCTCTGCTGTATCTGATTAAAGAAAAGCTCTCTGATAAAATCAGTCATTCGAGGGCATCCGTGTAATAACCTCCGCCCTTTGAAGTGTACTTCGTTCAGTCTGCGCTTTCTGCCGGTAAAAAGGTACAAAATGTAGAGGTATTCGGGCGGAGCCTGTGTGTGGTGCAAGTCAACGCAGTCTGCGGTACTGTGGATAATTTTTTTATTCAGTATCAGTCACAGATGTGAAAAGGCAGACAGAGGTTGATACGGTAGCCCAAACTGATACGTATTCATTTGCAGTCTCATTCGTATGTAGCTGTGTTTACCATTTCTAAACCGTGCGACGAAGTCAAATGACTTTGTTGGTTTATGGTTCCCTGAAACATAATATCCCCGAACAGGGAAGCTTTTATTTTTTCTTAATTGTGTATCTACACACACCGTCCACGACCCAAAGTATAGTGTATGGCGGGGAGTTCTTTCTACCACTGCTAATTTTCTTTCTAGTCTCATTCACAAATGCAGAGAGCGGAAACCTTTTTGTCTCTATGCCTCGGCACAAACCATAGTTGAACTTATTTCGTCCTGTTTGAAGCGAGCGTTGGCGGCATCACAAACGATCTGCAGCCTGTCATGTACGCTGGTTCTCTGACCGTTCCCAATAGCGTTCCCGAAAAGCTCTACATCTACATTTATATTCCGAAATCTGTCTTACAGTGTGCGGTCGAGGCTACCACCGACACCAGTGCATATTTATTTAGTTGCATGTTTAGTTATATGTTCCACAGATCGTATGAACTTTTTTTTCACCGAAATGATGCGGAACTGCTTAGTTTAAAGGATATATAAATAAACATGGTCAGTAATAACATTAACGAACGCATTATACTTTAGTCCTACTCATGCAGCTACACTTGAGAACTAGGTGCTTCTTTTGTATTTTGTTTTGTACTGGCAATCGGTCTTTAAATAGAAATTAGTCCATGGGTCAGAAGAAATGACCAGGAGAAACGATTTTAGGCTAAATTTAAAACTTGCTTTGCTACCTGTCAGACATTTCATGTTATTGTGCACAGTACCAAAAAATTTTTGTTTCTGCATATTGAACCCATTTCTGAAACACCAACAGCCGCCAATATTGGCTAACAAAGGTTCAGTTTTTAATTTGATGCTCAGCTATGGGCAACATTACACAAATTGTGAGTGACTATTTGTGACGAACTGCATTACCTAATATACACTCTAATTGGAAGACAAAGAAAAATGGCGCACGAAGAAGGAATTATCCGAATATGCTGGAAATCACTAGACATGATGTACATGTGCAGACAAACGAAAGACTACACTTTCAGAAAAATTGGATGATTTATTCGAGAGAGAGTTCCACAAACTGAACATGTCAACATCTACATCTAAGTGCCTGGCAGAGGGTTCATCGAACCATTTTCATACTACTTCTCTACCATTCCACTCTCGAATGGCGCGTGGGAGAAACGAACACCTAAATCTTACCGTTCGAGCTCTGATTTCTCTTATTTTATTATGATGATCATTTCTCCCTACGTAGGTGGGTGTCAAAAAAATATTTTCGCATTCGGATGAGAAAGATGGTGATTGAAATTTCGTAAATATATTTCGCCGCAAAGAAAACAGCCTTTGTTTCAGTGACTGCCACCCCAACTGGCGTATCATATCAGTGACACTCTCACCCCTATTGTGCGATAACACGAAACGAGCTGCCCTTCTTTGCACTTTTTCGAAGTCCTCCGTCAATCCTACCTGATAAGGATCCCAAACCGCGAAGCAATATTCCAGCAGAGGACGGACATGTGAGATGTAGCCTGTCTCTTTAGTGGGTTTGTCGCATGTTGTAAGTGTTCTGCCAACAAAGCGCAGTCTTTGTTTGCCCTCCCCCACAATATTATCTGTGTGATCTTTCCAATTTAAGTTCCTCGTAATTGTAATTCCTAGGTATTTTGTCGAATTGACAGCCCTTAGATTAGTGCGATTTATCGTATACCCAAAATTTATCAAAAATGGTTCAAATGGCTCTGAGCACTATGGGACTCAACTGCTGTGGTCATAAGTCCCCTAGAACTTAGAACTACCTAAACCTAACTAACCTAAGGACATCACACACATCCATGCCCGAGGCAGGATTCGAACCTGCGACCGTAGCGGTCGTGCGGTTCCAGACTATAGCGCCTTTAACCGCTCGGCCACTCCGGCCGGCTCAAAATTTATCGGATTTCTTTTAGCATCCATGTGGATGACTTCGCTCTTTTCTGTGTTTGGTGCCAATTGCCACTATTCGTACCATACAGAAATTCTTTCTAGATCATTTTGTAATTGGAATTGATTATGTGATGATTTTACTAGACGGTAAATTACAGCGTCATCTGCAAACAATCTAAGGAGGCTGCTCAGATTATCACCTAGATCATTTATGTAAATCAGAACAGCAGAGGGCCTATGACACTACCTTGTTGAACGCCAGATATCACTTCTGCTCTACTCGATGATTTACCGTCTATCTCTACGAACTGTAACCTCTCTGAGAGGAAATCACGAATCGTCACATAACTGAGACGGTACTCCATATTCACGCAATCTAATTAATAGCCGCTTGTGAGGAACGGCATCAAAAGCCTACTGGAAATTTAGGTATATGGAATCGATCTGGGATCCCTTGTCGACAGCACTCATTACTTCATGGGAAAAAAGAGCTGGCTGTGTTGCACAAGAACGATATTTTCTGTATCTGCGTAGGTACATCTATGGCTCTAAAGCGGGCAGTTATTCGGTTTGGCAAAGATTGATATATTTGTTGGATGTTCTCCTAAGGGATAGCGTCCCATATTCTGTCCAGTTGGCGCGTTAGATCGTCAAAATTCCAAGCTGGTTGGAAGGCCCCGTCCATAATTCTCCGAATGTTCTCATTTGGGGAGAGACTTAGTGACCTTGTTGGCCAAGGTAATCTCTGGCACACACAAGGATAGCCAGTAAAACTCTCGCCCTGAGCGGGCAGCCATTTTCTTGCTGAAATGAAAACCCAAGATGGCTTGCCATGAATGGCAATAAAACGGTGCATAGAATATCATCGGCATACCGCTGTGCTGTAACTGTGCCGTAGATGACAACCGAATGGGTAATGCTATGAAAAGAAATGACACCTTAGTTCATCACTTCTGATTTTGGGGCAATATGGCGGGCGACAGTCAGGTTAACTGCTATCCAGAGCGTCTCCACATACGTCTTCGGTCTGGAATCACGTTGACTGGAGTAAAAATGTCCGCTTCGAGATGAGCCCCGATGAAACGCGAAGACGTGTCTGGATGCGCCCCGGATTCGGGTGGGATACAGACCCGACTGTTGCCTGCCCTGCTACGGTCGCAGGTTCAAATCCTGCCTCGGGCATGGATGTGTGTGATGTCTTTAGGTTAGTTAGGTTTGAGTAGCTCTAAGTTCTAGGGGACTGATGACCACAGATGTTAAGTCCCATAGTGCTCAGAGCCATTTGAACCATTTTGTTGCCTGCCACAAGTCCCTACAACTTGGAGTCATGGACTGACGTCCCGTTTCTTTTCATAGCACAACCCCTTTGGTTGTCAACTGTGGCACAATTTCAGATGGGGCATATCGGCGTTATTCTACGCCTCGTTCTCTTGCCCTTCCTGGGAAGGCATCCTGGGTTGACATTTCGCAAGATAATGCTCGCCTGCACACTTCGAGAGTTTCTATTGCTTGTCTTCGTGTTTGCCAAATCCTACATTGCCCGGTAAAGTCGCCTTATTTCGCCCAATTGGTAACCTTTTGGAGCATTATGAGCAGGGCACTCCAACTAACTCGGGATTTTGACGATCCAACGCGCCAGTTGGTCAGAATCTGGCACGGCTTTCCTCAGGAAGATGTCCAACAACTGCAGCTATCACTGCTAACTATATCTATCATTGCCAGAGGTGGATCAACGCGTAATTGAGTTGCTCAGTTTCTAAAGCTCATTCTCTTGAATAAGTCATCCTACACTACTGGCCATTGAAATTGCTACACCACGAAGATGACCTGCTACAGATGTGAAATTTAACCGACAGGAAGAAGATGCTGTGAAATGCAAATGATTAGCTTTTCAGAGCATTCACACAACGTTGGCGCCGGTGGCGACACCTACAACGTGCTGACATGAGGAAAGTTTCCAACCAATTTGTCATACACAAACAGCAGTTGATCGGCGTTGCCTGGTGATTCGTTGTTGTGATGCCTCGTATGAGGAGGAGAAATGCGTACCATCACGTTTCCGACTTTGATAAAGGTCGGATTGTAGCCCATCGCGATTGCGGTTTATCGTATCGCGACATTGCTGCTCGCGTTGGTCGATATCCAATGACTGTTAGCAGAATATGGAATCGGTGGGTTCAGTAGGGTAATACGGAACGCCGTGCTGGATCCCAACGGCCTCGTATCACTAGCAATCGAGGTGACAGGTATCTTATCCGCATGGCTGTAACGGATCGTGCAGCCACGTCTCGATCTCTGAGTCAACTGATGGCCAGCACATTCTCCACATCTCTCACCAACTGAGAACGTCTGGTAAATGGTGGCCGAGTAACTGGCTCGTCACAATACGCTTCGGGAAAACTGAATTAAGTGTTTGACGAACTGAAACTGTGTATTTACCTCAGCTTCGAACACTTGTTCGACGCCGGCCGGAGTGGCCTAGCGGTTCTAGGCGCTTCAATCCGGAACCGCGCGACCGATACGGTCACAGGTTCGAATCCTGCCTTGGGAATGGATGTGTCTGATGTCCTTAGGTTGAAACGTCCCCTTAGAAAAATTATACATGACTGTGCTTAAACTGTCACACAGTACTTTTAGCGCAACGCAGTCTGACTTTCAATAATCCCTACAAAAGAATGGCCCTGACTAAAAATAACCTATACCTTTCATGAATCACTTACCTCACAAAAATCTTCGTTACTCGAACTACTGCAATACAGCGAGCGCCACTACTGCCAGCTAAATAAAAGATTCAAACTACTGAAGGCACTAACTACCGATAGGCATAGTTAGCAAATGAAAGATTTTGATAGAGAACAAACAATGTATTTACTTTAACAGTGTTCAAAAGTGATAATATATATGTCAGTTCATGATATCCTGTATTATAAATTTACTCTTTCTGGCGGACACACGTCCAGATCGTTCGCTCTTAAAATTCTGCCATCTCTCTCCCCACATCCACCAGTGCTGGCGTCTCACCTCCAACTGCGCAACGCTACGCGCTGTTAACAGCCAAGTGCCCAACGCTACAATAGCGACTATTGCAACAATGCCGACCAGCCTCAGACTGCACACAGCACAGCCAGTGATTTTCATACGGAGCGCTACGTGGCGTTACCAACATAAAAACCTAAACAGCCTACTGGCAAGGTTAGTTAGGTTTAAATAGTTCTAAGTTCTAGGGGACCGATGACCTCCGATGTTAAGTCCCATAGTGCTCACAAGGGAACCTCCCCATCGCACCCCCCCTCAGATTTAGTTATAACTTGGCACAGCGGATAGGCCTTGATAAACTGAACACAGATTAATTGAGAAAACAGGAAGAAGTTGTGTGGAACTGTGAAAAAATAAGCAAAATATACAAACTGAGTAGTCCATGGGACACATAGCCAACATCAAGGAGGTCGTGAGCTCAGCAGTGCCGTGGTCCCGTGGTAGCGTGAGCAGCTGCAGAAAGAGAGGTCCTTGGTTCAAGTCTTCCCACGAGTGAAAATTTTACTTTCTTTATTTTTGCATAGTTATTATCTGTCCGTTCGTTCATTGACGTCTCTGTTCACTGTAATAAGTTTAGTGTCTGTGTTTTGCGACCGCATCGCAAAACCGTGCGATTAGTAGACGAAAGGACGTGCCTCTCCAATCGGAACCGAAAACATTTGATCACAAGGTCATAGGTCAACCGATTCCTCCACAGGAAAACACATCTGATATATTCTATACGACACTGGTGACGGCATGTGCGTCACATGACAGGAATATGTTATCGACCCACCTAACTTGTACACTTGGCGAATGGGTAAAAAGATTCTTTTACCTTGCCCGATTTAGGTTTTCTTGTGGATGTGATAATCACTCCCAAAAAAGTGATGAAAACATAAGAGTTTGTCACATAAACTGAAAATAAAAAATTAAAGTTTTCACTCGATGTAAGATTTGAACCAAGGACCTTTCGCTCCGCAACTGCTCACGTTACCACGAGACCACGGCACTGCTGTGGTCTCTGTGTCCTTGATATTGCATATCTTCCCATGAACTACTCAGTTTGTATATTTTGCTTATTTTTTCACAGTTCCACACAACTTCTTCCTGTTTTCTCAATTGATCTGTGTTCGGTTTTTCAAGGCCTATCCACTGTGCCAACTTATAACTAAATCTGAGGGGGGTGCGATGGGGAGGTTCCCTTGTCAGAGCCATTTGAATTTGGACTTAAGACGACTCACCTATGGTCAGTATCTGTTAAACTTTCTGGCGCTCTTCAAATTGATACTGAATTGATTCGCCTACTTGTGTGGCGGTGTAGGAGGCGAGCTCTGTTTGAACAGCTCTTTCTTTTCAGATGGTGCATGTGAGTGGGGCGATGGGGGGTTGATAAAATGATAAAAATCCTGTCCACTTCCCCTCCTCCCACGACCTTCTTCTGACCCCCTACCACTCCACTTGGTACGCTCATGTCCTCAACGACTAAACGTTTAAAACTGTAAAACTGCTCTCGCTATGGCCTTCGGCATAAAGGAGTTGGAGCAATGCAGGGGTACAACTTGTTAAGTGAAGACAAGCAGAGCTAGTGCGTATCGAAAATTGTCTTCCTCGAAGTACAGACAGGCGCCCGTTACTCGGGCACGATGGGGAACTTTGCTGAAGTGAATCGCCGGAGACTTTAAGACGGCAGTCAGGGCAACTTCAGACTATAGAAAGAGGAGCAACGGCCAGGGGTGGCAGCGAGGAGGTTAACTGCTTCCGGCAGTAGTTCCGAGGGCGCTAAGTGGTGTCAGGCGCACACGTGTCGACACCTTGCAAACGAGCTCACTTCTCTCCGATAATCGATGGAGGTGGGGACGGCGGCTGTTTCTGGAACAGCGCTAGGAGCTAACTTTGGTAGTAAGGTGAAAAATCCGGAATGCGTAACGTGTCAACGATCCGAAAATTGCTCTCCGTTACGACGGGCAAGTTTTTCGGCACAAAAGTGAAGAGTTTTCAAGTTATGAAGAGATCAGCGTTTCATTCCGGGAAGGAGAAGGGAAATTATACTGCTACAATGTTATTAGGTCTACAACTTTGCTTCCGCCGTTTTGCAATAGACGGCAAAAGTGGGGTTCAGGTGGTTGGTCATAGGCGTAATACAATAAGCTTACGCATCTGTAAACATAATGCCATAAAAATATTAGTAGATTTGTAATTGCACCATAACGTTATTCTCGATTCAGTACGTCAACTTACGTACCCATTTCTCGCCATTTGCGGGAAGTTTTATTTTTCTGCTATAACATGAATAAATCTCTCGGCTGTGGCTCTTAAAATGCTGGTTAGGATCCATGGTGAGGGTACTATTAGTGGAAGAACGCACAGAGAATGTTTTCAACGCCTTAAGGATTTTTAAGTCGAAGACCGGCATGGCGGTGGAAGTCAGTCACAGGAAATCATTATCGAAAGCAATTGATGAGTTAGCCGGCCAGTGTAGCCGAGCGGTTCTAGGCGCTTCAGTCTGGAACCGCGCGACCGCTACGGTCGCAGGTTCGAATCCTGCCTCGGGCATGGATGTGTGTGATATCCCTAGGTCAGTTAGGTTTAAGTAGTTCTAAGTTCTAGGGGACTAATGACCTCAGATGTTGAGTCCCATAGTGCTCAGAGCCATTTGAACCATTTGAATTGATGCGTTGGAGCTCAGCACTGAAACACAAACGACCACAATACAGCGATAGACACAAAGGTAATTCTGCAGCAGGTCAGTGTTCGAGCCCATATCGAAAAACCCGTCAAAATATACATCGAAACGTTAAAATGGGAAGTCCTATCCCTCCCGCCGTATTCTCGATACGTTGCTCTCTCTGACTACCATCTTTTTTGATCAGTGGGCATACAGTCTGGCTGACCAGCACTTCCGATCATACGAACAAGTGCAAAATTGAATAGCTTCATGGATCCCCACAAAAGGCACCCAGTTCTTCCGCCACGGGATTTGTATGCTATCCGAAGGATGGGAGAATGAAGTGGCCATGGATGGGAAATCCTATGAATCATAATTTTTTTGTAAGTTTTTCACAATAAAGCCCCAAACTTCGAGAAAAACGGCGGCAAAGTTGTAGACCTAGTACATTTTTAATTACGCAGTCAGAGTTCATAGCATGGTTCCTCGCGTACTAGTAATACCAGAATGTCTGTCACAAGTGTTCGTAATGAACGAATTTACGGTAAAAAATGGACGCCAAAAAAAAGGCACTGTGCAACACTGTATTAACATAAACGAAAATATCTTCTTTCAGGTGGGTGTTAATCGGGAACACCCGAGTGGACAGTTTAATTCCAGTTATAGCGTATTTGTTTACACAATGACGGGGGGGGGGGGGGGGGGGGGGACAAACGCAACAGCAAGAAGGGGCTTGCGACATGTACGAAAGGTGGAAGGCGTGTTTCCACATCTGAAAGATAATTTCTATTCAGATTTCCTGCCAGTCGCATAACATTAGCGCTAGTGACGCCTCTACGAGGATGCAAATCAGGTTTGCTTCAAATACGGGCGTTAACGGTCGTGAGCGTTAGTTACTTTTCACGTTAGAGATAGTGAGTTGATGTTAGTCAAGAATGCCTTCAATGCACCAAAAACACCATTATCAAAACCTCACTGTGTTTGTACGAGGTCGTGTAATACGGCTACGAGAAATTGGAAGTTTCTTCCAGAATACTATAAAAGGACTTGGCAGGTATGTAACCACTGTACATGGTTTATGGCAGTGGTGGTCGCCGGAAGGTACGACTGAAACAAGATCCGTCTCCGGACGGCCACGTGTTAGTACCGAGAGAGAAGACCATCGTGTTCGGCGTACGACTCACGCGCATCATGTTGCATCTGCAGCAGCAATTGGCACCACAGTGACAGAATAACTGTTACAATTGGGTTACTTCAAGGACTGCTCCGAGCCAGATGCCTTGTAGCGTACATTCCACTGATCGCAAACCACCGTCTTTTACGACTTCACTGGTGCCAAGGGAGAGCTCACTGGAGGCCCAGAGTGGAGGTCTGATACGTTTCCTGACGAAGGCCGGTTCTGCTTCGATGCCAGTGATGGCCGGTTGTTGGCAGAGTTGGCAGGTGAACACCTGTCTGTGGCTACACACACTGCACCTACACCTGCAGTTATGTCGGGCGTGAAATTTCGTATGACAGGACTCAGCTGGTTTTTGCAATCTATCTGTACTGTTAATTTCAACCTTCTGCATTCTTCCAGTTAAGTATAAATTAAACCATTTGTGCATTGTCCCATTCATACCACAATACCTAAGCCGGCTAACGTTAATCACTGACATATGTTATCTCAACATATGTATTCCAGAACTTTCATTACTTTACATTAATTATTTCTTGCCGTTGGAATTTTTTTCCATCAGTGAATTTAATAATAGCGCCTTGTGTGGTATGGTATATGAAGACATACTAATTGTAAGGGACAAATTGGTTGTTTAGAGGAATTGCGGAACGAACTGTCCGTAAAATCCCATAAATAAGATATTTCAAGAACATGAAAAGAAATCTATTTTTCGCAAAGCTCCATGTTTCAGATCTATAAACAGTATTGCGTACTTTTAAATGGTACTTTCTGCCCGAAATTTTATTCATAATAATCGACTACGGATACTTACCATTGTTAACTGCAAACATAAGTGTAGTTAACACGGGTTTGCGTTGACTTACCACTGTTTGTTTGCTGGTGAATTATGGAAGCTTTACTGTGAAACATCTCAAAAAGACAAATTTAACCTAAAATTAATCTGTGATTCAGCAGAGTCTAAAATTGACTTTGGCAAGCACCTTACTACAGCACGTAAAAAATGTCAAAGCTGGTCCATAACATATATGCAATCACCGTATTACGTAAATTCGAGGGAAAAATGAGAAGGGACAGAACTTAACATTTTAACTTGGTGTAGTTAAATATTCATAATTACCTGATTAGTAACAACTTTTAAAAATAATTTGAGTTCCAGAACACATTCAGGAAATTTAACTGAGTTGCAGTTACTCACATCATCCTAGGATTCGTACAAATCGGTCCTGTAAAGCATGTTCCTGGCGCGAACGCCAGAAGCGTTGCCATTATGGGCTGCCATCTTTCAGGCATCTACCATTGTTTACATGCTTACATCCTGACGAAGTTGCCATTAGCGAGAACCTAAAATTAGAGGTACATCTGCCATTTCTCAGTCTATCGTAGGGCTATCATCTAATGTGAATCAGGAACATCACACTGCATTTTATATGCAATAACTGAACTTTTGAAACATATTTCCATTCAGATAGATATGCAACTCGTAATTGAGATAGCATCAGAATTACCGACACCTCCGTGCCTCAAGTAAGGTAATCCGCTATGTGCCACCAGTAGATAATCTCTCTCTTGCTCGTCCTCAATCCTGTGTTTCATTTTCTCGCTCCGTTCGTGTCTTCTGTTTACCTGCGTGTGTGACTTTTTTGACTGGCAAAGCGTTGTTTACCGGTCATGTAATAACTATCCCGTATCCAAGCTCTTCCGCCACTTATTTCAGCGCCTTTTTACCACATTCACTTGTGTAAGCTTCATTATATACGTAATTATGACACTTTATCAAAATACGCTCTAAGACAAAAGAAAGAGGCACCACTAAGTAATTATCCCAATGGGTTGGAAATCGATAGATGTGATGTACATGTACAGATGAGAAACAATTGATTACAGTTTCGAAAATTGATGATTTATTCAAGACAAACAGTTCCACAAATTGAGCAACTCTATAACAAATTGGTCCACCTCTCGACCTTATGAAAGCAGCTATTGGGCTTGGCACTGACTGACAGAGTCGTTATACGAGGGTTAGAACTTAAATAGTGCCAAATATTTTTTAACAACTGATACGAAAGAGTTACATGTTTGCACCTGTTACTGTCCTTCAGAGTAGACACCAGTGTTGTGTAGGACCCGTTACCAGCGATGTGGAAGGTGTAGCATACCGTTAGCAGAGCCTGTTCTGTTGACGGTGCGAATGGAGCGGTCTACTGTCTGTCGAATCTCTGGAACAGTTCTGAAGCGAATGCCACGAAGTGGTTCCTTTTTATTCGGAATCAAATCAAAGTCACAAGGACTCAAGTCCAGGGAGTATGGATGGAACAGTGCTTCTCAGTCCCATCGACCGATCAGAGCAGCCAAAGCTTGCGCTGTATGTGCCCGTGCATTATCGTGCAAAATGATGGGTGGGTCGCGCAGAAAGTGTCGCCGCTTCTTCCGCTAAGCTGGTCGCAGGTGATGCTCCAAAAATGAACAGTAATACTGTGCACTGACGGTCTGCCCTAGATGAACGTAATGCGTTAGGATAACACCATCACAGTACTACACGCGATTCACCATAACTTTAGACCGCTCCATTCGCACCATCAAGAGAACAGGCTCTCGTGACGGCATACTACGCCTTCCACATCGCTGGCAGCAGGTTCTACACAACGCTGGTGACTACATTGAAGTGCAGTAACAAGTGCAAACATGTAACTCTTTTGTATCAAAAATGGTTCAAATGGCTCTGAGCACTATGGGACTTAACTTCTGAGGTCATCAGTCCCCTAGAACTTAGAACTACTTAAACCTAACTAACCTAAGGACATCACACACACCCATGTCCGAGGCAGGATTCGAACCTGCAACCGTAGCGGTCGCGCGGTTCCAGACTGTAGCGCCTAGAACCGCTCGGCCACTCGGCCGGCTCTTTTGTATCGGTTGTGAATAAATAGTTGCCACTATTTAAGTTCCAACCCTCGTATGTCCTCTTAAGAGTATCGTGCCAAACTCCATCCATATGGCACGTTAGCCAATCAGAGTCCCGAATTGGTTGGAAGGTCCTTCCCATAATATTCTAAATATCCTCAATTGAGGATATATCTGGCGACCTTGCTGACGAAGGTAGAATTTGGCAAGTACGAAGACAGGCAGTAGAAACTTTCCTCGTGTGGAGGCGGATATTTCTTGTGGAAATGTAATCTCAGGATGAATTGCCATGATGGGCAGCAAAATGGTGCGTAGCATACCAACGACGTACCGCTGTGCTTAAGGGTGCCACAGATGACAACAAAGGCTTCCTGCTATGAGGCGAAAAGTCACCCTAAATCATCACTCCTGTTTGTCTGGCCGTATGGCTGGCGACAGTCAGGTTGGTACCCCACAGCTGTTCGTGCTGTCTCGAGACAGGTCATCAGCCTGGAAAATCATTGACTGGAGTAGAACTGTCTTCAATCTTGAGCCGCGATGACTAGGGAAGGTGCCACGGCCAGCAGTGGGATATCAACGTGAATGTCGCCCGCCATAGGCCCCGACGGTCAGAAGTAATGGTTTGGACTGAAATTTCGTTTCAAAGCAGGACCCCCTGTTGTTGTCACAGCCAGCACCCTTACAGCATAGCGGTGCCTCGGCGGTTTTCTAGGCCCCGTTTTGTTGCCCTTCGCGGCAAGCCATGCTGGTCTTACATTTCAGCAAATTAATTCCACTCCCACACGGAGATAGTTTCTACTGCTTCTCTTCGTGCTTGCCAAATTGTACTGTGAACAGCAAGGTCGCCGGATCTCTCCCCAACAGAGGACGTCTGTTGCATTATGGGCAGGGCCTTCCAACCAGCTTGTTATTTTGGCAATCTGGCGCGATATCCCGCAGCAGTACATCCGACAACTTTATCAGTCAAAGACAAACGAACAACTGCTTGCATAAAGGCAGTTGGCCGTTGTGGTCGAGTGGTTCTAGGCGCATCAGTCCGGAACCGCGCTGCTGCTGCGGTCGCAGGTTCGAATCCTGCCTCGGGCATGGATGTACGTGATGACCTTAGGTTAGGTAGGTTTACGTAGTTCTAAGTCTAGGGGACTGATGATCTCAAATATTAACTCCCATTGTGTTTTGAGCCATGTGAACCATTTTTGCATAAAGGCCATAGGTGGACCAATTCGTCATTGACTTGCACTATTTATGAACCTCTTCCTCTTGAATCATCCAATGTTTTTGAAATTGCATTCATGTGCATATCTGTACATGTACATCATATCTACCGATTTCCACCGTATTCGGGTAATTCCTTCGTGGTGCGTCGTTTTTGTTTGCGTTAGAGTGTATACGTATTTAATTAAGTCTGTGGTCGACTCTCATTTGCCGGCCGGAGTGGCCGTGCGGTTCTAGGCGCTACAGTCTGGAGCCGAGCAACCGCTATCATCGCAGGTTCGAATACTGCCTCGGGCATGGATGTGTGTGATGTACTTAGGTTAGTTAGGTAAAATTAGTTCTAAGTTCTAGGCGACTGATGATCTCAGAAGTTAAGTCGCATAGTGCTCAGAGCCATCTGAACCATTTGACTCTCATTTGAGCACAGGTGCAACACCCTCTTCCATCCTAAATCTATTATGACGCCAGATTTACTCCGCTGTGGTTGTTAAGACGAGGTCGAATCTCGCCTCTAATAGAAGAATTCGATATTTTTGGTTCGGTGGGTGTTGGTTTCCAAGCCTCACAGATTTATGTGATTGTAACTGTTTGTACTGCGACTCGTACTATGGAGTAAGAGGCGTCGTTGTCCTACGTAGCAACTGCCTCACAGCTGGGACATCGTGGAGGACACCCAGGATGCAGGGGCGCGAGGCCATAGCCAGCAGATGCGACGCGAGATTGGCCCAATCAGGCGGCTCGCTACACGGCCGAAGCGCCCTGCTGACACGGCCTGAACCGAGTCAGAAGTAAGCCCATTGCGTCTCCTCCTTCGCACGCACCATTCACTGCTGCGTTTCCACACGCGCACCAGCACGCACGCGATTGTCGAGAAGTCGCTGTAGAGCTTTCTCCCCCTCTCCCCGAGGATATGACGGTCGAGCCCCCTAATAGGGACCGCCCCTGGCGTGTTGTGTTGCAGACAATCCTCGCTGCCGACGATAGTGGCTGTTCGTGAGAAGGAGAAAGGCCTATGTCGTTACAGAGTCTGGCGACGTTTGGTAATTGACGTTTATTGACGTTTGGTAATCACTGCAGTAATATGTGTATCTACATCTACCACCCGCAAGACGTCTTATGATTTTTGGTGGAGGGTTGAGTGTGCATAAACAAAACGGCAAGTAATTGCGCAGACAACGGTAGCGGTAAGGGAGATGCACTTGAAGCATACGCACAAATTTATTTCTTGAATAACTTCTAAGTTACATCCTGCAAGTCTGCATACAGATTATGTCCGTACAACCAAGGTCAATAGTTTCTCACTCGATTAGCGATAAGAAATAGCTCCATAAATAAAGGATATAGAAAAGTAAAATATGATCGACCACCTGCTGCCACGAGTAAATCGTATAAAACAAAAATGGGGTACAAAATTTAGCATAGAGCACGATATCGGTTGCTAGAACACTCTCCACCGTTCCTTTTCTAGCAGTTAGGAATCCGTGAAGGACACGGTACCCAACGAGCAGTGACCAGCCCTGAGCGAGCATTCCTTTGTTCGGAAGGGAGGCCTACTGCGTTTGCCCTGTTTCGGCTGTGTAATATCCACGACAGTATGTTCTAGCCACAAGATGTTAAAATGAACTAAATATACAAACTTCAACAAATATTATCAATACTACGTATAAAAAAGACTGTAAAGTGTAAAAATGACGATATTTGTTTCATTATTTCTGTAATAATTTAATTTCTGTGTGAATTAAAACTATTATCAGAGAACTATATTCATAGACAACGACAATTATTTTTTTTTTTTTTGTTATCTGTGATAATTGTGGTTCAGATGTTCTTCCTGTGCTAACTGAGGAACTGTTCGGACGTGAGACGTGTGAGGTCTGTAAAGAGAAAACCTGTAACTATATTGTTAATTATTATTTGAAAAATAAAGACGTTATCCTCTAGACGTGGATTTGTATTTATTTCAATTGTAATCCAATCTAATTAATGTTTTTAAGTGTGATTTTCAGCTCCGCAATTACGAGCGCAACCATTAGCGCTAGCAACTTACAGTGGAGTTTACTATTAGCTGGTATAAAAAATATGAAACATTTTTCATTGAGAATAATTTTAAATGCTAAAGAAAAGGGAACTAAAGGCTTAAAGACTTTTTTCTGAATATATTAACTTGATATAAAAGGAATCGAGAACAACAATAGACAAATTGACTATCGTCTTGAATGAAGAATTTTAACAAACATAAATGTTGTTAGACATAAATGAATGGAAATAAATGTGCACCGGTGGTCCCGAATCTACTCTAAAAGACAGAATTCAATTCAGATCGAATCTTTAAAAATAGTGCTCTCAGCACGTTACGTAATATCAATTCTTATTTGCTGATGTATGAAGCCTAATTATTTCGGACGATTTACGTGAAATATATTAAGATAAGACATACGTCAGTGTTTTACGCGGGTAGTATTTTGTGACCAAATGTCCTTTTGCTAGAGAAAAGTGCCTCCATCTTAAGTAACAGTTGTATAAAATGTGATAAATGACACGCAATTTAGTGCCACTCACATGACTTTCCAGACGACATTTCTACACAACGTCAAGTTGAGATTTCTTTAGCAGAGTGACAAATATTAGCCGGGATAATCATTTTTGAGATCAAACGAATTGTTACGCTGACAATAGGTAACTGGTTTTATATTATTTTTGATCTACCTGAAATATCATTTATAAGTAATGAAGTCACGAAATACTATAAACCGGTTCCGCCACAGCTGGTCGACGATGACAGAAACTATTCGGTAAAAAAAAAATTCATTTTTGTATTACTTATAGCTTTATATGTCAGTTTCCTGACGACGTGCCCATCATTTCGTTAACAGTTTTAGTGATATTTTCATGTAAGTAAGGCACTGCGCGAAATTCGTGGAAGTTTGCAATGAAAAATAGGGGTCGCTATGAATTTGTGTTTGATGCATATTAATAATTGTCGTGTACGAGATTAGCTAACATATTAAATTTTTCTGTAGACTTTAGTGGAGGCCTCTACTGCATCTATCACCAATTTCGAGAAAATTGATCTGATGTAACGCAATCATTTGCGATCGTGCGTGCCAGCGGTAAAGCAGGAGTGAAGTATACACGGTGTTCCTCATATTTTATACACGGTTTGAGATATCGAAGTGAGATTTTGGTGAATGACAGCACGCAAAGAGGACAGTATTGGTTAGTAAGCGAAACTTCATTTTCTATCGTCTTATTACACAAACTAAAGACTTTTTTGTTGAAAGAATGTAATTTTAAAGGACCATCAGTGGCTGGTGACAAGAGAAATACTATGGTTTTTGGAACAACGTAAATGATGACGTTACATATTTACCTTGTGCTGAGGATATGGTTTTTTTATAAACTATTGACGTTGCTTTGCCTCTGTTCCTCACTTAACAAACTTAATAAACTATTATTTCTTCATGCTCTCGCAGTTCCGTCTGCACAACGTGTTAGTGAGGTGACACTGCGTAAACTTCGCTGTTTTTTTGGCAAAATACACAAATTTTACTATGGCAACAAGAGAAATGTATAGGTTTCACTTAAAATTCACCACTCATTACGATTCTCTAAAAGTTACAAATGGTTAACAAGCCAGGACGAAATAAATCATTGCTTTTGTTGCATTTCAAGAGAAATTTTTTTAGATACTAACCAAAGTAATGGTGACAGATCTTTTTGAGTGGTCACCACGCAAGTGTGGGCGTGGAGGTATTTGACTTAATATTCACAAAGAGTTTGAGTGTAAAAACTTCCTGGCAGATTAAAACTGTGTGACGGACCGAGACTCGAACTCGGGACCTTTGCCGTTCGCGGGCAAGTACTCTACCAACTGATCTACCCAAGCACGACTCGCGTCCCGTCCTCACAGCTTTACTTCTGCCACTACCTCGTCTCCTACTTTCCAAAACTTTACAGAAGCTCTCCTGCTCTTCATATCAGCGCACATCCCGCCGCTGAGTGAAAATCTCATTCTGGAATCTAAGTGTAGGCCTCGCTTTAATCTGACACTCCTCTTCCAGCATTCGGCACTTACCCTGCAGCGTCTGCCGGTAACTCCCATCACTAGCGCTCTTCCATCGCGTGCCCGCCGATTGCGCATCTACAGCCCGCGTTGTTCCGCGCATGCTCTTGTGCTGCTACCTCTAGACCAGGACGGACGAGCATTCGCCTCACGGGCAGTGCTCTTACTCCCATGCCATAGATCTCCACCCCACCTGGCTGCACGCTCTCGCTACCACCGTATCGACCTTTCTGAGCGTGACGAACAGGGGGGAACAGCGAAAGCGCCACATTTAAATGGTAATGCAGTTTCTAACATTCTGCGTGGTGTCTGTCTGTTCTATATCGTGTCTCCCTACCACTTTTGCGCAACGACGCTCTGAGCGTGTTTTTTTAGGGAATTGACTAGTTTGAACCTGGGACCTGTTGCTGGTAAGGAGACGCCAGACCACACATGACATGTAGAATTCAGAAGAGTTCAGTGAGACTAGCGATGATATAACCAAATACTTAATGATTTCAGCGTCAGCTCCACTGCACTCCCTGTAAAAGAGTCTTAATACTAACTAAATTTAGTGGAAGGGGTTCAAGGCTTTCCTATTTTTAGTTAGCTGGTAAAATACAGTCGAAAAAGCAGTTAAGTCTACCATTGGAAATTTTATTCTACTCACAAAACATTGTTTATAAATTGCACTATTGATAAAAGGAAATGTTTTAATACAGGATGGTAAAAACCAACTGGGTTCAACAAAAAATGTGAACGAATATTCCCTGAATGGATTTCCAAGTTCTACAATGGATCGAAAGATGACCTATGCCATATCACATCTATAATCTAGGTTTAAATGAAGTTTCATAAAAGAGAAAACCCTCAATTATCTTTAATTACTTATCTAACTTGTCGTAAATTACAGTGCCTGATGTGGATTCTCAATAACTATATAACAGAAAAATCATCGCGTTTCAGATTTTTACATCAAGTGGCAAATGTGAACACCATGAGCTTTAATTGACGATCGACACTAGTATTACGCAAAAAGGGGGTGTAACAGATGAGACTTCTGCAGTTCTGAGTGAAGCCTTATGCGCTCAAAAATGCGGCATCGCGTGCGTTCATTACCTTGTCGGTGTTCGTCAGGGGGCGGCGAGCAAAAATGCGGCATCGCGTGCGTTCATTACCTTGTCGGTGTTCGTCAGGGGGCGGCGGGCAGCACAGCTCCGCTCACCTCGCCGTCTCGGAAGCAACTTTCCCCTAACTTCTCCTTACTACAATTTACCGAAGTTTGTTTGAAAAAAACTATCTGGCTGTGTTTTCATCTGACCAATCAGGGTCTCAATGTTAACCTTAAGCTCCGCCTACAAAAATTCTGTCCATCCAATGAGAAACATTATACTTTTCGTGGTGGGGCAATGTTTTTAAAGTTTGCAACGTAACAGAGACGCGAAAAAGTCTCACGCTAAAACTTGCAGCTGGTGTGGTCCTTTTAGCGTTATCGTAAGATCTATACTGTTCTTCTGGAGGGCTCTATCTTTTAACATGGGCTGGGGTGGGGGGGTGGTCCTGATGTAACAGACGCGAAAAAGTCTCACGCTAAAACTTGCGGGTGGTGTGGTCCTAGCGGTTAGCTGGCGACGTGGGTGTCCGTCTGTCCCTTATCGTAGGGCCTTCCAGCTTTACACGGTTCTGCTCTCGGCTTCTGTTCTCGTTTCTCCCCTTCAGAACTGCGTCTGTCTCACGGTGGGAAGGTATGACATGCATTTAGGCATTCTTGTGTTAGTCTGTGGTATTCCATTTGCTCACTCGTTACTCGTATTACTTTGGTTAATTTAATGTCACGATTTATTCAGAGCTATGTGACATACTACTGGATTTGCTTATGATGACAGGGTTTTCATGGAAGGTGTTGGATTTGCCTGACACCTTACAAGTTGGACTGAATACGACTTGATTTCATTCTTCATATTTCTTAATGACATGTTTCAGGAACAAAACAAATTTTGAACAATTTTTATCTTGCATCAACTGTTGGCAGACAGACACAGATAATTTCACAGATCTTCACATTAAGATTGCCACATTATCATGACTCATTTAATTTCATAATCGGAAAAATCCTCTCAGAAACATATACTGACTGATGTCTTACATAACATGTGCAACCTTGATTATAGCAACGTCGAAACTCTACCTGAGGAAAACAATGTAGACGTCCTGGGCAGTTTTAATGTGAAAGGAATATCTTTAAAATGGGAATTAGATTGCAGACCCATCAGTTACATCTGCTCATGGACAGGAAAGATTTCAGCTGTAACGGCAATCAGCTCGAAAACAGACGTAGGATGGACAGTGTCCATAAAACGTTCAGAGAACTGTCGTAACCCTTTCATCGCTACAATGAATTCTTCAAACCTCGCGAATGAGTTTAGGAAACTGGGATGAATTTCACAGAATGTGTCCCTTTTACAATGCGATTTTTTAAAATCCAGCCCCATCGAATCAGAAAGAATTTTTTTCTTCGCCTTGCAATGTCTTAGTGTGGACAGTGTGCAGCCAAGTCCACTTGAGATATGAGGTTGCGATACATTTTTTCGTTTCTGCACTCCTTTTTCCTGCACAGATCCAACAATAGAGAGTTTTAAATCAATAACTCGTTCCAAGCTTGCCCCTTGACTTAACCAACGCAGTTTGCATCTGCTTCGCACAATCCCATCGCTAACTGGTTGCAACTAACAATGGAAAAACGCGTGCGACTTGACAAATTTTACTATTCGTACCATCGATTTCTTTATGTACTCCATACCTGCCAATTTAGTGGAAAGTGCTTCTTGACGCACGGGAAAATGAATCCCCTATGTCGATCGTTGTAGTCCTTTGGGTCTTTTCATTGTGAACTAAACCTCTGAATTCTTTCTGCATAGTGTTGTAATGTGGCTCCATAGAAAAATTTGTGGTAACTGTCGATTAGGTGACGGTATATTACGTAATAAATATTGAGAAATTTTATCCTTCACTTCTATCATTTCAATTCATTTTAAGGACTTGTGACAGCAGATCGCTAGGCTACCTCTTTTTTTGCAAACAGCCACTGGACCCGTTAACTTCGTATACACCGTGAGAAACAATGGAAGGTAAAAATGTAAATGCCGTGTGGCTAGGGCCTCCCGTCGGGTAGACCGTTCACCTGGTACAAGTCTTTCGAATTGACGCCATTTCGGCGACTTGCGTGTCGATGGGGATGAAATGATGATGATAAGGACAACACAACACACAGTCCCTGAGCGGAGAAAATCTCCGACCCAGCCGGGAATCTAACCCGGGTAAACAGCGCTGACACCTCGATTCTACCAAACTGAAGAAAGTCGTGCCGTCCGGAAAATGCCGCCCAGCAGCACTAAATGAAATATCGCGCTGTACCGAGTAAAGCCAAGACAGGCCGATCCTGTGGCCAACCCTGCCCCAGATCCTTAGGTCTCGGGTTCGATTCCTGGCCAGGTCAGAGGTCTTGTCCGCTTGGGGATTGCGCGCGATGTTGGCCTCATCATCACTGACGCAAAAGTCGTCGAAGTGGCGCCAATTACAAAGACCTGCACTAGGCGGCCAAATACATCATACTGGGGCTCCCACCCATAACGTGATGCAATCATTTCATTTACAACGGTACTGAAAATATATACGTGTTCCATGAGAAAATTATGAATCAGTCTCCCGATAACCTGATCGGCAATATTACGTAAAGTAAAAATTTCTCTTCCCCCTATTCCGCGTCTATCGGAAATACGTAACCATTGGAATTCTTATTTCTATGTTGTCGCTATCTTTCCTCAGCTAATGGAACAGCTAGTTTTTCCTGCAGCCTTCCTAAGCAGAGTTTTAATGAGACTTTTGCTTCCTCGTTCGCCAGCCCGACAAAAAACTAATGACATTACGCGCCTGCTGATGAATAACTTTCCCTACACTTGGGGTGCAAGAAGGCTGCGTTGTCACGCTATGTAGTCGAGAGCAGGCAGCTGTCAACTGAGCTGGCTTTCCCTTGAGAATAAAGAGAATGCTCGCCAAGCACATACGACGAAAATGCGTTTCTGCGCCGGTGCCATGTTATTGTGCAATTCGTCTGCCATTGCCACTTCTCCCCATTTCTGTCCCAGTCGCGAATGGTCCGTGGAAAAGGTGATTGTTGGTAAACATACCTGCGAGCTCGAATCTCTCTAATTCTCTCTTACCGAGCGAGGTGGCGCAGTGGTTAGCACACTGGACTCGCATTCGGGAGGACGACGGTTCAATCCCGTCTCCGGTCATCCTGATTTAGGTTTTCCGTGATTTCCCTAAATCGTTTCAGGCAAATGCCGGGATGGTTCCTTTGAAAGGGCACGGCCGATTTCCTTCCCAATCCTTCCCTAACCCGAGCTTGCGCTCCGTCTCTAATGACCTCGTTGTCGACGGGACGTTAAACACTAACCACCACCATCTAATTCTCTCTTCATGGACTTCCGCAAAACATACGTAGGAGGAAGCAATGCACCGGATGACTCTTCCGGGAAAGTCCAGTCCCTGAATTTGAACAGTGAACAACACCGTAATATCCTTCCTGGTACGGGCCCCAAACAGACGAAAAATTTTCAAGTATCGCTAGAATAGGATTTTGTAAGCTATAGTCACCCTCGCCCGCCCCCCCCCCCCCCCCCCATGAATTGTAACCTCCTTATAAATCTCATTCCGGTATCTGCCTTTCCAACGATTCGTTTCATGTGGGCGTGCCACTCGCTGCTCCCTACGCGTACCCCCAAGTGTTTAATGGATGTAACTGCCAACAATGAAAAACAGCGCTGAGGAAGACTTCGTGCAGGTAAACCAAGACCAAAACGTGAATCTCCTAAAGGGAAATATTATGTCCGCTCATTAACGGCAAGGTTCAGCTTTTCGGCATCTTCTCTCAATGAGTCGAAATTTATAAAGCAAACAAATATTTCCAAAAATAAACAAACAAAGGTCTGGCTGTGAGGTGGCAGAAAAGACCTGTACAGAAGTAATATTCAAAAATCAGAAATAAGAAAGAGTTCCTGGAAGAAAAATGAAACACTGCTACATCCTGGCGAATGAAAACTAAGAATAACAGGAGCATTATGGCTCGAACAAAGAAAACGACTACAGGCAGAGAAGTAATTCGAACACTGGAAGAATCAGTAACAACACGGAAAGAAGGTAAACTGAATTTCTGACGAGATCCTCTCCGGGCAGTTGCAAACATAACTTCAGTCATGTAACTTGTTTTTATTTTTTCCATATCAACACACGTCGGAGCGCTGACTGTATTTTAAAGGACTAAATTAACATTTTCCGAACAAGCTTTACCTTAGGTCTGTAAATTATTTTCTTGGATACGTAACAACGCTCGTAAAAACGAGGCCACTGCCAGGAAATGTTCGATAAGGAGCCTACTGCCAGTAACTGTTAAAACTGTGAAAATTACACAGTTACGCCACTATCGATCCCTTAACGCACTCGAGAAAAATTACTGTTAATGGTTTGTTTCATCTATACACAGAAATTAAAATAATGATAAAGTCATTCCTTGGAAACATATACAAATTTACAGATGCAATATGTATAGCCGGCTGGAGTGGCCGAGCGGTTCTAGGCGCTACAGTCTGGAACCGCGCGACCGCTACGGTCTCAGGTTCGAATTCTGCCTCGGGCATGGATGTGTGTGATGTCCTTGGGATAGTTAGGTTTAAGTGATTCTACGTTCTAGGGGACTGATGACCTCGGATGTTAAGTCCCACAGTGCGCAGAGCCATTTGAACCAATATGTATATTTTGAAACAGCAATCTGTGTGCAGGCAGCTGAATCCAGCTGTACGTGAAGTAAAGTCACCTACTACAAAGTGAAGGACCGATACGGAGATACTCGCATGTGCAGACGTCAGATATTCAGACACTGCCTGAAGTTTAACCTTCTCTCAAGCTTAAGATTTTTTTTCGATACATACACTTTCTCAATTTATCACCAACAAAACAAGAAAAATGGGCCAACGTATATCCACTGTTTATACAGAAACGAGACAAAGTTTTAAGACTCGAAGAACATGGAAGGGAAGCAGTAGTTGTGAAGGGACTGAGGCAGAGTTGTAGCCTATCCCCCTATGTTGTACAATCTGTAGAATGAGCAGGCAGTGAAGAAACCCGAGGAGCAGTTTGGAAAGGAAATTAAATTTGAGGAAGAAGATATTAAAACTTTGATGTCTACCGATGACGCTCTACTTCTGTCAGACAGAACGGCTTGGAGGAGTAGCTGAACGGAATGAGTAGTGTCTTGGAAAGGGACTCTAAGATAAACATTAACGAAAGTAAAACAAGGATGATGGAATGCAGCTGAATTAAAACAGACGATGCCGGAGGAATTAGATTAGCAAATCTAAAAGTAGAAGATGAATTTTCTTATTTTGGTAACAAAGTAAGAGAGGATATAAAAAATTTACTGGCAATAGCAAGGAAAGTTTTTCTGTAAAAAAGAAATATGTCAAAATCGAATATAACTGTAAGTGTTAGGAAGTGTTTCCTGGAGGTATCTGTCTGTAGTGTAACCTTGTACGGAGCTGATACGTCGACGATGAACACAATGGACAAGGAGAGAATAGAAGTTTTTGAATCAAGGTGCTGCAGAAGAATGTTGATTATTAGGTGAGTAATTTGGTTCAGTAATGAAGATGTGCTGAATCGAATCGGGAAAGCAAGAACTTTATGACAAAATACCACTAAAAGATGGGACAGATTGGTAGGACGCATCCTGAGGTATCAATATGATAACTGCAGGCAAGTGTGATGGTAATAAAAAATATAGGAGACGAAAGTTTGACTTCAGTGGGCAGGCTGAAATGAGTGTAGGGCGCAGTTGTTATGCAGAGATGAAGAGACTTTCACATTACAAATTAGCGAGAAGAGCTGGATCAGACCTCTCTTCGAACGGAAGACCACTTGACTCACGTACTGCTTGGTGAAAATCTGAAGCGACTGTACCGCTCAGAGAAAGTCTGATTTAACCTTTTTTTTACTTTCTCCAAACTGAGAAACAAAAATAAGCCTGTGATTCGGTTGGTAGCCTCGTAATCTTCCAATTTTTAGAGGAGATTTGTTTGAACTGAATATCCAGTAAACTGATTAAACGCATCTTCAGCAACATGACAACCAAGGTTAAGTTAAGAGGAAAGCTTTAAGACTCCTTTGTGATCAAAACTGTGGCAAACAGAGAGGGATCCTTCCTCTTCCTATTCAACAGTTTCCTTGATAAGATGATCAGAGAATGGCGATGAGAGCGGGTAAATACGATTGGGGTACTAGAAAAAATGAAACGATTATGTTGTCTGTACATCGACAGAGATACTGTCTGAAATATAAGAGGTGACTGATCCAGCCACATAACTACAGAGATAAGTGGCTGAAGTAGGCCTGCAGATCTGTATCGAGAAGGTACAGCATACGACGAACATCAAGACAGCTCCTAGGTGGATGACGACGAAAGGAGGAAAAATCTGGAAGGTGAACAGATTTAAATACGTAGGAGAGTGGGTAGAAAAAGAAGAAATGGGGGCACGAATAAATAACCTGAATTTAGCGTACAAACTATGACAATCCAAAATAATATTAATCTTTCAATCAAAGGAAAACTGAGACATTACCAGCCTCAAGCCTTGTACGCAGAAAAATGTCTGAACCACGTAAAAACAGAATAACTGAAGAGGCTACAACTTATGGAATGCTTGATTCTCAAGAGGATTTAATACCTCGAAGAACAGGACACGGTTAATATAGAAAACGAGCGAATCAAAATGTTGTTGTTGTTGTTGTTGTTGTTGTTGTTGTTGTCTTTAGTCCTCAGACTGGTTTGATGCAGTCTCCATGCTACTCTATCCTGTGCAAGCTTCTTCATCTCCTAGTATTTACTGCAACCTACATCCTTCTGAATCTGCTTAGTGTATTCATCTCTTGGTCTCCCTCTACGATTTTTACCCTCCACGCTGCCCTCCAATGCTAAATTTGTGATCCCTTGATGCCTCAGAATGTTTCCTACCAACCGGTCCCTTCTTCTTGTCAAGTTGTGCCACAAACTCCTCTTCTCCCCAATTCTATTCAATACCTCCTCATTAGTTATGTGGTCTACCCATCTAATCTTCAGCATTCTTCTGTAGCATCACATTTCGAAAGCTTCTATTCTCTTCTCGTCCAAACTATTTATCGTCCATGTTTCATTTCCATACATGGCTACACTCCATACAAATACTTTCAGAAACGACTTCCTGACACTTAAATCTATACTCGATGTTAACATATTTCTCTTCTTCAGAAACGCTTTCCTTGCCATTGCCAGTCTACATTTTATATCCTCTCTACTTCGACCATCATCAGTTATTTTGCTCCCCAAATAGCAAAACTCCTTTACCACTTTAAGTGTCCCATTTCCTAGTCTAATTCCCTCAGCATCACCCGACTTACTTCGACTGCATTCCATTATCCTCGTTTTGCTTTTGTTGATGTTCATCTTATATCCTCCTTTCAAGACACTGTCCATTCCGTTCAACTGCTCTACTAAGTCCTTTGCTGTCTCTGACAGAATTACAATGTCATCGGCGAGGCTCAAAGTTTTTATTTCTTCTCCATGGATTTTAATACCTACTCCGAACGTTTCTTTTGTTTCCTTTACTGCTTGCTCAATATTCACATTGAATAACATCGGGGATATGCTACAACCCTGTCTTACTCCCTTCCCAACCACTGCTTCTCTTTCTTGCCCCTCGACTCTTATAACTGCCATCTGGTTTCTGTACAAATTGTAAATAGTCTTTCGCTCTCTGTATTTTACCCGTGCCACCTTTAGAATGTGTAAGACAGTATTCCAGTCAACATTGTCAAAAGCTTTCTCTAAGTCTACAAATACCATTAGGAAGAAGAGGACCCAGAACTTCGAACACGGGGGAAATCGACACATCAGATAATGTAGTTTCCTGTGAACAAGAGAACCAAAGCACGCAAGATTCAATCGGTACAAAGGGATCTGGAAGAAATGGGTATACAGGAAGCAGATTTGCAAAGTTTTGAGTTTGAAGTAATGAAAACGGTCCAGGACCCTAGCATTAAGGATTTCGTTCAAACTTAATTATGTTCAAATCTGTGTGAAATCTTATGGGACTTAACTGGTAAGGTCATTAGTCCCTAAGCTTACACACTACTTAACCTAAATTATCCTAAGGACAAACACACACACCCATGCCTGATGGAGGACTCGAATCTCCGCCGGGACCAGCCGCACAGTCCATGACTGCAGCGCCCCAGACCGCGTGGCTAATCCCGCGCGGCACTTAATTATGCATGTAGACAGTTCACCCACTCCGGGAATTGGGGAACTCAGCGATTTTCACCTGAGATGTAAATAAGTTTTGCTATTTGGGGAGCAAAATAACTGATGATGGTCGAAGTCGACAGGATATAAAATATACACTGGGAATGGCAAGGAAAGCGTTTCTGAAGAAGAGAAAACTGTTAACATCGAGTATAGATTTAAGCGTTAGGAAGTCGTTTCTGAAAGTATTTGCATGGAGTGTAGCCATGTATGGAAATGAAACATGGACGATAAATAGTTTGGACGAGAAGAGAATAGAAGCTTTCGAAATGTGATGCTACAGAAGAATGCTGAAGATTAGATGGATAGATCACATAACTAATGAGGAGGTACTGAATAGAATTGGGAGAAGAGAAATTTGTAGCACAACTTGACTAGAAGGAGACATCGGTTGGTAGGGCATATTCGGAGGCATCAAGGGGCCACCAATTTAGTATTGGAGGGCAGCGTGGAGGGTAAAAGTCGTAGAGGGAGACCAAGAGATGAATATACTAAACAGATTCAGAAGGATATAGGTTGCAGTAGGTACTGGGAGATGGAGAAGCTTGCACAGGATAGAGTAGCTTGGAGAGCTGCATCAAACCAGTCTCAGGACTGAAGACCACAACAACAACAACATTGACACTGACACTGATTAGATATCTGTCACAGGGATTTCCAGACTTTCTAGAGTGTTTTAATTTCAAGTTCAAAATCAAATAAGAAATGACAAAAGACAAAATTTTTCCTATGTTTAGTAACATATTAGTAATTTTCTGATTCTTTTCCTTTATCTGCATTGTGAAACATATCTTCTAGTCAAATATCATGCGTTCACGTCAAGTGTAGGTGTTAATGAGTGAGCTTGCGAGTATCAAAATATATGACATAACTGACAGTATCTTATGTTTTGATGGACATAGAAGCTTAGCATTTTTACGCCACCAAAGGACACAGACCTCAGTATCTGATATAAATGTCAAACTGATTTGTCTACCCGTTCCTGAGAAAAAGGGGTCTTACCAGAGGGTTGAACAGTCAGTCAGTCTAATAACACGTTATATTTTTTTCTCTGTGATATCATTAAAAAATAACAATTTTCGGATTTTTCCCTTTACTTGTAATGTGAAACCTTAAAAACCTGCCCGAAAAGGCCTCAGAAGGCACAGCGGAACTGACCGACCGCCGTGTCAACCTCAGATTATTGGCGTCACAGGATGCAGATAATGCATGTGGTCAGCACCGCTCTCGCGGCCATTGCTATTTTTCGTGATCGGAGCCGCTGCTTCTCAGTCAGATAGCTCCACAACTTTCCTCACAAGGACTGAATGCACACCGCTTGCCAACAGCGCTCAGCAGACCGGACGGTCACCCATCCAAGTGCTAGCCAAGCCCAACAGCGCTTAACTTCGGTGTTCTTACGAGAACCGGTGTTGCCACTGTGGCAAGGCCGCTGGAAGTGTGGAACCATGCTTCCCGATAAATTTCATGATTTTAGGTCAACGGGATGATTGAGTTTGTGAGTATCTTAATACGTGACACTTACGGCCGTATTTTCTGACTGCATTGACTTAAAAGCTTCAATTTTCTACATCGCCAAGGAAACGTAAATCCTAAGACGTAACAGAAATTTAAACTTTATACGTCAAACTGCTCCTGGGAAAAATGGTTTTCAACAGTCGGACAATAGACAAGCAGACAACAAAGTGAACCGATAAAGGTTCCGTTTTCATGCACTGGGACCGGAACCATAAAAATTCGGGCTGTCGTAGGTTTCTAGGACAGACTCAGACCCACGGCAAACTCATTGTCGACGGAAGAACGAAGAAGATTGCAAAGTGCTGTCTGAGAATGAAAGAATATTGGACAACAGTAACTATCAGAAGAAACGAAGCAGACTGGAATTGCCTTGGTCCTCCCATGGCCAAAACGAAGAGCCGTCGTAAGAAGAATAAAACTGAAGTATTTTACCATTATATTTTACTTTAATTTTGGAGAAGTTTACTCGTCTTACAGATAAACGTAATCCTCACAGCTAATGCCAGAGACAATTGGGTTTACGAAATAGAACGGCAACCAGCGTAGTAGTTTAAAACTACGAACGTATGTCAAGTATATGATGATGATGATGATGATGATGATGACGACGACGACTACGATGAGGCGGCGCGAGGTGGACCCCTGGGCAGCGGTCGCCGGCCTGTTCATTATCGCGCGCACTGGGGCGTCGACGCCGTAATTGGCTGTTAGCACAAAACTGGTCGGCCTCCCGCATCCCATTATCAGTTTCAATTAGGCGCAGCAGCCGCCAGCAGCCATGTGCATGTCGGATTTCTCAGTACTGTGGCTGCAGATCTGTCCGGGAAACCCAAAGGCATCATCGGCACGTGGCACTGCCGCAATACTGTCTTTCATCTCATCCACGTCAGCAAAGGTTACAGGTGTTCCTCTACCGTAAAGGCAGAATAGTGAAACAACAACATTTTCTCGAGCTAGTCGCTACAATGACTGATTATTTTGAAAATATAATGTTCGACAAAACCACATTACTTCCAAACGAAATGACCAATTCCGGCCGGCATTGCCCAATCTCAATCACAGAAAACGTAACAACGTGGCATAATGAGATTTTCACTGTGCAGCGGAGTGTGCGCTGATATGAAACTTCCTGGCAGTTTAAAACTGCATGCCGGACCGAGACTCGAACTCGGGACCTTTGCCTTTCGGGGGCAAGTGCTCTACCATCTGAGCTACCCCAGCACGACTCACGTCCCGTCCTCACAGCTTTGCTTCTGCAGTCTCCTGCCTTCCAAACAAAAGGGTCCCGAGTTCGAGTCTCGCTCCGGCACACTGTTTTAATCTGCCAGGAAGTTTCATACCAGCGCACACCCCGCTACAGAGTGAAAATATCATTCTGGAAACATCCCCCAGGCTGTGGCTAAGCCATGTCTCCGCAATATCCTTTCTTTCAGGAGTGCTAGTTCTGCAAGGTTCGCAGGAGAGCTTCTGTAAAGTTTGGAAAGTAGGAGACCAGGTACTGGCAGAAGTAAAGCTGTGAGGACGGGGCGCGAGTCGTGCTTGGGTAGCTCAGATGGTAGAGCACTTACCCGCGAAACGGAAAAGCCCCGAGTTCGAGTCTCGGTCCGGCACACAGTTTTAATCTGCCAGGAAGTTTCATAACAACGTGGTTCCCGTGGTAGTGAGATTGAACCATAGCAAGTATCTGCTGTTCTGAAGATGGCCCATCCCACTCGAAATGATCATTTCGTTTTAAATTAGTGTAATTATGCAAGACACTAAATTATTTTCAGAACATCTTGGCCCGGAGACTGTTTCTTTTGTAATTCGTAACTACTAAATATGAAATTCTTTATACAATAAAGAGCCAAAGAAACTGATACACCTGACTAATATCGTGTAGAGCCCTCGCAAGCACGCACGAGTGCCACAACACGACGTGACATGGCCTCGACTAATGTTTGAAGTAGTGCTGGAGAGAACTGACACCGTGAATGCTTAAGGACTGTCCATAAATCCGTAAGAGTGTGACGGGGTGGAGATCTCTTCTGAATAACACGTTGCAAGGCATCCCAGTTGTGCTCAATAATGTTCATGTCTGGGGAGTTTGGTGGCCAGCGCGAGTGTTTAAACTCAGAAGAGTGTTGCTGGAACCAATCTGTAGCAATTCTGGACGTGTGCGGTGTAGCATTGTCCTGCTGGAATTGCCCAAGTCCGTCAGAAGCAAAACGGACATGAATGGATGCAAGTGATCAGGCAGGATGCCTGCGTACGTGTCACCTATCAGAGTTGTATCTAGACTTATCGGGGATCACATATCACTACAACTGAACACGACCCACACCATTACAGATCCCCTACCATCTTGAACAGTCGCTTGCTGACACGCAGGGTCCATGGAGTCATGAGGTTGGCTCCATACCCGTATATGTCCATCCACTCGATACAATCTCGAACGACACTCATCCTAACAGGCAACGTGTTTTCAGTCATCAACAGTCCAATGTCGGTGTTGACGGACCCTGGCGAGGCGTAAAGCTTTGTGTCGTACAGTGATCAAGGGTACGCGAATGGGCATTCGGCTCCGAAAGCCCATATCGATGATGTTTCGTTGAAAGGTTCGCACGCTGACACTTTTTGATGGAACAGCATTGAAATCTGCAGCAATTTGCGGAAGGGTTGCACTTCTGTCACGTTCAACGATTCACTTCAGTCGTCGTTGCTCCCGTTCTTGAAGGATCTTTTTCCGGCCGCAGCGATGTTGGAGATTTCATGCCTTAACGGATTCCTGATATTCACAGCACACTCGCGTAATGGTCGTACGGCAAAATCTCCACCTCATCGCTACCTCGGAGATGCTGTGTCCCATTGCCCGTGCGCCGACTATAGCACCACGTTGAAACTCAAATCTTTATAATCTGCCATAGAAGCATCAATAATCCATTTATCAGTTGCGCCAGACATTTTCTAACATTCTGCGTGGTGTCTGTTTGTTCTATATCGTGTCTCCCTATTACTTTCGCACAACGACGCTCTGAGAGTGTTTTTTAGGGAATTGACTAGTTTGGACCTGGGACCTGTTGCTGGTAAGGAGACGCCAGACCACACATGACATGTAGAATTCAGAAGAGTCCAGTGAGACTAGCGATGATATAAACAAATACTTAATGATTTCAGCGTCAGCTCCACTGCGCTCCCTGTAAAAGAATCTTAATACTAACTAAGTTTAGTGGAAGGGGTTCAAGGCTTTCCTATTTTTAGTTAGCTAGTAAAATAACGTCGAAAAAGCAGTTAAGTTTACCATTGGAAATTTTATTCTACTCACAAAACATTGTTTATAAATTGCACTATTGATAAAAGGAAATGTTAAAATACAGGATGGTAAAAACAAACTGCGTTCATCAAAAATGTGAACGAATATTCCCTGAATGGGTTTCCAAGTTCTACAATGGATCGAAGGATGACCTATGCCATATCACATCTATAATCTAGGCTTAAATTAAGTTTCACAAGAGAGAAAACTATCAAAATGGTCTACAGTGACCCTCAATTATCTTTAATTACTTATCTAACTTGTCGTAAATTACAGTGGCTGATGTGGCTTCTCAATAACTATATAACAGAAAAATCATCGCGTTTCAGATTTTTACATCAAGTGGCAAATGTGAATACCATGAGCTTTAATTGACGATCGACACTAGTATTACGCAAAAAGTGGGTGTAACAGATGAGACTTCTGCAGTTCTGAGTGAGGCTTTATGCGCTGTTATGCGGCATCGCGTGCGTTCATTACCTTGTTGGTGTTTGTCAGGGGGCGGCGGGCAGCACAGCTCCGCTCACCTCGCCGTCTCGGAAGCAACTCTTTCCTAACTTCTCCTTACTACAATTTACCGAAGTTGGTTTAAAAAAACTATCTGGCTGTGTTTTCATCTGACCACTCAGGGTCTCAATGTTAACCTTAAGCTCCGCCTACAAAAATTCTGTCTATCCAATGAGAAATGTTATACTTTTTGTGGTGGGGCAATGTTTTTAAAGTTTGCAACGTAACACAGACGCGAAAAAGTCTCACGCCAAAACTTGCGGTTGGGTGGCCCTTTTTGTGTTATCATAAGATCTATACTGTTCTTCTGGAGGGCTCTAGCTTTTAACATGGGCTGGGGGGTGGTCCTGACGTAACAGAGACGCGAAAAAGTCTCACGCTAAGGCTCTAGCTTTTCACATGGGCTGGTGGATGGTCCTAGCGGTTAGCTGGCGACGTGGGTGTCCGTCCCTTATCGTAGGGCCTTCTAACTTAACACAGTTCTGCTCTCAGCTTCTGTTCTTGTTTCTCCCCTCGGAACTGCGTCTGTCTCACAGTGGGAACGTATGACATGCATTTAGGCATTCTTGTGTTAGTCTGTAGTATTCCATTTGCTCACTCGTTACTCGTATTACTTTGGTTAATTTAATGTCACGATTTATTCGGAGCTATGTGACATACTACTGGATTTGCTTATCATGTCAGGGTTTTCATGGAAGGTGTTGGATTTGCCTGACACCTTACAATTTGTTTTATATAGGCGTTTCCGACCGCAGTGGCGTACTCTTCCCGTTTATACAATGTCTGTACTGGAATAAGCATGCCTATACCAGTTCCTCTGGAGCTTCAGTGTATAAGACTGTGACAAGAGAGAGAATAGTGTTTATATCAGATAACATGCACCGTAACACACTATTTCAGCGGTACGGTTGGTCACTATCTTCGTTTGAGAATGCTGTTTAGTAATTTCATCGGAACTAATTCATACCATAAACTGTGGATCTATATGCCGCGGGAAACTAACTGCGCATGCGGGAGGAATCGTCAGTGTTTCCCCTTAGTGCAAATTGAAGGTACAGCGCCATATCGGTGAAAACTGACAGGAATGATTGAATCGCTGTCCCGAATCAGAGTCAGTACACTCTGCCAGCCGAGTTATGAACGAGACTAGAATCCACATTTTATTGAATGGGTAGCTCTCGTTTCTATAGATAAATTTCTACAAGACCGTTGATTTTTTAATGTCAGTTAAAACAAGATTATACATTTTACTTAAAGAGCAATTTACAAATAGCGGCTGATATTTACTGGACAGCTGTACAGAATGGAGGAAAACAGACAAACCTAACAAATATCGGATTATCACTGGCGCAACAAGGCTGCGACAACGTAAATTGAAGTAACTGGGAAAGATCTTGAGATGTACCACACCCGGAAAGCCTCCGCGTTAGAACAGGACATGTTTCGAGACAGAGCTCAAAGTCTGAAAGAGTTTCAAGTAGGAAAAAGAACTGAAAAGAGCAGGGACACGTCAACGGAAGAGCAAAAGCAACAGCACAGGGACCGTACGAAGGAGTGTTGGAAACTGGAAACAGACCAAAAAACAAAATCGTAGCGTCATCTTTAGCGGCGAATCCGCAGTTAAGAAAAATAGAGATAAGGTATAAAATATGGAATCCTGTTTTATTTGATATTACAAAACTAAAGTGTTTGACTCCGCCAGAAGAATGTATTGCACAGAACAAATTAAATGTTATCATAATAGTAAAAATGTTATGAGTTGCATAAACTGCGAAAAATTTGAAAGTAAAACAAAATTATTAATTACTATTATTAGCAGTTATTGTGCATTGATTTTAGTATGAGGTTTAATAAAAAAACGGTTTTATTTAATTGAGGTAAATTATTAATAGTGGATAAACAACTAATTAGAAATAAAAGAATATGTTTTAATTAAGAGATAAGAAAAACGTCCTTTACCAGGAATTGTGCTTTTATTTACAATTTTACTTGTCATTTATTGGTTTGATATGAGCGAAGCAAGTTATTAAAGTCAAGTTTAACAGTTGTGTCGTATGCTGGGGACAATACGAGCACAGCTAAATTTGTGAGTCTGGTGTCACCCATAATCGACATTGAATAGTTTTTATCATCCTTAATTTGCTGAAACGGCGTACGCAAGATGCTGCAGCTGCTGGCATTGTCGGAAGTATCCCCGAAGCTATTTCAATGTTTGTATAATCATCTCTTAACCCATACTATGGAAAATCTGTCATAATATATAAATCGGAAGCTGTGTCGATGCTCTCCATCAGCTCTCTTACCTGGAACTTGAATGCTGGTATTTCGTTAAGTAACTCCGCTATACAGTCAGATGAAATGTCATACATGTGAGATCACTTTTCCACTTCACTTATAAATCTCTGAAGTACGGTACTTCGAAGGACTATAGCTCAAACAATATATATGTAGTCCTCAGTTGCAGTCAGATAACGTATTTGCTCGTCGGCCTTTGAGACCCTACAACTCGGTAAGGAAGTAGGAATAAGAAGTCCATTCAGCAAGTTTAGTAGTCACCAGCAGTGTGAGCCAAGTGCACTGCTGCGCCACACGTGTTGGCCACAGAAGCCTGTAGCGGTGTTGTCGATTCTTTATAATGCTACTTTCACGTAATTACACAACAGATACGACACTGTGTTATTTACGCGCGAGCCGAGCAAAGGTTGTTTCTCATAGTAAACATGAGGATGACGACGGCCTTCGCAGCGACTATCTAGCCACCCTATCGGTACGGGGTGGGATTACACGGATTTCCTGCACGATTATGACAGGTAGACTTGTCCACAATGTGAGCTCCTTTGTTTCCCTCGCACACAGCGCCACAGCTAGGCGAAGTATTAGTTAATTATGATCCTGTTACAATTCAACAGAAAAATCTCGAATATACAGAGTGTATCAAAAAGAATCACCCCATATGGCACGTCTATATTTCTGAAACTTTCTGAAACTAATAAACATATACAATGAATTTTGTTTTTTGATGAGCAAGAAAGCCAAAACTTTTTTTTCATAACTTTTCGTAGGTGTTCAATATGCCTCCCTTGAGATGCACGGCATATGTCAATGCGGTATTCAGATTGTTCGCACACTGCAGCGATCATGTCTGGAGTTACAGATTCCACAGATGCTGTTATGCCATGTCTTCATATCATTCGTTGTTGTTGGTAACGGAGGCACATAAGCAGAGTCATTTATAAACCCCCACAAGAAATAATCACACAGAGTCAGGTCCGGAGACCTTGAAGGGTAGTAATGTAAGGTTCAATACTTTGGTCCAGTGCGACCGATCCATCGTTCAGCAACCTTTTGATTTAAAAATTCCCGCACTTCCAGATGCCATTGTGGCGGTGCCCCATCTTGTTGGTAAATGAAGTCGTTCGTATCAGTCTCCAAGAGTGGGAAAAGAAAGTTCTCAAACATATAGACTGTTACGATTTCTGCACCATTTGTTAGCAGCAGACACAGTGGTTGCGCCAAAGACTGAGACGGCGTGGAGTTTTACAATTATTTATTGAACTTTCTTTACAATTTCTCCCTCGTCGTCGCTGCCCAGCCCTGCGGATCCCTCCGCCTGGCTGCTGCTGTGTAGATTCTCCGACAATGCGCGCAACGCGCGCCGCTGACCGCACTCGGGAGCCTCAGGCCACCAGTGCTCCGCTGAAGCCAGGATGCCCTGGGGTTGAGATGAACTCGTCGCCGCTCGGCGCCCTGAGCCGCCTCGCCGTGAGGTCAGCTGCCGACGCTTGCTGCACCGGCGGCTGGGAAGCCGTCAGTCGCGATGTCCGCGAGGTTCAGTCGTGGACAGGCCACGCGCCGTGGGGGTGGTTGCCGTGAAGTCCGGGCGTCAGTCCCAGGCGGCGCCTGTGACCGAGACCGCGCTGCGGCCGGTCTTGCTGGAAGTTCTCGCTGTAGTTAGTCAACCATGGTGCCGACCAATCTCAGGCCGACCTCCAGAGCTGAAGTTGACATCCGGCGGCGAATGGATGACTCCTGTGAGCTGGAAGAGACATCTGGAATCGTCACCTACGAAGATTGAACATTCGGACCGGGACCACGTCCGTCCTCAGATCCGAACTGCTTCCTAATGGCTTCTGTCTGTTGCTGCCTGCGCTCAACTATTTATACCCGGCAGGAGGACGTTTTTTACCCTCGGTGGTAGCTTTTTGTTATTACTCCCGCAGTATATTGCAGCGCAACTTAGCGTGCTGGCCTCACTTCCCCTTACCCAGCACTCTCCAGGCTTCGCTCGGCGCTCGGTCTGTGTGCATCCTTGCGTCAGTCTGTTGGTTGACTGCTGCTGTCAGCAAGGCTATCTGTGCCTGCCTACTTCGCAACACCTCGGTCGCCGGCGTGCCTCTGTTTTGCCATTCTCCACTGCGTGAAGCAACACTTACTACTGTAAGGTGTCAGGCAAATCCAACACCTTCCATGAAAACCCTGACATGATAAGCAAATCCAGTAGTATGTCACATAGCTCCGAATAAATCGTGACATTAAATTAACCAAAGTAATACGAGTAACGAGTGAGCAAATGGAATACCACAGACTAACACAAGAATGCCTAAATGCATGTCATACCTTCCCACCGTGAGACAGACGCAGTTCCGAGGGGAGAAACGAGAACAGAAGCCGAGAGCAGAACCGTGTTAAGCTAGAAGGCCCTACGACAAGGGACGGACACCCACGTCGCCAGCTAACCGCTACGACCACACCACCCGCAAGTTTTTAGCGTGAGACTTTTTCGCGTCTCTGTTACGTTGCAAACTTTAAAAACATTGCCCCACCACGAAAAGTATAACGTTTCTCATTGGATAGACAGAATTTTTGTATGCGGAGCTTAAGGTTAACATTGAGACCCTGATTGGTCAGATGAAAACACAGCCAGATAGTATTTTTAAACCAACTTCGGTAAATTGTAGTAAGGAGAAGTTAGGAGGGAGTTGCTTCCGAGACGGCGAGGTGAGCGGAGCTGTGCTGCCCGCCGCCGCCCCCTGACGAACACCAACAAGGTAATGAACGCACGCGATGCCGCATAACAGCACATAAAGCTTCACTCAGAACAGCAGAAGCCTCATCTGTTACACCCCCTTTTTGCGTAATACTAGTGTCGATCGTCAATTAAAGCTCATGGTGTTCACATTTGCCACTTGAAGTAAAAATCTGAAACGCGATGAATTTTCTGTTATATAGTTATTGAGAAGCCACAGCAGCCACTGTAATTTACGACAAGTTAGATAAGTAATTAAAGATAATTAAGGGTCACTGTAGACCATTTTGATAGTTTTCTCTCTTGTGAAACTTAATTTAAACCTAGATTATAGATGTGATATGGCATAGGTCATCCTTCGATCCATTGTAGAACTTGGAAACCCACTCAGGGAATATTCGTTCACATTTTTATTGAACGCAGTTGGTTTTTACCATCCTGTATTAAAACATTTCCTTTTATCAATAGTGCAATTTATAAACAATGTTTTGTGAGTAGAATAAAATTTACAATGGTAAACTTAACTGCTTTTTCGACGTTATTTTACCAGCTAACTAAAAATAGGAAAGCCTTGAACCCCTTCCACTAAATTTAGTTAGTATTAAGATTCTTTTACAGGGAGTGCAGTGGAGCTGACGCTGAAATCATTAAGTATTTGTTTATATCATCGCTAGTCTCACTGAACTCTTCTGAATTCTACATGTCATGTGTGGTCTGGCGTCTCCTTACCAGCAATAGGTCCCAGGTTCAAACTAGTCAATTCCCTAAAAAACACGCTCAGAGCGTCGTTGTGCGAAAGTGGTAGGGAGACACGATATAGAACAAACAGACACCACGCAGAATGTTAGACTACATGTGGCCGCAACAAGACATATGCGCTTCCTGTAACAGTGTTCTTAGCTAAGAAAAATGCACCGTAACCTTTTACCGTGAAAACACATTAAATTTTGAAGAGTCCCTCTCACGTTGTACAACTTCATGTGGTTGTTCCGTACCCCATATTCTCACATTGTAACGGTTCACCTTCCATTTGAATGGAATGTTGCCTCGTCACTAAACACCAAGCGTGGAAGGAAACTGTCATCCTCCATATAACCAAGAACGAAATTACAGAACTCCACACATTGTTGTTTGTCACCTTCACGAAGAATTTGCAGTAGCTGAATTTTTGTATCGTTGTGTACAATAACGTTAATCGGTGACCGTACCGTGTTCAATGATTTGGACCACCAAAAAGACCATCTTCGACCGTAATCCTGACTGTATTACGTGTTCGCATTTCTCACCATATGAGTGTGCGTCCAGAAGCGTGAGAACATAATGGTTTTGGTGGTCCAGGTGTTATCACTTGCGGAGGCATAATTTTGCTCGGCGTCAGGGCCACTTCTGTTCCTCTCATTGCATAATTCTTTCAGTTACCTTCTTTACTACATTGTACGAGGGTAAGTCAATTATTATCCGCAATTTAATTATATTTTTGTTTATTTTGGTAGTACTGTCGTTTTACGTTGATGACGCATGCTTTGTTTATTTGTTGTTATATCTTTGTAATTTTCAAGCTGCTAAGTTAGTTCCGTTATCGCTGCCGTGCTGTTCATCATGGCTGCTCCGCTGTCTATTTGCTCCAAAGAAGAGCAACGTTCAGTGATCCGTTTTTTGTGGTCGGAAGGCGTATCAGGGGTCGAAATTCATCGAAGAGGTTCGGTACAATACGGGAACAGTGTTTTGCCACAACGGAGTGTCTGCGAATGGCTTTAAAAATCCCGAAATGGTTGCAAAAGTGTTACGCACGATTGAGGAGCCGGACGACCGTTTATCGCCACAAATGAAGAAACCTTTGAGCGTTCACGTGAAATAATTCTCTTAGGCAGATGATTAACTATTGACGAAGTGGCACATCGTCCGAAAATTAGTCACGGTTCTGCCTACAAAATCATCCACAATAGACTTGGGTTACAATAAAGTTTGTGGAAGATGGGTCCCAAAATAACTCACACAGTTCCATAAACAAACGCGCTTGGACATCTGTAAAAATATTTGGATCGCTATGGTAATGAAGGGGACAACTTCTTACACAGGATCATTACTGGTAACGAAACATGGATCCATCATTACGAGCCGGAGAGTAAACTGCGGAGTATGGAATGGAAACATCCAAATTCGCCGTGCAAGAAAATGTTCAAGACCCAACCGTCCGCAGGAAAACTGATGCTTACGGTTTTTTGGGACGCACAAGGTCCAGTACTGGAACATTATGGGGAAAGGGGCACAACAATAAACAGTGTACGTTACAGTGAGATGCTTACGCCAGGCTAAAGCCTGCAATTCGAAGCAAACGCCGAGGATTGCAGTCAAAACGTGTTGTGTTGTTGCACTACAATGCCTGTCCGCATACTGCTACCCACGCTGCTGAAACGCTCCAGAAACTCAAATTTGAAGTACAGGATCATCCTCCATATAGTCCCGATCTTGCACCTTCTGACTATCACTTGTTTGATGCACTCAAACAGGCATTAAGGGGCCGTCGATTTGCGTCGGACGAAGCAGTGAAAGAAGCGGTGCATTCCTCGCTCGCAGCTCAACCGGGAGCCTTATTTTATGAGGGCATCAGGAAGCGTCTACAACGATGGACCAAGTGCTTTGACACGCAAGGAGACTATGTCGAAAAATGATGTTCTTGTAAGTTTCCTATTTGATTAAAATAAAATTTTATAACTACTTTGCGGATAATAATTGACTTACCCTCATATTAACGTGTTATTATGAAGGTTACACCGTGAACCGAACTAAAATATTTATTACTCACGAGCAAAATTTTTTTTTTTTACTTTAAGACCACAGAACATTATAGCAAGTTTCCTGTTACGTTTAACTTAGTACATTCACGCTTACTAATATACAGGGCGTTTCCGTAAGTGTGCAAAACTTTAACAGGACTCAGAGGATACTCCACAGAACCTGGGGCCTGAAAGCCAGCTTAAGCAGAAATAGGAATAAAATCACGTTACTGTGTACTTTTTTATTTACATTAATTACAGTTAAGTGCAAATACCATCATTGACGCAACGAGCGCACCATTTGTACTATATCTTACAAAATGTGCTGAAACCTCAAAGTAAGCATGACATGGACGAACATGGTGTGATCCTCATGTTACCAAGTCCCTCCTTTCTTCCTCCCAATGAACCAATCTCCCGCATTCGACGATCGAGAGAAATAAACACTCGCCGTGACGTATGATGCCTGTTAGGAAATATAGCCTTTCAGCAGCGAGGGCACTGCGATGTACTTCCCCTGATACAAGGTGCATGACAATGAGTTCTGCGAAACTGTAGCGGTACTGCTCCATCTTATTATGCTGTTTGTCTCTGACTAGCACTGAGGAATGAATCGGTCTGTCGCTGATTCACAGCACGTTCTGTCACGGGAAAACGTAAATACGGCACAACAGAGCTCCCTCACGGACGAGTAAACAAAACCTGCATCTTGACTTCCTAGTAATAGGGCTCGTCGTCCTTGTTTCCTTGCAGGTAATAAAGAATGTACATGTAAATAAACAGCACAGCACGTGTAAACTTGTACGGATGTTGGTTGTAAATAAGCTGGAAAACAGTAATGATAGACCAAGAGGTAGACAAGTTTACTTCCTCATCTCATTCGAGCTGGCTTCTCCGACCCTAGATTTCCTACGTCAAATTATTCAGTGGGGCATTCTCTACCTCCCTTTACATTTTTGCATTTCTTACAGAAACGCTCTACACTCATATATATACCAGCTGAAAAATGCTCTTTCCGGACCACGAAAATAGCAAATATGCTCCTCTTAGAAAGGCTCTAACAAGAAAGTGGGAAACCAGCTTCCTGTGACCACATTCCACTTTCCTCACCAAAAACTTTGGTTTGCGAAAATATTAGCGCCCTCGTAACACGGAAGAGTCTAAATTCTTTTTCTCTTGTCTCTCTTCTCACTGCAACTGTCTATATGTTGCGCTCTCCAGCTGTCTCCTATTCCTCCGACTGGAGTTTCTCCTGTCTGTCTCTGCCACTGCCACTGACTTCGTCCCTTTCCTTAGCTCTTCCTTACCACTGTCTCCTTCTGTGCCAATTTCACTGTCCCTCTATCCACTGCCATTATCTTTGTCCCATTCTCTTTCTTTCCGACTGCCAATGCCTCTTTCTCTCGGGCTTAAAATTTGCTGTGTTTCTCGTCAGCCACCGTTGTCTCCTCTCTACGCATGTCGTTGGAGACGCTTTCTTCAGAGTTTCGACCGCTAGAGCGGGAAACCGTAACACCTGCGTAGAGGGGATGGTGACCAAATTTTTGTGTGTTGAAAGTTCACTAATCGTGAGACGAAAAGGGGGGTGGGGGGTTGGGGGGGCGAGGTCCAGAACCGCCAACCTATGAATGGTCTCCACTGATCTCTCTTTTTACTTCCACTGTTTCCTCTCTCTTTTGCTTTCACTGCTACTATCTCCATCAATCCCACTATTTTATTGCCATTGTCCCTCACTCGCCGTCACTGTCTCCTCTCTTTTTGGCTCCTACTGCTATTGCCTTCGTCCACCTCTCTTTCTCATTCACCGCCACTTTCTCTCTCCCATCATCACTGTTTCCTCTTTCTTTCTCTCCCACTTGCAATGTTTCATCTCGCTTCCACCGTCACTGCCTCTCTGCTACTCACACTCAGCGCAAATCAGCGCTAATGCTTTCGGGTGCAAAAATGTTTGGTGAGAAAGGCGGAATGAGGACCGAGGCAAATGGTTCCCCACTGTTCCGTCAGAGTCTCTTAAAGAGAAGCATATTCGCGTTTTTGCGCTTTTTTCAGCTGTTTAACTCCTTTTTTCCCGTTACAGCAAGGTGTGCTGCTTATATAAAACGAATTTATATACGCCAGTCAAGTTCTGACAGGTTGTTAATATCCGTCGACACATTTACAAATACTGACACCTATAAACAACAAACAAATACGTGTAACATACAGCTAACACAAAATTGTCTCTCATTCGAAGCATTTTCACGTTGCACTATTACACTTAAGAATGCATAACACTTTTAGGCTACGCCTAAATTATACTAAAATGTGGTGTTTGATTTGCAAGTACAAAGAATTTCTAAAGCAAAACAATTACATTTAAGGTGGCACCATCGAGTAATTTCCAGTGACTAAAAACATATTTTGGTGACCTCAGAACTCTTGCGATGACCCCAGAACCATTGGCATGTATTCACAACAGTTAAAACTGCATTTACGTCTCTGAACGTATGTTACGTGCGTATTTTACGTGCTTAAGTACGGTAACTTTGGATCTCTGCATGTCGGTAACAGGTAATGATATGGATATCGGTAACGGATAATGATATCGAAAAAAGTTTCGAGGTTCCACGAGAGCATCATATTACGCAGTAAAACTTCTCTTACCGGACACTTCCCAGCAGCGGACTCCTCTCAATAGCGGACACTTTAAAATTCCCCTGACAAATTATATTAGGCCTTACGGTAGCATTCTTAGGAATAGCGAACTTTCTCAGTAACGGACTCGACATTGAAATGTATCTCCCAAGAACAATTAAACCTTCCAAATCATGGAAACGTAAAACGATGGTTGTAAGTTAACCGGCAACAAGCATAAACATGCTCGACTTCATACAGTGTGGCGCGGAACGCCGCCGCTAAGAATAGTTGCAGCTGTTGTTAGCAGCTTTGATGCTGCCACGAATGCTTCTGATGATACCGCTACTTGTAAGCTGACTTCACGTGCCGATTTTTCATACGCGCCGACACACTGCTTGGCCGATCAATCCGCGCCAACGTTGGCTAGCGCCACAGAACTCATGTGTGAAGTCGCCCATTTAAAATAGTGTTTCGCCAGCGCAAGCGCCAGCGAGAAGTGCTTCTCAGTGGCTCCTTGTGAAGGGGACCTGAAGTGCACACCGTTGCTGACTGCAAGCGACAGCGTTAATGTATTGTAGTGCTAAGGTGTCACAATAACTAGGTTAGCGCTGAATGAAAAGGTCGAGACAATCAATGTCTACGAAAAGCAAAAGCTTAGTGTTAGAGATATTGCCACGAGGGTTGCTATTGGAAAAACACAGGTCAGTGACAATTTGAGGCCGCGCGGGATTATCCGAGCGGTCTCAGGCGCTGCAGTCATGGACTGTGCGGCTGGTCCCAGGGGAGGTTCGAGTCCTCCCTCGGGCATGTGTGTATGTGTTTGTCCTTAGGAAAATTTGTTTTAAGTAGTGTGTAAGCTTCAGGACTGATGACTTTAGCAGTTAAGTCCCTTATGATTTCACACACATTTGAACATTTTTTTGACAATTTAAGAAACAAAAATGGCAATCTGAAATTGTGGCCTGGAAATGATAACCTTACCAGTAAACGAACTTGTAGCACCACACCAGGTTCAAACGCTGATAGTTTGGCTTTGGCATGGTTCTGCCGTTTTCGTAGAAATAGCTTGCTAGTTAGGACCTCTGATCTGCGAGAAAGCACTCGCAATAGCCAAGGAGTTGGGGCTTAACGATTCTGAAGCATGTGTAGGTAGCCTTGACAAATTTAGGCGTAGACACAACGTCTCATTTCTATTCGTGTGTAGTGAATCCATTTCAGTGGACGAAAACATCGTGTTAGCCTGGCAAAACTTTGTAACAGGAATTTCTGAGGGTTACAAAGAAAGAAACATTTTTAACTGTAACGAGACTGGTATTTTGTTCAGAGCTCTTCCCATTAAAACAATGGTCCTGAAAGGTAAAAACTGTTCACGAGGCAAAACTCGAAAGAACGACTCACTGTTCTAATGTATGTTTATATGATAGGCGAATTTGAAAAGCCTTTAATTATTGGCAACGCTGCGAAAACTGGACTTTTAAGGGTGTTGATCAGAGTAAACTGAACGTGGAGTGGTATGCTAATAAACTATCACAGATGACGAGAGCAATAATGACTGAACGGCTGTTGCCATTTGATAGAATAACAGAAAGACATACCGGGACAGTGATCTTTTTGCCGCCAGATTCAATTTCACGTTGTCAATCACTGGATCAAAATATATTTGTGTATTGGATGAAATTCTCTGGGTTTCTTCAGCCTTGAAGCAAGTAACTGTTTCAAGAAGGCAGGGTTCATCTTTAATGAACATGCTTCAGCGATTGACGAAGGAACGTGAGCATGAACTTCACACTTCAGTAGCGGAATTCGGTGGATCTGAGGGTTCGCCAGTATCGATGATGCTCTGTTCACAAGAGGTACATCAACTAGCGTAAGCGCACTCATACAAGAGCTTTATCAAGAAGGCTTTGGTGACGATGTCGAGAATGGACAACAAAATGAAGATGACGTAACTGAACTGGGCTTTCCTCCACTTTCAGAAATCAGGCAGCGGAATAGGTAAGGAAGTTGAAACACTACTTCTTAGTTACAAGTGATGAAGAGGGATTCGATTTAACATTAGCATCTGAAGCACATATTGAGAAGACAACTAAAAACTGACATTCTGGTTCGGAAAAAAATTCGTTATTATTTTAAACCAACCTTCCAAAATACATGAAATAAACTTTCACACTGTATTATACTAGTGTTTGGGGAATGGTTAACGTAGTACTGAACTTAAATAAAGATAAATTTTCACTACTTTAGTTATACAATGGCACAGCACCTTTGTGTCTACATTACATTAAATTTCCTGTATTTTATACCGTATTTTTATACATTTGTGAATAGGAGACACTTCTTAAAAGCTGGCATTTTTATTTTTCCCACAGATGTCCGTTATTCAGAAGTTTTACTGTAGTAAACATTACTACGATTACCCATAAATGGAAATTATATTGTGACTATCCCCACAAATGGAACATCTAACAACTGCGTCAGACACTTGTTGCCTTATATAGGCGTTGACGACCGCAGCGCCGTATTCTCTTTACATATGTTTGTATTTGAAAACGCACGCCTGTACCAGTTTCTTTGGCGCTTCAGTGTATTAAGGCGAGGAATGGGCTTTGATGTGTATGACCAAGAGCGAAATATTCTGTCCTGCTGTCTTCAGCCAGCTGACTCAGTAATACACTGAACTCCCCGAATGCCAAGCGAGCCAATTGTCGATCTCCAAGTCTTCCACACTGCCGGCCGGGGTGGCCGAGCGGTTCAAGGCGCTACAGTCTGGAACCGCGCGAGCGCTACGGTCGCAGGTTCGAATCCTGCCTCGGGCATGGATGTGTGTGATGTCCTTAGGTTAGTTCAGTTTAAGTGGTTCTAAGTTCTAGGGGACTGATGACCTCAGCAGTTATGTCCCATAGTGCTCAGAGCCATTTGAACCATTTTTCTCCCACACTGGTGTCGTCGTCTGGTTGTAAAACAGCAGTATTTTATTACTTTTAACTCGATACATATGTCCTCGTTGTCATAGGAGCCCCTATCTCTTATTTTTTTTATTTTTGACGCCAGATCGCTCTCTGTGCTGATTATTTACAATTTTATGACTCGCTATTCCGCGTCACCGTCTGGTCCCACAGTTACGCTGTCCTTTTGGAAATTCCTCTCCTCTGGTGCGGTAGCGTATGGAAGAAATTACCTTCCCGTCCATCAATAGCTTTTTCGAGACAAACGCCTCTGCAATAGGCTGCCCTGGTGTCAACCGGAAATTATTCCCTGCAGATTGACGCCACGCCCCGAGTAAATCCCTCAATTTCGTTACCTACCTGACGCCCTGTTCCTATACGGCACTATCATGCCGTACAGCGCGCTATGGCAGAGGTTTTACTGCCCTGCTATTTCCGTTTCGTACCCTTCCTCTGCTAAAGGTCACGCCTCTGTCTCAATTACTTCTCACGATATATCCACGTCCGGCCCCAGAGATGGCGAGCACTTAATCGGAATGAGGGATGCTCTTTGTGGGCAGGACGAGGCCGTGTTGGCAGACGGCAATGTCAACAGTTCTCGGGCTTCGTTAAGAGGTTTACGACGGCGCTGTTTGCACAAACGCAGCATCGCTCATCCCCGAGCGGAAAGGCTGCGACCCGTGCGAGAATAATGACCGCGCGCTCAAACCCTGCGGATTGGCGGCTTTCAGAGCGCCCCGCGGTAAGGCTCAAAAAGCGCCGGGTAAGGCGCGGCCAGACAACTGGAACAGCTTTCCAGCACGCCTACACAGACTCGGATAATTTCTCTCGATTGCTCTCATGTGTTCCGACACTCTCAGCTCGTGAATGGTGAAATAAAACACTTGAACACATTACGGAATTTTAATGTGTGTCCTGTGGTTGTGTTCCTCAATCCGAAGATCATCATGCAGTTATCTCCACATTCGTCTACCCTGTCCAAGGCCCTTGACTTCTGCATTATTACTGGAACCTACTTACTGTACACATCCCTTCGTCTGCCCTTACAATTTTTACCTCCTATACTTCACTCAATTATCAAATTATTAAATCATTCATGGCTGATGACGCGTCCTATCAATCAGGCACCTCTTTCAGTCAAATTCAACCTGATTACTACATTCATCCCTTTGCCTAACTTTACGATTTTTATCTCCAACACTTCCCCCAGTTACCGAACTGATAAACCACTGAAGTCTCATGACATGTCTTCCCAACCAAGCAACTCTTTCAGTAAAGTTCAACCTGCTTACGATATTCATCCCTTTCTATGGCCTTACAACTTTTACCTCCTACACTTCCCTCAATTATGAAACGGATAAATCGCTTTATTTGTTGCGTGTATTTTTCCGGACATGTCCGAAAGACAGACAATATTTTGATCCTGCAGCCACTATGAATCAGGACACAAGGGAGTTAAAGTTATTAGCTGTCAGTCGTCGTCGATTTAAATCAATGGGACAAGTTCAAAATTTGTGCCGGACACACATGTCACATATTTCGATACTCGCCAACTCACTCATCAATGAATTGTCTGTACACATCCCGGTCATGGTGTTGTAGAAGTAAAGCGCTTACCCGAAAACCGAGAGGTCGTGGGCTTCTAATCTCGATCGGACCGCGGAGGTTTCAGCCTCCTTTGTAAACTAGCCTTCACCTCTCAGTGATGTGAGGAGTCGCCAGAAACAACACATGGTTCGGATTCCAAGGTAAACTTGTCGGTTCCCTATGCCCAGTTGGAAAAATGGGGTTGTTAAGAACATATAAGTAGTCAACGTTGTGTCCAATAAAAAGACATGCACCAGCTATTGAGCCACATGAAACTATTGTTACTATTTATTATTATCTATATACTTAATTAAGTTTGTAGGGAAATCTCATATCGCGAGTCCTACTTACACTTTTACTTTTGTTTCCGTTGCAACCGGTGGCTGTACAGGTACGAGTAGCCCCTAGTGGCTCGCCTTCACGCATTCATTTTTATGTATTTTGTGACTAAAGCCCTTCTGGCCTGTTAATTATTTTGTATGTGACATGGAAGTACTGCCTGTGTCTTTTATTGTTAGGCAGTACTTACACTTTTTATATAAAAATGTCTTTTTCTATAAATTTGTAACTATGTTATAGGCCATTTTCATTGAATTCTGATGAAGACACTCTTAGAAGTGTTGTAACCTGGTCAATAAGACTAAAAATAATAGTGACCGAGGGCTCTTTTGTTTCAATTGCACTTTTTTTCCATCTTATAACCTCTTTTTCAAGACACTATCCATTCTGTTCAAAGGCACTTGCAAATCCCTTATCAACTCTGAGACAATTACAATCTCAATTATTTGCGCTACCTTGTAGACAACAAACATTTAAGAACCTTGGAAGTAGCATAGTTGTATAATTTAAAACTGCAACCATCCATGAGCAGGGGTTGATAATATTGCTTTGGATTTCTTGCGAACCCATCTGCACATAGTTCTTATAACTGAAATACGTCAGTTGAGTTTATCACTCTGTTGCAGAATGTGTGCTCCTGTTGCTCCACATTTGTTTGAGGCTCACTTATTTTAAGGTTAATGTGAGATCCTGACTACTTCTTGCGCACCGAGCAGACTTCCTGATGCTCTTTACTAAGAGCCTTATGTATATGGTGGAGCGCATGCATGAACTGGGAAAATAGAGCCCATTTAATAATTGCAGATGTCACTTATGCATTGAGTTATTAAGGTTTTCATTTTCCTTATATTTTATTTTAATTTCAGTTATTTACCACTTGGTTTAGAATTTTGCTTTTGCTAACTTAGCTGTTTTATTATTTATGTTAACTTCTGCGTTAATTGGTAACAGCTGCCAGCGAGAACGATTAGGAAAGCTTCTTAACGTAACAATTATTTAGCCTTTCTGGTAATGATATATTTGCTGTTTTGCGAGGCAATAGAACTCACCTGACTCGAGTTTGTATATGTGATAATAAGAGTCTGGGTCCTTGATTGTAATCGCGGAAAAGTCAACTGAGAACCTACTACACGTAATCAGAAGTCTATACAAAAACCAGGAGCACCAATAGGGCTACAACAAGAATATATGCAGTTTGTCTGGTATGGGTACAGACGTTAGTAAAGAGTGTATACTACCTAACACGTAATTTGATCTACTAGCTTAACAGTATGGAAACTGGAAATAGGTTCGGGGGTCGTTTAATCAACATGTAAGAAATTATATAACACTGTGTGAAGCAGACATTAAAAGCACGTTGTAAAAATTAAGAAAAGGAAGTGGAAAGATTAATCCAAGACTAAACAATATATCTGACAACAGGAATGGAATGAATGTGTGAATAGCCAGAGAAATCACTGACGTGGCCGATAATTACCTATCTTTAGGGATTGTGATATCAAAAAGCAGTTCATGTACTGAAGATATAAGTTGACTAATATAGTATGGAAAAGTTGCTACAACTAATTTGTGCCAGCAGTTAATAGAAAGGAAACTTTCCCAAAATAACTGTGGCTCCACCTTCAACCTTTCCACTAGTCTAATGCGAATTATAGTAATGAACACTGCAGAAAACAAGTGTTCAGAAAAGGTGGGTTTGGAGAAGTACTCAACGGCTGAAAAACTAAAAACAAATAAAACAATCTTGGAGTAAATAAGACAAAATATGAATTTAGAGGCAAAAACATTGTAGGCAAAAATAAGTGACTTTAGGTAAGTTATGGAAGAAAAAATCTCACTAGGGAATATTATGATGTCCAAAAGATTTGGTGCTTGTACGCTGGATTTCAGAGTGATGTAGCAATTACGTAAACAGTTGTTTAGGGTCCAGTCCAACAAATTCGTTGAGGAAGATTAAGGCAAAGATGGATGAATGACGGTGAAGACAACATCTGTACATCCTTTAACGAACTGGAGGGAAGTCACAGCATTTAGCGTAAACAGGTTCCGCATTAACACATTAGCACATGTGTCACGTTTCGTTGCCAAACAATAATTACAGCCAACACTGGCCCACTTCGAGTAATTTTTGGTTATAACCACACAAGACAAACGAATGAATCGTAACGAACATTGGCGAATTGTTTACGAATGCTCGTTCGCTTGTGTTCGTTCCATTCTTTCTGGTGTAAAACCAGGTTTAAATTGTCACTAATTTTCTGCTCATTGGGCAGCACAGAGACAGTCAGACAAATGCAAGGAGGAACGGTCAATAAAATTCTTCTGGTTCAAATGGCTCTGAGCACTATGGGACTCAACTGCTGTGGTTATCAGTCCCCTAGAACTTAGAACTACTTAAACCTAACTAACCTAAGGACATCACACACACCCATGCCAGAGGCAGGATTCGAACCTGCGACCGCAGCAGCAGCGCGGCTCCGGACTGGAGCGCCTAGAACCGCACGGCCACCGCGGCCGGCTAAAATTCTTCTGGGTTTGAGGTCGTACAGTCAGCTATAAAATTCCGACCTTTCAGCGACTGTTGCAAGGCACCTTCCTCAGGGTGTATTGCGGTAGTTAGCCTTGCAACAGTCGCCGAAACGTCGGAATTTTATAGTTGACAATACGACCTCAAACCCAGAGAAATTTTATTGACCGTGACAACGGCCGAGGAAGCCTACGTTTAAACAAAGAGAAACAATCTGTAATGTCGAAATCACATTGTAACATTTTGCAAATGAAGGCGAACATTTTAGTAGTTGCACAATAGCACAACAACCGTTGATGAGAGGTGCGCACTTCCCTACGAACCACAGACAGCAGAAGAGCATGGTGTGGAAACATGGATCTTAGCCTTCAGCAAAAAATTTGAAGTATCAAGCTTCTGTAGGAAAGTTGATTATGACTGGGTTTTGAAATGTGAAATGTACACTTGTAAGCGTATTGTCATATCGCTGGCTTAGTTGTGGAGTATCTTTGCGGGGGCAGCCGTGTTTGTAGAGAGTCGAGCGCGGGACACGGAACTGTTAGGTTGTGTAGTGTGTAGCTCTGCATGTGAGAGGCATTATTAGCATAGAAGCTGAAGTGTTGCCAGAAGTGTTATTACGGTAAATTGATAAAATAAGTAAATGATTCAGAGGAAAGTGGGTCAAGAAATAATTTAAAAATGAGCAGTGCTGCTGATAACGTATTTGTGTATCCTCTCGTTGCGTGTCGTACCGTATAGTATCAATCATCCGCGCCGTGTTCGGTCTCTCAGAATGAACTAATGTGAATCAGCAAGTATTAGTTACCACAAAAGAGTACAAACAAGTGCCAGTGTCTTGTAGCGAGCGTGAGGACGTGCGTTCGATCATCGCGTTTCCGCATGATCAACAATCAGCCGCGCCGCGACGGTTACGCGCCCGCTCGTACAACTGAGAACTGTGAACTGTAAATTTAACTTTGTGAACAGTATTAAAATTTATAACTAGTGTCAAGGAGAACTGGTACCAAATATCTGTGCATGCGTGACGAGCGTAAGAACTTTAGTGCGATCATTCGGCTTCCGCATCATCAACAATCACCCGCGTCTTGTCGGTTACGCGTACGCTCGTCCGAATGATATTTTGGACTGTTAATCATCAAGATTGCTAATTGGGATAAAAATTTACAATTTAGAGTGTAAACAGTGCAACCTGTGGTTTCCATATCGTCTCAGAATATAGATGTTCATAGCAGACATAGGACAGTGTTGTGTTTTAACGTTGAGTGGCTCCCCTAAACCCGCTTGCATATTTCGATAGATAATTTCAGGCAAGCCAGCAGCAGTGTGGAGCAGAACAATACGACCGCCCCGGGGTTATCAGGTACGTGATGTGGACAGGGCGCACGGTCAAGAAAAGCAGAAGTGATTGTCAGTTTAAGGGCCCCCCACCCACATTTGTACCCCCGGGCGTGTTACACGCTTATAATTCAGTACACTCCTAAATATCAAACAGTGAATAGTGACGACTGCCCCAAGTTCTGAAACAAAATAGTTAAACGAAGACGTGACGGGAAGTTTTCTAAAGGTGTGACTTTGCTTCAAGGTAATACCCGCCCGCATATATATACGGGGAAACATTCCAGAACTTTAAAAATTTTGTTTTTGAGCTACTGGAGCCCCCACGTAGTGGCGTGACCTTGCTCCAAATCATTTTCAACTTTTTGGTTCGATGAGGAAGCACCTGTGTGAACTCGTGTTTACGAGGATGACGTGCAAGAGCTGATACGCACGATGCCAAAAAGCTATTATTGCTACTGCTGAGTTCAGGAGGAACTAGGAAGCTTGTCAAGTTAGCGAATAAGTGTAAAGACGTTGTGGGAGGTTATGTAGAAAATTGCGTTACTTTCTACGTTTTCAAAGTGAAAGATACCTTTTTAAAAATTATTCCTTTATTGTTCAACTTGCCCTCGTAGAAACTGATGAAAAGTCTACTAATTATTTGTGACCACTCCCTACACATGCCCATTATTCAGTGTTACTACCCTTCAATCACTCTCTGGTAAAGCTTCTACCAATCTCAACATGGGATTATAATTTCAGAGGAATACTCTTCAAATTCCTCTCCAGATATCTTAACTTAGGTTTGCTACGGGTTCCATAAATTATTGTACAGAAGTGCCATGCCAGGATTTACTCTCTCCTCAAGACTACGGTCTATTCCTTTCCTGATTTTATACCCAGTTCCCTCGAAAAAAATGTGAAGTCTTACTTTTGGGTGTCAACATGATTAAAATTATTCTTGGTGTCGTACCGCGTCGTTGTATAAAATACTTCAAAATACAAACTATTAAATCAACTTTTCAGATGTATTACAACTTTTTTATAAACAGTGGACCTTTCCTTCTGCGCAACCACTCTTTCCCTGAGGAAGACAGTTGTCATACGGCCGAAACGTCGGTGTAATAGTTGATATTTTGAAGTATTTTATAAAATGACGTGTTGCAAACGCCCATAAGAATTTTAATCTAATCCGCGCTCATTAATCAACAACACTCGCTGAACGAAGCAGGAAATCGCTAAGTAGAATTCTACATACACGCCCAGAAACACCTTTCGTATTCTCTTAGTCTTCCATGCTTCACTAAGTATCTTCGTTGATCACAAAGGATCACCTGCTGCCAACATCTGTTATATAAAATGCATAACACCACCTTCGACGCAGAGACCACACAACTTCGTAACCCCATTTCCGGCCAATCCCTTTACTTCTCGATCTCCAAACCACTACACGGAATTATTTAACGTTTAACCCTTTCGGCAAATGAGACTAAGCGGGCGCATGCAGGCAATTTCATTGGTCATTTCCCATTCCAGCTAATAGCGATTCAGTAAGGCTTTGCTTGCTGGTGGCAATTCTAGAACTTTCCGTGGGAATGTTGGAAAACGCAGGACATCGCGGGAATTAGTTGCTCTTGAGACTATTCTAATCGTCCCCGACTACCACCCATTTAGGGGGATTAGGGAGGTAACCTGTTTCCCCTGAAGCAAGAAATCGACTGAGGCTGGGCGGGTACGAAATCATGTGTTAAGGGCCGTCCTTGGCAATGTGAAAGCTCTTTGTTTTAATACATGAATATTTTATGATAAAGTTTCTGTGTGTCTTGTAACCCATTTCCTCCTCTTCAGTTTCATAACTATAATCTGAATTTGGGACCCCCTACAAGTAGGGACGGGACAACGGTCTTGCCACAGTGGTAACACCGATTCCCGTCCCACCAACGAAGTTAAGCGATGTCGGGCTCGCTAGCACTTGGATGAGTGACCATCCGGTCTGCCGATCCCTGTTGGGAATAGGGGTGCTCTCAGCTCTTGTGAGACAAACTGAGAAGCTATTTGACTGAGAAGTAGCGGATCCGGTCTCGTAAACTGACATACGGCTGGGAGAGTGGTGTGCTGAGCACATGCCCCTCCATATCCTCATGCAGTGAGGACTGTGGGCTAAGGATGACACGGCGGCCGGTCGGTACCTTTGGGCCTTCATGGCCTGTTCGGGTGGAGTTTAGTTTACAAGTAGGGACGAACTAAATTGCCATACCCGGTCAAGACTGAGACTGGAAATCATAAATAATTTTCCCACAGACGTGGCTCATGGTGGAGCGAACCAAAAGCATGCCGAGCGTACAGGCCACGTGTGGGCTTCTCTTAGCTTTGCTCGCTCCTTGTTTGAGGTACCCAGTACAGGGAGACTTATCATTTAGTATTCCGCTGCGGCATTTTTCGGTGGGCACAATTCTCTTCAGTTCGGCAGAATCGTGGTGTCAGCTCTGTTTGTTCGTCGTATGGATGATGTTCAAAGGTCCAGCAGCTGTTTGCGCAAAAACAGGCAATCTAGCGATCTATCGTCACAAGCCTTTGAAACTAAATGGGAATACACAGAAGAGAGAGACAATAATTACCAGTATCTATTATGCAGTCACACAACCAACAAATACTGCAAATTTGCAAGGGAAAGACATTACAATACAATGTAGAAAGACTTTAAAGATTTATAGTTGACAATGAAAGAAAAAAAAATTTGAACGATTGACGGACAGGATTCATTGTTGCGTACATCAAGATGCACACTGTGCTACATTTGCAGGTATGGAGCACGTCAAGAAATTGGTGGCACAAATCGTTAGGCCGGTCGTAATGGCCGAGCGGTCCTAGGCGCTTCAGTCTGGAACCGCGCGACCGCTGCGGTCGCAGGTTCGAATCCTGCCTCGGGCATGGATGCGTGTGATGTCCTGAAGTTAGTTAGGTGTAAGTAGTTCTCAGTTCTAGGGGACTGATGACCTCCGCTGTTAAGTCCCATAGTGCTCAGAACAATTTGAACCACAAATCGTAAATGCTCTGAAGTCGCATACATTTCTACACAGTCACTTGCAACAGTCTTCGAAGGACCTGATCGAAGAGTATGAGACTTTACATATTATTGCAAAGCACTCGGGAAGTCCAGCTGCATGCCTGGAATGATTTTTCGGTATTTGAATTTATGGATGAAAAAGGAGCGCAGAAACGAAAATTAGAACATCCGGAATGTACTGCAACCTCACATTATAAGTGGAGTTGACTGCACACTGCCCACAGTAACACATTTCAAGGTGAAAAAAGAACTTCTTTCTGATTGCATTTTAAAAAATCGCATTTTAGAAGGGACACATTCTGAGAAATTCAGTCTAGTTTCCTAAACTCATTGCCGAGGTCTGAAGAATGCTTTGGAACATTGGAAGAATTATGACTGCCAGTACTACACCTGTTTTTCGAGCTGTTTTCGAGGCCATTTTCCGTTACAGCTCAAAAGGTCTCCTGTGCATATGCAGATGTAACTTATTGATCTGCACTGTAATTCCCATTTTAAAGACGTTCCTTTCATATTAAAACTGCCCAGGACGTCTATATTGCTTACATGTGGTAGAGTTTCCACGTCACCTTAATGAGTTGCGAACGTGCTACAAAATTTCGATCAACGTGTGAGTGGTGAAGACCTTTTACCGATTACGAAACTAAGTAAGTCACGATTACATGGCAACCTTATTGGGGAAGTCTGCGGTATTGTCTGTGTCTATCCGTATGCTGATTGTCTGGACCGGATAAAAATTATGTCTTCAGTACACCTAAAATAATACTGACAATTTGTTTTGTTTCTGATCTACTGCTGAGAAATGTGAAATAGAACCAAACCGCGTGCAGTGCAATTGAACTGCAATTTAAATATGATGCGTTCACACTTTTCTCAGGCTCAGAAATCATGCCGTGGGGGTGTGAGAAGCGTGTAGCCCCGCTAAGTGTTATGGCACTCACACCAGAACAAAGCTCTCGAGCGGAATTCTTGGTCGGCCCCTTGAGTTAGACAGCAGATGCGGGAGAGGGAATGTAAGAAGCTCCTATAGACGAGCCTTGCTCAGAACCTACTCCACTGCAAGCGCTTTTGTTTTTGCCCATCTCGTAGGCTTTGAAAGACCTCACTGCTCCCTCTCAGCGCGGCCTTTCCGCTACCATCAAATTAAACACCTTTATTTCGCAGACAGGGTTTATGTAAACGGTGTCAGTTTATTCTGCAAGAGCCAACTCGGGCGTCGAAGAGGCTGATTCTACTCTAAATTCAAACTGATGACGGCCAAAATCTAATTAAATTAATTACTCGTAGAAAGAGCTGTGTTCTTAACGCCGTCGTCTAAGGGGCGATTAAAAGCTACAGTAAACGAAAAGGATTTTTCTTGTTCGATTGCTTGCATATCAGTGTTTACTTGTTAAAGTTAGACCAACAACTACAGGCTTTCGCAAGTACTTTAAAGATATTTCAGAACGTTGTGCGTGTAAATACAATAATTTATGAACACGTTTTCCGAACTTTCTTACTTCTATATCTAAATCTGCGCATCAAAAGTCAACTTATGGCATATGGAGGACGTTACGTCTGGAATCATGATCATTTTCGTGTTTACTTGTTATATCCCCGAATGGTGCATGGGATAAATAGCTGTCCGTAGCCATCGGTGGAGTTCTAATGTGTGTGAAGTTCTTGTCGTGGTCGTTTCACGACACGTATTAAGGTGGAAGTAACATATTCCCCAATTCTTCGAGACACGCACATACTCGTAATTTCAACAATAGTGATCCTAGATCAGTGATATGCACGCAAAAATTCGAATCACCCACGCAGACCAATCTGGGATTGTGGACGATGTTGTCCCAGAAATAAATTAAAGTAGAGGAGACTGTCAAATCAAACTGGTTTCAGACGTCTAAATTTCCGAATTGCTATTTTATTGGACCACCAGTTTCGGCAATATACTACGCCATTATCAGGCCCCCTGTCCGACTTGTAGGAAGACTCCAATCTCTGCTCCAGTCAAAATAGGGGCCAGTATTCAATGACAAGTATCCGTACATTTTAGAGACAGCGATCGCTTCAATCATCATCCGCCGACCAGGCCATGTCGACAGGTGATGTATGAAGCGGTCACAGTCTTAAAAATCTACTAATGCCTGCCACTGAATCCTGGCTCCTAATCTGACTGGACCAGAGGTGGGAATCTTCCTACACGTCCGTCAGGGGACTTGAAGACGACGTAATATGTCGCCGAAACTGGCAGCCCAATAAAATAACTATTTGGAAAATTAGACGGCTGGAAGCGTGTTTGATTTGACATTCTGTCCTGGAAAGCCGAGGTTCCGTACATATTTGTGAAAAGATGGACATACAGGGACTAAAATTAAAATGGGTCAGATTCCCTGGTTGTGGCCAACGTTTTTAGGAGATTTCCCTTGGTTAGTACGAAGAGACTTTAAAATGGAAGTTACACATTTTGTCTCACTCTAAGACGATTGTGTAACGAAGTGGCGCAGTGCAAGAAGAGACAACAATTTCTGAGTTTTCGGCATACACAGTTCTGCTGTGACATGGGTGCATCACAATGCGGAAGTTAAATTGGATTGGACTGGATTGATTTGGAGGAAGGAGACCAAACAGTAAGGTCATCGGTCTCATTGGATTAGGGAAGGAAGTCGGCCGTGGCCTGTCAAAGGAACCATCCCGGCATTTGCCTGAAGCGATTTAGGGAAATCAGGGAAAACCTAAATCAGGATGGCTGTACGCGGGATTAAACCGTCGTCCTCCCGAATGCGAGTCCAGTGTGCTAACCACTGCGCCACCTCGCTCGGTGCGGGAGTTCAATGGCGCGGCAACTATAAAGACACTCCAAACCTTGAGTACGTGGGACGGTGCCACTCTTATGAGCAATTGTCTCAAAAATGGTTCAAATGGCTCTGAGCACTATGGGACTTAACATCTGAGGTCATCAGTCCCCTAGAACTTTGAACTACTTAAACCTAACTAACCTAAGGGCATCACACACATCCATGCCCGAGGCAGGATTCGAACCTGCGACAGTAGCGGTCGCGCAGTTCCACGCAATTGTCTCAATTATACACTATTTCAGCATGGAATTCCGGTGGTATATGAACCAAATGGCATGTCGCGACCATGTATAGTGAAATGATTCCAACAATTCTTGCTGGCAAAAAAATCTGGGAGGGAAAACGTCTATCGCATCTACACTTTCGTGGAGCATAGGCGTCACGTATGACTTATTAATTTGTTGCTTCTGTACTACTAACTGTATGCGTTACCGTTTCTTAGGCGGTATCCACATATGCCACTGACAATACATACAAAAATTATATCGCTGAAGTACACAAAATTTGGAAGAAAAGCTAGCGTTTCAGTATTTTTCGATATCGGTTGTATAAATGTTTATAGGATTTTTAAAAAAAGTGCTGGAAGGTAGTTTCATATGACACTCTGATATTTGTGTACGATTACGGTTTTAAAAAAATGAATATGAATGTCATTATAACTGACGTTGTACTTCGTACATTTAGTAAAGAGATCAAATAACTACTCGTTTGCACCAGAACTGTTGTCAATATTTCCAAATAATTTAGGGTCCACGGTATTTCATCGTTTGCAACGGAGTTGTTAATATTTCCGATTATTTCATTCTCCGTAACATAAATAGCAAGTAAACGTAATTTTATCCCGGCTTGGCTAAGAACTCGTAAATGGATTTCGACAAGGCAACTCCGTGCCAAAGATAAGTACAATACGACATATCTCTCAGTGATTGTGTTTTCTCATTCTTTTGATTTCTGCCTCAGATCCTGCGCACCGTCTGGACGGGACATTGTGCTTCTGACGACGCGACTTACTTGGTCACTTCAACTATAATCCATTACTCACATTTTGCTTTTGTCGCTACTCATTTTATAACCCGTCTTCAAGACACTACTCATGTCTTTCACATGCTTTTGCTAGTCCCTTACCGTCTGTTACAGGATTGCAAGGTCATCGGCAAACGTCGAAGCTTTTATTTCTGCTCCCTGAACTCTAATGACCCTGACTGCATTTTCATAATTCACCTATGATATCTTTACTACTTGCTCAACGGCAGATCGAATAGCATCGTGGTCCTCTACAACCTGCGTAATAGTGACCCAAAAGCAATGGAACAGCCTGCATTTCAGATAAAAATTGAGCGTTCTGTTACCACCCGAAAACTTTCTGTACTACATCCCTGTTTTACTTCTGAATATTAGTGAAGCCAACATCTCCGTAACATATGATCACAGAAAAAAGTGGTAAAGTGCGAGAAGAGCCCGCGCACTGAGAGTTTTGTACACACTTACGTATATACAGGGTGAAAGGTATTTAAACTGACAAACTCTAGGAGGTTGTAGGGCACATCAAAAGAAATATTTTTCCCTAATGTCATTTTTTTTTCCTATGAGGAGTATTTAAAACGGTAGAGGAAGATTTCTCTGGCGGCAAATTAATTAAACCAACAAACACTTTTCCATTTCTTTATGACCAAGAGACAACACATTAACACAAGCCAATTTCAATTACAGTAGCTTTTCAAAAATGCCTACATTGACACGTTGAAACGTCCCCTTAGAAAAATTGTACAAGACTGTGCTTAAACTGACACACAATATTTTTAGCGCAACGCAATCTGACTTTCAAAAATCCCTACAAAGAATGGCCCTGACTAACATTAATCTATACCTTTCACAAATCACTTACCTCACAAAAATCTTCGTTACTCGAACTACTGCAATACAGCGAGCGCCACTACTGCCAGGTAAATAAAAGATTCAAACTACTGAAGGCACTAACTACTAATAGGCATAGTTAGCAAATGAAAGATTTTGATAGAGAACAAACAATGTATTTACCTCAACAGTGTTCAAAAGTCATAATGTAAATAGCAGTTCATGACATCCAGTCTTACAATTTTCAAAACTCCGCCATCTCTCTCCCCACATCCACCACTGCTGGCGGCTCACCTCCAACTGTGCAACGCTACGCGCTGTTAACATCCAGCTGCCCAACACTACAATGGCAGACAACAATTCAAACTAGCCACAGACTGCACACAGCACAGCCAGTGATTTTCATCAGAGCGCTACGTGGCGTTACCAATATAAAAAACCTAAACAGCCTACTTACAACGTACACAATGGTTACACCGTCCGATCATGTTCTGTCTGACACGGACAAAAGTCCCAGGAGTATCCTGAATTGTTCCTGCTGCTGCTACTATCCGGACAACCAGATCCTCTTCTGATGCAACAGGAGTTGCGTAAACAAGGTTGCGCATCTCTCCCCACACAAAGAAGTCCAGAGGGGACATATCTGGGGATCGAGCAGGCCATGGTACAGGACCACCTCTGCCAATCCACGTTTCTGGGAACCGTCAGTTCAGGAGTCGACGCACAGGACGACTGAAATGTGCCGGCGCCCCGTCATCTTGGAACCACATGCGTTGTCTTTTAGGGAGCGGGACGTCTTCCAGCAATTCTGGCAATCCTCTGGCGAGAAAATTGTAATAATGCCTGACATTTAATGGCCTAGGTAGCAGATAAGGTCCGGTTAAACAGTCCCCAACAATACCGACTCACACATTAACGAAGAACCGCACCTGATGAGCGCTAGTAACTGGGCATGTGGGTTATCCTCACTCCAAACATGCGAATAGTGCATGTTGAAGACTCCATCACTCCCGAACGTTGCTTCTTCGATAAACAACACAGAGGATGGAAATGCAGAATGCATTTCACACTGTTCCAGATAGGCTACCATTGCGAAAACCATGCTCTGGGTGGATACGCTGTAAGTGAAATGGGGGTAACAATCGCTCTCGAAGGACTGTTCTTACATTCCTCTGGTTCGTCCCCATGTTACGTGCAATTGCACGAGTGCTGATTGACGGATCCCGCTCCACATGCTGCAAGACAGCTTCCTCAAATTGCAGCGTTCTTACCGTGCGACGGCGTCCCTGTCCAGGTAATCCGCTAAATGGCCCGGTCTCACGCAAACGCCGGTACACAGCAGCAAAGGTCCAATGATGTGGGATACGGCGAATAGGACATTGTTGTTGATAAACCCGCTGTGCATCTTGTCCGTTGTAGTGCTCTATGTAGTACGCACCAACCATATCAGTGTACTCACTGTAGGTGTATCGCTCCATTAGTAAACAGAAACAATGCACTACTACACTGGTGGACAGCAGTTGCCTACAACTGAAGAGCGTAATACGCCCTCTTAACAACTGAAGAGCGTAATACGCCCTCTTAACAACTGAAGATCGTAACACGCCCTCTAACAACTGAAGAGCGTAATACGGCCTCCACCGGTTTAAATAATTCTCACAAGAAAAAATGACATTAGGGAAAAATATTTGTTTTTATGTCCCCTACAACCTCCCAGCGTTTGCTGGTTTAAATACTTTTCACCCTGTATATAGTTCATCCATTCTGGGAATCGAGAGTCTCAAAGACTTTTGCCTGTTATCGATTTCGATACTGGCAAGATATTAGTTCCAGGAATTCCAAGACTGTATCAAATCTCTACGGTAGTTCGCGAGACTAACCCGGACATACAAAAAGAAGCGAACAAGACTTCAGCTTATCTACTTAGAGAGAGAAGATTCAATAAAACACTTATTTACTTACTGAAATGTGATGACAACTTACTTTTCGTGTTTGCATGCTGTAAAATTCGTCTGTTATGCTTTTGATGGATGATGAATGCACTGTAAGTTCATCATATGGAAAAAGTTATTTTATGTTATATAATTATTATTTATCGAGTTTCAGATTTTTTGTTTTACTTGTACTGCGAATCCCTGCTTCTTGCCGGATTTCATGGTTCTAGGTCAACTAGAAGTACCCTATAGGTTTTGATAAGCGAGTTTCCGCAAAATATTTGACCTAAGTGGCTGTATCTTCTAACTGAATTGACTTGACTCTTAAATTTTGTACATATCCGAGGGCCTATGGACCATAATATGTGACATAAATCTGAAAATGATTCGTTAAGCCATTCCTGAGAAAAATGGTTCTTAACAATCTGACAGACTAAAAGACAGATCGACGGACGACAAAGTGATCCGCGAGGGCTACTCCGAAAGAAATATTCGATCAATCGTGAAATGGAAAGCACAATGAAAATACAACAAAGCTTCGCATAGATGTGTTGGGCTGTGTCTCTAATAAGCCCGTCGATTGCGTCACGCCGCTCTTTTCAGTTCTGAGCGCACAGTGAGCACGTAAAGGTGCCTAGAAAATATTGTCTCTCGTCAAGTAAAGGTGCTTGTGAGGGATTTCACTAGATTTCATGCAGCCCACGCAACGTAACTGTCATTCATTTCCTTCTTCATGACAATTCTCGCACTCTGTAGGGGCAATGACAACGCACCTGCAACGTTTTCGCTGGGAATTACTTGATCACCCACAGTAAAGCCGGGAATCGACTCCCTCTGATTTTCATCTCTGTTCAAATGAACCGGTGGCTATGCAGACGACATTCTGTTACAGTCAACGAGTTGCAGATTAGCTTAGCGAATTTCACAGTATATATAAATGACCTAGTAGATAGTGTCGGAAGTTGCATGCGGCTTTTCGCGGATGATGCTGTAGTATACAGAGAAGTTGCAGCATTAGAAAATTGCAGCGAAATGCAGGAAGATCTGCAACGGATAGGCACTTGGTGCAGGGAGTGGCAACTGTCCCTTAACATAGACAAATGTAATGTATTGCGAATTGTATGATTATATGATAGGGCACAAACACGGGTAGCAGTTACTTATGTAAAATATCTGGGAGTATGCGTGCGGAACGATTTGAAGTGGATGATCATATAAAATTAATTGTTGGTAAGGCGGGTGCCAGGTTGAGATCCATTGGTAGAGTCCTTAGAAAATGTAGTCCATCAAGAAAGGAGGTGGCTTACAAGACACTCGTTCGACCTGTACTTGAGTATTGCTCATCAGTGTGGGATCCGTACCAGGTCGGGTTGACAGAGGAGATAGAGAAGATCCAAAAAGAGAGGCGCGTTTCGTCACAGGGTTATCTGGTAAGCGTGATAGCGTTACGGAGATGTTTAGCAAACTCAAGTGGCAAACACTGCAAGAGAGGCGCTCTGCATCGCGGTGTACCTTGCTGTCCAGGTTTCGAGAGGGTGTGTTTCTGGATGAGGTGTCGAATATATTGCTTCCACATACTTATACCTCCCGAGGAGATGACGAATGTAAAATGAGAGAGATTCGAGCGCGCACGGAGGCTTTCCGGCAGTCGTCCTTCCCGCGAACCATAAGCGACTGGAACAGGAAAGGGAGGTAATGACCGTGGCACGTAAAGTGCCCTCCGCCACACACCGTTGGGTGGCATACGGAGTATAAATGTAGATGTAGATGAAAGCACAGACGGCTGCCTTCTATGACGAGAATGTTGGGAAGTTTGTACAATGTTACGAAAAATGTCACAGTCGAGGCATTACTATGTAGATCAGTAACTGGAAGATGTAGGAAACTGTTGAGAATAAAACATTTTTGACTTTCATTGTAGTTCCCATTTCGCGACCGATCGGACCTTACTTGCCGAAAAGCCCTCGTATAAGGGTACCGTTCTTACAGATTGAGGCACGGTACCCAAATGAAGTCCTTCGTATGACGTATCACAGGTCTCGAACAGTCCTCAAACGTAATCCGATAGCTAACTTGACCATACTTTCAGCTCCAAAGCGACTCCACCGGCCTCCGCAGCACGGGGCACAACTTAACGAAAAGTTTGAGAATCATCTGCACCCTCTGAGACTTGGAAATAATTTCCTTGAGCGCTCGGGCGGCAGTGAGCGGCAATTAATATTTCGAACTTGGTCTTGTGAGCCGCCAATTGTGAGAAAGCGCGCAGGGAAGGAGGGGGAGGTGTGGCAAAAGTTCAAGTAGGAAATAATTGAATGAGTGTGAGCGGGCGCAATCAAGTAAAATAACCCGCCGGCCGCCCAGGCGCGGTCCGAAGGAATAAATTATTCAGCCGAGTAGGGCCGGGCCGGGTGGGGAACGGAAGGACCTTTTCACAGCAGGTGCTTAATTAAAAAGACGGCTCCGGGACGCCGAGCCTGTAATCAAGGCAACCACTGTCACGGTAGGCGGGCTCTGGGCTTCATTATTTCTCTGTGCGGTGAGCATCTGAAATGTTAAAAGACGCTATTGGCGCCTGGACGGCCGCATAAAAAATTTAATAAAGGCTTTCCCACCGTGTCGGATTCAAATTTGCAATTATGATCCACTTCCATTGGGTCGGCTATTTAATTCGCAACTGAGCCTCCTTCGTAGCACGTCACCCACCTGCCACTAATATTTAACGCAGATGACGGGCACTGGACTGACGAAGATGGACCAGTTAATTAATGAGAAAATAGGGGAATTAGTGTCGCGGGAACCATTGGAGGATATAATAGAGAGATCGAGGCTTAGATAGTATCAGTCGGAGGTTGGCATTCACATACCGTACAGCCGTTACGGCGCATTCCATGACCACCAGCGGCCACGTCGGCCCCACATAATGCCATCCCAAAACAGCAGGGAACCTCCACCTCGCTGCACTCGCTGGACAGTGTGTCTAAGGCGTTCAGCCCGACAAAATTGCTTCCAAATACGTCACGGACGATTGTCTGGTTGAAGGCATATGCGACACTCATCGGTGAAGAGAACGTGATGCGAGTCCTGAGCGGTCCACTCGGCATCTCTTTGGGCCCATCTGTACCGCGCTGCATGGTGTAGTGGTTGCGAAGATGTACAGTCGTGGACAAAACGAGCGACCCCCCCCCCCCACCCCCACCCCCCGCCTTTTCGTTACGCTGATCCGCACGGCTTTAAAGTCTGCTACAGCATAACGGGCAAGGCGACGAAGTGCTACCAACATACTATGCACAAGCGTGAAACTGAAAAACTATCCGAACTTTATCAGACTGTTTTCATTCATGGTTGGTTGGTTGGTTGGTTTGGGGAAGACCAGACAGCTTGGTCATCGGTCTCATCGGATTAGGGAAGGATGGGGAAGGAAGTCGGCCGTGCCCTTTCAGAGGAACCATCCCGGCATTTGCCTGGAGTGATTTAGGGAAATCACGGAAAACCTAAATCAGGATGGCCGGACGCGGGATTGAACCGTCGTCCTTCCGAATGCGAGTCCAGTGTCTAACCACTGCGCCACCTCGCTCGGTCTCATTCATGTGTAAGACCATATTAATGCTGATTAGTGTGTTGAAAACAGTCTGAACATTGAAAACAGTCTGACAAAGTTCGGATAGTTTTTCAGTTTCATCCCTGTGCATAGTATGTTGGTAGCACTTCGTCGCCTTGCCTGTTATGCTGTGCAGCAGACTTTATAGCTGTGCGCATCAGCATAACGAAAAGGTGAGGGGTCTCGCTCGTTTTGTCCACGACTGTACCTCGCCATGGATGTCGGGATTATCATTCTAATTTTTTTGTTTTTATAGTCTTAATTTTAATGATTATGCTTTATTGTTCATTTGCTAGATGAAGTTGCGCAACATGCAGCCTATTGCGTACAGTTTGAGTCCTAACACGACGTCCTGTGGCTGCACGAAAAGCACTATTCAACATGGTGGCGTTGCTGTCAGGATTCCTCCGAGCCATAATTAGTAGGTAGCGGTCATCCACTGCAGTAGTAGCCCTTGGACGGCCTGAGCGAGGCATGTCATCGACAGTTCCTGTCTCTCTGTATCTCCTCCATGACCGAACAACATCGCTTTGGTTCACTTCGAGACGCCTGGACATTTACCTTGTTCAGAGCCCTTCCTGGAACAAGGTAACAATGCGGACGCGATCGAACCGCGGTATTGACCGTCTAGGCATGACTGAAGTACAGGCAACACGAGCCGTGTACCTCCTTCCTGGTGGAATGACTGGAACTGATCGGCTGTCGGACCTCCTCCGTCTAATAGGCGCTACTCATGCATGGTTGTTTACATCTTTGGGCGGGTTTAGTGATATACTGTTTACTAGTATTAATTTAAAACATAAGAATTGTTTAGGACGTTGGAAAAAAGATGTGCAAAAAAAACCATTGTTACAGTGACCACTTCAAAATGAATCACAATATCACAATCGCAAAAGACTGTCTAAGGCCTGTATTACTTGACGGTATTTAGAAGCCCAGACTATTATATACATTAGGTCAACTTACCTGGACTAGTGTTCTACATCTTTCATATTTATCAAATACAATTTTTAAGTGACACTGTTATGAATAATCTGTTATGTGATGTTGATGTGTTAATACCAGTTTAAAAAATGTTATTGAACTACTTTCGATTAGGGTGAGATGTATAAAGTAGAGAAATAAACTGACTTACTAAAAAGATACCGCACGACAGGAAAAAACACGTTTGGATACAGACCTGAAACAGAAAGAAAATGTGTAAGCCAAACGACAGACGCACCAAAATGAAGTAATAAACGAAATAGCTGTTTACTGCAAGTGAGACGCAATCACTAGCATGCTGATATACAGTGTTTTACCAATACTATCATAGTTCTCACTTATTTGGTTTTAATTACTGTAAGACTACTTGTGTAAACGTTGTTGTGAGTGAGTTCCACGATTAAACTGAGAGAAAACGATGGTTTACCTTGTTCACGAACTGAATATTGCCCTCTGTAAGAAGACTAACTCGACAAAAAACGATTTAATTAAAGAACAGGCCACGTTGATTGCGCTGATTGTCTTCTGTGTACAGACCATTATCACGCATATTGTCAATGCTGTCTTCATGTCGCAGACCTTCAGCCAGATGCTTTTACTGTTCCCTTCAAATCGAAATTCTGAAACGATTTCTGGAAGGTGGATGAAGTGAAGTAATGTGTAAGATTAGAATTGTCTGTTCTACAGCATCTTTATAAACATATGGTGAGTTAAAGTAAGCGAATCAAGTAAGAGAAGTTCAAACCAAGAGCACACGAATGATAAATATCAATGCTGGGGATCGGAGACGACGTAGCCATTCTGGTTGAAAGACAGGAAAAAAGACAAAGACAGGCTTACCCTACTGACTGTATCATTTGAGAAAAAATGTCGAAGTCTAAAATAGGACAACTATGATATTGCAACTAAAAGAGGAAAATTCGAGACACTGTATCTTACAGAAAAAAACTGCCCCTCGATTTCTTTACTGTATTGCTTATTACTGATCGATACATTACCACTAAAATTACAACTGCAGTCAAAATTTATTGTCCAGTTGTTAAGCGGTGATTATTAAGCCACTAGGCTCCACCATTTTCTTCAAATTCATACTCTCCTTCCGTATTCATCATGTCGGATCCTTTCGTTCAACCAAGACCAACAGAAAGTTGATCAATTTTGTTCCCATAAATGAGGCTTTCATTCAAATTGGCTCCACTGCAACTTTTGTACTGATCAGTTCGATGGATCTTCAGCATACAACCGTAAAGGTGGTGCAGTATGTGTATCAGTAAAACGCTTTTACTTGAGAACTTCTACTTTATTGACCAAGGTTTTTACTTAATGTTCGTGGCTACTGTGCTTAATTTTTTTTTTCATGTAAATTTCATTTATTCTTATGTACACGTTTCTCTTACATATGGGCAGTCTTATTTGTAATATGCAGATTTATAATGCTGGTAAAATCTCAAGAGCGATTTGTTATGAATTTCCTTTCTTGAACATATTAGAAAATGACACCATGAAGCCGTCATCCTTATTTATGTGTGGTATGATCCCCACTCTCTGACATAACACATTCTTTCCAGGCAGTGCACGTCAGCCACGAAAATTACGGTTCTTGCTATACAGGGTGTTACAAAAAGATTAGGCCAAATTTTCAGGAAACATTCCTCACACACAAAGAAAGAAAATATGTTATGTGGACATGTGTCCGGAAACGCTTACTTTCCATGTTAGAGCTCATTTTATTACTTCTCTTCAAATCACATTAATCATGGAATGGAAACACACAGCAACAGAATGTACCAGCGTGACTTCAAACACTTTGTTACAGCAGAGGTTCAAAATGTCCTCCGTTAGCGAGGATACATGCATCCACTCTCCGTCGCATGGAATCCCTGATGCGCTGATGCAGCCCTGGAGAATGGCGTATTGTATCACAGCCGTCCACAATACGAGCACGAAGAGTCTCTACATTTGGTACCGGGGTTGCGTAGACAAGAGCTTTCAAATGCCCCATAAATGAAAGTCAAGAGGGTTGAGGTCAGAAGAGCGCGGAGGCCATAGAATTGGTCCGCCTCTACCAATCCATCGGTCACCGAATCTGTTGTTGAGAAGCGTACGCACACTTCGACTGAAATGTGCAGGAGCTCCATCGTGCATGAACCACATGTTGTGTCGCACTTGTGAAGGCACATGTTCTAGCAGCACAGGTAGAGTATCCCGTATGAAATCATGATAACGTGCTCCATTGAGCGTAGGTGGAAGAACATGGGGCCCAATCAAGACATCACCAACAATGCCTGCCCAAATGTTCACAGAAAATCTGTGTTGATGACCTGATTGCACAATTGGGTGCGGATTCTCGTCAGCCCATACATGTTGATTGTGAAAATTTACAATTTGATCACGTTGGAATGAACCCTCATCCGTAAAGAGTACATTTGCACTGAAATGAGGATTGACACATTGTTGGATGAACTATTCGCAGAAGTGTACCCGTGGAGGCCAATCAGCTGCTGATAGTGCCTGCACACGCTGTATATGGTACGGAAACAACTGGTTCTCCCGTAGCACTCTCCATACAGTGACGTGGTCAAGGTTGCCTTGTACAGCAGCAACTTCTCTGACGCTGACATTAGGGTTTTCGTCAACTGCACGAAGAATTGCCTCGTCCATTGCAGGTGTCCTCGTCGTTCTAGGTCTTCCCCAGTCGCGAGTCATAGGCTGGAATGTTCCGTGCTCCCTAAGACGCCGATCAATTGCTTCGAACGTCTTCCTGTCGGGACACCTTCGTCTTGGAAATCTGTCTCGATACAAACGTACCGCGCCACGGCTATTGCCCCGTGCTAATCCATACATCAAATGGACATCTGCCAACTCCGCATTTGTAAACATTGCACTGACTGCAAAACCACGTTCGTGATGAACACTAACCTGTTGATGCTACGTACTGATGTGCGTGATGCTAGTACTGTAGAGCAATGAGTCGCATGTCAACACGAGCACCGAAGTCAACCTTACCTTCCTTCAATTGGGCCAACTGGCGGTGAATCGAGGAAGTACAGTACATACTGACGAAACTAAAATGAGCTCTAACATGGAAATTAAGCGATTCCGGACGCATGTCCATATAACATCTTTTCTTTATTTGTGTGTGAGGAATGTTTCCTGAAAGTTTGACCGTACCTTTTTGTAACACGCTGTATATGGTGCGTATGCTATTACCCCATATATTCTGTCTTTATCACATGTTTAAAGCTATTCTCTTATGCTGGGTCCATATCTATTGCGTCATCGGTGATTGTGTAGAAGATTCCCTTAATTTGAAGTTTATATATGTCCGTACATGGCTGCCAGGTGCAAGGCAAGATATTAGAGAAATATTCCTAAAACAGCCCTAGTTTTGTTAACAGTCAACATGGCTTTAACGTGTTCCGCTGATTGCAGGGTCTGTGATATTAAAATCAGGGCAAATTAATAGCTGCAATTAACTGCTTCAGAAATAAAACGCCTCTTTCCGTTGTATGGTACAAAATATAAACGAACGGAAATTGCAATAATTAATTAAATCAGCATGATAATTAGCATTCTTCTTTGTAATTTAACACATCGAGTCAGTAACTAAAAATTAATAAAAAGCACCAAAGGTACAGAACATTCTAGTGAAATAAAATATTTGATAAAATTCACCACAAAAGGCTAAAATTACACGTCCACTACACCAGAGAGTGATATCGATAAGTTTGAACGTAAATGTTCTTCATAAACATAATGTTACCAAGCTCGATCATCCACTTTGATGTGATATCCATTTCATATTCATCAAGTATCAGCTTGTGAATCTGTAAATGCTGGGATTACTTTTCCCAAAATTTCTCCATCTTCCAAAAATGATTTTGTGCTAACATGGGCTTATCAAATCACACGCAGAAAGCGGGAAGAGGAATATTCAGTTCTATACAGAGACGAATGAACTCTAGAAAAGTCCTTGTCCCCATGTGAAGGACAACAGCATTATATTAATATCAAAAGTCGCTTAGTATATAATTCTCCACATCTAGTGAAATATGAAGATGCAGGCTGTGGCCAGTTTCTACTTTAAGAAGTCAAATTTAGATACTAATGAAGGGTTGTAATTTAATAGACGTAATTCAGTTTCCATTGCTTAGCCTTCAGTCTTCTTTACGCTACAACAGGCAATTATTACGATAGGAAAATATCTGTTGTTTTATCAATGTCAAGATGTTGAAAGTCTACTGGGGTACACTTATATGTGGCACCCGAATACTGTAATGATGCTGATGTAAACTAAAATGAAACTATTATATTATAAACGATGCATGTCTCTGAAGGGTTCTATAAAGTGGATCGCTGGCTGTGCATGATAGCAGAGCCAAAGATACTACTTCTGGTCTGAGCTTGTAGTGTTAGAGTAAGAGAGTGCTTGGCGCACAGCAGTGGGTGTCTGTGAACGAAAGAGGATGAAGCAGGAAGTTTTTTGTGGTATGCTCTCTAAAACCACCAAGTGTTAGATTATAATATAAGAATTACGAGTACATTTATTACTGGAAATATAAATGTGGAAGCAGAAGTGTTCTCGCAAGCGAGGTAAAGAAGTTAAATTTTTATGACTTCCGTTTTGCCATTTTTCTTAAATGTTTTCATGTACCAACCGAAAGAATTTCATGTGTATTTCAGAGTATTACGGCCAGCATTGCACACCGCTGAGGTAGCTAGTACATGAGTTGGCTGACAGTTGGTAATAGTGTGTTCTATGTCGAGTAACCCCAGAATGTACGTAAACAGATTTGATGTATAGGCTAGTTAGATGTTTCCCTTTTGTAATATTTCTAAGATTTGTTAACACAGGTATACGTAATTTGATGATTTGTCTTTATGCTTCTTTTTTAGAAAGGTTAGATAATACATGCTGTATAAATCTAATGTTTATAACTCAATTAGTAAAAAGGACGTAATTTTTCTGAGTAATGTAATTTCAGTTGTCAGATGTTTTGAAAAGCCGAACTTAACTTCGAAAACAATTTCACTATTGAAAACGTCAGTGTTAGTAATTCACCCAAATCGCTAACACCTCCCTGTCCAGGTCATACGTTTTTAGAAGACAATGAATTTTTCTTAAATGTTTTAATTTATCAGCCAAAAGAATTTCATGTCTACTTCAAAGTATTACGGCCAGCGCTGCACGCGGCAGAGCTAGCTAGTATATTTTATTCCTCTTCACGATAGACCAAAATGTATCGCTATCAGCCGTTGCTGCTTTAGGGGTAAGACAATTTTATTTATTCGTTATATGCAAAGGGACCGAAGTTATTAGTTTTGAACATGGCCAGAGGATTCAGTACCTAAGGGGCTGAATGTATTTTGCAGTGACTGTATTTCTTTATTGGAAGTGGGAGCTGCATTGCCCAATCAGTTCGTATAAAGTTTTTGTTCAAAAATACACAGTAAGCACTCCACTTGCAGTTACAAAACGCTACACGATAACTCTAGTTTTGTATGCATTCCCAGTTCAGGCATTCATTCAAAATATTGCAAAGAAATTTAGAAAGGATGTTACAACATCATGAATAGCTCTCAGGCTTTTTACCGTACCTATTGTAGAACTGAAAGCCGCCTATGCACCTACAGTTATTTCACGCGTGTACTAGAGTGTTTTTAAGGAATAAATACTTAAAGTATGCATCTCTTTATATTATATTTAAGTCAAAAACGACCCCCACGTGTTCACAACAAGAGTCACGAAGGCCAACAAAAATGACCTTTACATGTATGACAGAAGCGTATCAGCGCACTACAAAAACAAGCTTACGGAGACAGACATTCTTTACTGGCTATGGGAACTTACTTTCTGGAAGACACTCGCAATGTGATTAAATTTAAGTAATACTTGTTGCTGACCTCAAAGTCAAATGCTTAGTAGGCCAGCCCGTCTTCGTGGAGCAATGAAGGTTGAAACAAATTAAAGATAACTAGGTGGAATGTAGCTAAGTTACACCTACAACGTTCCAACAAAATAAGAAGCATCATAAGAAATAGTCACATCTAAGAACAAATATTTGGAGAAACGTCGAACAGAAATTTCCTTATTCGTGGTGGCACGATATGCGTTGTTGTTGTATAGTTACTAAAGATATTTCAGACCCATTTTAGCAACTAATAAAATGCGTATTTACTCTGCCAAACGCGTTTCGCTTTATCCAGTTAAAACATCGTCAGTGATTGTATTTCTGTCTGATTTCGACTGTGGTCCACATGCACATTTTGTGGATATTCTGGCGTCTGGCACTGGTGTAATGGGCCAAGCTCAATTGGGCTTGCATCATTACACATACTGTGACGTAAAATATGACTAAATATTTTATCACCATACATTGCTTTAAATATACAGGGCCAAATATACAGGGCCAAATATATCACGAAATAAGCGTCAAACGAAAAAACTACAAAGAACAAAACTCGTCTAGCTTGAAGGGGGAAACCAGATGGCGCTATGGTTGGCCCGCTAGATGGCGCTGCCATAGGTCAAACGGATATCAACTGCGTTTTTTTTTTAATAGGAACCCCCATTTTGTATTACATATTCGTATAGTCGTAAAGAAATATGAATGTTTTAGTTAGACCACTTTTTTCGCTTTGTGATAGATGGTGCTCTAATAGTCACAAACGTATGAGTACGTGGTATCACGTAACATTCCGCCAGTGCCGACGGTATTTGCTTCGTGATACATTACCCGTGTTATGATGGACCGTTTACCAATTGCGGAAAAGGTCGACATCGTGTTGATGTATGGCTATTGTGATCAAAATGCCCAACGGGCGTCTGCTGTGTATGCTGCTCGGTATCCTGGACGACATCATCCAAGTGTCCGGACCGTTCGTCTGATAGTTACCTTATTTAAGGACAAAGGAAGTGTTAAGTCACATGTGAAACGTCAACAACGATCTGCGACAAATTATGATGCTCAAGTAGGTGTTTCAGCTGCTGTCGTGGCAAATCCGCACATCAGTAGCAGAAAAATTGCGCGAGAACGGGAATCTCAAAAACGTCGGTGTTGAGAATGATACATCAACATCGATTGCACCCGTACCATATTTCTATGCACCAGAAACTGCAAGGCGACAACTTTGAACGACGTGTACAGTTCTGCCACTGGGCACAAGAGTAATTACGAGACAATGACAGATTTTTTGCACGCGTACTATTTAGCGACGAAGCGTCTTTCACCAACAGCGGTAACGTAAACCGGCAAGGTATGCACTACTGGGCAACGGAAAATCCACGATGACTGCGACAAGTTGAACATCAGCGACCTTGGCGGGTCAATGTATGGTGCGGCATTATGGGAGGAAGGATTATTGGCCCCCATTTTATGGATGGCAATCTAAATGGTTCAAAATGGTTCAAATGGCTCGAAGCACTATGGGACTTAACATCTATGGTCATCAGTCCCCTAGAACTTAGAACTACTTAAACCTAACTAACCTAAGGACATCACACAACACCCAGTCATCACGAGGCAGAGAAAATCCCTCACCCCGCCGGGAATCGAACCCGGGAACTCGGGCGTGGGAAGCGAGAACGCTAACGCACGACCAATATCTGCGGACATCTAAATGGTGAATTGTATGCTGACTTCGTACGTAATGTTCTACCGATGTTACGACAAGATGTTTCACTGCATGACAGAATGGCGATGTACCTCCAACATGATGGATGTCCGGCACATAGCTCGCGTGTGGTTGAAGCGGTATTCAATAGCATATTTCACGACAGGTGGATTGGTCGCCGAAGCACGATACCAAGGCCCGCAAGTTCACCGGATCTGGCGTCCCCGGATTTCTTTCTGTGGGGAAAGTTGAAGGATATTTGCTATCGTGATCCACCGACAACGCCTGACAACATGCGTCAGCGCATTGTCAATGCATGTGCGAACATTACGGAAGGCGAACTACTCGCTGTTGAGGGGATGTCGTTACACGTATTGCCAAATGCATTGAGGTTGACGGACACCATTATGAGCATTTATTGAATTAATTTGATATTTACAGGTAATCACGCTGTAATAGCATGCGTTCTCAGAAATGATATGTTCACAAAGGTACATGTATCACATTGGAACAACCGAAATAAAATGTTCAAACGTACCTACGTTCTGTATTTTAATTTCAAAAACCTACCTGTTACCAACTGTACGTCTAAAATTATGAGCCATATGTTTGTGACTGTTACAGAGCCATCTATCACAAAGCGAAAAAAGTGGTCCAACTAAAACATTCATATTTCTTTATATACTGCACGAATATGTAATTAAAAAATGGGGTTTCCTATTTAAAAAACCGTAGTTGATATCCCTTTGACCTATGGCAGCGCCATCTAGCGGGACAACCATAGCGCCATCTGGTTTCCCCCTTCAAGCTAGACAAGTTTCGTTCTTTGTAGTTTTTTTGTTTGACGCTTATTTCGTGAGATATTTGGCCCGGTCACGATATATCGTTGTTTTATATAAAATATCGTCGTTGACCGCATTTTTGTCTTATTTCCACGTACGTTTAGAAGTGTTGCCTGCATGCACATTTTCTAGGTATACCTGCGTCCGGCACTAGTGTGTATGGCCGAGTTTCACTTTCACATGCACAGTAGATTATCCGTGGAAGACGTAAATAGCTACGACTGAAGTATTTTGTTGTAAATTACTAGTATTTTCGTTTAAAATATACTTTTGTGCTTGCGACTCAGGCTCGCGCCGGATGACAATGCAGCCCCTCCCATACCCCCACCCGTCCGACAACACTGAAAAATTTTTTGTTGTTGCCCGATACATCTGAGCTGAATGCGGAGACTGTCCTCGAATCATGACCGCGGCTGCTCTCTTGTCCGTATGTTTGTCTAGAGCAGGTGTCTCCAAACTTTTTAGTCCGCGGGCCACATTGCCTCCTCCACGAAGTCATAAGGGCCAAGATCTACCTAGTGGGATTAAAGCACCCTAGCACTCCATGATCACCGTAATGAAAGGCTAAAGGAACGATGAAATCGCAAAAATCTAAGGTTGTGGGAATAGCTAGCACTAAAACGAACTACGATTTTTATTTAATTACATAATTTTGATTGGTGGTCTGTATGTATTTTACAAAGTAATCAAAAGAAAGTGAAACCTCGCTTAAAAGAAGCATTTTCCGTAATGATTGATTACTAAGGCTAGCCGCCGAAGTGGCGTCCATTTGAAAGACTTGCACCAGACTCGTGAGTAGAATAAAACGCAAAGAATTTTTTTACTTAAAATGTTTTCGCCAAACTAGTCTGTTAACCTTTTTTTTTCACTATCGCACGGAGAATGGTCTGTCTGTTTATTGTGGATAGCCACAAGTTTAACCATGACCTTCCGCTTTGTAAAGATAGAGCTCCCACAATATCGCGGTGTAGTGGTCGCGATAGGCCTCGAAACTCAATATTTGGCAGTATAGGTACCACCTCAAGTATTTGGCGGGCCGGATACCGGGGATGTCCGGTCAGCTAACGCGGGCCGGTTTCGGCCCGCGGGCCGTAGTTTGGAGACCCCTGGTCTATATCTTTAGTTTCCAAAGTGTTTCTATTTTTACAGCTAATAACGTGTAATGACCGCAGCGCAATTTCAAAATGTTACGAATAGCACGTTGTGAGGGCAATAAATAACAGTTTACGGTAGAGACATGCTGATTTTCGATTATTCGTGTTGTCAGGTTGTTGTAGCAAAGATCTGCTCAGGAACGACGTTAGGTGCACCAACAGGCAGTTGATCCTCATCAGGAACAAATCAAACGTACTGCGGAAAAACAGACAGAAAGACGCATCTGTGTACGGCTGAACAACTGCAGAATAATCACTGGAAACAGTCGCTTTCATAAAATATTTAGGAGTATGCGTTAGCAGTGATGTAAAATGGAACGACAACATTAAAATAATCAAATGGTTCAAATGGCTCTTAGCACTATGGGACTTAACAACTGAGGTCATCAGTCCCCTAGAACCTAGAACTACTTAAACCAAACTAACCTAAGGACATCACACACATCCATGCCCGAGGCAGGGTTCGAACCTGCGACCATAGCGGTCGCGCGGTTGCAGACTGAAGCGCCTAGAACCGCTCGGCCACATCGGCCGGCCAAAAACGTAATCATAGATAAGACAGACGTCAGACAGATTCATTGGAAGAACCCTCCGGAAGCGCACTCCACCCACAAAGGAGGCAGCTTAACAAAACCCGGGTTCGAACAACAGCTGAACACTGTTGGTCTGTTTGGTATCCGTAATAGACAGGGTTGTGAGAGCCAGTAGAGAAGACACAAAGGAGAGCAGCACATGTTGTCACAGCTTCATTTGGCAAATACTAAAGCGTCACGAAGATACTGAGCCAACTACAGTGACGTACATGGTAAGAGAGGTGTTCTGCATCACGATATGGTTTACTCTCAAAATTACGTGAGCTTACGTTCCCGGTACAGTTAATCGAATGTTGCTTTTTCCCGACATACACCTCGCGAAAATACAATGAGGGTAAGATACAGAGATAGGCTTGCTAACAATTGCTCTTCTCGCACATCAGAACAGGAAAAGTGTAAGGTGTGGGGGCACACAGTAGTAAACAGAGAAACCACTGTCACATACCACATGGTGGACTACAGAGTATACACATAGTAGGTATACATATAGTGGGTTTGCATCAGCCCGCGTAGATGGAATTTGCTATAGTGTTAAGAATTAAAGTGATCGCAGTATAGTAAAAAGAAAATTTATGCGAACTATCAGTTTAATAAACCACGGCTGCAAAATACTAACACGAATTCTTTACAGACGAATTCTTTACAGACGAATGGAAAAACTGGTAGAAGTCGACCTCGGGGAAGATCAGTTTGGATTCCGTAGAAATATTGGAACACGTGACGAAATACTAACACCTACGGCTTATCTTAGAAGCTATATTAAGGAAAGGCAAACCTACGTTTCTAGCATTTGTAGACTTAGAGAAAGCTTTTCACAATGTTGACTGGAATACTCTCTTTCAAATTCTGAACGTGGCAGGGGTAAAATACAGGTAGCGAAAGGCTATTTACAATTTGTATAGAAACCAAATGGCAGTTATAAGAGTCGAGGGGCGTGAAAGGGAAGCAGTGGTCGGGAAGGGAGTGAGACGGGGTTGTAGCCTATCCCCGATGTTATTCAGTCTGTATATTGAGCAAGCAGTAAAGGAAACAAAAGAAAAATTCGGAGTAGGAATTAAAATCCATGGAGAAGAAATAAAAACTTTGAGGTTCGCCGATGACATTGTAATCCTGTCAGAGACATCAAAGTACCTGGAACAACAGTTGAACGGAATGGACCGTGTGTTGGAAGGAGGATATAAGATGAACATCAACAAAAGCAAAACGAGGATAATGGAATGTAGTCAAATTAAATCGGGTGATGCTGCGGGAATTAGACAAGGAAATGAGACGCTTGAAGTAGTAAATGAGTTTTGCTATTTGGGGAGCAAAATAACTGATGATGGTCAAAGTAGAGGGGATATAAAATGTAGACTGGCAATAGCAAGGAAAGCGTTTCTGAAGAAGAGAAATTTGTTAACATCGAGTATAGATTTAAGTGTCAGGAAGTCGCTTCTGAAAGTATTTGTATGGAGTGTAGCATTGTATGAAAGTGAAACGTGGACGATAAATGGTTTGGACATGAAGAGAATAGAACCTTCGAAATGTGGTGCTACAGAAGAATGCTGAAGATTAGATGGGTAGATCACATAACTAATGAGGACGTACTGAACAGAATTGGAGAGAAGAGAAATTTGTGGCAGAACTTGACTAGGAGAAGGGATTGGTTGGCGTGGCATATTGTGAGGCATCAAGGGATCACCAATTTAGTATTGGAGGGCAGCGTGGAGGGTAAAAATCGTAAATGGAGACCAAGAGATGAATACACTAAGCAGATTCATAAGGATGTAGGTTGCAGTAGGTACTGGGGGATGAAGAAGCTTGCACAGGATAGAGTAGTATGGAGAGCTCCATCAAACCAGGCTCAGGACTGAAGACCACAACAACAACATGAGAAATGGCCTGAAGCCACTAACTATTAAACCGTAATTTAACAAAGAGATTTGGGGAAAATTAAGCGTATAGGTACACTGCATTCACGGACTAGTTTGAGGCCTATTTCGAGTCGCAAAGCGCTACCTAGGGGGCATTATGAGAAGCAGTCTATGGTCGTGAGACACGTGGTCAGTATGCCGCCGGTCCCTCCAGCCGTTACTCCATTAGATGAATCCGGATGGTGCTGCTTCTTCTATGAGGCAGCTCCTCATCTGGCCTCATTTTGCTGAGTGGAACCAGTTCCATAACAACATACCTCATAAGAAAGTCTGTGGAGATACTGGCAATGGAACCCGGGTCCTTCTGCTCCAGAAGCGGCGACGTTAGCAATTTGGGTACGGAGGTAGGTTTTGGAGAAATTAAAATTTCAGAAAATTAAAATAAGAAAGCTACTTGAGACGGTTAGGTCGATTATGCACGCTCTTTGAACAGGCAAAAGAACGAACGAAACAAGGAAACCAAGTTTAATATGCATGTTCCGATGACCGTTTTCCGCAACAGGTCAATTACACTGTTCGACATGGGTTCTATTTCTGATATTAAAGTATGTGCTTCTAGACCATTTTACCGTGGGAAATTCAAATATGTAAACAAAATATCGTTGTCAGGGATACTTTTTATGTAATCTGTATATCTGTGTGTAAAAACAAAGATGATGTGACTTACCGAACGAAAGCGCTGGCAGGTCGATAGACACACAAACAAACAAACACAAACACACACACAAAATTCAAAATTCATGAATTTTGTGTGTGTGTTTGTGTTTGTTTGTGTGTCTATCGACCTGCCAGAGCTTTCGTTCGGTAAGTCACATCATCTTTGTTTTTACATATATTTTTCCCACGTGGAATGTTTCCCCCCCCCCCCCCCCCACTCTCTCTCTCTCGCTCTCTCGCTCTCTCTCTCTCTCTCTCTCTCTCTCTCTCTCTCTCTCTATATATATATATATATATATATATATATATATATATATATATATATATATATTAATAGAGGGAAACATTCCACGTAGGAAAAATATATCTAAAAACAAAGATGATGTGACTTACCAAATGAAAGTGCTGGCAGGTCGACAGACACACAAACGAACACAAACATACACACAAAATTCAAGCTTTCGCAACAAACTGTTGCCTCATCAGGAAAGAGGGAAGGAGAGGGAAAGACGAAAGGATGTGGGTTTTAAGGGAGAAGGTAAGGAGTCATTCCAATCCCGGGAGCGGAAAGACCTACCTTAGGGGGAAAAAAGGACGGGTATACACTCGCACACACACACATATCCATCCACACATATACAGACACAAGCAGACATGTCTGCTTGTGAGATGTCTGCTTGTGTCTGTATATGTGTGGATGGATATGTGTGTGTGTGTGCGAGTGTATACCCGTCCTTTTTTCCCCCTAAGGTAGGTCTTTCCGCTCCCGGGATTGGAATGACTCCTTACCTTCTCCCTTAAAACCCACATCCTTTCGTCTTTCCCTCTCCTTCCCTCTTTCCTGATGAGGCAACAGTTTGTTGCGAAAGCTTGAATTTTGTGTGTATGTTTGTGTTCGTTTGTGTGTCTGTCGACCTGCCAGCACTTTCATTTGGTAAGTCACATCATCTTTGTTTATATATATATATATATATATATATACATATATATATATATATATATATATATATATATATATTCACAATTCATGGCAAATACAGAGACGTTATAGAGAGATACGGGTATGTTGCCGCATCCAGTAGTGATAGAACGTGATAATTTCTTGTGCAACAGCAGGTGGGAAGAATCAGACATCATTAGGTTATCCCCCGCCACACCTATGTCATTAAGACCACCTGAAACATCTCATTAACTCGAACGGCGACAGCCGGTCGCTGCCTCGGCAGTAAAGCTTCAAGCCTCCTAGGGGCAGGTGCATCGAGTTTACAACAGTGGTGTTAGCCGCAACTTGTGTCAGTCTTAACGAGTGGGTTTTTTTTGGCTGACAAGTAACTGTCTGTCATATTTCCGAGCACGGTTGAATTTTTTAGTTCCTATGTGTAAACTGATTGAGCCTGGTGCTGAAGTTAAAACGACTGCTTGTTTTTACACATCAGCGTTCCTCTAGTTCCCTACTATTAATTTAATACAGGTGTATTACCAAAGTGGTATTTTTAAGTGTGCAGAAATGCCACGTCGTCGTGGATGTCGATATAAGCTGGACAACTTCTGCTACATCTGTGGGAAGTTCACTTTTGCCAGAAATAGGAAGAAAATTTCTTCAGTCATAAAGAAAGCATACAAACATTACTTTGGAGTAGAGGTAGGAGAGCAAGATAAAGAATGGGCACCACATTTCTGTTGTGCTACATGTTACTGCAAACTAATTCAGTGGTGGAAAGAATATGGCGTTGTTTGCTGTTCCCATGGTGTGGAGGGAGCCTAAGGACCATGTTACTGATTGTTATTACTGTCTAACAAAAATTCAGGGTTTTACAATCAGGGTTTTACAAACAAAAAGTCGAAGAGGCACATTGTTTACCCAGATCTGCCTTCAGCGAGAATGCCAGTGCAGCATTCCGACAACCTTCCAGTACCTTCAAGAGCTTGAGGTCAAATTCCAAGTGACAGTGAAATAAGTAGTACTGAAGAAATCACAGATGATGATTCTTTATATCACTACACAAGTGAGTCATCGCCACATTTGTTAACACAGGCAGATTTAAATGATTTAGTACGTGATCTAGGACTAAGTAAACAAAAGGCGCAGCTGCTTGGTTCAACATTACAAGAGTATAATCTACTGCACCAAAGTACTAAAATCAGTGTTCAGGCACAGAGAACATGCCTTTATTTCTTATTTTTCAACTGACGAAGCACTGACATTTTGCAATGACGTTTCTGGCCTGATGAAAGTGCTGAACTTCACTTATATTTCACAGGAGTGGAGACTTTTCATAGATGCATCAAAAATAAGTCTGAAGGGTGTTTTGCTCCATAACGGAAATAAAATACCCTCTGTTCCAGTAGCTTACGCTAGTTTGACAAAAGAGAATTACGAATTTGTACAAAGGATGCTAAATTCATTAAAATACAATGAACACAAATGGAAAATAAGTGCAGATTTCAAGGTAATTGCTATGGTACTGGGAATGCAACAAGGCTACACAAAGTATGCCTGTTTTCTTTGCGAGTGGGGTAGTCGAGACCGAAATTCTCACTACGTGAAAAAGAAATGACCTAGGCGAAGATGGAAAGTTGGCGAAAACAATGTACAACGTGAAAGTTTGGTAGCCCCTGAATATATACTACTTCCACCGCTTCACATCAAACTTGGCCTGATGAAACAATTCGTGAAGGCCATGGATCCAACAGGATGTGGGTTTGCATATCTAGCTACCAAATTCCCCTGTCTTTCAGCTGCAAAAATAAAGGAAGGTGTATTTGTGGGCCCACAAATCAGGGAGCTGCAGAAAGATGCAAATTTTGAAGCATGTTTAACTGATAAAGAAAAAACCGCATGGGACTGTTTCAAGATGGTGTCTGAAAACTTCCTCGGAAGAAGAAGAGCTACTAACTACAAAGCAATGGTGAAGGATATGATCAAAGAATATCAGGATTTGGGGTACAATATGTCTTTGAAGGTACATATGATGGATTCTCATCTGGACTACTTCACAGAGAGTTGTAGTGACGTATCGGATGAACATGGGGAAAGATTCCATAATGACATTTCTACCATAGAAAGGCGCTATGAAGGGAAGTGGGTACCTTCTATGTTAGCAGATTATTGCTGGAATATCATTCGAGAGAAGAAATTTTCACAATACAAGAGAAAAAAAGTAATGTGCATTACAAGGCAGTGGCTCATTGTTTGTCAATTCTCTGTAACTTCTCATGTCAAATAAATGCTTCAAAGCGTATACACAAAGGTTACTGTGTTATATGTTAGATCCCACCCTCCATTAATGTGATGAACTTATAACATCATAAAGATGTGCATTTGTTTGTCGAATTTCACCTCACGTTTGCTGCACTATATCAGAAACTGAAAAGAGAAATAAAATTGCGATTACTCATAAACTATCCCTGACAGAAAAAAACCAAAAACAGTTTTCAATTCAGCACTCAAAATACAACTAGGATCACAATATTTTTTATCAGAAATAGAAAAAAAGTTTTTTTTGTAGGTGTTATTATTCGTTTTTCCGCTTCAACTTTACCGCAGTTAAGGAGTATTTTGCCCCAGACACGTTTCGGTACTTTAGTCATTCTGGAAATAGGCACCGTTTGGACCTCATCGATTAAAAACGTTATTTCCTTTAAGGTTGGCATACACCTACACCCTCCAAGAAAACTAGCACATTCAGAAACGCATAAGATAAAAGAAACAACTCCTAAACGATGAGACCGACCTGGCAAATCACACACTTTTTTTCCTTTTTAGATTAATAGACCATTCAGTATACCATTAAATACAGACATCTAACCACACCTCTACATGTATTATCCCATCAGTTCTATCATTCACCCTCATTCAGTTTCCATCCATCACTGCAGTCTCATCCCAGCAGCCACTTTACCCCCATCCCCCCCAACGCGAACCAATACTCTCTCTCCCCCCCCCTCCCCCCTAAGCCGGCCGCTATGGCCGAGCGGTTCTAAGCGCTTCAGTCCGGAACCGCGCTGCTGCTACGGTCGCAGGTTCGAATCCTGCCTCGGGCATGGATGTGTGTGATGTCGTTAGGTTAGGTAGGTTTAAGTAGTTCTAGGTCTAGGGGACTCATGACCTCAGATGTTAAGTCCCATAGTGCTTAGAGCCATTTGAACCATTTGAATACACACACACACACACACACACACACACACACACACGCACACACACACATACACATACACATGTACACACATGTGCTCTCGAATGCGAATACGGAGGAAAAATTTGCATTCACAGTTGGCAACGCTCAGAATCTCTACAGAGATCAAATGAATACATAAACATTGTGCTGCTGAGTGTGTGAAACTATAGTTCTATTCCTATAACATCGGCGTGCTAATACGATTAAACATTTCCGACTCGGCTAGTGATCGCGCATTGTAAACAGTGATAATTCGTACCGTTGTTTGCCATACTTCCATACACTCTGCCGACCCTTTAATACACTCCTGGAAATTGAAATAAGAACACCGTGAATTCATTGTCCCAGGAAGGGGAAACTTTATTGACACATTCCTGGGGTCAGATACATCACGTGATCACACTGACAGAACCACAGGCACATAGACACAGGCAACAGAGCATGCACAATGTCGGCACTAGTACAGTGTATATCCACCTTTCGCAGCAATGCAGGCCGCTATTCTCCCATGGAGACGATCGTAGAGATGCTGTATGTAGTCCTGTGGAACGGCTTGCCATGCCATTTCCACCTGGCGCCTCAGTTGGACCAGCGTTCGTGCTGGACGTGCAGACCGCGTGAGACGACGCTTCATCCAGTCCCAAACATGCTCAATGGGGGACAGATCCGGAGATCTTGCTGGCCAGGGTAGTTGACTTACACCTTCTAGAGCACGTTGGGTGGCACGGGATACATGCGGACGTGCATTGTCCTGTTGGAACAGCAAGTTCCCTTGCCGGTCTAGGAATGGTAGAACGATGGGTTCGATGACGGTTTGGATTCAGTGTCCCCTCGACGATCACCAGTGGTGTACGGCCAGTGTAGGAGATCGCTCCCCACACCATGATGCCGGGTGTTGGCCCTGTGTGCCTCGGTCGTATGCAGTCCTGATTGTGGCGCTCACCTGCACGGCGCCAAACACGCATACGACCATCATTGGCACCAAGGCAGAAGCGACTCTCATCGCTGAAGACGACACGTCTCCATTCGTCCCTCCATTCACGCCTGTCGCGACACCACTGGAGGCGGGCTGCACGATGTTGGGGCGTGAGCGGAAGACGGCCTAACGGTGTGCGGGACCGTAGCCCAGCTTCATGGAGACGGTTGCGAATGGTCCTCGCCGATACCCCAGGAGCAACAGTGTCCCTAATTTGCTGGGAAGTGGCGGTGCGGTCCCCTACGGCACTGCGTAGGGTCCTACGGTCTTGGCGTGCATCCGTGCGTCGCTGCGGTCCGGTCCCAGGTCGACGGGCACGTGCACCTTCCGCCGACCACTGGCGACAACATCGATGTACTGTGGAGACCTCACGCCCCACGTGTTGAGCAATTCGGCGGTACGTCCACCCGGCCTCCCGCATGCCCACTATACGCCCTCGCTCAAAGTCCGTCAACTGCACATACGGTTCACGTCCACGCTGTCGCGGCATGCTACCAGTGTTAAAGACTGCGATGGAGCTCCGTATGCCACGGCAAACTGGCTGACACTGACGGCGGCGGTGCACAAATGCTGCGCAGCTAGCGCCATTCGACGGCCAACACCGCGGTTCCTGGTGTGTCCGCTGTGCCGTGCGTGTGATCATTGCTTGTACAGCCCTCTCGCAGTGTCCGCAGCAAGTATGGTGGGTCTGACACACCGGTGTCAATGTGTTCTTTTTTCCATTTCCAGGAGTGTATGTTGCTACGGTGGGATCACCACCATGGACGGCGGCGACTGCAACCCCCTTTCTCCAAAAACTTGATATAGCCAGCGACACAATGTCTTAATGGATAGTGAGGCACTTCATGAACCCTTCAGTGGATCGACGACGCAATCATCGCGCCCCACACAGACATACACCAACATTTTCTCTCTGTCAATGTAACTACAGAAATAGTACAGAGGAGGAAGGACAAGACGATCGACGGGACAAAATGGAGGAAGTGCTACCCATTGATGGAACTCAAAAGGGAACCATCCCGCCCCAACATGTAAGCTGCTCTGTTAACTTATACTCAACTACAGACATAGAGCCTTTCACCTTATCTGTTAAAAGCAGAAACAGAAGTATAGGCAGTTCCACCCTATAACTCTAGGGAAACTTATTAGACAGTAATGATTCACTATTTAAGTAGATAACCAATACCGCAGGGAAAACCATGTGAAAATTGAGACTGTGTCAGGAGTAACTGCCAATTCCTTGGTTCAACATTCTTTCCCAGACAACGCAAATTTTGAGACCTATATTCCAAATTTTTTCGCTACTAAAGAAGCCATCACCAATAATATTGAAACCTCCCTGTGGAGGATGGAATTGGCGTGTTGCTGCAAAGTTATTGCCATCAGGCGATTTATTAAAATTATAAATCTGGACGGGGAAAGGGTAATAAAGCCGTCGCCAGCTTGTTTTGTGACATTTGGATTATAGCGACTCCTACAGTTTATTTATATTCATGGAATTCAATGTCTGGTGGACGTGTACGTACCCTCTATCTCCAGTTCTGTAATTGTTTGCGATTTGGACATGACAGCAAGCATTGCAGAAGTAACACAAGATATGAGAAATGTGCAAGCCCGCACAGGAGTGATATCTGTGGCAGGGCCAGTCAACCAACCGGTATTTATGGTACCGGTGGTAACAATGCCCTATCTCGAACCCGTCCCTTATATCTCAAACAAAAGGAAATTGACAAAATTACCTACGTCTGTCAGTAATACTACCTTCCGAAAAGCAGCAGCTGTGTTTGAAAACAGCTTTATTTTAATGCACTTACTCCCCCCCCCCCTCCTCAGTCATTCAGAGACAGGGTACAGAATTCCCGCCCACTTCCGACTCAATGCAAATATCAGCAGCACCACAAACTATCTGTGACAATAATTCCACGGCAAGACGACAATGCTGCGTAAGTCAGGAACGGTTGCTCCAGTGGATTCACAGCCATTACCACCGCTCCCTCCTCTAACACAGCATGCCCAACTACACAACCAGCAACGCGTTATTTCAGTGGAACACTGAGGACCTCACGAAGGCGTGGTCCTACGAGACCACCTGTACCAACCAGAACTCTCCCTTTCTGTTGCTCCAATGATTCCCAACTCCTACCCATCACACTTCCACAGATAAAATCAACATAGTGATGTTGGGAGCTACCTCATCAACAACATTTTAAGTTGTGTAATTATGGCTGTAATGAATCATAAATTATACCGGCAGGCTACTAATGGGCCCGCTACACTACTGCAAAAAAATTCGATACGGATATCAATCCAAAATATGCTGACCCCACTCCTTGCACCCCAAATTGGCCTATATATCCAGTGGAATGTAGGATCACTCAAGGCAAACAAAGATCGCTTTCGACATTTTCTATCGATACTAGCGTAGAAATCTGTGCAGTTACCGAAACATGGTTGAAACCGAAAGATCCGTACGCCTTCCTGGGCTACTGTGTCATAAGATAAATATGATGGGTACGGTGGTGCATCGTTGTTGGTAAAACAAGACATCCACTCCTCCCTTGTCAATACTGGCACTCAGTACGATCAGTTCCAATTCGGGGGTATCTGCTTGCGGATAGAGGACCTCGATCTGAATTTGGTCTTGTTGTGTCTAGCTCATACAGCATAGACACAATGAGGTAGCTAGGTGCACGCTAAACTAACGCAGACGGGCTTGAAGTTCTGGAACATGAGACTTATTAATGAATAAGAAGAAAAGTACGTAGATGTTACTTAACTTTTATTCTCTTGTTGGAATACATCTCTTGAATAATAGTAAGCTATAAGCACTGATACAAATGGCGCCTTGCTAGGTAGTAGCTATGGACTAAGCTGAAGGCTATTCTATCTGTCTCTCGGCAAATGAGAGGAAGACTTGGTAGGTCTAGTCGCAAGCAATGTCGTCCGTACAACTGGGGCGAGGTCTAGTCCGTGTCTTGTGACCTGCCATGTGGTGGCGCTAGGTTTGCGATTACACAGTGGCGACACGCGGGTCCGACATGTACTACAGGACCGCGGCCGATTTAAGTTACCACCTACCAAGTGTGGTGTCTAGCGGTGACACCACAGGTCTCAGCATACAAACACCTGACGACAGACTTTCAAAACAACAGTTAACAACAGTAATTCCTCCATCGGGAAATCTGTTATGCTACTAGGTGATTTAACGACCACCATATGTTGCGGGGCCGCAGAAATGCCAACGAAGTGGGAAAAAGACCTAATAGCACTAAATTTTAACTCACCAACATGAAAAGTCAGTCCAGCTGAAGTCTCGACGGTGATCGACTTGAGCATAGCATCTCATGCACTGTCTGCCGAAGAACACGGGAAGTGATGCCGGGTATGATTCAAATGGCTCTGAGCACTATGGGACTTAACTTCTGAGGTCATCAGTCCCTTAGAACTACTTAAATCTAACTAACCTAAGGACATCACACACATCCATGCCCGAGGCAGGATTCGAACCTGCGACCGCAGCGGTCGCGCGGTTCCAGACTGAAGCGCCTAGAACCGCTCGGCCACAGCGGCCGGCAATGCTGGGTATGGATCACTTCCAATTCAACTTATAACAAACGATCAACCTAGGGAGACTGTCAAATACGCAGTCAGCCGGAAATGGAACACAAACAAGACAACTGGAACCTACATGAAACACTACTGGAAGAAAAACTGAAATCGATCGTCGAAACTGGAGATCCCGAAAGAGACTATAGGGTCTCGTTATCTCTGACCAGTGAAACAGCGGAAGTCTCTATACCTCAAAAAGAACATAAGCGGACCCTTTATAAGCGATCACCCTATTGATGGGATTCTCAATGTGATGCTGTCCTCGAGGAACACAGGAAGGCAATAAGAAAACAGCAAATATTGGCAATGATACAAATTTTATTGTTCTTTAAAAGGCACAAGCTATAGCCAAGGAATTTACCAAGTACGAAAAAAATCATGATAAAATTTCTGCATTGCAGTCTTCAAAGAAACTCCATTAACCAGGATTTGGAATGTAATAAGGAACATAAAAAACTGTCTGACAACGTGCATACACACATAATGAAAAAGGAACGCGAGGCGTAATATAAAAAGGACAACAGCGTAATACCAGTACCCATTTGGCTGGAAGAACTCCAGACTGCACTCTCCCAAGGGAAGGGTACTGCGCCTAGCCCAGATTAAGACTCACTGAAAACGATTTCGTGTCGTTCTCATTCACAAATCTGGAAAGAGACGTGATAAACCCGAGTTGTATCGACCCGGCACCTTACTACCGTGTTCGTCGAAGATAATGGAAAGGATTATTAAGCGGCGCTTAGAGTTGTGGTGTGAAAACAAGAAAATATTACCGCAAAAACAACTTGGCTTTCGTAAAGGAAATCCTCCGACAGTTATTCAGTGACATGCAAAATGGCTCTGAGCACTATGCGACTTAACTTCTGAGGTCATCAGTCGCCTAGAACTTAGTACTACTTAAACCTAACTAACCTAAGGACATCACACAGATCCATGCCCGAGGCAGGATTCGAATCTGCGACCGTAGCGGTCCCGCGGTTCCAGACTGAAGCGCCTAGAGCAGCTCGGTCACTCCGGCTGGCTACACTGAAGTATACTCTGCATTGTCAGAACAAACTGTAGAATTATATTGCCAGATTTCCAGTGTTCCGAAGGCTGCTTAGGCATGTACTGAAAAACAAAAAACTTTAAAAAATTAGATGTGGATATAACGCCAATTCGGAGTAAGAGAAAGTGGTTTCAAGAGAAGCGGAAAAACCTGCCAAGAGTGAATACGAAACAAAGATTATTTTGACCTCAACTTCCGCTAACAGCGAGGGAAAAAGCAGTGCTTTGCAGAATATGTAAACAAGAGGCAAAAGCAACGTAAGTAAATTGTACATCAACTTTATAAGGAAATAATATTATTGGTCTTTAACGGCGGGAAAGTACTGGCATGTTACGTATCCTTATTTCCGTAATGCCCACAGTAGATGCTTTATAAATAAAAGCGAATCGCGTCTGCTGTAGAATACTCCTTCACTGCACTAAGCTTAAGACGGAAAAGCCAATAATAACTGAAATACAAGTTCACCACACCTTCCCCAGTGTATTGCCAGAGGCCATCTGCCACCTGCTGAAAAATCTCGCATTATGTATGGATGCGGATAAAGATGAAAGCCGCAGGGAGGGGAGAGTTGCTCGCAGCGTGGCGCCTCATTATGCTGCGAGCGATACGCAGCAGAGAGACAGTGCGTATCAACGTTGCGATGGCAGAGCGTTTGGGGGCGTCCGCCATTACCATATCACAACAGCGCGACAGCTCGCCCTCCGAATGGCGGCAGGCCCTATCCCATATTTGACGCCGGATCCGAGCGCTGCGTCGCGTCGCCAGCCGCCAAGTCGCGGGGCTATGCCAGCTGTCAGCTTTCGCCGCGTCGTATGTCGCCGAGCGAAACAGCTCCCACACTGCCGCTAGCAATCGCGTATCGCGCTGCCGGCTACTCGATTTAGACGGCCGCATCGCGTTTGCCGCTCGCTGAATGGACACGGCTTTTACGCTTCGCTGGACACGGCACTCCGCCGCGCCGCCGGCGTACAGGCCCGCATTGTACGTTGCTGTTCCAGTATTCACCGGAGGCGGGAATGTCAAGTACCCACTGACCGGTTATTTAGCAGCTTTGACGTTTCTTTCTGCCTTTCTCTCAGGAGTAAACCGCACTCATCCTGTTTCTGTTTTACTCCCCATTGTTTCTGAACTCCGTACTTGCAAAAGTATACTTCTACAAGAATAATTCAAATTAAAACCACAACAGAGTAATCCTAACCGGCTAAAACATTCGGCTGGCTCCTGTCGCAGCTTGCCTCTCTAAGGACATCAGGAGGAACAAACATATCATATCCATTATTTTACATCAGTCTGAGCGCAACAGCGCACGGTACAAATAAGCATGTTCCAAAAACGCGTGGACGAAAATGGGATTTTTCAGGCGGTCATAAAATGGCTCTGAGTACTATGGGACTTAACATCTGAGGTCATCAGTCCCCTAGAACTTGGAACTACTTAAACCTACAAACCTAAGGACATCACACACATCCATGCTCGAGGCAGGATTAGAACCTGCGACCGTAGCAGTCGCGCCATTCCCGACTGAAGCGCCTAGAACCGCTCGGCCACAGCGGCCGGCAGGGTTGTGTACACGGAGTTGTCCATTAGAAACTTATCTCAGGGTATGGTAATAAATAATATAGGATGGTAATAAATAATATAAGAGACGAAGGTCTGACTTCGGTGAGCAGGTTGAAATGAGTGTAGGGCGCAGATTTTATGCAAAGATGAAGAGACTTTTACACTGAAGATTAGTGAGAAGAGCTGGATCAGACCTCTCTTCGAACGGAAGACCACTTGTCTCACGTACTGCTTGGTGAAAATCGCAAGCAAAAAATGGCTCTGAGCACTATGCGACTTAACTTCTGAGATCATCAGTCGCCTAGAACTTAGAACTAATTAAACCTAACTAACCTAAGGACATCACACAAATCCATGCCCGAGGCAGGATTCGAACCTGCGACCGTAGCAGTCGCTCGGTTCCAGACTGTAGCGCCCAGAACCGCACGGCCACTCCGTCCGGCAAATCTCAAGCAACTGTGCCGCTCAGAGAAAATCGGATTTGACCTTTTTTTTACTTCCTCAAAACTGAGCAACAAAAATAAGCCTGTGATTCAGTTGGTATACCAGTACTCTTCCAAATTTTAGAAAAGATTTGCTTGGATTGAAAATCCAGTAAACTGATTAAACTCTTCTTCAGGAACACTACATCCAAGGTTAAGTTAAGAGGAAATCTTTAAGAATCCTTTGAGATCAAAGCCGTGGCAGGCAGAGACGGAGCCTTCCTTGTCCAGTAAAAAAAAAAAAAAGTTTCAAATGACTCTGAGCACTATGGGACTTAACTTCTGAGGTCATCAGTCCCCTAGAACTTAGAACTACTTAAACCTAACTGACCTAAGAAAATAACATACATCCATGCCCGAGGTAGGATTCGAACCTGCGACCGTAGCGATCGCGCGGTTCCAGACTGATGCTCCTAGAACCGCGCGGCCACACCGGCCGGCCAGGCGGTCATAACTCCGGTTCTAATGACCACAAGGTAATGTTTTTAATATTCCCCGACCTAGCAACCATTTGTATACCTATCGGAAGAACAGGCACACAATAGCTATCCGATAGTACACGGTCGAAATTTAAACACTGCACTATTCCTCAGCCAAGGCAAGTCGACAAGTTTTGTTCTTTTTATCTGGTGTGGTTTAGAGTGGCCCTTAGGTCGGCTTATAAAAGCATCATTAAGTAATGGGCGGTTCCTGAGAAAACATCTGAAAACCTTGATTTTTGGTTACCAAAAATACAAACTGTGGGGATGGCTACTTCTATCATTTATATGAGGGTTGCCCAGAAGGTAATGCACCGCATTTTTTTCTTTATCAGTTTTATTGAACATAATGAGAAGTACACACACGAAAGAAAGGTGTTTTATCTACACACTCTATTTTTTTCCACGTAATCTGCATACCGTTCTATGGCCTTCCTCCAGTGCGAAACAAGGGCGTGTATGCATGTCGGTACCATTCCTTGTACTGGTGGCGGAGCCAGTACTTCATTGTGTGAATCACCTTCTCGTTGTCCACAAAATGTCTTCCACGAATGGTATTCTTTAACGGCCCAAACAATTGGAAGTTCAGGAGTGCTAGCTCCACGACCGCTGCAAATCGTGGGGCTCCGCCGAACTGCCTTCTGATAACCTCACCCTCCGTGCCCAGCGACTAACTGTATTTCTGTTAACAGCAGATGCTCCATAGACTTTGCACAAGCGTTTGTGAATATTCTCCAAAGTTTCTTTCTCTGCAGTGCGGAATTCAATGACGGAACGTTGCTTCTCTCGCCATTTTGAAACTGTCCTGCAGCTACGCTATCCGTCGGAAGTGACGGAAACTTGGCGCGCTCACTCAGGAGATTTCAGGTAATACATACATAATGCTACGCATTGTTTTCGGCAGAGAAAATAATGAGGTGCATTACTTTCTGGGCAACCCTCGTATTCATGGCAAGTAGTCGAAATTTTTACCGTATGATCTTAAGATAATGGTCTCGGGGTACTTCGAATACGCTTTCGCTGTCATTATCTGTTATGCAGATCCAGAGGTTCATTTTTATCGAACTCACGCACAAAACGACAAAAATCTGTTTTTAGCCATTTTGCACTCTTGGCCACAAATATATAAATAACTGGCTATAGAAAATGGTTCAAACTTCATCTGTACATTCTTTCCACATTTGTCTAGGAACTACAGTTTCCCTATTTAGAAAGTCATTATCCCTTAAAACGATACACCAGAAAAACCATGATTATTTTGTACCAAAAGTACCACTTCTACAACTTCTGTTCATTCCAAATCGTCCTTCTTTCGATATCATTACCCGCTACCAAGCTCTTGACGTCCAAATTTATCTCACTTATGCACATAACATCCGGTCTGACGCGTTAATGTAGTTTTAACTGTCGCAGTGAAGACAGGGAAAGGGTTCCAGGATCATCGCAATGGCTCTGAGGTCACCACACTATGTTTCTAGTCGCCGTTTCCTTATCAATAAAACTTTATGACGTGCTGTCTCTGTACAATGGGCACTTCACGCCCATACAGGCTGTCTTGACCCGGAAATTATTCGATGGTGTCAACTGGCGGGTTAAGCACCTTACAAAAAATTATTCTGTCATGCGAAATTCTTTGTACCGCTAATCAAACACAGCATTTTTTGTATACTGTAGGTGTAGCCTAAAATTTTCCGCATTTTTTACATGAAGTAGAGTAAAGTGCACCTGCGTTGGAGGGACTACGATTTTGTGTTAACCTTGTATTATGCATACTTATTTGTAGTTTATATGTGTCAAAGTATGTAAAGGTGTCGAACTGTATAATAAACCCTGAACACTTTACTGACCTACAGAATTCGTTTTATGTGAGAAGTATGCGCAGCTGTAACAGGAAAGAGAAGGGAAATAGCTGAAAAATGCTTCCGTAGGAGCACAAAAAGCGACTATGCTTCTCTTTAAAAGACTCTGAAAAGCGGGGAAGCAGCTACCAACATATACCCCCCTCTCCCTCAACGGTACCAGAGATCTTTAACACGAAAGAATTTGTCCACTTTGCATCATCTCTATACCGACGTATTAGATTTTCCCGGTCTAATGGACAAAACCCTGCACAAACCGTCTCCAAGGACATGTGTGGAGAGGAGGCTATGGTGGTTGAAGAGGAAGACAGCAGACTGTAAGTGAGAAAGAAAGAGAGAGTGTCAATGGTAGAGATAAAGAATGGAACAAGGACAATGCCAGTGGGACAGACAGATAGAGAAAGTTGCCTAGAAGGAAACAGTGGTAAGGAAGAGCGAGAGAAAGGGATGAAGACAATAACAGTGGGAGAAATGGGCAGGAGAAAGTTCCAGTGGGAGAGAAAGGAGACAGTAGGATATTATTACAATGGTAGTAAGAGGGAGATGCTGGGGACTTCACTGCAACGAGAGACTGGGTAAAAGATTTAGAATGTTCTGTGTTAAAAGAGCGTGAATATGTTCGCAAGACAAAAGTTTTAGTAAGAAAGGCCAAATGAGGACTGAGCAAGCTGGTTCTCCACTTCCCTGGCGGAGCCTTTTAAGGAGTACCATATTCGCCTTTTTATGCTCCGACAGCAGCACTTTTAGCTGATAATTGTTGACCGAATTCAAAAATGTTAAATGCTGCCATAATCTGCTCATTAAGAAGTACAATCGTACTTTAAGCATTTAACACGTTAAGTCAAGTATTAAAGTTGGTTAATTAATTAGTATGTTCCATGGATCATTTTGCACGATAGATCGTAATGGTATGGAACGAGTTGTCATACATTCATATCGCAAATTTATTTCTACATACGGTTACGTTCTGAATATTTCTAATTTTTTGATTCAAAAAGAAAAAAAGGACGTACAGATGTGAGTTAGTAATTACTACCCAACCAGATATTTTTTACATGTCTTGAGGCATCGCAATTCACATCACACAAACCGACCAAACTACAAGGTGGGTGAGAAGTCGCTCCCAATTTAAAACGTCCATCTGGTTCGTGATTGTTGTTATTTATTAATGAACGTTGTTGTGTTTTGTTGCAGGATCCCTGAGAGTACCTTGACCGCCCTTAGCATCTTCTTACGGTTAACGGCGTGGTGGCAGGAAAATTGACCTCACAAAGGTGCACCCAAGTGATTTCGTAGTTTGAAGTGTGGCGATCTGTAGCTCTGGTTCAGAGATTGTGGTGTGGTTTTCATGGCCCTCATGCCACACTTTATGCTAAAAGCACCAGGCTAATGACACTGGGCCGGTTGCTGATAAACCACGAAGAGGACAACCTTCGGTGGCGCGATCTCCAGAAAATGTAGCGGCAGCTTCATGCGCAATCCTGCTAAATCAAGATGCCAGGCAGCTCGTGAAAATGGAATTAGCAGACACACGGTGCGTTTTATGTTAAAGAATGAGCTGGAAATCCCAGTATATCAGGAGTTATCGTTGGAGGATTGTGACAGGCGCATTGAATATTGGAAAATTATGCTGTCATGGCATAACGATGGCCGGATTTTTTCAAGGACATTATTTGGAGCGATGAGTCAGTACTTCTCGTTGGGGGATTCGTCGGTCAACACAGGTGCCATTATTGGGCAGAAACAAATCACCAAATCTACCAAAATTGATAGTCTGGTGCGGTATGAAGGCGGATCGTCTCATTGGTCCATTGCGGGACACCCTGAACAGCGACCAGTATCACCAGATGGTCAATAAATATTCGTGGCCACTGATATCACACTGGGTCAATGTTGCGGATATCCTTTTTTAGCAAGATGGAGCACCATCTCAAGTTTTCGTGCATCTTTCGTGACTGGCTGGACGAACACTTTCCAGGACGTTGGCGGGGACAACGGGGATCCCATGAACGCCCTGCGAGAAGTCCTGACCTCACCGCTTGTGACTTCTCATTGTTCTGTTGGGCCAAGGAAGAGGTGCACCGAACACACCCACGAACTAGAGAGGAGGATCACAGTTGTCCTGGGAAATGTACCTCTGACTTTACTGCAGAAATTAATTAATAATGTTCGTATACGTTTACGTCGCTTGGTCGACAACACGGGAGCATATGTGTAATTGTAGTGCAGTACACATATTCTCATGGTCCTGAGAACCGATTACAACTTTTCGCGTATGCAAATATTCATTAATAAAAAAATTGTGGGCACTTACAACTAGGAGCTGCTTCTCACCCAAGTTTAGCGACTTCCAATAAACTTTACACATAATTTCAAACCTTTTCGAAACATTTTCTCGCTGATTAACCATACAAAAAAATGGAAGGAATAAAGCTTATTGCTTACTACACTTTCCTTTTCATGAAGTAAAAACTTCAGCATGCTTTAATTCATAACTTCTTTATTAAAAGGCGGCCGGTATAGCCATGCGGTTCTAGGCGCTTCAGTCTGGAACCGCGTGAGCGCTACGGTCGCAGGTTCGAATCCTGCCTCGGGCATGGATGTGTGTGATGTCCTTAAGTTAGTTAGGCTTAAGTAGTTCTAAGTTCTAGGGGACTGATGACCACAGATGTTAAGTCCCATAGTGCTCAGAGCCTTTATTACAAACTGTATTAACAACAAATTTTTCAGACAGTATCCAAATATACGTCTCAATGCACCTACAAAATTATCGTAATATGACACGGTTCATGAGATATGACGTTATAAACAATTATGTGCGTGAAAAACTTGATTTTTTTTTAATTGAGGGCAAATCATTCACACCAGACTCATCCAGTATTTGATTATGACGGCAGATACTGACTTCTTCTGAAATCTTTTAAACATAATTTCAGACCGTTTCTAACATTTTTCTTACTTGCTTGGCTAACGTCGAATGTTTAATACATAACTCATTTGTAATCAGATGTTTTGAACTGTTTAATAGATGAGAGTTCGATTCTTTCAAGCATCGATCGTTTTTTTCGGAAGGGGGGAGGGGGTACTGGAAAAATTCACTTTATCGATTTGGCAGCTGGCAGGCGTCATCCTTTCGTTTCAACAAACGGCCATGTATGGGGTCTGCTAATAGTCTAGTGTAATCGTCTAGTAATTGCATCGACGTGAATATGACGGTATCCAAACATTTTTAAACAGGCATCGGTACATAATTTTGCGCAACTGTACAATCCATCATTAGCTTGAAGATTTTCTGCTACGGCTCAATCAAGAATTCTGCATGCCACTAACGGATGAATCGAATTTTTCTGACCGATATTGCAGAACTGTTTAAATAAAGCCTGATGACCACGTATTTCTAATGGAACGATGACTTCCACAAACAGACGGATGGTGTGGCTTTGGCGAGCCTGTTAAGCCCATTTTTAACTAATTTCTTTACGGAAAAATTGGAGGAGCAGGCATTGGAAACATCCAGCAAAACACCGAGTATTTGTTTCTGCTGCGTAGATGAAACGTTTGTTTTGTGGAGGCATGGCAGAGAGGAAATAGGTCCTTGCGGAATATGCTTTGCAGCTAGGGGATCACCACATTTATTTTGATTGGATTCAGATACTGGCAGCTAGAAGCTGCCTTAGATATCGTTGAACATCCGAGGAAATTCAGTAAGAGGAGGGTGTGACATTGAATGACATTTGCATCCTGGTGCTTAGGAAGATGTTTACTAGTCTTCCAGCAAAGAGATGACAGCGACAGCGAACGCTGCCAACGGACTACTCCCAACTGCGCTCGGTTATTTAAAGCAAGGCCTACTAGAGGATAGGCCGCGGCGCATGCGCTATGAAGGTAGGCCCACGCTCTCTGAACTCAGCAAACTACGTTTCTATTAACTTGTAACTAGGTGTGTACGTACAAACGAGAATTGCTTCCTCTACTGGAATCCGCTATTATGGAGTCTTACTGTTATTAGACCTACAGTGACCGGAAGTCCACAGGCCTACTTATAATTTGTTACAGTTGTATTGGGATGCGATAAAATTAAAATCATGCCAAAATGATTATCAGCTGTATAAGGCACCACTTCTTGTGTGAAATGAGGACTGTTAAGCAGAAGAGACTTAATGCTATAAAGAAAGACGTCATACCATTTATATCGAGTATTGATCTTAAATGAAATTTTGTTGTAAAACTGTTTAATCAGTAAGACATAATAGCAAATTCGAGTAGAAGATGCTATTCTTGTTAGTACGTTCACGCCCAGCTGCGAGATAACAGGTTTAGAAACGCATTTTGTCAGCTGAGCTGAGCGAGCGAGCGAGTTCAGGCCTACCTTAGCGACGTACGCGCCGTGACCTGTCTTTCTCGTGGGCTTCGATTCAAAGCATGCGACGTCACGCCACTGCACGCAGTACTCATCAGTAACGAGCGAGCTTGTGAACTGGACACTCAAAGTAGCTACGATCCCCATTGAAAATGTCCTCCGCAGACGGGGACGAAAAGCCGGGTTTTAATGTGAAATGCATTCGACTACGGCACAATAACCCGGAACATTTTATTAACTGTGACGAATTAGTTTGCCATTAATGAAGCAGGGCAGCGCTCTTGGATTATTAACATCGCTTTTGCGCTTTACTTTCTTTGGATTTTAAAGATGGCACTCTTAACATACATTTGCAGGAAATGCGCTACTCCTGAACGTCATTGGCATGATTAAATTTCGCAGTTTTTTTAGGTTCATTCATTTTATTTTGAAGAGGACATATAGCTGCAGAACAGCAATACGAGAATATTCTTTACGTAATATTCAATGTACATGTAAGTGACGTTGACATATTACGTACTAATTTTACTTAGTGTTTTTTGCGTAAAGTAGTGTACTTTCGAAATAGATTTCAAAACATTTTGGAGAGACGTCCTCCTTTTCTTCCCTCGCCTTCTGTATCCCAGAAATAAGAAGGCTGTGGTTGTCAGTGCATTGTACCGTACTTGGCGCTCAGGTATAAGCGGCTGTAGTGCGGCGCAGCGACTGACAAACAACCGGTGCGTGCTGAAGCTTAAAAACTGTACTTTCAGAAGGTCATAACTGTGTACTCTCAGAATTATGGCCCAAATTTTCGCGCGAGATAGATTTCTCGGGCTGATATCTAGCAATGTTTTTTTTTTTTTTTTCGTACTTAAAATGTTTGGTCAAGTTAGCGAAGTTGACTTCTAAGTCGTAGGTCTGCACCCGCTTACCAACTCACACCCATGATAGCGCGCAGTATATTGCTGAATTTCTCACAGTTTAAAATAGCTTCTGCAATCATGATAGCGCGCAGAATGTTAGTGAACTTTTCGCAGTTCACAATAGCTTCTGTAATACGTAGCTATCACGTGCGGAAGATTATTCGTCGCAATATTAAGCGAGCTGCTGCCGTACTTCTTTTGTATGTCGAGTGAGGGAAAAATGTGCCTCTGTAGGTTCCTAGTCTCTCTTATCTTACTCTCAAGGTGCTTACGCGAAATACACGACGGTATTAGCAGAAATGTCGCACAGTGTTATTAGCATGCCAGTTCTCTGAATTGATCCAACAGTGGTTCGCCAGAAATGAGCGATTTTTCTGACAAATATTAGCCATTTAGGTTCACCGAACAATGTCTGTCGTAAAGGCCACATCGACCTGTTAAAATTCTAGCAGAGCGTCTCTGAGTTCCCTCTACGTCTGCTGTCGTGACTGCTTGAAAAGCACTCCAAGCGTTGGAGCAATACTGCAGAATTGGTCGCACTAAGATCTTGTATGCGCTGCACTCTCCTGGGAATTTAGTAACACATCTAAGTCCTACATTTGCCTTATCTGTTGTAGGTTTTACCTGTTCATACCATTTGATATACCTTCTTAGTACGATTTCTTACAATCTTGCGCTTGCTGCAAATGTTTCCCATTTACGATATAACAGGATACTTGCGGGTTCTCTCTCTCTTTTACCAGTAATCTCCCAGTCCGATTATTTCAAGGATCAAACTCCCACGTATAAAAAAATATTTATCTCAGTTTTTGTGTCGTTGTATCTCCTGAATTGTGTACCGTAGAGTGACATATTTTTCCAGGTGCATTCAGTGACATGTGTCGTTACTTCCTGCGAACTGTGTTCCGCATATAGCAATACAAAAATAATAAGTTAAAATATCATTGCTGATGCTGAATTTCTACTGCATGAACAGAGAAAATGTAGTATGGGATCTAGTTCTTACCCTTCATTATTTTGCGGATATTGTAACAGCGTTTGTCAGGCACTATTATAAAATTTCAACTACCACGGGTGAGCGAAAACTGTGCTTCGTTTCCGAGTGCTAGTATTCAGTACAAGAACAACATCGGTCTTACCTGGAAGCAGTTCGCGTTGCAAAAGATTACTAATATCGTAGAGGTACTTTGAATAGTCTGAACCATTATATTTGGCACTTTTAGCAGTTTCACGTATATCAACCAAATAAAGACTAGTTTGAATACGAACTATGAAACTGTAGCCTTCCAGACAAGATTTCGAAACTGCATACGAAATTTACGTTAAAAACTTTTTTTTAGAGTGTTATCCTTTTAGCTCTCTTATTCAATTCAGTGATGAGGATAAGGAAATAATTGGCATGTACAATTACTAGCAACTATCTGTGGCTTTATTCAGAGCAAGCTACATCTACATCTACATCTACATCCATACTCCGCAAGCCACCTGACGGTGTGTGGCGGAGGGTACCTTGAGTACCTCTATCGGTTCTCCCTTCTATTCCACTCTCGTATTGTTCGTGGAAAGAAGGATTGTCGGTATGCTTCTGTGTGGGCTCTAATCTCTCTGATTCTATCCTCATGGTCTCTTCGCGAGATATACGTAGGAGGGAGCAATATACTGCTTGACTCTTCGGTGAAGGTATGTTCTCGAAACTTCAACAAAAGGCCGTACCGAGCTACTGAGCGTCTCTCCTGCAGAGTTTTCCACTGGAGTTTACCTATCATCTCCATAACGCTTTCGCGATTACTAAATGATCCTGTAACGAAGCGCGCTGCTCTCCGTTGGATCTTCTCTATCTCTTCTATCAACCCTATCTGGTACGGATCCCACACTGCTGAGCAGTATTCAAGCAGTGGGCGAACAAGCGTACTGTAACCTACTTCCTTAGTTTTCGGATTGCATTTCCTTAGGATTCTTCCAATGAATCTCAGTCTGGCTTACCGACGATCAACTTTATATGATCATTCCATTTTAAATCACTCCTAATGCGCACTCCCAGATAATTTATGGAATTAACTGCTTCCAGTTGCTGACCTGCTATATTGTAGCTAAATGATAAGGGATCTTTTTTTCTATGTATTCGCAGCACATTACACTTGTCTACATTGAGATTCAATTGCCATTCGCTGCACCATGCGTCAATTCGCTGCAGATCCTCCTGCATTTCAGTAAAATTTTCCATTGTTACAACCTCTTGATATACCACAGCATCATCCGCAACTTACGTTGTTTTAGAATTCATTGCGCATAGTTAGATCATTAAGAGTATTTAAACTTTCACCAAGAAATAATTCTCAATTGGCTGATCAATTCAATAAGTGCTAATGCTGAAGTAAGGCCTAAGGAAAACCTATTGCAGAAGTGTACCTGGTGCGCCAACGTATGACGTCTCTTTCCTGATCATTACAGAAGTGATTCTGGTTCAAATGGCTCTAAGCACTATGGGACGCAACATTTGAGGTCATCAGTTCGCTAGACTTAGAACTACGTAAACCTAACTAACCTAAAGACATCACACGCCAGAGGCAGGATTCGAACATGCGACCGTAGCAGCAGCGCGGTTCGGGACTGAAGCGCCTGGTTTCCCCTTGGTATTTGCAATGGTCGTTCGCTGCATCACGAGAATAAGGATACGTTCAGCTTGAATGTTTCGTCTTCCTTGTTGGTTGTTATCCCGTGTTCTCTTTCGTTCCCTCTAGTGTAAATGCTTGTTGACATATGAAAGCGAATGTTAATGAACACTGGCCAAACATCAGCGAATGCTCGTTCGCTTGAGTTAGATTTCATTCGCTCAGGTGTAAATCAGGCTTTACGTCAACGGTCCAAGACATCTAAAGGAGGTTTTCGGCATGTATGTTAACATTTACTCGTTCACTCACACAGAAAAACCCATACACACACACACACACACACACACACACACACACACACACACACACACACACAAAATAACGCAGACTGCACGCATAATAAGGACCAGGTTGTCCAGGGGTATTAGTTTGCGATTGTGTTTTCGGTCATAAATTGTATCCTTAAGTATTTCTTGGCGCGATGCTCCATTTTCAAGTCTTTTAACTCCACCACAGTAAAAACTCATGTCACAGCAGTTCCAGCGAACTAAGCTAGCGGTGTAGTAGTTTGCGTTTGTAGCTAGTAAGCTCTTTGTGTTGGGTTCTATTCCCAATGTCCATTTCACATGTTTCTCTGGTGGAAAGATCTGCGAGAAGGTCCAGTCAGCCTTGTGAAGTTAATAAAATACATCTTCAACAGAAAAGTATCAAAATATCGACGTGCATGTCGGTGAAGAAGCTTTACATCGAAAGGCGTGCAACAAACTGTATGGCATGTTTGTTTATTAGCAACAAAAGCATCAGCCGATAGTTTTTCAGGTGAGACAACAAGCTACTTGATATATTTTGACTATGAATCTTCTTCTTTTCAAGATCCAGACCAGTAATATACCAAACGTATCAAATAGAATCATCCGATTTTAAAAAATCTTAGCAATTATGTTACTTGAGATATGTGCGTGAACAACATACTGTTTGAAAGGGCAAAACTCTCAAGTTTTACATGGTTCCCACTAGGTTGCTGCAGTGTTCGCCACTTCAGTTCCAGTAAAAATAGTGTCGGGACAACAGAAAGCGTTTTGTGTTCTATGTTTTGCGCAGTTCGGGTCAGTAATATCTGTTCAGCGTGACTTTCGTACTACGTATGGTGTGGATCCTCCTACAGCACAGAGCATTACACGATGGTACAAACAATTCCGAAAAACAGGTTGTTTGTATAAAGGCAAATCGCCAGGCCGTCCCCAAGTGTCTGACACAGACGTCGAACGCATCCGCCAGCCGGCCAAAGTAGCCGTGCGGTTCTAGGCGCTACAGTCTGGAACCGCGAGACCGCTACGGTCGCAGGTTCGAATCCTGCCTCGGGCATGGATGTGTGTGACGTCCTTAGGTTAGTTAGGTTTAAGTAGTTCTAAGTTCTAGGGGACTGATGACCTCCGAAGTTAAGTCCCATAGTGCTCAGAGGCAACGCATCCGCCATGTTTCACAAGGAGTCCGCAGAAAGCCGTTCGCCGTGCAGCTCGACGGCTCAACATGCCCCCGATGTCCGTGTGCTGTGTGTTGCGTCGACGTTTACACATGAAACCATACAAAATTCAGTTACTGGAAGCTCTTCGTGAAAGTGACAAACAACATGTGGAGTTCTGTAATTTCGTTCTTGGCAGGATGGAGGATGACAGTTTTCTTCCACGCTTAGTGTTTAGTGACGAGGCAACATTCTGATTAAATGGAAAGGTGAACCGTCATAACGTGAGAATATGGGGTACAACATAGAGGGGCTCTCCAGAATTTAATGTGTTTTGTGTAGTTCACGGGCCGGCCGGAGTGGCCGTACGGTTCTAGGCGCTACAGTCTGGAACCGAGCGACCGCTACGATCGCAGGTTCGAATCCGGCCTCGGGCATGAATGTGTGTGATGTCCTTAGGTTAGTTAGGTTTAATTAGTTCTACGTTCTAGGCGACTGATGACCTTAGAAGTTAAGTCGCATAGTGCTCAGAGCCATTTTAGCCTTTGTAGTTCACGGGAAAAGATGTATAAACCATTTTTCTTTGCCGACAACACTGCTACGAGAAACACATACCTCGATACGCTTGAAAACTTTCTTTTCCTACAGTTGGAGTCTGTTTTGAAGGACGTCATCTACCAACAGCATAGGGCACCGAAACACTGGCATCTGGAAGTGCGGGAATTTTTAAATCAAAGGGTTACTGAACGTTGGATCGGTCGCGAAATACTGCTGCGCGGTGTTGGATCCGCCACAGATAGGACTGGCGGAGTACATCGAAAAGTTCAAAGAATGGCAGCATTGGGCCAAATGATACATTACTGTCCTCCAAGGTCACCGGACCTGACCGTATGTGATTATTTCCTGTGTGGGTTTATAAAGGACTTTGCTTTTGTGCCTCAGTTACCAACAACAATGAATGAACTGCGACATCGCGTAACAGCAGCTGTGGAAGCTGCAACTCAAGACATGCTCGCTACAGTGTGGGAACAATTTGAATACCGCATTGACATATGCCATGCATCTGAAGGGGGACATATTGTACACATACGCAAAGGTGAGAAAAAAAACGTTTTGAGTTTTTGGTTCATCAAAAAACAAAATTCATTGTATATGTTTATTAGCTTTAGAAATACCGACGTGCCAAATCGGATGATTCTTTTCGATACACCCTGTAGTATTTTGTCTGTGGTTGTAAGAGAAAACCCTAGAAGACTTTTTTTATTTCAAACTTTCGTCAGTGGAGTAATGAAATGGGGTTGGTGGTCCTTAATTAATGCCAAAACTTCGATTTTTCTTGTCTCTACGAATTTTTGATTTTTCCTCTGGATTTCTATATAATAGTCCAAATTTTTCTATTATCGTCATACGGGAGAAGTGATCACGAAACGAAACTCTGTGTTCACAACAATGAAAAGATAATTGGCACTGTTGATTGACAATACTCCTCGCACACAGTCACGTATTCAGTGTGTAATGTGTATGAAATCACGGTTCATCTGGAGATATCACTGGCCATTTTAAGTACATGATTTTCTTCTCAAAGTATCCAGCGTAGTATGCTCTTTTTGTGCAAGCATGTTCTCTCCGACGCACGTGACGACTCGCTCATTGTGGCACGTTTTAAAAACAAACACCACAGTTTCTTTGCAAACTTTGAAGTCCCATCCATCACAAGTGCGAAATTTTTGCAAAGGTGCTGCTCACTTGTATTGTTCACAATACCTCAGAAACTGGTGTCTAACAACACATTTATCTACACCATCAATAAAATATTTACTGTCCATGTCTAGTTACTGTGCTATGCAGGTGATGTCACAGCCACTTGTCGGGCTCCTCGCGAAAAACAATTCCTCGATCAGCTTTCGCGCTGTCACTACAAGGCAATAAAGCGCTCTGCTTTGAATGGGAACGTGAGTGCACCTTGTCACATGATTAAGTTAGTTCCCAATATGTCCGGGTGACTAGTTGGATTGCCCGGTAGTAATCTGTAGGGTCTTGTTTCGAAACAAAGTTGTTGCAGTTACTCACGGTACCGGCTGTGCACGCTATTGTCCTCAAGCTTGCATTCAGTACTGCAAATTTCTGTCTCGGGTTTGCTGTCCCAACAGTGTCAGTTACACATTAACAATGACACACAGTAGAATACATAGGTTCACTCATTAGGAATTAACCGATAAGTTCAAAAAATGGTTCAAAATGTCTCTGAGCACTATTGGACTTAACATCTATGGTCATCAGTCCCCTAGAACTTAGAACTACTTAAACCTAACTAACCTAAGGACATCACACTACACCCAGTCATCACGAGGCAGAGAAAATCCCTGACCCCGCCGGGAATCGAACCCGGTAACTCGGGCGCGGGAAGCGAGAACGCTACCGCCCGACCACGAGCTGCGGACAACCGATAAGTATCTCGTCTATAGGTTCACTAACATAATGGGAGGACAGTACGACGCCGTATGCTGAGCTGCTTCTGCAGTGACATCAAAAACATCACAGTAACTTAACACCTGAAGGTTACAACATTACTCTGTGTTTTGTGTTTTACGATTTGGCGATTCCACGTTACAGGCCTTCTCATTGTATGAAGTTTCTTTTTTTTCATTTTATTTGATTTAACAAAGGAGACTACGAATCCCTTCTACCAAAATACTCGAGAATATATCCAACCTATGAAATGAGAGAGAAAGAGAGTGAGAGAGGGGGGGGGGGGAGAAAGAGAGCACATGCATCTTCCGAATATTCATACGTAATGTGGACAAACCGAACACTCACCAGACGTTTCCCTGCATCGAAATTGAGCTTTCAGAAACCAAAAAGGTGCAAACCAACGAGTAGTTCCCACTGTGGTAAGTACGAAAGTAAGTCAACTAGTATTTGCAATTTTACTCTAATTATCATTATGCTGGTTATGGCTTATGGCTTTGTGTGCTCATCATCCCCTAGATGGCACTGTTGTCCACCTGTAGTAAGCTGCAAAGTTATCACGTTAGTTCACTTTGGACTCTCTTTCCAAGGATTAATCCCAACATGCGGGGTCTGCTGGTGAATCAGGTGTGGGACGTTCGTTGTAAGGGGTGGCCAGATGCCCTTCCTGTCGCCACCCCATACCCCCTGGGAAGGAATTAGTGTACCCAAACCGTCTGCGTCTAGTGTAATCCACGGAACGGTGTTCAGATGTCTGAGGCGGAACGTGAAGACGAGCCTGCTATTCGCCTAGTGGGATGCGGAAAACCGCCTAAAAACCACATCCAGGCTGGCCGGCACACTGGCTCTCGTCGTTAATCCTCTGGGAGGATTCGATCCGGGGCGACGCGCCTACCTGTGCCTAGGAAGCAGCGCATCAGCGCTCTCGGCTACCCTGGCTGGTGCGTTAGTGCACTTTGTACTCTTGCTACGAAAAGATGGTTCCGTCAGTCTCTGTTTGCACTTTGGAAGGACAGCGTTCCGTAATCCGTTTTTTGTGGTCTGAAGGCGTACCAGGTGCGACAATTCATAGACTTTCAGCATAATACAGGGACAATGTTTTATCGCAGAGAAGTATTTACCAATGTACTGAACAGTTAAAAAGTAGTGCAATGGTCTTGAAGGACGGGGAAAGACCGGGACATCCAACTATAAATAGAACTGATGCCAATATTTAACAATTTAATGTCTTGAGTCTGAAAATATTTTAATTTCTTTGCTCTGACCCAATCGTTTCGTACATGAGCATAAAAATGTTTGCCTGCTTTTTACTCAAAACTGAATGTACTGTCCTCTGTTATAAAAAGGTTTTACTGAAATTAATATTGCGAACAGCGTGTCTCAGTGCACACATTTACATAATGACAAAACCAACTGGCGTTCACTCTGCAGGAAATTATATCAAACCTATTACTGGAAAACCGCTACCTGCCCAAAATGGTTCAAATGGCTCTGAGCACTATGGGACTCAACTGCTGAGGTCATTAGTCCCCTAGAACTTAGAACTACACTCCTGGAAATTGAAATAAGAACACCGTGAATTCATTGTTCCAGGAAGGGGAAACTTTATTGACACATTCCTGGGGTCAGATACATCACATGATCACACTGACAGAACCACAGGCACATAGACACAGGCAACAGAGCATGCACAATGTCGGCACTAGTACAGTGTATATCCACCTTTCGCAGCAATGCAGGCTGCTATTCTCCCATGGAGACGATCGTAGAGATGCTGGATGTAGTCCTGTGGAACGGCTTGCCATGCCATTTCCACCTGGCGCCTCAGTTGGACCAGCGTTCGTGCTGGACGTGCAGACCGCGTGAGACGACGCTTCATCCAGTCCCAAACATGCTCAATGGGGGACAGATCCGGAGATCTTGCTGGCCAGGGTAGTTGACTTACACCTTCTAGAGCACGTTGGGTGGCACGGGATACATGCGGACGTGCATTGTCCTGTTGGAACAGCAAGTTCCCTTGCCGGTCTAGGAATGGTAGAACGATGGGTTCGATGACGGTTTGGATGTACCGTGCACTATTCAGTGTCCCGTCGACGATCACCAGTGGTGTACGGCCAGTGTAGGAGATCGCTCCCCACACCATGATGCCGGGTGTTGGCCCTGTGTGCCTCGGTCGTATGCAGTCCTGATTGTGGCGCTCACCTGCACGGCGCCAAACACGCATACGACCATCATTGGCACCAAGGCAGAAGCGACTCTCATCGCTGAAGACGACACGTCTCCATTCGTCCCTCCATTCACACCTGTCGCGACACCACTGGAGGCGGGCTGCACGATGTTGGGGCGTGAGCGGAAGACGGCCTAACGGTGTGCGGGACCGTAGCCCAGCTTCATGGAGACGGTTGCGAATGGTCCTCGCCGATACCCCAGGAGCAACAGTGTCCCTAATTTGCTGGGAAGTGGCGGTGCGGTCCCCTACGGCACTGCGTAGGATCCTACGGTCTTGGCGTGCATCCGTGCGTCGCTGCGGTCCGGTCCCAGGTCGACGGGCACGTGCACCTTCCGCCGACCACTGGCGACAACATCGATGTACTGTGGAGACCTCACGCCCTACGTGTTGAGCAATTCGGCGGTACGTCCACCCGGCCTCCCGCATGCCCACTATACGCCCTCGCTCAAAGTCCGTCAACTGCACATATGGTTCACGTCCACGCTGTCGCGGCATGCTACCAGTGTTAAAGACTGCGATGGAGCTCCGTATGCCACGGCAAACTGGCTGACACTGACGGCGGCGGTGCACAAATGCTGCGCAGCTAGCGCCATTCGACGGCCAACACCGCGGTTCCTGGTGTGTCCGCTGTGCCGTGCGTGTGATCATTGCTTGTACAGCCCTCTCGCAGTGTCCGGAGCAAGTATGGTGGGTCTGACACACCGGTGTCAATGTGTTCTTTTTACCATTTCCAGGAGTGTAGTTAAACCTAACTAACCTAAGGACATCACAAACATCCATGCCCGAGGCAGGATTCGAACCTGCGACCGTAGCGGTCTTGCGGTTCCAGACTGCAGCGCCTTTAACCGCACGGCCACTTCGGCCGGCCACCTGCCCAAAGAAATTAAATCACAGAAATTACGTAGCAACACTACGAAACACACTGCTCACTGGCCCATTAAAAATCTGAATTACAAAGAAAATACTTAGAATTTGCGCAGTAGACACGTGAGAAGAGAAACGAAAGAACCAACAAAATATGAAAATAATCTCACCTGAAAAATTACAGTATAATCATCCCCAAATAGCACGGCATGAAGAAATCACACCAGCTAAAGCATGCTAAAGTAAAACTAAACTACTGAGAGAAGGATTGAGATGATTTTCTCATACAAAAAAAATAACTTCTTACTTGAAATGAAAATATTAATTCGTTCATTATAATGACAACACTGTATTTTAAACTGTTAATTCACAAGTACATAAAACTCACAGAAAACCAACAACTTTACTTTATTTACGAAGGTCTTACAAGAGAATGCTTTTACGATTATCCAAACTGAAATTAATTAAACCGAAATGACCTAAACTGAGGAGAGGATGTGGATTGTTTGGTTGCAAGAATCGCTAACGTTATCAGTATGCGCCAGCAAAAATTACTACCTTAAAAACTTATCCATAATGCAAGTCCACTCTCTCTGCTCCATAAATGCTGTGTCTGTAACACTTTCCATCAGATTAATAATTTCTAACAGTTTTCTTCAGAAAAATCTTCCTATAATAAGCACTACGCTAAAAGTCCTGCCCGTTTACTCCATTTCCAACACTCGACTACGTATATACGTCCAACCCTCAAGGCGAGTGGTTCAAATGGCTCTGAGCACAATGGGACTTAACATCAGAGGTCATCAGTCCCCCAGAACTTAGAACTACTTAAACCTAACTAACCTAAGGACATCACACACATCCATGCCCGAGGCAGGATTCGAACCTGCGACCGTAGCTGTCGCGCGGTTCCAGACTGTAGCGCTTAGAACCGCTCGGCCACCCCGGCCGGCCAAGGCGAGTGACTGTTGATTATGTGGCAAACCGTATTCAGATTATTAATGGCTCTGCATACCCAATGGCGTAGAACAGCTTCAACTTTCTACAGATCTGCACGAGGCGGGTTCCATGACAGCTCCATAAGAGCGGAAGCGTAACAGTGTGAAAATTTGTCAGCACGTACAAGATCGTCACCCTACGAAGGTGAAACGTTTCTGAAATGAATCATCACTGGAGATGGTCCACTTAAACATACTTTAATAACCTTCGATTCAGCTCCGGTCAACAGGTGAAAGAAACGGAGCAACCGAGGCTTGCTGTGCAATCAAAACATTTTTTTACAGAGATTATAGGATAGCTTGGGCAATGATAAGCCAGATACGTTGAAAATCAAGGTGTCTTTGTTGAAAAATGATATCAATAATTTAATATAAAAAACTGAAATGAAATTTAAACTCCCGAAGAACGTACATGACGCGAATGTTGTTACTCTTTGTCTTGTAGCTCTGCTTGCTCCCAAGTATTTCTGCTCCTGCATGGAAAGACAGCACCGTAGCGACGCCTCTACGCAGCAGGAGCGTTGACGGACAGGTCATGAATATTTTACCAGAGTTCAGGCGTGCGGACGTGCATGGAGCAGCAGAGGCAGCTGTTTTCCGAGCCTTAACCCTCCGGCGGTCGTAAGCACCGCATTGTACATATTGCACGCAGCTTGGAACTCTTTTGGAACTATGACAGCAGTGAGAAGCGGAGTATGTTCGTGGCTTTCGACCTGCCTTTTTGTGGATATCCTTTTCACTTCTTTTATTCTTTTCTGCCATCATTCTAAAAGGAGTTATATTTCTCCTAAAACTGTCGAGGCTTTGTCCCACTGCAAAATTACTGGGGCTGCGTTCTGAACCAGTTCTGAACGTGCTGCTTGCCGTATTCGTCCGAGGTGAATCGTTTGCTCCTCAGAACCTTCTTTAACACACCAGAAATTGCATAATCACGGAGACACAGGTCTATACAGTATGGAAGGTGTCTGAGGACCCCGCATTTCGGACATGTCCGAAAGAACAGATACCATCTTCATATAGTTAAGTCTAACCAATCATTGACCTTCTTCTTTGTGCTGGATTCACACGCATTGCCCGAAGTCTTACGGGACTTGGTAAGATTGTCTGCCGCGAGTAATGAGTGTAATGGAAAACGGCACTACGAATTTAGTGTGTGGACATTAAGCTGGGAATGTGGGTCTCACGGGGAGTGTGCAGTGGATAAATCCCTTCAGTCACACTATCCTCTGTGCCCTCGGTGGCTTAGATGGATAGAGCGTCTGCCATGTAAGCAGGAGATCCCGAGGTGAAGTCCCGGTCGGGGCACACATTTTGAACTGTCCCTATTGATTGCTCCCAAGCAACTCCTGTCGACAGCTTGGGTTCTTGATTTAATCATCATTTCATCCCATTTGAATGTCTGCAAGATTTCCTTGACTGCGTTTGCCTTATAGCGTCTTGCAATGTCACAGAATAGAATGACACCGCAGACGAACTGTTCTTGTCGTTTCGATTTGATCACCTTGTGAAGGGTGGTAAAGGTCTGTGATAATCGCTGCGCGTTCAGCGATGTCATGCTGCAGAAATTAGATAAGAAGGGTTAATTTTTGGTTTTGTACTTATGTGTACGGCCTCGGGTTTTTGGGAGGCGGCGATCCTGCACACTTCCACTGACGACTTCGTTTTTTTTTACTCTGATGCGATGGCACCATGTGTCGTCTCCAGAGGCTACTGCGACAAAAACTCAATTCACTTACTTCGTACTGCAGTGCAGATGTATAAGGCAGAGTTCTGTTCGAAGTTCTTCTGTGCTGATTAAACACTGTGAGGCACCTACTGGGCACAAGCTTTGCGATATTTCCGTCTTTAATGACGGCGTGAACACATTCGGTGCTCGATCCTGCCTCTGCGGAAATGGCTGCTACCGTAGCTCGCCAGTCTCGGAATAATGAGTGCATCCACCTGCTAGGCAATGGTATCGACAATGCGGTGTGGCGTTCCAGCCCCGTTGTTCATTTGTCAGTGACTTCGCCCTTCACTGAATCGCCCGCGCGACGTGTACGGACGAGTACTGCCCTCCATACACGTATTCCGTATTTCAACGAATTTCCAATCTCCGCATTCCTTCCGCTGTCAGGAACGCACTAGAACCATTTGCCCTTCCTTTGAAGTCTCCATTTCACTGTTTCCAGCACGACTGATGGTACTGGACTTCCGACGGGAGAGTGGGTGAGCTGTGTCCTCGCGTGGGTGTGCTCCCGTATCCCTCTAGCGCAGTGGCTCCCAACCTTTCTTAAACCACTACCCCTTAGTGGAATCAGACCATAGCTAGTACCACCCTGTCTCTTTCCCTGCCATCATCAACACTAGCGCCTACCTAAACATAAAAATGAAAAATAATTTTCGTTGAAATTTTTATTTTTAAAATCTCAAAACATAGGCGATATTTAGCTTTCGTAGGTGTTGTATTTAACCACGAACTAATGAGTCAGTGAGGCAATTGATACTTCTCATTTCTAACAACCTTTTTTTTATACAATGATGCATTGCGAGTGCTGCCTACAACTCCCCCTCATAAAAGAAAGCTAACTGTCAACATGAGGGTAGACATTTTTACAAAACATTTTTCCTCTGCGTCACTCCTCTCCTTAGCGACCCTCGGTTCACGCACACCCTGGCCTCTCATTTAAAAACAAGTCTTTCGCAAAATGCCAGTCTTGCGAGACACACGTCGCGTTGATAGTTTTTTTCTTTTTTTCTTTTTTTTTTTACTGCTGGCAAAGCTCTCCATAAGGTGCTTGACATAATCTTCAACACGCGGGCCACTTGGCGATTTACCATGTCGCATTGAACAACCAGCCTCAACAATCTTCTTGTGCCAAGAGTTCAGATGGTTCAAATAGCTCTGAGCACCATGGGACTTAACTTCTGAGGTCATCAGTCCCCTAGAACTTAGAACTACTTAAACCTAACCAACCTAAGGACATCACACACATCCATGCCCGGGGCAGGATTGGAACCTGCGACCGTAGCGGTCGCGCGGTTTCAGACTGTAGCGCCTAGAACTGCTCGGCCACCACGGCCGGCGTGCCAAGAGTGAATTGTAGGCATACTTGGAGGTTCTTTAGCGTTTTCGGTTTGAAACTTACGCCGAACAGTTGTTGCCGAGTGCGTTTCGTGGAACCAAAACACACAGCGTGCACTCCCCGCACCTATGGAAGTAGCCATTTCATTACTGATCCACTACAAGAATCAAACTTGAGCTTGTTTGCTATAAAGCGACGTATCTACCGAATATGTAAGTTACGTAAAATATGTAAGTTACGCAAAATCCTCAAGATTGGCGACCTTTTACAGAAGCTCGAAATTTAGCGCGGACTTCAATGCGCGATGCCTATGACAGTTTCCACAACGAAACATTGTCTCGAAACCCGGCAGAAAATCCAAAGAGATTCTGGAGTATGTGAAGTATATTAGCGGCAAGTAACAATCAATGCCTTCTCTGCGCGATAGCGATGGAGATACTATCGAAGACAGTGCTGTCAAAGCAGAGTTACTAAACACAACCTTCTGAAATGTCTTCACAAAAGAAGTAGTAAATATTCCAGAATTCGAATCGAGAACAGTTGTCAACATGAATAATGTAGAAGAAAATATCCTCGGAGTACTCAAGCAACTTAAACCACTTAATAAAAGCAAGTCTTCTGGTCCAGACTGTATACCAATTAGGTTCCTTTCGGAGTATGCTTTTGCATTAGCTCCATGCTTAACAATCATATACAACCGTTTGCTCGACGAAAGATCCGTACTCAAAGACTGGAAACCTGCACAGGTCACACCAATATTCCAGTAAGGTAGTAGGAGTAATCCACTAATTACAGGCCCATATCGTTAACGTCGATATGCAGCAAGATTTTGGAACATATATTGTGATCAAACATTATGAATTACCTCAAAGAAAACTGTCTATTGACACACAGTCAACATGGGTTTAGAAAACATAGTTCCTGTGAAACACCACAAGCTCTTTATTCACATGAGGTATTGAGCGCTGTTGACAAGGGATTTCAGATCGATTCCGTATTTCTGGATTTCCGGAAGGCTTCCACTGTACTACACAAGCCGCTTGTAGTGAAATTGCGTGCTAATGGAATATCGTCTCAGTTTGTGACTGGATATGTGATTTCCTGTCAAAGAGAACACAGTTCGTACTACGTGATGGAAAGTCATCGAGCAAAACAGAAGTGATTTCTCGCGTTCCCCAAGGTAGTGTTATAGGCCCTTTGCTGTTCCTTATTTACTTAAACTATTTGGGAGACAAACTGAGCTGCCGTCTTAGGTTGTTTGCAGATGACGCTGTCGTTTATCGACTAAAAAAGTCATCGAAGATCAAAAGAAATTGCAAAACGATTTAAAAAAGATATCTGAATGGTGCGGAAATTGGCAGTTGACCCTAAATAATGAAAAGTATGAGATCATCCACATGGGTGCTAAAAGGAACTCGTTGAACTTCGGATATACGATAAGTCAATCTAATCTAAAAGCCGTAAATTCAACCAAATACCTAGGTATTTCAATTACGAACAACTTAAATTGGAAGAAACACATAGAAAATGTTGTAGGGAACGCTAACCAAAGACTGCGTTTTATTGGCAGGACAGTTAGAAAATGTAACAGATCTACTAAGGAGACTGCCTACATTACGATTGTCCGCCCTCTTTTAGAATACTACTGCGCGGTGTGGGATCCTCACCAGATAGGACTGACGGAGTACATCGAAAAAGTTAAGAGAAGGGCATCACGTTTTATATTATCGCGAAATATGGGAGAGAGTGTCACAGGAATGATACAGGGTTTGGGCTGGACATCGTTAGAAGAAAGGCGTTTTTCGTTTCGACGGAATCTTCTCACGAAATTCCAGTCACCATCTTTTTCCTCTGAATGCGAAAATATTTTGTTGACACCGAACTACATAGAGAGAAACGATCACCACGATAAAATAAGGGAAATCAGAGCTCGTACGGAAAGATATGTGTGTTCGTTCTTTCCGCGCGCTGTACGAGATTGGAATAATAGAGAATTGTGAAGGGAGTTCGATGAACCCTCTGCCAGGCACTTAAATGTGATTTGCAGAGTATCCATGTAGATGTAGATGTACCTCAACAAATTTCTGTGTCTGTCCAAAGTTGGATAAACCTTTTTCACTCACCGTGCATAAACTACAACGTTCTTCACGTACGCTCATATAAAGCTATGTGTCTGTGTATGTCCTTCAGTTCGCCCCCATATCTATGTACTTCACACACAAGCAAGTGGTCCATTGATTGGTTTCGCTGGCACTTTCATTTAGGACTGTCCGGTAGGCCAAGTTATTCATCAGTTCGTTACGTCTACCACATTCGTTCGGACACGGTTCAATGTTGTCCACAGTTTCCTAGGTAGATTGAGTCCTTCCATTTTTTTGTCGAGGTCATCCACCAAATATCGGTTTTGCGTCCACTTACAGTCAATATTTCTTTCCAAGCTGTCGTCGAGTACAAGTCTTGCAGTTCTTCGCTGATTTCCCATAAAGGTGGTCTGGATTTAAGTCTTTTTGTGGGATCTAGGTCTTTCTGTTTAGGGAGATCTCCTCTTGTGGCTAACTGTGATCGCCTAGTTTCAGTGGGCTCTATTTTTGATAGGACGGGGAGTCAGGCACCAGTATTCCAGAGATTACTAGCATTATCTCCTTAACAGAACGTCCAGCTATGTGTGCACTTCTCATTCAGACAGACGAACAATATTCAAAATTATTCAAATGGCTCTGATCACTATGGGACTTAACTTCTGAGGTCATCAGTCCCCTAGAACTTAGAACTACTTAAACCTAACTAACCTAAGGACATCACACACATCCATGCCCGAGGCAGGATTCGAACCTGCGACCGTAGTAGTTACGCGGTTCCGGACTGAAGCGCCTAGAACCGCTCGGCCACCGCGGCTGGCACGAACAGTATCCAGCAACTCTGTAGACAAGAGCTAATGCTGAAGTCCTGCATGAACCCGCCCACAACCCCATGTCATTCCAGCCACTCACTAAATTACAGCATTATGGGATTGGTTAGTTTAGGTTAGGTTATTTTATGTTGGGTTAGGTTAGCTTATACATGTGGGTTTTATGTCAGATGCCATCTAATTGCACTCCCAGATATTTCCGCTTATCCTTATGCCTGATGCGTTGGCCATTCATGGAGAGCTATTTGTATCTGTTGTTAAGATGCATTATCGTTTTGTCAGGGTTTGGAGTAGTAGGTGTTCAGTACTTCCCGATTTGCTTTCAATGACTTGTAAAGGTCGTTTAAATTTTTACTTTGGAATGCGTTGGCCAGATCCTCCACGAATGCAAATGTACATGATTTGGTGTCTGACTTGTCAGCAATATACAGATTAAAAATGCTAGGTGCTAATGCCGTACCCTGTGGCAGACCATGCTCTAGCTATTCATACCATGAAGTGAAACTTTGCTGTTCCTATCATTAACATGTTTTTAGTAACGTGAAATGTTGTCTGCATTTGGTAATTCTAGTTAAATTAAGCAGCAGCCCCCAGCCCATACTGTACCCTAAGGTGAAGTAGTATCTATGAGAACCAGGCCAGTTTTGGAAGCCTTTCTCACCGTAGCTTGTCAGCCATCACATTTCATCGCCAACAGTTTCACCCTGATCGAAAATCTTCTTGGTTTGTAGGAACGTCAGCTTCGATGTATGGAGTTGATATGGTCAGTTATATTCTCGCGAGTAGCTTATAGTAGATACATAGCAGTGATAACGGCCTAAAATTCTTTGTGTTCTCTCTAGCCATTCCGGGCTTAAGCACCACGGTGACGTTTGCTTCTTTTCACATCTTAGGAAGTAAGCCTGACATGATGCATTCTTCCTAAAATTTCCAGTTTCTTCAAGAATAGTGTCTCGTCGGGTCCGGCCGCGTCTCCATTACTTTCAAGGCATAGGTAATTTTTTATGTTTTCATTAGTTTCGCAATGTCCATGGTGGTTGCATTTTTATGTAATAATAATGTTCATGTTTCTGGAAATTATTTCTTTTCAGTGGACTAGACACAAGAGACGGCCTGAGAGTCTCTGTAGCAGTGCCAGGGCATAATTTTGGCCCGAAACGCCGGAACGGCGTTCCGGCAGCTCCTAGAGAGATTCTTTTTAACTCACGGGAACAAGTCGGCACCGGAGATTTAAAACAATACACGTGTATTAAATCGCAACGTAATTCCCCCCCTCCCCCCTCTCTCTCTCTGCCTGCGTGTAATACACACACACACATACAGATGGCCGTACCGTAGGTGCAACCATGCAACCACAACGGAGGGGTATCTGTTTAGAGCCCAGACAAACGTGTGGTTCCTGAAGAGGGGCAGCAGCCTTTTCAGTAGTTGCAGGGGCAACGGTCTGGATGATTGACTGATCTGGTCTTGTAACTCTGCGCTGCAGAATGAGAATCTCATTTTGGAAACATCCCCCTGGCTGTGGCTAAGCCATGTCTCCGCAATATCCTTTCTTTCAGGAGTGCTAGTTCTGTAAGGTTCGTAGGAGAGCTTCTGTAAAGTTTGGAGGGTAGGAGACGAGGTACTGCGGAAGTAGAGCTGTGAGGACGGGGGGTGCGTCGTGCTTGGGTAGCTCAGTTGGTAGAGCACTTGCCCGCGGAAGGCAAAGGTCCCGAGTTCGAGTCTCGGTCCGGCACACAGTTTTAATTTGCCAGGGAGTTTCATAACAGCGCACTGTGCTGCAGAGTGAAAATCTCATTCTAATGATGAGGTATTGAATACAATTTGGGGAGAAGAGGAGTGTGTGACACAACTTGACAAGAAGAAGGGATCAGTTGGTAGGACATGTTCTGAGGCATCAAGGGATCACAAATTTAGCATTGGAGGGCAGCGTAGAGGGTAAAAATTGTAGAGGGAGACCAAGATATGAATACACTAAGCAGATTCAGAAGGATGTAGGTTGCAGCAAGTACTGGGAGATGATGAAGGTTGCACAGGATAGAATAGCATGGAGAGCTGCATCAAACCAGTCTCAGGACTGAAGACCACAACAACAAAATATATACATATGTGTGTGTGTGTCCATTACATTTGGGAACTTCTATTAGAGGGACTGTACCATCTTCTGCAGGGAAAGACATTACGATCCTTTCAGCAATTACACTTTTTTAAAGCATCTTATGCTTTAGACTGATAGCAAATACCATTACATGTATTCCATCCTCATCATGGAAAATTAAAATTTACTGCCAGATTAAAGTTGTGTGCTAATACGTAATTATACGGGGGAAAAATGGGATATTTTCCCGGCGCCACCTAGGTTGAAGGACCCATGGGACATGAAAAAAGCAAACGAAAAGAAAGGATGAATTAAAATGTAAAAAAGTAAGCGTCATTTATCTGTCAAGTGAAATGTTGTTCTGTATTGAACAGTTAAAGCTGGTTTTGGATATAATTCTGGATACGCGGCTCATTCAGTCAAATTCAGCTAGCAGACGACGATATGTTCAATGCGTCTATGTCCTCATAAACAAAGGCAGACGTAACATGCAGAGTTAAATGTAACAGCAATGTTGTATTTAAATGAATTTGAAACGATTTAAATGTATTGATACGTTCATTGAACATACTCTTTGCAATCAATATGGAAAGCTAAGCTCGGTGGCAACCAGAAAAAAATGAATATTAATCCGAGATCATATACCGTTACTCACGTCAACAAATGCTCCGAGAGTATTCTTACAGTATACCATTGATACGTGTGTCATACCAGAAGGTACACAGTGGCGGAAGAGGTCACGTACAAATGCTACTCACTGTTCCAAATTAGCAACCGTTATCACCGAAGTGAGACAAAGAATTAAACAGGCTTGTTGTGCATGGTGTTGTTTGATCGTCAAAGTTGGCATCGGGAAGAATCAACATATTAGCAACTCCAGTTCCTGCGACTTCTACAGACTCAGCACTAGGGAGACGAGAAGCTACGAAAATCATGGCGGACTGTACTGGGACTGAGGATACGAACTTCATTGGCACGAAGACGAAAGATGACCCACCTTATTTCATTAAACCTAAGCAGATACAAAAATTTAAAATGGTATTTCATTCCGTTTATCAGACACCTATGGTTTAAATGGTAAACTAATTTTCTGATAAAATGCAGTTCAGTGTTCGAAATTATTCTACAAGCGTTAGCAGTGCTTAGAAAAATGTATTACTTCTTATCATACGTGCATGGAAAATGCGTTTCCGACCTAACGGTGATACGCTCGACTTGCAGAACAACATTTTTATGAGTGACTACATAGATCATTAGACATTAAAACTTCGTAAGAGAATGTATAATTTATAGTGTTTCGATTTTCATGCAATCCAAAAATTCATAAAATAAATTCTTAAGCAACGCAAGCTGCTAAATACTCTGGATGACTGGTTTTTAAAAATCAAGCCACCCTTCAGTATCGAGGATCTCCATATTTATGTTACGCGCCCGCAGAAAGATGCAACCTATTTGATTTGACGCCTGTGTTTTGGTTGCGGCGGATTGGCACAACTCACATTTTTGTCAACAGCTTACCTTCTGACTTCTTGGCAGCTTCTGCCCCTCATTCCTGGGATTGGCACTCGAACGATCACACTTTTTCTCCGTGTCCTTACTGCATTTCACGACTTTCCTCAGATTTTGCTGACTGTGGACGGACACATTCACGTTGCACGCCAGTCGCCACGCCTCAGACTGTTGCTAAGCAACGCCGTGAGCCACACAAACGATTCTTGGATTGTTGAGAACTACGTCACGCCGTGACGTGTTGTACATTCGAAGAGGATATGCGAAAATAATCACCGCATAGCTAAGGAAACTTTCCAGCGATAATATCAGTGGCATAACTAGGCTGGGATTAACGGGGGTAAAGCCCCTGACGACAACGTGCCAATGTAAGAAAAGAATAAGGGAAAACAATACGGAAAAATTACAATGGGAAAAAAAGCAGAAAAATTTGTAAAATTAATCAGTTATTTATTATTCTGGCGTAAAGATTTAGGAATCATTTGCCTTATTTACCCAAGTCAGACAACGATCTGCGTTAGTTCTCGGACATCACAGAAATGAACGAAATAAACTAACTGCGGGAAAGTGTTCAGGCCAAGATTATGTCGGAGCATCCATAGTAATTGATGTGTAAATCGACGTGCTAAAACAAATCATAATTTAAATTGAGTCTTAAAACTGACGTAGAGGTAAATAAAGAAGTGTCCATTAATTCGAAACAACTGAGAACATCTACAAATATTTTGGCCACCTACAGTGGTAAGATTTTAGAACATGTACTGTGAGTACTTCGAAAGTAACACCAGAGACACCAAAAAATAAGAAACCGTCTATACACTTGAAGAAATATTCACTGACGTTCTTAAGGCTCTATCAAACATAATTCTTAAGAGTGCAAAATGTAACGAATAAAGTGTACCAGTAGATCCTAAAATCAAAATTATACCCTTTTGAGAATCATCATAATCTATTAGAAGGAATCTCCGCCTCCATCTCAGAGTGGTCTGGATATGACGACAGTCTTTAGACTACCTCTTTGACAATGGTCCACAAACAGTCCTCTACTTCTGGTATCTGGTTGTGATCGTGCACTGTACGTTCACCTGATTGCCCCATTACCAATGAAACTTCCCAGGATATCTCCATAGCGCCGTTCCTGCCCCCCACCCCCACCCCCGCGGCGTGCCACGTCTCCCCATTTCATGACGAAACTGTAACCTCCTTCCACGGCACAATGCATCGACACATACAGGCCAACGAACGGGCATAATACGAAGAAAAAGGAAATAAATATATGCCTTTGTTCCACGTTTATTGGGAGCTTCTAACCCTCCTATAGCCCTTAGGGATAGGTGCTCTAACGATTACCCCATTGAGTTACCTTACATTCCTTAGGCGGGGGGAAGTTTAGGTGTAGTTACGCTGGCAACGCCTGAAGAGGGGTCAGTCTGTTTTTGTTTGTTAGGGTCAGAAGTGGCGGGGCCCTGTACCGTTAGTCCTATAGCCTGTAATGGTCGCCTTGTCGTTGATATTGCTAATTGCTATAATCGCACTATTTCACTCCAATTTACGGAGCTTGTTAGCACTTGATGTTAGGTTGGCGCCATTAAAATCCATTGTAGTAATCGCTGCTGCTTGCTGGATCGCTGCTGTGTCTCGATGCTGATGCTGGCTCTAAATCTGGTTGTCTAGGGTAAAAACATGAGGTCCCGTGTTTTTTATGTGCTTTTGATGATAAAGAACGAACGAAACCAACACATATGTAAACATCAAATATTTATTACTTTGGTGGCCATCTTAATTCCACAGACCATGACACAACACAAAGTAGTACTTCCTTTACATGTTCTCTGCATTATTTATCCATCTCAAACAATAACACAGAAACACACTTTACCAAAGTGACACTCCGACTGCCTCCTCTACCCTTCTTGCTGCTTGTATTTATAACATTGTGAAAGAACTACTAAAAAGAGATATAGTTTATAAGTCACATGTACATCTGTTATCATAATTTGTGCAGATAAGTTATTAATTTGCATCGAGTGACATAATTTAACATGTTATGAAAATGACAGACAGATTTGTTGACTTGACAGAATAATTCTCTGTTACAAAAAGGCCATTTTTTTAGAAGTTTGTCAATTGACTTCTTTAATTTGCATAAATAAGTAAGTAACATGAATTATTAAGAATTACATTGGTTTTCGTCTAAAATAGGATTGATTACGTGAATACTGAGTGAAAACGCTCCTAGTGAACAAATAGGTTTCACTGGGTGATTTTTATTTAAGGAGATCCAAAATACCTAAGTTGGCCACTATTTTTCGTACTTCATATTAATTATTTAAGATAAACTTAGTGTTTTTACATGATGACATTTGCTGTATCAGTGATCAAGTGATATTAACATTTGTGTGGGTCAGTTATTTAGTATAATTTAATGGGTTGACTGTTTATGGAGATATGTTGTGCAATCATTGTTAACATACACAATAATTTTTCTATAATCATAAATACTCGTTAAACTGGTTGAATTTGGAGGGCATCGCATACTTCGGTAAAGTAAAGCCTTTAATATGTTGCGTTACAAGCCTTAACAAGCCAACATATCATAAAAAAATAAAAAGTGGTCAGCGAGGCAGACTGCCTTGCTGGGGGCCCGGGTTCGATTCCCGGCCGGGAACGAGATATTAACACTGGGGTCTGAGCGTTGCGTTGTCCTAATCATCACCGTTGCCGAGATGGCGTCAAAAGTTTTGCACTAGCCGATCGAGCAACCCCTGTTGGGGTTTCCTGGCCAACAAGGCCGCGCAATCAAAAAAAATGGTTCAAAATGGTTCAAATGGCTCTGAGCACTACGGCACTTAACATCTGAGGTCATCAGTCCCCTAGACTTAGAACTACTTAAACCTAACTAACGTAAGGACATCACACACATCCATGCCCGAGGCAGGATTCGAACCTGCTACCGTAGCAGGAGCGCGGTTCCGGACTGAAGAGCCTAGAACCGCTCGGCCACAGCGGCCGGCTGCGACACCACAAACCTCCATAATTGCTACAGGGTGGCTCCAGGAACACTCTTCTGAGTTTAAACACTTCCGCTGGCCACCAGACTCCTTAGACATGAAAATTACTGAGCATATCTTGGATGCCCTGCAACGTGCTGTTCAGACGAAATCTCCACCGCCTCGTACTCTTACGGATTTATGAACAGCCCTGCAGGATTCGTGGTGTCACTTCCCTCCAGCACTACTTCAGACATTAGTTGAGTCCGTGAGACGTCGTGTTGCGGCACTTCTGCGAGCTCACTGAGGCCCCTCGCGATATTAGGCAGATGTACCAGTTTCTTTGGCTCTTTAGTGTAACAGCAGAGAAGCACTTCGACGAGCTTGGCGAGGACAAAAAAAATGGCTCTGAGCACTATGGGACTCAACTGCTGAGGTCATAAGTCCCCTAGGACCTAGAACTACTTAAACCTAACTAACCTAAGCACACCACACACATCCATGCCCGAGGCAGGATTCGAACCCGCGACCGTAGCGGTCGCGCGGTTCCGGACTGTAGCGCCTAGAACCGCTTGGCCACTCCGGCCGGCGGCGAGGACGGGACGCTGACAGAGTCCCTTACTGAACTTGTAGTAACACTTTTATATACAGTGATTGCCAACATTTATTCACAACTAAATACCTGGTTTCAAGGTATTACGTGGCAATACAACTTTCTTCCGTATCTACAGCCTGTGACGTAACGTTAAAAATTATTCACTTAAGTTTTCCAGTAATACTTTCTTTTGGAATTTCTGTTCTATTCTGTTCCGAGCACAGTAGCACCACTATGAGGGTGTACATCAGGTTTGGTTTAAATACGCGCTGTAACGGTCGTGGGCGTTAGTTACCTTTTCGACTGGAAGTGGCGAGTTACTGTTGATCAAATGGCGACAAAGACGGCGGTATCAGCATCCCAGTGAGTTTGAACAAGGCCGTGTGACAGGGCTACGAGAAGCTGGATGTTCCTTCTGCGATACTGCACAAAGACTTGGCAGGAGTGTAGCCGCTGTACATGACTGCTGGCAGCGGCGTTCACGAGAATGTAGGTCGCAAGATGACGGGGCTCCGGAAGGCCACTCCGCATCACCAGGAGAAGAGACCATCGTGTTCGGCGCATGGCCCTCGCAATCTGAGCAGCAGTTGGCACCACAGTGACACAATGAACTGTTACATATCATTTTCTTCAAGGACATCTCCAAGCCAGACGCCCTGTAGTGTGAGTTCTACTGGCACCAAACCACCGCCATTTGCGACTTCAGTTTTCTGATGAACGCTTGTTCTGCCTCAATGCCAGTCAAGGCCGTATATTGGGTAGGAAAAACCCAGCTTTTAATGGTTCTTTATTTGCGGTATCATTACCACCCGCCAACTCTATTTTTCGATACCGTAGATTAATGATTATTTTTCTACGTAATGTCTCATATTTTTCGCTCTATTCAAATTTGGTTTCATTTTTATATGTATGTACGTCGATATTTTGAGATGTTGAAATCGATATAATATCTGGCGTGAATATCTTTGTACTTATTGTTATCTTTGATGCTGGTTTGTGACTTTTGGCGCGGAAGCGTACAGAGTAGTCAAGTTTTTGTGTTGCATATTAACAGTCTTGACTCTGTGTTGGAAATGAAAAGATGAGTCTGAGTTGTGGACAATGAAAAATGTTGCGAGTTTTATTAAGAGCAGTAACGGCTGCGAAATTGTATGATGAAGTAATGTTTTGAACATGCGAAAGTATAAAAAGTTTAATAAATGTGAATTTTTGTGAAAAGTGAGTGTCAAGAATTATTGTCAAGTGACCATTGTTTAAAAAAGTATGAAGCATATTGGAATGAAAAACATAAATAATTAAATTAATCCTGAAAGATTGTCTTCGTAAGTTCTTCAAGTCGGCTAATTAACATCTGAGTGCCTTTCGCACCAACAGCGATAGTCATGCTACCTAGACAACATTTTTAATTACAAGCCAAAGCTTGATGGTCGTTGGATTGCAAATACAAGATAAGTGATATTATTGTTAATTTTCTTCAGTGACTGTAATCAATTGATGTAGCAATACCTGCCACATTAACGACCTTTTAGTTGCGCAATAAAAATACGACACTTTGAGGGCGCGACGTGATAATTTTTGAATTAATTAACTGTTAGTCTGCAACAAGCCTTTCTGCGAGCTAGACACATTGAACCTACACCTTGAGTCATGATGATTATGATGATGATGATGTTTGGTTTGTGGGGCGCTCAACTTCGCGGTCATCAGCGCCCGTCCCATCAGTCCCAATTTTTACACAGTCCAATTTAGCCACTGTCACGAATGATGATGATGATGAGGATTATGATGAGGAAAACACACATACCCAGTCCCATGGCCGGGAATCGAACCCGAGACCCCGTGATCCAGAGGCAGCAACGCTTGCCACTAGACGACGAGGTGCGGACTATACCTGGTGTTATCGTCAGGGTTGAAATTTCGTGTGACAGCAGGAATACTTCATGGTTTATCCCACGCAACCTGACTGCAAAGTGTACGTCAGTCTGATAATTCGACCTGCTGTGCTGCTATTCATGAACGGCGTTATAGGGGGTGTTTTTCCAACAGAATAACGCTGCTGCAGCCCAGCATGCTCTGTAGAGTGTTTTCCCCAACAGAGCACATATGAAACATCACCGGACGACAACTCCAGTACTATCCGCAAAGATCATTAACCGTCCCTATATTGGCCAACCAAGTCAAACAGGCATACAAGTCCGTCCCATAAACTGACATCCTGCTCCTGTACGAGACAATACGTGCTCGTTTGCATTGAACAGTGTGGCGGTTACACAGGTTATTAATGTACCAGCGTTCCACGTTTGCAATGGCTTATCTCGGGCTGACATTAACGGATGATCTGGCAGTGTTTATGACTTAAATACACTACTGGCCATTAAAATTGTTACACCACGAAGATGACGTGCTACAGACGCGAAATTTAACCGACAGGAAGAAGACGCTATGATATGCAAATGATTAGCTTTCCACAGCATTCACGCCAGGTTGGCGCCAGTGGCGACACCTACAACATGCTGACATGAGGAAAGTTTCCAACCGATTTCTCACACACACACATCAGTTGACCGGCGTTGCCAGGTGAAACGTCGTTGTGATGCCTCGTGTAAGTAGGAGAAATGCGTACCGTCACGTTTCCGACTTTGATAAAGGTCGGATTGTAGCTTATCGCGATTGCGGTTTATCGTATCGCGACACTGCTGCTGGCGTTGGTCGAGATCCAATGACTGTTAGCAGAATATAGAATCGGTAGGTTCAGGAAGGTAATACGGAACGCCGTGCTGGATCCCAACGGCCTCGTATCACTAGCAGTCGAGATGACGGGCATCTTATCCGCATGGCTGTAACGGATCGTGCAGCCACGTCTCGAACCATGAGTCAACAGATGGGGACGTCTGCAAGACAACAACCATCTGCACCAGCAGTTCGACGACGTTTGCAGCTCTGAGACCATGGCTGCGGTTACCCTTGACGCTGCATCTGAGACAGGAGCGCCTGCGATGGCGTATTCAACGACGAACCTGGGTGCACGAATGGCAAAACGTCATTTTATCGATTGAATACAGGTTCTGTTTACAGCATCATGATGGTCGCATCCGTGTTTGGCGACATCGCGGTGAACGCACATTGGAAGCGTGTATTCGTCATCACCATACTGGCGTACCACGCGGCGTGATGGTATGGGTGCCATTGGTTACACGTCTCGGTCACCTCTTGTTCGCATTGACGGCACTTTGAACAGTGGACGTTACATTTCAGATGTGTTACGACCCGTGGCTCTACCCTTCGTTCGATCCCTGCGAAACCCTACATTTCAGCAGGATAATGCACGACCGCATGTTGCAGGTCCTGTACAGGCCTTTCTGGATACAGAAAATGTTCGACTGCTGCCCTGGCCAGCACATTGTCCACATTTCTCACCAATTGAAAGCGACTTGTCAATGGTGACCGAACACCGGGCTCGTCACAATATGCCAGTCACTCTTGCTGAACTGTGGTATCGTGTTGCAGCTGCATGGGCAGCTGTACCTGTAGGCGCCATCCAAGCTCTGTTTGACTCAATGCCCAGGCGTATCAAGGCCGTTATTACGACCAGAGGCGGTTGTTCTGGGTACTGATTTCGCAGGATCTATATACCGAAATCGCGTGAAAATGTAATCACACGTCAGTTGTAGTATATAATTCTTGGTGTAGCAATTTCAATGGCCAGTAGTGTATTTTACCCGCACAAATGTATTCCCCAAATTTCCTTGCTCTATAGTAATTATTTTCCATCGGTATATGTGTTTAAGTGTACCAATACTTCGTGGTGCCATTAATCTGGTCTCGCAAAGGTACTACGATGAGACTGAGGGTGTCAGTGACGGCACAAGTGTTCCCGGCGGCATCGCGAGGGACGACCACGGAATACGAGACGCCCGGAAGGACTGCAGCCGCGCCGTCGCAGGCGTGGGAGGGGGCGTCTACGGAACACAATGGCGGCGGTAGCGAGCTCCCGCCGCCTGCCGGTAACCCGTTTAGCCGCGACATGCGACGCGCCACGGCGCAAAGCGACGGCGGAATACGGACAGCGCGCAGCACGGCTCCCATTCACAGCTCCGCGCCGCCTTCCTGCACACGCGATCCCATACAGGCCGCACGTCCTCCGCAGCACACAGACCGTCGCAGCTGTCTCGCGAGGTGTCCCGTCTACAGTCTCCGTTCTAGCCACTAGTCTTCATTAAAAGTCCTAACGGTGGCCACAATAATAATGTTAATAAGAGTTATTATTATTGTTATTCTTAATCTCCATATTGACCATCCACACGGTGCAGTGGTTAGCACATTGGACTCGCATGCGGGAGGACCATGGTTCAAACCCGCATCCAGCCATCCAATTTTAGGTTTCCCGCGATTTCCATAAATCACTTGCAGAAAATTCCGGGATGGTTCCTACGAAAGAGCACGATCGGTTTCCTTCTCCATCCTTGGTACAATCCGAGTTGGATCTCTTTCTCTAATGACCACGATGTCGACGGGAAGTCAAACGCTATCTTCCTTCCTTCCTTTTTTGACCTACTACGATGATTTAACAAATTTAGTTTCTCTTCTTTCTTTGTTGCTGCTTCTTTTTCCCATATTCTATCATTTTTTTCCTCGTATTTTCTTTTCATGTCTTCTGTCCCCGTTGTTCAAATGGTTCAAATGGCTCTGAGCACTATGGGACTTAACTGCTGTGGTCATCAGTCCCCTAGAACTTAGAACTACTTAAACCTAACTAACCTAAGGACATCACACACAACCATGCCCGAGGCAGGATTCGAACCTGCGACCGTAACAGTCGCGCGGTTCTGGACTGAGCGCCTAGAAGCGCTCGGCCACCGCGGCCAGCTCCACGTTGTTCCCGATTTCTTATTTCTTCGGATTTGAAAGCCTTCTAAATTTAGTAATTCGTTCTCATTTACCTGACCCTAATTAACGAAAAGTGTGTGGTCATCCATATGAGTGCTAAAAGGAATTCGCTAATCGGTTACACGATAAATCAGTCTAATCTAAAAGCCGTAAATTCAACTAAATACCTAGGTATTTCAATTACAAACAACTTAAATTGGAAGGAACACATAGAAAATGTTGTGGGGAAGTCTAACTAAAGACTGCGTTTTATTGGCAGGACACGTAGAAAATGTAACAGATATACTAAGCTGACTGCCTACACTACGCTTGTCCGACCTCTTTTAGAATACTGCTGTGCGGTGTGAGATCCTCACCAGAGAGGACTGACGGAGTACATCGAAAAAGTTCAAAGAAGGGCAGCACGTTTTATATTATCGCGAAATATGGGAGAGAGTGTCACAGAAATGTTACAGGATTTGGGCTGGACATCATTAAAAGAAAGGTGTTTTTCGTTGCGACGGAATCTTCTCACGAAATTCCAATCACCAACTTTCTCCTCTGAATGCGCAAATATTTTGTTGACACCGGCCTACATAGGGAGAAAGGATCACCACGATAAAATAAGGGAAATCAGAGCTTGAACGGAAAGATATATGTGTTCGTTGTTACCGCACACTATACGAGATTGGAATAATAGAGAATTGTGAAGGTGGTTCGATGAACCCTCTGCCAGGCACTTAAATGTGATTTGCAGAGTATCCACGTAGATGTAGAAAGAGTTTCATTCTGTTATTACCAATTCTTTGATGATGTTTCTCTGTAGTTACTAAAATGGTTCAAATGGCTCTGAGCACTGTGGGACTTAACTTGTGAGGTTATCAGTCCCCTAGAACTTAGAACTACTTAAACCTAACTAACCTAAGGACATCACATACATCGGTGCCCGAGGCAGGATTCGAACCTGCGACTGTAGCAGCAGCGTGGTTCCAGACTGTAGCACCTAGAACCGCTCGGCCACCCCGGCCGGCTTGTAGTTACTTTCTGATTTCTGTTATCCATGCTTCTGCCCATTTCTTTTTCCACAAATGCTGGAATATTTGTTTCGTTAGTATGTTTTCATTCATTTGGTAAACGCGTCAAAGGGAGATTTATCTTCGCTTCGTCGTTACTTCTGATACACGGTACAGTAACGGTAATGTGACCACCGCATATGTTCGAGTTCACTGTGGACAGTATACAGGGTGATTCAAAAAGAATACCACAACTTTAGGAATTTAAAACTCTGCAACGACAAAAGGCAGAGCTAAGCACTATCTGTCGGCGAATTAAGGGAGCTATAAGGTTTCATTTAGTTGTACATTTGTTCGCTTGAGGCGCTGTTGACTAGGCGTCAGCGTCAGTTGATGCTAAGATGGCGACCGCTCAACAGAAAACTTTTTGTGTTATTGAGTACGGCAGAAGTGAATCGACGACAGTTGTTCAGCGTGCATTTCGAACGAAGTATGGTGTTAAACCTCCTGATAGGTGGTGTATTAAACGTTGGTATAAACAGTTTACAGAGAATGGGTGTTTGTGCAAAGGGAAAAGTTCTGGACGGCGGAGAACGAGTGATGAAAATGTAGCACACATCCAGCAAGCATTTGTTCGCAGCCCAGGAAAATCGACTCGCAGAGCTAGCAGAGAGCTGCAAATTCCACAATCAACTGTATGGAGAGTCCTGCGAAAAAGATTAGTTATGAAACCTTATCGTCTGAAATTGGTTCAAGCACTGTCTGCAGCTGATAAAATTAAAAGAATCGATTTCTGTGATTTTATCCTTGCTCAAATGGAAACAGATGAATCTTTCGTTTCAAAGATTGTGTTTAGTGATGAAGCAACTTTCCACACTAACGGGAAAGTCAACCGTCACAATGTCTGTATATGGGGCACTGAGAATCCGCGGGAAACAACTCAGTACGAACGTGACTCGCCTAAGGTGAACGTTTTCTGTGCCATTTCAGCCAATAAAGTTTTCGGTCCCTTTTTCTTCGAAGGTGCTACTGTAACTGGACTACAGTATCTGGAGATGTTAGAGAACTGGCTGTTCCCTCAGCTCGAACAAGAAGCACAACAATTCATATTTCAGCAGGATGGAGCGCCACCACATTGGCACTTATCTGTCCGTAACTACCTGAACGTCAACTACCCGAGGCGATGGATCGGCCGCCAGGCAGCCCGTGACAGAGCACTTCATCACTGGCCCCCAAGAAGCCCTGATCTTACCCCCTGCGATTTTTTCTTATGGGAGTATGTTAAGGATATGGTGTTTCGGCCACCTCTCCCAGCCACCATTGATGATTTGAAACGAGAAATAACAGCAGCTATCCAAACTGTTACGCCTGATATGCTACAGAGAGTGTGGAACGAGTTGGAGTATCGGGTTGATATTGCTCGTGTGTCTGGAGGGGGGCCATATTGAACATCTCTGAACTTGTTTTTGAATGAAAAAAAAAACTTTTTAAATACTCTTTGTAATGATGTATAACAGAAGGTTATATTATGTTTCTTTCATTAAATACACATTTTTAAAGTTGTGGTATTCTTTTTGAATCACCCTGTATAAAGAGTGTCGCGGGTGAGCGGAAGATAGCGCAGTCGTTGTCCTGGTGAGAAGACGGAGCAATTTTCTAGCGTCGGAAAGCGCATGGTCATTGGCTTTCGGGCCAAGGGTGAAAGCATTTCCGCAGCGGCTAAATTTTTAAACTGTTCGCATGCCGCCGTCGTTAAAGTATACCATGCATGGCGAAATGGCTCTATCGAAAACTGGCGTCTAGGCAGCTATTGTGCACCATGGGCCATAGGAGACAAGGGCGAATGACAACTGTGGAGATGCGTACTGGCGAGTAGACGTGCAGCTGTTGAGCAACTGATCGCCCAGACAAACCAAGGGGTTCCTAACGGTACCCCCTCAACGAACGTTCAGCAAACTTTGCTGCGAACGGGCTTCCGCAGCTGACAGCTGTTCATCGACGACGAAGGCTGGAATATGCACCCTCCAGTACCGCAAATGGACGTCCACAGGTGGCCTTTTCGGATGAATCACCATTTATGCTCCAACAGACAGATGGCCGTTGATGAGAACAGCGTGAAACGTCTGAAAGCAAAGGGTTGTAATATTTCTGGCTTAGTCAGCCATCATATTAGGCTCCAAGAAGCTGTTCCCAGAGCATTGGAGATGCAAGAAGTATATAGACGACGAAATGTGGTGTGAGGTACGTGTGACAGATGTTAGATTCGGTACCATTCCCGTGAGAAAGACCGCCTGCATAATGCTACTGCTCTGTGATTGGCTGCTGTGTTCGGAGCAAGGGCGCCAAAACGTTAAAGTATAATTATTATTATTAGCTAAACTACTCATTGGAATGACTTCACTTTTTAATATAAATATCTCTCAACAGCTGACTATCAGTCAGTCATTTTAGAATTATTGAAAACAATTTAAAACAAAAGACTGACGAAAGTGGAGACGAGGCACTTCGGAAGCGTTCGGATCACGCCTTTTCTGGTATGGCGCGCGAAATGTTTCGGGCTGTTCGTCATTCTGGAGTAGGCAGTCGAGAAGAACAGACATGTTGTCTGTCGTAGGATGTGTTTCCAATTTTTATTTAAGTTCCTGTTCGTCACTCTGGATTAGGCAGTCGAGATGTACAGTCAAGTTGTCTGTGGCAGGATGTGTTTGCCAGTATTCAGTATTAAAAGATTCACTCCGGTAGTCATGAGGCACAGACACGTGCCACAAATAGTGTAGAGATACATTTTCGTAAACATTGTGTTTGATCATGTACTTTGCTGTATCAGAAGGTGTTGTATTGAGATCATGTGGTCTTGTCGTGTGGCTATACTAAAATACGCGAGTGGCATCCCGAAGAAGTGATACATTATTTCAGAATAGAACCTCGCTAAAAGTCAGTTTCAGCCTCAAGATACAGAACCTACCACGTGCGTGCTGTTTTCTGCGCTGGGGACATCAAATTGAAGACAGCAGGTTAGTTAACTATAAAAGAACCTTCGTATTCCACAGAGTGCAGTGGAAACAACTAGGCGCCTCACGTGCACTGCATGCACAGAACAAATGTGCTCAGTGACACGTCATCTGCAGTAATGCAGAGAAGGTAAAGGAGGATGATCGTTATTAACACCATCAATCAATTCATTCTTCCTTTCTCGCCGTAGGGTCCATCCCGGAGGACGGACCGTTATAGTCTTTAAAAGTTTTAATGACTTTCCCCAGTTGATCTCAAGTCTGAAAGGCACAGCGGATCAACACAAGAATGCTTCTATCGTTGGGGACCCTGAATATGTTAATAGTTCTCAAGAGTAGAGGTATACTTGTGCTGAGCCATTGTGCGAACCAGAATAACGAGATCACCCAGGGAAAGCTACGAAAAATTCCCCAGACCATAGCGTTCCCTCCTCCAGATTTGGCCCCTCTGCGCTCAGACGTTTCACTTCGTAAACGCCAACGACCATCGCCAAATTGTACTTTGTTTTTTCATCAGCACGGTCATATGTACCAGCACGACAATGCAAAGTGTCAACAGCTCGCAGTTCACGTGCCTGCCTCGAACAGTACCAGGTTGAGTTTATTGTATTCCCCTGGCCACCGAACTCTCTTGGATTGAAGCCCAACTGAGGCTATCTCGATCAGGCTCTTCACGTCATGGGTCGTCAACCAAGAAAAATAGCGCAGCTAGCCACAACACTGGAGTCGCCATGGCTCCACATCCCAGTCGGTACCTCCCAGAACTTCACTGGCTCTTTTCCAGCACGTCTAGCAGCGCTCCGCGCTCCAGAAGGTGGCCATTCAGACTTTTGACAGGTGGTCACGTTAATGTGAGAGTACAGTGTAACAATCATTATTATTGTTATTTTTTATCTTCGCATCGACCAACTATTGTCATGTAACAAATTATTTCCTCTTCTTTCTTTGTTGTTACCCACTTTTCCTGTACTCCGTTTTTCCCATGTGCTCTTTTAATTTCTTCTGTTCATCTTGTTCCCGATTTCTCTTTTCTTGTGATTCGAATGCCTTCTAAACTTAGTAATTTATTCTTATAAAACGTTTCTTGCTGTTATTTCCTATCCTTTCTTACTAGCTATTGTCTGATTTCTGTAATCCACGCAACTGCCCACTTTTTGCAAAAATACAGAAATGTTTGTTTCGTTCAACCTCTCTCATTGATACAGCAGAGGAGTGCAAATGAAATTAATTTCACTGTGCCATTATTTCTGATGTTTACTGTATATTGCCATAGATCTTGTGAGCTATCCCATGTGCTGAGAGGTATTGGTTTTTGAAACTTTACGTTTACTAAAACTCGGCAAGTAGCTGAAGTCAGTTCGCTGCGGTAAGCAGTGCTGGACAGTAAGTCGGCAGTGAGCAGGAAGCCGGTTCCCATGGAGGCAGAGGCAGCAGCCAGGCCATAGGGGTCGGTAGTGAATCATGAGAGAAGAATTATATTAATACCTTCAGCTGCTAACAGGCGTTGATATATATCAACGGGGACAGACACCTAATCCATATAAGTATATAGTTCTGGCAATACCGGTAATGACCTCCTCCTTCCGTGCGGATGCACACGTATTCCCCGAACTCTTACGGGACTTGGTAAGAATATCTTCCACGAGTGATGAGTGTGTTGGGGTGGAACACTACAAATGTAGTGTGTGGACATACAAGGTGAGAATGTGGGTCTCGCGGGAGGCGTGCGCGAGATAGTCCCTGCAGTCGCGCTATCCTCTGTGCCCTCGGTGGCTCAGATGGATAGAGCGTCTGCCATGTAAGCAGGAGAGCCCGGGTTCGAGTCCCGGTCGAGGCACACATTTTCACATGTCCCCCTTGATATATATCAACGCCTGTTAGCAGCTGAAGGTATTAATATAATTCTAATTTCGTTGTAGACGTCTGCAGGTCATCAATGGTGTCTGTTCTTTCGGACATGTCCGAAAGAAATGGTTCAAATGGCTCTGAGCACTATGGGACGTAACTTCTGAGGTCATCAGTCCCCTAGAACTCAGAACTACTTAAACCTAACCAACCTAAGGACATCACACACCTCCATGCCCGAGGCAGCATTCGAACCTGCGATCGTAGCGGTCGCGCGGTTTCAGACTGTAGCGCCTAGAACCGCTCGGCCGCCTGTCCGAAAGAAAAGACACCATATCCATATAAGTATAATCATTGGAGTGGTGAGGGGAACACGAGCCTTGAGAACCGATCTTACCTGACAGTAAGGATGTAGGGGAACCACTGGTGTTCTGGCGCCGATTTTACTTTATTAAATACACGAGGCGATCAACAAGTAATCCAACACACTTTTTTTTTCTGAAAGCAGGTTGCTTTTACCCAGGATTCCAATACACCATATTATCCCTCTCTCTTTTGGCTACAAACCCCTATTTCTAAATATTTTTTTTTAATTTTTTTATTTTATTTTTTATTTAATCGTATGGCTAGGGCCCCCCGTCGGGCAGACCGTTCGCCGGGTGCCGGTCTTTCAATTTAACTCCACGTCGGCGACCTGCAGTCGATGAGGATGATAGGATGGTGAGGAGGACAGCACAACACCCATTTCCTGGGCGGATAAAATTCCCCGACCCAGCCGGGAATCGAACCCGAGCCCAGAGGATTGACAATCCGCCACGCTGACCATTCAGCTACCGGGGCAGTACATTTCTCAGAATAATCTCCATTCAATGCCACGGCCTTACGCCACCTTAGTGGCCACATGGTACCACTCTACTGGTCGACATCGGAGCCATTGTTTTGCTGCCTCAATAACCTCCGCATCATCCACATCCTGCTTCCCGCAGAGTGTATCCGTCATTGTGCCAAACAAATGGTAGGCGGAAGGTGCGTAGGCAGACGAGTGTGTCAGCACTACCAGATTGACAGGGAGGTGATCCGTCGATCGAATGAGCGTGTCCCCATGTTCCAAGGTTGGAAGAGTCACAGTTTTGTGAGGCCGACCGGCATGCGGGAGATCGAACAGGGTCGCGCGACCTTGTTGCGGTGAAGACAGACGCCTCACCCAAAGACTCGCCGTGCTTTTGTTGATTGCCAGGTCTTTGTAGAAATACTGCAAGCGGCTCTGAATATCTGCGACGCTCTGGTTTTCCGTTAGAGGAAACTCATGACAGCGCTGTGCTTGGAATGAAACTCAGATAGCGACGATACTTTGATGGGTGTGCATGATGCTGTAGTGTACAGGGAAGTTGCATCATTAGAAAATTGCAGCGAAATGCAGGAAGATCTGCAGCGGATAGGCACTTGGTGCAGGGAGTGGCAACTGACCCTTAACATAGACAAATGTAATGTATTGCGAATACATAGAAAGAAGGATCCTTTATTGTATGGTTTTATGATAGCGGAACAAACACTGGTAGCAGTTACTTCTGTAAAATATCTGGGAGTATGCGTGCGGAACGATTTGAAGTGGAATAATCATATAAAATTAATTGTTGGTAAGGCGGGTGCCAGGTTGAGATTGATTGGGAGAATCCTTAGAAAATGTAGTCCATGAACAAAGGAGGTGGCTTACAAAACACTCGTTCGACCTATACTTGAGTATTGCTCATCAGTGTGGGATCCGTACCAGGTCGGGTTGACAGAGGAGATACAAAAAAGAGCGGCGCGTTTCGTCACAGGGTTATTTGGTAAGCGTGATCGCGTTATGGAGTTGTTTAGCATTCTCAAATTGGCAGACTCTGCAAGAGAGGCGCTCTGCATCGCGGTGTAGCTTGCTATCCAGGTTTCGAGAGGGTGCGTTTCTGGATGAGGTATCGAATACATTGCTTCCCCCTACTTATACCTCCCGGGGAGATCACGAATGTAAAATTAGAGAGATTCGAGCGCGCACAGAGGCTTTCCGGCAGTTGCTCTTTCCGCGAACCATCCGCGACTGGAACCGGAAAGGGAGGTAATGACAGTGGCACGTAAAGTGCCCTCCGCCACACACCGTTGGGTGGCTTGCGGAGTATAAATGTAGACGTAGATGTATGTGTATACCGCCACAACCTATCTGAATTTCTTGGAACTATACTGCAACAGTATTATTCTATGATGTGCCACAACAAATGCAGCAATATTTCAACCAAAATTCGCAGAGCAAAAAGTGTGTAGCATTACATATTGAACGCAACTCGTATTAACGATCTAGGTCCTCTTTCGACAAAACTGGTACTAGGAGCAGCCTACCGGTCGTCAGAGCTTCGCTACATTAATAACGCTACGCAGTAAACCCATAAATTCAATAAACGAATTAACGTTGTGAACTTGCCAAATATCTACGAAGAGCTCCAAAGCGATACGATATAATCAAGAAAATTTGGCCGTGCGCCAGACTCGCCAGTCGATGATAAAATGTATTGGATACTGTTCGTACGTAATATTCGGATTCACCATGCTCTGAGAACTTATTAATTTTATGAAAGGGATCGTTTCATACTATTAAGTGTTACTATTTTATGTCATTTGCAAATAAATGCATCTTGACGGCATCCCGGGACTTACAGAAATTAGCTACCTGCACCAATCACAGGCCGCCTACCTGGAACTTATGAAGAATCCACTACACTACTGGCTGTGCTGTCGGGGACATCGTCAACGACAGCGTCACAGAGTGCTATGCACCTGTCCACCAAGATTACCCAAAAACGCCCATTTAACTAGCGCAGTCCCCGGTGGGAAGGCTTCACTGGTGCACTGTACTTCATCTGTACTATTTTGTACGGAATCGCGACTGCGCTGACAAACTTGTGTGGAGGTTCAAATACGAGAGGAGAGTTTGCAAAAACCTCATTACTTGTCATTTGCAACCATCTGTAGTTTGTATTGCACCCATTATTTTTCAAATAATCCGTCTTTCAAGTACATCTGTTTTGTGTAGCTTATAACCGTTAAGGCCGGCCGGTGCAGCCGAGCGGTTCTAGGCGCTTCAGTCTGGAACCGCGCAACCTCTACGGTCGCAGGTTCGAATCCTGCCTCGGGCATGGATGTGTGTGATGTCCTTAGGTTAGTTAGGTTTAAGTAGTTCTAAGTTATAGGGGACTGATGACCTCAGATGTTAAGTCCCATAGTGCTCGGAGCCATTTCTTTTACACCCACTGGCTCCCCACATGATAACCCTCGTGCGTCTTTCCAAAACGTTGTCAGGATGTGTTTTTCTCACCCTGATGCAGCACTCTCAAAGACAATGGTCCAGCAAGGTAGAGGAGAAGCGAGTGTGTCTGCCGAAAATGGTGCGACATCAGTGCTTTCCACATACGGTACCACTGCATACGTAGCCGAGTGTGTTGTGGTGTTAAGAGCTGCATGCAAGTAAGAAGGCGGATGCGTGATGGGCTCTGCGCGCACAGAGACGATGAATACTGTAAGTAGGCTGTTTAGGTTTTTATGTTGGTAACGCCATGTAGCGTTCTATATTAAAATCACTGACTGTGCTGTGTGAAGTCTGTGGCTGGTTTGCATTGTTGGAATATTTGATATTGTAGTGTTGGGCTATTGGATGTGAACATTGCGTACATTGTTGCCAATTTAGCGACTTTGTCGCTGGAAATGGCGACTTTTACCTTCGTCTTAGCGACAAAAATTATTTAGCGACTTATCTGGCGACTTTTGGAGTACTGACAACTTTTGAAGTACAAATCAAAACTATTTGGGGCCAGTATTTTCATTAACAAAACTAAGATTTTAACCATAGAATGGGTACTACACTGACTTTTTTCTACATTTACTAAGTTAAATTAAGTTCTTAGCAGATCATGTAGCATTGTTCAGCATTTAGTAAACCTGAATGTGGGAATTGCCTACAGAGTAAGAAAACCTTGACTATAGAACAATTCATTATTCATTACCCACTAGCCTGTTATCGTCGATAGCGTATCGATCTTTAATTCTTCAAGTTTTGAACTCCCTTTATTTTTCGAATTTACAAAAAACATACGTAATATTAAGTATAATAAAATACATTTCTGTCTAGCAACCTCTAATTTTTCGAAATATTAACTCGCAGTCAAATTATTGCCACATGCACAGTGGTAACGCAAGAACAATTCGGTTGGGGTATCTCAGACATTATAACGTTTTAAACAATGAACAATAGGACTGATATCGAGTTAACCGAGTGGGTAGATTGTTTCATGACCTCTAGTTCGCCTGTGTTTTAATGTTTTTTCAGTGATTATAAATTGGTGAAACTTATGTTGTGGTGGGTTACATAATGGATATACCGCAGAAGAAGAAGCAGTACGCTCAAAAATATCGGGATGCGTGGGAAGCAGAACCTGAATTCAATGGGTGGCTGAAACCAGTCGTTGGAGACTTATCCAAAGCAAGATGTCAAGTATGTGCAACAGAGTTTTATGCTAAATAGTGTGATATTAGAAAGCATTCGAAAACTATTAAGCATAAACAAAAAATTGATTTACAAAAAACACAAACCACCTTACCTGTGAAAATTTTTTCGAAAACTACAGTTAGAATAGCAAGCAGAGCGGAAGGCGACCTTTCTTTATTTATAGCTGAACATGTTCTATTTTAGCGGTAGATCATTTAGGAATACTGTGCAAGAAGGTGTTTTCCGGTGATGAGGGCGCTAAAAACAAGCAGTTACGTTGTACGAAGTACACTAACATTATAACTGAAGCTTTGGCTCCATATTTCACACAGTCATTGGTTGAAGATATAGGTAACCAAAAATACAGTGTACTATGAGATGAATCCACAGATTATCAATATCTAAAATGCTAGGTATCGTTATACGGTACTATAGTGTAAACAACCAAACCATGAGATCATCATTTCTCAAACTCGCTGTAGTAGAAACTGCAGAGGCAAGAAATCTGGCTGATGTTCTTGTGAATTCTTTGAAAGATCCCAAACTTCCAATCGCTAATATGGTAGGAATTGGCACAGGTAATGATTCTGCAATGTTTGGAATAAACAATGGGCTTTTCGAACAACTCAAGAGAGAATATGGGTTGAAGCATTTGGTATTGATACGTTGCATTTGTCACTCTCTTCAGCTTGCAGTTTCGCACGCCTCAGTGAATACCATACCTAGAAACATAGATTTTCTTGTACGGGAAACCTACAATTGGTTCTCCATTTCACCCAAAAGACAAGAGGAATATAAAAAGGTTTATAAGACAATAAATTGTGGAAAACAGCCACTAAAAATTTTGAAGGTCTGTGCAACACGTTGGCTTTCAATTGAACCAGCAATACGAAGAATTCTGTAGCAGTGAGAAGAACTTGCCATGGTTCAAGACAACTGTTACACTGGCGATCTTTTGTACAAGGTGTATTGTGACGACTCAAATCATCTTTACATGTTTTACCTTAAACATGCTTTAAAAGACGTACGAATAGCTATAAAAGCTTTCGAAGGAGAAGACAATGACCCCACTAAATTACTAGATACAATTGTATTTATCATGCAGTCACTCGGACAAAACATAGTTTTCCCAACTGTTGATTTGTTGACAACACCAGTTCCAAGCGAATGTATGTACGCAATTCAGAACCTTGGCTTTATGTTTGAACAGAAATTGTCTGAGTCAAGTTTGTCTGAAGAAAATAAAGTTTATTTGAAGAAGAGATGCATTCAGTTTAGTCTGAAACTCTTAAAAGAAATTCAACAAAGACTGCCAAGTAACGTTACGATCCTGAAAAAAATGTCAAATGCTGAATGTTGAAGAAACACTAAAAGTGAATAAAAATAATGCTGTAGCGGAAGTAGCCAAAGAATTGGGTTTTAGTGGCGATTTCATAGACGGTATGCTGCAAGAATGGCATAATATCAACTTCATTAGGTGGAATAACACTACTAACACTGTTCGATTTTGGAGTGAGGTTGTGCAGTATGAAAATGCCGCAGGGAAGAATCCTTTTTCTTTGATTTCACAGCTAGCAATGACTGTTCTATGCCTACCGCATTCAAATGCAGAAGTGGAAAGAATATTCAGTTCTATGGACATTATAAAAACTAAACAACGTAACAGATTATCGTTAAAGACAATTAATGTTTTGGTCATATTGAGACACCAGCTGAAGAAACAAAATAAATATTGTGCATCTTTTGACATACCGTCAGACGTATTGGAGCTTACTGGAACGAACAAAAGTTACTCTTTTGCGACAAAACCAGTCGAACTGCAACATCATCTTTTGAGCGACGTTCAACCCTCTACATCAACTACAGTTCTGTCAGAGCATGAAACAGAAGAGTTATTAGATCCTCTGAGTGACAACGATGAATAGCTCACATACCGGTATGTATATATTTTGTAACCTAATTTGAGTTCTTGCTTTCTTTTGTTACAAATATAGTTGTATATTTCTAGTATATTTGACTACTGTGATTGAAACAACAATTTGTGTGTTGCGTCAATTATGATAACATGTTTAATTAAACGTTAGCGTATTTTATATGTATGTTGTTGCAAGCGATGCGTCATTTAATTAAGACAATATAGCCCCCCCCCTGGCTTATTGCAGCACTCACAGCACGAAATTTTCAGTACACCCCTAGTAAAATCAGTTTTAGCGACTTTCTAGCGACTTTTGATATTGAATCTAGCAACTCGGGTTTTTTTACAGTTGGCAACACTGATTGCGTAGCGTAGCGCAGCGCAGTTGGAGGTGAGCCGCCAGCAGTGGTTGATGTGGGGAGAGAGATGGCAGAGTTTTGAGAGCGGATGATCTGGGCGTGTGTCCATCAGAGACAGTAAATTTGTAAGACTGTATGTCATATATTATGACTTTTGAACACTATTAAGGTAAATACATTGTTTGTCTATCAAAATCTTTCATTTGCTAAGTATGCCTATCAGTAGTTAGTGCCTTCAGTAGTTAGAATCTTTTATTTAGCTGGCAGTATTGGCGCTCGCTGTATTGCAGTAGTTCGAGTAACGAAGATTTTTGTGAGGTAAGTGATTTCTGAAAGGTATAGGTTATTGTTAGTCAGGGCCATTCTTTTGTAGGGATTATTGAAATTCAGACTGCGTTGCGCTAAAAATATTGTGTGTCAGTTTAGTGTTGATCAGGATCACTAAAGAGAGAAATGTCTGAGCACGTTCAGTTTTGCTCAGCTGTTTGAAAATCAAATAACGTAAGGGGTTTACCAGCACAGTAATTTAAAAGTTTTTCTAAGGGGAGGTTTCATAGTACTTTGCGGCGTCGTTAGGTCGCCAATGTGCCCACTGCTCTTGTCTCACGCCTTAAGCTCCAGTTGTTGATTACGTCGTAACTGACAACGCTGGGGTAAGCGCCATACTGGGACACACTTTCTGCTTCAAGCTCTACCTAGGAATGTTTGTATACTCTAAAAAATATCGCTGCAGTTCGTTAGCGTATGAGAGACGTTCAATAAAGACTGGCACTAACGCCCACACAACAGTTTATGCTAAAGAAACCACCCTCACAGATTTTTGTCTTCCTCAAAGTACTCCCCCCGCCAATACAATGCACTTAAGCAACCTCATCTGTCATGCCTGGAAGAGGATGACAGATCCTTAACAATAATGTCCTCTCTCACGACTGCTTCAGCCACTGACACACTTGTTTGACTGTAGGTCATTTTAAAGCTCCCGTCGGCGTGAATTCATGTTGGGTTTCATCCATTATCCATTTGTTCCATTTCTCTCACACATACACTTTAAATGGTTCGTTTGTCGAGACATCAAGAGACTGCAGTTATGAAGTAAGTCCTCCCGAAATAAAAGCAAGCTCTGTATTTTCCTGTTTCAATTTTTTCTTTTACAGAATTTTTCAAATGGCTTCTAAACTGGTCTAGCACAAAAAGAGAAATCTTCTTCAATAAAGCACCTTTCATTCTCTCTCACACTGTGTTAATCCATAATTTCATACTGGTCTCGTCCATCCAACGCTTGTCATGTACGTGAACAACAACTGGCGGTATTTCAGAAGGTTTTGGCATTGTTTTGCGCTTGAAAATAATTACTGGATTAAGTTTAGTATGAAAGTAAAATTATATATTAATACCTTCAACTGCTGACGGGCTTTGATATATATCAACGGGGACAGGTGAAAATGTGCTCCCTGACCGGGACTCGAACCTTGGATCTCCTGCTTACATGGCAGACGCTCTATCCGACTGAGCCACCGAGGGGACAGAGGATAGTGCGACTGCAGATACTATGTCGCACACGCCTCCCGCGAGACCCACATTCTCACCTTGTATGTCCACACACTACTTTCCTAGTGTCCCTAGCCAACACACTCATTACTCCTGGGAGACATCCTTACCAAGTCCCCTAAGAGTTCGGGTAATATGTGTGGATCCACACAGAAGTAGAAGGTCATGGACGGTACTGCCAGAAATATATGGTTGAAATGGCTCTGAGCACTATGGGACTTAACTTCTGAGGTCATGAGTCCCCTAGAACTTAAGGTGCGTTTACACTGCGATTTGTATCGGCACATGTGTGAGATACATGTATATGCGACTTTGTGACATGTATCGCGACTTGTATGAGTTGACAAGTATCAACCTCATACATGTATGAGCGTGCGTTTACACTGGTTGATATGTATCACTGTGCGATAGCTTCCGACGACGATTTGGAAGATTTCACATTTTTATGTGCTGATACACTTGCTCTTTTGGAAGATGATAGGAAGAAAAGGCGGAGGAAGCGTAGATGGTGGCACAGAGAGTTTCTCGCGAATTAACGCTAGAGGATGGCGCATATTTTAGAAATTATGTTTGGATGAGTATGGAGGATTTCCGCGGTTTGTTATCACTTGTGGCTCCTCTTGTGTCCAAAACCAACACAAACTTTCGGGAAGCGATTCCACCAGAGGATCAGTTGGCAGTAACATTTCGTTTTTTAGCCACTGGGGATTCCTCGTAAAACGAAGATTTCATGACAAAACATTTGCATTGTCGCGCGATTGCTAATGCCAACGTCTCACACACGATTGTCGGCATCCGTTGTCAACATTATCACGCGAGGCCGCCGGAATAATAGCAAAACATTGATATACGTGCCAGATGCATGAAAATATTATATAATGTATTACATATATATATAAAACTTTTACCTTCACTTCTTGGGATAAAACTTGCACAATGGCCTCGCAAACACGAAGAATAATGTTGCATATGGCACTTTTTGATATTCTATGCAGATACATTAACGTCGAAACGACAGTCGGCACCTTCAAAACTCAAACAGCCGCCAAAGAGCCTGGTACTACGCATGCGCTAATCGTCGAAATAAGCGGCAGTCGACAAGACGACAGGAAATGATAGTACTGCGCATGCGCGAGTTCTTCAAATGTCGCTCATACATGTCGCGTATATGGCCAAAAAGCGATATACAAAATGTATACGCGACATGTATGAGCTGGAGGGTCCGCATACAAGTTCCGTGAATTTTTGTATGAGGTGATGTATCGCGACATGTCAAATTGACATGTCGCTCATACATGTCGCGATACATGTATCCCAGTGTAAACGTACCTTTAGAACTACTTAAACCTAACGAGACTAAGGACATCATACACGTCCATGGCCGAGGCAGGATTCGAACCTGCGACTGTAGCGGTCGCGCCGTTCCAGACTGTAGCGCCTAGAACCGCTCGGCCACCCCGGCCATATACTTATATGGATATCCATATAAGTTTGATATCGTCAGCACAACATGAAAGGACAACAGTGAAGTACATTTTTTCATGTCCACTTGTTTTTAAAGTTACAGTTTTAGCAACTTTCATGGCTAAAGCTCTGTTACTCGGCACTTCAAATGTCACAGGAGTCTCATTCTTATTCGATATTGGACTAAGTTTCACATTGGTTTTCTTTCGGTGTTGAATAATAAAGCGATGGAAAGATAATATTCACTCTTCATACTCTTGTGGCCTTTTCTAAGATATTTTGCTTTTGATTCTTATGTCCATGACGCTTCATAAACTTGTAGCACCAACCAACTACACCCTTAACGTCTGTCAAGTTCCACTGTAGCGCTGGCTTACGAACATGTATTCAATCATTTTTGTGTTAATTCTAACGCCATTTTGACGGTGTCCTTGAATCCAATTCAGTGCGTCATCTGCTAGTTTCGGCCATTTTGCATTCAGTCCTTTGTTTTCACATTTAGACTTCAACATTTTTTTCAGTGCTTCTCCACTAGCCTGCCAACCGCGAATGGTGGAGGGCCTAAATGCCGCTCAGCTGCTCTGTTTCATTGATCTACTGCATGTGCTATTACACTACTGGCCATTAAAATTGCTACACCACGAAGTTGACGTGCTACAAACGCGAAATTTAACGGACAGGAAGAAGATGCTGTGGTATGGAAATGATTAGCTTTTCAGAGCATTCACACAAGGTGGGCGCCGTTGGCGACACCTACAACGTGCTGACATGAGGAAAGTTTCCAACCGATTTCTCGTACACAAACAGCAGTTGACCGGCGTTGCCTGGTGAAACGTTGTTGTGATGCCTCGTGTAAGGAGGAGAAATTCGTACCATCACGTTTCCGACTATGATAAAGGTCGGATTGTAGCCGATCGCGATTGCGGTTTACCGTTACGCGCCATTGCTGCTCGCGTTGGTCGACATCCAATGACTGTAAGCGGAATACGGAATCGGTGGGTTCAGGAGGGTAATACGGAACGCCGTGCTGGATCCCAACGGCCTCGTATCACTAGCAGTCGAGATGACAGGCATCTTATCCGCATGGCTGAAACGGATCGTGCAGCCACGTCTTGATCCCTGAGTCAACAGATGGGGACGTTTGCATGACAACAACCATCTGCACGAACAGTTCGACGACGTTAGCAGCAGCATGGACTATCAGCTCGGAGACCATGGCTGCGGTTATCCTTCACGCTGCGTCACAGACAGGAGCGCCTGGGATGGTGTATTCAACGACGAACCTCGGTGCACGAATGGCAAAACGTCACTTTTTCGGATGAATCCAGGTTCTGTTTACAGCATCATGATGGTCGCATCCGTGTTTGGCGACATTGCGGTGAACGCACATTGGAAGCGTGTATTCGTCATCACCATACTGACGTATCACCCGGCGTGATGGTATGGGGTGCCATTGGTTACACGTCTCGGTTACCTCTTGTTCGCATTGACGACACTTTGAACAGTGGACGTTACATTTCAGATGTGTCACGACCCGTGGCTCTACCCTTCATTCGATCCCTGCGAAACTCTAAATTTCAGCAGGATAATGCACAACCTGTACGGGCCTTTCTGGATACAGAAAATTTTCGACTGCTGCCCTGGCCAGCACATTCTCCAGATCTCTCACCAACTGAATACGTCTGGTTAATGGTGGCCGAGCAACTGCCTCGTCACAATACGCCTGTCTTTACTCTTGATGAACTGTGGTATCGTGTTGAAGCTGCATGGGCAGCTGTACCTGTACACGCCATCCAAGCTCTGTCTGACTCAATGCTCAGGCGTATCAAGGCCGTTATTACGGCCAGAGGTGGTTGTTCTGGTTACTGATTTCTCAGGATTTATGCACCCAAATTGAGTGAAAATGTAATCACATATCAGTTCTAGTATAATATATTAGTCCAATGAATACCCGTTTATCATCTGCATTTCTTCTTGGTGTAGCAATTTTAATATGTACTTTCAAAATATAGCCCACATCAAAAGAATATATTTTTCTTCCATTTCGAAACTAACTGCCAACGAAAATATTGTACTCTTACCGACAGCACAAATCACTTTCAGTTCATGTTCACTGGCACCGTCGACTGCAATCACGCGTCATAAGCAAAACTGTGTTCTGGGTTTGTGATGGCGATGAGGGAGGGAGACATTGTTAGCAAGCTTGTGAATCCTCGCAACTCGTGTTCGTCGCATTGGCGCACTGCTGCTGTCAGTTGAACACGATGTTGCCAGACAGAGATAGGTGACCCGAGTCATCGAATATATCGTTACTTAAAAGACTGGCGGGAATTTAAAACAGAATACGTACATTTTTACATTAATTCCGGGTATAAGGTGCACCTGCATTTTGCAGGCAATTTCTCGCAGAAATAAGTGCGCCTTATAGTCCGTAAAATACGGTACGTGCCCTTTTGGCCGTCGGGATAAGCAAATAGTCACACGGAGCCAGGTCGGGTCCACAAGGCGGATGGGGTACCGTAGAGATGTGTTTTTGTGCCAGTAGGTCGGTAACAGCATTAGCAACAGGTGGCCTGACATCTGTCGTGATGAAGCTTCTATTTTCAAATGATGTTCCTTCGCTTTTTGGTGACGTGGTCCTTTCACAATGGCATCAGGACGTCCTTGTAATAATCTGCAGTGATTGTAATACGTTTTGGAACTGTGCGACTGTACACATTCCCCTGGTAATCAATACAAGTAATGCCGATGGCGTTATTGGCTGACTTCTGCGCTCATGCCTTTTCTGGTGGGGACTGAGCATGTTGAACCCATTCTGCGCTGTACTGATTTATCTCTGGCTCATAACAGTTTTAAAGTCTTTCACTAACAGTGATGATATTTTGCCACCAAGCATGCCCTCGGTCTCAACATATTGTTTCCAACAAGCACAACGACGAGAGCCTATATGGGCTGTGGAGTAACTAATCGCGATATCCATCGTGCACACGCCCTTGATATTTGCAAATGTTCTTGTAAGTTTTGTGCGAGCACAAATCACAATAACGTGTGCAAGCGTCTCAGAGTGAGTCGTTAGTCGTCACAGACAACGGGCACCTGCTCCGTTGATTGTTGTTTCTGTTACGGCAATAACAGTACACTTACTCCTGCCTGTAATTATGAATTCTCTCGTCGTTTTTGAAAGCATGATGTCAACGGAAACATGCTCGACGAGATACTACAGAGTTTCAATAAGCTCTCTTCAGATCGTTGTAGGTTTCGGTAGCGTTTTTCGTCAAGAGAACACGAAACTTTGTTGCTAAACATTGTTCACGAAAGTCTGCTATGTCGATGTTTAGAGCCGATTATGGAACACGGTCACTCTCAAAGGCTGCCGACCCTCAGCTGACAGAGCTGTCGATCTGAAATTTGCAGTGATTAGCAATCAGACAATTGACAATGTTGACTGGAATACTCCCTTTCAAATTCTGAAGGTGGCAGGGATAAAATACAGGGAGCGAAAGGCTATTTACAATTTGTACAGAAACCAAATGGCAGTTACAAGAGTTGAGGGGCATGAAAGGGAAGCAGTGGTTGGGAGGAGAGTGAGACAGGGTTGTAGCCTCTCCCCGATGTTATTCAATCTGTATATTGAGCAAGCAGTGAAGGAAACAAAAGAAAAATTCGGAGTAGGTATTAAAATCCATGGAGAAGAAATAAAAACTTTGAGGTTCGCCGATGACATTGTAATTCTGTCACAGACAGCAAAGGACTTGAAAGAGCAGTTGAACGGAATGAACAGTGTCTTCAAAGGGGGATATAAGTTGAACGTCAACAAAAGGAAAACGAGGATAATGGAATGTAGTCGAGTTAACTAGGGTGATGATGAGGGAATTAGATTAGGAAATGAGACACATAAAATAGTAAAGGAGTTTTGCTATTTGGGGAGCAAAATAACTGATGATGGTCGAAGTAGAGAGGATATAAAATGTAGACTGGCAATGGCAAGGAAACTTTCTGAAGAAGAGAAATTTGTTAACATCAAGTATAGATTTAAGTGTCAGGAAGTCGTTTCTGAAAGTATTTGTATGGAGTGTAGCCGTGTATGGAAGTGAAACATGGACGATAAATAGTTTGGACGAGAAGAGAATAGAAGATTTCGAAATGTGATGCTACAGAAGAATGCAGAAGATTAGATGCGTAGATCACATAACTAATGAGGAGGTACTGAGTGGAATTGGGGAGAAGAGGAGTTTGTGGCACAACTTAACAAGAAGAAGGGATCGGTTGGTAGGACATGTTCTCAGGCATCAAGGGATCACCAATTTAGTTGGTTGGTTGGTTGGTTTTGGGGAAGGAGACCAGACAGCGAGGTCATCGGTCTCATCGGATTAGGGAAGGACGGGGAAGGAAATCGGCCGTGCCCTTTGAATGGAACCGTCCCGGCATTTGCCTGGAGCGATTTAGGGAAATCACGGAAAACCTAAATCAGGATGGCCGGACGCGGGATTGAACCGTCGTCCTCCCGAATGCGAGTCCAGTGTCTAACCACTGCGCCACCTCGCTCGGTACCAATTTAGTATTGTAGGGCAGCGTGGAGGGTAAAAAGCGTAGAGGGAGACCAAGAGATGAATACACTAAGCAGATTCAAAAGGATATAGGCTGCAGTACGTACTGGGAGATGAAGAAGCTTGCACAGGATAGAGTAGCACGGAGCGCTGCATCAAACCAGTCTCGGGACTGAAGACCACAACAACAAACAACATAGCAATTAGAGTACGTAGTTCAACATAACATGGACAGATGGCGCAAGCAGCCACTTAACGGTAGAATAAACGTAAAGTGCCTGTTCTTTGTTGAACACCCCTCGTGAAACTCCACACATTCGCTTTATGTCGCCCACAATAAAAGCTGCAATCGTGGAATATCCTCTCCATCCCTGACCTAACATGAAAATCAAACCTAAATATTGTACGCACAGCTGAAGCGCACGCTAAGGGCAAAGGCGGTGGAATGGCGCTATTGCGCGCCATATCACGTGGTACGCTGCTTCTTGCCACAGCTCAATGACCCACCAACCTCTTCTTAATTGCATGCCAGTAACAACAGTCTGTACATCAAATAGCGATCCAGTAATCGGGCTACTGCCACTCCCTGAAAAATGATGCAGCGTGACGGGAAGGGGGGGGGGGGGCGTACAGGGCAATGGATTACAGTGTGCTTGGTGACTAGGAGGAGAGTCCTTCCTGGTAGAGGTCAGACTTGGTCACCGCAGTCCATAATGACGCACGGGATTTCCCTCAAGTTTCGACAGGTACCATATCTTTTTCGAACACCACATATTCCTGGACATCTCACCATTAGACCAGCTAGCCATATGCACACCCCTTTCAAACTTCGTGCTGGTAACATTCTCTCGACATCCTTCGAGGACCGTCACAGTCCTCACAAACCACTAGACGCAGCAAACGCCAGTCATATACTATGTCAGTCCTGGTAACTTGATCACGCTGAGATAACACATACGCACTGTAGTCGCCGTCCTCGCTGTCACAGATCACTTACATCCTCACTGAATGTGTGTACATGTACCAAATTACGTCTACGTTACACTACTCGTTCCAATTGCTTTATTTTTGTCAATCAGCGTGCACGTGCGATCGGAGATTTTCCGCACCTCGGACTACCAATTTCAAGGCAAAATAAAAACTGCTTTTATCACTATTGTTGTTAGCAACAGCAGTAGCAGTGTTGCTATAATTATTGTTATTAGTCCTTATCACTGTAATTACTAAATTGCATTAGCTACTTTCGAAACTTGTTTCAAATCTTTCCTTCTCATACGGCATCCATTTTATTGATGTGTATCATAAAAACTACTACCTTTCTTTAGCTAGCAGTGATCTGAAGAATATTTTACAGCTAAAAACCCGGCGCGATGTAAGAGAGCTCTTGAAGTCCCTAATGTGATCAGGTTCAACAAAAAAAACTGAAAATATTAAGGAAACTCGAGCAATATTCTGCAGGTATTTTTGGAGGAGCTCAGCCTCAGTCAAGCATGTAACATAGTTAGAACGAAAGTTACTTCACTACGTAATCTAAAAGGCTGTAGTTCTAGAGGCAGTAAACTAGTTCCTCGTCTGTCGTTTGATGTCGCCGCAGTACCCCCATGGCTGCTAAACCAGGTCACCTACTCATCTCGCGACTCTCCGCCCTTATCGGAATTCTTTCCGGCGGGTACGCCTTTAACTTTACAAACTAGCCGAAAGCACTCGAGGCGGGATCTCTGCTAAACGGCGGATGGATCAGAACTTGGCAACGTGAACATCTGCATCAAATCCTTGGTGGCTACCAGGGTGGGACAACGGGAGCATTCTCAATAGGCTACACTTCTCACATCGCATACTTTCATCTGGTTTCGTTTTTGGTAGGACAGGGGGGGGGGGGAGGAAGAGGGGAGCGCCTCCCTTCTCCTCTCACAGACCCTCTTCGCGCTCTCCAAAGGTGCCTTCACCCGCGAGCTGCATTGATTTGGTAAAATTGGAACGTAAAAGCCATGTTCTGAGACAGGGTTAATCATAATCTTCTCACCTTTACTGCAATAAAAAACGAAATCAAGAAATTAATGGCCTGAAATGAGATTGTAAATGTTCCTCAGATTCCATGTGCAGTGACAAATGTTCTTGGTAGTGAACTGAAATTTCGTGGAATATAGGAAAACATAAGGAGTATTTCTTCGTGAGTTAGTCACCGCTGCATTCACGGCTACAACTTATCTTTTAGTTGTTTTAGTAACGCCCGTTTGTACTATTGAAACTGATGTGAAGACTAGATGAGCAAGAACACAAAGATATCTACATTGTACAGGGTGGTCCATTGATCGTGACCGGGCCAAATGACCCACGAAATAAGCGTAAAACGAAAAAACTACAAAGAACGAAACTTGTCTAGCTTTGAGGTTGAATCCAGATGGCGCTATGGTTGGCCGCTAAATAGCGCTGCCATAGGTCAAACGGATATCAACTGCGTTTTTTTTTAAAGAGGAACCCCCATTTTTTTTACATATTTGTGTAGTACGTAAAGAAATATGCATGTTTCAGTTGGGCCATTTTTTTCGCTTCGTGACAAACGACGCTGTAAATGTCATAAACACATGGTTCACAATTTTAGACGAACAGTTGGTAATAGGTAGGTTTTTTAAATTAAAATACTCAAGGTAGGTACGTTTGAGCATTTTATTTCGGTTGTTCCCATGTGATACATGTACCTTTGTGAACGTATCATTTCTGAGAACGCATGCTGTTACAGCGTGATTACCTGTAAATACCACATTAATGCAATAAATGCTCAAAATGATGTCCGTCAACCTCAATGCATTTGGCAGTACGTGTAACGACATTACTCACAACAGCGAGTAGTTCGCCTTCCATAATGTTCGCACACGCACTGACAATGCGCTGACGCATGTTTTCAGGCGTGTCGGTGGATCACATAGCAAATATCCTTCAACTTTCCCAACAGAAAGAAATCCGGGGACGTCAGATCCGGTGAACGAGCGAGCCATGGTATGGTGCTTCCACGGCCAATCCACCTGTCATGAAATATGCTATTCAATACCGCTTCAACCGCACGCAAGCTATGTGCCGGACATCCATCATGTCGGAAGTACATCGCCATTCTGTCATGCAGTGAAACATCTTGTAGTAACATCGGTAGAACATTACGTAGGAAACCAGCATACATTGCACCATTTAGACTGCCATCGATAAAATGGGGGCAATTATTCTTCCTCCCATAATGCCGCACCATACATTAACCTGCCAAGGTCGCTGATGTTCCACTTGTCGCAGCCATCGTGGATTTTCCGTTGCCCAAAAGTGCATATTATGCCGGTTTACGTTACCGCTGTTGGTGAATGACGCTTCGTCGCTAAATAGAACACCTGGAAAAAATCTGTCATCGCCCCGATTTTTCTCTTGTGCCGAGTGGCAGAACTGTACACGACGTTCAAAGTCGTCGCCATGCAATTCCTGGTGCATAGAAATATGGTACGGGTGCAATCGATGTTGATGCAGCACTCTCAACACCAACGTTTTTGAGATTCCAGATTCTCGCACAATTTTTCTCCTACTGATGTGCGTATTATCCGCGACAGCAGCTAAAACACCTACTTGGGCATCATCATTTGTTGTAGGTCGTGGTTGACGTTTCACATGTGGCTGAACACTTCCCGTTTCCGTAAATAACGTAACTATCCGGCGAACGGTCTGGACACTTGGATGATGTCGTCCAGGATACCGAGCACACGCATACATACCACACGCCCGTTTGCCATTTTGATCACAATAGGCACACATCAACACGATATCGACCTTTTCCGCAATTGGTAAACGGACCATTTTAACATGCGTAAAGTCTCACGAAGCAAATACCGTCCGCACTGGCGGAATGTTACGTGATACCACGTACTTATACGTTTGTGACTATTACAGCGCCATCAATCACAGAGCGAAAAAAGTGGTCCCACTAATTCATATTTCTTTACGTACTACACGAATATGTAATAAAAAATGGGGGTTCCTATGTAAAAAGAACGCAGTTGACCCCGGGCTGGATTAAGTGTACCGCAACTGTTTACGTGCAGTGTTATTCACGCGAAAGCGACAGAAAGTTTTCTAAATGTTTGCGGATCGTTTAACTGGGGCTGGACTTGGGTACCAGGCCCATATACCTGTAGTGGGATGTGGGAGACCACCTAGAAGCCACATCCAAGCTGGCTGTTACACGCCGACCTTCATCTTTCACCAGCCGGGTGGATTCGATGTGGGGCTGGCGCACTGCCCCGTCCCAAATGCGGCGCTTTAATACATACGGCTATCCGGGCGGGTATGTCGGAGGATACTTTAGACCATTATTCTACATTCTAATCACGATTCACGCTTAAGTTTGGCAGAACGTCCATCGAACCAGTTTCAGACTGTTTCTCTACGATTCCACTCTTGAACGGTACGGAGGAGAAACCTGAGTATTTACGTGTGAGCTCTCATCCTTTAGTTTATTACTATGGTAATTTCTCTTTAATTAGGTGTGAATCAAAAAAATATTTTCGCATTTGGAAGAGAAAGTTAGCGATTGGAATTTGGCGGAAAGATTTCGCCCCGACGGAAAACGCCCATGTTTTAATGACAGCTACTCCAACTCTCTTATCATATACGCGACACTCTCTCCCCTATTTCGGGATAATGCAAAACGAGATGCCCTACTTTGAACTCTTTCGATGTGATCCGTCAATCCTTTCTGGTAAGGTTCCCGAACCGCACTACTATACTCCAGAAGAGCACGAACAAACTCCATGCAACCTCTCTCTTTAGTGGATTTGTTCCATCTTCTAAGTGTTCTGGCAAAAAACGAAATCTTTGGTTCGCATTCCTCACAACATTTACTGTGTGACGATTCCCATTTATCATTCGTAATTGCAATGTCTAAGAAGTTAGTTGAAAAGACAACCCTTAAATTCGTGACACTTATTGTGTTACAGAAATTCAATGGGCCTCTTTTAGTAATATGGAGGACCCCACACTTCTTATTGCCACTTTTCACAACATACAAGAAGGCCCCTACTTGGCCTAAATCATTTTGTAATAGCTTTTAATCTTCTCATGACTTTACTAAACGACAAACCATAGCACGAACTGCGAACAATCTAAGAGGGCTGCTCAGGTTGTCTCCTAAACCGTTTGTATAGATAAAGAAAAGTAGAGGGCCTAACACGCTTCCTCCGTGAGTCACAGATATCACTTCGGTTTTATTAGATGACTTCTAACCAGTTACTAGGAACTGTGACAGTTCTGAGAGAAAATCACGAATCCTGTAGAACAACTTCAACGATACAGCATACCCATGCAATTTTATTACACGGTACTTGTAAGGAGCGGTGTCAAAAACCTTCTAGAAATCTAGAACGCACCTGAGAGCCTCAGCTGACAGCACTTACTACTTCGAATGAATAACGAATCAGTTGTATTTCACAAGAACGGTAGCTGTTCTTGATTCGGATTCTGAAGTAGTTACCGCATCTGCTATAGTGAAGTAAGTTCGAAAAATTATGCGTAGTACATCTGCTTTAGTGGCGCTGTCGTCGGTACATTACCATTTCTACAGCGCACAATGTGTCTCAATAGTGCCTTGTTGCTGGTGTACTTTACATACGACCACAATCTCTTTGGACTTTCTGATAGATTCCTAGATAGAGTTTCGTTGTGGAAACTATTAACAGTCTTGGAGATTTTGCATCTTTTAAATCTCGCAAGCTTGTTTTTCTTTTACTCTGGAACAGTATTTCAGCCGTTTTTCGTATCATAGAGGATCTGTCCCTCTTCAAGAACCACACGTTTGTCTGGCCTCACAACAGATACCCCTCCATTGTGGTTGCACCTACGGTACGGCTATCTCTATCGCTGAGGCACGCGGGCCTCCCCACCAACGGCAAGATCCATGGTTCATGGGGGAAGGGGGGGGGGGCAGCAGCCTTTTCAGTAATTGCAGGGGCAACAGTCTGGATGATTGACTGATCTGGCCTTGTAACACAAACCAAAACGGACTTGCTGTGCTGGTACTGCGAACGGCTGAAAGCAAGGGGAAACAACAGCCGTAATTTTTCCCGAGGTCACGCAGCTTTACTGTATGGTTAAATGATGATGGTGTCCCCACGGGTAAAATATTCCGGAGGTAAAATAGTCCCCCATTAGGATCTCCGGGCGGGGACTACTCAGGAGGACGTTCTTATCAGGACAAAGAAAACTGGCGTTCTACGATTCGGACCGTGGAATGTCAGATCCCTTAATCGGGCAGGTAGGTCAGAAAATTTAAAAAGTGAAAGGTGGAAGGAGTGTATAGAGGGTCTATACAAGGGCGATGTTCTTGAGGACAATATTATAGAAATGGAAGAGAATGCAGACGAAGATGAAATAGGAGATATGATACTGCGTGAAGAGTTTGACAGAGCACTGAAAGATAAGAAATAAGTCCCCGGGAGTAGACAACATTCCATTAGTACTACTGACAGCCTTGGGAGAGCCAGGCCTAACAAAACTCTACCATCTAGTGAGCAAGATGTATGAGACAGGTGAAATACCCTCAGACTTCAAGAAGAATATAATAATCCCAATCCCAAAGAAAACAGGTGTTGACAGATGTGAAAATTACAGACCTATCAGTTTAATAAGCCACGGCTGCAAAATACTAACGCGAATTCTTTACAGACGAATGGAAAAACTGGTAGAAGCCGACCTCGGGGAAGATCAGTTTGGATTCCACAGAAATGACTAGAATACTCTCTTTCAAATTCTGAAGGTGGCAGGGGTAAAATACAGGGAGCGAAAGGCTATTTACAATTTGTACAGAAACCAGATGGCAGTTATAAGAGCCGAGGGACATGAAAGGGAAGCAGTGGTTGGGAAGGGAGTGAGACAGGGTTGTAGCCTCTCCCCGATGTTATTCAATCTGCATATGGAGCAAGCAGTAAAGGAAACAAAAGAAAAATTTGGAGAAGGAATTAAAATCCATGGAGGAGAAATAAAAACTTTGAAGTTCGCCGATGACATTGTAATTCTGACAGAGACAGCAAAGGACCTGGAAGAGCAACTGAACGGACTGGACAGTGTATTAAAAAGAGGATATAGGATTCACATCAACAAAAACAAAACGAGGTTAATGGAATGTAGTCGAATTACATCGGGTGATGTGCGGGAATTAATTAGGAAATGAGACGCTTAAAGTAGTAAATGGGTTTTGCTATTTGGGTAGCAAAATAACCGATGATGGTCGAAGTAGAGAAGATATAAAATGTAGACTGGCAATGGCAAGGAAAGCGTTTCTGAAGAAGAGAAATTTGTTAACATTGAGTACAGATTTAAGTGTCAGGAAGTAGTTTCTGAAAGTATTTGTATGGAGTGTAGCCATGTGTGGAAGTGAAACGTGGACGATAAACAGTTTAGACAAGAAGAGAATAGAAGCTTTCGAAATGTGGTGCTACAGAAGAATGCTGAAGATTAGATGGGTAGGTCACATAACTAACGAAGAGGTATTGAATAGGATTGGAGAGAAGAGAAATTTGTGGTGCAACTTGACTAGAATAAGGGATAGGTTGGTAGGGCATATTCTGAGGCATCAAGGGATCACCAATTTAGTATTGGAGGGCAGCGTGGAGGGTAAAAATTGTAGAGGGAGACCAAGAGATGAATACACTAAACAGATTCAGAAGGATGTAAGTTGCAGTAGGTACTGGGAGATGAAGAAGATTGCACAGGATAGAATAGCATGGAGGGCTGCATCAAACCAGTCTGTGGACTGATGACCACAACAACAACAGAGGATCTGCTCTGTACTTATTATGGTGGTAGCACTATTCGATAATTAAAAAATGATTTTATTGTTCGCGTAAAACGTTCTTCGGGTATCTACTTCACTGTAGTGTTCGTCCCATGTTCGCCAGAAACCCCTTCATCGAGTTACAGGCGATTTGTCTAAAAGTGTCTCCGAAAACCATTCAAAGCGCGAACAAAATGGTCGACAAGTTATTTCAGCTTCGGCTATGGAAGTTATGACCGTGTTCGAACTTGAGATCGGTCCAGCCTATTACAACTTACGCACAACATCGGACAAAAAGCTTATCGAGTGAGCAGGGCAGTGGATGATTGATGCTGACAAAGAGGCCTTCAGGACCACCATGGCCACAAAGAAGACACAGGACGGCTCCTCTTCGATCTGGAAGGACTTCTGTATGGTCCAGGAATCGCTGAATAGAGAAATGTGCCTTGTTGCTTTGAACATGTCTTTCTCGAAACGATGTTTTTCAAATTCACGGGAAAAGTACGATTTTGATGGGAATTTAATTCCAGCATTCTAAATTGAATTCCCTATCAGCGTACCTAGCTGCTTTGCGATATCTTCGAAATTCTGTTTTCAGTGGACGCTTTTGTCTCGATTTTGTAGGCGAAGAAAATGACATTTGTTTGAAAACTTCAGCAAGTTATTAGAACTCAATATTTTTCAGTTATCCTACGTATGCTGAGAGAAAATATATTGACAATGACTTATATAAAACTATTTTGTTACAGGTATAGTAGGAGGGTTTCGGGAATTCCCGCCGTTGAACAATGTTCCTGTTGCAAAAGGGTACCTCAACCTGGCGAAGCATTTACAGGGAGATTCTGATGTGAACAGAAGATGGTTCCCTAAAGACGCAAGTGTTAGCAATAAAACTTTATAGTCACACTTAGCATTACTTTTTATCTATCTTGAAAAAATCACGAGAATTACCTATTTTTCGTGCGTTCACAGAGGGTTCGCCCTTAATTTGGTTGGTACAAATTATGTTAACTGCCTTCAATATTGCTTATTTGAAATTAAGCCACAGGTGGTCCAGGCTTACACAGTTAGTCGGGAAGGTATGTAAACTGTTTCTTTTTAAGAAGGGGTCAAGCGAATTTGTATCCGCTTTTTTAAATAGTTATATTTCACTTTTGTTTTTGGTGGACTTGGACGTCACTGTATTCAGTATCGCTACACTGATCTTGTGGAATTAATTTCTCTATGAGTGTTGACGCTCCCAGTTTTCTCAGCGACTTTCTGTCCAGCTCGTGTATCGAACGAGGAAAAACTTACTGTCTACGTTCCCCGTTGCGCGACCTCCCTTATCTTGTTCCCACGTGCCCTACGTGCCCAACTCCGACGTTGTTGGTAGCAAAGCAGTCGCAAAATCTCCTTCTTACACCGGACATCTAAATTTCCCCCAACAGGGTTTCGCTCGAATAGCATCGCCTTTCTTCCAACAATTGTTTTTAAAATTCCACGATCGTCACTGTTACGATCCTAACTACGCGTCTCCGAGTTCATTCGTTATTTATCGTCACGCCTCCTTGAAAAGGACTGCTAACGATGGGACAATGCACTACAACTCATCATCCTAGAGTGCCCTGTACACGATTTCCTTTTGAGTTTGTGATATAATCCTATTGTGGTAACCAACCTTCACGTAACTCTGAGATCGAAACAACCACTCTATCTGTTCCAAACAATTGCTTCAGATTAAAACCACATTGTTTATCGTAACCTAAATATACGTAATGTAAATCAGTTCTGATGTAACATAGCAGACACTTTCGACCACTACATAAAACTGCTTGAAATTATCTGTTCATTTCCATTTCGATCTTTTTACTGATAAAGGGTGCGACCCTGGAAATTCCTTAATTTAAAAAATCGTAACACAGAAAGTATTGGAGATATCTGTTTAGTTCTCTTTTCTTTGCATATAGGAACATTTAATGTTTTATTTGATTGGGTTTTGAAAATGCTACTTTGAAGGTGGCCTCCGTGCTGCTCAATGCATTTCAATAGTCGAATTCGGATGTTTCGATCCACTTTGTCCAGCATGTCTCTGTGTCGGCAATAATAGCAGCAATATTGTTCCGCATCTCATCCAGGGTCCGTGGACAATTGTCATACACCAAGGATTTAAGATACCCCCATAAGAAAATGTCTAAATGGCTTAAATCTGGGGAGCGTGCTGATTACCGAAGCTCGTCCCTCAAAGTGATCCAACGGTCTGCGAAGTGTTCAATCAGGAGAGTCACTGAAGTTCGTGCCGTGTGGGCCGTGGAGCTATTTCGTTAGAACCAGACATCCCTCTCATCCATTTATTCAAGTAAGGGATGAAAAAACTCCAAAATCATCTGAACATAACGCTCAGAAGTGACCGTATCTGCCCTGTAGTTCTCTTAGAAAAATTATGGGCCAATAATGCTAATTTTCGATAATGAACACCAACCGGTCACACATTCTGTTTCGTGCCACTCCACTATCGCATATTTTGTTTATTCGAGCACCCATACAAACTGAAATGAGCCTCGTCACTGAAGAACACAAATGAGAAGGCAGGGGCGACATTAAACCTTTCCAGAATACGCGCTTGGTAGCTATGATCGAATGGCCATTGGAAAGGCACGTCGCCTCGGCAAAAGCGCGCACCCCTCTCGCCCACTGCATGATCGCTACTAAAGTAACCTTAAAAATGTCTGATGCCGCTCTTTCGAAAGCTCTCAATCACACACAACGATCAGTAACGGCCGCTGTATTGCTCACGCTTCAAATAATGAAGTTCCCTCGCCGCACCCTGTACAGAATATGCTATATTTCTGCATGTACTTCCAGTTTTCGTATTGTAGAAATTATCCCCTGTTTTGCTAACATGTATTGCAAGTCAGACACATCTCTTATTCTCAGTGACGTCATGGGTTACCATTAACTTACCAGGCATGGCCTCACACGAGAGCGCTAATCATCATTTGAAACAACTAATGCGTTTCAGTCGAAGCATGAGGCCAAATACTTCGATTCTCATGACTAGTTTTGGCTGAAAGACGATGTTTTAATTACTATCATTTAATTAAAACATTGATTAATTCATAATGCTTTGCCTATACAGGATCCAATTTCAATTTCGTAAACTTCTGAACACACAGATAGTTTAATATACAGTGGGGAAATAATAAAATTGGCACAGAAAGTATTTAGTGCAGTCCAGCTCACGTCATGTGCATACGCCCCAAGCGTAAGTTGAGTTGCCTGTTTTAAGATGCATGAAATACACTAAAGTGCCAAAGAAACTGGTATAGGGATACGAATTCAAATACAGAGATAAGTATACAGGCAGAATACGACGCTGCGGTCGGCAGCGCCTATATAAGAAAACAAGTGTCTGCCGCACTTGTTAGATCGATTACTGCTGCTAGAATGGCAGGTTATCTAGATTTAAGTGACTCTGAATGTGGTGTTATAGTCGGAGCACGAGCGATGCGACACACAGCATCTCCGAGGCAGCGATGAAGTGGGGATTTTCCCGTGCGATCATTTCACTAGTGTACCGTGAATATTAGAAATTCATCAAATCTCCGATATCGCTGCAGCTGGAAAAAGATCCTGCAAGAACGGGACCAACGACGACTGAAGAGAATCGTTCAGCAAGACAGAAGTACAACCCTTCCGCAAATTGCTGCAGATTTCAATGGCGGGCCATCAACCAGCGTCAGCATGCGAACCATTCAAAGAAACATCATTGATATGGGCTTTCGGAGCCGAGGGCCCACTCGTGGACCCTTGAATATTCACGCCTCGCCTGGGCCCGTGAACACCAACATAGAACTGTTAATCACTGAAAAAATGTGGCCTGTTCCGACGACTCTCGTTTCAGTTTGTATCGAGGGAATGGAGGTGTGCGGGTATGGACACAACCTCATGAATCCATGGACCCCGCATGTCTGTAGGGGACTGTTCAAGCTGGTGCAGGTTCTATAATGGTGTGGGGCGTGTGCAGTTGGAGTGATATGGGACTCCTGATACGTCTAGATACGACTCTGACTGGTGACACGTTCGTGAGCATCCTATCTGATCATCTGGATCCATTCATGTCCATTGTGCATTACGACGGACTTGGAAAATTCCAGCAGCACATGCGACACTCCACACGACCACAACTGCTGCAGAGTGGCTCCAGGAACACTCTTCCGAGTTTAAACACTTCCAATAGTCACCAGACTGCCCAGACATGAACTTTATTGAGCATATCTGGGATGCCTTCAACGTGCTGTTCAGTAGAGATCTCCACCGCCCTCGTATTCATACGGACTTACGGACAGCCCTGCATAATTCACGGTGTCCATTCTCTCCAGTACTACTTCAGACATTAGCCGAGTTCATGCCATGTCGTGCTGTGGCACTTCTCCGTGCTCGCGGGGGCCCTACGCGATATTAGGGAGGTGTACCAGCTTCTTTGGTTCTTCAGTGTACGTTAATAGTGGGGATCGCTTTAAGGCCATTTCAAACCATAGGTAGATCTCAAGCTGCACCTCACTTTCCCAGGACCCTTCCAACAAATCGGAGTCTTCAGTTCACCGTCCCTATCACTGACTTTACGAGTTCATCCTATTCCATTTCGCCTCTTAGTATTATTCTTATACATGTACAATGTTCCCTATTAATCTTCTAACCGGATTCTATATCTTCATTACAGACATTATCTCGTATTTTCGACATTTAATGACAGCTGTCAGTTATTTCACTAACAAGGGGAGGCCGCCAATTGTGAAATTCAGATTCGATTCATACTGTGCATAATAAAAGCTCATGGCCAGATGTGTAATGTGGCAAAGCACCAAGATGCACTTCTCAGCCGTTGTCGAGAACATCGACAGGTAAAAGAAACCGTTGCGGTGAAATACTCTCCACGATTGATAACTTTCTGCAGCGTCGTGGCGCAGCGGTAAGCGCGCGGGTTCGTAATCCGAAGGTCACCTGATCGAATCTCGCGCCATGCAACTTTTTTTTAATTTTGTTTTTTGTAATTCAAATGTATACACACACACACACACACACACACATATATATATATATATATATATATATATATATATATATATATATATATATATCCATCGTCCACCACCAATTGTCTTCTCCGATTTTTGACGAAATGATACGATACGCGTGATATGCATCAAACCTGACGAACGATAGAACAATTTTTTCAGAATGTCAATCAGGTGTGTTTCCCAACAGATAATTTAAAAAACAATTGTTCTTGTAAAAACGCATCGTTTATTAGATGTGCTCGATGTCGTGCTGTTTTCTGCTTTCCATGTTTCTATGATAACTATCACTCTGGTTCGTGCGATACACCAGCTACATCTGGTCACTGATTGTTAATTATGTGCGAGTGTATACCGAACTTTTCAATATATTGTATCCACTTGAATACTATTTGTGATATTGTGTTTTATTTCAAGTTTTATTTTTCCACGACAAACGACTTTCAACAACTTATTATATGCATAATTGTTGCAACTGATTTCCGGGAATTATATATATATATATATATATATATATATATATATATATATATATATTTGAATTACAAAAAAAAACAAATAATAAAAAAAAAGTTGCATGGCGTGAGATTCGATCCGGTGAACTTCGGATTACAAACCCGAGCGCTTACCGCTGCGCCACGATGCTGCAAAAAATTATTAATCTTAGAGAGTATTTCACCGCAACGGTTTCTTTTAACTGTCGATTTTCTCGACAACGGCTGAGAAGTGCATCTTGGTGCTTTGCCACATTACACCTCTGGCCATGAGCTTTTGTTATGCGCAGTATGAATCGAATCTGAATTTCACAATTGGCGGCCTCCCCTTGTAAGTGGAAACTTTGTGCACGTCTTTTTTGCATTTCCTTACGATTGCCCGACAACGATGTTTTCCTGTATACGAAAGCACTGACAGTGAACAACGTATTAATGATTCTCTGCGTACCTAAAATGCAGTTTCTATTACGCGAAAACTTAGGTTGTGATGAACAAGGGGCTTTCCACGTAAAGGAGTCGATAGATGTTCATCGATTGCTTCCATTCGATCATAAATTAACATAAAGATCGGAGAATTAAAAATAATTGTGCAGGCTGCGAAAATATTTCATGCGGCTTAAGTTATGCAAACTGACTTACATCATCCCCGCTGAGAGCATGTAATGTACGAGGATGATTCAAATGAAAACCTTAAATTCGTAGTAACAAATCGAAATTTCGCGCCATTATCCTGTACGTTGGTTAGCGTGCAAAAAACAGCGTTCACAATGGCCTGTAGGTGGCAGCATAGTGCAGATGCACACTTACCGTCGCAGTATCAGTATAAAGATGCCCGTCCCACTTGCGACTTGCACCAGGGAAGAACAGCGTTCTGTTATTCGGTTTTTGCGTAGTGAAGGTGTGAAACCTATTGAAATTCATCGGAGAATGAAGGTTCAGTACGGTGATGCATGTTTGTCACAGCAGCAAGTCTACGAACGGAGTAGGAAGTTCGCAAATGGTGTGACTTCAGTGGAAGATGCTCCTCGTCCAGGTCAGGCACAACGAGTTGTGACTCCACAGAACAGCTGTTGAAGCTGTAGTGAAGGAAAACCGCCAAGTGACACTGAATGACATTGCGGACTGTCTACAGATTAGTCATGGGTCAGCACACCACATTGTGCATGATGTGCTCCGGTTTCACAAAGTGTCTGCAAGATGCTGCTCGCGTTGGTCGGGATCCAATTACTGTTAGCAGAATATGGAATCGGTGGGTTCAGGAGGGTAATACGGTACGCCGTGCTGGATCCCAACGGCCTCGTATCACTAACAGTCGAGATGACAGGCATCTTATCCGCATGGCTGTAACGGATCGTGCAGCCACGGCTCGATCCCTGAGTCAACAGATGGGGACGTTTGCAAGACAACAACCATCTGCACGAAGAGTCCGGCGACGTTTCCAGCAGCATGGACTATCAGCTCGGAGACCATGGCTGCGGTTACCCTTGACGCTGCGTCACAGACAGGAGCGCCTGCGATGGTGTACTCAACGACGAACCTCGGTGCACGAATGGCAAAACGTCATTTTTTCGGATGAATCCAGGTTCTGTTTACAGCATCATGATGGTCGCATCCGTGTTTGGCGACATCGCGGTGAACGCACATTGGAAGCGTGTACTCGTCATCGCCATACTGGCGTATCACCCGGCGTGATGGTATGGGCTGCCATTGGTTACACGTCTCGGTCACCTCTTGTTCGCATTGACGGCACTTTGAGCAGTGGACCTTACATTTCAGATGTGTTACGACCCGTGGCTCTACCCTTCATTCGATCCCTACGGAACCCTACATTTCAGCAGAATAATGCACGACCATATGTTGCAGGTCCTGTACGGGCCTTTCTGGATACAGAAAATGTCCAACTGCTGCCCTGGCCAGCATATTCTCGAGATCTCTCACCAATTGAAAACGTCTGGTCAATGGTGGCCGAGCAACTGGTTCGTCACAATACGCCAGTCACTACTCTTGATGAACTGTGGTATCATGTTGAAGCTGCATGGGCAGCTGTACCTGTACACGCCATCCAAGCTGTGTTTGACACAAAGCCCAGGCGTATGAAGGCCGTTATTACGGCCAGAGGCGGTTGTTCTGGGTACTGATTTCTCAGGATCTATGCAGACAAATTGCATTAAAATGTTGTCACATATCAGTTCTAGTAAAATATATTTGTCCAATGAATACCCGTTTGTCATCTTCTTGGTGTAGCAACTTCAATGTCCAGTAGTGTAAATAAAATACGCGATTAAGACTGTTTTCTTAATACTTAGTTAATTTATATCAATCGCTGTTATTCCACAACCATGTTGTCTAAACATCCAATATGAATCTATTAGAAACGTCTGTGGAACAGAAGAGTTTATATCAATCATGCTACGAAGAACAGTAGAGACCGGTGCTCGGGTTCGTATTATCACGTTACACTCGTAAGGCTTGTCAACCAGGGAAATTTCTCTACGTGTGCAATGGAGCGGACATGGAATCGGGTACAATTGACAGGTAGTGTACACAGCACAGGCCATCTAAGTTCGACAGGTGAACAGGATGATTGACGTCTATCACTCTGTGACAAACAAGTCATTGGCTGAGTGTTCCAGATTTGAATTCGGCGTTCGAAGAGGCTATAGGACGACATGTATCGAATCAAGCTGTTGCATTCCCAACGACCAAGGCAAGCATCCCGTCGTACACCACAACACCATGGACTCCGTTACAGACGGGCAATAAGTCATGCAGATGGACGTCCCAGGATTAGCGCCTGCTGTTTCATACGGGAAAAATTCGTATCTATTTGTACGCTGCTCATCGTAGATGGCGTGTCTGGAGACACCCCGGTAATATTGAACACCTCTAACACTGGGTCTCGTGGTGGTGAAGTGATGTTGGCATATAATGGGAGCCAGCATACATCTCTCGTGCTTGTTGAGGGCAATCTCACTTCTCTATGGTACAGAAACGAGATTCTACACTCAGTAGCGGAACAGTATCGCCAACATTTAGTGACAATTTCAAAACGTTCAAAAGTGTGTAATTTCCTAAGGGACCAAAGATCTGAGGTCATCGGTCCCTAGACTTACACACTACTTAAATGACCTTTAACTTATGCTAAGAACAACACACACAGCTATGCCCAAGGGAGGACTCGAACCTCCGGTGGGAGGGGCCGAGCAATCCGTGACATGACGCCTTAATCCACGCGGTCACACCGCACAGCAGTGACAATTTCATGTTGACGTGTGATAGTTTGCGTTCCCGTAGTGCTGTTCTCGTGAACACATCCCTTCAGCTTACTAGGACTAAAAGAGTGGAGTGAACTCCCTATTTCCGGGACACAAACCCAATTGAAAGGGTGTGGGATCGATCGAAACGAACATTTCTTGGAATCCCACAACGATTAACAACCCTCCATGGCTTACACAGAATCGCCACTGAGCAGCGAGACAATCGGGGCCAGGGCTGACTTAATGATCTCATCGATGGTATGCCATGACGTATTCCTGTCTGCTTCCTAGGAAAGGGATTCAAATGTTTCATATGGCTCTAAGCACTATCGGAGTTAACATCTGAGGACCTCAGTCCCCTAGACTTAGAACGACTTAAACCTAACTAACCTAAGGACATCACACACATCCATGCCCGAGGCAAGATTCGAACCTGCGACCGCAGCAGCAGCGCGGTTCCGGATTGAAACGCCTAGAACCGTTCGGCCACAGTAGCCGGCTTAGAAAGGGGGGGGGTCTTTCCACCACGTACTGACGTTGGTCAGAAGTGCTATGAAAAAACCCCCATGGGAAACAGACGATTTTACGTTACACAGATGTTTGTCTTTTTCATCCGGTGATCTGAACACATTGCCGGCCGTTGAGGCCGTGCGGTTCTAGGCGCTTCAGTCCGGAACCGCGCTGCTGCTACGGTCGCAGGTTCGAATTCTGCCTCGGGCATGGGTGTTTGTGATGTCCTTAGGTTAGTTAGGTTTAAGTAGTTCTACGTTCTAGGGGACTGATGACCTCAGAAGTTAAGTCCCATAGTGCTCAGAGCCATTTGAACCATTTTTTTCTGAACACATTGCAAATGAATATATACGCATGACTCAGACAGTTTTTGTTTTCTGTGGCATGAATTTCGAAATTAAGTTGATGTGCGTATACATAGATATAGATTTCCATCCGTTTGGGTGTCATGCCGCGCATGGATATCACATACCGAAATACGGGCACGTACGATTCTACCTGAACCGCCTGCGCACTTCCGATCCCTGCAGTTTGCAGACTTGGGGCGTGCTAAGCCGGATGCACAGGCCGTAAGCACCAGGCGACAAGAATTACCGGCCCAATCTGAATGCTAGACGGCGGGTGCTAAACTCGGGCAGGGTCTGCAGAATTAATTCAGGCGGCCTAAGCCCATCCCATCGCGATTCGGCGTCCACCGCAATTAGCTGGCGCTCCCCAAACACTGCTGCGCCGAGGTCGGCCGCCATCAGAATGCTATAAGCGGACATCTGTTAACAGCCGCCTCCGTCGTCACCCCTCCGACAAACTCTGGCCAACTTCTCGGCCCTACTGCCCTTCCTCGCGCCTTCGATGCTTTGCTGCAAGAGTCTCGTTTCGTGAGGCATTACCACCGGTGTACCCTATATTATAAACCTCAACAAAGCACATCCCATTCAAAAGGGAATTTTAAGTAAATCTGTCAGGGCATGACTTAGGTTTGATTTTCTTTCCTTATTGTATCTGACATAAACTAATTTGATAAGGTTTAACATAAACAGCATATTTACGAATGTGTATGTGCTTAAATTCAAGGGGAGCAGGGACTGAAATAACAAGCCTTGTTGTTGTTTGTGTGGTCTTCAATTTAACGACTGTTCTGATGCAGCTCTCACCAGTAGTCTACCCTGTGCAAGCTTCTAGACCTCTGCATAGACACTGCAACTCACGTCCAATTGCACCTACTTACTATGTCAAGCAATTTTCTTCCTGTACAACTCTCCCCTCTTCTTCCCCACCCCTGTACACGTCACTCCAATACCAAACAGGCGGTTTCTTGATACCTCAGATGGTGTCCTGCCAACTGATCTGTTCTTTTATTAAGGTTGTGCCATTACTTCTTTTCCCCCCATTTCTATCACTACCTCCTCCTTAGTTATTTGATCAAATCATCTAATCGTCGGCATTATTCTGTCCTACTACGTTTCAGAATACTCTACTATCTCCTTTTCTGAACTGTTTATTATCAACATTTTACTTCCGTACGATAACTTCAGTACCATAACTTCAGAAAAGGCTTCTTAATAGGCTGCTTAAATTTATATTTCATAAAACAAGTTCTCTTTTATTGTTCATAAAGGCTTTTCTTGCAATACTCAATCTGCATTTTATACCTACTCTACTGCCTATCCAAATAGCAAAATGCATCATCTACTTTTATTGTCTTATTTCTTAGTCTAAATCAATCAGCTTCGTCTGACTTAATTTAACTGCATTCAGTTACCTTCCTTTTGCATTGCATCGTATAACAACTTTTCAAGTCGCTATCTAGTCCGTATTACTTCTCTCCACAATCATTTGCTGTCTCTGATAGAATTACAATGCCATCAAATAACCACATAGCTTTTATGTCTTCTCACTGAATTTCAATTCCCTTTTAACGTTTCTGCTTCTCACCTTCACAGTTTTCTCAGTGCGCAGACGGAACAACATCGTCCATAGGTTGCAACCCTGTCTCACTGTCTTCTCAACTACAGCTTCCCTTTCATATTCCTTCGACACTCATAACTGCAGCCTGGTTTCTGTACAAGGTAAACTTTCGCTCCCTGTAGTTTATCCCTCTCACTTTCAGAATTTTAAAGAGTGTTCAAATGGTTCAAATGGCTCTGAGCACTATGGGACTTAACATCTGATGTCATCAGTACCCTAGAAATTAGAATTACTTAAACCTAACTAACCTAAGAACATTACACACATCCATTCCCGAGGCACGATTCGAACCTGCGACCGTAGCGGTCGCGCGGTTCCAGACTGAAGCGCCTAGAACGGCTCGGCCACACCGACCGGCTTTAAAGAGTGTATTCCAGCCACCATCTTCATAAGCTTTTGTGAACGTACAAACGCTATAAATTTAGGTTAGCCTTTCTTTAACCTAGCTTCTAAAATAACTCGTAAGATTAGTATTGCCTCTTGTATTTCTCCGGGACCCAAACTGTTCACCCGCCGAGGAGGCCTGTACTACTTTTCCTATTCTTCAGTAAGTCACTTGCGTCACAATTTTGCAAGCCTGATTTATTAAATAGCACTTATCTTTTTGAAATTGGAGCTATTACATTATTCTTCAGTTCCGAAAGTGTTTCGCCTGTCTCATATACTCTGAATATCACGTGTAACAGTTTTCTGATTTCTTGCTCTCCCAAGGATCTCAGCAATTCTAGGGCAATGTGCTCTACTTGAGGGGCCGTGATTTACATTAGATTTTTCAGAGCTCTGTCAAATGCTTCTCGCAGTATCATATCTACCATCTCGTCTTCATTTACTTCATCACTCTTTTGATATTAGAGGAAAACACTTTTTTTGTAAAATGAGGACAAGACAATAGCAAAAATAAAGGCTGTCTGTTGGAATTACACAACCTTCCATTTCTGTCAAATCCAAATCAGCAACAGGATGGAATTCAATACCGTGTTGTTCCACCCATGACATTGTAGCATGCTTGGATCCTGCTTGGCACGTTTTCCACAAGGTGATCGACCAGTTGCTGGTGAAAAATGTTTCATAGCTGCTCTAAATTCTGACCATTGCTTTTTCGCAATGTCCTTTTACGTAAGTAACCTTTGTACGTCATGACAATTGTCGTCTTGGTTAATGTGTTTTCTCGAATACTTAATTTTCTATGTATTATTTTACAGGGTTTATCAAAATTTCACTCTGATGAAGACACCTTTTTTTTTTTTTTTGTTCCTCACGATCGTGAACGATTTAGGAGACAACCTGAGCAGTCGTCTTAGGTTGCTTGCCGATGATGCTGTCGTTTATCGTCTAGTAAAGTCATCAGAAGATCAAAACTAATTGAAAAACAGTTTAGATAAGATACCTGTATGGTGCGAAAATTGAAACATGCGATGTCATCCGGGTGAGTGCTAAAAGAAATTCGTTATACTTCTGTTACACGATACAGCAGTCAACTCTAAAGGCTCTGAATTCAACTAAATATCTAGGAATTACAATTACGAACAACTTAAATTGTGTGGAACGTGGGAACGTTTTACTGGCAGAACACGTACATGATGCAACAGATCCACTGAAGAGATTGCCTGCACAATGGTTATCCGTCTTCTTCTGGAGCACTGCTGCGCAGTGTGGGAACCTTATCTTATAGAATTAACGGAGAACATCGAGAAAGTTCAAAGAAGGGCAGCACGTCTTGTGTTACCGAGAAAGAGGGGAGGGAGTGTCACGGACATGATACAAGTTTTGGGGTGAAAATCGTTAAAACGAAGGCGTTTTCTCTTGCGACGGGATCTTCTCACGAAATTTCCGTCACCAATTTTCTTCTCGGAATGCGAAAATACTTTGTTGATGCTGACCTACAGAGGGAGAAACGATCATCATAATAAAGGGAAATTAGAGCTCTCACGGAAAAATCTAGGATTTCGTTTTTTCCGCGCTCTCTTCGAGAGTAAAGCGCAGTCGTCTTTCGCATTTCCCACGACATTTTTTATGTGTTCTTCCCAATTTAAGCTGTTCGTAGCTGTAATTCCTAGATATTTAGTTGAATTTACAGCCTTTAGATTTGATTGATTTATCGTGTAACTGAAGTACAACGAATTTCTTTTGGCACCCACCAGGATGACTTCGCACTTTTAATTGTGTAGGGTCAGTTGCCAATTTTCGCACCATACCGATCACTTACCTAAATCGTTTTTCAATTTGTTTTGATCACCTGACGAAGCTGCTGCACGATAAACGACAGCTTCATCTGCAAACAACCTAAGACGGCTGCTCATATCGCCTCCTAAATCATTTATAAAGATGAGTAACAGTAAAGGGCCTGTAACATTATTTAGGGTAACGCCAGAAATCACTTCTGTTTTACTCGACGACTTTCCGCCAGTTATCTCTCTGACAGGAAATCACGAATTCAGTCGCATAACTCAGACGATATTCCATAAGCACCCAATTTGATTACAATCCGCTTGTGAAGTACGGTGTCAAAAGCCTTCTGGAAATCTAGACTCACGGAATCAACTGGAATAATATAGAATTAGTGTGAAGGTGGTTCGATGAACCCACTGCCAGGTTCGTAAGTGTGATTTGCAGGGTAGCCATGTAGACGTAGATGAAACATTCTACAGTGACAGTACGAAAAAACTAATCTATGGTTGGGAGAAATGTGTTCGTCACCAGTTTCCAAAATACATACGTAGACATGCAAATAAAGGTGTAGAATATTAATAACGTTAATTTCATTTAAAAAGCGTTAAGAATTTTCGCATAAAAATGTCGGTCGCATTACTTCTTATCTAGACAGCAAAAGTGGGAGTGATATCTAATTATATTTGAAGGAAGCAGGGCAGAGGAAAGTAAGAAAGTATCATCTCCCACCTTTTTTTTATAAAAAGCTCCATTCGTGCCTCTATATTTAGTGTATTTACTGTCTAATTTATACCCTAGAGGAATATAAGATGAACGTTAACAAAAGGAACACAAGGATAATGGAGTGTAGCCTATTTAAATCAGTCGATACTGAAGTAATTAGATCAGGGAATGTGACGCTAAAAGTAACAGACAAGCTTTGCTATTCGGGCAGTAAAATAACACACTGGGGGCAGAAGTAGATAGCATATAAAACGTAGAATGTCAATGGCAAGAAAAGCATTTTTGAATATGAATTACGTGTTAGCCTTTTCCGATGGTATGTAGCTATGTATGGAAGTGGAACATGGACGATAAAGAGATTAGACAAGAGGTGAATAGAAGCATTCATAATGTGGTGCTATAGAAGAATGTTGAAAATTAGATGGATGGATCACGTTGATAGAACACATTCTGGGACATAAAAGGATCACCAAGAGAAGCGTGGGGAGGGGGATGGGGGAACAAAAATTGCAGAGGGAGGCCGAGAGACGAATAGAGTAAGCAGATTCAAATGGATGTAGGTTGCAGTAGTTATTAGGAAATGGAGAGGGCTGGAAAGGACATAGCAGCGTGGACAGCTACATCAGACAAGTTTTCGGACTGAAGACCACAACAACAACAACGTTTATTCATTTATTTAGGCTTTGGCTGATGCATTGCAGAATATATTTGCCATTACTGATTTAGTAGACACTGTTTGCATGTGCATTTTAAAACAGTTTGGACATTCAATTTTTTAATATACAGGTATAAAGGTAACGCTAAACTACATCAACTCAGGAAACTGCAGAGATGTCAGGAGGCAGGAGCTTCACTCTCCGCTCGTCTTTACACAAGTAGTTTAGCGCTGGATAACCACTTTTCCACGGATTTAGCCAAAATGTCGCACATGATCGGAAGCAGGTGCCGAAGCATTGTTCTTATACTCGTGGACAGAGGTGCTCCCTCTTCGATTAATGGCGCAAGTTTCCCAGTATTGTCTTACACCTAACCGTTGAACCAAGCACTGTATTAATTGGCATTTCCATTTCATTTAAACTCTTCAACACATCCAAAACTCAAGCAGTAATTGCTGAACATCCTAAGATCATTAGCCCGAAATATCTGGAATTCCTACCAGCTTTAACACTAAATGAGACAATTACCAACTTTTCTCCTTCGGCAAAGAATCTAGGAGTAATAACAGGGAATGTCTGTGCTAGTCTGCTCTTTACTCGTATGTTGTCGTTGCTACCTCCGTAACGTGTTGCTTCGGTTCCAAAGAAGAATTCGTTCACTTTATCGTCTTCAATTTTTATGTTAAGAGCGCTAATCTCACTTCTACTACTCCTCATTATTTTCATCTTTTTCGGTTTACTCTCAATCAACAGTTTCTGCTCAGCAGACCAATCACCCAGTTAAAAATGTCCTGCAATTTTTCCCGGATTTCACTAAGCACAGCTATGTCATCAGCGAAGTGCGGCTCCCCCAGTCGGAGGTTCGAGTCCTCCCTCGGGCATGGGTGTGTGGGTCGTCCTTAGCGTAAGTTAGTTTAAGTTCGATTACGTAGTGTGTAAGCTTAGGGACCGATGACCTCAGCAGTATCTTATCATTCATATCCTTCCATTATTTGTTTTAATCCCACCGATTCTTTTTTTTTTTCTTCGACGAACAGGTTGCGCACTAGGAGCGAAAGACTAAATTCCTGTTTTAAAATTTTGTTCTTGGTTGTCATTCTGATTTTTCCGTTTTGGTACTTGCACATACTGTATATTACCTATCTTTACTTATAATTTACACCTGTTTTCCTCAAAATTTAGAACATCTTGCACCATTTTACGTTGTCGAACGCTTTTTCTATGTCGGCAAATTCTTTGAATGTTTCTTCAGTTTTCTTGTCTTGCTTCAGTTATCAAGAGCCACTCTCGTGCCTTCACCCTTTCTAACGGCAAACTGATCGTCATTCAAAATATGCCGTTTTTTCATTACTCTCTAGCAAAACAAGTGTAAACACAGTCGTGTCCGCCTACCGGAGGTTTACAGCATCGGAAAGTTCATATAAATTGAGGATAGTACCCGGAGTTTACAGGAAACAGCAGATCGATTTCCACCTAATATTCCGTCGTAAACACGCAGTGATGAAATTGCTCCCATCTCTACGTTGGAGTGTACCATGTTCAGTGTCGAGTAAACACTCGCGAGATAATCAATTACTGTTCGGGTTTATTACTATTCCCGTCAATGGATTCACGTCAATCACAGGCGCCACTCGTGTATCGGTTTCTGGAATACCTCACATCCGTCACGCAGACGCGAATGTTATGCAAATGTAGAGTGAATGACAGTAAAACGTCGAACACACGAAGTTACATACGCCAGTCGTTTCAGAACACACCAACGGACTGAAACCATGAGTTAAGGGGGTAGCTCTCTTTGAACTCATGAAGAATAAGTGATATGCATGACCATCTCCAAACAAAATAAAAAGCAATGCTAAATCTGATGATATACTTTTATACCTTGCACTTTTCTATTTAAGAAATCATTTTTGTGTCCACATTGGACTTTGCCTGTAACCATTGCACTGGGTGAAAGAACCTCTTGTAGCAGGAACATTGGTCATAGGCGGAAATTAACGAAGGACTCCTAATGGTCCTGCGAAAAAATAAATTTTTATAAATCATTTTCAACACATTTTCTTTCAGCACACACATAATAATGGAAAAATATTAAGTTATAACAACGATGTCATCTTCTTCTCTCACAAAACCGAGACATACGCGTGCACCGAAAACTAAATTTTTAAGATATTGCAAATTAGCTACGTACGCTGATAGAGAATTCAATTCAGAATGCGGGCATCAAATTCGGCTCAAAATCGCTTGTACCGTTATAAAGTTATGTTTCCCACCAATCTGAAAAATGGAGTATCGAGAAAAAACAACAACAATCCTTTCGGATCCAAGAGGTGGTCCTCCTCCATCTCCTTCGTGGCCATGGTGGCCCTGCTGGCCTCTTTGGCAGCTTCTGTCATCCAGTGCTCTGCTCGCCCGATACGCTTTAAGTCAGCTCTCGTGGAGAAGTTGTAACAGGCTGGTCAGATCTGAAGTTCGAGCAGGTTCATTGTTTCCATAACGCCTGTAAGGCCTTGTAACTCGATAACGGAGTTCCTGGAGAACTTGGGACGAACACTACAATAAAGCAGACATCCCAGAGAACATTTTAAGGAAAAAAATCACTTTTACAACTTTCGGATGAGGACTATCTCCTTAACTTTCATTGGCGTGGTACTGAAAGTGATTAAGCTGATTGGTTTGTTATTTTCTAATCTTTATTTTTATTTAGTTGTTTGTCCTTTGCGTGAACTTGTTTAACCATGAAGTACAGCATGTTTCTACACACATCAAAAAAAGTTTTTCATCACCCCGGTTCCCAGAAATCCTGCGGATATTGTATCACAGACACAGTCCCTTTGACTGTTCAGAGATGTCACTAAACCCACCCAACGATGTAAACAACCATGCATGAGCAAAGCCTATTAGACAGAGGGGGTCCGACAGCCGATCAGTTCCAGTCATTCCACCAGGAAGGAGGTACACGGCTCGTGTTGTCTGTAGTTCAACCATGCCTAGACGGTCAATACCGCGGTTCGATCGCGTTCGCATTATTACTTTGTGCGAGGAATGGCTCTCAACAAGGGAAGTGTCCAGGTGTCTCGGAGTGAACCAAAGCGATGTTGTTCGGACATTGAGGAGATACAGTGAGACAGAAACTGTCGATGACATGCATCGCTCAGGCCGCCCAAGGGCTACTACTGCAGTGGATGACCGCTACCTATGGATTATGGCCCGGAGGAACCCTGACAGCAACGCTACCATGCTGAATAGTGCTTTTCGTGCAGCCACAGGACGTCGTATTATGACAAACTGTGTGCAATAGGTTGTGTGATGCGCACCTTCACTCCCGACGTCCATGGCGAGGTCCATCTCTGCCACCACGACACCATGCAGCGCGGTACAGATGGGCCCAACAACATGCCGAATGGACCGCTCAGGATTGGCATCACGTTCTCTTCACCTATGAGTGTTGCATTATGCCTTCAACCAGGCAATCGTTGGAGACGTGTTTGGAGGCAACCCGGTCAGGCTGAACGCCTTAGACACTGTCCAGCGAGTGCAGCAAGGTGAAGGTTCCCTGCTGTTTCGGGAAGGCATTATGTGGGGCCGACGTACGCCACTAATAGTCATGGAAGACGCCATTACGGCTGTACAATACGTGAATGCCATACTCCGACCGATAGTGCAGCCATATCGGCAGGATATTGGCGAGGCATTCGTCTTCATGGACGACAATTCGCGCCCCCATCGTGCAAATCTTGTGAATGACTTCCTTCAGTGTAGAACATACATGATGCTTACAACCAGTTACTAGAATAAATGCCCAGCCCGTCCTATAACTTCGTAAAGTAATGCGTGCTACTACAAGCCAAGAACTATGAAAGTGCCGTATCCTATTGGTCCAACAGAACCCTTAGGCTCATCACAATGAAAGTGATATACAGACACAGGCACATGTACACAAATGTACGATGGTAAACAGTAGTTCTAGCCCAGATGAGCATACATTTACTCTCTCTTAAGCCATTTTATGTATGATATGAGCCTGTTATGTGACATAAACAAAGTTATTTTTGTCATATACGCTCAGGAATATCTCCTAGGAACTTTGGTGACTGTCTACTCTTTCTGAAGCGAGTGGTAATTGTAGTATCAATATAAGATTGATTTTACCACTGCTTTTGCAATTCCTTCTCAGAGCACATAGTTAACTGAGTCTGACAGCTCACGTACATAATAACTGCAATAGGCTTATCCATCTGAGGCGGCTGTCGCTGTATCTCTCGAACTTCATCGAAGTCTGGCTCGCTTACAACTGAGTGCCTCTATATAGGGAGCTCGAGGCTGTTAGCTTATGGATGAGATGTGACTTCGTCGCTTTTTACTTGTAATTCGCAATCGGTGAGCGTGAAGGTTTCTCAATGTGTATGACCTCTTGATGAGCTGACGAAAGCGGCTTGTCGTGTGCGCCTCTACCTATGCTACAAGACGTACAGCTAATATTCACCCTTGGATGAATTTATCCTTTATTGTATGATTATATGATAGCGGAACAAACACTGGTAGCAGTTACTTCTGTAAAATATCTGGGAGTATGCGTACGGAACGATTTGAAGTGGAATGATCATATAAAATTAATTGTTGGTAAGGCGAGTGCCAGTCCTTAGAAAATGTAGTCCATCAAAAAAGGAGGTGGCTTACAAAACACTCGTTCGACCTGTACTTGAGTATTGCTCATCAGTGTGGGATCCGTACCAGATCGGGTTGACAGAGGAGATCCAAAAAAGAGCGGCGCATTTCGTCACAGGGTTATTTGGTAAGCGTGATAGCGTTACTGAGATGTTTAGCAAACTCAAGTGGCAGACTCTGCAAGAGAGGCGCTCTGCATCGCGGTGTAGCTTGCTGTCCAGGTTTCGAAAGGATGCGTTTCTGGATGAGGTATCGTATATATTGCTTCCCCCTACTTATACCTCCCTAGGAGATCACGAATTTAAAATTAGAGAGATTCGAGAGCGCACGGAGGCTTTCCGGCAGTCGTTCTTTCCGCGAACCATACGGGACTGGAATAGGAAAGGGAGGTAATAACAGTGGCACGTAAAGTGCCCTCCGCCACACACCGTTGGGTGGCTTGCGGAGTATTAATGTAGATGTAGATGTAGATTCGTTCATTACATATCAAAGAGAAATTTTACAATTACAGAATACACAGAGAGCAGTTTGTTGCAAGCATCGTTAACTATCGTATTCTTGTTCTTCTTCTTCGCGGATGGATCACTTAGGACCACGCGAAATCTACATTTGTTGGCCTTCCTTTTCTCCCAGTATTCCTTCATAAACAACGAATGGGCTAGCTTTCGTTGCGTGGACCACGTATGTCCGTTAGTTTTTCTCTCTTCTTCCTCAAAACCCCGTGTGTTTGTGATTTTCCTGATTTCATTTCTATCATGTAGACTTGGAGACTCTAATTCTCTCAGGTCTTTTTCCGTCTGTTTGTACCAGTTCAGTCTTGTAGTTTTGGTCTTTAAAAATGAGTGGAATTTGTGCGTTAACCTGTTTGAGTCCATTCTTTCTAAATGCCCCATGAATTGGATTCTTCTCGTGCGCATTGTGTCTGTTATTATCGTATTATTTATCATATTAAAATTTTATTTCCGCACTGTCAGTTACATGAAACCAATAGTTTTACACATTTTTTTTTCTCTTACAAACAGATCTCAACAACAACCGTTCCGATCCTTCGTGCCGGAGGACAGTGTCCTAAATTGCTTTTTTTCTGGATTTCTCTTCAAAGGAAGCTCCAATGGCGAACTGTAGAGGAAGCACGCCAGAGGGCAAACGCAGTGTAAACACTGTGTTTTTTGCATCTGCTCTTGAATTCCCGGAGTGTAATATGCGCCCCAGAGGCCGTGCGGACCACGCGCACACAAACGCAGAACAAGGTGAGCCCCGGGGCTGCGTGCGAGTTAGCTCTCACCAGAATACGCCGGTGATGTCCGCGATGGCTTTGTTTCCGTATGACGCGCTGCGCTGGCGCTGAAATGTCATGAGGGCACGGGCTATGGCGTCGCTAGCGCACAGAAGAACGTGACGCCCAGCTGCTGAAGTGGTTACGCGCCTACTGGCATACCGATTTTACTGATGTGATTAATGAGGAGAACCCACCAAGTGCCATAACCCGATTTCTCAGAAACTTCAGTCACTGGAAGAGGAGTCTCAATAAGCCAACAAGTGTCTCCGCTATTCGACCGTAAATGAGGAAACGAATGTCAAAGTTTCCGAAAAACTGCATATGCCTTCTAGCACGTGATGATATTAGCCGAAATTGTGGCACAGCGGCTAGCATCACTGCCAGTCGCTTTTGCGCCCCATTTTGGAAACTCGAGTATTGTTTCCATTTATTTTAATTTTTTCGTTTATCATCCCATATCCCCTGAGTACTGTTACACTAAAGTTTCTTATGACGTTATAGGATACAAGGTACTCATATTAATAGCTGAGCCACAACCGGGTTCCACTATAAGTGTCACACATTTATTATACAGGGTGGTCCAGTGATAGTGACCGTGCCAAATATCTCATGAAAAAATCATTAAACGAAAAAACTACAAACAACGAAACTTGTCTAGCTTGAAGGGAGAAACCAGATGGCGCTATGGCTGGCCCGCTAGATGGCGCTGCCATAGGCCAAACGGATATCAACTGCGTTTTTTTTAAATAGCAACCCCCATTTTTTATTACATATTCGTGTAGTACATAATATGAATGTTTTACTTGGACCACTTTTTCGATTTGTGATAGATGGCGCTGTAATAGTCACAAACGTACAAGTACGTGGTATCACGTAACATTCCACCAGTGCGGACGGTATTTGCTTCGTGATGCATTCATTACCCGTGTTAAAATGGACCGTTTACCAATTGCGGAAAAGGTCGATATCGTGTTGATGTATGGCTATTGTGATCAAAATGCCCAACGGGCGTGTGGTATGTGGGCTGCTCGGTATCCTGGACGACATCATCCTAGTGTCCGGACCGTTCGCCGGATAGTTACGTTATTTAAGGAAACAGGAAGTGTTCAGCCACATGTGAAACGTCAACCACGACCTGAAACAAATGATGATGCCCAAGTAGGTGTTTTAGCTGCTGTCGCGGCTAATCCGCACATCAGTTGCAGACAAATTGAGCGAGAATCGGGAATCTCGAAAACGTCGTTGTTGAGAGCGCTACATCAACATCGATTGCACCCGTACCGTATTTCTATGCACCAGGAATTGCATGGCGACGACTTTGAACGTCGTGTACAGTTCTGCCACTGGGCACAGGAGGAATTACGGGACAATGACAGATTTTTTGCACGCATTCTATTTAGTGACGAAGCGTCACTCACCAACAGCGGTAACGTAAACCGGCATAATATGCACTACTGGGCAACGGAAAATCCACGATGGCTGCGACAAGTGCAACATCAGCGACCTTGGCAGGTTAATGTATGGTGCCGCATTATGGGAGGAAGGATAATTGGCCTCCATTTTATCGATGGCAATCTAAATGGTGCAATGTATGCTCATTTCCTACGTAATGTTCTACCGATGTTACTACAAGATGTTTCACTGCACGACAGAATGGCGATGTACTTCCAACATGATGGATGTCCGGCACATAGCTTGCGTGCCGTTGAAGCGGTATTGAATAGCATATTTCATGACAGGTGGATTGGTCGTCGAAGCACCATACCATGGCCCGCACGTTCACCGGATCTGACGTCCCCGGATTTCTTTCTGTGGGGAAAGTTGAAGGATATTTGCTATGTGATCCACCGACAACGCCTGACAACATGCGTCAGCGCATTATCAATGCATGTGCGAACATTACGGAAGGCGAACTACTCGCTGTTGAGAGTAATGTCGTTACACGTATTGCCAGATGCATTGAGGTTGACGGCCATCATTTTGAGCATTTATTGCATTAATGTGGTATTTACAGGTAATCACGCTGTAACAGCATGCGTTCTCAGAAACGATAAGTTCACAAAGATACATGTATCACATTGCAACAACCGAAATAAAATGTTCAAACGTACTTACGTTCTGTATTTTAATTTTAAAAACCTTTTACCAACTGTTCGTCTAAAATTGTGAGCCATATGTTTGTGATTATTACAGCGCCATCTATCACAAAGCGAAAAAAGCGGTCCAACTAAAACATTCATATTTCTTTACGTACCATACGAATATGTAATTAAAAATGGGGGTTCCTATTTCAAAAAACGCAGTTGATATCCGTTTGACCTACAGCAGCGCCATCCAGCGGGCCAACCATAGCGCCATCTGGTTTCCCCCTTCAAGCTAGACAAGTTTCGTACTTTGTAGTTTTATCGTTTGACGCTTATTTCGTGAGATATTTGGCCCGGTCACGATCAATGGACCACCCTGTATAATATGTGTGTGTATGGTATTTTCAAGGGCTAAAATCTTTTTTTTTTAACTGTCATACTCTTATTTTCATTCTTATATCAATTCTTACATAATTCTTATTTTTATGTTAGTTCTTCAGGAAGTTTTGGTGCATTCTCCTGGATGATACGGATCGTAGACGCATTCTAAACATAGAAATTCCGAACACTACGAGCATCGCCCGAAGGTACGTTTGCCACACTGACATTTCTTCGTATGAATCTCGCACGGGAAAGAAACGTCGTTAACACAGCTGAAGATTTCATGTGTTAGATATAATTTCGCGGCAAACCACGCATAAAGGACAACTTTACCAAAAACTTGCGCTTGCAGTTCATTACATATCCAGATAAACTACAGGAATTTCAACGAAAACATTTTCAAATAATTGTCTCATTCATTTATTGTTTTACTTTAATTCATTCGCCAGATCTACCATTAGTAGACAGATAAGGATAACATTATTTCAATATGCACTGGAAAATGTTTGTGTAGTGATCATCTACTGACATAGGTAGATACAGGAAAAATAAGAATAATAGGGTTTCGAAAACAGGACACAGAAGTGTGAAGCCGCAACGCCAGCCACTGTCTCACTGGTTCGATTGAACTACTTACTTGCTAAAATGCCCATAAAGTACCTTGAAAACTTTTATCGTGGTTTTTTTTCTGAAATGGTCGAGTATTCACGGATCAGCCGAGACACATTTTCGCTTATTTGAACGACCCTTCCATTGAGCGAAGTTTTGAGAAATCGGGTTAGGACACTTGCCGTGTTCTCCTCGTAAGTATCACCCCTTCCGTTCGATATCTATGGCATCGGCCTTGACCCCAAATATTCGATAATGTCATAGCATTACAAAATGTGTCAGAGTATCGGTATCAGAAGTTTCGAGAGGTGTAATAGTTTAATAAGAATTAACACGATTGCATTTTCTAAACTCAGTGGGACAAGATATTAATCTCCCGCGCGAAAGAAGACACTGTCTGTTTGGAGCGCTTCACATTGTATAGAATTAGTACCAAACAGCCCTGTGTCCCTCCACGGCTGACGTAAGTCAAGGTAGTGATGATGGGGTGTGAATGTCTCACTTGCATGTTTGGAACCAACACAGTAACATAGATCGACGTGAACATATGACAGTGTGCCGAGAAAGAGCTATCCTGTTTGGATGTTTCCATGGCCACACCGTAAATCAAGTTACCCGACATTGTTCCAAAGCAGACTTTTCAACTTGACTACAAGGAATCTCGTATCACTGGCAACCATTTAACAGGCGCAGAAACAGTGGTCGCACAAAATCCTAGCCGAGATGGAACCGAGACGAGTGTAATTCCTTGTCAGTAACAATAGGTTTAGAAACAGAAAAGAATTTGTACTGTAAATGAATGCAGTCCCTCTCGACCACCTTCCGAGAAAACAATACGGAAGGGAACTGAATGCAATAGACATTTGGATTCGGGTACCTCACAAAAGGCCATTATTGGCAGCGGCATACACTAGCGCACGTTTGGAGTGTATTAGGCAATACAGAAACCGGACAGAACATGACTGGAGCTGTAGAATGTGGTCTGACGAGTCAAATGATCAAATTATGCAAGGCGTCTTTCCAGCCATAGTTGCATCACTCCACCTCGCACTAACTTTCAATTTTCTTCCCTTCCCCTTCCTCCCACTCAATGACTTTTAGTAGCTACCTGTGGTTTCACAAGGATCTACAGTTTCATGCATCGCCAGCATCTCCATTATACACACTACAGCAGGATGAACATTATAGTCAGTGATTACTAAATGGAACTGCATGGTTCCGGAGACATTTTCAAGTCTCAAACATCTGTGATGTACACGACTGCATACTGAGCCATAGTTCGGAGTTTGGCCACGGTAGCGCCACAATCGGGTGAGTAATGCAATTGTGAAGAGTCCCCTAACGAGATTTTAATACCATTCCGCCTCCCTCCTTCAAAAATTGTGGCTGGAAGGATACTTTTGTACAAACATAGCTTAATTTGACGTAACGAAAGAATTGGTGCATATTTTTTAACGATTTAATGCGTCTTTCTCGGATAATTCTAAATAAACCACAGTTATTCCCCAATTTTACTTTTTTCTCGATATCAGCGATCTCTGTCAATGGTTTAAAAATAATGTTTCAGACAAAACTTGATTACTTTTTTTGTGGAGAATCAGTATCAGCAATAAAAAATGTGTGTTTTCATTTAAGATTTAAAAGTTGCCCCCCCCTCCACCCAACGGTGCGGGGGCTGGAGGTCACGTGCAGTACCATTTGATGTCTCCCTTTGAGCTTACGACTTTGTCTTACCCACTATTTTTACTCGATGTATAGTTTTCAAGATAATCTCATCCAGATGTTTCGATGGACCACCCTATATATATATATATATATATATATATATATATATATATATATATATATATATATATTAGGGTGGTACATTTGAATATACAGGATGATCCATTGATCGTGACCGGGCCAAATAGAAATAAGCGTCAAACAAAAAAACTGCAAAGAACGTAACTTGTATAGCTTGAAGGGGAAACCAGATGGCGCTATGGTTGGCCCGCTAGATGGAGCTGCCATAGGTCAAACGGATATCAACTGCGTTTTTTTTAGAAGGAACCCCCATTTTATTACATATTCGTTTAGTACGTAAAGAAATATGAATGTTTTAGTTGGACCACTTTTTTCGCTTTGTGATAGATGTTCAGTAATGCAGATCTTCTAAAACGGTAACAGTGAGAACGTCCTTTTTCAGAATTCGCTCTTTGTACACGTTACTTTCTGTTCCTTTCGCTCTACTTGTAAATGTATTTATCACGTTCATGGATTTCTCGTTGGTTGTCTCGTTTGCCCAGTTTTACATACCTGTATTCTTGGAGCAGTGGTTCGTGTAATTCATGAGACGAACCAATTCTCCAAGAACGATATAATGATGTTTCACGTGACTTGACACAGCAGCAGTGTTGCCTAGGAAGAAAAATGGAGGCTGAGAGTGAAAGCCAAACACATACAGACAAAAACTGAGATGGATGAGGCCTGGGCATTGACGCGTTGCAGCAATGTTGCTGGCAACAATATTTCGGACACACATTACCGTAAAATAAGCCCTTCAGTTCTCTTACCTGCCGGGCGGCGATTGGACGGAGAGATTAGAGGACCTTTCCTCGACATTTTCTGGGTGCGAATTTCACTGGGTGCGGACTTCAAGACACCGCTGATCGCATCAGTGACAACAGCCGCACTGATGTAATGTAGCAGCTATGAATGAGATTCACTTGCAAAGCTGCCAACAAGAGGGGCCCTAGATCATTATCTGGCATAATTTCAAACCTGGTTAGGTTGATCCAGCAAGAACATTGCAAGTGTACACTCATTTCTTTTCTGTATCTAGAAGGCTACCATAAACTCTTCTTAAGCAAAAACCCACAGAAAGAATGAACTCTTTTGTATGATAATCAGATCCATCAGACACAACCTCGCCCAAACTGTGCGCTGTAAGTTCTCCAAGAGCTACTGGAAACAATGCTCTCTCTGTCATACAAAACGGAATATGTTGTACAACCTGTTTTGTTTTCTTCTTTAATGAGATCTCCTTCCAGAGTCGCTGGAGTTTTTAGAGATTATACGAGTGGCTGTCAGTTTCCGCAACTGTCTGTAGATGATAAAGTTTCTTCAACAAAAATCTTCTCTCTTCATTTCTAATTACCATCTGTTCCTGCATCTGGGAGACTTGGTCGCACAAGGCAGCATTTTCAAACACTAAATCTTTGATTACTCTTTTAAGAGCATTTTACTTCGTCTTATATTTCAATTTTTTATATTATGTGGCTCATTCGCTTTCGGTAAAGTTTTTCGTTTGTTTGTGCCAAAGTGGTGCTCCATTTCAGACGCCTCCCTCATCTTGAACAACCACGTCAGACAACATTTACATTGGGTAGCTCAGATGGTAGAGCAGTTGTCCGCGTAAGGCAAGGTCCCGAGTTCGAGTCTCGGTCCGGCACACAGTTTTAACCTGCCAGGAAAGTTTCATAACAGCGCACACTCCGCTGCAGAGTGAAAATCTCATTCCGGAAACATTTATATTTTTCGACAATTCGGCTACGGGGGCGAATTGAAATAACAGCTCCAAGCAGAATGTCATCTCCTGACGAAGAAGATGGTGATTATCTTCGAAAGCTAGAGTTTAACTCAGGTTTGGCGCAGTATGTACACCGAATATGTTTTGGGCACGTATCTGGTTTTTGGTTCAAAATGGTTCAAATGGCTCTGATCACTATGGGACTTAACATCTGTGGTCATCGGTCCCCTAGAACTTAGAACTACTTAAACCTAACTAACCTAAGGACATCACACACATCCATGCTAGAGGCAGGATTCGAACCTGCGACCGTAGCGGTCACGCGGTTCCAGACTGAAGCGCCTAGAACCCCACGGCCACACCGGCCGGCTCTGGTTTTTGGAACTTGTATTTGACTGTCAGCTTCTGCAACTGTCTGTAGATCATAAAGTTTCTTCAACAACACATCTTCTTTCTTCCTTTATAATTACGTTCTTTTCCCGCATCTGGAAACCTTGGTCGCATAAGGCATGATTTTCAAACACTACATCTTTGATTACCCTCTTAATAGCATTATACTTCTTTCTGAATTTCAAATTTTTGTATCATTTTTCTCATTCGCGTTCAAAAAATGGTTCAAATGGCTCTGAGCACTATGGGACTCAACTGCTGAGGTCATTAGTCCCCTAGAACTTAGAACTAGTTAAACCTAACTAACCTAAGGACATCACAAACATCCATGCCCGAGGCAGGATTCGAACCTGCGACCGTAGCGGTCTTGCGGTTCCAGACTGCAGCGCCTTTAACCGCACGGCCACTTCGGCCGGCGCCATTCGCGTTCGGCAAAGTTTTCCGTTTATTTGCGCCAATGTGATACTCCATTTCAGAAGTCTGCCACACCTTAAACAATGGCGTCAATGTTTACATTTTTCAACAACTCAGCTACGGGGGCGAATTAAAATAATAACTCCCGGCAAACAGTCATCTACTAACGGAGAAGATGGTGAACATTTTCGGAAGCTGAAGTTTAACTCAGGTTATGTTTCAAATGGCTCTGAACACTATGGGACTTATCTTCTGAGGTCATCAGTCCCCTAGAACTTAGAACTACTTAAACCTAACTAACCTAAAGACATCACACACATCCATGCCTGAGGCAGGATTCGAATCTGCGACCGAAGCGGTCACGCGGTTCCGGACTGAAGCGCCTAGAACCGCTCGGCCACCCCGGCTGGCTTAACTCAGGTTAGGCGCAGTATCTGATCTTCCGTGCAAAGCAATTTTTTTTCTTGTTTTCGTCATGGCGTCAGGGAGACGCCCTGTTAATTACATTAAGATCTGTAGCATCTGACTGGGCGAAGGAGACAGCTCCCGTAAGGAGGCACTAGGATCGACGCAGCTACGTGTAAGCCACGGATCCCAGCCTTACCGGACGCAGACCCCCCGATCTGATATCTGCACAAAGAGCTGGGCCGGTAGCTCTGACGCCCGACACGAGATAAGCAATTTCATTTTCGCTGCAGACCACCGCCTGGGCCGCAAACGGCCGCAGGTAAAGCCCGTGAGCGGGGAACGAGCCAACACGTGCACCAGCGCCCCGCCGCGTTGCCTAGCAACGGCCGGCACGCAAAAAATTAACGCGCCGCTCCGGCGCGCAACAACCGCTGTTCGGCGGCACTCGAGCCGCTTCCGGGCTGTAGTTACGGTTAATTAAATCAGGACACGAGTAGCAGGCGCGCCGACAATAAAAGAGGACAGCACCATCGCCGAATGGCGGTTCGCCGCAGCTTTAGCGGCAATCTGCGCTGCCCCGCAGCTGTTTATATTTAGCTGTGGGTCAGGGCGGAGCCCCACGCAGCTCGCGTTAGCTCCGGCGACGATTGTGGCCACTGTTGGGGATGACCAGCTTCGTTAGCGTCCACTCCCGACTGGCCTCTCCCCCTCCTTTTTTTTTAACTCTTCCCTGACTCTCTCGTTTTTACGGAAGGAATTTCCGTAAAAGCACACAAATTCTATAACACCACTCTAATGTACCGACATTTTCCCTCTACACGCAACGAGAGCTATTCGATGCAAAACAAAGAAGGACGTTGTTGTATTCCCGGAACGCTCTTAGCGCCAAACATCAAACATACGAGGGTTGACTGAAAAGTAGTGACTCCACCTTCGTAATTCTTCAACAGTTGGCAGCATTGGTATGCGCCAGGTACTGGCTCGTTCCGTAGCGTCTTCTCTACAGCTCCAGTTGGCGGGAAGCCTTAGCATGGAATGGCTCTGTTGTTACAGTGTACAGTATAGAACCCTGTGCAGACGGTCGGTCAACGTCATTTAAGCAACGTACAGTCATTGAATTCCTGACAGCAGAAAGTGTCACTCCAAAGGAGATTCATCAGAGAATGAAAGCAGTTTATGGATAGGGTGTCCAGATGCAACTGTTTGAAAAGGTGGACAAACGGCTTCAAAAAGGAGGACAAAGGAAGAAAAAAATCAAACGGGTCGACTGCAGATGAGGATACCACACGTCAACTTTGGACAAGTCATGTGACTGCCGGGAATTACCGGTAAAACTAGTAGTTAATTGTTACTGATGGTCAGGTGGTGGTTAACTGAGCAATATAAAAAAAATTAAAAACACTGATTGTGATGACAGTGTGCCGTCAACTGTTTTGTTATGTCAACAATACGGAATTGTTTACAAAGCGAAAAACGTAAGACCATTCACCTCCCTTCATTCGACGCACCGCTACCGACAACTACAATTCAAGCAGCATGTAAACTGCACTGTTACCTTCCGAATGCAAATAACTTGAATGACTGTGAAACAATGAAATAAAACCATGACAGATAATCTGTCGAGATATTTCTTACCTTTGTTGGCCACTGAGACGTACGTTCCAGCTCCACGTATCTTACATTCCGCTTCAAATTCATTTCTCCCTTTCTTGAAATCCGGATATTTGCAGGAAAGGACATCAGAAAATGTATACTGTCGCTTAGGCATAGCCAAATATTTTACTTAATTCACTCGGTTAAATATTACACTCACAATTCACACGTGCACTACAGGACGCCAAGCCAATACAAAGGGAAAATACGAAACTAAAATTTTCAGTAATCGGTATTTGCATTCGCTTATAGTCTATCAACGATTACATCGACGATCCTGGTGCCACCTACTAACACCGCCTTCGTGCGTGTTTACCACGAAGGCTGTGCCGTTGGTGGGGAGGCTTGAGTGCCTCAGCGATACAGATGGCCGTACCGTAGGTGCAACCACAACGGAGGGGTATCTGTTGAGAGGCCAGACAAACTTGTGATTCCTGAAGAGGGGCAGCAGCCTTTACAGTAGTTGCAGGGGCTACAGTCTGGATGATTGACTGATGTGGCCTTGTAACATTAACCAAAACGGCCTTGCTGTGCTGGTACTGCGAACGGCTGAAAGCAAGGGGGAAACTACAGCTGTAATTTTTCCCGAGGACATGCAGCTTTACTGTATGATTAAATGATGATGGCGTCCTCTTGGGTAAAATATTCCGGAGGTAAAATAGTCCCCCATTCTGATCTCCGGGCGGGGACTACTCAAGAGGACGTCGTTATCAGGAGAAAGAAAACTGGCGTTCTACGGATCGGAGCATGGAATGTCAGATCCTTTAATCGGGCAGGTAGGTTAGAAAATTTAAAAAGGGAAATGGATAGGTTAAAGTTAGATATAGTGGGAATTAGTGAAGTTCGGTGGCAGGAGGAACAAGACTTTTGGTCAGGTGATTACAGGGTTATAAATACAAAATCAAATAGGGGTAATGCAGGAGTAGGTTTAATAATGAATAAAAAAATAGGAGTGCGGGTTAGCTACTACAAACAGCATAGTGAACGCATTATTGTGGCCCAGATAGACACAAAGCCCATGCCTACTACAGTAGTACAAGTTTATATGCCAACTAGCTCTGCAGATGATGAAGAAATTGATGAAATGTATGACGAGATAAAAGCAATTATTCAGGTAGTGAAGGGAGACGAAAATTTAATAGTCATGGGTGACTGGAATTCGTCAGTAGGAAAAGGGAGAGAAGGAAACATAGTAGGTGAATATGGATTGGGGGGAAGAAATGAAAGAGGAAGCCGCCTTGTAGAATTTTGCACAGAGCATAACTTAATCATAGCTAACACTTGGTTCAAGAATCATAAAAGAAGGTTGTATACCTGGAAGAATCCTGGAGATACTAAAAGGTATCAGATAGATTATATAATGGTAAGACAGAGATTTAGGAACCAGGTTTTAAATTGTAAGACATTTCCAGGGGCAGATGTGGATTCTGACCACAATCTATTGGTTATGAACTGCAGATTGAAACTCAAGAAACTGCAAAAAGTTGGGAATTTAAGGAGATGGGACCTGGATAAACTGAAAGAACCAGAGGTTGTAGATAGTTTCAGGGAGAGCATAAACGAACAATTGACAGTAATGGGGGAAAGAAATACAGTAGAAGAAGAATGGGTAGCTCTGAGGGATGAAGTAGTGAAGGCAGCAGAGGATCAAGTAGGTAAAGAGACGAGGGCTAATAGAAATCACTGGGTAACAGAAAAAATGTTGAATTTAATTGATGAAAGGAGAAAATATAAAAATTCAGGAAATGAAGCAGGCAGAAAGGACTACAAACGTCTCAAAAATGAGATCGACAGGAAGTGCAAAATGGCTAAGCAGGCATGGCTAGAGGACAAATGTAAGGATGTAGAGGCTTGTCTCACTTGGGGTAAGATAGATACTGCCTACAGGAAAATTAAAGAGACCTTTGGAGATAAGAGAACCACTTGTATGAACATCAAGAGCTCAGATGGAAACCCAGTTCTAAGCAAAGAAGGGAAAGCAGAAAGGTGGAAGGAGTATATAGAGGGTTTATACAAGGGCGATGTACTTGAGGACAATATTATGGAAATGGAAGAGGATGTAGATGAAGATGAAATGGGAGATAAGATACTGCGTGAAGAGTTTGACATAGCACTGAAAGACCTGAGTCGAAACAAGGCCCCGGGAGTAGACAACATTCCATTAGAACTACTGATGGCCTTGGGAGAGCCAGTCATGACAAACCTCTACCATCTGGTGAGCAAGATGTATGAGACAGGCGAAATACCCACAGACTTCAAGACGAATATAATAAGTCCAATCCCAAAGAAAGCAGGTGTTGACAGATGTGAAAATTACCGAACTATCAGTTTAATAAGTCACAGCTGCAAAATACTAACGCGAATTCTTTACAGACGAATGGAAAAACTGGTAGAAGCGGACCTCGGGGAAGATCAGTTTGGATTCCGTAGAAATGTTGGAACACGTGAGGCAATATTAACCTTACGACTTATCTTAGAAGAAAGATTAAGAAAAGGCAAACCTACGTTTCTAGCATTTGTAGACTTAGAGAAAGCTTTTGACAACGTTAACTGGAATACTCTCTTTCAAATTCTGAAGGTGGCAGGGGTAAAATACAGGGAGCGAAAGGCTATTTACAATTTGTACAGAAACCAAATGGCAGTTATAAGAGTCGAGGGACATGAAAGGGAAGCAGCGGTTGGGAAGGGAGTAAGACAGGGTTGTAGCCTCTCCCCGATGTTATTCAATCTGTATATTGAGCAAGCAGTAAAGGAAACAAAAGAAAAATTCGGAGTAGGTATTAAAATTCATGGAGAAGAAGTAAAAACTTTGAGGTTCGCCGATGACATTGTAATTCTGTCAGAGACAGCAAAGGACTTGGAAGAGCAGTTGAACGGAATGGACAGTGTCTTGAAAGGAGGATATAAGATGAACATCAACAAAAGCAAAACGAGGATAATGGAATGTATTCAAATTAAATCGGGTGATGCTGAGGGAATTAGATTAGGAAATGAGACACTTAAAGTAGTAAAGGAGTTTTGCTATTTAGGGAGTAAAATAACTGATGATGGTCGAAGTAGAGAGGATATAAAATGTAGACTGGCAATGGCAAGTAAATCGTTTCTGAAGAAGAGAAATTTGTTAACATCTAGTATAGATTTAAGTGTCAGGAAGTCGTTTCTGAAAGTATTTGTATGGAGTGTAGCCATGTAGGGAAGTGAAACATGGACGATAACCAGTTTGGACAAGAAGAGAATAGAAGCTTTCGAAATGTGGTGCTACAGAAGAATGCTGAAGATAAGGTGGGTAGATCACGTAACTAATGAGGAGGTATTGAATAGGATTGGGGAGAAGAGAAGTTTGTGGCACAACTTGACTAGAAGAAGGGATCGGTTGGCAGGACATGTTTTGAGGCATCAAGGGATCACAAATTTAGCATTGGAGGGCAGCGTGGAGGGTAAAAATCGTAGAGGGAGACCAAGAGATGAATACACTAAGCAGATTCAGAAGGATGTAGGTTGCAGTAGGTACTGGGAGATGAAGAAGCTTGCACAGGATAGAGTAGCATGGAGAGCTGCATCAAACCAGTCTCAGGACTGAGCACCACAACAACAACATACCACGAAGGCTGTGCCAATAGTTGAAGTATTTAAGAAAAGAGCAATAGAACGGGGCGAATTGTAAATTTAACTGTATTACGCCCAAATTTTCAAAAAAAAGCCGGACACTGTAAAAATCCTGCCTGGGCCCCGGACAAAGAGCTAAAAAGAAGGACATGTCCGGATTAATCCGGACGTCTGGTCACCCTATTTATGATGATTGTGTTGATGTAATTACTGTGTGTCGATGGGCGGGTAAGTTTAAAGACGTTGAGGCGGCAACATCCGACCTGCGTGACATTCAAAGAGTTGGACGTCCTGTGACAGCAACTACTGGGTTTCACAAGCAAAATGTTGACAGATTGATTCAGGACGATCGTCGTATCACTCAGAGAGAAATTTGAAACACAATCGGCATTTCACAAGAACGTATGGGTCACGTATGGCTATCGGAAGATCTGTGCACGATGGGTACCCTGGATGCTGACACCTGAAATGAAAGCGCAAAGACTTGAATATTGCCAGGAACTCCTCCCGCGTTACGAGAATGAAGGTGACGTCTTTCTCCGTTCAATCATCGGACGTCATTATGCTTCTGATGAAGAACTGTGAGACTGTAGTTGAGGAAACAGATGTCGACTTCTTCAGTGACGGCTTCAGAAAACTTATTCATCGTTGGTAGAAGTGTATCCGGTTGGCTGGTGATTATGTGGAAAAGTGAATATTGGTAATTCAGGATCACATTCTAACGATTATTTCTGTGTTTGATTTATTAAAATATTCCCATCCAAACCCAATTAACGAAGGTAGAGCCATTCTTTTCATTCAACCCTCGTATAAACGTGACCGGAAGATACCCCTCCCCCCACCACCACACCCCCGCCCTCTACCACCGAAGTAGTTTCGGTAATGAGATCGCGAACCTGCACGCAACTATGCGGAATCGCTACGGGGCCAAATAAGGTCAGATAACAGCTATCGAAAAATTTGATGGTAACAGAGGCAGAAACCATTTAGGGTGACACCTCCTATACTGGAACTTTTCTTAATTTGGACTGAGCAGGAACAATTGGGTAGGAATGATAGTGGAACCCTCTAGCGGCGTTAAACCGAAGTTTGTACTATCTTCATTTCGAGAAGGAATTTTCAAAACGTTGCGATCGTATGCTGTGCTGTGATTTTCTTCTAAGTGACTGTAATACGTAATTCATCGTTCCTACATCCAAGCCAACAGATGCAGTAGTCTTTAAGTTAGATAAACTGTACGACACACTTTTTACAAAAGTGCGTAATAATGACAACAGTACCGTATTCTCCTTATGGCCGTACTCTTTGTTACCCGTGCGTCCTTAGTGTTAATGAAAATAGTGTGTTGTCCTCTGTTGGGCAGGCAGTATATTCCTTTATTGGACTGCTTATTTGGAGTAGTCCAGTTTCGGAAAACAATTCAAATCAAAATTGGCGCGTCTAAATAATATTGTAATAAATTATTACCATGAGCATTCCAATTTTAGGTTCAATTTCGTAATCAATGAGTCTATACTAATTACAGTCAGTCTTGTTTTATAGATAATGTCCAAACGTGGTAAGTACGATACCTGGAAGGAAGAGATAAGGCTAAAAGCCATACTTCTAATTCCTTGTCATGTTCCAGACATCACGTCAGTATAGTTCTTCCCTCCTCACGTCAGCCTGCGTGAGCTAAAACGCGTGCATTTCGGCCTCCCCTCGTAAAACGGTGTTGGCTCTTCTGCCAACACAACAAGAAAAAGGCTTCGCAAGTCACCTATCATAGTTGAAAGAAATATTTTTTTCGACTAACGAGGCATCATCTTCCAAGCACAGCGTCTGACATAGCGGAAGCGAACAGTTTACCCCATAAATTGAACAGGGAGTTGGAGATGGCTGGCTACAACAGGTATTACAAATTCATCTCTTGTAACCCTGAAATATCACTACGCCAGCCTGAAACAACTCTATGGCCAGAGCTTGTTTGTTTTGCAAGGGAAAAGTTAATATTTTTTTAATATACTACAAAATATTGTTGATGAAAATAAACTGGATGCTGCAGGAATGTTCAACGCATATGAAACTGCCCTTTCCACCGTTCAGAAACCCGAGAAAATATTAGCACGGAAGGGAAAACATCAACTTGGTGCGATAACAAGTAGCGGAAGATGAAGAAACTCTACGGCACTTTGTTGTATGAGTGATGCCGGTGTGTTTCTGCCACCCATGCTTATATTTAAAGAGTCTGGTTCAAATTTTAGCTCTTAGCAAGATCGCCTCCAGGAACTGAATTTGCATGCTCAGCAGGTGGCTTCATCACACGACAGATTTTTGTGCAGTGGCTCGAACACTTTATAGAAACTGTGAAACCGACAAGTTGTGCTTTTGGTTGATGAGCACACTACACACACTAGGAACATTGGCGTAGTTAATTTTGCAAGAGATAAACGGCGTTATTATACTCTCGCTTCCTGCGCATTGTAGCGGCACCATCGTTTAGGATAGGGAAAGTTAGTTTTGTGCAATATTCTGAGCACACACAACCAGGCGCGGGCTGGACTGCAGTGAGTTACGCATACCAACAGCTGCGAAATAGAATAGAGGCCACAAGGCCATCAAATTGCTGAAAGAGTATACGTGACGGTTTTGCATGTCGCATACCACTGGTAAAAGGGGCCCACTGGCAAACCTAGTGTGTTATGAGTATGTGATGCGAAGCAGCATGTATGGCAAAACAGAGCTGCACAGCTACATATAAATAGGTGCGGGTTTCTAACGAGATTCATTCATGTGTTGCAGCTCTCCTGGACGACAAGGCGTGTAACACCACCAGCTACATGCAGCACCAGATGGGGAGCCAGCATTCCAGTCCACGGCGGGTAGCTGGTTCGACCCTCTAAGGCTGATGCGGGGGTCCGTATCCAGCCAGCGGCGGACCACTCCATGGCTCGCTAATGTGGGCAGGCATCCTGGCTTCCAATACACGTTGGAGGCATCCCAAGGCGAGGGCCGCAGATTCGGACACAGGGTCACGAGCGAGAAGCAAGCAGCTGGCCGCCTGCAGCTCACACCGAGCAGAGCTGAGTCGGCATGGACGCAGATCGCTGAGTCAGCTGACGGCATCCTGACGACGACGCAACTCCGCAGGCATACAAGGCTGACTCACAGCAGTGCGTGCACGGGTCGCTGAGGCAGCCATTCTGCAGCAAGAGGCTTTGCAGACAGCAAAGTGGTGACCTCAGCATTGCGGGACCCAGTGATGCATATCGAGAAGAATGGGGGCTCTGTAGTTGGAAACAATAAATCAGATGCAAAGCTCGGATGAGTCTTAATACAGTGCCTTCTACCTCTTCCCACTACATTTGGTGTTGGTGTTGCTGTTACACTTGGTGGCAGAAGTTGCCACTACAGCATACTAAGCACCGCCTACAACCTTTGGATGAGGCCTTTTTCAAGCTTCTCTCTATGTTCAAGGATAAGTTTCGTGACACTTGGGTCAGACATCATCCTAAGCAGTCTAGGACCCAATTTCAGGTAAGTGAAATGCTCCGCAGTGGGTATGGGTGAGTTACAACAGTACCGAATGCTTTAAGATGGTTCAAAATTACTGGAGTTTGGCCTTTTAACAGATGTTTTTGATGACTTTGCAGCAGCAAATTCATCAGCAGGTTCAGCAGGAACTTCAGCTGCCGTTTGAATAGAAGACTCTGCAGGAAGCGGAAGCTGCAGCAGCAGTAGTGGCGATACTAGAGGTTGATGCAGGAATGTCTACTGAAAGTGGGGCCACTTCTCATCCAGGAGTGTCTGCTGAAAGTGAAGCCACTTCTGAAAGCTCTCCAAGATCTAAAACATACACGAAGCCACAGGAAATATTTCCGCTGCGTGGCCGCGCGGGATTAGCCGAGCGGTCTAGGCGCTGCAGTCATGGACTGTGCGGCTGGTCCCGGCAGAGGTTCGAGTCCTCCCTGGGGCATGGGTGTGTGTGTGTTCCTCCTTAGGTTAATTTAGGTTAAGTAGTGTGTAAGCTTAGGGACTGATGACGTTAGCAGTTAAGTCCCATAAGATTTCACACACATTTGAACATTTTTCCGCTGCGTGAAAGCAGAGCAGTGAGAAAGGGGAAAACAGTAGACTTGATAGTTCTGATTTCGGCTCTATATAATAAAATGATGGAAAACAAGGACGCGAAGGATGATTTCCTGCCAAGAGAGCGTCGAAGAATGGCATAATCATTTGGTTTTCTACAGGGTAGCGCACTGCAAGTCACCTGATTTGTTTCATGAATAACACATTTGTTGTTGACAAGATTTATAATTTATTGATGTAGATGTAAAGATTACAACTTGGAAATACAACCTAATGAATCACAGGTTCAATATGACTTCCGCTTTGGTGTACAACTTCTTCAAGTCGCTCCCATGCATTTGTGACGATTCTCCGACGCAAATCTTCTGGAATGGCGCGGCATAACTCCACAATGATGGCCCTAAGTTGCACCGCATTTTCGAGTTTTCTGTGGTACACCTTCTCTTTAAGGAACCCCCAACGGAAGAATCACATGGGCTAATGTCCGGGCTGTGGTGCGGCCACATTCCTCCTAATGCATAACGTTCTGGAAATCTGTTTGACAATACCCTATGGCCAAGTCTTTCGTGTAGGAAATCAAGAACAACGTTGGCAGTATGAGGGCGTGCTCCATCCTGCAAGAGCCACTGTGCCTGCGATGGAAGACATGGGGCCATGAATTGAGGAAAGAACTGGTTTCGCAGCATGTGTAAATAGCGTTCACCGGATTCGAAAGTAAAATTCTCTGTACCGACTTGACAGAAAATCCTAGGAAGTTCTGGTCTCACGTTAAATCAGTAAGTGGATCGGAACAGCATATCCAGACACTCTGGGATGATAATGGCATTGAAACAGAGGATGACACGCGTAAAGCTGAAATACTAAACACATTTTTCCAAAGCTGATTCACAGAGGACGACCGAACTGCAGTTCCTTCTCTAAATCATCGCACAAACGAAAAAATGGCTGACATCTAAATAAGTGTTCAAGGAATAGAAAAGCAACTGAAATCACTCAACAGAGGAAAGTCCACTGGACCTGGCGGGATACCAATACGATTCTACACAGAGTACGCGAAAGAACTTGCCCCCCTTCTAACAGCCGTGTACCGCAAGTCTCTAGAGGAACGGAAGGTTCCAAATGATTGGAAAAGAGCACAGGTAGTCCCAGTTTTCAAGAACGGTCGTCGAGCAGATGCGCAAAACTATACGCCTATATCTCTGACATCGATCTGAATTTTAGAACATGTTTTTTGCTCGCGCATCATGTCATTTCTGGAAACCCAGAATCTACTCTGTAGGAATCAACATGGATTCCGGAAACAGCGATTGTGTGAGACCCAACTCGCTTTATTTGTTCATGACACCCAGAAAATATTAGATTCAGGCTCCCAGGTAGATGCCATTTTCCTTGACTTCGGAAGGCGTTCGATACAGTTCCGCACTGTCGCCTGATAAACTAAGAGCCTACGGAATATCAGACCAGCTGTGTGGCTGGATTGAAGAGTTTTTAGAAAACAGAACACAGCATGTTGTTCTCAATGGAGAGACGTCTATAGACAAAGTAACCTCTGGCGTGCCACAGGGAAGTGTTTTGGGACCATTGCTTTTCACAATATATATAAACGACCTAGTAGATAGTGTCGGAAGTTCCATGCGGCTTTTCGCGGATGATGCTGTAGTATACAGAGAAGTTGCAGCTTTAGAAAATTGCAGCGAAATGCAAGAAGATTTGCAGCGGATAGGCACTTGGTGCAGGGAGTGGCAACTGACCCTTAACATAGACAAATGTAATGTATTGCGAATACATAGAAAGAAGGATCCTTTATTGTATGATTATATGATAGCGGAAGAAACACTGGTAGCAGTTACTTCTGTAAAATATCTGGGAGTGTGCGTACGGAACGATTTGAAGTGGAATGATCATATAAAATTCATTGTTGGTAAGGCGGGTACCAGATTGAAATTCATTGGGAGAGTCCATAGAAAATGTAGTCCGTCAACAAAGGAGGAGGCTTACAAGACACTCGTTCGACCTACACTGGAGTATTGCTCAATAGTGTGGGATCCGTACCAAGTCGGGTTGACAGAGGAGATAGAGAAGATCCAAAGAAGAGAGGCGCGTTTCGTCACAGGGTTATCTGGTAAGCGTGATAGCGTTACGGTGCATCGCGGTATAGCTTGTTGTCCAGGTTTCGAGAGGGTGCGGTTCTGGATGAGGTATCGAATATATTGCTTCCCCCTATTTATAACTCCCGAGGAGTCACGAATGTAAAATTAGAGAAGTTCGAACGTGCACGGAGGCTTTCTGGCAGTCGTTCTTCCCGCGAAACATACGCGACTGGAACAGGAAAGGGAGGTTAACGACAGTGGCACGAAAAGTGCCCTCCACCACACACCGTTGGGTAGCTTGCGGAGTATAAATGTAGATGTAGATACTGTAGCATCGAAGACGAATGGACCGATGATTCCACGACCTGACATCGCGACCCACAAGCACACTTTCTCCCCATAGGCGTCTTTCGTGTGGATTATTCGCGGAGGATCACATGCCCAGAATCGAACGTTCTGTTTGTTCACAGCACTGTTCACGAGAAAATAAGCTTCGTCACAAGACCATGTGTTGTGTAGCACTGCCTCTTGGTCTTGCTCGATCTCCCACCTTGCGAACTGCATTCTCCGCTCCGTATCTCTCGCTGTAATCTTATGTGCCACAGTAATCTTATATGGATACAGGGGAAGGTCGGACTGAATAATTCTTTGTTCAGATCGGCGTGAAATTCCTAACTCGGCACTGGCTCTTCTTGCTGATTTACTCGGACTACGGGTCAAAGCAACACGAACTGCTTCAATGTTTTGCGGCGAGCGTACGGTACGTGCATGTTGCCGCTGACACCCCAAAACAGATCCAGTACCTTCAAATTGGTCAAAATTCAATCGGGTGACTTATCGTGCGCCACCCTGTAAATTACGCCAGGATGAACAGAGGGATATGATTGAATGTGTAAAGTGTCTACTGCATACACCAAGACTGCACTAGATGGGGGCCAAAGAACATTTTAAGATGTGGCACCTACGGTCCGTCAGCGTACAAAGTCAAGTTTTCAGCCGAAATTCTGGCCTAGTGACAGGCGCTACCACCTGTAACTTCGAAGCTCCGTATCGTCTTTCGATGACGTTTCTAGACAGTGGTTCCTAACCTCAATTTGTTCCTCAAGATACCCTCTACACCCCACTCGAAGGCTGTTGATATTTTGTGGCATCCTATATAGGCGCAGCAGCGACGGATCATTATAGAGACGACACGGACCACAATAAGGAAATCCGCAGACACAAGCGACTTGACAAAGGGCAGAGTGTTATGGTCTGTCGCTTTCGAACGAGCATCTCGGAAACCGCAAATCTGGTTGGCTTTTCGCGTCTTACTGTCATAAGCATCTATGGACACTGGATGGAGGATAGTAAAACTGCTAGTAGGTGACAAGGCGTTGCATGTCTACGCCTCATCAAAGAATGTTGACTTCAGAGACTTGTCCAGTCTGTGAAGCAGAAAAGGATGCTATCATAGCTGCATAACACCACCACATCTTACAGGTGGTGGTGTGCCGCGATATCGATGTTGACCTTGAACCCACGGGCCGACATAGTTGAAATGCTAACCATTTCTGCAGAACATACTAACGTACATGTCGTGCGAATATGAACCTCATGTCTTTAGCCGTTCAAGACGTTCTGTTTTTTCCTGAACATGAGTGTGTTCTACCTGTCACAGAGAATTGCAACTCGAATCGTTTACATACCCGCATACAGTCCGTACGTGGACGATATTCTATTGACATCCGACCATGTCTAAAGGCGCTCCACGTCTTTCTTTCTTCTTCTTCCAGGCAGTATATTTTGTGCTATGAGTTTTCGAGGAGTACTGACCGTTTACAATTTGGGAAATCTTCTAACTCTTGCTAATTACTGTGCAAAAAAATGGTATTTACACGTGTGATTTATATTCCGAATAGACATTTAGATCGTCTGTTGGTGTAAGCACTCGTCTTTGTGATGACTATGGTCTTGTTGTTTTAACCGACCTTACCGGATTCTGGACAGGCTTAAAACTTGAAATTTCTACTTTTTACTTTTATTTATTTGTTCAATGATCTTAATCTACGGAATTTCCTCTATCCACTGATGTGTAATACGTACATATATTGCTTTCTGTCCGTTTTGTTCATTAATTTAAGCAAAACTCTGTAGATTTGGAAATTTGTGGTAAGTTCCTACGGTACCAAACTACTAAGGTAATCGGTTCCTAGGCTTCCACACCACTTAAATTAACTTAAACTAACTTACGCTAATGACAACACACACACCCATGCCCGAGGGAGGGTTCGAACGCCGGCCTTGGTGACCGAACGGTTCTAGGCGCTACAGTGTGGAACCGCGCGACCGCTACGGTCGCAGGTTCGAATGCTGCCTCGGGCATGGATGTGTGTGATGGCCTTAGGTTAGTTAGGTTGAAGTAGTTCTAAGTATTAGGGGACTGATGACCTCAGCTGTTAAGTCCCATAGTGCTCAGAGCCATTTGAACCATTTTTGAGGGTTCGAACCTCCGACGGCGGGAGCCGCGCGAACCGTGGCAAGGCGTCAGACCACGCGGCTACCCCACGCGGCAACGAAACACTTTGCGGGCGTGACCATGTACATTAGACAGTTCTCGGACTGAATTTTAATTTTTTGTATCATAAGCCTCCGAGGGGAATCATTTACGAGATGAGGATTCAAATGCTTTCGAAGCACTGAGGGAGAGAAGCCATATGGACAAGATGTAACTAACATGAAACCAAAATGCATACGTCACCTTGTAACGCCGGAAATGCATATCCTCCTATTTCCGTCTATTGTACTGTAATATTTTTTCCATATTTTGTTACCTGAATATATGACGTTTCTGTGTCTTTGTATATTGTAATTGTTTTACTGTTTATATATATATATATATATATATATATATATATGCATTTATGTCGATTTATAATTGGTTTATTTTGTGAATATTATTTGTATTTATACGCTGGGTCTGGCCTAGGGAAAACTATACTATCGAACGAATACATCGATAGGTAGTGTGGAGAACCTAAGTGTTTATGATCTTTGGTAGTGTTAACTCTGCCGCGTGGAGCGCGGGCAGAGCATGATAGAGTCTGGCTGGAGTAGCGAGTGGAGCAGGTGTGTGGTGTGAAGCTCCCGCGAGTTGCCGCGCTTTCGGGGTTTGGCAGCATGTAATTGCGCTCGACTTGCGATGATAGTTTCTGACATGGTGTCGCGGACGGGAAGCATTAGCTGGCGCACATCAAGAGCCCGTTTCGTCTGGTGACCGTGTCGAGAAGAAGGCGCGCCAACATCCAGCTTCTGCAACAGCGACGGCCGACAATGAGTGACTGTCGCCACATCCTCGATCGACGGCTTCAAACCTTCAATCAACCAACATGGAAGACTGGAAGCACGTAAAGTTTTAGAACTGTATGGCAGACCTCAGCTTTTCAAACTTTTAAAATTGTTGCATCACAAAATTACAGCTACTTAGCATGAACCTTTGTTGCTCATTGTCCCAATTGCATTACCAAGCAGGATCCCTTCCTTTTCCGAAATGAACCCGAGTGTCGTTGAAATTCAAACGCCAGCATAATTCCATTTCACTGCTTTAATTTCAAAGTTCAGTTAAAGTATTCATAGCTGGCTACAATACTTAGATTACACAAGCACAAATTAAGAGTGCTAGTTTTGTTATCATATTTTAGCTTACCTGTGACTGCAGCTCAGCTTGGTACGTACTAAATGTTACTATTGTTAATTGTTCAGAATCATTTAATTCAAGTTCAAAGTTAAATCTCTTATTTCTAAATTGCGTAGATTCAAGTAGCTTTTGAAATGATTGTTGAGGTAGTCCAAGACTAACCGTATTTTACTGAATTTCGATGTGCTTCAGAAAGAAAGCTCACTATTAACTTCAGTCACTAAATTAACTTTCGATTTTCCAGTTTTATTCATTCTTTTGCTAAATTAAGTGTAGCGAAATTTATTACTTCTGACAAACTTTCAGCTTTCACACTACACTTGTCAACCTTCAGTTGCCACGCTTCTAGTGCTAATTATATGTGTAATAATCTTTCTTTTTCAGTTACTATAGTAATTTTCCTTAGGACTGGCGACCATAATTTCCCCCAAATCTCAAATATCTAATTACCGCTAGTTGATTGTTAACGTAACGGCCGCACATTTACTTTCTTTATTAACTTTACCCCTATTTCAAAATTAATTTCCACCAGTTTCATTAGCATTTTTCCTTTCATTTAGATGTAACCCTTTCCTCCCTCTTTACCGACAAATTAACCTCGGTGACGATTGCTTTTCCCAAATTTCCATTAGGTACACGCGGTTTAATTTTTCACTGTCATGAAGGTCGATAAGTGAGGGGGAGGTTACAATCTACAGAAGCAAATGGGTACAAGACAGCAACTACTGAAAACTCCTTACAGCGGAAACTAACTTGAAAATAGCTGAAGATTAGATGGTAAAAATAGACACTCAGAATCCCTGATAGACAAAATTCAAAATTATTACGGCATGGCCATCAGGCAAAATGATAGTAGCGTAGATGATGTCAGAAAAACTGTATGCGCAGTTTTGTTTCACCTGTCTTCAACATACTATAATCCGATTCATGGGCTATGTCCAGGAAGCGATTAATGGTGCACATACAGCAGAGCACAGCAAAATGGTGAGAAATTTATACACAAACCAGGTATACCTTTTGCCATAGAGGAGATCTGGAAAGAAACTTTCAAAGAGTTGTTACATATAAAACTATTGAAGGAATGTGTTCATGGCCGCACCGAAAATCCGAACGAGTCTATCAACACCACATTGTTTATGTCAATTAGCACACTCCATATTGGTGTCTTTGATGCAGTGTTGCTGTTAGAGACTATGAAACAAGGGCAAGGCAGCGCAGACAAGCAGGAAAGAGGAATTTGCAAGATAAGATGGAAGAGGATGCAGACAAGCCATCATATGGGGCTGGGATACATTGACAACTTCAATGACTTTCCCTGTAATTTGTATTTTTTAGGAATAAAGTGTACTTTTTCTCAGCTTCTGCTTGCCAGAATTCTTTCGAAACTACAGGGCGCACTGATTGGAGTATTTAGCATGTGTCAACACAGGCATTTTCTTACTCTTTAAATCTCAAAGTAGTAAGATACTTACATGCATAGAAAGGTATAGAGTTTTTTATTTGTATGTACATTTTTTTTAAAAATTCGTTATCATCTTAAAACTAACCAATAATTTTGGGATTCCCTCCACTAGATTGGTTAGAAATGTGTAACCCGTAAGTCGTATTTTCTCCAAATTTTTATCTCCAAGAGTTTCTGAGAAAAGGTACCTCTTATACGAATGAATTTTAAATTGTTTACGATGGGCATTTTACAGCCCGTCCGTAGTTCCAATCTCATCGTCATGTATAGAATAACTGGCGTCCCTTTTGGAATCTCGACCACATCATTTAGTACAATATTGCAGTGCCTGTGTTATTCCGAATTACAATGCAAAATTCCTTTAAAAATGCCTGCATGTCCAACGGAACAGGCACTGCAGCAACTACAACTGTTATTAAATGGATCAAATGTATTCGCAATTGCTAATACGGACCGCCGTCAGCTGTAGAACGGAATAACGACAATGCAAATTGCAAACACATTTAATGGCTGTAGTGCCTATTCGTTTGGACATGCAACCATGTTCCAAGGAATTTTGCATCGTAATTCAGAATAACACAGGCACTTCAGTATCGTATTTATCCGCCGACACCGGGCAAGCGATTTTCAAGTAAAATGTCTCACCTGTACATGCATATACAGAGGGGTCCAAAAAAATGTATCCACTGTTTAAAGGTCCATAACTGGCAAACTAATAGACGGAGTTGTCTCATCTTTGATAGTGTGATAGTTTGTAGTTCCAGCAACCGCCACACAAGCGTTGTATTGCGTTGTTTTGTTTTGTCAGATGACAGTCGTCAGATAGTCAGTGTTTTGTTCTTAGTTGCACCTAGTTACTCGAGTAAACATGCCTGGCGCAAGGGTTACATTCGATGAAAGGAAGTCAGTTTTGAAGAGGTATTTTAAGTACGAAAACATTAATGAGGCTCAATGTCAATGGCGAAATGAGTATCAAACAGAGCCACCGACACGTGTAACGATTCGTCGCATTCGAGACAAATTTGAAGCCGAAGGCTGTGTTAAAGATGTACACAAACAACGATCTGGACGACCTGTAACAGTAAAAAGTCCAGCTAACTCCTGTCGTGTGTTACAACAATTCACTCGCTCACCACAGAAGTCTGTGAGACCGTGTGCCCGTGAAACTGGAGTGAGTCGCTCAAGTGTTCAGCGAATTTTGAAGACAGCAAACTATAAATTGGAAATTGGAAATACCGTTCTCCATTGTGCTCTGTGTTCCTTTCCTTATGTAATACGAGAATAAAGTTCACATTACTAGTTTTCCAGCAATACAAAAATCTTATTTGTGGTATATGTTATATGTGAACTACGATTTGCTTTAATTTGTTAAAGGTACACTACTGGCCATCAAAATTGCTACACCACGAAGATGACGTGCTACAGACGCGAAATTTAACCGACAGGAAGAAGATGCTGTGATCTGCAAATGATTAGCTTTTCAGAGCATTCACACAAGTTTGGCGCCGGTGGCGACACCTACAACGTGCTGACATGAGGAAAGTTTCCAACCGATTTCTCATACACAAACAGCAGTTGACCGGCGTTGCCAGGTGAAACGTCGTTGTGATGCCTCGTGTAAGGAAGAGAAATGCGTACCATCAAAAAATGGTTCAAATGGCTCTGAGCACTATGGGACTCAACTGCTGTGGTCATAAGTCCCCTAGAACTTAGAACTACTTAAACCTAACTAACCTAAGAACAGCACACAACACCCAGCCATCACGAGGCAGAGAAAATCCCTGACCCCGCCGGGAATCGAAACCGGGAACCCGGGCGTGGGAAGCGAGAACGCTACCGCACGACCACGAGATGGCGTACCGTCACGTTTCCGACTTTGATAAAGGTCGGATTGTAGTCTATCGCAATTGCGGTTTATCGTATCGCGACATTGCTGCTCGCGTTGGTCGAGATCCAATGACTGTTACCAGAATATGGAATCGGTGGGTTCAGGAGGGTAATACGGAACGCCGTGCTGGATCCCATCGGCCTCGTATCACTAGCAGTCGAGATGACAGGCATCTTATCCGCATGGCTGTAAAGGATCGTGCAGCCACGTCTCGATTCCTGAGTCAACAGATGGGGACGTTTGTAAGACAACAACAGTCTGCACGAACAGTTCGACGACGTTTGCAGCAGCATGGACTATCAGCTCGGAGAACGCGGCTGCGGTTACCCTTGACGCTGCATCAGAGACAGGAGAACGTGCGATGGTGTACTCAACGACTAATCTGGGTGCACGAATGGCTAAACATCATTTTTTTCGGACGAATCCGGATTCTGTTTACAGCATTATGATGGCCGCATCCGTGTTTGGAGACATCGCGGTAAACGCATACTGGAAGCGTGTATTAGTCATCGATATATTGGCGTATCACCCGGCGTGATTGTATGGGGTGTCATTGGTTACACGTCTCTGTCACCTCTTGTTTGCATTGACGGCATGGACGTTACATTTCAAATGTTACGACCCGTGGGTCTACCCTTCATTCGATCTCTGCGAAACCCTACATTTCAGCAGGATAATGCACGACCGCATATTGCAGGATCTGTACAGGCTTTTCTGGATACAGAAAATGTTCGACTGCTGCCCTGGCCGGCACATTCTGCAGATCTCTCACCAATTGAAAACGTCTGGTCAATGGTGGCCGAGCAACTGGCTCCTCACAATACGCCAGTCACTACTCTTGATGAACTGTGGTATCGTGTTGAAACTGCATGGGCAGCTGTACCTGTACATGTACACGCCAACCAAGCTCTATTTGACTCAATTCTCAGGCGTATCAAAGCCGTTATTGCGGCCAGAGGCGGTTGTTCTGGGTACTGATTTCTCAGGATCTGTGCACCCAAATTGCGTGAAAATGTAATCACATTTCACTTCTAGTATAATATAACTGTCCAATGAATAACCGTTTACCATCTGCATTTCTTCTTGGTGTAGCAATTTTAATGGCCAGTAGTGTATTTCCTTCCACTGCTGTGGAACAAGCCTGGACTGTAGACGCCAGGTCAGTAAAATTTACAGACCTTTGCTATCTTTCACGAAGCTTTAAGATCCAACTCTGACCCGAATACTACCCGCAGTTTGTGTAGAAATGAGAACAGTCCCGTGGACACAGTGGTAACATTCGTAGGGGGACCCCGTCGTGAAGTTCATGGTCTGGTTATGCAAAGCGGCAGCCTTTGGCGGTGGATGCACGTTGGCTGACCGTTTCCAGCCTCGCACCGCCTAACTAACTTAACACGATTGCGCTGCCGCTTCATCACATGCAGGCTTTTCCCTTTGAGAGCTGATGGTCTTCTCCACTCGGCGGAGGGACTTCTAAGAACCGGCCGGCGTCTTTTGTGACGCTGCGGGTAATATAATGGAGGAGAGAAGGAGCCTGCCTTAATTCCGAAAGCCGTCGTGTTGTTGCAAAGCACAATAGCTTCCATGTAAGAGCTCCTACAGTCGTTCCTGTAACGAGCTGCGGTTTAATTACTTGTTGTTCCCGTTGAATTAATACTGGTAAAGACCTTCCGTAGGCACCTAGGCAGAATTCGCCTTTTCACAAACATCGACCGCCTTTGAATGGCAGGGCCTTGTTCCCGTATCACAGTCTTCTCTTGTTCTTGTGAACTGGGATTAAGGGGAAAAGTGCCTGCTACAAACTGCGAAGCCTTTCTTTAAAAAAATAGGAGAAAATGAGTACAAAGAGGTGCAACATTAGTAATGTTCTATTAACAGAAAATATAAGGTGGCGTGGGTTCAACAAGCCACGAAAACCATGATTTACCTTCCTTTAAATTTTTTAAATCGTATTCCTTGGGTCATTAACGCCTTTTTGCTGTGGAGTTCTTGAGCGTATTCTAAATTCCGAAACAACAAATTTCCTTGAAAGAAAAAAGCTTCTACCCACAGATCTGCACGGATTCAGAAAAACGTCGATAGTGTGCAATTCAGCTTTCTCGTTTCTAGCATAATATTCTGCGGACTATGAATGAAGACCAGCTGGCACAGTCCATTTCTCTAGATTTCCGGAAAGCATTTGACACACTGCCACATTGCAAACTGTATATGAAGATTCGAGCACAAGGGAACGGGTCTCAGATGTTTCACTGGCTCGAGGATTTTTCAGGTGATAATACCCAGTTCATTGTCCTGGACGGCGAGTGCTCATCAGGGACAGCAGTATCGTTAAGTATGCCCCAAGGAAGTAATAGGACACCCTTGTTCTCTACAGGTAGTTCCAAAGCTATATGTTCCAATTCAGACAGGAGGTAGAGAACATCAAAACAAATGTAATTATGGTGTATAAAACCTGACGTAAATTTCTGATGCTAGTGACACTTTATACTGAAGTTAGTTCAGCATGCCAACTATAGCAGTTGCATTCACAGAAACTGCTCGAATGTGCGACGGTTGGCTATTTGCACGCAGTACATTGTTAGATTACTGACTGTTGGGTCCTTTCGAAGATTCTTCGCATGCACGCGATGGTACACAACGGCGACGGCAGTTCTAGCGAAGATATCGTCTTCTTTTTCCATAACGGTTTCATACACCAGCTGCTTCATATGCCCCAAGTCGAAGAATCTAGTGACATAAAGCCAGCTTACCCGGGAGGCCAGGCCACCTCGACAGATTCATGGAGTCCCGAAAATACACTACTGGCCATTAAAATTGCTACACCAAGAAGAAATGCAGATGATAAACGGGTATTCATTGGACAAAAATATTATACTAGACCTGACATGTGATTACATTTTCAAGCAATTTGGGTGCATAGATCCTGAGAAATCAGTACCCAGAACAACCACCTCTGGCCGTAATAACGGCTTTGATACGCCTGAGAATTGAGTCAAATAGAGCTTGGATGGCGTGTACAGGTACAGGTACAGCTGCCCATACAGTTTCAACACGATACCACAGTTCATCAAGAGTAGTGACTGGCGTATTGTGAGGAGCCAGTTGCTCGGCCACCATTGATCTGAAGTTTCCAATTGGTGAGAGATCTGGAGAAAGTGCTGGCCAGGACAGCAGTAGAACATTTTCTGTATCCAGAAAGGCCCGTACAGGACCTGCAACATGCGGTCGTGTATTATCCTGCTGAAATGTAGGGTTTCGTATTGATCGAATGAAGGGTAGAGCCAATTTGTAACACATGTGAAATGTAACGTCCACTGTTCAAAGTGCCGTCAATGCGAACAAGAGGTGTCCGTGACGTGTAATCAATGGCACCCCATACCATCACGCCGGGTGATACGCCGGTATGGCGATGACGAATACACGCATCCAGTGTGCGTTCACCGCGATGTCGCCAAACACGGATACGACCATCATGATGCTGTAAACAGATCCTGGATTCATCCGAAAAAATGACGTTTTGCCATTCGTGCACCCAGGTTCGTCGTTGAGTACACTAGCGCAGGTGCTCCTGTCTGTGATGCAGCGTCAAGGATAACCGCAGCCATGGTCTCCGAGTTGATAGTCCATGCTGCTGCAAACGTCGTCGAACTGTTCGTGCAGATGGTTGTCGTCTTTCAAACGTCCCCATCTGTTGACTCAGGGATCGAGACGTGGCTGCACGATCCGTTACAGCCATGCGGACAAGATGCCTGTCATCCCGACTGCTAGTGATGCGAGGCCGTTGGGATCCAGCACGGCGTTCCGTATTACCCTCCTGAACCCACCGATTCCATATACTGCTAACAGTCATTGGATCTCGACCAATGCGAGCAGCAATGTCGCCATACGATCAACAGCAATCGCGGTTCGCTACAATCCGACCTTTATCAAAGTCGGAAACGTGATGGTACGCATTTCTCCTCCTTACACGAGGCATCACAACAACGTTTCACCAGGCAAAGCCGGTCAACTGCTGTTTGTGTATGAGAAATAGGTTGGAAACTTTCCTCCTGTCTGCATGTTGTAGGTGGCGCCACCGGCACCAACCTTGTGTGAATGCTCTGAAAAGCTAATCATTTGCATAACACAGCATCTTCTTCCTGTCGGTTAAATTTCGCGTCTGTAGCACGCCATCTTTAGCACACCATCTTCGTGGTGTAGTAATTTTAATGGCCAGTAGTGTAGCTCTCAGACGATTCCTCACAGCAATGTCAAAATGGGCGGGCGTCCCATCGTGCTGGAAGTACATCCTTTGGCTAACATTCAGTGGAACATAATCCAGTAGTTCTGGCATCGCATCTTCCACGAAGGCGCCATATCTCCATCCACTGACACGGAACGGAAGAATGTATGGCCCAGTCAACCTAACATCGACAATGTCGGCGTACACATTAACACCGAACCACTGTTGACGAGCACGAGGTCAAGTATCTTGTGGATTCGTACGTGCCGTACATCAAAGTTGCGAATATGAGAGTGTGAGTACCCACTCCCAGTCAGGGACACGGACACAAAAGTTTACATCAGCACCACTAAAGAAATGTTCCTTTATATTACAAGCTGGCTTAGAGACCGTATGTTCCTTATCAAAATATATTGTATTTTATGTTCTCTATCTGCTGTATTACTTTTAACGAATAGTTTCGGAACGCCCCGCATTACGTAAACGACGGGCAGTGTGAAAAGCAATCTGCGACTGTTTCCTGATTACGCTGTGGTGCACGGGAAAGCGTTATCTCTGAGTGACTGCTGGAGGGTACAGCATGACTTAAATAGAATTTCTATTTGTTGTGATGCATGGCAGCTTGCTCTAAATGCATAAAATTTAAGTTAATGTAGATGACAAGGAAAATCAATCCTGTCATGTTTGATTACAGTATTAGCAGATCACTGCTTGACACAATAACATCTATTAAATACCTGGGCGTACCGTTGCAAGAAGACATGAAATGAACGACCACTTCAGTTCGGTAGCAGGAAAGGCGAATGTTCGTCTTTGGTTCATACAGAGAATTCTAGGGTAGTGCAAATCACCTATAAAGGAGATCGCCTAGAGGACACTGCTCAAGTGTTTTGGATCCTCGCCAGATCGGATTAAAGGAAGACATCGAAGTAATTCAGAGGCGTGGTGCCAAATTTGTTACTTGTACGTTCCACGAACACGTGAATATTACGGAACTTCTCCGTGAATTGAAAAGGGGATCCCTGGAGAGAAGGTTACGTTCTTTTCACGAAACGCTGTTGATAAATTTTAGTGAAGCGAAATTTGCGACTGACTGCAGAATGATTTCACTGCCACCATTGTTCATCTCGTGTAAGGACAGCTAAGAAACGACAAGCGAAATGAGTTCTCTTACGGAGATATACTGACCGTCGTTTTCAACTCGCTGTGTTTCCGAGTGTAACAGGATTGGGAATCACAAGCATTGCTACAAGGTACCCTCCCCCATGTGCCGTATCGTGGCTCGTGGAGTGTGTATGTGGATGTGAAAAATGTCTCCCGTACCTGCGAAGAGATTAAGTCTATACAGGGTGAAAAGTATTAAAACCGACAAACTGTGGGAGGTTGTAGGGGACATCAAAACAAATATGTTTCCCTAGTGTCATTTGTTCCTATGAGTAGCATTTAAACCGGTAGAGGAAGATTTCTCTGGCGGCAAATTAATTAAACCAAGAAACACTTTTCCATTTCTTTATGACCAAGAGACAACACATTAACACAAGCCAATTTCAATTACAGTAGATTTTCAAAAATGCCTCGATTGACACGTAAACAAAGATTACACCGTCGCATCATGTTTTGTCTGACACGGGCAAAAACCCCAGGAGTATCCAGAATTGTTCCTGCTGCTGCTACTATCCGGGCAAACAGATCCTCTTCTGATGCAACAGGAGTTGCGTAAACAAGGTTGAGCATCTCTCCCTACACAAAAAAGTCCAGAGAGGACATATCTGGGTATCGAGCAGTCCATGGTACAGGACCACCTCTGCCAAGCCACGTTTCCGGGGAACCGTCGGTCCAGAAATCGACGCACACGATGACTGAAATGTGCCGGCGCCCCGTCATGTTGGAACCACATACGTTGTCTTTTAGGGAGTCTTCCAGCAATTCTGGTAATGCTCTGGCGAGAAAATTGTAATAGCGCCTGCCACTTAACGGCCTAGGTAGCAGATATGACCAAATTAAACAGTCCCCAACAATACCAACCCACACATTAACGCAGAACCGCACTTGATGAGTGCTAGTAACTGTTCATGTGGGTTATCCTCACTCCAAACATGCGAATTGTTGAAGACTCCATCACGCCCGAACGTTGTTTCATCGGTAAATAACACAGAGGATGGAAATGTAGGATGCATCTCACACTGTTCCAGGTACCACTGCGAAAATTGTGCTCTGGCTGGATAATCAACTTGTTCCAGGTTGTGGACACGCTGTAAGTGAAATGGAAGTAACAATTGTTCTCGAAGGACTGTTCTTACATTCGTCTGACTCGTCCCCATGTTACGTGCAATTGCACGAGTGGTGACTGAAGGATCCCGCTCCACATGCTGCAAGACAGTTTCCTCAAATTGCAGCGTTCTTACCGTGCGACGGTGTCCCTGTCCAGGTAATGTGCTAAATGACCCGGTCTCACGCAGACGTTGGTACACAGCAGAAAGGTCGTATGATGCGTGATACGGTGATTAGGATATTGTTGATAAACCCGCTGTGCAGCTCGTCTGTTGTGATGAGTTACGTAGTACGCACCAACCATACCAGTGTACTCACTCCAGGTGTATCGCCCCATTAGTTAACAGAGACAATGCACTACTACACTGGTGGACAGCAGTTGCCTACAACTGAATATCGTAATATGGCCTCCACCCGTTTAAATAATCCTCCTAGGAAAAAACTGACATTAGGGAAAAATTTTTGTTTTGATGTCCCCTACAACTTCCCAGAGTTTGTCGGTTTAAATACTTTTCACCCTGTAGATTAAACCAAATTAATAAACTGATTGTCTTCAAATAAGCGATTTTCGCAGTTATGTAGAAATTTTTTGGGGGTAGTGCAGCACAAATAGTTGAAAACTCTGGATGATTTGAAGGAGGGACAACTGGGGTTTATCGTCTCGTCGAATACGAGATCATTAGAGACAGATCGGGACAAGGAGGGATGTGAAGGGAACCGGCCGTGGGCTGTTCTCTTTTGTAGGAACCATCCAGACATTTACCACGAACTATTTGTGGATATCACAGAAAATTTGTATGTGGATATCCACACGGGGATCTGAGCCCCCGTCCTCCTGAATACGAGCCCAGGATCTTGCCGCTACACCACCTCACGATTCGTACTTCCCATACATGCTTGAGATATGTGTGTAACATTCGGCTGCTGAATTGAGTAAGTCCTGTAATTGCTCATCTAGGGCGAAAGATGAGGTGATTCAACCTTTTTGATTCGTCAGGTACTTAGTCGCTGGTGTCGTGAGTACCTTTTCTCACATATCAAAAACTATCACAGTTTCATTAATGTAACAAAAGATCAGACAGACTCGGCATCTATCCTTTAACTGTGCGTTGCACCAAATATTTTTGCACCACCTTCTCAATTTCAGCTGTAAGAGTCTTGAATGAAATAGCCAGTAGCCTGCGTCTTATCCAGAGGTCTCTGCATTCAGCATGAGATTAGTACTGTAAGTGTTATACTCTGCTTAGTTCCTCTCTCTGCGTAATTTAGCTGCCTTCAACAGGCCCTACAACGAACTGTTGTTACTACTACATAGTCAACACTACCAATGCTTTCCTCATCCCTATCGATTTTTTTTTCCTTTTAGTCAACTTGTTCTCTACGTTTGATCCTTCCTATGTTCCTAACATGCATTTCTGTTAGAATGTCATTACCCTCACTGGAAAAGATTTTAATGAGAAAATTATATAACACAATCTTAATAAGACCGACATGTCACATATTCTAAATTCATTATTATTATTATTATTATTATTATTACTTTTCGGTTTGCCCTGCCGAAGCCCACATGAAGTACCTTATATCCTCTTTCCTTCTCGCTTTCTTTCTTTCCGGTAGTTTTTCATTCATTTCGTATGTTGTCCTCTATTCTCTTCTGTCCACATGACAACTATCCTTTTCTTTATTTCCTCTTGGAAGCCCTTGAGACCTTTTTCTTTTTCTACGAACTTTTTGCTTTATCCTATTTCTTCCTCTGTTATTTTCACTTCCCTCGTGTCTGCTTTAACGTCTTTGACACATGACTTTGATGTTTTTAGATTTCTGTCAAGAGAGTTAAAATTCTTTTCCTTATTTTTTTTCTGATTTAGCCTTTTCAGCTGTCTATCGAATACAATGCTTATTTTCCTCATTATATCTGATACTCGTTCTATTCTTTCATTAACGTCTTTATTACTTCTTAATTTCCATTTCCCAATGTCATATTTCAGTTCCAAGATTTTCTTGACTCTTATCTTTTCTTTGTTTTCTATTTTACCTGACTGGTTGATGGTATTTAAAGAAAGACATTCTGAAATTTTACGACATTTTAGGCTAATGACAATGTTGTTGTGCCAGCATTTGGTATTTAGGGTAAATTATTTCTTGTTATACAACTTCTTTGTTAGTTGAAAAGCTACTTCCATTTTCTTACCTTTGCTAAGTTATTTTCTGTGACCAAAGCCTTTGGTTGTATTTAAATTGCGTAGCCTTTTTTATTCTTTCGCAATCAGTTTCCACATACTGTGGTGGCTCCTTTGTGTCTGTCCTAACTCTGTTTTTCCAAAACATATACATGTGCCTGCTTTTGAAGCTATCTTTTTTAAGACATTTATCTGCAATGTTGCATCTTCCATAGTTTCAGCAATATCATCTGCAAAAGCCGAACAATCATTTCTAGGATTTCTCCCAATTATGATTTTTTAATTCCTTCTTCCTCTTCTGTGTTTCTCTGATTACCTTTTGTAGTACACAACTGAACAGGAGTGGGACAGGCATTATTATTATTATTATTATTATTATTATTATTATTATTATTATTATTCTTTACTTTCTCAGACGTTAAGTCTGGTTAAAAATGAAAAGTGACGCGGACCTTGATCAGGCGTCACTTCCTTTTAACTGTATGGTATGTGTTATATTGCATTTAGGAACTTTCGGGTAATTGAACATGTATCAATAATTACTGATTTCTGTAGTTGTATATATAAGTTTGGATGTAGCTCTATTGCATTGATGTACTGGTGGATATTGTGTGGTATGACTCCTGTAGTTGATAGTATAATTGGTATGATGTCAACTTTATCCTGATGCCACATGTCTTTGACTTCCTCAGCCAGTTGGATGTATTTTTCAATTTTTTCTCCTGTTTTCTTTTGTATATTTGTTGTATTGGGTATGGATATTTCGATTAGTTGTGTTAATTTCTTCTTTTTATTGGTGAGTATGATGTCAGGTTTGTTATGTGGCGTTGTTTTATCTGTTATAATGGTTCTGTTCCAGTATAATTTGTATTCATCATTCTCCAGTACATTTTGTGGTGCATACTTGTATGTAGGAACTTGTTGTTTTAAAAGTTTATGTTGTAAGGCAAGCTGTTGATGTATTATTTTTGCGACATTGTCATGTCTTCTGGGGTATTCTGTATTTGCTAGTATTGTACATCCGCTTGTGATGTGATCTACTGTTTCTATTTGTTGTTTACAAAGTCTGCATTTATCTGTTGTGGTATTGGGATCTTTAATAATATGCTTGCTGTAATACCTGGTGTTTATTGTTTGATCCTGTATTGCAATCATGAATCCTTCTGTCTCACTGTATATATTGCCTTTTCTTAGCCATGTGTTGGATGCGTCTTGATCGATGTGTGGCTGTGTTAGATGATACGGGTGCTTGCCATGAAGTGTTTTCTTTTTCCAATTTACTTTCTTCGTATCTGTTGATGTTATGTGGTCTAACGGGTTGTAGAGGTGGTTATGAAATTGTAGTGGTGTAGCCGATGTATTTATATGAGTGATTGCTTTGTGTATTTTGCTAGTTTCTGCTCGTTCTATAAAGAATTTTCTTAAATTGTCTACCTGTCCATAATGTAGGTTTTTTATATCGATAAATCCCCTTCCTCCTTCCTTTCTGCTTAATGTGAATCTTTCTGTTGCTGAATGTATGTGATGTATTCTATATTTATGGCATTGTGATCGTGTAAGTGTATTGAGTGCTTCTAGGTCTGTGTTACTCCATTTCACTACTCCAAATGAGTAGGTCAATATTGGTATGGCATAAGTATTTATAGCTTTGGTCTTGTTTCTTGCTGTCAATTCTGTTTTCAGTATTTTTGTTAGTCTTTGTCTATATTTTTCTTTTAGTTCTTCTTTAATATTTGTATTATCTATTCCTATTTTTTGTCTGTATCCTAGATATTTATAGGCATCCGTTTTTTCCATCGCTTCTATGCAGTCGCTGTGGTTATCCAATATGTAATCTTCTTGTTTAGTGTGTTTTCCCTTGACTATGCTATTTTTCTTACATTTGTCTGTTCCAAACGCCATACTTATATCATTGCTGAATACTTCTGTTATCTTTAGTAATTGGTTGAGTTGTTGATTTGTTGCTGCCAGTAGTTTTAGATCATCCATGTATAGCAAATGTGTGATTTTGTGTGGGTATGTTCCAGTAATATTGTATCCATAATTTGTATTATTTAGCATGTTGGATAGTGGGTTCAGAGCAAGGCAGAACCAGAAAGGACTTAATGAGTCTCCTTGGTATATTCCACGCTTAATCTGTATTGGCTGTGATGTGATATTATCTGAATTTGTTTGGATATTAAGTGTGGTTTTCCAGTTTTTCATTACTATGTTTAAGAACTGTATCAATTTAGGTTCTACTTTGTATATTTCCAATATTTGTAGTAACCATGAGTGGGGTACACTATCAAAAGCTTTTTGGTAATCAATGTATGCGTAGTGTAGAGACCCTTGTTTAGTTTTAGCTTGATATGTCACCTCTGCATCTATTATCAGTTGCTCTTTACATCCTCGCGCTCCTTTGCAGCAGCCTTTTTGTTCTTCATTTATAATTTTGTTCTGTGTTGTATGTGTCATTAATTTCTGTGTAATGACTGAAGTTAATATTTTGTAGATTGTTGGTAGGCATGTTATGGGGCGATATTTAGCTGGGTTTGCTGTGTCTGCTTGATCTTTAGGTTTCAGATAAGTTATTCCATGTGTAAGTGTATCAGGGAATATGTATGGGTCTGCAATGTAACTGTTAAATAATTTAGTTAGATGTGAATGTGTTGAGGTGAACTTCTTTAGCCAGAAATTTGCTATTTTATCATTTCCAGGGGCTTTCCAATTGTGCGTAGAATTAATTGCTCGGGTGACTTCATGTTGCAAAATTATCACTTCAGGCATTTGTGGTATCATCTTGTATGTATCTGTTTCTGCTTGTATCCACCGTGCATGCCTGTTATGTTGTACCGGGTTTGACCATATGCTGCTCCAGAAGTGTTCCATGTCTCTTATGTTTGGTGGATTGTCTATTTTTATGTGTGTGTTATCTATTGTTTGGTAAAATTTCTTTTGGTTTGTGTTGAATGTTTGGTTTTGTTTCCTTCTATTTTCACTTTTTTTGTATCTTCTGTTATTATTATTATTATTACTTGTTCAGTAACAATATTTTATCTTCTTGTTTCTGTCCAAAGCATTTCAGAGATACATGTCCACTTTCAGGGAATGCAGTGACGTTTTGTGGGCGCTACATCTGCTTTAGTTTATAACCTAACTGTAACTGAGAGTCACAGTTGTTAATTTCGAGCGAAAAAAATCACGGTCGGAATATAGATGAAAGGCAAATGAGATAGAAGTGAAGGAAACAAGGATTATTAACAAAATCACACAAACTAATAAGCCTAAGCCAGCCACAGGAATGGAAGGTACAGTCTCCCGATAAATATAATACTGGAGTCGAAATCTAGTTGAACCAAGGCCAGATCAAAAGAGACAGGATTAGGTCATGTTTCTAAGGACATGACACTAAAAATATACATCGTTCGGAAGAGAAAGCTAACGAACAGACAAGAATAAAAGCAACTTGAAATGAAATCATCGACGTTCACGGGGGAGCAGGGCAGTGTGGCAAGGTAACGTTACTGACCTCTTTCTGCGTAGCGACTGACTCTTCAGAATATTAAATAATGTGTGGATTAGTTACAGGGACTCCACCACTATAAATACCTGTAACTTTCGTTGTTTCATATTTCATAGCGACTGAAGTACAGCTCTTCTGTATTATACAACTCTTCTGTATTATATAATAATTTATTGTGTCCAAGATAGCATAGAAATTACAGTGGCCGGCCGGAGTGGCCGAGCGGTTAAAGGCGCTACAGTCTGGAACCGCACGACCGCTACGGTCGCAGGTTCGAATCCTGCCTCGGGCATGGATGTGTGTGATGTCCTTAGGTTAGTTATGTTTAAGTAGTTCTAGGTTCTAGGGGACTTGTGGCCACGACAGTTGAGTCCCATAGTGCTCAGAGCCATTTTTGAAATTACAGTGTTCACGTCACCGGTTTCAGCCCTTTATTTCCAACTTCAGATGTGATTGCTCCGCTAACAGTTTCAGGATACATAACAGATCGAGTTAATTATTCTGAACATCATGAAATCGTATAAAATGTGTCAGTGTATAGATCACATCATCATGTGTTAGAAGAGACTGACGTAATAAATTATTGCCGTAACACTTAAGAAGTTGCGTATTTCCATTTGGCAATATGTCCTTTTTAAAAAACCTCTTCTGTATTGGCTGGTTTCCACGAGCTGAGCACACTATTTCGAAGAAAAACCTGAATTTATGACGTAAATTTGGGTTTCAGGATAAAATCAAAATGGAGCCTTGTACTGTTATCATTTTTGCTTATTTTCCATAAACTTTTGGACGAAAAATATAATTTAAATATCCCACATTTAGAACTATTCGTAATGCAACACAGACCGATTCGCGTAGAAAGTGATCATTGCTGCGGCATTCATAATGGCTTTGACATAGGAATAATTTTTCTGCAGGCCGCACAGTATAAAACGGCTGAAGGCGGCGACCTCAGCGTTGAGTTTTGCCATTTGTACATAATCCAGCACCAGTTTATATTTCGTATGCACAGCACGAGCCATATTTCGACGGACAATCGTAAAATATTTCAGTTGCAGAACAAAGGTAATTTGGAAAATTATACTACGCTGTAGCACATAATTAAAGCTGTATTATCCAACAGGTAATTGGAGCCGCACTGTGTTATGCAACAGAGATTATGACAGTTGCAAATCAGCTTGGGCTCAAAAATTACGTGAAAAATTTCAGTTGTCTTTTCACTCACAGAGGTCTACATTTTATCATTATTATTATGATTATTACTATTATTATTATTACTATTATTATTATTACTATTATTATTATTACTATTATTATTATTATTATTATTGCATTTACATAGTGTAAAAGCAACTTAGTGCCTCTCATGGTTAAATATAGACGACTGTTGATATTACGTCCCTATGATCCTTGAACCTTTGCTGTTCCTGACACACAAACTACAATATTATTTGAACGACATGTAGAGCATACGTTATCATTCAGCTTTATCTCTGCCAGTTTGCTGAGAGATGTCGCTGTACATGTCACACTATGATCTTAAATTTCTTTGTCATATTCTACATGGTGTTGTTCTATTGTGTGCCTTCATTTTTAACTATACTTAATTTTAATTTCATTTAATACTTGAATTTAATTTTGTTCTATACTAGGCCAAACGCCGCCGTTTACTCCCTGTTCTATGACTTGATGTAAATTTCGACTTTAACCCAAATATGTGATGGGTTACAGTATGTAAGACCTCTTCTAATTCTTTGAACTTTTTTGTGCTTTGGCTATGGTACACCTGATACGTGTTTCCGGTAATCACTTGATAATGATCACACAGATAAAACTCCGCAGCGGTGGTGATTGTAAAATCAAAGTTTCTTTAAAATTAGGAAGAAAGTTAATGCACTTAATGCGACTCTTTAGGCAAAAAATACCGTGGGTAAGGATTATGCAGGACAACAACTTACTTCTAGAGGCAGTCTACTTACATATTTCGAGAAAGACTGACAGAGACGCATGTGATGTTGGTGTAAGTGTTGGGAAGGTCAAATGTTTACGAGCTGGAAAGGAAACGTATCGCAAAAACATAATTGTATGGCATAAATACTGATCACAAAGTACTGTAAATGAATCACAAGACGTTATTTCATGTGTAAGGTAAGCAAATTTCAATGTATACTATTGAACCACAATATCACTTATTAACAGATCAGCAGTTCTAAACTGAGCTTCTCCTGCAGAACAAAATGTTTAAACAAGTAAATGGAACGCACCTGGACATCATCTTGAGAGCCACTAATATCGATACGTAAAGACCTCGTCATTTTTAAGGCACAAATGCAACACTGAATCCCTGCGCATGCCGATTTCTCATTGCATTTCTGCCTTTAAAATTAAGGGATGTTCACATGTCGAAATATCGGTCATTGCCAAGGACAAATGGTTCAAATGGCTCTGAGCACTATGGGACTCAACTTCTGAGGTCATTAGTCCCCTAGAACTTAGAACTAGTTAAACATAACTAACCTAAGGACATCACACACATCCATGCCCGAGGCAGGATTCGAACCTGCGACCGTAGCGGTCTCGCGGTGCCAGACTGCAGCGCCTAGAACCGCACGACCACTTCGGCCGGCGCCAAGGACACTGCCTGATTACATTCAAAGGAATTATTTCAACTTTTTTAGCAGTGCTCGTTGCCTGTGGCACAAAATGTATTTGCACAATTTATAACAAATCATTGTTATACGAACTAAGGCCCCCATTAATATCATCCGCCGGCTATTGAGTCATCCAGTACAAGCAGTCCTGGGCAGCCTACTAAAGTAATATTAGACACACTGCCTGCAGCACACGGTGGCCTACATTTGAGGGGAATGGAGCTCGCACCCGCTGTTGGCTCTCGTGTCGAACAGCACCGACGTGCAGCCAAGCGCCTACAGACGGTTTTCTTATCAGAACATCCAATACACGATCGTTGATAATAACGCTACTATATTCTTCAATTTTTTCTTTTTGTTTCGTATGAATAAGGAAACCTGGAAGTGTTCACATTCTGTTTTTCGATCAGAGGAAGTGAAGAGGAATGTTGTCATCAGACACAGTCCTTCTCCGTGATAATGTTTGGATGCACGTCGGTGCTGCAAATAAATGCTCCTGCTGCGTTTTCTATTGGAAGTGTTTGATCTCATACCATACAGCCCGGACTTCGCTCCCTCTGATTTTGATCTCTTTGCTCCCATCAGTCGCTGACTGAGGACAGTGCAGCGTAGAGAATTGTGGAAAGCTTACGCATCTTGCTTCTGTCACGAGTGTCTTGGAAAGTTGGTAGTCTGGTATTGTCCAAAGATCGCGCTGCCATACCAAAGTCGGCAACGCGGATCAATATCACAGACATTAGCGACGGCTCGCTGCAATCCGCAACGACTTACGGCATGCGCTTCTGAAGACCACGTGTCCCCTCTGTGGATAGCAACGGCCTCACGCTGAGGTTAAATATTGCCGACTACGCTGTATGCAAGATCTCTCCAATCTCGAGCTCAGTTTCAGACTCAGCATCACCATCTAGGGCCAACGAGTTGTAGAAGATTCAAATGAACATGTACTGTTGTTCATGTTGAACATTGTACTTCAAGAGAGCAATATGTCAATTAGTGAATAAAGTTTGCTAGACCGTGACAGTTGCAAATTATCCGCAACTCCCGTGGCAAAGATCTGTGTCAGAGATAAGCTGATCTTTTCATTCATTCACTTAAAAACGTGAACTAATATTTCATCTACTGCAGGTAACAAGTGACCATCTCTCAGAGCACCCAGAGAACCTACATTTATGCCAGACCATTTTAATTTCGTCTGCTCGCAGAAGGTATAACACTACGGCAACTGGCTATATCAGAATGGCGACTATGAAGAGAAGTAGCTGGAAGGTGTAGCTGTTATTGCGTACAAAGCATTTTCCATTTCAATGTGGTTTCAATTTCGTGCTGATCGGAATCGGAAAAAGAAAAAAAAATCCCTCTTGTTACATTAACAGGCTACCGCAATTGCTCGTATGGGATGACGCAATAGCTGGCGCTCGTCTAGAAAAGATGGTCTGGTGTAGGTTCTGACATGCATGTCCGACTCTGAAATACAGATCCCTTTGAGGTTGCGTTGATTGAAGCACCTGGAACCCGTAAAAGTCGTGAACTGAATGGTAGGTACAGATATTATAACATAAGATAAGTAAAATTCCCACTACTACGACGTACGTATGTGTAGAACCTCTATAGAGGGGAAAAAATGTCGCTGAAGGGCTACGCAGCGAAGCCAAACCAGTAAATTTTGGGCAACGGGTACTGATCGCTTTGCTAGCACATAGGTTGCTGAAGCGTATTGTAAAGAGATGTAAAGGAAGTTCTCAGCATGAAAGTGAATGGTGTTTACATTCCATAAATGATCTTGTAGAGCTTTCGCAGATAGATGAGTGCACGACGTTAGCTCATTCCTACGAACCGTTATCAGCTAGTGTAGGTGCAGAACGGTACCGACTCAGAGATTTCTGTATCCAGACGACAAATTAACAACATAGGGACGTTATCATCACAATGAGAAACGTTACACAAAAAGACGACAGTGAATGGTACTTAACAATGCAGACAATCGGAAGATGTGTATTAGATGTTAGTTACGAGAACCAACAGTGGGTGCGAACTCCAGTCCCCTCGCAGGTAGACCGCCGTGTGCTGCACGCAGTGTGAATATTACTTTAGTAGGCTGTCCAGGACTGCTTGTACTGGATGACGCAATAGCTGGCGCATGATATTAATGGGAGTCTTAGTTCGTATAATAATGATTTGTTATAAATTGTGCAAGAACATTTTGTGCCACAGGCAACAAGCACTACTAAGGAAGTTGAAAAAATTCTTTTGAATGTAATCAGGCAGTGTCCCTGGCAATGACCGATATTTCGACAAGTGAACATCCCTTAATTTTAAAGGCAGAAACGCAATGAGAAATCGGCATGTGCAGCGATTCATTCTTGCATTTGTGCCTTAAAAATGACGAGGTGTTCACGTATCGATGTTAGTGGCTCTCAAGATGATGTCCAGTTGCGTTCCATTTACTTGTTTAAACATTTTTCCTGCAGAAGAAGCTCAGTTTAGAACTGCTGATCTGTTAATAAGTGAGATTGTGATTCAGTAGCATACATTCAAATTTGCGTATCTTGTATGTGAAATAACGTCTCGTGATTCATTTACAGTTCTTTGTGATCAGTATTTATGCCATACAGTTCTGTGATGTTTTTGCGATACGTTTCCTTTCCAGCTCGTAAACATTTGACCTTTCCCACACTTACACCAACATCACATGCGTCTTTGTCAGTCTTTCTCGAAATATGTAAGAAAACGTCACGACTGTTTGATGCTCCATTGAATTATGACACGAATCTTCAATTTCCTTTTAAGACTGCCTCTCGAAGTAAGTTGTTGTCTTGCGTAATCATTACCCACAGTATATTTTTCCTGAACAGTCGCATTACGTGCATTAACTTTCGTCCTAACTTTAAAGAAACTTTGATTTTACAACCACCACCGCTGCGAAGTTTTATCTGTGTGATCATTATCAAGTGATTATCGGAAACACGTATCAGGTGTACCATAGCTGCCGGCCGTTACTATATTCTTCATTTTTTTTTTTTTTGTATGGATGCGGAAACCTGGAAGTGTTCACATTCTTTTTTTCGCTATTATTGCGGACTTTATGTTAAAAAAGTTACCTGCAGAATAAAAGTGTGTTTCCTAAGGCTTAAACATGTCTGAAATAGGCGAATTCTGTCATGTGAAGGTAGATGAGTTCCGCGGAACTATTCAGAGCATACAAAAGGATTTGGAAAGAGCACTCGTTACTCTTTTATGTAACACAGTTGAATCAATAAAGCAAGATGCCTACCGTAAGATTATACAAACCGAACACCAAGCTTTTTATTATTAAAAACGTTGCTTCAATATCTACCTGCTTCACAGAAAAAAAATCTGACAAACGCAACGAAAGTACTATTCGTTCAAAGATCTTAATGACCTCATCCCCAGTTGGGATTTGAAATGTATCGATGGTAACAAGTGAAAATTTGTGCCAGAGCGGGCTTCGAACCCGGATTTCCCGCTTTACGCGAGCGGTAGCCTTAACCACCTCGGCCATCCGAGCACGCTTACGTTCGAACCCAAATTCCCAGCCTAGCGACACCTACCCATGAACCCCTCACTCTCAGGCCCTGATTCCCGTACGAGATCTGGAATGGTGTGCATTCGATCTGCACTGTAAGTCAGGATCACTGGTGATCGTCACACACACACACACACACACACACACACACACACACACACACACACAAAATAAAGTACTATTTCATATGCAGAAGGGACTGATTGCGTGGGCTGGAATCTACTCAACATTTATTAATTTCAGCAGCAGAGTCCAGAAAAAAGTGTATGTTTAAAATACCGAGAACTATTTTCACCCTAGAACGCATTCCAAAGTAATTTCTTACCTGAAACTTCCTGGCAGATTAAAACTGTGTGCCGGACCGAGACTCGAACTCGGGACCTTTGCCTTTCGCGGGCAAGTGCTCTACCAACTGAGCTACCCAAGCACGACTCAAGCCCCGTCCTCACAGCTTTGATTCCGCCAGTACCTCGTCTCCTACCTTCCAAACTTAGCAGAAGTTCTCCTGCATACCTTGCAGAACTAGCGCTCATGGAAGAAAGCTGTGAGGAAAGGGCACAGTTTTAATCTGCCAGGAAGTTTCATATCAGCGCACACTCCACTGCAGAGTGAAGATCTCATTCTAATTTCTTACCTGATCGACGCCTTGTGTACGGCACTGGAAGAAAACTCCGAAACATACGTACCTGAAACAGATGAATGTATTTCCCATTTACTGCTAGTTCCAGCACAGAGAAATATTTCAGAATCAGAAGTCTTACATGAGATATCTAACAGAACTGAAAGAGTTTGATGTTCTTATGAAGCAATCAAACCTAAACGATAAAGAAATAAACAAACACACACACACACACACTGTATGACAAGAACAATGAAGACGCCCAGAATGGGAGGAGGAAACGAAATGAAACTTCTCAGATTGAGAGACACCTCATGTTATCTTAGTTATTACAAAATCGAGTTAAATTTAGAAATAACTTGGCAATATGAGACCCCTTTGGAGTGCTTGCGAAGATTGTCAGAAATTCGTTGTATCCTGAGTTAGCCTACATCAGTGGTTCCCAACAGGTGGTCCGCCGACACCCAGCGGTCCGCGAGCTATGCGAGAGGGGTCCGCAAGATGCTATTAGAATAAAAAATATATTAAATATATTTCGTATGATAACAGACTTTTTTGTTTTGGCCGCTTCCTGCATGAGCAGAGCTTTAGCGAACGCAAACTTCTGCGTCTAGCGTCTTCCTAGAGCCAACTGACACTAGCACAGTCTAGCGCAAAACTAGAATTGGGTAGAGGCAAATAGTTCTGCTGTATACCGTTAGACGCACGCGGTGCCTCTTTGCAGCTGACAGCTGACCGTCACTTTACACATCGGTGATAAAATTACAGACATCTGGGCATCAGCACGCAAGGACTACAAGAAACTTGGAGATAAGGCAATGAAAAAGATCCTTCCATTTGCAACCACATATCAGTGTGAAAGTTTCAAGTTTGGAACCTAATATTTCAGAAATAATAGACTCAAATGTCAGACTGAACTCATCTCATTAAGAACTGAAAATTAAAACTAACTGTATACTGATGGAGTACTCTGTTGTAACTGTATTTTCTCAAATAAATAATACATTGTATGAAATCAGTGTTTTCTTATTTTTAATACATGTCTGCTCAATGCAATCTCAAGTGTAGTACACTTGAAAGACCAATACACTCAGTTTTAATTTTTCCTGTCATTTTCAGTTCATACTCAATTTTTATTTTTTTTAAGGAGTTTGTTATACTAAACACCTAGATTTGGAGACAAAGATGTTGAGCAATAATCAAAAATTTAACAATAACAATGATGGCTAAATTGAAAAAGTTTTAAGCTCAATATTTTTTCAGTAACGAATATGTCAATGTTTTTCCTAAGTACCAAAAATAGAAAACGAGTAAAAAGACTCTTAATTTGGCTTTTTTAGGTACTTGGTACTGTGATATGGCAAGGTACCAACCATGCTCGATGAGGGGGTCCTCGAGAAAATTTTGTTGGGAACCCCTGGCCTAAATTGTTAGAACAAGTCCGTGATATCGAGCATACTGGCACTACGACAGAGTTGATGTCTCAGCTGGCCTGACACATGTTCTATCGGGAACTGCTCTGGGGATCTTGGTGGCTATGGGAGTACCTCAACATCATGCACACAGTTCTTAGAGACATGTTTAATGTGTGAAGCAGCAGTGCTCTGTTGAAAAATGATACCACAATACTGGTGCATGAATGGTAACGCATGAGGACGCAGGACGTCCTTCACGTAGCGTTGTGCTATCCGAGTACCATTGATCACTACCAGTCGGGACCTCAAGTCATACCCAATGGCTCCACAAACCATGAAGCCAGAACAAACACTGCTGTGAGTACTGTTACTGTCCAAAATATTGAGACAACTGGACCTCTCCCCACGTCGGTACCACATTCGCCAGCGATGGTCAGTTGGGGTAGTGCACAACTGGGAGTTGGCTGGTTCAAATGGCTCTGAGCACTATGGGACTCAACTGCTGAGGTCATCAGTCCCCTAGAACTTAGAACTGCTTAAACCTAACTAACCCAAGGATACCACACACATCCATGCCCGAAGCAGGATTCGAACCTGCAACCGTAGCAGTCGCGCGGTTCCAGACTGTAGCGCTTAGAACCGCTCGGCCACTACGGCCGGCACAACCGGGAGTCATCACTCAATATAATGTGAAGTCATTAATCGGCAACCCAAGCTTCTCAGTTACGACACCTCCTCAAATGCACCACCCCAACTCCACAGTTCGGCTGCTGCTAGGCCCCGACCAATGGTGGGCGAGGACACGGATTGTTGCAGGAGGTCCATTACTTGTTCTCGGATGGCCAGCACAGATATGAACGGGTTACGATGTACTTTGTACAAAATACGGTATTCCCTCTCTTGTGATAGTCATTCGTGATCGACCGGAGATTTGACGAAGTGTACACTGCGACATTGACAGATGCGTAGATGAGTGAATAAAAGTGCTAAGATTTCCTCTGTGATCCCGGAATTCGAGAGCACCCTCTGCGCCACCCACGCACATTTGTAGGGCATTATACAGATACAGTCATGCACTGATACCTAAACACCGGTGTGACAGACAACCTTTCCGACACCTCTGAGTTGAGTGGCGCTATACCACTGAACTAGCGTCTGCTGGCCACTTGCGAAATCTAAGGGATATCGAAAGGGAGGCCTTTCACATCGGCTGTGTGAACCGCTGGGTTAGGGGGAAGTGGGGTATTTGAAAATATAACCCTTTAACTGTGTAGTAATGTAGATCTGCAACAGTGATCCCTAATTGTAGTCTATAAATTTTTTTAATCTACGCCACGTTGGTTTCCGTTCTCACAGGCAACAACTTGCCATTTTTTCCCCACGGTCTTTGCATACAATACTTCTCACTTCCCATAGTTCAGATCGTGAAGGTATCGTATTTATGAAATTCATAGTCCTGGCTCTGTACCGAAAAACATAAACAACAAAATAGTAAGATGAACATTTGATTTTTATTTACAATTCGTTAACGTATTCGTTGAGCCCTTCAACCAAAGCGTTACAACAGCCTAGCAACAAGAGGCATATCGATCAGAAGTGCGTTTTAGAAAGGTACATAGAAGTTGTGTATCAATCACCAGTAGGTAAAAACTAAGGGGTGATCGCTGGTCCGGTTGTAGCTGGTATACGAACTTTCATATTGGTTTCGGACTTACCAGTTTTCGGAGGAAATGCCTTTAAAATGTATATGGAAGATCGTGATTTGCTACTGTGGGAAATGTGTATGTCCAGTATCATTTTACGAGATGAAGTTTCGGAAGTAGCTCGCTTACTTAAGAAAGGAACGTATCCACTAACCACGACTTCTCTATTTCTTGCTGTTTCTTTTGTCAAGTGCAAACGCAGGGAGCCACACTCTTATTGACTAACTCGCTTTCGTCCATTTCGTAGCCGTAGCGTGGCCCATGTAAACGCTTCTCGTCCAGAAATCGCAAGTCGACAAAATCGCAATACGTAAAGATTCCATGACTTATCTTTAGTCCCAGACTTGGGCAGCTTTCTTCTAAAATAAAAAAAATAAAAAAATAAAAATAAAAAAATAAATAAAGAGGAAAGAATCGAGCGTAGGACATCCGAAGGTATCACACTAGATCGGAAGATCTCCGTAAGTCGATATACCGCACCGCATGGACAAGAAACACGCAGACCAGCTGGCCAAAAATGTTCAGTTACTCGCATCCACTTAAAAAACCCTTCCACACTGTAATTACTACTGACCGCTTGCAATTGGGCAATGGCAGAATGGTCAACTCCATACTCCCCTTGTCTTTTGTCTTGTCCTGAATAGTACAGGAAGAATTTCTGCCTATAAATCTCTCCTCTTCCCTTCCACCTGACTTCCTGCAGTGCAAAAACTCCCATTCCGTGCCTTAGCACCATTTCTGCAAGACTTTTCATCGCTCCTGTTTGCAACAGCGTACGAATGTTCCATGTTCCAAATTTAAGCACCGATAAATCCATATTCCTGTTTCCTAGCACAGTTTTCCGGCATTCCTTGTTGAATTATTCGCAATAATAGATTTTTTACAAGGCATGGGTATCAACCTCTAATGAATTCTCTGATTACTTATTTATTGTGTGGTTTTGTTTCTGATGAAAGTCTTTGTGTGTGAATGCAGCTTGCCGCTAACTTGGTGTAATGTTTGTACAGAAGTGTATCTGTCGTCTTTATCGCTCCTTCACTCATACACCTGAATCAGTACATTAAAGTCAGGGCTTCGTGTATTATGATTGGCTGATCCGTAAAAGGACAGACAAACACTTATAATACTGGAGGATTCTAAGTAATTTCTAGAATTACATTCACTCTCTCTCTCTCTCTCTCTAATTTATATGTGTACAATGCAAATATAAATTACTTGAGATCAGCCTGGTCGAATCTCTGGTAGCACCCTTCGTCTGAATATTCAGCGGCTGTCTTGCTAGAAAAAATCTTTACATTTGTTATTATTATTAAGCGCTGCATTCAGTTGGGAAAATCGATCGTTTGAACAATTCGTTCAGTTTACGACAGATCTAATATTTCAGATGTGGACGAAGCCTTTTTGGACGATTTATAAAACTCATAGATTGCAGGTTCTCTTCGTCACAACTGAAACTTCCCAATTAATTACAGGCCTAGACAATCATCAATGATTCATACAGAGAACTCATTCTTCATTCACTCTGTAATAAAATGATCACAAACCTTATTTCTGATGAAAGATGTATATTGAATCCTTTTTAATTACAGGTTCCGTTTCCGTGTATTTTAAGTCTCAGGAAATTTACTTTTTTTACAGGTTTATCATTTCTTTATCTATCCCGCTATCGGCACAAATTTCCCTTGTTCGCTTTAGTGCGAAGAAGAGTACCTAAACTTCTTTAGGAATCCAAAAATCCTCCCACCGATATTTCCGAAAACTGTTCCCTTCTCTCTCTCTCTCTAAACTATAATAACCATGGAGTATACATATCTGTACCTCTGTTGTTCCAGAGAATAAACGTACTAGAAAAATACCTTGGCGTCGACGAGCTGTCGGCGCATATCTTACTAGAAAATCTGATCAGATACTTTTCAAACGTAAATAAATGTGGATGATTTTATTGATCACTATTAATTAGTGCGTGGTAGAGGGTAATTTTCCGTGGGGATATTACAAACCCTGCACTCAACCCCCAACATGGTGGGCCGGGCTTTCATTTCGGAGTTAGCTCCCGTAGAAATGTTGACGACCTCATCTAGAGAGTTCCCCTACCCTGTGGTGTGCAAAATACTTCGTCTGGCTCCTCAGTCGAGACCACTCTAGCTTGGATGATCCTGCCAGTAGCTACGCTACCGCCTGTACAGCTCTCAATCTCATCAAAGCACACAAACCCTCGCACCCAGCACTGGAGGTGCCTACGATAAGGCGGTGTCTCCTGGGAGGGGGTTTATAGTCTCAAAGGCTATGCGTAGGTCTGTTATTGCTTTCACCCCACGCAGTGAAAGAATATGTCCTCTGCGTATGAAAGGCAAATTTCACAATGTTAGCTTTGTGGGTGTATGTTCTTGGCGACTATACTGCAAACTTGGAAAGAAAGAAACGTACAGAAGTGTATTTGGTAAGGAAAGTCTGCATGATGAAACTAATAATAATGGTATGAGGCTTGCCCAGTTTGCTTCTGCCAACAAGCTGAAGGCAGTAAGTACCTGTTTTCCAAGGAAAAATATCTACAAATGGACTTGGAAAATACCACGAACAAGTGAAGCAAATCAAATAGACCATATATTGATATCAAAGAGGTGGGCATCCCATATGGAAAATGTGCGCATTTTCCGAGGAGCTAATTCTGAATCTTACCATTAGCTAGTAGGAGCCAAAATGAGACAGAAACTTACCATGGCTGCCAAAGGAAGTAGTACCAGAGTAAAGAAACAGAATATACAAAAACTGAAAGATAGGTCTACTGTTCACGAGTACCAGAACAGACTGACACAGGAGATACAAACAAAAGTTGGTGGAGATGATATAGACGAAGAATGGAACTCTATTAAAGATAACATTAGGACAAAAAATGGCTCTAGAGCACTATTGGACTTAACATCTGAGGTCATCAGTCCCCTAGAACATAGAACTACTTAAACCTAACTAACCTAAGGACATCGCACACATCCATGCCCGAGGCAGGATTCGAACCTGCGACCGTAGCGTTCGCGCGGTTCCAGACTGAAGCGCCTAGAATCTCTGGGCCACACCGGCCGGCCCATTAGGACAACAGCACATGAAATACTGTGGGAAGTAAGGAGACTTAGGAATGTAGACTGGTATGATGATGAATGTACACAGGCAGTGTAAGAGAAAAAGAAAGCAAGGCTGAAATTCTAGCAGCGGGATCATAGATCAAATCTGGCGTTATATAATGAAAAGACAATAGAGGCACTAAGGGTATGCAGGAGGAAAGAAAGGGAAGGCGTGAAGAGAATGATAGAGGAGATGGAAGAGCACTACCAAAGGAATGAAAACAGAAAATTTTATAAGAAAATTAAAGAAGGAACTCAAGAATATAGCCCGAAAATAATAGCTTGTAAGGACAAATAGGGACATTTATTGACAGATAAACAAGATGTTCTGGACAGATGGAGAGAATACGTCAAGTAAATTTTGAAGGGCAATCCTACCAGGAACGGAAGGTAGTGTAATGTCTAAAAAAATTATAAAGATCAGGAACTGTTGAAATAGCTGCAGAACTGCTAAAAAATGGGGGAACTGATCTTCATAAGTGGATCCACGAACTTATTAAGTTGATATGGAATCAGAAAAGAATCCGAGAAGAATTCAACCAACACACAGGCAAGGAGACAAGATCTGCTTTTCAGATTACTGAGGAATTACCTTGCGGAACGTAAATTATAAGACCTTTTCTAGTATTATCTACTACAGGTTAGCACCATATGCAGAAGAGATTCTGGGGACTCTCAATGTGGATTTCGGCCTGATAGAGCAACTGCAGGCCAGATGTTTGTGTTGAGGCAAATACACGAAAATGCATATGAGTATAATATTGAGCTCCATGAGCTATACGTAGACTTCAAGCAGGCCTTTAATAGGTTCAATAGAGCACAAATTCTAAAGGATTTGCTATTGCTTAGTATACCGTGGAAGTACATCTCACTTATTCAGGCAACATTGGCTGATTCCAAGGCAGCAGTGCGTGTGGATGGAGAACTGAGCGATTGGTTTAGCAGTAGTAAAGGAGTCAGACAAGTGGACGCACTCTCTACAATGCTTTTCAATCTGACTCTTGAGCCGGCCAGGGTGGCCGAGCGGTTCTAGGCGCTACAGTCTGGAAACGCGCGACCGCTACGGTCGCAGGTTCGAATCCTGCTTCGGGCAAGGATGTGTGTGATGTCCTTAGGTTAGTTAGGTTTAAGTAGTTCCAAGTTCTAGGGGACTGATGACCTTAGAAGTTAAGTCCCATAGTGCTCAGAGCCATTTGAACCATTTTCTGATTCTTGAAGCAGCCATGCGGAAGATTCAGATGACTGGTTACATAGCCACGAAGTCGACTTAGGTATGTGCATATGCTGATGATGAAGCAATTATCATTAGAATAAGGGTATCACTAGCGAGGATAATATGTGAGCTGAAAGAAGTCGCAGGAACTAAAGGCCTTTCTATAAATGAAACAAAGAAGAAGTAGATGAATTTTACCAGGACGGAGAATTATAACGTGTATAGCCAATCAGCAGTTGGTTTCAATTCTGCACATGTGCAGACTATTTGGGCTGTAATATTAACAGCACAAATTCCATGTCAACTGAAATAAAACTGCGCATCCTAAGTGGTAATAGATACTTTGACGCGTTTAAGAAATTGTTGGCCTCTAGGTTATTAAATAGGCAGCTGAAGCTGCAACTATATAAGGTCATGATCAGACCAGCTGTAGCCTACGGGAGCGAAACATGGACGCTAACCAGTGTTGATGAGCAGCAGCTCAGGATATTTGAACGCAGAGTGATGCCTAAGATCTATGGGGCAGTTCAGGATAATAATGGTTTTTGGAGATGCAGGACGAATACCGAGCTGGACCCCTTCATACAAGATGCTGAAATCGTAAGAATTATAAAAAGTAGAAGAATAGCCTGGCGTGGACATGTCCTCAGAATGAATACTGGAAAAACAACTAAAACGATTTTTAAATGGAGGCCAACCGGAAGAAGACAGAGAAGAAGGCCACGAAAACGGTAGGTAGATGATGTCGAAGACGATATAAAATCTCTCAGAGGATGGCAGAGAACTGCGCTGGAGAGGGAAGAATGGAGGAAACTTGTTGATGAGGCTAGAACCCACACAGGGTTGTAATGCTGTGAGAAGAAGTAGAAGAACAAGAAGAATGGTCAACTCTCTGCAACATTAATGTGAAAGGAACTTGGTACGGTACTAGGCTATCCAATAGCGCATACGACATCATATTAAGTCCTTAATTCATGTCTAAATCAGAAAGAGTATGTTGTCATTAATAGCTTAAGAGCAGGCTGCTTTGTTACCAATGAAACGGGTCTCAGGTTTTCTTATTATATGTTTCTGTCTGTATGAGACATTTCACGAAGCAACTTAAAATTAAATGAAAAACAGCTACAGTAGCAATCGCAATATCTTCAGAACCGTCGTTCGCTGCCGATATTGAAATTTTCTGCCTCGTTATTCCATTCTTCCTACAAATAATATAATTTTCAGGAAGCTGAAATATTTACTAACAACGTGTAAAAAAATTCTATATTCCTCGAAAAATAGTACATTACTTCTTCACCACACAGCTTGTATTATACAGTACTTTATTAAAGAATAATACATATTTGTCAAAATATTTTTAACACGACAGATACATTTACCAAATGTAAGCAATACGTTGTGGAGCATGTGCAAGGTATGCCACGCGATGGACCTACACTTCGCGTCTCCTATACAAACATTCTTTAGTATTTTTTCCTCTAAATAAACACGAGAGGAGTTCACAACGGCTCTCGCCAGAGAAAATATCTGTGTCAAGTAGAATAACACATGTCACCCCTTGTTAAAAGAAACAAACATCTGAACGTGACAGCTAGCGTAACTCCCTGCGTTCTGTTATTCTTGTTAGTAAGTTCCTGTTTTGTAATATTCTTATTACGATGGAAACAGAACCAAAAAACTTTTTCCAGTAATCATAAAGACTGTCACAGGGCTCAACAAGTCCCATTCCGAGAGAAAGAGAGAGAAGGAACAGCGTGAATAAAGAGAGAGAGAGAGAGAGAGAGAGAGAGAGAGAGAGAGAGAAGAAACAGGGAACAGGGTGAACAGCGACCAGTTCTGCTGCTTGCCAGCAGAGGCGCAACGGCTGGCTAGGCCTTGTGCTGCCACCCAGCGGCAGATCACGGAACTGCCAGTGGCTAGTCCGCATGTCTCCCGCAGTGAAGCGCTGTTTACAATTCTATTTCCAATCACACCTGAAGTACTCATAAAATAGTGATTTCTATTAGTAGCTGAATACCTGTTGCCCAAATCATTTTAAAGGTTTAAGTACTTCTTTGGTAGAATGTAAGGAACAAGTCTTTATGAAACATAGTCGTTTGAGCGTGAACGACAAGCTGCGGCAACCTGTTGTAGCTACACTCAGGAAATTTGGGAGTATCAGTCGACCATTTTACTATTGCACCTGGGAAATAGGACGCTTCAGTCGGCTTACCGTTAGCGAGCACCTGATCGTAGTTCGTAGTATACGCATAGTTCGCAATGACAGTGCGATGCGTTTTGAACTTGTTTCCTGTAATGTGTTTCCGTTAACGGCCACTTGCAATAACAGCATTGTTGAGTAGTATAAATTTTACATCTATTACAAACTTAGTGGGCAATACTATTAATTTCTGTCTACAATCCTCCTAATCTCACTTTGTTGTTCACGAATGTTAATAGCAACAACGGACGTAGTTATCTGTAATGAGGTACTATCTGAAAAAGCAGCACAAATATTCATACAGTTCTTGATGTGTCAAATTAGTGCAATGACAGGCAACTTGCTATGTAAGTTCGAAAATATAAAACAATGCCCTTCATAAAAGGTAAACTAGAATAATAACTCACATAGCTCGACTCTGCGAATTCATACAAATTTGTAGATGCAACAAATGAAATGATTACTTGGCGTCAGTCGTTGGTAAAGCAGCTGTTAGACAATGGTTCATGGATTGGAGACATGTAGCTGGTCTCAAAAAGATTGCTTACAAAACACTCGTCCTACCAGTCGTGGAAGACATATATCGTGCGAGTCTCGCATGAAGTAGGAAAATTTTCAAAGAAGGCTAGCATGAATGGCCAGAGGTTTCTTTGACTTCACGGCAGAGCATCAGAGACATGAAAAACCTGAAACAGAATATGCCTGACGACAGGTACCAACTTTCTCGCGAAAGCCTACTTCGTGCGTTTCGAGTACCAATATTAAAAAAGCACTTCAGGACAGCGGTCGTGCATTATCCTGCTGAAATGTAGGGTTTCGCAGGGATCGAATGAAGGGTAGAGGGCCGGACGGAGTGACCGAGCGATTCTAGGCCCTACAGTCTGGAACCACACGACCTCTACGGTCGCAGGTTCGAATCCTGCTTCGGGCATGGATGTTTGTGATGTCCTTAGGTTAGTTAGGTTTAAGTAGTTCTAAGTTCTAGGAGACTGGTGACTTCAGAAGTCAAGTTCCATAGTGCTCAGAGCCATTTGAACCATTTTTGAAGGGTAGAGCCACGGGTCATAACAAATATGAAACGTAACGTCCAGTGTTCAAAGTGCCGTCAATGCAAACAAGAGGTGACCGAGACGTGTAACCATGGCACCCCATACCATCACGCCGGTGACACGGCAGTATGGCGATGACGAATACACGCTTCCAATGTGCGTTCACCGCGATGTTGCCAAACACGGATGCGACCATCATGATGCTGTAAACAGAACCTGGATTCATCCGAAAAAATGACGTTTTGCCACTCGTTCACCCAGGTTCGTCGTTGAGTACACCATCGCAGGCGCTCCTGTCTGTGATGCAGCGTCAAGGGTAACCGCAGCCATGGTCTCCGAGCTGATAGTCCATGCTGCTGCAAAGGTCGTCGAACTGTTCGTGCAGATGGTTATTGTCTTGCAAACGTCCCCATCTGTTGACTCAGGGATCGAGACGTGCCTGCACGATCCATTACAGCCATGCGGACAAGATGCTTGTCATCTCGACTGCTAGTGATACGAGGCCGCTGGGATGCAGCACGGCGTTCCGTATTACCCTCCTGAACCCACCGATGCCATATTCTCCTAACAGTCATTGGATCTCGACCAAGCGAGCATCAATGTCGCTACACGATAAACCGCAATCGCGATAGCCTACCATCCGACCTTTATCAAATTCGGAAACGTGATGGTACTCATTTCTCCTCCTTACACGAGGCATCACAACAACGTTTCACCAGGCAACGCCGGTCATCTGCTGTTTGTGTATGAAAAATCGGTTGGAATCTTTCCTCATGTCAGCACGTTGTAGGTGTCGTCACCGGCGGCAACCTTGTGTGAATGCTCTGAAAAGCTAATCATTTGCATATCACAGCATCTTCTTCCTGTCGGCTAAATTTCGCGTCTGTAGCACGTCATCTTCGTGGTGTAAGAATTTTAATGGCCAGTAGTGTATTTTCTGTAAGTCGTGCTGTATTGCTGTAGTATACACAACTGAAGGATCGGCGTTACAATACCATTAACAGTTGCTGTAATGTGTGTTTATTTACCGATAACTAGTTTCTGCCAAAAGGAGAAGGAGGAAGAGTTCAGTGTTTAACGTTGACAGCGAGGTCATTAGAGAAGGAACAGAAGCTCGAATTGGGCAAGAATGGAGGAAGAAATCGGCCGTGCCTTTTCGAAGGAACCATCCCAGTATTTGGCTTCTGCAATTTAGGGAAATCATGGCAAACCTACATCTGGATGACTGGAAGCAGGTTTGAACCGTCGTCCCAAAATCAATTCCAGTGTGCTGATCACTGCACTAACTCGCTCTGTGTTTCGGTCAAGGGACCATCTTCTACATCTACATAGAAAATCCGCAAGCCACAGAACAGTGCGTGGCGGTGGGTACCCTATTCCACTACTAATCATTTCCTTTTCTGTGTCACTCCCAAATAGAGAGAGGGGAAAACGACGTGGCCTGCGTATGAGCCGCAATTTCTTGTATCTTTTCTTCACAGTCCTTAAGCATAATATATGCTGGCGGTAACAGAATCATTCCGCAGTCAGTTTCAAACACCGATTCTCCTAATTTTCTCAATAGAAAGGTCACCTAGATATTAACAGAAATGTATATGAAATAGTACCTGTTTAAATAATTACGGTGAACCATTGAGTGTAGAAGATACTCACAGATACCATTACATTAGATAAAGGAAGGTTCCTTGATGTTGAGTATATAATACACACATCAAAAAAAGTTTTGTATCACCCCGATTCCCAGAACTCCTGAAGACAGACATTGACTGTGGATATTGTATCACAGACATAGTTCCTTTGACTGTTCATAGAAGTCACTAAACCGGCCAAAGATGTAAACAACCATGCACGAACATCGCCTATTAGACGCAGGGGGTCCGACAGTCGATCAGTTCCAGTCATTCCACCAGAAAGGAAGTACACGGCTCGTGTTGTCTGTAGTTCAACAATGCCTAGACGGTCAATACCGCGGTTCGATCGCGTCCCCATTGTTACTTCGTGTCCGGAAGGGCTCTCAACAAGGGAAGTGTCTAGGCGTCCGGAGTGAACTAAAGCGATGTTGTTCGGTCATGGAGGAGATACAGAGAGACAGGAACTGTCGATGACATGCCTCGCTCAGGCCGTCCAAGGGCTACTACTGCAGTGGATGACCGCTACCTACGGATTATAGCTGGGAGGAACCCTGACAGCAACGCCACCATGTTGAATAATGCTTTTCGTGTAGCCACAGGCCGCCGTGTTACGACTCAAACCGCGCGCAATAGGGTGCATGATGTGCAACTTCACTCCCGACGTCCATGGCGAGGTACATCTTGTAGTGGGACGCGAAATTGAAGCGTCACCCCTCCACCAGTGTCAGCCCAGTTTGCAGGTGAATATAAGTTTAATTTAGTTTTGTTTATGTATTTTTTTTGTAATATTTGTAATGGCTGTGAATTATCTAAAGTTTTGTATTTATTTGTTATGTTTCATGTACGGAGAGGGCGGCGCAACGAACGGAGACAGCATCTTCGTTGCCGGGACCAGAGAGAAAATTGCTGGCCACTGTACGTCGCGGGTCGACAGCCAAAGAGCAACAGAAGATCCTGAAACCGAGTTGTTGCGTCGTGCTTCAAAAAATTAAAAAAAATTGAGATTTCGTAATGTTTGTACAACAATGACGTCATAGAAAGTTTAATCATGTGTAAATGTTCAGTCCTATCTTGTCAAGGCTCAGGTTCACGTCTTTATGTATGAAGATAATAAAGTAGTGTATACTACAAAAGTTTAAATACGTGTTCGGAGAATTTATTTATGAAGAATTATATTAAGGAAGAAGGATGACTGATTTATTTGACATGATTATTAATTTTTGACAATATTCATCGCGAGTTTGAGTCTTGAAAGTTTATTCAATGTGGTTCTAATATTTGTTAAATCAGATAACTTGCATTAATATAACTTCTGAGAAGAAACAAAACGACATCTAAATTGAAAAAGGACTGAGTGACGAAATTCTGCGCATACGACTCAAATGATGATGTTTTACAGTTTCGTTCAAGAACCATTCTGAGACAATTTAAAAAGAATTTAAATAATTTTGAAGTGTGTTGTAACTGACGTAGGTGACGAAGTCTGCACATGGTCATATATCAAAAGAAAACCATTCATACAAAACTATACGTCGTTACACTACAATCTTTGCCACCATGACACCATGCAGCACGGTACAGTTGGGCCCAAAAACATGCCGAATGGATTGCTCAGGATTGTCATCACGTTCTCTTCACCGATGAGTGTCGCATATGCCTTCAACTAGACAATCGTTGGAGACGTGTTTGGAGGCAACCCGGTCAGGCTGAACGCCTTGGACGCACTGTCCAGCAAGGTGCAAGTTCCCTGATGTTTCAGGGTGGCAATTATGTGGGGTCCACGTACGCCGCTGGTGGTCATGGAAGGCGCCGTAACGGCTGTACGATACGTGAATGCCATCCTCCGACTGATACTGCGACCATATTGGCAGCATATTGGCGAGGCATTCTTCTTCATGGACGACAATTCGCGCCCCCATCGTGCACATCTTGTGAATGACTTCCTTCAGGAAAACGACACCGCGCCACTAGTGTGGCCAGCATGTTCTCCAGACATGAATCCTATCGAACATACCTGGGATGGATTGAAAAGGGCTGTTTATGGACGACGTGACCCACCAACCACTCTGAGGGATCTACACCGAATCGCCATTGAGGAGTCGGACAATCTGGACCAACAGTGCCTTGATGAAGTTGTGGATAGTATGCCACGACGAATACAGGCATGCATCAATGCAAGTGGACGTGCTACTCGGTATTAGAGGTGTCGGTGTGTACAGCAATCTGGACAACCACCTCTAAAGGTCTCGTCTATGGTGGTACAACATGCTATGTGTGGTTTTCATGAGCAGTAAAAAGGGCGGAAATGATGTTCATGTTGACCTCTATTTGAATTTTCTGTACAGATTGCGGAACTCTCGGAACCGAGGTGATGCAAAACTTTTTCTGATGTGTGTAGTTATCAGTTGTGGTATATATATGAACAGTTAAAAATACAATATTTGTAAATGTATTAGAAACATACTAACATATGTATACATGCTGTAGGTATACACAAACCCAACATACATGGTGTAACAGGTGTAAGTGCAGATGAATCTATTGGTGACTTGTCTATTCAGATAGACGTAACCCACGTAATGATGCAGTTACGGCCGTGAAGACAACATGAGGTAGTAAAGTCAGTGATGTGTTTGTTGGAAGAATGTTTGATGTAGAGGAAAAACATCCAACAGATGGAGGTGTGTATGTATTAAGGACCACATACGAAAATGTCTGCACTTCTACCGTTACACCCTGTATATACATCCATTGACCTAAATATTTTTCTGTTAGTCACTAAGTGCACAAATTGATAGCCCAGTGCACTATTCCAAATGTTGTCCGTCCAACTGACAGCTTAATCAGCTGATCTTCGTTTTCATATTAGAGCTGTAATACTGCTTACAAGTTAGGATAATCAAGTGTAGTTTCACCAGAGGTACATGACTTACAATATATACTCTATGTGATTTAAAGTATCCTGACGCTACTATGTAATGCGAAATTAATCACTAGATGCCACTGGAGGCGGACCCGCCAGTATTAAGGGCGCGGATGTCAGTAGACAAACAGCAGAATCAGTGGGCGAGTTCAGTGATATCCAATGGGTAGAAGAGGTTCGAAACCACTTGAGTAACGTATCTATCAGGGACATTTCAACCCTTCTCGACTGTTGGTGATGCGACTACGAAGTGGAAACAGAAGGAACAGAGGCAGACTATCTCGACTTTAGTATGGCAAATACGTCGACTCGGAAGCTTACTAAACTTATGATGCTTTATTCAATTTCTTTACAAGCTCGTTTTCACCGAAGAAAGCGAGTGCAATACTTCCCGTTTCTTCCGTCTGAGAAAGGAAAAAAAAAATGAAGGAAGAAAGACCTTCGCGTCAACACAAACTGGTTAAGAAGGACCACAGGACAAAACCACAAAATTTGGCAATTAGCAAGGTTTCATAGTACAAGTAAAGGAAAAAATTTAAAAATTGTTTATTTCTTAGGCACGTGTAGAGGTATCAACTTGAAATTTATGTCCAATACTACGTTCAACGTACCCTTGGCGGTGTAACTAATTTCAGCTTCTAAGTCAATGCAATCAAACGATACTTTGATACACGTCACATATTTTGACACTCGCAAATTCTTTCATCAGAACCTGTAGATTTACTGTCTACATACCGGTGGTCTACTGGTAAAGTGCGTGCCTCAAAACTGGGAGGTCGCGGGGTGAAATCTCGGTCGGACCACGTATTTCGCAATCGTTAGTTTAACCTAGCCTTCACCTCTCGCTGTTGTGAGGAGTCGCCAGAAACAATACGTGGTTCGTATTCCACGTTAAATTGTAGATCTCCTTTCCCTCGTTGGATAACTAGGGTAGGTTAGGGACACGCAAGTCACCGAAGTGAAGTCCATTAGAAATGATTGGTTCAAATGATTCAAATGGCTCTGAGCACTATGGGACATAACATCTGAGGTCATCAGTCCCCTAGAACTTAGAACTACTTAAACTTAACTAACCCAAGGACATAACACACATCCATTCCCGAGGCAGGATTCGAACCTGCGACCGTAGCGGTCGCGCGGTTCCAGACTGAAGCGCCTAGAACCGCTCAGCCACACCGGCCGGCTAGAAATAATTGCTACAGGCTATACAGCCATACGAAATTATTATTACTATCATTATTGTCTATGCGAATCCCTCAGAACACGAGTCCTCCTCGCAGTCGTCCCATTTCTTGTCTGTATACCTACATCCCCTCTTTCCACAGATAACACGCGTAAATAGCCAGAAGCGCAAGAGAATCCTTTTATCGTCCCGTAAATAAAGGTTGTTTAAGAAGAAACAGCACAGAATTTATACCATGTTGCCGGAGGTTCAACGGAAAATACGGTAAAAATGAAGGATTTCTTTCCAAAAGTGACGAAATGAATAAACTTCGAATCACAGCGGGTAATTTCACAAATGGAAGTCGCGAAAGATCGACTAGTGACATGTTACTGCGAAAGGACTATATACTGTTTTCAGATGGCCCTCCACGCTATTTTAGGACAACGACAACATGCAGATGTTCGCCATTCCTGACAAAACGAAACCACCGCAACCGAAGGTGCACATACATCATACTGACGCACGATGAAAGCGTGTTTTCCGTGTTAGTTTACTCTGCTCTCGAATAATGTAAGCAGACGCCTTGGATGTTTTCTCGTACATGAGAGACGAGCCACTCTATTTTGGGAGCAGTACTCCATCATCTCAAACCGAGGGTTCACATTGGCATATATGCTGTGACCTGTACTGAAATGATGGAAGTATTCACAGTGAGAGCTTCGCTGTTAGTGAAATTCACCTAGAGCGTCAGGAAAAACGTGCGAGTGCAAGTAGAGCTTGTTCACTGGGTGTTTCGTACAAACTTGATTTTTGTGTATGTATTTCATTCATTCTGGGAATCGAGAATCTAAACGATTTTTCGATATCGATACTGGCAAGATATGGGTCTGGGGAGTCCCAAGACTGTATCAAAATCTGTAAGCAGTTCCTCAGACTAGCCTCTATATACAAAAAGAAGAGAGCATGGGTGTTCAGTTCATATATACAGAGAGGGAAGATATAATGAAACATTTTTATTTTTTATTTAGTTACTATAACATGACAACAAATTCTAATCAGTATTCTGTAAACTACACTACTGGTCATTAAAATTGCTACACCAAGAAGAAATGCAGATGATAAACGGGTATTCATTGGACAAATATATTATACTAGAACTGCCATGTGATTACATTTTCGAGCAATTTGGGTGTATAGATCCTGAGAAAGCAGTACCCAGAACAACCACCTCTGGCCGTAATAACGGCATTGATATGCCTGTGCATTGACTCAAACAGAGCTTGGATGGCGTGTATAGGTACAGCTGCCCATGCAGCTTCAACACGATACCACAGTTCATCAGTGACTGACGTATTGTGACGAGTCAGTTGCTCGGCCACCATTCACCAGACGTTTTCAGTTGGTGAGATATCTGGAGAGTGCTGGCCAGGGCAGCAGTCGAACATTTTCTGTATCCACAAAGGCCCGTACAGGACCTGCAACATGCGGTCGTGCATTATACTGCTGAAATGTAGGGTTTCGCAGGGATCGAATGAAGGGTAGAGACACGGGTCCTAACACATCTGAAATATAACGTCCACTGTTCAAAGTGACGTCAATGCGAACAAGAGGTGACCGAGACGTGTAACCAATGGCATCCCATACCATCACGAGAGTTATATGCCAGTATGGCGATGACGAATACACGCTTCCAAAGTGTGTTCACCGCGATGTCGCCAAACACAGATGCGACCATCATGATGCTGTAAACAGTACCTGGATTCATCCGAAAAAATGACGTTTTGCCATTCGTGCACCCATGTCCGTCGTTGAGTACACCATCGCAGGCGCTCCTGTGTGTGATGCAGCGTCAAGGGTAACCACAGCCACGGTCTCCGAGCTGATAATCCCTGCTGCTGCAAACGTCGACGAACTGTTCGTGCAGATGGTTGTTGTCTTGCAAACATCCCCATCTGTTGAGTCATGGATCGAGACGTGGGTGCACGACCCGTTACAGCCATGCGGATAAGATGCCTACCATCTCGACTGCTAGTGATACGAGGCCGTTGGGATCCAGCAAGGCGTTCCGTATTACCCTCCTCAACCCACCGATTCCATATTCTGCTAACAGTCATTGGATCTCGACGAACGCGAGCAGCAATGTCGCGATACGATAAACCGCAATCGCGATAGGCTACAATCCGACCTTTATCAAAGTCGGAAACGTGATGGTACGCATTTCTCCTCCTTACATGAGGCATCACAACAACGTTTCAGCAGACAACGCCGGTTAACTGCCGGTTGGAAACTGTCCTCATGTCAGCACGTTGTAGGTGTCGCTACCAGCGCCAACCTTGTGTGAATGCTCTGAAAAGCTAATCATTTGCATATCACAGCTTCTTCTTCCTGTCGGTTAAATTTCGCGTCTGTAGCACGACACCTTCGTGGTGTAGCCATTTTAATGGCCAGTAGTGTATACACAGATTCATTCAATGGACTAATAGTTCTGGCTTGCATGCTCCCACGCAGACAGAAAGATAAATCAACATGTGGCGAAACCAAGGTCCAGATGTCGTAGGTTCGGGCAGCCACCTGTCATTGCACGTGTCGGAAGTCATAGGCTGAGCATGCATATATGTATGTATGTATGTATGTATGTATGTATGTATGTTCACATCTCCGCCTAAACCACTGGACAGATTCAACCATATTATGGTACACATATTAGTTTCAATCTGCAATGTAGTACTGTGGGGTTAAGATCCACTAGCCTCCTACTGAGGTGAGCGTGATAGCGTGGAGAGAGGAGGAGGAGAGGACATACAGCGAGAGGGAGGAGGAGACTGGCACAGTTCGGGTGGGGGGGGGGAGGGGTAAGAGAAGATAGATAGATAGATAGATAGATAGATAGAGAGAGAGAGAGAGAGAGAGAGAGGCAGGGAGGAAAAGATCGACAGAGTGAAGGAATAAGAGGAGAGGGAAAGAAGGGGATGAGGAGGAGATGGACAGAGAAAGGAAAGAGGAGAGATGAACATGGAGAGATGGGAAGAGGAGATGGACAGAGAGAGAGGGGAGGAATAGAGGGACAGAGAGAGAGGGAAGAGGAGGAGATGTACAGAGAGAGGGGAAGAAGTAGATGAAATTAGAGGGGAGGACATGGACAAAATGGGGAGGAGTGGACTGACAGAGAGAATGGGGAAGAGGAGATAGACAGAGAGAGGAGCAGAAGGAGTTGGGCAGAGAGAGAGGAAGGAGGGCCGGCCGAAGTGGCCGTGCGGTTAAAGGCGCTGCAGTCTGGAACCGCAAGACCGCTACGGTCGCTGGTTCGAATACTGCCTCGGGCATGGATGTTTGTGATGTCCTTAGGTTAGTTAGGTTTAACTAGATCTAAGTTCTAGGGGACTAATGACCTTAGCAGTTGAGTCCCATAGTGCTCAGAGCCATTTGAACCATTTTGAGGAAGGAGGAAATGAACCAATAAAAAATTGGAATAAATGCATATACGGCAATGCCGGATACTCACAAGGGAACCTCCCCATCGCACCCCCCGCAGATTTAGTTATAAGTTGGCACAGTGGATAGGCCTTGAAAAACTGAACACAGATCAATCGAGAGAACAGGAAGAAGTTGTGTGGAACTATGAAAAAAAATAAGCAAAATATACAAACTGAGTAGTCGATGTGAAAGATAGGCAACATTAAGGATAATGTGAGCTCAGGAGCACCGTGGTCCCGTGGGCAGCGTGAGCAGCTGGCGACCGATAGGTCCTTGGATCAAATCTTCCCTCGAGTGAAAAGTTTAATTCTTTATTTTGAGACAATTATCAAAGTTCAGGCACACACACACAATCAACTTCGCTCTCAAAAATTCCAGGACATGTTCAGATTTGCTTGGACATATGCAGGATTTGACGGTCTACACACGGAAAAATTTGAAAACGTTAAAAACATATGTATTGACAGGGCACAGGGAAAACTGTGCGACTGTGAAACTGTTGCATTCATTTGTAGAAGTTTATGTGATAAACTCTTATGATCTCATAACTTTTTTGGGAGTGATTATCACATTCACAAGAAAACCTAAATCGGGCAAGGTAGAAGAATCTTTTTAACCATTCGCCAAGTGTACAAGTTAGGTGGGTCGACAACATATTCCTGTCATGTGACGCACATGCCGTCACCAGTGTCGTACAGAATATATCAGACGTGTTTTCCTGTGGAGGAATCGGTTCCCATCGGAGCGGCACGTCCTCTCGTCTACTAATCGCACGGTTTTGCGGTGCGGTCGCAAAACACAGAAACTTAACTTATTACACTGAACAGAGACGTCAATCAACAAACGGACAGATCATAACTTTGCGAAAATAAAGAAAGCAAACTTTTCACTCAAAGAAGACTTGAACCAAGGACGTCTCATTCCGCAGCTGCTCACGGTAACCACGGGACCACGGCGCTCCTGAGCCCACGCTCTCCTTGATGTTGCCTATCTTGCGCTTGGACTACTCAGTTTGTATATTTTGCTTATTTTTTTCATAGTTCCACACAACGTCTTCCTGTTTTCTCGATTGATCTGTGTTCAGTTTTTCAAGGCCTATCCACTGTGCCAACTTATAACTAAATCTGAGGGGGTGCGATGGGGAGGTTCCCTTGTCAGCAATAATGTTGTGATTGTGACCCTGCTGGAAATATACGAAGCGCCCAAGCAAGAAGTGAGCAATGGATATTGTTCTTTGCCTCCTTAACCTGAAAGTTAGTGAGCTTTCACTAATTTTTCATTACTTGATGCTAGTTTCGTGAAGTTGCCTTACTTTCGACCACCTTTCATTTTATCTGAATCCCTGTATCGGTCGCTCTGTTGTGCTGTCTTCTCTTATTCTTTCCCTCGATCAGTGAAGTGAACTAAGTCCACCTCCGTACCTCAGCAGGAGGAAAGAATGAACAAAATAAAAAAGGGGTCAGCGTGACTGACTGCTACGCGGTGGGTCCTGGTTCGCTTCCGGTATTGGCAGGGATCTTTCCTTGGTGGAACGACTGTAGCGGAGAGCATTCGGCTTGTCGATACCAATTGAGGAGCAACTTGATGCGGTTCAAAGGCTAAGAAGCTCATCCCGTGCCCCTTCAGCTGCATCCGAATGACAACGTTAGCAGAGGATGACGCGGTGTGAGCACGGGGAGCTTTTTCAGAGAGGTGAAGTGAGTGGCTGAGCATGCTGTTCCTCCTAAGGACAGTTGTTTATCTTCGCCTGACACCGTCAGTCCGTCTTACGAATTTCATTTCAAAGGCTTGAGTTCTATTCTCCTCACTTCTTTTCATTCCATGTCTCCAATATGTATGCCAACTTGGGTGAAAGTACATCTTATACAGGGTGTTACAAAAAGGTACGGCCAAACTTTCAGGAAACATTCCTCACACACAAACAAAGAAAATATGTTATGTGGACATGTGTCGGGAAACGCTTACTTTCCATGTTAGAGCTGATTTTATTACTTCTCTTCAAATCACATTAATCATGGAATGGAAACACACAGCAACAGAACGTACCAGCGTGACTTCAAACACTTTGTTACAGGAAATGTTCAAAATGTCCTCCGTTAGCGAGGATACATGCATCCACCCTCCGTCGCATGAGATCCCTGATGCGCTGATGCAGCCTTGGAGAATGGCGTATTGTATCACAGCCGCCCACAATACGAGCACGAAGAGTCTCTACATTTGGTACCGGGATTGCGTAGACAAGAGCTTTCAAATGCCCCCATAAATGAAAGTCAAGAGGGTTGAGGTCAGGAGAGCGTGGAGGCCATGGAATTGGTCCGCCTCTACCAATCCATCGGTCACCAAATCTGTTGTTGAGAAGCGTACGAACACTTCGACTGAAATGTGCAGGAGCTCCATCGTGCATGAACCACATGTTGTGTCGTACTTGTAAAGGCACATGTTCTAGCAGCACAGGTAGAGTATCCCGTATGAAATCATGATAACGTGCTCCATTGAGCGTAGGTGGAAGAACATCGGGCCCAATCAAGACATCACCAACAATGCCTGCACAAACGTTCACAGAAAATCTGTGTTGATGACGTGATTGCACAATTGCGTGCGGATTCTCGTCAGCCCATACATGTTTATTGTGAAAATTTACAATTTTATCACGTTGGAATGAAGCCTCATCCGTAAAGAGAACATTTGCACTGAAATGAGGATTCACACATTGTTGGATGAACCATGCGCAGAAGTGTACCCGTGTAGGCCAATCAGCTGCTGATAGTGCCTGCACACGCTGTACACGGTACGGAAACAACTGGTTCTCCCGTAGCACTCTCCATACAGTGACGTGGTCAACGTTACCTTGTACAGCAGCAACTTCTCTGACGCTGACATTAGGGTTATCGTCAACTGCACGAAGAATTGCCGCGTCCATTGCAGGTGTCCTCGTCGTTCTAGGTCTTCCCCAGTCGCGAGTCATAGGCTGGAATGTTCCGTGCTGTCTAAGACACCGATCAATTGCTTCGAACGTCTTCCTGTCGGGACACCTTCGTTCTGGAAATCTGTCTCGATACAAACGTACCGCGCCACGGCTATTGCCCCGTGCCAATCCATACATCAAATGGGCATCTGCCAACTCCGCATTTGTAAACATTGCACTGACTGCAAAACCACGTTCGTGATGAACATTAACCTGTTGATGCTACGTACTGATGTGCTTGATGCTAGTACTGCAGAGCAATGAGTCGCATGTCAACACAATCACCGAAGTCAACATTACCTTCCTTCAATTGGGCCAACTGGCGGTGAATCGAGGAAGTACAGTACATACTGACGAAACTAAAATGAGCTCTAACATGGAAATTAAGCGTTTCCGGACACATGTCCACGTAACATCTTTTCTTTATTTGTGCGTGAGGAATGTTTCCTGAAAGTTTGGCCGTACCTTTTTGTAACACCCTGTATAGCACTTCCTCTGGAAATGTACAAATGACTCAGTAGAGCGGTCCTTTTGAAATCCAAACAGTGATCGGTTAAGTATCCCATTACTATACACGCGTGTAACAACTGCAGTGGGTACATCAACGCCTCACAAACGTACAGAGTGGCAAAATTCAGTGTTTACAAACGGCATACCTCAGAAACTTTTCTTCCTTCTTTGCAGTCGTGTGACGTTAATAAAACCTCGGAGAAAACAGGGAAAGCCCGTTACGATGCCTCTCCATCAGGTCGAAGGGGAGAGTAGGTCCATACAGTTTGAGAACCTCTGTTCTAAGCCCGTACCGCAGCGCACGCCAAAGAGATTGGAGGGAAAGATGAGCCCGGCTCGGCGCGGCTCTGTTGTGGAATGGACCGACCTGTGTGTGTTTATCCTGCGGCGGTTACTGCGCTAGCTGATGAGGAACGTGCTCCGAATACCGAACCCTGTATCGCGGGCGCTGCGGCCCGGGAGGTATGCAAGCAGACATGCCGAGCCCAAGCAGAGGGGAAGACTTGAGAAGGAGCTGCCTTCCGGGCAAGAGAGCGCTCAAAGGCGAAAGGGCGCTACACGAGGAAAGAAGTGCAACAGGTAACACTCAGCTAGCTTGCGGGTGCTTCCTAAAGAGCACGGAGTTTGGGACAGCTCCGTAGTTGTTTAATTTACAAATGGCATAGTATGCAGTGGAACCTGGCTACAACATTCGAAGGACGTTGAATATTACACTGTTACAAACGAGTGTCCTTGTACTGAGATTTGAACCTCGCAGGAGAGCTTCTGTAAAGTTTGAAAAGTAGGAGACGAGGTACTGCCAGATGTAAAGCTGTGAGGACGGGGCGTGAGTCGCGCTTGAGTAGCTCAGATGGTAGAGCACTCTATTCCCGGCGGGGTCAGGCATTTTCTCTGCCTCGTGATGACTGGGTGTTGTGTGTCTTTCATCATCATTTCATCCTCATTGACTCGCAAGTCGCCGAAGTGGTGTCAACTAGAAAGGACTTGCAATACGGCGGCCGAACTTCCCAGAATGGGGCCCCCGGCCAACAATGCCATACGATCATTTCATTTCATTTTAAAATAAATGCCGGCACGGTAGCTCAGCGTGTTCGGTCAGAGAGCTGGATGGCATCTGTAATAAAAAAAAAAAAATGAGTGGAAGGATCAACAAGCGAACTTCACCGGATGTCATGTGACGTCCGCAACGAACAAACACAACGATCAACAACGAACAAAACGCAACCAAAAAAAAAAAAAAAAAAAGGTGGTAGAGCACTTGCCCGCGAGAGGCAAAGGTCCCGAGTTCGAGTCTCGGTCCGGCACACAGTTTTAATCTTCCAGGAAGTTTCATATCAGCGCACACTCAGCTGCAGAGTGAAATTCTCATTCTTATTTAGCCTTGTTTTATTTAACATGCAGTGTTCTCTCTTAAGTTTACAGAAACACAGTATACAAAGCAGTAAGTCAAGTACTCATCAAACTTCTTTACTTATGAGTGATGTAATCAGTCATTCTACTCTGCTGTGTATTTGCCCAATACAAACTTTCTAAATTAAGTTCTATGATCATTACTTCATATGAAATTTGACTGTTTCTTCCCCTAGCTTCATAGAACATGTTCTCTGTTCCAATGGTTTCTAAAGCGTCACTCACATTAGGGATAGGCACTATTTCTTTCTTTCTTCTTCTTCATCTCCATCTCTAACTTTATGGACACTGTGTCCCTGATTCTTCACTTGATTTGCAATTTTGTCTTCAGTTTGGGCTTTGGTTGTAACAAGATGGATAGAGAGGGTTGTATGGGCGCACGATGGCAAGGTCTGCAGCGCCCGCTCAGTAACAGATTGAGACGGGTGTCAAGAAAAGACTCAGAACAATAAGATAATCAGAACGTAAAACACAGGTAAAAAGCTTGGAAAAATATGTGCCTGCCCATACCGAAGCGTAGGACGAAGCCTGCCGCCAGTAGTAAAACATGGACAACACAGGAAGAAAGTGGTAGAGGGAGCTAAAACAATGCAGCATATGGAACCGGCTGGCTGACCGCAAGGAAAAAAGGGAGGAGCCAGCCACTCTGCAATACGCTGAAACCTACAGCCTAAAAGTTTAGGCCAGAGTCAGGACACATCACAAAACTTTAAAACCCTAGACACACACGTCTCACCATTAGCTAAAACACAGGGGCAGATCCCCATCAACTTGTGCTTCTGGCCTTGCATCACGGTATAAAATGCAGCCTGTTAAAATGTGGCGGACAGAGATGTGCACACCACAAGCATCACAAAACGGGGGATCCTCCCGCCGTAACAGAAAGCTATGTGTGAGAGGACAGTGTCCAATCCGAAGACGAGTGAGGGTCACTTCTTCCCGCCTGAGCAACCGGCAGGAGGAACGCCACGGCCGAGTTGTTGACTTCACCAACCGCAGTTTACTGGCCGTCACCGCCAGCCGTTCTTCCTCCCACAACTCCATGCACTTCTTGTGGAGTGTAGAAATGACAGACTGCAAGGGAATAGGACGCTGGACCACATCCTGCTCTCTGCAGGCCTCCTTGACAGCCCGATCGGCCTGTTCATTGTCCCATGTTCCTACATGACCAGGCACCCAGCAGAAGGACACCTCCTTACCCCGCCGTTGGAGAAGGGACAGTTGGACATATATCAGCTGGAACATCTCGTCAGTTGGGTACAGATTCTGCAGGTTGTAACAAGGCCATCATCTATTGTCGCATACGATTCGTATTCGCACTGACTGAGAACATCACAGTTGATTTCCGGCAGCAATTCAGATAGCGGCAGGTCATCACTTTCATCGAACGTATCTTCAGTTTCGGTGGAATTTATTCCTTCAGCTGCGATTCCCACATAACGGAGACAGTTCTTGATGGTATGGCCTATGACCCGGCTCCGAGGTTTGGTAACGCATCTGATCGCATGCATCAGTGCAATACAATTATTCTGTTTTTTTTCTCAACGCCTTGTGTCATTTTCAGTGATATGAGCTTACGTTGGTGACATTTCAGACTCCTAAATGCCCTCGGTCTATGCGATGCAATAAGCTAGTCGTATTTGCAGGAAGAAAGTCGAGCTTAATATTCACCAGACCAGAGAGTGAAGGATGTACTGGACAGTTCTCAAGAAGAACCAGGATCTTCCTTTTCTGGCTTCTACCGTTAAAACTTTCCTCGCGGTGGTCTAGCGGTTCTAGGCGCTCAATCCGGAACCGCGCGACTGCTACGGTCGCAGGTTCGAATCCTGCCTCGGGCATGGATGTTTGTGATGTCCTTAGGTTAGTTAGGTTTAAGTAGTTCTAAATTCTAGGTGCCTGATGACCTCAGAAGTTAAGTCCCATAGTGCTCGGAGCCACTTGAACCATTTTTTTGAAACTTTCCTTTTACTGGTCATGCTGTTCCAAACTGCGCGCACTTCGTAACAAATTGTTATGGAAACTGGTTGGTTGTCTCTGATCACTATGGGATTTAACTTCTGAGCTCATCAGTCCCCTACAACTTAGAACTACTTAAAGCTAACTAACCTAAGGACATCACATACATCCATGCCCGAGGCAGGATTCGAACCTGCGACCGTAGCGGTCGCGCAGTTCCAGACTGTAGCGCCTAGAACCGCTCGGCCACCCCGGCCGGCTATGGAAACTGGTCTTGCGTGTACTGTTGACTAGTTCTGTGGTTATCACCACAACTGTAATACGAATGCGCTCTGGTAATAATGAGGTGAGGAGTCTATACTACACCTATTGTTGAAGTAAGGGCAGAGAGAATAATATGCAAGTTTGCCATATTGCGACAACCGATTTCGTTCTACAATACAATGATTCTTGGAAAATCTTGTTGCTAACTCAGACTGAAAATGACGTTATATACAAGATACACTTACGTATATACATTTGTCGTATTAATCAAGGACGAGTAGCATGTTCCTTATGACGTATACGGCCGTACCACAGAAATCCCGAAGTTGTAGTCGAGTTGTCGTTGCAACCAACGTCGTTATAATAAAGTTCGACTGTACATGTCTTTGGTTTGATACCTGCCATCAGTAACGTGGCTACAGATTCCTTAACAATAAATTCTTCCTCTACGTAACCACAGAATCGCTGGTCGCCAGCTTTCTGCTAGAGATCAGAAATGAGCTCTGTACTCTCGCTTTTAACTCGCCACCGTGTCCTGTGACGCTATTTCCAAACTCTCCGTCTCAGTATGCTCGGAAACTCGACCTGTCTTTCGCCGCCGCTACCCATTCAATTGAAAATTCGTCACATGAGTCTGTTGTCGGTTACAAGTGCATTGTATCAGCGTATAAATGATAGCGAGTACATGAGTTCGCAAATATAACAGACGATGGTGGCATTCCCGCTACATGTTCATGCCTTGGGGATTACAATATGTTTGTAGAAGTTTCTTACGTTCACACCAAAATCTACTTCTGTAATCGGTAATAGTTCTGTTTTATTCTGTTTTATGCGTATTATTAATCCTGTTATTAGTGATTTGTTGAATATATATATATATATATATATATATATATATATATATATATATATATATATAGGGCTATTACAAATTATTGAAGCGATTTCATAAATTCACTGTAGCTCCATTCATTGACATATGGTCACGACACACTACAGATACGTAGAAAAACTAATAAAGTTTTGTTCAGCTGAAGCCGCACTTCAGGTTTCTGCCGCCAAAGCGCTCGAGAGCGCAGTGAGACAAAATGGCGACAGGAGCTGAGAAAGCGTATGTCGTGCTTGAAATGCACTCACATCAGTCAGTCATAACAGTGCAACGACACTTCAGGGCGAAGTTCAACAAAGATCCACCAACTGCTAACTCCATTCAGCGATGGTATGCGCAGTTTAAAGCTTCCGGATGCCTCTGTAAGGGGAAATCAACGGGTCGGCCTGCAGTGAGCGAAGAAACGGTTGAACGTGTGCGGGCAAGTTTCACGCGTAGCCCGCAGAAGTCGACGAATAAAGCAAGCAGGGAGCTAAACGTACCACAGCCGACGGTTTGGAAAATCTTACGGAAATGGCTAAAGCAGAAGCCTTACCGTTTACAATTGCTACAAGCCCTGACACCCGATGACAAAGTCAAACGCTTTGAGTTTCGGCGCGGTTGCAACAGCTCATGGAAGAGGATGCGTTCAGTGCGAAACTTGTTTTCAGTGATGAAGCAAAATTTTTTCTTAATGGTGAAGTGTTTAAACCTCCTCTAGCAAGAAACGTGCCAGAACTGCGAGCTCGCATCAACGATGCTTTCGAACTCATTGATGGGGACATGCTGCACCGAGTGTGGGAGGAACTTGATTTTCGGCTTGATGTCTGCCGAATCACTAAAGGGGCACATATCGAACATTTGTGAATGCCTAAAAAAACTTTTTGAGTTTTTGTATGTGTGTGCAAAGTATTGTGAAAATATCTCAAATAATAAAGTTATTGTAGAGCTGTGAAATCGCTTCAATCATTTGTAATGTGTGTGTGTGTGTGTGTGTGTTTTTTCAACAGATCACTAATAACAAGATTAATAATACACATAAAACAGAACTATTAACGATTATAGAAGTAGATTTTGGTGTGCACATAAGAAACTTCTACGAGCATAGTCGTAAGAAACTTCTACAAGCATATTGTACTTATGATAATGCGATATACAATGAATAATTTTTTCTACACACGATATTCTATGAATAATTTTTTCTATACACAATATTCATTCAAGCATTGGAGTTAGTCCACCATTTCTCAACTAACGACGTATTTGCTGGAGTTGAAAATGGCTTAGTCGTTGCCTTCCGTGTGTCTCGAGACACGTCTTCGGTCCGGAATCTCTACTGGAGTAGATCTGTCTTCAGCGGTAAGTCCAGCTTCGAAGTGAGCCTTCATGACCAGCGAAGTCCTGTCTGAAGACGTCCCGGACAGTGATGGGCTACCAATATGACTGTCACCCGTTATGCGACCCGACAACCAGGAATGATGTTTGGGATGCCATTTCTTTTCATAGTAGGACCCCTTTATATATCATCCGCGGCACCCTCAAACCACAGCGGTCGTCTACGATATTCTACGCCCCGTTTTGTTGCTATTCATGGGAAGCCATCCTGGGCTTACATTTCAGCAAGATAATGCCCACCCGCACACAGCTAGAGTTTCTGCTGACTGTCTTCATGCTAGCCAAAACCTATCTTCGCCAGGAAGTTCGCCGAGTCTCCCTTGAATAGAGGACTTTTGGAGCATTATGGGGGGGACCTTCCAATTATCTTGGGATCCTGACCATCTAACGCGTCAGCTGGACAGAATCTGGCACGATATCCCTCTGGAGGACATTCAACAATTCTATCAATCAACGCCAAGCCGAACAACTCCTTGCGTAAGAGCTGTACATGGACCAACGCGTTACTTACTTGCTCAGTTAGTGAAGCTCTGCCTCTTGAATAAATCATCATCCAGTTTCTGAAACTGTATCATTTGTTGGTCTGAATATGTGCATCACATCCAGCGATTGACGCCCCATTCGGATAATTCCTTCGTGGTGCGTCGCTTTCTTCCTTCTCTTTGTTTCTCCCGTCGAGTGTATGTGGCGTCCTAGGTAATTGAAGTGCTGAACTCATTCCAAAATCTGATCTTAAATTACGATTTTGTCTCGTGCTGGATATTTCCCATGGCACCCCACTGTCCCAGTTTTATTTACTGTCTACATCTATATCCACATGGATACTCTGCAAATCACATTGAAGTGCCTGGCAGAGGATTCATCGAACCACCTTCACAATTCCCTATTATTCCAATCTCGTACAGCGCGCGAATAGAATGAACACACATATCTTTCCGTACGAGCTCTGGTTTCCCTTATTTTCTCGTGGTGATCGTTCCTCCCAATGTAGGTCGGTGTCAACAAAACATTTTCGCATTCGGAGGAGAAAGTTGGTGATTGGAATTTCGTGAGAAGATTCCGTCGCAACGAAAAACGCCTTCTTTTAACGATTTCCCGCCCAAATCCTGTATCATTTCTGTGACACCCTCTCCCATATTTCGCGATAATACAAAATGTGCTGCCTTTCTTTGAACTTTTTCGATGTACTCCGTCAGTTTTATCTGGTAAGGATCCCACACCGCGCAGCAGTATTCTAAAAGAGGACGGACAAGCGTAGTGTAGGCAGTCTCCTTAGTAGGTCTGTTGCATTTTCTAAGTGTCCTGCCAATAAAACTCAGTCTTTGGTTAGCCTTCCCCCCAACATTTTCTATGTGTTCCTTCCAATTTAAGTTGTTCGTAATAGTAATACCTAGGTATTTAGTTGTATTTACGGCTTTTAGATTAGACTGATTAATCGTGTAACCGAAGTTTAACGAGTTGCTTTTAGCACTCATGTGGATGACCTGACACTTTTTGTTATTCAGGGTCAACTGCCTTTTTTCGCACCATTCAGATATTTTTTCTAAATCGTTTTGCAGTTTGTTTTGATCTTCTGATGACTTTATTAGTCGATAAACGACAGCGTCATCTGCTAACAACCGAAGACGGCTGCTTAGATTGTAACAAATCGTTTATACAGATACGGAACTGCAAAGGGCCATAGCACTACCTTGGGGAACGACAGAAATCACTTCTGTTTTACTCGATGACTTTCCGTCAATTTCTACGAACTGTGACGTCTCTGACAGGAAATCACAAATCCAGTCACGTAACTGAGACGATATTCTATAACCACGCAGTTTCAATACGAGCTGGTTGTGTGGTACAGTGTCAAAAGCCTTCCGCAAATCCAGAAATACGGAATCGATCTGAAATCCCTTGTCAATAGCACTCAACACTTCGTGTGAATAAAGAGCTAGTTGTGTTTCACAGGAACGATGTTTTCTAAACCCATGTTGACTGTGTGTCAATAGACAGTTTTCTTTGAGGTAATTCATAATGTTTGAGTACAATATACGTTCCATAATCTTGCTGCATATCGACGTTAACGTTATGGGTTCAAAAATGGTTCAAATGGATCTGAGCACTATGGTACTTAACTTCTGAGTTCATCAGTCCCCTAGAACTTAGAACTACTTAAACCTAACGAATCTAAGGACATCACACACATCCATGCCCGAGGCAGGATTCGAACCTGCGACCGTAGCGGTTGCTCCGTTCCAGACTGTAGCGCCTAGAACCGCTCGGCCACACCGGCCGCCTTAACGATATGGGCCTGTAATTTAGTCGATTGCTCCTACTACCTTTCTTGAATATTGGTGTGACCTGTGCAACTTTCCAGTCTTAGGGTACGGATCTTTCGTCGAGCGAACGGTTGTATATGATTGTTAAGTATGGAACTAATGCATCAGCGTACTCCGAAATGAACCTAATTGGTATACAGTCTGGACCAGACTGGATTATAGGCTTTCCAGTCAAGTTTAAAAGATGGATTGATTGTTATAGATCGTCGATGCCTTTATCACAATGTCATCAGCATACGCTTTAAGAAAAGAAAGAAAGGATATTTTAAAAAGTTAATGCTCTATTTTTAGTCATAAGCACATTGAATAATATATTTGTTTCAGTGACTTGGCTGTTGGTTGTGATGGCAAACAAACTTAAATACGTAATAACCGAAGACACAAGCAAGTAGCGGAAATACTTCGTTCACATTTCATTTTTGTCGGCCATAAATTGCTTTGAAGGCGAATTACATTAGTCGGAGAAAATTGAGTGGCCTTTCTTTTTACAGAGAGAACCAACTTTTTTTTTTTTTTTTGAAAAAAATTGAGAGCAGAAGTTAATTACTGCCCGTTCGGGAGTAGGTACTGCTGAGTCACCCCACCTCCGCTGATAGATCAGCCTAAGGCCCTCATTACAGACAAACCACCCCACCAGTGCTCGTGAAAGCTTCTGCAAGGATCTCATTTATATGATAATCGAGTGAGCGAAACTACGCTGCCAATTCCGTCACGGCTGTCGGGAAAGTTCCTTCCGAGTTCGGTAATCCGGCTGGAAATCGGAAAGACTGTGTGTGCGCGCGCGCCGACAACGTGCTTCTTGAGGAAGATCGAAGCCACAAGTAATGGCTGCTGTCTTATTGAATGGGGCCAGTATCTCACTCCGAGGAAACACACACAATTGCTGTTTTTTCTCAGCTTAACGGCGCCTTCCCATTTTTAAGCTGTTAACGGTGCGAGAACGGCAACAGACTTCGGCTTAATGTCTTTTTTTGTCTCTCTGTCTTGTTTTTGGCAATGTCAATAGCGGAACACCACGAAAACTATAGTTATCCATCTAATGAAACGTGTTTTATTAGAGGAAGTCGAGGCAGAACGGAGTAGTGCGGCACGAGGGGATCGTGATGTTATCGAAAACCGGTTAGTCTTGATACCTACTATAGAGACATGTAACTGTGTCTCTGATGTAACAAACCTACTAAGGAGAGTGCCTACACTACGCTTGACCGTCCTCTTTTTGAATACTGCTGTACGGTATGGGATCCTTACCAGTAAGGACTGTCGGAGTAAATCGAAAAAGTTCAAAGAAAGGCAGCACGTTTTGTATTATCGCGAAGTATTGGAGAGAGTGTCACAGAAATGATACAGGATTTGGGCTGGAAATCGTTAAAAGAAAGGCGTTTTTCGTTTCTACGGAATCTTCTCACGAAACTCCAATCACCAACTTTCTCCTCCGAATACGAAAATATTTTGTTGACACCGACTTACATTGGGAGGAACGATCACCACGATAAAATAAGGGAAGTCAGAGCTCGTACAGAAAGATATAGGTATTCATTCTTTCCGCGTGCTATCCGAGATTGGAATAATAGAGAATTGTGAAGATGGTTCGATGAACCCTCTGCTAGGCACTTGAATGTGATTTGCAGAGTATTCATGTAGATGTAGATGTTCTACTTTCTTTTCACAATATTATGATCTGTCCATCCGGTCATTGCATGTCTTTTCGCTGTGTTCAAATTAGTGTCCGCATCGTGGTGTAGCGGCCGTTTGCAACATCGACGTGTAACGAAGGACCTCCATAAGTAGATTCGTCCTATTTCTTCTACACAAGTACCGTATGTCATGGCTCTTGCGTTCCGTTTTGGAAGTTTCGAATCTTGAATTCCTTTGTTGTAACGTAGTCCACACCTGTTTATTTGTTGTTTTCATTTCTGTGAGAGATCTATGCGGCATATGGCCTGCTCTCACCGTTCATCACGTTTACTTACGACAGTAATACGAGGGTCACTTCAAAAGAAATGCACACAATTTTTGTAAAAATGCGGTTGTCATTCTGCATGTGTGAAAGTTTTACGGTGTGTAGATACATGCTTCCCGCGTGTTTTCAAACTTAGTTCAACCTGTTTCCGGTGGCGGCGCCGTCACAGCATGTCTTCAAGATGGCTGCTACACTTGACGTTCGTCAGAAGCAACGTGCTGTCATAGAATTCCTGTGCTTCCAAAACGAGACAGTGGGAAATATCCACAAGCGGTTGAAAGAGGTGTATTGAGATGCTGCTGTCGATCATAGTACAGTTAGTCGACGGCCAAGCAGGTTACGTGACGAAAGCGGGCACGGCAATATTGGGGATTGTCCTCGGAGCGGCAGGCCTCGTACTGCACACACTTCAGACAATGTGCAGAGGGTTAACGAACTGGTGACTGCTGACAGACGCATCACAGTGAACGAATTGTCACGCTACGTTGGGATATGGGAAGGAAGTGTTTGCAGAATACTGAAAGTGTTGGAGTTAAAAAAGGGTTTGTGCCAGGTGGGTTCCCAGGATGTTGACAGTAGCTCACAAAGAAACAAGAAAAACGGTATGCAGCGAACTTTTGGAACAGTACGGGAATGGCGCAAATGAATTTCTTGGAAGTATTGTGACAGGTGATGAAACATTGCTTCATCATTTTTCACCAGAGACGAAGAGGCAATCAATGGAGTGGCATCATGCAAATTCACCCAAGAAAAAGGAATTCAAAACCACACCTTCTGCTGAAAAAGTTATGGCTACAGTGTATTTCGATTCCGAAGGACTCTTGCTTGTGGACATCATGCCAAGTGGAACCACCATAAATTGTGATGCATATGTGACGACACTGAAGAAACTTCAACAGGTTGGTCCAGAATTTTACCTTGCGGGTATACAGGCGCTGGTTCCAAGATGGCGTAAGGCAGTTGAGAGGGATGGAAATTATGTGGAGAAATGAAAATACTGTTCCTACAGGATGTATCTACACACTGTAAAACTTTCAAAGATGTAGAATAAAAGATGGATTTTAAAGAAAATAGTGTGCATTTCTTTTGGAGTAACCCTCGTATATTCTTACCAGATGACTCATATTCTATAACCTATGTATAGTAAGAACACCAGTCTCCCACTTTGCAATCCAACAGCGGAACCACACAACCACGACGCCGTGATTCTAACTAGTAGGTAGATATTGCACATCTTGAGCGTGGACCGTTCACAGTTTCTATTTTTGTTCTTTTTCAAAGTTTAGTGCACATCCTTCTTGCTTTCACGCTCGATCTGTGTTCCGTTTTTGACGGGCTATCCATTGGGCAATTTTATCATTAAATCTGAGGGGGATGCGATCGGGAGTTTCCCTTGTGACTAATAGGGAAGGTGCGACCGCCATTTTGACTTGGAGTGCGACTTGTAAGCGAACAGTTGTCGTTCACGTTTCTAGTCGAGTGTTTTATAACATTTGATAAATTTCAACGCAAGGCCAGCCATTAATTGTTAACTGTAGTATCCTAAACGACATGTAACCTTGAAGTGCATGGCATTCGCTATACGTCTACATGCATCAGTTACTATGCTTCACAAAAGTTGTTAAACTGAAATGTGCCCTTGGGGCGGGACGGGCGGAGAGAAATGGGATAAAGTACCGCCCTGTGCAGTCATTTCCTAACTGTATTTTTTCCCCTTGATTTTCCAGATGGTGTGAACTTACTGACAGCAGTAGAATGTTAAATTCAATGGACGTGTAGATATACATATCTGTGTACTGTACTTCTAAAATTAAATCTAAATTCAAGCCAAAGGATTTGATAATCATAGTTCTGTACCAGTTTTCGTCGTATTTGAGATGCTACGCCACTGAAATGGCATCTCCAGGTAGTTATAGAGAAACAAATGAAGTAAGTGAAACGAAAAAACTGTAGGATCGACAGAACCCATTGTACCCCGAAACTTTAGCTCGGTGATGTGAAACTCATAGTCCAAAAACAGTTAACGCAACCAAGGGACCAGCTGGCAGTAAAAAAAAAAAAAGTAATTATTCTGTCGTAGTAAGCAAAGACGTAAGTATTTCTGCAGCGTCATAAATATTTGCATTTTCTGATTTATTGACACGATGAACAAACCATATTTATTTTGTACGGAACACTATTTCAGCGGTAATTATACGGCCCTCCGTAAGGGTTGAGGTGAAACCGTTCGCAAAAATGGAGATGTTCCATACAAGAAAGCCTCGATTACTGCGACGGAACACTACCGTATACAGATAATCTCAGCGGTAACTTCAGAGTACTTCCCGCAATTTTGGAGGAAAATTAGACATATATGTGCATTACATCAAATGTATTTCTTGTTAAAAGTTCTAAAATCTCATTTAAAAAACGAACTGCTCTGACAGACACATCCTGTGCTTGAGAAAATGCGATGTCCTTCAGGGGCCACACGAAACTACAAATCATATAGATAGTAGCTACCTAGGATGTTTTTTAGTATGTACGAGGGCAGTTCAATAAGTAATGCAACACATTTTTTTTCTGAAACAGGGGTTGTTTTATTCAGCATTGAAATACACCAGGTTATTCCCCAATCTTTTAGCTACACAACACTATTTTTCAACGTAATCTCCATTCAATGCTACGACTTTACGCCACCTTGAAATGAGGGCCTGTATGCCTGCACGGTACCATTCCACTGGTCGATGTCGGAGCCAACGTCGTACTGCATCAATAACTTCTTCATCATCCGCGTAGTGCCTCCCACGGATTGCGTCCTTCATTGGGCCAAACATGTGGAAATCCGACGGTGCGAGATCGGGGCTGTAGGGTGCATGAGGAAGAACAGTCCACTGAAGTTTTGTGAGCTCCTCTCGGGTGCGAAGACTTGTGTGAGGTCTTGCGTTGTCATGAAGAAGGAGAAGTTCGTTCAGATTTTTGTGCCTACGAACACGCTGAAGTCGTTTCTTCAATTTCTGAAGAGTAGCACAATACACTTCAGAGTTGATCGTTTGACCATGGGGAAGGACATCGAACAGAATAACCCCTTCAGCGTCCCAGAAGACTGTAACCATGACTTTCCCGGCTGAGGGTATGGCTTTAAACTTTTTCTTGGTAGGGGAGTGGGTGTGGCGCCACTCCATTGATTGCCGTTTTGTTTCAGGTTCGAAGTGATGAACCCATGTTTCATCGCCTGTAACAATCTTTGACAAGAAATTGTCACCCTCAGCCACATGACGAGCAAGCAATTCCGCACAGATGGTTCTCCTTTGCTCTTTATGGTGTTCGGTTAGACAACGAGGGACCCAGCGGGAACAAACCTTTGAATATCCCAACTGGTGAACAATTGTGACACCACTACCAACAGAGATGTCAAGTTGAGCACTGAGTTGTTTGATGGTGATCCGTCGGTCATCTCGAACGAGTGTGTTCGCACGCTCCGCCATTGCAGGAGTCACAGCTGTGCACGGCCGGCCCGCACGCGGGAGATCAGACAGTCTTGCTTGACCTTGCGGCGATGATGACACACGCTTTGCCCAACGACTCACCGTGCTTTTGTCCACTGCCAGATCACCGTAGACATTCTGCAAGCGCATATGAATATCTGAGATGCCCTGGTTTTCCGCCAAAAGAAACTCGATCACTGCCCGTTGTTTGCAACGCACATCCGTTACAGACGCCATTTTAACAGCTCCGTACAGCGCTGCCACCTGTCGGAAGTCAATGAAACTATACGAGACGAAGCGGGAATGTTTGAAAATATTCCACAAGAAATTTCCGGTTTTTTCAACCAAAATTGGCCGAGAAAAAAAATGTGTTGCATTACTTATTGAACTGCCCTCGTAGAAGACAACCTTCGCACATAAGAAACTTCCTTGCAGATTAAAACTGTGTGCCGGACCGGGACTCGAACTCGGGACCTTTGCCTCTCGCGGGCAAGTGCTCTACCAACTTTTTTTTTATCTCATTTTGTTCGTTGCATTTCTTGGGGCGGACGTCGCGAGGCACCCGTTTAAGTTCGTCCTTCATCAGTTAACTCAGTTTTTTTTTTATTACAGAGAGCAGATAGCCCTCTGGCCGAACACGCTGAGCTACCGTGCCGGCACCAACTGAGCTACCCAACCACGACTCACGCCCCGTCCTCACAGCTTTACTTCTGCCAGTGCCTCGTCTCCTACCTTCCAAACTGTACAGAAGCTCTCCTGTGAACCTTGCAGAACTAGCACTCCTGAAAGAAAGGATATTGCGGAGACATGGCTTAGCCACAGCCTGGGGGATGTTTCCAGAATGAGCACAGGATGTGTCTAACAGAGTAGTTTTTTTTATGAGTTTTTACAACTGCTGGAAACATTCGCACAGTTTTTTTGCTTTCGATTACATACGAAATACACTGCTTGTGAATGTACGGACGGCAGTTGTTACTGCGAGCACGCGCGCGCACGTGTGTGTGTGTGTGTGTGTGTGTGTGTGTGTGTGTGTAAATAAGAAACATGGAGGATTGAGGAGGGAGGGGCGAAAGGAGTAGGGAACGGGGATGCGGAACAGATGTGGGAAAGAAGAAACGGGTGTTTTCCGAAACTGAACAGTTTTATATTATGAAGAGAACTTTTACTGCATAGGTTCCTATTGTTTGAAATGCAATAAATGCCCGCGTTTAATGAAAAGCGCTCCGCATTTTCTCCTGTGGGCGAACATTCGGTTCATGTAATTTTAAGGACTACTTTCCACCCTTCATTAAACTGTCGCTTTTTACTCGAAAACTTCACATATTTCAATAAAAACTTCTGCTTCTCTGTTAGCGCAAAAAGGAAATTAAAACTCCGAGCGAGAGGTTTTACGAAAAAGTTTCATTACTACACTCTTTCTGTCTTGTGCGTGTTGCATGAAACGTAACGGCGGCTGCATTTTCTCTTGTCTGTTGTAGCAAGCGGGAAACGGAAAATCATCTCTATTTATTTCACAAAGCAAACCAGTTGTTCGAAAGAAAGCAAGAGCGTTATGTACAGCAGTATGGGAAACCTGAAGTGCATCCCACGAACAAGAGAACCGCGCCTATACGTTATCGCAGATTTCCACAAAATTTGTGGTATATGCAGGGCTTGGCCAGAAATGAAACTGACGGAAGAGGGAGCGCCAGATGGCCAAGCGTTTAGGAAAAAAGCATTTTGGGGGAGGAGGGAAGTGGGGGTGGGAGGGTGGGGGGGGGGGGGAGGGGACGAGCCGCGATACATGAGCTATGAGCTGTGTGTGTTAGCTTCGTTTCTAGCCAACGTTTGGCGCAATCGAAAGACCGTATCTCCACGCAAAATTTTTTTGTATTTTAAATTTCTACGAAACTTACACTAAAAATAAACCGAAACAATACACAACATACAGCGTTTATCAAAAATGAAATGCAATGATTGTATGGCATTCTTTGCTGGGAGGCTCCATCCGGGGAAGTTCGGCCGATGAGTTTCAAAATGGTTCAAATGGCTCTGAGCACTAAGTGACTTAACTTCTGAGGTCATCAGTCGCCTAGAACTTAGAACTAATTAAACCTAACTAACCTAAGGACATCACACACATCCATGCCCAAGGCAGGATTCGAACCTGTGACCGTAGCGGTCGCTCGGCTCCAGACTGTAGCGCCTAGAACCGCACGGCCACTCCGGCCGGCGATGAGTTTCAAATCTTATTTCAGGCGACGCCACTTTGAGTGACTTGCATTTCGGTGATGATGAGACGATGATGATGATGATGGCAACAGAACACCTTGTCCACGAGCGGAAAAAATCTCCAATCCGAGAATGGAACCCGGTCCTGCTGCATGGTAAGCAAACACGTTACCACTCAGTTAAGCAGGCAGACTGTATTTGTCATCATTTTCATAAAAGGAATGGAAAGGAAATGCAAGGAAAATCTTGGATTGCAAATCAATTTCCAGGAAGAGATTGTATAGCGTACACGAGTACAGCTTATATAAAATTAATTTTATTATTTGACAGTTGCTATTTACAATTTGTACAGAAACCAGATGGCAGTTATGAGAGTCGAGTGGCATGAAAGGGAAGCAGTGGTTGCGAAGGGAGTGAGACAGCCTCTCCCCGATGTTATTCAATCTGCATACTGAGCAAGCAGTAAAGGAAACAAAAGAAAAATTCGGAGTAGGTATTAAAATCCATGGAAATGAAATAAAAACTTTGAGGTTCGCCGATGACATTGTAATTCTGTCAGAGATAGCAAAGGACTTGGAAAAGCAGTTGAACGGAATGGACAGTGTCTTGAAAGTAGGATATAAGATGAACATCAACAAAAGCAAAACGAGGATAATGGAATGTAGTCGAATTAAATCGGATGATGCTGAGGAAATTAGATTAGGAAATGAGACGCTTAAAGAAGTAAATGAGTTTTGTAATTCGGGGAGCAAAATAACTGATGATGGTCGAAGTAGAGAGGATATAAAATGTAGACTGGCAATGGCAAGGAAAGCGTTTCTCAAGAAGAGAAATTTGTTAACATCGAGTATAGATTTAAGTGTCAGGAAGTCGTTTCTGAAAGTATTTGTATGGAGTGTATCCATGTATGGAAGTGAAACATGGACGATAAATAGTTTGGACAAGAACAGAATAGAAGCTTTTGAAATGTGGTGCTACAGAAGAATGCTGAAGGTTAGATGGGTAGATCACATAACTAATGAGGAGGTATTGAATAGAATTGGGGAGAAGAGGAGTTTGTGGCACAACTTGACAAGAGGAAGGAATCGGTTGGTCGGACATGTTCTGAGGCATCAAGGTATTACAAATTTAGCATTGGAGGGCAGGGTGGACGGTAAAAGTGGTAGAGGGAGACCAAGAGATGAATACACTAAGCAGATTCAGAAGGATGTAGGCTGCAGTACGTACTGGAAGATGAAGAAGCTTGCACAGGATAGAGTAGCATGGAGAGCTGCAAGAAACCAGTCTCAGGACTGAAGACCACAACAACAACAACAACAACAACATTTGACAGTTGATGATTTACATGTTCTGGCGCGATATTCATCGTAAAACAGGGGTAGTATCAATTTACTTTGCATCTTCCATATGCTGTAAGTGCCACTTTTACGATCACATAGTTATCATAAAAGAACTATTGAAACGCAAACGTGATTTACATTCATAAAAGGTCCTCAGAATATTTGGCATCAAACCATGGCCGGCCGGGGTGGCCGAGCTGTTCTAGGCGCTACAGTCTGGAACCGAGCGACCGCTACGGTCGCAGGTTCGAATCCTGCCTCGGGCATGGATGTGTGTGAATTGCTTAGGTTAGTTAGGTTTAAGTAGTTCTAAGTTCTAGGGGACTGATGACCTCAGAAGTTAAGTCCCATAGTGCTCAGAGCCATTTGAACCAACCAAACCAAGTGTAACACCTGAATTACAACCCCTTCTTGATAAGCTATCTGCAGAGTCCTCACGTATGCAGCAAGCACAATCTCTTACTGGAAATTTATTTGTAATAGCAAATTTTTCTTTCCCTTTCGTTTTCACATCTTTTTATGAAAATATTATTGAATGCAATGTACCGAGTATTATTTAGATTACATGGAGTGTGATAACGCAAAAGCTGAAAATAAATAAAGAGAAAAGTTCACCGTAAAGTGACTCGTTCACACGCTACCTGCTATAAGAGACATTACTAGTTTGACCCAAATATGCGGAAAAAATTAATATTTGGTTCAACATTTGTAAAACTCTAATTCCTCTCTCTCAAACCCCACCCGGTGTGGAGAGAGGAAGAGTTTTAGTTTTATCGAATCAAAATTTACGAAGTAAATAAGTATTTTTTATTTATCCGTAACCATTTTCGAAGCAAAAATGTGAACACGGATTTTCTTGAGTTAAAGCGCCAACTACCAAGAATCAAAGCAAATGTTTAAGACAAAATGTACGTAGTTTTTTATGTAGAATCTGATCCTGCAATAAAAAAATTGGGATTCCATCTGAAATTTTAAAGTTAACTCGCGCCCCACCCCCAGGGGGCTGGGGTGGCGGGCTAATTTAGCACCAGCATATGTCCCCCTCGAAAATCATCAACTTTGGATTCTACACATTTTTTCGTGTGAAGCTTATTTTTCGAGTTATTTTGGTTTGTCAACTTAAAATTTACACCCTGTATTGTTGAAATTTTCCTTCCTATAAGTTCAGAAATCCTTTAATAAAAGTACATTGTTGCATAAACCGAAAGTGGTTGCTTCAGTATCTCACTAGATGCAAAAATTACGAGAGTACTACCATTCGACAGAAACTCCATATTGTTATCATCCGTTTTCTGGTTTATTAGCAACTCTTTCGCGTCTCTATTTCCTGCGATCCATTGCTTCTTTCTTAATGTTGCTGTATGTGATGCTGTTAGTCACATCAACCTGGAACTGAAATCTCTTCCTCCAAACTCCTCTTCCCTTCCACATTACCCTTCTAATACCAATTATGTAAGCCCGTTCTTCTTTCATACTGTATCTCCAATCAAGTTTCGTTTCCTTCTTTTTATTACATTCAATAGCTGTCTTTGCTCTCCCAATCTTCACACTATCACTCTATCCATCCCTCTTTGTCCATGTTCCAGCACCGTACAGGAGGACATTCCATTAAAAATGTTTTACTGGCCTTTTCTCACATCTTTTAAGATATTGCTACAGAAAATTCTCCTTTTCTTCTAAAATCCATCTTTCGTCATTACTGTTCTGGTTTTAATTTCTGTGCTGCTCTTCCAATGCGTTTGCCGGCCGCGGTGGTCTAGCGGTTCTAGGCGCTCAGTCCGGAGCCGCGCGACTGCTACGGTCGCAGGTTCGAATCCTGCCTCGGGCATGGATGTGTGTGATGTCCTTAGGTTAGTTAGGTTTAAGTAGTTCTAAGTTCTAGGGGGCTGATAACATCTGTGGTCAAGTCCCATAGTGCTCAGAGCCAATTGAACCATTTTTTACAATGCGTTTTATCCTGCTGCTAAAGTATTGGAGCTGTGCAGAAGCTCTAACACTTTTCCGTTAAGCATTATCTTTGTGTTCTTTATTTCATCCTAGTGCTATTGCTTTTGTTCCTAGTGAGATTGTTTTTGTTTTATTTGTATAGATTTTCAGCTCACAAATCTTTCCAATCGCTTCAGTGGTATGCATTATATCCTGTTATCATTTTTCACCTGTTGCTAAGAGTATCTCAAACAGCTCATTCTGTTTCTTCTAATTGTTACTCCCTTGTCATATAGTGGGCAGATTATATTGTCTAAGTTTAGACTGAAGAGAGTAAGGGCACCTTGTCTTTTTTTTTTTTTCTAGTTCTGTCGAGGTCTTACTTCCTCCTCTTACTTTCACTGACGCTTTTGGATTTAAATGTACTGAGTTTATTATACATATCATTTTCCAGTCCATTCTCTTTTCCGTCATTTTAGCTGGAAGCAAATTCCAAGCCACGTTATCAAAGGCCTTTTACAGCCCGGTAAAACATATACAGGGTGTAACGTGTACAACTGCCGATATTTCTATCGGTAACTGAGGACAGTGTAGAGAACAACGTTACATTAGTATTTATGTCATTTACAGATTGATAATTATAGGTATTACAAGTCTTATGATTTCATTTTGGTTAGTACCTCTAAGTATTTATGGCAAGAGGAAGCCATTAATGCTAGGTCAGGCGCTACAGTCTGGAACCGTGCGACCGCTACAGTCGCAGGTTCGAATTCTGCCTGGGGCATGGATGTGTGTGATGTCCTTAGGTTAGTTAGGTTTAAGTAGTTCTAAGTTCTAGTCCCATAGTGCTCAGAGCCATTTGAACCATTTGAATGCTAGGTCAGGTGTGGACGCTAAATTATTAGTCTATACTGATAGCTGTAGTCTACTTAGGACGTAGTTACAACAATGCAGAAAACTTCATGTTTTAAAGTTTGTGACAAATTAATGGGAAGATTTTTCGACGCAGAGAAGGAACCACGAACACTCTGATTTGTGCACATATTAGGGTACCACATATAACAATATATCCCCTTATACCCGTTGCGACCTGTATATTGTCTCTTCACTTTTCATTCAGAAACCTATAAATATTTATGAAATTTTCAAGGAGGCCAAGTTAGATTGTTCGCATTGTATATACTGCGACATTGCACTTGTACTTGCCCCAGATTCTGGTGTCCAATACAATGTACGAGAGATGGTGATAAAGTTCTAGTTATCAGTAAGAGAAGATAGCTTAACATAGCTATTTTTTTGTTTATGTTTACACGTACATGGCCAGCCGGTGTGGCTGAGCGGTTCTAGGCGCGTCAGTCTGGAACCGCGCGACCGCTACGGTCGCAGGTTCGAATCCTGACTCGGGCAGTTAGGTTTAAGTAGTTCTAAGTTCTAGGGGACTGATGACCTCAGATGTTAAGTCCCATAGTGCTCAGAGCCATTTGAACCATTTTACACGTACATGTCTCCAATCCTGCTACAACTTGAATGCTCTCACCACAGTACCGTAGCAAGGCGCTGGATGAACCGAGATAGAATGGCGCTGTCCTCTGTTAGAGTGGAGTATGACGCGGTAATCCATCTGAAGGAGGAGCGCGCTGTCACTGTGACACATTACTTACGTCTGTCTGAATGACGAAGAACGAAGTGGCTGACCATCCCCCTGTGTAGGGCGGGGATTTGCAACAGAAGAGGAAACGCTGATGCTCGAAGAGGAGCGCATGACTACGTTACTGTGGAAAAAGTGAAAAAAATCAGCCAAGGATCAGTTTTCAACATCTTGCACGACATTTAGAGGATGACAAAGGTCGCCGCTTGTTTGGTTCCAGGACTGCTAACGCAAATTCAAAAAGCTCACCCAACCGAGAAAGCAGCGGAAATGTTACAGGCGTTTCAGGCCACCCCAGGTGACTTCCTAGCCACCTAATCATCAGTGACGAGTGCTGGTTATATCACTATGACCCAGTCACAACAGAGCAGAGTAAGAAGCGGAAACATGTGGGTTCACAACCACCGAAAGAAGACGACCCAACCATGGCTATCCGCAGGTGTTTATCCTAGATTAGGGGTGGAGAGGGGCGGTAATATTCTGAAATTGACATTTTTGGGATATATCAGCTGGTCAGTTACGAGATGTCACGTCATAACCAGAGCTAGGATTTTTGCATAATTGCATGATAGTGCATATAAGAGCATATTTAAGGGATTATTGCATATATAAATAACGTTTGCATATTTATGCATATATTTTACTTTTGCAGCAATGATTCTTGAAATATAAGTATTTCACCACAATAGTTTAAGAAAAAGAGTAAGACCTGAGCAAATTTCTCTTTTATTGCTCTGTTTGTGTAGAATTACTTCTTTGTCATATTTACAAATCCATAAAGGGGCGCCTAAAATAAGGCGAACGCGTTTTGTGGCCCGCTAAAGAAAACGAGGAAAAACTCCTGGTGATAGTTACAGATGCTTAAGGATGCCAAAGCTTAGCAGGTATTTTGTCCCAAGGCAGTTCACATAACTTGTTTAGCACATTCTCTTCACCGACTGACTGAAGAAATTCGAGCGTATTTTCCAGAAGTAAATGCCTTCATTTCCCATGTGAAAAAAGTGTTTGTGAAGGCGCCATCAAGAGTAAAATTATTCACTGAAATGATGCCAGGTATTCGTTTACCCCCTCAGCCGATCATCACGAGGTGGGGAACGTGGATAGAAGCAGCTCTGTATTACAGTGAGCATTTAGAAGACGTGGAAAGTGTGATGGACAGAAACGAAGCAGCAAGTATCCCAGCTGCAATTAGTGCTTGCAATGAGGAGAGTCTCCAGAGTAAATTAGTGTGTGTTAGGATCTATTTCAGTAAAGTCCCAGGGACAATCACACGTTTGGAAGAAAAAGCAATGCCTCTATTTTCTGCCCTTCAGGTTTATGAAACAGCTGTCGTCGGAGACATACCAGGAGAAATAGGAAAGTGTCTTCGCAACAGAATTGAGAAAACTGAAGCAAGGAATCCAGGTTTAATGTTTCTTCGGGATGTGAATAAGGTGTTAAGAGGAGAATCTGAAAAACAGCTTCATGGTTATTCTGTAAGTGACATAGCCTATTTTCGGTACTGTCCTGTGACTTCGTGTGATGTAGAGAGATCTTTATCTTCGTATAAAAACATTTTAAGTGACAGAAAACTGTGAAAAATATTTAATTGTTTATTGCAATAAAAGCAACTGATGCTAAAATAGACTAAGAGAAAGAGACAAACAGACAGTAATAAATATTAACTTTGTTAATTAATGTTTTAAGAATAATTGTATAATCAGATTACTTTAGGAGGATTAAAAGATGTTAGAAAGTTGACATAACGATTTTTTTTATTATGCACATTTTTAAGTTTTTAGAGCATATTTATCAGATTTTTAATGCATAGATGCATGCATATATTCATACTTTTCAGTGCATATAAATCCGAGCACTAGTCATAACGACTGAATTTTATACGTCACACAAAAACTTATATCATCATAGAGAACTAATAGTTATCCTCTCAACATTTGTTCGTCTAGACGTGTATTAAAATTATGTAATGAGAAAAATCCTGTTCTCGAGATGCACGTAGTGGCGGAGGGGGGGGGGGGGTGGTACGTCAGCAAGTGCCCCCTCTTTCCTTTATCGGGCACCGTAATCCCGAGTGGTTTTGTGCGATTATCAGGATGTGGTGCTGAAAGATTAATACCAGTCAATGACAAACTGTTACAGGAACGTACTAACGAAATTAAGAGCGGTTGTGAGCACGCCATAAAGTTGTGCAAGTGAGTCCTTTTTTTTTTTTTCGCTACAACGCCCAGTTTCTCCCGCAGGCGACACTGTCGTACATACTGCCCCTCTGGGCTATCTCTTGACACGGAACTCTGTGACGTCTTCCTCTTTCCTCGGCTGAACAATCCACTGAGCGCCAGGCACTTCCAGCATGTCAACTATGCGGTGGTTTTCGAGGTAGAACTTTTCGTATACATCCCGGAAATTAGGAAACCGCTTCAGCATGAAAATGCATTTTACTGCACTCACGACCAGTTTCGAGGCAATACAACCACATCTTCTAATGAATGTATAAACACATAACCATTAAATTTACCCTCTAGTATAAGCGTATCATCTTAAACGTAGCTATAATAACAGTACTCACATATCTCAAGTCATACGACGGGCAACACTGGGGATGTATGGCAGCGCCTACATTCGTCGTCAATTTAAAATCAAAACTAAGACGCTGACGAGGTAGTATGTGGAAAACATAAACGCTGCAACGTAGCGATCCTATCCATAATTAATTGATAAGGCCTATAACAAAATGCTGTGTGACAAATAAGGAAACTGCATGAACATTATGTAGTTAAATAGCAAGTTAAAATGGATCAAACAGAAAGAACTCGCCCGAAGTATAACATGATGGTAGTTGGAAAGCTAAATAGTGGAAACCAGTAATGAGTCCAATATTTGATTTCCACTGTGGGAAAAGCAGTGCCTGGAAATAAAATAACAGTGTTGGCGGTAGAAAGAAATGCAGATGATCAACGGGTATTCATTGGACAAATATATTATACTAGAACTAACATGTGATTACATTTTCACGCAATTGGGGTGCATAGATCCTGAGAAATCAGTACCCAGAACCACCACCTCTGGCCGTAATAACGGCCTTGATACGCCTGGGCATTGAGTCAAACAGAGCTTGGATGGCGTGTACAGGTACAGCTGCCCATGCAGCCTCAACACGATACAACAGTTCATCAAGAGTAGTGACTGGCGTATTGTGACGAGCCAGTTGCTCGGCCACCATTGACCAGACGTTTTCACTCGGTGAGAGATATGGAGAGTGTGCTGGCCAGGGCAGCAGTCGAATATTTTCTTTATCCAGAAAGGCCCGTACAGGACCTGCAACATGCGGTCGTGCATTGTCCTGCTGAAATGTAGGGTTTCGCAGGAATCGAATGAAGGCTAGAGCCACTGGTCGTAACACATCTGAAATGCAACGTTCACTGTTCAAAGTGCCGTCAATGCGAACAAGAGGTGACCGAGACGTGTAACCAGTGGCACCCCATGCCATCACGCCGGGTGAGACGCCAGTATGGCGATGAGGATGACGCGCTTCCAAAGTGCGTTCACCACGATGTCGCCAAACACGGATGCGACCATCATGATGCTGTCAACAGAACATGGATTCATCCAAAGAAATGACGTTTTGCCATTCGTGCACCCAGGTTCGGCGTTGAGTACACCATCGCAGGCGCTCCTGTCTGTGATAAGCGTCACGGGTAACCGCAACCACGGTCTCCAAGCTGATAGTCCATACTGCTGCAAACGTCGTCGAACTGTTCGTGCAGATAGTTGTCTTGCAAACGTCCCCATCTGTTGACTCAGGGATCGAGACGTGGCTGCACGATCCGTTACAGCCATGCGGATAAGATGCCTGTCATCTCGACTGCTAGTGATACGAGGCCGTTGGGATCCAGCACGGCGTTCCGTATTACCCTCCTGAACCTACCGATTCCATATTCTGGTAACAGTTATTGGATCTCGGCCAACGGGAGCAGCAATGTCGCGATATGATAAACCGCAATCGCGATAGGCTTCAATCCGACCTTTATCAAAGTCGGAAACGTGATGGTACGCATTTCTCCTCCTTAGACGAGGCATCACAACAAGGTTTCACCAGGCAACGGCGTTCAAATGCTGTTTGTGTGTGAGAAATCGGTTGGAAACTTTCCTCGTGTCAGCACGTTGTAGGTGTCGCCACCGGCGCGAACCTTGTGTGAAGGCTCTGAAAAGCTAATCATTTGCATGTCACAGCATCTTTTTCCTGTCGGTTAAATTTCGTGTCTGCAGCACGTCATCTTCATGGTGTAGCAATTTGAATGGCCAATAGTGTATTTATAAATTAACATTTTTCAGATTTTTTGTTTTGGTTGTACTGTAAAACATTCTTGCCAAATTTCGTGATTCTACATCAACGGGAAATACCGTACCGTTGATGTGTGAGTTTGCGAGTATCACAATATGTGTCGTAAATGGCCGTATCGTTTGGCTGCATTGACTTAGAGGTGTCAGTTTTTTACACCGCCAAGGGCTCATAGACCTCAGTATGTGACATAAATTTGATACGTCTACCCATTCCGGAGAGAGGGGGTTTCTAACTGTCGGACAGACAGAGAGAGATAGACAGACGCACAGACAGACAACAAAATGATCTATAAGGATTTCATTTTAACCGTTTGAGGTACGGGGCCCTAATTATTAACCCTAGATTACTAATCCCTCGTGAAGTTTACGAATTAAGTGGGGTTCAAAATAAAACATTTTGTACTTTATGCGGTATGTAACATACCATTGGAGACCGAATAATTGTAATTAACTAACGCACAATCTACAAATTTTGACTTACTTTGAATGAAACGAGAAGTAGTACTCTTTGTGTTGGTTTAGTGGCATTGTAACATTTTCTGCCCTTCAGCGTTCTAGGATTAATATGAGCACGGTCAAAATCCAGCAGTAATGTCCTAACGTGCAGTGGGTGACAGTAAACAATTGAGGATGTGTGACGACAAAAACACGTAAAAAAAAAGATAATAAATAAGGGACTGCATGAAAAGTGGGGAGGGGATGTAATGTCACGAAAGTGGACGTGTGTCCAATAAAAAGAATTTTTTACGCAACTGAAGCGATTGTCTAATTTCCAAGATGCATATTCGCAGCTGCGGTTGCCCTGACTATGTAGTCTTTTGCACTCTTCCTTTACAAGCAAAATGTAGACTGGTACAACCGAGGTCAAGACACCCATCGCCGGGGAAATGTTCGTACTGAAGTATCTGTAGGCAAGGACTAGCATTATAACCTTGGACTTTTTCTACGTGGTAATTGTATTGTATTGTATGTTAACCGGGGACCTAGAAACGAGGGAGAGGCTCCGTCCCCGCCGCAGCCGCAGTGGTCCACAACCCCACGACGGCTACCACAGTCCACTTCACCTCTCCGCCGCTCCACAACGAACCCAGGGTTATTGTGCGGTTCGGTCCCCGGTGGACCCCCCAGGGAACTTCTCAAATGGTTCAAATGGCACTGAGCACTATGGGACTTAACATCTGAGGTCATCAGTCCCCTAGAACTTAGAACTACTTAAACCTAACTAACCTAAGGAGATCACAGACACCCATGCCCGAGGCAGGATTCGAACCTGCGACCGTAGCGGTCGCGCGGTTCCAGACTGTAGCGCCTAGAACCGCTCGGCCACCCCGGCCGGCGGGAACGTCTCACACCAGACGAGTGTAACCCCTATGTTTGCGTGGTAGAGTAATGGTGGTGTACGCGTACGTGCAGAACTTGTTTGCGCATCAATCGCCGACACAGTGTAACTGAGGCGGTATAAGGGGAACCAGCCCGCATTCGCCGAGGCAGATGGAAAACCGCCTAAAAACCATCCACAGACTGGCCGGTTCACCGGACCTCGACACAAATCCGCCGGGCGGATTCGTGCCGGGGACCAGGTGCTCCTTCCCGCCCGGAAAGCAGTGCGTTAGACCGCACGGCCAACCGGGCGGGCTACGTGGTAATTAAAACTTCATGAATCATCTTGTCACCTCTCCCCCTCCCACCACCTCCACCCTAGTAGGGGTTGTTACCTTATGACGAAGTTATACAAGTCGAGGAACAGAGTTTTTTATTTTACTGTTGCGTAGCAGTAACTGTATGAATACATCAGCAGACAAGCTGCGACCTTTAGACAAAAGGTGACTGTTAGGGTCACCGGAAGTTCACGGAAGCTACAAGATGCATTACTAAATAATTCTGCGCCCCGCTGCAAACAGCCCTCATAAAATAAACAGCTGCAGATGCGGCCGTCGACGGCGACAAACGTGGATCAGGCACCCCTTCCAAGAATAACTCCCAAGTGGCAGCAGCTCCTAGAGAAGACTGCAACATTTATGTGCACGGCAGGCCCCGTAGACGACCGAGTATCGCACTGAAACGGCGGCAGCGTGGGATCACTAACTGGATAGCGGAAATTTTAAGGCACTAAAAATTAATGGCCAAGTTTCGTCGCACATAAGCAGCACGACATCGCATCGCATCATGATAATCCTGCAAATTAGTGTGAGCCACATAAACTGACTTTGTAAGCACAAAAATGTAAATAATGCAGTCCAGAAATCACAAATTTTAACCCTTTGGTTGACAATGTTGCTGGTAAGTAACGTTGGCCTCCCATATCCACTGTTAGAGCGCTGACAGTCGCAATCTTTATAATATTTACAAAAATCACTGTATCTATGTATGGGCGTATGCTGCATGTTTCCTCCTGAACAAATGGATCCATTTCAGCTAGACTTCATCGGCATCTACATCTATACTCCACAAACCACCTTACAGTGTGTGGTGGAGGGTACTACGTATACCACTGTGAGTTCCTCATTCCCCTGTTTCAGTCGAGTACAGTTCGCGGGAAGAGATATTGCTGGTGAGCCTCGGGTGTCGACTCTAATCACTCTAATGTTGTCTTAGTGGTCTTTTCGCGAGAAATGCGTTGTGCCTTGTTGTTGTTGTTGCTGTTGTTGCTCTTGTTGTGGTCTTCAGTCCTAAGACTGTGTACTGTTTATCCTGGGTGGACTTGGGTTTAAAAAAAATGTAAACTAAATATTACGATAGATTTTATAAATAATCGACAAGTATGAAAAAGAAGAAGAGATAGAACTACAATGGACATGTTATTCCATGGACTCTTGCGCTTCTATGCATGAGGTATCTTTCCTTTGTCATTCACTTATCTTATCTGCTTGGATTCGGAACTAAGAGGACGTTCTTGTGTAAAGCTCATCTTGCTGTACCAGCTGATAATGTAAGTTGTACTTAAAACCCTAAAAATATAATGGTTATATTGTCAAAAGAATTTTGTGTATATGGTCAATCTATTGTTAGTCTGATAACTAGACTGCCTTAAGTAGACATGGGCCTTAACAAAGAATTTTCATTGTTAGGCGCCATCTTATAAAAATTCTTAACATTTTTCTTTTAGCTCAACTACGAGACGTGCCGTCGGTTAGGAGAATTAACCTTATTTCAGCTCCCACGAGACCGGAGGCAGCTACTAAGAATTTAACAATTTTACTTACAGGTTTTCTTTATATCACGAGATAACATCCTAGGCAAAAAAGGTCTGGTCACAGGATTCCAGTTCAATTATAGGATTTCATTTGTAGATGCTACTCTTGTTATCTTATATTGGGGAATCGAGAAGAAACCACGATAAGTTACGTTTTACAGTAGTGTACTTCGAACAGACTTGGCAAATATTCTCTGGTGCAATAAGCACACGACTTCTCACGAGCTTAGTGTGGGATAAATAAGAAAAGGACAATTAATTATCGACGATTACGTAACTACCCTGAGAACTGAGCTAGTTTACTGAGTGCTTATACACGTCGGGCTAACTGTTACTAATATTTCTACATTAGTTATTTCTCTTTTATGCTGAGCCATTGCATTAATGTGTGTTCCCTTTTTATGTAAGTCACGGCTCATATTCTATTTTTTTACATTACACTAACAGTCACAAAACAAATAAAAATTTTTATTTTATTACATTACAACTGGCTTGATGCAGCTCTCCAATTTACTCTACAGCGTACGAGCTTCTCCATCCCCGAGTAACTACAGCAATCTACATCCTTCTGAATCTACTTGCTATATTCGTCTCTTGGTCTCCCTCTGCGATTTTTACCTACCACACTTCACTCCAGTCCTAAACTGGTGATCCCTTGATGTCTCATAATGTGTCCTACCAACCGATCCCTCCTTCTAGTCAAGTTGTGCCACAAATTTCTTGTCTACCCAATTCTGTCCAGTACCTCCTCATTTGTTACGCGATCTACCCATTCATCTTTAGCATTGTTCTGTACCAGCACATTTCGAAAGTTTCTGTTCTCCTTTTATCTAAACTATTTATCGTTCATGTTTCATTTCCATACATGGCTGCACTGCAGACAAATACCTTCAGAAAACACTTCCTAACACCTAAATCTATATTTGATATTCATAAATTTCTCTTCTTCAGAAATGCTTTTCTTGAAATTGCCAATCTACCTTTTATGTTCTCTCTACTTCGGCCATCATCAGCTATTTTGCTGGCCAAATAACAAAACACATCTACTACTTTAAGTGTCTCCTTTCCTAATGTAATCCCCCAGCATCACCTGATTTAATTCCACTACATTCCAATGCCTCAACTGAGATTAATGTAATGTGGTCGTTCCTCTTCAAATCGCTCCGTACGCATACTACTAGATATTGCACGGAACTAATTGCTTCCAGTGATTGTTCTTGTGAAACTTTAGTTTCGTTTTGTTAAGAAAAGCATTTATTTTGTTGGTGACATGCCGTCAATTATTCTTACTAAACTGTATACCTTATTTAAAATGTATTCTGTGTAATTGTAACTTCGACTAGTATCGATAGACACTTTTGTCCGAGAGTAAGTGATTTGCTGTACTAATCGTTCTGAGTCTCCAGGCAAAAGCATATCAGCTTTTCCTTTTTTTACCGAAAAGAGCTTAATATAGTAGTTTCCTGAATTGACTTAGAGACTTCAGTTTCTTATACTGCAAAGGGTCCATAGATCTCAGTATGTAACGTAAATTTCAACTTGATACGTCTACCCACACTTGAGAAAAAGGGTTGTTAACAGTTGGACAGAGAGCGGGTCATTTACTTTACGGAGCGTTCAGGGTGTCCAGGCAAAGACAACTCGGTTTTCCTTTTTTTAATGTAAAAAAATTAATATACTAGTTTCCTACTTTTTCACATATACAACTGCTTATCTTTATGAAGTGTGAATGACCGATGATCCTGTTTCGGCTTTGACAAGCAACCAGCAATGGGAAAGGTTTAAATGGAAAACTGCCTGACGAAATGGCAGTGGTTTCCACAAAAACCTGGAAACGTACACAGATTTTGAGTACCTCCCCTAAGCCGCATCTGATGCACCAGGATCTAGCACATGCCGTCGTTTCACGTACAAAAATCATAGCTGAGTCACATAGGAAATGAGGTTTTATCTTACTTATGTAGGCGTGTCTTGCTGCAACCTCGCATGGGAGCACTGCTAGGCGGTGTTTAAAACACAATGGCTAACTCTGGCTACATTGCTTTATAATTTTAGTACGAGTTTCAGTCTCAACAGTGACAATCATTATGTCACTGTACTCATCTTTTCAAGCGCTTTCGGATGCCGCCTTTGTGGCGTGGTATTTCTCACCAGACGGCGTGTACACCGCAGGTTGCACAAAATCTGTGGACTGCTCATCGACGTTTGTTTGTTTCTTCTTCTTCTTCTTCTTCTTCTTCGCCGGCCGGAGTGTCCGAGCGGTTAAAGGCGCTACAGTCTGGAACCGCACGACCGCTACGGTCGCAGGTTCGAATCCTGCATCGGGCATGGATGTGTGTGATGTTCTTAGGTTAGTTAGGTTTAAGTAGTTCTAAGTTCTAGGGGACTTATGACCACAGCAGTTGAGTCCCATAGTGCTCAGAGCCATTTGAACCATTTTTCTTCTTCTTCTTCTTCCTGTCTCTTTTTTCTTTATCTTTCTTTGTTCACAAATGAGGGAATGACGACAAATTTTACGTTTATGTTATTGTTGTTTGGTCTTCAGTCCTTCGATTGATTTGATGCTGCTCTCCACTCTAGATCATCCTATGCTATACTTTTCCTTTCCGTATAACTACCACAGCCTATATCCATTTGAGTCTATTTGATGCACACAAGTGTTGTTTTCTCTCTTCACTTTTTAATCCTCTTGCTTCCCTCCATTACCAAACTAAGGATTGCTTGATGTGTCCTACCCACCGATGCCATCCTGTAGTGAAGTTCTGCTATTAATTTCTTTTGTTTCCAGTTCGATTCAATACCTCTTCATTAATTATGTGGTCTACCCATCTGATCTCTAGCATTCTTCTGTAGCACTACATTTCAAAGTCTTTTCTTCTTCTTGTCACTTCAGTTTGTCGTCTACGTTTCACTACCATAAAAGGCCACACTCGAGAGAAATGCCTTCAGGAAAGCCCTCTTAATACTTCAATTTATGTTACATATTTTAAAATTTCGCTTTTTCACAAACGATTTTCTTGGCATTGCGAGTCGGCATTCCATAGCCTCTCTACCTCGGACACTGTCGGTCATTTTGATAACTCCCTCTCTGAATGAGATTAAATATTGCAAGTGAAACAGATGGCAGCAGTTAGTTGACTGTAAGTAAAAGAACATTCCTCTATCACATATTTGATGCAGAAATGAGGTAAAAATTGAAGTTAAATTCGTTTCCCCATTCTGCCTCAAATGGCTTTGAGCACTATGGGACTTAACTTCTGAGGTTATCAGTCCCCTAGAACTTAGAACTACTTAAACCTAACTAACCTAAGGACATCACACACATCCATGCTCGAGGACAGAAGTGATTTCGAGCGTTCCCCAAGGTAGTGTTATAGTCCCTTTGCTGTTCCTTATCTATATAAACAATTTTGGAGACAATCTGAGCAGCCGTCTTCGGTTGTTTGCAGATGACGCTGTCGTTTATCGACTAATAAAGTTATCAGAAGATCAAAACAAACTGCAAAACGATTTAGAAGAAATATCGGAATGGTGCGAAAAGTGGCTGTTGACCTTAAATAACGAAAAGTGTGAGGTCATCCACATGAGTGCTAAAAAGAACTCGTTAAACTTCGGTTACACAATAAATCAGTCTAATCTAAAAGCCGTAAATACAACTAAATACCTAGGTATTACAATTACGAACAACTTAAATTGGAAGGAACACACAGAAAATGTTGTGGGGAAGGCTAACCAAAGACTGCTTTTTATAGGCAGGACACTTAGAAAATGTAACAGATCTACTAGGAGACTGCCTACGCTACGCTTGTCCGTACTCTTTTAGAATACTGCTGCGCGGTGTTGGATCCTTACCAAATAGGACTGACAGAATACATCGAAAAAGTTCAAAGAAAAGCAGCACGTTTTGTATTATCGCGAAATATGGGAGAGAGTGTCACAGAAATGATACAAGATTTTGGATGGAAATCATTAAAAGAAAGGCGTTTTTCGTTGCGACAGAATCTTCTCACGAAATTTCAATCACCAACTTTCTCCTCCGAATGCGAAAATATTTTGTTGACACAGACTTACATAGGGAAGAACGATCACTAAGATAAAATAATGGAAATCAGAGCTCGTACGGTAAGATATGTGTGTACGAGATTGGAATAATAGGGAATTGGGAAGGTGGTTCGATGAACCCTCTGCCAGTCACTTAAATGTGCTTTTGCAGAGTAGCCATGTAGATGTAGGTGTAGATGTAGATGTAGAACCTGCGACAGCAGCGGTCGCGCGGTTCCAGACTGAAGCGCCTAGAACCGCTCGGCCACAACGGTCGGCCTACTGCCTCCCCTCGCCGAAAACATAGTTATCATATGCATGAGTTCATTTACGACTCACATTCCCCTCACCAGTGGAGGTGGTTAGCTAGATTTCAACTTTTTTTTTTTTCGGGATGTAGTACAAAATATGTCACTGACGTAAATGAAACCATCAATAGCGTGCGCTTTGAATGTCATTTGCATAAATGAATCGCTCAATAGCCTGCACGTGAATATCAAATCTGTAAAACAATTTTGTGCTAATATGTTTGTCGTACTGTTAAGGCAAATTGTAGTATGCATTCCGAAACGAAATCAAATGCGTTACACGGCAAAACAATTTTAGGCAGAACTCTTTCATGTAACTAGTTCAGCCGTCAGTTATTTGCAGTATTCTATACTGTCGATCCAAACGTAGGCTGCAAGATTTGTATCAAACCTTCATCCAGTTAGGCACACAGCGTTCAGTAGCAGACACTCATGCCTTGAACGTATCTTTCGTTGTTGTTGGACGTTTATTCCACACCATTCAAGTACAGGTCGCACAATACTAAATTTCATTTGAATCCAGCAGCACCTTAATTTTCGCAGATACCGCGCTTCTAGTAGAATTCAGTTTCATTAGATATCGACAAAGGCAGTGGCGAAGCGTGGCTGTTTTTGTAGGGTAGGCTGAGATCTACGAACTTCGAAAACAGAAAAAAAATTTTTTTAACAAATCTGGTGAAACGTCAAAACTGCAAAAGTAACTTACTTACATATTTCTACTACGACTGAAACGACTACAGTAATTGTTATCAATAAACTCATAAAAATATTAAACAACTACACATTCATAAAAATGTAACACACGGTAATGCACCCTTACTTCTTTTTATAAAGTTATCGAAGAGACGAGATATGAAATCCTGCCGATTGGTTTAAGATTTAACAGTTTCCTTCTCTATAGCCAAAATCGACAAGTTTGACTGTCATTTGTCATTGTGTTGCGAAGGTGCGTTTTAACGTCCTCATACTTCTTTTGCAAGATACAGTGTTTGCTGGAGTTGCAAGAACCACCGACAGTAATTTAACACATTCAGAGAACATGTTTTTCAGTCCATTTTTTATAATGGACTTAAGTAGGTCCTGAAGTTCTAGACGGGTTAAGTTCTCTTTTCAGTTTTTAATTATAAATAAAGGATATCTTTTAAATAGTTTTTCAGCTTCGCGTACAGGGAAATTGTTTGGCCTACTGTAACTTGAGAACTTTTTCTCGTTCACTAGTTCTGTAAAAATTGTTTCATGGAAGTCTAGCTTGAATGTTTACTATTACTGTGGCAATTATATCGAATACTAACATTGGCTCAAAATGGCTCTGAGCACTATGGGACTTAACATCTGAGGTCATTAGTCCCCTAGAACTTAGAACTAGTTAAACCTAACTAACCTAAGGACATCACAAACATCCATGCCCGAGGCAGGATTCGAACCTGCGACCGTAGCGGTCTTGCGGTTCCAGACTGCAGCGCCTTTAACGGCACGGCCACTTCGGCCGGCTTACTAACATTGTCAATTTCTGAATACATACTTCTGTTTCGTTACAATTAATTTCAGATACTTCTGCTGAATTTATAAGCCTCTTACCTTCCACTATGCATTTCAGAATAATTTCCTCACATCTTAGTCTTTCACCAGCCGCAACGTACACTCCTGGAAATGGAAAAAAGAACACATTGACACCGGTGTGTCAGACCCACCATACTTGCTCCGTACACTGCGAGAGGGCTGTACAAGCAATGATCACACACACGGCACAGCGGACACACCAGGAACCGCGGTGTTGGCCGTCGAATGGCGCTAGCTGCGCAGCATTTGTGCACCGCCGCCGTCAGTGTCAGCCAGTTTGCCGTGGCATACGGAGCTCCATCGCAGTCTTTAACACTGGTAGCATGCCGCGACAGCGTGGACGTGAACCGTATGTGCAGTTGACGGACTTTGAGCGAGGGCGTATAGTGGGCATGCGGGAGGCCGGGTGGACGTACCGCCGAATTGCTCAACACGTGGGGCGTGAGGTCTCCACAGTACATCGATATTGTCGCCAGTGGTCGGCGGAAGCTGCACGTGCCCGTCGACCTGGGACCGGACCGCAGCGACGCACGGATGCACGCCAAGACCGTAGGATCCTACGCAGTGCCGTAGGGGACCGCACCGCCACTTCCCAGCAAATTAGGGACACTGTTGCTCCTGGGGTATCGGCGATGACCATTCGCAACCGTCTCCATGAAGCTGGGCTACGGTCCCGCACACCGTTAGGCCGTCTTCCGCTCACGCCCCAACATCGTGCAGCCCGCCTCCAGTGGTGTCGCGACAGGCGTGAATGGAGGGACGAATGGAGACGTGTCGTCTTCAGCGATGAGAGTCGCTTCTGCCTTGGTGCCAATGATGGTCGTATGCGTGTTTGGCGCCGTGCAGGTGAGCGCCACAATCAGGACTGCATACGACCGAGGCACACAGGGCCAACACCCGGCATCATGGTGTGGGGAGCGATCTCCTACACTGGCCGTACACCACTGGTGATCGTCGAGGGGACACTGAATAGTGCACGGTACATCCAAACCGTCATCGAACCCATCGTTCTACCATTCCTAGACCGGCAAGGGAACTTGCTGTTCCAACAGGACAATGCACGTCCGCATGTATCCCGTGCCACCCAACGTGCTCTAGAAGGTGTAAGTCAACTACCCTGGCCAGCAAGATCTCCGGATCTGTCCCCCATTGAGCATGTTTGGGACTGGATGAAGCGTCGTCTCACGCGGTCTGCACGTCCAGCACGAACGCTGGTCCAACTGAGGCGCCAGGTGGAAATGGCATGGCAAGGACTACATCCAGCATCTCTACGATCGTCTCCATGGGAGAATAGCAGCCTGCATTGCTGCGAAAGGTGGATATACACTGTACTAGTGCCGACATTGTGCATGCTCTGTTGCCTGTGTCTATGTGCCTGTGGTTCTGTCAGTGTGATCATGTGATGTATCTGACCCCAGGAATGTGTCAATAAAGTTTCCCCTTCCTGGGACAATGAATTCACGGTGTTCTTATTTCAATTTCCAGGAGTGTAGTTTTCAATTCCAAGCTTACAGCGTCTTATGTGTACAGCTACAGTACACAAAGAAAAGTCATTACAATGAAATGAACACCCTTAGCTGCTTACAGGCGTTGACATACGTCAACGGGGACAGGTGAAAATGTGTGCCCCGACCGGGACTCGAGCCCGGGATCTCCTGCTAACATAGCAGACGCTCTATCTATCTGAGCCACCGAGGACACAGAGGATAGCGTGACAGCAGGGATTTATCTCTGGCACGCCTCCCGCGAAACCCACATTCTCAACGTATTGTCCCGCACTACATTCGTAGTGCCCCCGCCCATTATACTCATTACTCGCGGCGCGTTGTCGATTCCCGTAAGAGTTCGGGCACTGTTTGTGCATTCGCACAGAAGAAGAAGATGGTCAAGTGGCCGATGAGCCTTAACTATATATAATCAACTAAGGGTGTTCATTTCATTGTAATTTCGTTCTACCGAGCTGCGTGGTCACCGATGGTATCTGTTCTTTCGGACATGTCCGAAAGAACAGATACCATCTTAGTAAAGAAAAGTCAGACCATCCAGTACACTATTTAGCCCAATTGCTTGATGTAAAGCATTATCATTCCACCCTTCAATGTCTATCATATCATTAAATGCTGCTCTCATGTCTGTATAGTGAAGAATAATGGTTTGTACAGAGAGTGAATGAAAATACCTTGTTTCACAAGGGGTAGTTTAAATCCGCTTTCCCTCAGAAGTTTACTTCTTTTACTGGAACCGCTAAAACGTGTGAAATTCTGATAGATTTGGCACAAAAATTTTTAATTGCTAATTTTTTTACTAGCGGAGAGGAGGACCAGGTCAATGGACGTGCAAAGCGGTGTATAGAAAGAGTATGAGGGTACGCTTGTTTCACGATTGAATGGACACCATAATTTTTCCGTGCTATAGCACTGCAGCCGCCGTATGTTTGCGATATTAATATGTTTCTATCAATGTTCTAACTGCTTAGCTCTTGCAACAAAACAGTGGCTTTGCCTTGTGCACTCCGGTTTTTAGATACGTCATAAAAACCTACATATGTCCCTTGTATGATTCGTTATTTGCAAAACGAGAAATTACACTCATTTGACTTCTGGTAGAGGCATTCGTTGTCTCGTCGGCTTGTACTGATACAAAAGGACTATTTTTAACTTCACTTGAAATTTGTTCTTTAACAACATCCATAATAAATCATTGTGTGTGTCAGAGGAAGTGCCTTTAAATACACCATCGGATGCTAAAATGATCTTTCATGTATGGCTCTTCTTCTTCCAAGAAATCCAGAAGTTCTAAAAATTTCCTTTACTTATTGACACCTCAGATTCGTCATGACTTCGCTAACTCTTAGTGTGCTAAAGAAGCAGATTGTCGAAATACGTTTCTTCGTTATACTTCTGTTTCTATGAAACTTCTCGTTGTGTTTCAAAGCTTCAAAGCAGTTTGCTTCTGAAAGAGCATGGTCGATTCTTACCGTGCCTAGCTGACTGTATTCAACAGCTGCTGCGCTATATGAAATGGAGTATTCATGCTTTGTAGCTTTCGAAAAGAAATTTTTAAGACTCTCTTCGCTTACTCCCCACTGACGCCATTCAAAACCGTTATTACCCATTACAAACAGCACTCAGTAAAAACAACAAAGTTTGTTCCTTACAACGCTGCCACTTAACCACTGTTTTGTATTGTATCATTGTGTTTGGAATCGTCTTACAAATTATCCATAAGATTTTTTCATGGACAGACTTAGCGTCGGCTTTCGTTCTTTCACCAGGAGTTTATCTTGCAAAGAAAGACGAGAGAAGAATGCAAGATATTCAATTAATAAATTCAATGAGTCTTGAGATGAAATAAACGCGTCTATGGGAGTAACCAGCGGACAGTTTTCCTTTCGACAACCGGTGTGAAGACAGATTGACGATGACACCTCACACGTGACAGGGTATATCGAAGTTATTTTGAAATATTTTGGTTAGGCTCGGCCACTGAGCCTTAATGCACGCTTCGCCACTGGAGAAACGTATTTTTTAAGTTTCCAATTCATGAAACAACTCGGTTTGCCTTCATTCCCTGTCGGCGTAGGGAGAAGCACAAGCTTAGTTCAGGAGCAAAGCGCCAGATGGCTCTCATCGTAGTAGCGGCGAGCGACAAGAGATGGCACTGGAGAGCGCATCGCTGCTGCATCGGGGCAGCGCTTGGCGGTAATACAAACTGCGCCCGGCTTCTGACAGCGAAATATTAGAGTATATTTTTAGCTTTGGATTACGGATGCGATGGCAAAAATTTTCCTTATTATGAATATAAAACTGAGTCTTTAATCTTGGGTTAGGGCAAGTTAAGAAAGTTTCCCGACAGAAAACTTAATATACACGTATATTTCCAGTAATCGTACATCATGACTTCCACACTTATCAGTCCAAGTTAGGTATTACATCGTCAGTGTCTTATATAATCACTTAACTGATTAGCTACATATTTTAAGATCTTGATGGATATAGATTTATCTATAATTCCTTTTACAGTTGTAGATTCTCTGTTTCATACTACACCAAGAGACTTGAATAACATGTTACAAACAGTCACTCCAGGAAGCAAGATTCTAAACCGAGATGTGGATTATGTAAAGCAAAAAGTGCTTAAACAGAAGAAAAAAAATTGTTTCTTCGCGTGTTATAACAGTTAATTATGAAGTCATAAAGTAAACTACTCTTGAATTACGAGGTATGAAATAACTGAAATCTATTTCTCTGATAAATTTCCACTGACACTTGTGATTACTAATCAAGTGGGTTGGCTCAAATGGCTCTGATTACTATGGGACTCAACTGCTGAGGTCATAAGTCCCCTAGAACTTAGAACTACTTAAACCTAACTAACCTAAGGACATCACACACATCCATGCCCGAGGCAGGATTCGAACCTGCGACCGTAGCAGTCGCGCGGCTCCGGACTGAGCGCCTAGAACCGCTAGACCACCGCGGCCGGCAATAAAGTGGGTATTATGCATCTAGATGTTGTATATGCATTTACGTATTTGGCTCCTTTTCGCCGGTTATTGCATATTTAAACTAAAAATTAGTAATGATGCATATTTTCTCTCTTTGTTTATAACATTTTAACAATTTAGACAGGCTGCCTCTAGCTCGATCTAGTTTTGATGTCTCACAGATTCACCACGACTTAGAACTGCTTGCAGTCGCTAGCCGAGAGCCCACTGCTTAGCGAAATCGTTACAGACGAGGAACAAGCTGACAGCATCAATGATTATGCACCCCCGCCCTCGGTTAACCTCCTCCGCTGTCATACCGTACGTGTCCGAAAAAGAAACGTCGTTTCGTGGATAGCTGATGATCCTGGAACGTTTACATATAACGGAATTGTTTTATATTGTAGAGTTAGCGAGAAAAACGTTTCGTGAAAAAGTAAAAGTTTGGAATAGACCAGCAGGAATGCAGAAGAAAGGACGACGACGACAACCTCTGACAACAGCAATCTGCAGTAGCAGGGATTTGTCCAAAAGTAACCAAAATTCTCCGAAGTAAAGAAAATTGTGCATTCGGCTTCCTTGCCAACCAACCAGCTAAAGCTGAACTGATGTATTTATTTATATACATATACAGGGTGGTCCATTGATCGAGACCGGGCCAAATAACTCACGAAATAAGCGTCAAACGAAAAAACTACAAAGAACGGAACTTGTCTAGCTTGAAGGGGGCGCTATGGTTGGCCCGCTGGATGGCGCTGCCGTAGGTCAAACGGATATCAACTGGGTTTTTTAAAATAAGAGCCCCCATTTTTAATACATATTCGTGTAGTACGTAAAGAAATATGAATGTTTTAGTTGGACCACTTTTATCGCTTTGTGATTGATGGCGCTGTAATAGTCACAAACATATGGCTCACAATTTTAGACGAACAGTTGGTAAGAGGTAGGTTTTCTAAATTAAAATACAAAACGTAGGTACGTTTGAACATTTTATTTCGGTTGTTCCAATGTGACACATGTACCTTTGTGAACTTATCATTTCTGAGAACGCATGCTGTTACAGCGCGATTACCTGTAAATACCCCGCGCGACTGCTACGGTCGCAGGTTCGAATCCTGCCTCGGGCATGGATGTGTGTGATGTCCTTAGGTTAGTTAGGTTTAAGTAGTTGTAAGTTCTAGGGGACTGATGACCGCAGCTGTTAAGTCCCATAGTGCTCAGAGCCATTTGAACCATTTGTAAATACCACATTAATGCAATAAATGCTCAGAATGATGTCCGTCAGCCTCAATGCATTTGGCAATACGTGTGACGACATTCCTCTCAAACAGCGAGTAGTTCGCCTTCCGTAATGTTCGCACATGCACTGACAATGCGCTGACGCAGGATGTCAGGCGTTGTCGGTGGATCACGATAGCAAATATCATTCAACTTTCCTCACAGAAAGAAATCCTGGGACGTCAGATTCGGTGAACGTGCGGGCCATGGTATGGTGCTTCGACGACTAATCCACCTGTCACGAAATATGCTATTCAATACCGCTTCAACAGCACGCGAGCTATGTGCCGGACATCCATCATGTCGGAAGTACATCGCCATTCTGTCATGCAGTGAAACATATTGTAGTAACATCGGTATAACATTACGTAGGAAATCAGCATACATTGCACCATTTACAGGGTGTTTCAAAAATGACCGGTATATTTGAAACGGCAATAAAAACTAAACGAGCAGCGATAGAAATACACCGTTTGTTGCAATATGCTTGGGACAACAGTACATTTTCAGACGGACAAACTTTCGAAATTACAGTAGTTACAATTTTCAACAACAGATGGCGCTGCAAGTGTTGTGAAAGATATAGACGACAATGCAGTCTGTGGGTGCGCCATTCTGTACGTCGTCTTTCTGCTGTAAGCGTGTGCTGTTCACAACGTGCAAGTGTGCTGTAGACAACATGGTTTATTCCTTAGAACAGAGGATTTTTCTGGTGTTGGAATTCCACCGCCTAGAACACAGTGTTGTTGCAACAAGACGAAGTTTTCAACGGAGGTTTAATGTAACCAAAGGACAGAAAAGCGATACAATAAAGGATCTGTTTGAAAAATTTCAACGGACTGGGAACGTGACGGATGAACGTGCTGGAAAGGTAGGGCGACCGCGTACGGCAACCACAGAGGGCAACGCGCAGCTAGTGCAGCAGGTGATCCAACAGCGGCCTCGGGTTTCCGTTCGCCGTGTTGCAGCTGCGGTCCAAATGACGCCAACGTCCACGTATCGTCTCATGCGCCAGAGTTTACATCTCTATCCATACAAAATTCAAACGCGGCAACCCCTCAGCGCCGCTACCATTGCTGCACAAGAGACATTCGCTAACGATATAGTGCACAGGATTGATGACGGCGATATGCATGTGGGCAGCATTTGGTTTACCGACGAAGCCTATTTTTACCTGGACGGCTTCGCCAATAAACAGAACTGGCGCATATGGGGAACCGAAAAGCCCCATGTTGCAGTGCAATCGTCCCTGCATCCTCAAAAAGTACTGGTCTGGGCCGCCATTTCTTCCAAAGGAATCATTGGCCCATTTTTCAGATCAGAAACGATTACTGCATCACGCTATCTGGACATTCTTCGTGAATTTGTGGCGGTACAAACTGCCTTAGACGACACTGCGAACACCTCGTGGTTTATGCAAGATGGTGCCCGGCCTCATCGCACGGCCGACGTCTTTAATTTCCTGAATAAATATTTCGATGATCGTGTGATTGCTTTGGGCTATCCGAAACATACAGGAGGCGGCGTGGATTGGCCTCCCTATTCGCCAGACATGAACCCCTGTGACTTCTTTCTGTGGGGACACTTGAAAGACCAGGTGTACCGCCAGAATCCAGAAACAATTGAACAGCTGAAGCAGTACATCTCATCTGCATGTGAAGCCATTCCGCCAGACACGTTGTCAAAGGTTTCGGGTAATTTCATTCAGAGACTACGCCATATTATTGCTACGCATGGTGGATATGTGGAAAATATCGTACTATAGAGTTTCCCAGACCGCAGCGCCATCTGTTGTTGAAAATTGTAACTACTGTAATTTCGAAAGTTTGTGTGCCTGAAAATGTACTGTTGTCCCAAGCATATTGCAACAAACGGTGTATTTCTATCGCTGCTCGTTTAGTTTTTATTGCCGTTTCAAATATACCGGTCATTTTTGAAACACCCTGTATATTGCCATCTATAAAATGGAGGCCAATTACCTTCCTCCAATAATGCCGCACCATACATTAACCCGCCAAGGTCGCTGATGTTCCACTTGTCGCAGCCATCGTGTATTTTCCGTTGCCCAATAGTGCATATTATGCCGGTTTGTTGGTGAATGATGCTTCGTCGCTAAATAGAATGCGTGCAAAAAATCTGTCATCGTCCCGTAATTTCTCTTGTGCCCAGTGGCAGAACTGTACACGACGTTCAAATTCGTCGCCATGCAATTCCTGGTGCATAGAAATATGGTACGGGTGCAATCGATGTTGATGTAGCATTCTCAAAACCGACGTTTTTGAGATTCCCGATTCTCGCGCAATTTGTCTGTTACTGATGTGCGGATTAGCCGCGATTGCAGCTACTTGGCATCATCATTTGTTGCAGGTCGTGGTTGACGTTTTACACGTGGCTGAACACTTCCTGTTTCCTTAAATTACGTAACTATCCGGCGAACGGTCCGGACACTTCAATGATGTCTCCGGCACCGCATTGCTGCTACGGTCGCAGGTTCGAATCCTGCCTCGGACATGGATGTGTGTGGTGTCCTTAGGTTAGTTAGGTTTAAGTAGTTCTAAGTTCTAGGGGACTGACGACCTCAGATGTTAAGTCCCACAGTGCTTAGAACCATTTGAACCATTTTTTTAGAAAGTTCCGGCCGTTGTTTACGGAGACAAGTGACTATGTTTAAAAATAGTGTCATGTATCTGTATCGCATTGAAATATAGTGCAGTATTCTATAAAAGTTAGTTGGTCTGGCACAATAACATTTAACTTACTTTTTGCAAAGCACAAAATGTGAGACGAATGAAAAATGATCGATTACCATTACAGATGATAAACTACAGACCTCAAGGGAAACGTGAAGTAGGAAAATCGAGACTACGTTGGATACCAGGTGCAAAGACGCAATCTATGATGATGATGATGATGATGATGACAGTATTGGTGATGATGGTGACATTTCCCTTCTGCGGATACATCTGCTGTACGCAACCTTCTTTAGGTGTGTGGCTGAGGGTACTCCTGATACCATTAGCCTGGCAACCGTTTTTTCCTACTGTTGGTTCTGCGGGTTCACTCCATTTTAGGTTGCTCCGGAAAGTTACACCTAGGTATTTTATAGTAGTTAGTTTTTCCAGGAATTTGTTTCCTAAGTGTCATCGAATAGTAAAAGATATCTTCGGCTCTTTATGCGCAATAAGTTAGATTTAATATATTCGGGAGCAATTGCCAGTCTCTGCACCCTCGTGACTTAACAAAAAAAATATGGAAGTCAAAAGAGACTTATTTTCTATCTGTCGATTGCTGTTTATTTCTGAACGACCGTTTCTGGCAATAATGCCTATCTTCAGATCGCATGTCGTACTTGCAGAGTAACCTGTCCTGACTGAACTAACACTTCACTGTCAAATAGTGTATGTCAGTGAACTGTTCCATTACGATAGGTTACTCTAAGAGGACGACCTACGATTGAATATGGGCAACATTGCCCGAATCCGGTCATTTTGAAAAGAACAGCGATCGACAGATAGAAAGTAAGCCTATTTTGCATAAATAAAGATCTCGGATAACTCCCTGTGACAATTATGTCCAGTTTTCATAGAATATGAAAGTTGGTGGCGGTATGAAATGCCCAGAAAATGTTGCAAGAACGCCAGCAATCGTAAAACAAATAAGCCTGAACTCTTTCGAAAGAAGTTGGGCTGCGTTTCTATAGTTTAAACATGGGAGGCAGTTTTATGAGTTGCATTACTGTTTTACGACAACCGTATAAAACGTCAGGTTTCTGTTAACTGAGGTTGTAATTTATTTCATTTTCCTCCCGTCTCTCGGGCAAGTACGTTGCGATTATTTGTTTACAGCTGTGTTTATGACGTTTGCCCGTTGCGCGACGTTTCAGCGCAGTACTGCCATCAGGAAAGTTTTGATGCGGAGCACAACACGCGACGTGGATTACTATCCCCCCGCATTTTACCACTGAAATCTATTGTCTCGTGACGTCGGCGAAACTGCAAAGTTACCGCGAGGCTGTCGCGGAGCAAAATGCTCAAGTTGCTCAAACAGGACCTAAGGTTGTTACAGGAGTTAGCTTCGCCGGCAGAGTTTGCCCTATAAAATCAACACGACATGTCCTGTTGTGAGGCCGTTAGCAAAGGAAATGTCACAGGGGGGGGGGGGGGGGGGGGTACGTTCTCCTTTGTGCTGATTCCGTCAGTACTTATTGTTCTCGTGGAACTGCGAAATTACATTCCACGAGAGAACGCTGTCTGAGCGCTTTGGCCAATCTAAATTAAGAGCTCCCTGTGTGTTATTTTCTTTGATGTTGTCACTCTTATGCGGGCCAGGTTAGGAAATTGGTTACACGTAAGGGTCATGTGAGCACTGTGAAACACATTCCATACATCTGCTGTACGCGCGATGGCCTGTGTTATTCCTCAGCGTGGTAACTACCAGGATTGCTTGATAAGTCTGGTAAAAAACGACAAATAATGAATGACTGTTTTGAAAACAATTCACGTTTCTTCTCGACATAGTCTCCTCTGAGAGATACACACTTGGTCCATCGATCCTCCACCTTTTTCATATCATCTCGAGCTCTTCAGAGAACTCATTGACTGCAGCTATCACTTCTCCACTTATTGAAAATTTCTTCCCAGCTGTCCAAAAATGGTTCAAATGGCTCGAAGCACTATGGGACTTAACATCTGAGGTCATCACTCCCGTAGACTTGGAACTACTTAAACCTAACTAACCTAAGGACATCACACACATCCATACCCGAAGCAGGATTCGAACCTGCGACCGCAGCAGCCGCGTGGTTCCGGACTGAAGCACGTAGAATCGCTCGGCCACAGCGGCCAGCAGCTGTCAAAGTTTCAAGTTACAGAACACAGGGAAGTTACTTGGGGCTAAGCCTGGAGAACATGGTGGATGAGGGACGAATTCAAAGCCTTTCGTCACTGTCATCGCTGATGTGTGGGATGGTGCGTTATCCTGGTGAAAAGAGGACATTCTTTCCCGAGAACCTTGGTCTTTTTTCAGCCAACACAAGTCTCAAACGATCCAGCAATGATGGGTAATAGGGCGCTGTTACGGTTCTGCCTTTTTCCAAGTAATCTATGAGGATTACTCCTGGGTAATCACAGAAGATCAGTGGCCATCACACCACCAGCTGAAAAAAAAAAAAAAAGGTACTGGCAGAAGTAAGGCTGTGATACCGGGCGTGAGTCGTGCTTGGGTAGCTCAGTTGGTAGAGCACTTGCCCGCGAAAGGCAAAGGTCCCGAGTTCGAGTCTCGGTCGGGCACACAGTTTTAATCTGCCTGGAAGTTTCATATCAGCGCACACTCCGCTGCAGAGTGAAAATCTCATTCTGGAAAAAATATATGGTTCAAATGGCTCTGAACGCTATGGGACTTAACTTCTGAGGTCATCAGTCCCCTAGAACTCAGAACTACTTAAACCTAACTAACCTAAGGACATCACACACAGCCATGCCCGAGGCAGGATTCGAACCTAGGACCGTAGCGGTCGCGCGGTTCCAGACTGTAGCGCCTAGAACCGCTCGGTCACACCGGCCGGCACCAGCTGACAAAACTTTTTCTTTCTACGGTGCACTTTCACCAGCCTTCGTCCATTGTTATGACTGCCGTTTTGACTCTGGTGCGTAATCATGGATCCAGGTTTCATCAATAATCACAAATCGGCGCAAAAAGTCTTGCGAATTGCGATTAAACTTGACCAGCAGCGTGTTGATATGCTATGTTGGATGAGCGTTTGGTCGATTGTGCGAAATCGCGGCACCCATCTCGCTCACAACTTCTTCGTACCCAATTGTCCCTGAAGGATATTGTGTACTCGCTTTGCTGAGATGCCTACAGTCTCAGAGGTCTCACTAATTTTTATACGACGGTGCTGCATTACAATATCATGGATTGTATCAATTTTTCCCTTGTGGTGTCCTCGGTTGGACGGCCGTAGTGTGCTTCGACTTCGCTTCTTGTTCAACCACGTTTAAATTCATGAATCCAAAATTAAACGGTCTTCAGTGACGGTAAAGAGTCCGTGTGAATTTCATTCAGCTCTATTTCCATCTGTGTGTCAGTCCAACACTTCAAATGAAAACGTTTAATAATAGCACGAAACTCTGTTTTCACCATTTTCCACCGCAGTAGACACACAGACCAATTCAGACGACTGTCAACAATGAACCGTACGCTATACATTGTTGAAATTCTTTATACAATCCTTGGAATAATGAAACCTACCAACCATGAAGGCGCAACAAAAATTTCCTTTCTTTCCTGTAAGTTTACCAGACTTATCAAACTAACCTCGTATACAGAATGTTTCACAATTTCCATTACAGCTCCTATTACAGGATTCTCGAGGTTATAAAAGGAAGTTCTGAAAAGAAACCCACGTCTTGAAACGTATGATGTCAAATATATTTGATGTTTCGATCACTTTCAAATCATCCACTTCACGGAAGGCACGAAGTGGAGACAATGGGTTATGACATGTATGCTCTACAGGAGCCTATGGGATGGGCAATGTTTCGAATATTCGTCGCCGGATTCTTTTACAAGTAGATCGTGTGGAGTGTCCGTGGAGCACCGAAGCCAACGCTCCAAGTTTCGAACGTACTAATTTCTCCCAGCCTTTGTTGTAGTCGGACGAAACCGGTATGTGACGTTAAGGTACACACAATAACTGGTGTACCGATACAGAAGACACGTCACCTTAAAAGATGGCGTTTGGATACATGGCAAGGTGAGTGGGATGTTGATGGTAAGGGATGTAGACTGCGCGACATCCTCCTTGACATAAGGGAGCGGTTGGGAATGAAACATGTCGCCATACGCTCATTATTATTATTAAGTCGATCCCAGCCGCGGTATGGAACATTTCTTAACCGGACCCGGGCCTTATCCCACGCACTTAAACAGCGTGAATCTGAGACAGAGACCTTCATGCACATGCGTGGAAGACATAGACTAAGCTTAGACGACACAGAAACAGCCATACATGTACATACAGCAACAAGAGACGAAGAACAATGGGCGCAACTAAATGGATTGACAAGCAGTATTCAAAAACACCACATGAAGAGTACCTGCGGACACGACATAACAGACATGCCTACACGCAACGTAAAAGGGACGACAGCGACACTGACAGTGAGAACGAAAACAGTGACACTGAAGAGAAATAGGAGGAGGAAGGCAAAAAACGGCTCAAAGCACTTATGGGTCTTAACGTCTGAGGTCATCAGTCCCTTAGACTTAGAACCACTTAAACCTGACTAACCTAAGGACATCACACACATCCATGCCCCAGGCAGGATTCGAACTTGCGACCGTAGCAGCGGCGTGGTTCCGGACTGAAGCGCCTAGAACCGCTCGGTCACCGCCGCCGGCTGAAGGCGAAGAGTAACAGTAAATAAGAGTAAATTGCTGGCGATCTACTCAAGAAATCACTAAATGCTGTACACAGATGAGCACTTAATGTTACAATTGCAAAGCATTAGTAATACTATTGCTCTACTACTACCCAAAACTTTCCTTGTACTGATTTGCAGTCAACAGCTCAAAGAAACCATTCCGAGGTATTCAGCGCCAGTCACTATCGGTGATGGCACTAAAAAACCTCTCCTCTATCATATCATCTTTTTATATTCTTCCTTAACAACATAATTTTATTTATATTTCAACCTTACATTATTCTTCTAGTTACAAAAGAGACGAAAAACGAAAATTGGAGGATGTAGGACCTGTTTCAAAACATCAGGTTACAGGTTTACAAGTTGGCAATAAATGAATATGACGTCATAATTGCAACATGGTCGGGCGACGGCGCTGTCTTCTCAGTTCTTTTAGTACTCACGTGCGTCACTTCACACGTTTTCTTATTCAGACTCAACTACGACTTTTCGCATCATATAGACATACTTTCTAAGTCATTTAGCAATTGATTTTAATCTTCTGATGACATTACTAGACGGTAAATGACAGCATCACAGCCGGCCGGAGTGGCCGAGCGGTTCTAGGCGCTTCAGTCTGGAACCGCGCAACCGCTACAGTCGCAGGTTCGAATCCTGTCTCGGGCATGGATGTGTGTGATGTCCTTAGGTTAGTTAGGTTTAAGTAGTTCTAAGTTCTAGGGGACTGATGACCTCAGATGTTAAGTCCCATTGTGCTCAGAGCCATTTTAACCATTTTTGACAGCATCACCTACAAACAATTTAAGGGAGGTGCTGAGACTGTCTCCTGTGCAGTTTATTTACACTGAAGAGGCAAAAAAACTGGTACACCTGCCTAATATCGTGTAGGGCCCCGCGAGCACTTAGATGTGCCGCAACACGACGTGGCATGGACCCGACTAATGTCTGAAGTGGTCCTGGAGGGAACTGACACCATGAATCTTGCAGGTCTGTCCATAAATCCGTAAGAGTAAGAGGGGTAGAGATCTCCTCTGAACAGCATGTTGCAAGGCGTCCAAGATATGCGCACACCCTAAAGTGATGTCTGGGGACGAGACTCGTACGACCGGGCAACGTGTTTCCAGTCATCAGCAGTCGAAAGTCGCTTTTGACGGGCCCAGGCGAGGCGTAAAGCTTTGTGTCGTGTATTCATCAATGATACACGAGTGGGCCATCGGTTTCGTTGAATGGGTCTCACGCTGACACTTGTTGATGGCCGAGTACTGAAATCTGCAGCAATTTGCGGAAGGGTTACACTTCTGACGCGCATTTTTTTTTTTTCAAATAAAAGTTATAAAACTTCACCCAGACTTCTCGTTTATCTTGATGGTACAAATACATTGGAAACGTGTCCCTGCAGATCTACTACGATGACGGATGGCATGTTGTGTTGTTGTGTGGCTACCCTTTAGGCTGCGCGCGATGCTGGTCATGGACGCGTAGCGACATACGCTAAGCGATGTGGACATGCGTTGCTATGTGATTCAGAAGGCTCCAAGCACTTAACATCTGAGGTCATCAGTCCCCTAGAACTTAGAACTACTTAAACCTGACTAACCTAAGGACATCACACCCATCCATGCCCGAGGCAGGATTCGAAACTACGATCGTAGCAGCAGCGCGTTTCCGGACTGAAGCGCCTAGAACCGCTCGGCCACAGCGAAAGGCCGTTGCTATGTAAAATATGCTTGTTATCAGCCACTCTAAAAGCTCTCTCGTTTTCTACATTCATTTCAGATACCCCCTGCATACAGGATGTAACAAAAATGTACGGTAAAAATTGAAGGCCGCATTCCTCACACGTAGGAGAAAAAATTAAGTTGTATGAACATGGGTCTGGAACGCTTTGTTTCTATGTTACACTTCATTTTCTGCAACTCATTAATAATGGGTTCAAATGGTTCAAATGGCTCTGAGCACTATGGGACTCAACATCTTAGGTCATAAGTCCCCTAGAACTTAGAACTACTTAAACCTAACTAACCTAAGGACATCACACACACCCATGCCCGAGGCAGGAATCGAACCTGCGACCGTAGCAGTCCCGCGGTTCCGGACTGCAGCGCCAGAACCGCTAGACCACCGCGGCCGGCTTAATAATGGGAAACACACAAGAACAGAACGTTAGAATCATGGGGAACATGCACTCTTAGTGACGTCCGGTTGCTTTGTGCGCCGTCGGTGTTTTGGTTTACATGTCCCTATTGCCATGCGACATATGCCATTGCTTGCTGACAGGTAACATCAATTGTTCCAGCGATCAGTACCACCGTTGCAAGCACACGGGTTACTATGTGGAGTTAATCAGAGATTTGGCGCCTGCAATGACAGTGTACACAAACGCGAACACGCGGATATCCGCATCCGCGCAGACCTCTAGATATGGGGACAACCTCATGAACCCATGGACCCGGCATGTCATCAGGGGACTGTTCAGGCTGGTGGAGGCCGTGTAATGGTGTGGGGCGTTTGCAGTTCGAGTGATATGGGACCCCTGATACGTCTAGAAACGACTCTGACAGGTGACACGTATGTAAGCATCCTGTCTGATCACCTACATCCGTTCACGTCCATTGTGCATTCCGACGAACTTGGGCAATTTCAGCAGGACAATGTGACACCCCACACGTCCAGAATTGCTACAGAGGGGCCTCAGGAACACTCTTCTCAGTTTGAACACTTCCGCTGGCCCCCAAACTCCCCAGACATGAACATTTTGGACGTATCTGGGCTGCCTTGTAACGTGCTGTTCAGAAGAGACCTCAACCCCCTCTTACGGACTTATAGACGGCCCTGCAGGGTCCATAGTGTCGATTTCCTCCAGCACTGCCTCAGAAATTAGTTGAGTCCACGCCACGTCGTGTTGCGGCACTTCTGCGTGTTCGTGGGGGCCGTACTCGATATTGGGCAGGTTTACCAGTCTCTTCGGCTCTTCAGTGTATTTGTATGCAGTACAGGAGCAGCGACAGAGTAATCAAACAAGTGTAGCCACCAGAAGATAGGCATAATGGCCACAAAGCTGGCATGTAAATAAAATAACGACTTCTTCAAAAAGTATTTTCGTCTGGTTGAGGTCTCCGTAGAGAATCTTTAGCTTAACGACAGCCATTGAGTTCATTAAGATCCAGTACACGTAAAATAACTGCTTTTCTGTCAGCTTTTTAGCTCCAGTGTATAGTTTCGAACGAACTAAGTGTGCCTGAGCTCGAACATGGCAGATAACTAGTGATCGTAAGTGGAAATTTTGGTGCTTTACTCGCATAAGCGACTTGTACCTTATGGCAACAACCAAAGTTCTGAGGATCTGTTTCAAGTGTTCTCAACGAAAGCAGTTCAACGAAATATAAAACTGTCGATCGTTGTCAAATGTCTCTATTGTCGGTGTAACATGAAGCAGGCAAATAGGATACTAGCAACAAGCTCCCCTTCAGAGCCTACTGAAGTTTCATACATGGACGAATTCCTGTAACACTGTAGTGAAATATCCCTGTGGGCACGTCACAGGACACAGTGCACTGCTTTTTAGTGCTATCACGTTGATATGGAAACAGATTGTGGATAATAAAATTCCGTCTTTTATAACTGAATATTTATTTTGTTTTTCATCAAATATGTTTCCCTAGTCACAACAGACATCATCAGTGGTCTGTAATATATAATTTGTTAGGAGATCAGTAGTGTATCCTGGCAATACATTTAAATCGTTTACAAATATATGTTTCTAATTTATCATTTACTTCAGTTTTATTGTTTTCATATATGCACTGTTTCTTCTGTAGGCGCTACAGCAAAGATTACGACCTGACAGTAGGTCGCAGTTATATATTCCATTACATATAATCTTTCTTGCTGGTCAATGCACGTGACCTAGCTCACCCAACCCGATGTGGACGTAGAGATGGATGTTGGGGGCGGAGGGGGGGGGGGGATGACGGAAGGGTGAGTAGTGGAGACACAGTGTGTGTGTGTGTGTGTGTGTGTGTGTGTGTGTGTGTGTGTTACAACTTTCTTTTTATATATTACCTTCATTTTATATTTTTATTTTTTTAGGTTTTTTACTAAATTATTTTCTTCATCGTCAACTACGAATTAGTGAGATTATTGTCCTTTTGTTACCTACGTGAATTACGAGATATAGTTAAAGAATATGCAGGACATACAACGGAAGGGAACATTTAAACACATTTCCACGCCAACTTAGGGAACCCAGCTAGCTGCGTATTTTACAGACGACCTGCGGTGTATTGTACTGTATTAAGTATTTTTTCATTTATTTATTCAACTTGTCAAGATAAAAGCCATCAGGCTCTCTCTTACGTCTAACCGGGCAGCGTAGATCTATGTTAGCAAACAGGGTTAGGAGAAAGTTGTGGTGGTTCCCTTATTAAAATTTTCTAATAAGCAGAGTGTTACCAGAAGCGCTCAGTATGACGTCTGCTCAAAAGCCTTGCATAGCCCAGGAATATGAAAGAGCGTAGCCAGTAAAGCTTACCGGGACGTAAAACGTTTTTTAAAGAAACACATTCCTTGTACCTCGCAGCTCCATTCTACTCCTCTTCCAACGCCTCACTACGCCCTCCCTCCAAATCTCGCTGTCTTAATGCGATCTCCTACCACTTTCCGCCTCTTTTCCACCCACCCACCATTGACCCTTCCCTCACCCCACGCTCTCTCTCTTTCTCTCCCTCTGTTTCTCTCTCCCTTCCTCCATCAAGATTCGTCCATGTATATGATGTTATTACCTGCTCAATTTTCCGTATGCGGTTGACGCCTTCAAGAGCGCATTGAAGACATGCATTTCTCATGTGCCTGTTTGCATCGAACTGTGATTAGTCTGTTTACTAAGTGCGCGTTTTTTAAGTACTTCTTACTGCAACTTCTGCCAATAAAAATTTAAAAAAGCCTGAGTTCATGGAGCACTACACTTTTATTCTGCTAATGAAATTCAGAAAATTATCTCGATGAAAATTTGAAATTAGACCATTCAGCAACGTACGAACAATTAAACGTGAAGATTACCAACTGAAAAAAGTTACGTAAATTGAAATTTTAAATAAAATCTTTAATACGGACATGGGTGACAGTGAAACTGAATCTCATTGTCTCATGGTTTGCGAAATATCAAAATAATTTTCAGGCTGAGAAAAGTTTCCAGTAACATATAAGATGGTAAATGATGTTTTCTATAAACTCTTAAATATGACATGTGAAAAAAGTTTCGTTACACGAGAAGTACAATAAAATGCAACTAAATGCAACTAAACTTAATAGTCATCAAGATTATGCTTTTGTCAAGACTACTTTGAACATACGCTATGAACTTTAGTTCAGTCATTCATTTACGACAGTTAGTTCTCTGTCCCTAAGTAATCAGTTCAACACCCTCAGCTGAATTAAAGGTTTGGAGTACCCTTGACTCGTCTGTAGCTGTGCTGGAAGCTAAAATCTTGATTTAAAAATCGTAGTTTAGCCTATTTTCACTAGATGGCTGTTATTAAACCATACGTCGTCGAGGGATACCGCGAAGAGTCATAAACACTTTTGAAAAAAACTTTGTTTTATTTACATGCCACGTTTCTTGCCATTTCGCCTATCTTCTGGTGTTCATACTTGTTTCATTACACTTTTAGTACCTTCAACACCACGTTGTCTGCTCTTATGTTGAATAAGAACATTTATCCATTCAGCGCCACTCCATGTGTTGTATGGATAAATTGTACACGGCTTAAAAACCTGTATAAATGCAGATATTTCTATTGGTGACTGAGAACGGTGTACTGAACAACATTACATCAATTATTACGTCATTTACTGACTAATAATTACAGCCATTACAAGTCATATGTTTTTAAGTTCGTTAGTACCTCCAAGTAAATGTGGCTAGAGGAAGCCATTAATGCTTATTTCACCCTGGGCAGCAGGTTAGGTGTCGAACCTTGAAACGTTTAATGTTTGCTGACAGGCGTAGTCCATTTAATGGTGCAGTACGACCATGTAGAAAACATCGAGTAGTAAAGTTTGACATCTGTTTGTGGGAAGACTGAAAAAAACACGCTGATGCACTTATATCTGTTACATCCTGTGTAATACACAAAATATAATAACGTCCATCAACTGAAAACATGAAATGTGAATTTCGATATGGTTTCTCACGCAGAGCACGGCAAATTTCCTTTACTTTCTTGTCAAATCCGAGTTTGTATTCCGTCCTAAAGCCCTCGTGATCAGCAGGACGTTGAACCCTTATCCTCGTTCATGTTTGTCAATGAGATTCCTAAATCGCTGCAAACCGCACATTAATCGCTGCAATTTGGCTTGGCTCTGAGCACTATAGGACTTAACTTCTACGGTCATCAGTCCCCTAGAACTTAGAACTACGTAAACCTAACTAACCTAAGGTCATCACACACATCCATGCCCGAGGCAGGATTCGAACCTGCGACCGCAGCGGTCGCGCGGTTCCAGACTGAAGCGTCTAGAACCGCTCGGCCACACCAGCCGGCTCGCTGCAATTTGATGGAGCTCTCGATGTAACTCGGCAGCAATTTTTATTGTTTTTGTTTGTTTACGCTTTTTTTGTGTCATCAGTCTTTGACTGGTTCGATGTTGCTTGCCACGACTTTCTCTCCCTTGCCATGTTTGTGTGGATAGTTTCTTTTGCTGAAAGTGTGATGGTATGTCATGGTCGACGAGAGCAAACAGTCTTCATTTGTCAGTAGAGACGATATATATGAAGATAGTAACTGTTCTCGAAAGAACAGATACCATTGATGACCGTGCAACGTCTCTAGAATAAATGATAATTAATTGAAACCCTCAGCTGCCGACAGGTGTTGTTGATATATCTCGATGGGGACAGTTGAAAATGTTGTAAGTAGGCTGTTTGTTTTCTTATTGGGAACGTTACGTAGCGCTCTGTATGAAAATCACTGGCTGTGCTGTGTGCAGTCTGTGGCTAGTTTGCATTGTTGTCTGCCATTGTAGTATTGGGCAGCTGGGTGTTAACAGCGCGTAGCGTTGCGCAGTTGGAGGTGAGCCGCCAGCAGTGGTGGATGTGGGGAGAGAAATGGCGGAGTTTTGAAATTTGTAAGACTGGATGCCATGAACTGCTATGTATATTATGATTTTCCAACACTATTAAGGTAAATACATTGTTTGTTCTCTATTAAAATCTTTCATTTGCTAACTATGCCTATCAGTAGTTAGTGCCTTCCGTAGTTTGAATCTTTTATTTAGCTGGCAGTAGTGGCGCTCGCTGTATTGCAGTAGTTCGAATAACGAAGATTTTTGTGAGGTAAGTGATTTGTGAAAGGTATAGGTTAATGTTAGTCAGGGCCACTCTTTTGTAGGTATTTTTGAAAGTCAGATTGCGTTGCGCTAAAAATACTGTGTGTCAGTTTAAGCACAGTCATGTATAATTTTTCAAAAGGGGACGTTTCAACGTGTGTCCCGACTGGGACTCGAACCTGGGATCTCCTGCTTACATAGCAGACGCTCTATCCATCTGAGACACCGAGGACACAGATGAATAGCGCGACTGCAAGGACTTATCCCTTGCACGCTTCCAATGAGACGCACATTCCCAACTGTCCACATTTACATACGTAATGTACGTAATAGACGAAGTTATTTCCAATTAAACCTCTTGGCACTTTTTACTGAAGTGAGCTCATTGGACACCTTTGACGTTGATGCGGTTCTGTGATAAGGCAAGCAAACGCTGTTATTCGCTTCATACTCTTTCAAGACTGAAGGAAATAAAGTAAAGGCTAAGCAGTGGAATTATTATAATTTGGAGTGGGATTTATCGCTGAAAAGTTATGCTGACGACATTGTTAACCTTTGTAGCTGTGAAAAAGATTACAGGGCTTACTGAGCAGAATGAAGAGTCTAATGAGCACAGAATACACACTGAGAGTAAACCAAGACGGAAGTACTGAAGAGTAGCAGAAGCAAGATTAGCAAAAAACGTAGCTACGAAGTTGTATAGCAGAGCACAGCGAGACGGACGAAGCAAGGAGGATATAAGAAACAGACTATCGCAGGTAAGTACCTCATATCTCGCTAAAAATAAGTCTGCTTATAAAAAATGAATCGTAATTTGAGGGGGAAATTTTTGAGAATACAGGTCTGGACTATAACAACACTGTAAGAAAATGAGCGGTGAGTGAAAAACAAGTGAATCGAAGCATCTGCGATGTGGTGCTATAGAAGGATGATCAAATTTTATTTGACTGATAAAGTGAGAAATAAAACGGGTCTCTGGAGAATCGGTGAAAATGTGTGAAAAGTACTGTATCCTCGGAGCACAGAAGTTTCACGCAGTACAGCAGAGACAGCGGGGTTGCCTGCGCAACAGGCGTAAGCAGCGAGACGACTCCATAGTCCCTGTCTGAGGCACAGAGGGCACCGCCTTTGCCGCACTATTTTGCTTAGTTTGTTGCGCCGGTCACTTGGGCGGAATTAAAGCTTGCTTCTGCCCGCCTAGTGTTTAGGCGACTGCATGGCATCACACAGCAGATCTAAGTGGAGACTCAATTAAATTGGAGAGTCAGCAGGTCTGGGGACAACCACCTACCAGCTGGTATGATGAATGCCACCACCTGGCTTCGACGACCGGTGCTCTCCCAACAAATTCATCGCTCAGCGAATGATTTAAAATTTAGTACAAATATTACTAAACAAGACTGGTCTTGTGATACAAAGTGATTACTAGTCTAGTATTAGCGTCGGTACACTTCAGAAGCAAGTTATGTGCTGCATATAGGAAAGGGGCCTAAACTGGACTCTTCCCGTAAAGCGAAACGCCTTTTTTCGTGGGTATGCATTCTCCACACTCTATTGGCACCAAGAGGAAATAGTACTTTAAACTTCTGCCATTCTGTAGCGGTGTGCACAAGTTGCCCACTTCATTTGCTACTTACCTATTTGCCATTACACGTTTGACAAGGGAAAACTTTTCATAGTGCTACATTATTCGTTTTTTTCTCCTAGATATTCACAGATAATCCTATCAGCCTATATGTGTTACTGAATAATAACGTCTAAGGTTAATGCTTATGATTAAACCCTTTAGATGTTTGGTTAAGAATTTATTTGCTTAACGAAATGTAGGATATAGTTGCGTAAACTGGGCCTCCTTTAGTTGCTTCCTTGACTTTTCCATGTTTAAAGTCTGCATGTATTAGTGCAGAACTCTTGGAATTCTATTACAGGTACCAAGAGGATAATGGAGAAGGCTGGTCAGAGAATGTGGAGTCTGTCGAAAATAGCAAAAACTATTGGCGCGGTTCAGAAAAAGAAGACTGGCTGTGCAACGTGAGATACAACCGTCGAAACAGCAAAAACATAATGAGGCATATCTACAATTTGGTGAAGTCTTTAATAAGTGCTGGTTTAGTATTTTTTTGCTGTGAAAACTTCTATCTATGAGGTTATTCGTAATGACTTGTGAAGAATGGCTGTACAGCTGGCAGAGAGAAACAATACTGAACATCGTTTAAAAGACGAAATTTCTTTTTCTTAAACGCCACAAAAGTATACTATCAGAAAGCGAGCGTACAGGAACACGTATAGCAGGGCTGTTTTAATTCACAAAGGAAACGCAAATCAATTGTATCACTTCTGGAAAATGTTATATCATACCCACAGTGAAACTAGATTATGCTTTCTCTAATTTAAAATCAACTTCCAATTATGTTTATCGCTATTTTGATTGTTTTTAGAACGGTCCGATTTTGGGAAGCTTTTTCAAACTCGGTAAATATAAGGTTTCTGTAAATAATATTTTTACATGCTGGAGTTCATTTATATTTTTTAAGAGTAAAACATAAATGATGCTTAACATTGTAAAATAAGTATAACATGCTTTTGAAACTTAATTTTGTACTCTTTACTATTTTTTTTACATCATAAATAAAAGAGGCGTCTGGTATGGGCACTTTCTTTACACATTTTCCAATAATAAACTTAGAACCGATATACTCTTTTACGGGTTCTCAATATAGCAAAAACTTCTGACTAAAAAACGACAGGATGATAGCAGATCCGTTAAGACAAGAAATCAGGATATACACTACTGGCCATTAAAATTGCTACACCACGAAGATGACGTGCTACAGACGCGAAATTTAACCGACAGAAAGAATATGCTGTGATATGCAAATGATTAGCTTTTCAGAGCATTCACACAAGGTTGGCGCCGGTGGCGACACCTACAACGTGCTGACATGGCGAAAGTTTCCAACCGATTTATCATATACAAACAGCCGTTGAACGGCTTTGCCTGGTGAAACATTGTTGTGATGCCTCGTGTAAGGAGGAGAAATGCGTGCCGTCACGTTTCCGACTTTGATGAAGGTCGGATTCTAGCATATCGCGATTGCGGTTTATCGTATCGCGACATTGGTGCTCGCGTTGGTCGAGATTCAATGACTGTTAGCAGAATATGGAATCGGTCTGTTTAGAAGGGTAATACGAAATGCCGTGCTGGATCCCAACGGCCTCGTATCACTAGCAGTCGAGATGACAGGCATCTTATCCGCATGGCTGTAACGGATCGTGCAGCCACGTCTCGATCCCTGAGTCAACAGATGGGTACGGTTGCAAGACAACAACCATCTGCACTAACAGTTCTACGACGTTTGAAGCAGCATGGACTATCAGCTCGGAGACCATGGCTGAGGATACCCTTGACGCTGCATCACAGACAGGAGCACCTGCGATGGTGTACTCAACGACAAACCTGGGTGCAAGAACGGCAAAACGTCATTTTTTCGGATGAATCCAGATTCTGTTTACATCATCATGAGGGTTGCATCCGTGTTTGGCGACATCGCCGTGAACGCACATTTGAAGCGTGTATTCGTCATCGCCATACTGGCATATCACCCGAAGTGATGGTATGGGGTGCCATTGGTTACACGCCTCAGTCACCTCTCGTTCGCGTTGACGGCACTTTGAACAGTGGACGTTGCATTTCAGATATGTTACGACCCATCGCTCTACCCTTCATTCGATCCCTGCGAAACCCTACATTTCAGCAGTATAATGCACGACCGCATGTTGCAGGTCCTGTACGGGCCTTTCTGGATACAGAAAATGTTCGACTGCTGCCCTGGCCAGCACGTTCTCCGGCCGGCCGAATTGGCCGTGCAGTTCTAGGCGTTAAAGTCTGGATTCGAGCGACCGCTACGGTCGCAGGTTCGAATCCTGCCTCGTGCATGGATGTGTGTGATGTCCTTAGGTTAGTTAGGTTTAATTAGTTCTACGGTCTAGGCGACTGAAGACCTCATAAGTTAGGTTGCATAGTGCTCAGAGCCTTTTTTTTTTTTTTTTTTTTTTTTTTTTTGAGCACGTTCTCCAGAACGTGGCCGAGCATCAGGCTCGTCACAATACGCCAGTCACTACTCTGGATGAACTGTGGTATCGTTTTGAAGCTGCATGGGCAGCTGTACCTGTACACGCCATCCAAGCTCTGTTTGACGCAATGCCCAGGCGTATGAAGGTCGTTATTACGGCCAGAGGTGGTTGTTCCGGGTACTGAATTCTCAGGATCTGTGCACCCAAATTGCGTGAAAATGTACTCACACGTCAGTTCTAGTGTAATATATTTGTCCAATGAATACCCGTTTATCATCTCCATCTCTTCTTGGTGTAGCAATTTTAATGGCCAGTAGTGTAGATTCCATGGTACTAGAAGTAGCCGCAGATTGCAAAAACTAATAGTCGAAGATGTGTGTAAGCGCTATTCTGAGATGAAGATGTCGGCACAGGCGAGGAATTCACGACGGGTGGTACCAAACCAGTTTCGCTCTTTACAAGTGTAGATTGTTAGCCACCTGCTGGATTCATCCCGTTCCGTTTCCGTTTACAGTAATGATTTAGCATCGGTACATTTTACTCTCATTTACAACTGTCTTTTTCTCAAAATTCTGCATTTTAATTTGCAAGACCGCTACAGTAAATCGAATCTTACCCTTACCCTTCTCTTCTAGCCCCCAAGGACATAGGTGGCGCGCAGGTCCCCCTGCCCCTTACAGAAAAAGTGCGTAGGCAGTTAGTCTGTGGGGTTGGCCGACAGAGTAAACCTACACCAGCCGGCGTGCGGCTCCCAATGGCGGGAGTATGTGCGCGAACTATTTATCCTATGTTTATTACAGTGCAATATGTAACAGTATATTTTTCTTTATGGAGACTGAAATGAATAAAAAACGGCAGTGGCTAACTCAGGTGAAAACGTGAACACGGGATGGACCTTAAATCGATGTAGGAGTCTTTTCATGAACTCAAGACATAATAAACCTAGTGTTATTCAAAAATTCTTTAATTTCAAGATTCTCTTTCGTCACAATGTGTTCACTGAGTCGGTTATTTTGACGAGTGGTGTAGCGGAATGAGAAGACTCGTGGCATATAGGCACACGGTTATGGATGTTGTTGTTGTTGTTGTTGTTGTGCACCTCAATATCCCTCAGAAGAGTTGTCAAGCAGAGCGAACACGAATCAGTACCACGGCAGACAACAGCTCAGAAACTTTACTGACAAGGGGATCGCGCCCACTCATCATCACACATTTCTTCCAGATTTATGGTGTATGCAGGGCTTGGCCACAAATGAAAGTGACGGTAGTGCGAGCTTCAGATGGCCAAGCGTCAGAAAAAAAAAGCATTTTTGAAGCGGGTCGGACGAAGTATGGGCCATTTATGTTAGATTGGTTTCAAGACTGCTGTTGGTGCAATGCGAAGTGTACAAAATTGTAACCCAAGGGTCATGGGGCCGAAGCACTTTGCAGAAACCTTTTTTCTTCGCTTAATTTTCAATTTTTATGTTGCTTACAAGGTAAATCACCGAAATAATGCTCAGTATACAGTATTTAGTAATATTTTCATAAAAAGCATGAAAAAGAAAGGCAAAGGAAAATTTTAGATTCCAAATAAATTTTTCAGGGAGGTATCTGTAAGGTGTATGCGAGAACTTCACAATAAAATTAGATACTTTTATTATTTTATAGATGATAAATCACATTTTCTGGAGTGATCTCCATAGTAAAAACAGGGCCAGCAGTAATTTTATCGGCTTCTTGCACGTTATAAACGCCGCATTTCTACAATTACATTGTTGTTTTGAATATTCTATACAAAAACAAATTTGGTTTACATTCTCTCTCATCGCACAGTTCGGAAGCAAACCACGGGGAACGCTTCATGTCGCCAAATGGTAGCGAGGATTTTTGGTGATGTACAATCCGATGTGTTCTTATGCAGTCTTCTCGGGATGTGATCTTTTTTCCTCTTTCTCTGATATAAGAGAAGTTTTGATCAAATTCTTTGCCTGATGGTAAAATTACATACCGCAGCGTTGCACTAACGGAGTGCATTTGGGGGAGCTGGTAGAAGAAAGTTTGACTCCTGCAAGTAGGGCTTCACCACATGACTCAAAATATATCATTTTTGTGCCTTTTATGAAAATATTAATCAGTTCTGTATACTGAACATTATTTCTGTTTATTTGCAGTGTAAGTAACATAAAAATTGAAAATAAAAAAGAAAAATTTTTCTGCATAGCGGCTCAAACCCCCGACCCTCGGATTACCGCTCTATACTCTTTTCGCTGCACCAACCCCTGCCTGTGCACTACGTTAACATATATGGTTCATGACCTGCCCGACCTGCGCCAAAAATGCTATTTTTTCTGAACGCTTGGCAATCTCGAACTCACACTTCTGTCAATTTCATTTCTGGCCAAGCTCTGTTATACCACAAATTCGGTCACCATAGGTGATGACTAGTAGCCACAGTCCGCTTTGTGAGTTAATGAACAGTTTGTAAAATCTTCAAACGACAGGGCAGTTTACAAATTGTATGTAATCAAATGGGGCCCGGCAAAACAAGAGTAACAACAACAACGTGGCACGCAATCGAGGTCAGCACATGCAAGAAATAAGAACTTGTCTCTCTAATCTCGTAACTCGAGAAAGAGAAGAGATCCACTGAAGAAGGACGCGAACTGGATGATTGTACGACCGAAAATGTTACCAAAACAAGCCAGAGCCGAAGGCGGATGGGAGATGCGTTCCGGCACTGATGAAACCGCCGTTATATTGAGCATCGCGGGCTGTAAAAACAGCGCGGTGCTTTAAATCGACAGCGTAAAACCCCGGACCGTTTCGCTAACAGCAGCGTAGTGATACGGCAGAGGCGTAAAAACAAACAAGAGGAAAACAAAGCCGTCTCGCTGAACGGCGTCCCTACAGCGCCGTTGTCTGTAAGCCGGGCTACTTCTCTGAGAATCGCGGAACTCCTCTGACACAGAATTTATTGCATTGATCTTCAGGAATGTGGTACTGGTGCATTAGCTACAGTAAAGGAACGCCTCTCCTGTCTTGGTAGGCGATAAAATTGTAACAACGCTTTTACCTGACTTATAATCATACCACACAAATACAGTACTGGCCATTAAAATTGCTACACCAAGAAGAAATGCAGATGATAAACAGGTATTCATTGGACAAATATATTACAATAGAACTTAGAAGTGATAAGATTTCCACGCAGTTTGGGTGCATTGATCCTGAGGAATCAGTACCCAGAACAACCAACTCTGGACGTAGTAACGGCCTTAATAAGATTGGGCACTGACTCAAACAGAGCCTGGATGGCATGTACAAGTACATCTTCGCATGCAGCTTCAACACGATACCACAGGTCATCAAGAGTAGTTACTGGCGTATTGTGACGAGCCAGTTGCTCGGCCACCATTGACCAGACGTTTTCAATTGGGGAGAGATCTGGAGAATATGCTGGCCAGGGCAGCACTCGGTCATTTTCTGTATCCAGAAACGCCCGTACAGGACCCGCAACATGCGGTCGTACATTAACCTGCTGAAATGTAGCGTTTCGCAGGGATCGAATGAAGGGTAGAGCCACAGGTCGTAAAACATCTGAAATGTAACGTCCACTGTTCAAAGTGCCGTCAATGCGAACAAGAGGTGACCGAGACGTGTAACCAATGGCACCCCATACCATCACGCAGGGTGATACGCAAATATGGCTATGACGAATACACGCTTCTAATGTGCGTTCACCGCAATGTCGCCAAACACGGATGCGACCATCATGATGCTGTAAACAGAACCGGGATTCATCCGAAAAAATGACGTTTTGCCATTCGTGCACCCAGGTTCGTCGTTGAGTACACCATCGCAGGCTGTCCTGTCTGTGATGCAGCGTCAAGGGTAACCGCAGCCACGGTCTCCGAGCTGATAGTCCATGCTGCTGCAAACATCGTCGAACTGTTCGTGCAGATGGTTGTTGTCTTGCAAACGTCCCCATCTGTTGACTCAGGGATCGAGACGGGGCTGCACGATCCGTTACAGCCATGCGGATAAGATGCCTGTCATCTCGACTGCTAGTGATACGAGGCCATTGGTATCCAGCATGGCGTTCCGTATTACCCTCCTGAACCCACCGAATCCATATTCTGCTTACAGTCATTGCATCTCGACTAACGCGAGCAGCAATGTCTCGATACGATAAACCGCAATCGCGATAGGCTACAATCCGACCTTTATCAAAGTCGGAAACGTGATGGTACGCATTTCTCCTCCTTACACGAGGCATCACAACAACGTTTCCCCAGGCAACGCCGGGCAACTGCTGTTTGTGTATGAGAAATCGGTTGGAAGCTTTCCTTATGTCAGCACGTTGTAAGTGTTGCCACCGGTGCCAACCTTGTGTGAATGCTCTGAAAAGTTAATCATTTACATATCACAGCATCTTTTTCCTGTCGGTTAAATTTCGCGTCTGTAGCACGTCTTCTGCGTGGTGTAGCAATTTTAATGGCCAGTAGTGTATAAATGTTGCGAACTGTTTCTTGTAGCAAAACTATACAGGTGACCGCTTAGTACTTGAAGCACTAGCACACCTTAGTGCATCAAACACTGATCGGCCAGAACATTATGACCACCTACCTAATAGCCAGTATGTCTACCTGCGGCGACACGTCATGACATGGAAGCAATGTGGCCTTGGTAGGTCGCTAGAGAGAGATAGCACCACATCTGCACACACAAGTCACCTAATTGCCGTAAATTCCGGGGACGAAGGCGATGAGCTCTTAAGCCACGTTCAAACACATCCCAGGTGTGTTCGATTTAGTGCAAAAGCGGCAAGATGGGGGGCCAGCACATCAACGGCCGGCCGCGGTGGTCTAGCGGTTCTAGGCGCTCAGTCCGGAACCGCTGGACTGCTACGGTCGCAGGTTCGAATCCTGCCTCGGGCAAGGATGTGTGTGATGTCCTTAGGTTAGTTAGGTTTAGGTAGCTCTAAGTTCTAGGGGACTGATGACCACAGATGTTAAGTCCCATAGTGCTCAGAGCCATTTGAACCATTTGAGCACATCAACTGGTACTCGCCGTTGTCTTCCTCGAACCACTCCATCACACTCCTGGCCTTATGACATGGCACATTATCTTGTTGAAAAATGCCACCGAAATCTGGAAACGTGATCCTCATGAAGGGGTGTGCGTGGTCCGCAACCAATGTACGACAATCCTTGGCCGTCATGATGCCTTGAACGAGTTCCACTGCACCCATGGATGCCCACTTGAATGTAGTTGAGCCGCCACCAGCTTGTCTCCGTCCTTACAGCACAGGTGTCAAGGAGCTGGTGGCCTGGAAGACGACGGATTCGCGTCATCCCACTCAGCATGCTGAATAAATTATCGGGATTCATCAGACCATGCAATATCCAGAGTCGATCATGACGTGCCCATTTCAGTCGTAGTTGCCGTAGTTGTAGTGTTAACAATGGCACAAACATGGGTCGTCAGTTACGGAGGACCACCCTTAGGAGTGCTCGGTGCACTTTGTGTTCAGACATAATTGTACTCTGTGCAGGATTAAAGTCTGATGTTAGTTCCGCCACAGTTCGTCGCCTGTCCTGTTTTACCAGTCTTTCCAGCCTAGGATGCAAGATATGTGTAACGAGGGGTTGCCTCCCAACCAAGGGGTGGTCTCCCAAGCTCATGACATCTGGGCGCGGCTTCACCTTGGTTTCGCCACGTGTTGAAGACACTCCCCACAGCAGTCATCGAACATCCGACAAGTCACGCAGTTTTCGAAATCGTCGTGACGAGCCTCTGAGCCATCAGAATCTGCCTTTGGTCAAACACAGATACATCGCTCGCCTTCCCTGTTCTACACAAAGACAGCACGCTTACTGATACTACGTGCACCGTGCGTGTGTCTGACTAGCAGTCATTCCTCGCCAGGTGACACTGGTATCGCCTGGACGGGTTTACATCGATAATAGGTCGGTAGTCATCATGTTCTGTTTGACTAGTTTATGTGAAGATACTCTGTTAGAAAGATGGGAGGGCAAGGAGTGTGGCAGATCATTTACTGTAGTTAGGAGTTCATGTTAATGTAAATGGACATAAAAATGAAAATAAGGGAGAGGATAAGCTGAAATTATCTCATGTTAGAAAACTGACACATTTCCGGCTTGGAGTAGATGAAAATCTGATATGTCCGTAAAATTTCATTTGCTTAATATGTTCTCCTATTTTCAACAACAAAAAAAGTTTCGACGTGTCGAAAATTCGTTAATGTCGTCAGAGAATACATTTTCGTACACCATCTGTATACTGTCTTAATAATCAGCTGTCGCAAATAAAACTGAAATGAAAACATAGTGCTACTTCTCTTGAATGCAATCTTTTTTTTTAATTTTTTTATTGAGTTTCGATTCCCCCCGAAGGGGGCGGGCTGGCAGCAGCTTAGTACGCCTCTCTTCAGTCTACAGAGTTTCTTGTAAAAAGATGAAGATAATAAATAACAAAAACAGGCGATAAAATTGGTGACTTAAATGGTAAAATGGCAGAAAATCGTGGAATAAAACATAAAACAAAGGGTTGATGATGCAAATAAATTACGCAGGAAGCAGAAAAATAATAGACAGACAATTAAAAAACACGGCGACAGTCTGGTTTCTGTTCGCAAGTGATATAAGATTCATACCCAGCGACAGCATGATTTCTGTTCACAACACTTTGGAAAGACGCGCAACACTGAACACTCACTTGAACACTGCACTAAAAGGTTGGCTCAAATAAGACATACCTCAGCCGAGGGCAGACGGGGGGAACCTGGACAGATGATAAAAAGGAAAAGGGGGGAAAGAGAGGAAAAAGAGGACCCATAAGAGGGGGAGGGGACTGGGCAAACCCGACAGGGGGGGAGGGGAGTTTTACAGAGAAAATACAATGGAGACACAGAATATACAGAACAACGTGGGGGGCAAAAAACAGTAGACACAGAAACAAATAACACACAGCTGTTCACACGCGAAGACACCTAAAGAAACAGTTGGCACTGCACACGGACACTGATGACGGAGACGACACGTGAACGATGGAGCGTGGGCGGCGAAAAACACTGAGCCACAAACACGATGGCACACACACTAAAATGATGGCGATGATCTCCGGCGCGCGAATGTCCACTTTATGTGTACGAGTCCGGGGACCTGCCAAGAGGGCAAGAAGGTGGTGAGGGAGGGAGAGGGGAGAGCAAAGATGCCAATGGCAGAGGAGATGGTGGGAGGAATGAAGGGATGGGGGTAGGGGAAGCCCAGGGAAGGAGGGGGCAGAAAGGGAGGAGGGAGGGAAGGGGGAGAGAAGGGATAGAGGGTGCCCATAGGAACAAACACAGGAAGAGGGAGGGAGTATCAAAGTTGGTAGGAGGGGTAGATGGAGTGGAGGAGGGCATCATCAGGGAGGGGGAGCTGGCGGAAGCCACCTTGGGAGAGGGTATGGAGAGTGGAGAGATGGAGAGCAGGTGGGATGTGGAAATACAGGCGCGGCAGTGGATGGGGGCGGGAAAGGATGGGAGAGACAAGCGGGTGAGGAGGATCGAGCTTATGGGAGGTGTGGAGGATCCGTATCTGTTCGAGGAAAGGAGAAGGTGGGGGAACGGAATAAGGTCGTACAGGATCCGTGTGGGTGAATACAGTCATGCTAGTTCCATATTTACAGACTGACTAGTTTGCGAGTTTGAGCGAGTTGAATGGAACGCTTGTATTCCGTGCAGCCCGTGACGACTCTGCTCCCCGCCTCCACGTTCTCCTGCAACTGGCGATCCTACAGTAATTTTGAACCGTCTATGTTAGTTTGATCCGCACTCTACACCTCACGGGTACGCCAGTACGAGTGCAAGTCAGCCCGCCGTAGGCTGCGGCAGGTGGCGCTACAGTGAAGGCCGACATGAAAGGGGAGAGGCAGCTGGCGGTGGAGACGGCGAATAGAAGCGCTGGCTCCGCCTGCCCGTGTCGTTAGCGGTCGCGCGGTGCCGCCACAGTCGCCGCACAAAAGCGGCAGCGGAATTATTCGCGCCCGTCGAGCCGCCAGAAACCACCACCGCCCAGTCAGCCCTTGATAAACAGCGCGATGCAGCCGCCACTGTGTTCGCCATACTGTAGCCGCGCCACGCCGTATTGTTCCTGCTTTACGTCTGCTGCGAGAGCATCGTAATGAGGTTACCCCCACCCCCTTCCCCCCATCTTCTCATACCCCTCAAACACAGATACACTACACCCCTCACTCCTCCCTTAGCTGTGGTGGGGCTTCCGCGGCCTGGAGCACAGATCTTGGGGGGGGGGGGGGGGGGCCGCGGCAGAGGAAGAAAAAGAATGTCGCACAGTGTACCTGCAGGGAGGGGGGAGGGGCGGGGGAAAAACCCCATCTACCGTCCGCAACACTATTACTGACGCCGTAATTGCATTCTGAAGCGCCGAGTGGGACTTGAAAAGAGACACAGAGAAAAAGGCGCTCGTATGGAGACTCCCTTTGTTTTCGTAGTCAGGGGAGCGCAGTAATTGAGGTAATTTGTAACATGGGGTGAATCATTTACTTTTTTGAGAGTAAATTTTTTGTCTCAACTGTACAGCGTATTCAGCAGAAACGAACCAAATGGTGAAAATACTCGATCAAATGTAATGAATATACAGAATGATCCATTCATAGTATCCATTCATAGTGACCGGACCAAATATCTCACGAAATAAGCATCGAACGAAAAAAACACAAACAACGAAACTCGTCTAGCTTGAAGGGGGAAACCAGATGGCGCTGCCATAGGTCAAACGGATAATAGGAACCCCCATTTTTTATTACATACTCGTGTAGTACGTAAAGAAATATGAATATTTTAGTGGGACCACTTTTTTCGCTTTCTGATAGATGCCGCTGAAATTGTCACAAACATGTAAGTACGTGGTATCACGTAACATTCCGCCAGTGCGGACGTTATTTGCTTCGTGATACATTACCCGTGTCAATATGGACCGTTTACCAACTGCGGAAAAGATCGATATCGTGTTGATGTATCGCTATTCTGATCAAAATGCCCAACGGGCGTGTGCTATGTACGCTGCTCGGTATCCTGGACGACATCATCCAAATGTCCGGACCGTTTGCCGGATAGTTACGTTATTCAAGGAAACAGGACGTGTTCAGCCACATGTGAAACTTCAACCACGACCTGCAACAAATGATGATGCCCAAATAGGTGTTTTAGCTGATGTCGCGGCTAATCCGCACATCAGTAGCAGAGAAATTGCGCGTGAATCGGGAATCTCAGAAACGTCGATGTTGAGAATGCTACATCAACATTGTTTGCACCCATACCATATTTCTATGCACCAGGAATTGCATGGCGACGACTTTGAACGTCGTGTACAGTTCTGCCACTGGGCACGTGGGAAATTACGGGACGATGACAAATTTTTTGCACGCGCTCTATTTAGTGACGAAGCGTCATTCACCAACAGCGGTAACGTAAACCGGCATAATATGCACTATTGGGCACCGGAAAATACACGATGGCTGCGACAAGTGGAACATCAGCGATCTTGCCGCATTAATATATGGTGTGGCATTATGGGAAGAAGGATAATTGGCCCCCATTTTATCGATGGCAATCTAAATGGTGCAATGTATTCTGATTTCGTACGTAATGTTCTACCGGTGTTACTATAAGATGTTTCACTGCATGACAGAATGGCGATGTACTTCCAACATGATGGATGTCCGGCACATAGCTCACGTGCGGTTGAAGCGGTATTGAATGGCATATTTCATGACAGATGGATTGATCGTCGAAGCACCATACCATGGACCGCACGTTCACGGGATCTGACGTCCCCGGATTTCTTTCTGTGGGGAAAGTTGAAGGATATTTGCTATCGTGATCCACCGACAATGCCTGACAACATGCGTCAGCGCATTGTCAATGCATGTACAAACATTACGGAAGGCGAACTACTCGCTGTTGAGAGGAATGTCGTTACACGTATTGCCAAATGCACTGAGGTAGACGGACATCATTTTGAGCATTTATTGCATTAATGTGGTATTTACAGGTAATCACGCTGTAACAGCATGCGTTCTCAGAAATGATAAGTTCACGAAGGTACATATGTCACATTGGAACAACCGAAACAAAATGTTCAAACATACCTACGTTCTGTATTTTAATTTAAAAAACCTACCTGTTACCAATTATTCGTCTAAAATTGTGATCCATATGTTTGTGACTATTACAGCGCAATCTATCACAAAGCGAAAAAAGTGGTCCAACTAAAACATTCATATTTCTTTATGTAGTACACGAATATGTAATAAAAAATGGGGGTTCCTATTTAAAAATACGCAGTTGAGATCCGCTTGACTTATGGCAGCGCCATCTAGTGGGCCAACCATAGCGCCATCTGGTTTCCCCCTTCAAGTTAGACAATTTTCGTTCTTTGTAGTTTATTCGTTTGACGCTTATATCGCCAGATATTTGGCCCGGTCACCATCCATGGACCACCCTGTATTTTCACTAGAGTCCAGATTTCCATGCAAATGCATGCTGCTTGCATGTTTTGGCCATTTGTGGAGCAAATGCGTATTTCGAAGATTTCATCGATACTTTGGATAATAGCACCTTTCATTGATTTTTTTTATAACGAATTACGTTAGAAGTACAGAACATAAGCATTTTCGCAAATTTTGATAGGGTCTGTGAACTTCATTGTAAGCTCAGGCGCCCTTGTTCGACTCAGTAGACGTCGGTAGAAATTAATATAGTTCGCACTAACAAATTTCATTAAAAAAAATGGTGCTGCTGTTGTTCAAGGTTGATGGCCCGTATATAACGAAGGTCGAGAAAGCAGTTTTATCTTAAGCTAAAGCATGTTCAATGTTACAGCGTGTAGCTGAAACAGAACGTCTAAAATATGACATTGTGAATTCACTGATATCCTCCAAAAACGAGGTATATAGACGCGCAAAACATGGGGGTTTGATAATTCTAATAACAGTAATTAAATCATATGCTGATTTTTTTTGTTACTCAAGGTATTCTTGAAACTTGTGCGTGTTGCTGCATTAGAGACATATTGACAGATTTAGCTTTGCCACCACACCCTACGGAAACGCAGATGGGAGGGTATATGGATAAATTCCCCCATCTTTTACTCTTATGGTTTTGATGAAGTTAAGTCAGTAAGAGACCGTAAAGTTTCGCAGATTTATTGAATTTAACATCTGTCTTCATGTTACTGTCCACTATCTTTTTTCCGCTTTTGGGTCGGAGACACTTTCGAAGTCACTAATGCAGCTTGGATTAAAGGTGAGAAAGTGGCATTCAACAACACAAATTTGAAGCAAGATCTGATTTACATCACATCAAATTCCGCAAGACGTTGGAAGTCACAGGTAACTAGTGGTATCTCTGTCAGTTATTGAAAGGACGAAAAATCTTTGCAATGATCCTATGGAAAAGTGAGTGCTGTAGTAAAAGATAAAACGAACGAAGTTATCGGATCAAATCGTCATTCTGACTTTATCAGGTTGAAAAAAAAATTAGGGCGGAAAGACTAACTTCATCTGATTTGATCCGAAATATTTTCAGTCAAGTATGAACTTGTCACCCCTTATAACGCAGAAACATCATTTTCTGTGTACCTAAATGTTCTGTCTCATAAACGCATGAACCTCAGCGAAAATAATTAGGAGTAATTGGTTCTTGTGTACTGTTATAGAACAAAAGAAGAATAAATATTGAATTGAATTTTGATGCCGCATATTTTAATTATTTTCCTGCTTCACTGTCCATGTTTAAGATACCGCATGAATGCATGCAGCCGGCCGGTGTGGCCGAGCGGTTCTAGGCGCTTCAGTCTGGAACCGCGCGACCGCTACGGTCGCAGGTACGAATCCTGCCTCGGGCATGGATGTGTGTGATGTGCTTAGGTTAGTTAGGTTTAAGTAGTTCTAAGTTCTAGGGAACTGATGACCTCAGATGGTAAGTCCCATAGTGCTCAGAGCCATTTGAGCCATTTTTTGAATGCATGCATGTTTTACGATCTGGGTCGTGTATGGACACGCAAGAAGCCGAAGTGGCGTCAATTTGAAAGACTTGCACCAGCACACCAGTCTACCCGACGGGATGCCATGGCCACAGGGATATCATCATCATCATCATCATCATTAATAGGGAATGAAAGTAGTCGCCAATGAAAATTTAAACCCAAATAATTGGTTTCAACATCACAGTCACTTACTAAGCATGGTCCTGCTGGAGATAATGTATCAAGGCGTTCCTCGTAGAGGACGGCAGCCGTGTGACACAAATGCACGAGCGGCGTTTGTCCACTCATGACCCGCTTTGCACGCAGTGCGAAAGCACGTGGCTGGCAGTTCCCTCACCCGCCGTCACGTGAGCGAGAACTTGGTGGTGTGCCGATCTACAGGCGAGTGACTCTATATACACTACTGGTCGTTAAAATTGCTACACCACGAAGATGACTTGCTACAGACGCGAAATTTAACCGACAGGAAGAACATGCTGTGATATGCAAATGATCAGCTTTTCAGAGCATTCACACAAGGTTGGTGACGGAGGCGACACCGACAACGTGCTGACACGAGGAAAGTTTCCAACCGATTTCTCATGCACAAACAGCAGTTGACCGGCGTTGCCTGGTGAAACGCTGCTGTGATGCCTCGTGTAAGGAGGAGAAATGCGTACCATCTCGTTTCCGACTGTCATAAAGGTCAGATTGTAACCTATCGCGTTTGCGGTTTATAGTATCGTGACATTGCTGCTCGCGTTGGTCGAGATCCAATGACTGTTAGCAGAATATGGAATCGGCGGGTTCAGGAGGGTAATACGGAACGCCGTGCTGGATCCCAACGGCCTCGTATCACTAGCAGTCGAGATGATAGGTATCTTATCCGCATGGCTGTAACGGATCGTGCAGCCACGTCTCGATCCCTGAGTCAACAGATGGGGACGTTTGCAAGACAACAACCATCTGCACGAACAATTCGAAAACGTTTGCAGCAGCATGGACTATCAGCTCCGAGACTATGGCTGCGGTTATCCTTGACGCTGCATCACAGACACGAGCGCCTGCAATGGTGTACTCAACGACGAACCTGGGTGCACGAATGCCAAAACGTCATTTTTTTGGATGAATTCAGGTTCTGTTTATAGCATAATGATGGTCGCATCCGTGTTTGGCGACATCGCGGTGAACGCACGTTGGAAGCATGTATTCGTCATCGCCATACTGGCGTATCAACCGGCGTGATGGTATGATGTGCCATTGGTTACACGTCTCGGTCACCTCTTGTTCACATTGACGGCACTTTGAACAGTGGACGTTACATTTCAGATGTGTTACGACCCGTGGCTCTACCGTTCATTCGATCCCTGCGAAACCCTACATTTCAGCAGCATAATGCACGACCGCACGTTGCAGGTCCTGTACGTGCCTTTCTGGACGCAGAAAATGTTCGACTGCTGCCCTGGCCAGCACATTCTCCACATCTCTCACCAACTGGAAACGTCTGGTCAATGGTGGCCGAGTAACTGGCTCGTCACAATACGCTAGTCACTACTCTTGATGAACTGTGGTATCGTGTTGAAGCTGCATGGGCAGCTGTACCTGTACACGCCATCCCAGGTCTGTTTGACTGAATGCCCAGGCGTATCAAGGACATTATTAAGGCCAGAGGTGGTTGTTCTTGGTACTAATTTCTCTGTATCTATGCACCCAAATTGCGTTATGATGTAATCACGTATCAGTTCTAGTACAATATACACTCCTGGAAATGGAAAACAGAACACATTGACACCGGTGTGTCAGACCCACCATACTTGCTCCGGACACTGCGAGAGGGCTGTACAAGCAATGATCACACGCACGGCACAGCGGACACACCAGGAACCGCGGTGTTGGCCGTCGAATGGCGCTAGCTGCGCAGCATTTGTGCACCGCCGCCGTCAGTGTCAGCCAGTTTGCCGTGGCATACGGAGCTCCATCGCAGTCTTTAACACTGGTAGCATGCCGCGACAGCGTGGACGTGAACCGTATATGCAGTTGACGGACTTTGAGCGAGGGCGTATAGTGGGCATGCGGGAGGCCGGGTGGACGTACCGCCGAATTGCTCAACACGTGGGGCGTGAGGTCTCCACAGTACATCGATGTTGTCACCAGTGGTCGGCGGAAGGTGCACGTGCCCGTCGACTTGGGACCGGACCGTGGCGACGCACGGATGCACGCCAAGACCGTAGGATCCTACGCAGTGCCGTAGGGGACCGCACCGCCACTTCCCAGCAAATTAGGGACACTGTTGCTCCTGGGGTATCGGCGAGGACCATTCGCAACCGTCTCCATGAAGCTGGGCTACGGTCCCGCACACCGTTAGGCCGTCTTCCGCTCACGCCCCAACATCGTGCAGCCCGCCTCCAGTGGTGTCGCGACAGGCGTGAATGGAGGGACGAATGGAGCCGTGTCGTCTTCAGCGATGAGAGTCGCTTCTGCCTTGGTGCCAATGATGGTCGTATGCGTGTTTGGCGCCGTGCAGGTGAGCGCCACAATCAGGACTGCATACGACCGAGGCACACAGGGCCAACACCCGGCATCATGGTGTGGGGAGCGATCTCCTACACTGGCCGTACACCACTGGTGATCGTCGAGGGGACACTGAATAGTGCACGGTACATCCAAACCGTCATCGAACCCATCGTTCTACCATTCCTAGACCGGCAAGGGAACTTGCTGTTCCAACAGGACAATGCACGTCCGCATGTATCCCGTGCCACCCAACGTGCTCTAGAAGGTGTAAGTCAACTACCCTGGCCAGCAAGATCTCCGGATCTGTCCCCCATTGAGCATGTTTGGGACTGGATGAAGCGTCGTCTCACGCGGTCTGCACGTCCAGCACGAACGCTGGTCCAACTGAGGCGCCAGGTGGAAATGGCATGGCAAGCCGTTCCACAGGACTACATCCAGCATCTCTACGATCGTCTCCATGGGAGAATAGCAGCCTGCATTGCTGCGAAAGGTGGATATACACTGTACTAGTGCCGACATTGTGCATGCTCTGTTGCCTGTGTCTATGTGCCTGTGGTTCTGTCAGTGTGATCATGTGATGTATCTGACCCCAGGAATGTGTCAATAAAGTTTCCCCTTCCTGGGACAATGAATTCACGGTGTTCTTATTTCAATTTCCAGGAGTGTATTTGTCCAATGAATACCCGTTTATCATCTGCATTTCTTCTTGGTGTAGCAATTTTAATGGCCAGTAGTGTAGTTGTGAAGTTTTTTCACACGAAGAGTACGCCGAAATAAATGCACTGTCATAATTTTAGTTACTATAGCGCACTGCAATTTCTTAAATATATGTTAAAATTACTCATTTTCACCACACGAGGAATCTCTTATAACAGCGCTTTGTTGCGCCCTTCCTACCTATGGCGCGTGTCGGCGAATAAGCAGACGCATAGCGCGAAGTCCAAAGTGCTTACATGCGAATTTCTGCACTTGAAACCAAACATATCAGATCATTGATTTTTTGGTTAACTTGCAGTTCATACCGACAGCTACAGTGTTGCAGATGCAATTGTTAGACAAATGACTAGAAGAGGAAACAAAATTAAGGCAGGTATGAATGTTACATTACATACGACTTAAAGCAGTTGAGATTTTAATCTGTTGACATTAAATATTTTATTATAATTCCTGCGCCGGCCGGAGTGGCCGCGCGGTTAAAGGCGCTTCAGTCTGGAACCGCACGACCGCTACGGTCGCAGGTTCGAATCCTGCCTCGGGCATGGATGTGTGTGATGTCCTTAGGTTAGTTAGGTTTAAGTAGTTCTAAGTTCTAGGGGACTTATGACCACAGCAGTTGAGTCCCATAGTGCTCAGAGCCATTTGAACCATTATAATTCCTGTAGCTCAGTTCTAATGAAACTTTGTAATAGTGTATATTTTACTTATAGTGAAACTGCCCTGTAGGCATAAAATTGTGGCGTGTCTGTTAGATAACGAAAACAAACGTTTTCCTTATAACAGGCAAGTCTGCTGCCACAGCCCATTATCGGCCAATTTCGCCGCACTCTCCTAACGGTTACGTCCATCGTACTTCCGAGGTTGATTTCCTTGCAGTGTTGCTTGATTGTTAGCATTGACAACTCTACATAAACGCCGCTTAAGTGGTGAGAAGTTGTAATTTCTCTTTATATTTGATGAATTATTCTGATACAATTCTACCCTTGAATGACGTTTACTAATTTTCTATCTTCATACTCGCAGAATCCATGCGAAAAGTAGTTCATACAATAGCTATGCCATGAGATCATAAGTATTCTTTGTAGTACTCTCTCTGGTGGTTGTTAGAAGGAAAAAAAAAAAAGAAAAAAAAAAAAGAAAAATAGCTTCCGAGATTGTCTTCGTGCCGATTAGCCTGACCTTGGTTTGGAAGAACTGTAATCTGATTATTGAGATTTATCACAGAAGATAACTGATACGAACTGTATGATTAAAAGGAAATATAGATTGCTCCTTCAAATAAAAGGTGTGTATTTGAAATTTGAGAATTAATGATATTTATCGATATATTGCGTAGTTGTTAATCAGAAGGGGACTTCCGAAAGACTGGATACGAACCTGCATTTAATAATCCAAGAGCTCCATTACTTCTTCGGAAGGTTAAACTTCATCAAAGCCAAATATCCGCTTGATATGAGGTTTCCCGACTAATTACACAACGCTCCCAAAATTACGAGGCATTTTATTTGTACAGATTAGCAGACTGCCGCAAAGCACGAGCCTGCAGAGAAGAAGAATCATCGCCTGATTTCATTCTAACAAGTAAAATTTCAGAATCATTTTGAGTGACTGAGCTATGACTGAGTTTCCTATCATGAATGATTGATTGATCGAACGAATTGAGAGCTACAGAATTACGTAGATAGGAGGAAAAATTACAAAGTAATGCCGGAAATTTGGTATTCTCGGCACACTCTTTACATTGTGGATCTCGGAACATTAAACTTTCTAACGATTTACGAAATGGAATGTCCCATGCATCTACCTCCAACTACCACTTCGCGTTCAGAGCCTGTTAATTTCCGTCGTGCGGCTATAATGACGTCAGACACCTTCCCACGTGAATCACCTGGGTGCAAGTGACAGCTACGTCAGTTCACTGCCCCTCTATACCTGGTGTATGCGATACTATCCACACCTGCATATGTGCCTATCGCAATCCCAAGATTTGTGCCACCTCAGTATACATTAATAATCTTTTCGTGGTTCTCCTGAAGACAGAGGTGTCGTCGGTCCAAGCGTTTTCTGCGAATGGTAGGAAGAGGTTTCGGATGTAACATTGAACATAATACTTTTCCACTTTTCCAGGTTTTCCTACATCGATTACAAGTTCTTCTTTTAAATTTTTGGTCCTAATTTGCCTTGATATTTCCGAGGACAGACATAAAACTGTGGAAACTTTTGTGGACTGGCAAGACAGCCAATCCACTAGGACGGGAGGCCGAAGGGCACGCGTTTAAACTCACGCAGGATGGCGTGAGGTCTGGAACAGGGCAAGGTCTTTACAGTAGCAAAAATAGTACGTAGCTTCTGGAATACTTAATTTTAATCCATAATTGGTGAACATCGGTCTGACGGTACATGCATCACAAGATAAATAGCAATTGATAATGGCGCCTTCCTAGGTCGTAGCAAATGACGTAGCTGAAGGCTATGCTAACTATCGTCTCGGCAAATGAGAGCGTAATTTGTCAGTGAACCATCGATAGCAAATTCGGCTGTACAACTGGGGCGAGTGCTAGGAAGTCTCTCTAGACCTGCCGTGTGGCGCCGCTCGGTCTGCAATCACTGATAGTGACGCGGGTCCGACGTATACTAACGAACCGCGGCCTTTAAAGGCTGCCACCTAGCAAGGGTGGTGTCTGGCGATGACACCACAGAAACAATAGTCAACGGATACTTACCATTGACACAGCTGTATACGAATGTGTCACAGCATTCATCGCCTGCACAAGAAATTTCGTGCGGTTTGCAAGCAGTTGACGCACGAAACTTGACTGATTAGCTTCATAAATAGTATTTTAATGGATAATAAGAAGCTACATCTTTGCGTCAGCTACAAATTTCTCTAGAATATTACCTATTAATGACACCTCCTCTACAGATTTAGTAGAGGAAAACTTTTAATTTTGCGACTTCCTTTTCCGTACAATTTCCTGAATCTGTTTAAGCGAGTCGAAGTAACCTGGAAATCAGAAACGCTCATTTCACTTATAATTCAGAGGACCTAGTCTCACAGATCTTGCTCAACAGCGGTGCATTGACACTCAAGGGCAATTATAAATCTTTCGAATAGCTTTTTCTTTCATATATTAGCCGGCTGGAGTGGCCGAGCTGTTCTAGACGCTGCAGTCGCAGGTTCGAATCCTGCCTCGGGCATGGATGTGTGTGTAGTTCTTAGGTTAGTTAGGTTTAAGTACTTCTAAGTTCTAGGTGATTGATGACCTCAGAAGTTAAGTCCCACAGTGCTCAGAGCCATTTTTTTCATATATTTTTTTAGCTTCACTTTGCTGCAAATGTCGTACATCGTGAAAATCGTTTTGCGATTTGTACAATTGATGTTCAGATTTTACTAAACGAAACTGGCTATACACACTGCCTAAGTTCTCTGCTTTTAACCAAAAAATTTGCAGCTTGTTCTTTGACACTAAAAGCGTCTACTATAGACATTTTGACTGGGTTTTGCAAGGTACTCGGTTCTTTTCTGGGATTTTATTACCACAATAATCATAGTTCAAACCACAATTCACGGAATCGTCCGAGTTAACTCCTGTTTCTTTAAATGTTTCCACAATTTCTAACCACATGTCGACATCATTCGAATAAATGTCTAAGAAATCAACTAATAATTCTTTAGGAGAAGTAGGCGATTTCGATTGCGTACCACGTTCTTCATGCTTCCTCTTTGTGAAGTTGAAAAAATTAGTTGGACTACTGTGAAACTCTGGAATCTGCACAAAGGCACATGCTATTACCACGCATATTCGAAGAGTTCACGAAGAAAAATTAATTCAGTTTTATCTCAATAGGTAACACTTAGAATCGCCGTGGATTCGCCAGAAGAGTCCCGATTTCAGTTGGTAGAAGCTAACAGTAGGGCTCTAGCGTGGTGTAGACACCATAAAACAACTGCTAATTAACTATTGCTGATAATAAATGAATTTAAATTCTAGTAAATAGTAGCTCTGGGGTAAAACACTTTCTAACTGCAGTGGAAAATCAGATGAAAAATCTTGATATAGCGATTGCTACCTTGTCGCTACACACCAAGCCACTGGGATGCTGCAAAAGGCATTCGAGATGTAAATCTAGAATGTTTCTTTCATGTGTGCCCTAATGGTGACGGCAACTGATGACACCGTGTCATGCATTTATGTACCATCTGTTGCGGCTTTTTTCAGTCCCATTAGCGGCGAAATCTTGGGAGGGATGACAGCTTGTCTGCCACAGTGCAAGCTGTTACTTGCCTGATTTCATCTGCGCGACCTCTACGGTACACACAGGATGATTCATTTCCCCTACCGCTGTCCTTTTACGCAATGTTATTTCCGCCCTTCAAGATCCACATGCAAGATTTTCAGATTCTCTCGTTAGCTACGTATAAACTATTAGTCCTAGAGAAAAAATAAAAAGGATGTTTCCTGCAGGGAATTTAATGAAGCTATATTTTGAATTTGGTTATCTTTTCACATAAGTGCCCTAGAAAGCACTTCTACACCACACCTGTCCGAATTTCTAGTGTGTTGTTCGTGGCACTCCCTCCTACCCACCGAGCGAGGTGGCGCAGTGGTTAGACACTGGACTCGCATTCGGGAGGACGACGGTTCAATCCCGCGTCCGGCCATCCTGATTTAGGTTTTCCGTGATTTCCCCAAATCGCTCCAGGCAAATGCCGGGATGGTTCCTTTCAAAGGGCACGGCCGACTGCCTTCCCCGTCCTTTCCTAATCCGATGAGACCGATGACCTCGCTGTTTGGTCTCCTTCCCCAAAATCAACCAACCAACCCTCCTACCACTGTACAGAAATTTCCGACTACACGAGCTATTCCCGATATTCTATATTTTTGATCTCTATTGACTGGACTGAAGCCACAGGCGTAGCCGTGTATTTCGTTAGCATTATTAATTTAAATATGCCTGTGAGTTTAATGGGAGAAAAACGAATTTTCTAAGCATTGTGCTATAACTAATTACACTGACAATTCGATCCAAACTAAACCATTACACACATAGTAGTGTCATAGTCAGAAGGCCTGAGGAAAATAACAATGTAATTATTAATTTTACCCTGTTAAAATTAACACAAATATTAGGTAAAATTTACACAAACCTCAGTTTTGTAATTTGTAAGTGTCCGACTAAGTCAGTGGCATGATAAGGCCATTCAATGAAGACGAAGAAAGGTCGAATGTGTGAATTAATTCGTGCAGTCGCAAATTTTTGTACGGTAGAAGGGGGGACTGAGTGTAGGAGTACAATTGAAGGTAACTTTTGTATATTTTCTTTGAATAACTCCAAAGTTAGGGCCCTAGCGAAGACATAATACCAGTAAAAAACTTAACTACATTAAATTTACTACAAAAAAACATTGCATTCATTTTTCTGTGGGACTAACATTTTGCATGTAGCGTGCGAGAGAATATGAAAATCTCACATGTTGGTTTTGAAGGCCATATCTAACGTTGTGGGGTTGCATAAAACGACAGCGGTAGGGGCAGCCGAATGACATTGTATACGTAGGTAGCTGAAGGGTTCTTCTAATAGTTTTCCAAGCCGATAGTCGCCAGCTTTACCGCATATTTCTTCTCGAGTGTGACCATTAAGGTTTATAAACGTATCTGTTACACTCTTTTGCCAGAAAAGCACTCGAACTGCGCTTCTTTGGAAGTACCCGGCGTTTTTTGTGGATACAGCATGACAGGCGTCAAGCAGCTACACCGGTATTATATTATACTGAGGGGTTGCACAAAAATATGGAAACACAGCGATAAACGCGTACTTGAACGTAAATGCTTTTGTTAGCCGAGCCTGCAGGTTCAGCTGTTGTATTCCACTTCAGGTGGCACCAGTACAATGCCCTCAGGATGTTGAGAATGTCAATCGTGGTTGAACCGTGCGTGGCTCGTGTTCCCGTCATCATGTATTTTACACCCCTTTTCTAAAGTACTTCCACCTCACTACGTTAATTTAAGTTACTTCTGTCACTGAGTTGCTACTTTGCCTGACCGTGAGCCGCGTTAGCAGCTCATGTCGATATATTCCCTCTCGTAGTATCTTTGCTCGACTGCTATTACTTCCCGGTCGTTGTCTGTCGTAAACTAGATACGGTCGGGAATTCGGGAGGTGAGTTCGGGACTGCCAGTCAGCTGGAACTCGTCTGGAGTGCATTCGGGACCTGCCAGTCGGGAAGTTGCAATGCGGCACTAGTGCAGTCGGGTTGGAGCAGCAGTGAGGTCTGCGTCGACATGGCTCGCCCGATCATTGCCGCCACGCATCACTTGAGCCGGGCCGCGGGTCTTGGTGGATCGTCGGTCGTTCGTCCTACTGGACGACGCGTTTTGGCTCGCCGATCGTTCATGTGTCGGCTGTGTGTGTGTGTGTGTGTGTGTGTGTGTGGTGTGTGTGTGTGTGTGTGCCCGCGCATCGGCTCCCGATTTGTCTTCGCGCGTGCTTAGTTACTGTTGTGTATTGTTCAGATCTTCGTGCAAGTGTTTGTCAGGTGGTGCGTGTACTTGTCGTTATTTCCACTGACGACTATTTTAGATATTGTCGGCATTCTGGTGGCAGCCGGTTGGTTGTTGCGGACGAGGGAAGTTATCTCCGTGCGGGGCAGTGAGCTGGGTCTGCTGGCGCTTCCTGCGCAGTGTCGGAGCTTGTGTGGAACTGTCCGATCGCTACGAGCTTCGTGGTTCACCGACCCAGGACGTCAAAGTTGAGTAGTGGTTTCAACTACACAAGCCACGTCCATTCATGTTGTGGTGGTTCGTCTGCTGTTGGGGAGGTTTTCCTGTTGAAATTTAGCTGCCATGCGGTGCAATTAACTATTTTGGTTGACTACAATTCGGGTGCACCAGTAGAATTTTCTGCCTTGTGACCGTTAGTGTTTTGGTTACCTGCCCTGGCCACTAACGTAATTTCGGGCAGTGTCCTTTCGTTACCTGTTGTAGCTGTCCAACATGGTCTGTAATTTCGACAGCTAATACATACTCCATTGTGGATTATCACGTTTGTAACCTTTCCTGTTTGAGTTCTCGTGTACTGATTGATGGGAAGCAAGTCGTTGTGTCAGTCGGCCTGTGGATGTCCACTGGTTGGGTTCCGACAGATCAAGTGTAGTTGGGCTCACCACCTGACTCACCTAAGTGAACGAGGGCAGACCGACCTCCTTGGAGGCTTCTGAGTGCCGTTGTCTTTATTGTCTTTCCCACCGGTGTTTAATTATTTGTTTTCAGATACTTAAAATTTAAGGCTTATGGTTTCTTTCTTTTTTAAAAAAAATCTGCAAAATTAACTGTGGGCTTTCCGTCTTGTAACATTATTCTTAAAATTATCTTTTAACTTAATCACTGCGACCTTCCGCCTTTAAAATATTATGTCAATATATTTTAAAATTCTGAAACTTAATTGTGGCCTTCAGCCATTGATATTGGACCTTGCATACTTTTGTTCTATCTGCTTTAACTTGAGGCTTTCTGCTTAGCTGTGATAAATGTTTTTTTAATTATTTTGTTATTTTAATTGCATTTTTATCTTGTCGATTTTTAAGATTTCTTGTTTGGAGGCCTTCAGCCGTGAAAGAGTTGCATTTGGTACACGTTCGGCTATTTGCCGCTTCGGTTGTAAATGTGTTATTAAATTACAATAAACTACAATTAGAAGGTGAAACTGACCCCAAACTTTTTTGGCCCTTTCCACAATACTAATTACCTGTCCCTCCCAGCGGATTTTGCGGGCGTCTAAGTGGTCACAAAAGTGTTCTGTGTAGTTATGAGTGTGTTATGTCGGAAATAAGTGACTTAGAGCGTAGGTAAGTTGTTGGTGTTCGTATGATGGATGCTTCCGCAACCTAGGGAGCCGAAGTGTAGTGTTTCAAGAGACACCATACCGAAGAGGTAGACCACATACAGGGAAAGCGGAAACGTATCACCTGCTAAGCTACAAAGCCGACGAAATTGTGTACCGATTCGTCGTGACAGCCGTCCATTGAAGAGGATTGTGACGAAAAGTAGACAGGTACAGAAGTCACTGCAGAACCCAATGTCGCACCCGCGAACCCTGCCGACACCAAAGCAACACGAAGGGAGCTCCATAAGCAGGGAACTGCAGGTCGAGCAATATCTTGATACTCCATGGGTCTCATGCGTATTCTGCAAGGTTGCATTACTGCCAAGGAATATTCGACCGGCTTAGCTGATCAGGTCCATCCCATGGTACAATGTTTGTTCCTATACGATGATGCTGTTTTCCAAGACGGCGGGACCCCTACTCACACAGCTCGCTTTTGTGAGCATGAGGATGAATTTTCGCATCTTCCCTGGCCACCACATTCACCAGATCTCAATATTATTGAGCCTTTCTGGTCTACTTAGCAGGAAATGGTGCGTGATCACTACCCACTCAACATTACATGAACTTTCAACTGTCTTGCAGGAAGAATGGTTGTAAGATTCCCTTTAAAATCGCACAGGATCTATATTTATCCATTACTAGCTATTTCGAATGGCAACGCTTTTCCTACACCGTATTAGGCATGGTAACGTGTTTTTGGTGTTTCCATATTCTTGTCCAACATCTGTATATGCCACACAAGTGTTTTACCAGTAATATCTTTTGCAGACGCGCTGCTGTTACCATGTATCCTGCCAATGAAGTGGAGCCTAATTTTTGCTTTACTTACAACAAAGGAGATGGGTTGTCCCCTATCCTGTTCAACTTTGCCCTCGAGAAGATCGTACGCGAGACCTTCCAAGAGAACGAAGGGGTTGAAATCGAAAGAAAGAGACTGGCATACTTAGCCTATGCAGACGACATCCGTTTAGTCTCTAGGTCGGAAGAGGAGTTGGAACAAATGACCAAAGCACTAAAGGAGGTTGCCAGCAAATTTGGGCTAAACACAAACGAAGCCAAGACATTGTCAGACTGCTGATCATCTACAATCGCTGCAGGTTGGGGACCAGTCCTACAAGAGAGTGCAAGAATTCAAATACCTAGGGGCACTTTTCACTGAGAAATCGTCATGTGAAGCAGAGATCAGTGCCAGAATGCAAGCAGGAAACCGATCTTACCACAGCCTAGCACAACTGCTTCGGTCCAGATATGTCTCCAGACAGTTGACGATTCGACTGTACAAAACCCTGATCCAGCCTGTTGTTCTATATGGCTGTGAGACGTGGAGTATCCGGAAACAGGACTTCCATAAGCTCCTTGTTTTTGAGAGAAGAGTGCTTCAGTAGATCTTCGGTCCGGTTCTGGATGCAGTTGCAGGGGAATGGAGCATCAGATACAACCAAGAGCTTGAGGAACTATACCAGCAGCCCAACATAGCAGGAACTGTCAAAGCCAAACGAATGCAGTGGGCGGGCCATGTGGCCCGGATGGAGGATCACAGATGGCCTCGGAAGCTCCTGGATTTCACACCTACAGGAAAGAGACAGCCATGGAGACCCAAGAAGCGTTGGAGGGATGGACTCCATGAAGATTTAAACCAAGTGTCAATAGATGTGGACGGATGGCGGATAGCAGCAATGGACAGAACACAGTGGAGGAGGAAACTTGTAGATGCGTGCGGTCCACTGGGCCTGATCTCGTAGTAGTAGTAGTAGTAGTAGTAGTATTTTATTTATCCTGATATACTAGGTCTTCCAAGTCCTCTCTCCCATCGGACCTTGAACTCGACATATCAAAAGCTATTACAAAACGTTCTTATTTTCTATGTCATCTTGTGGTTCAGTTACGTACGTCTCAGATATTACCATTAGGATGATATACAAAAACAAATAATAACTGCAGAGTTACTTCTTGTAAACTGGCGAGGTTATTCAACAACAGTGAAGTTAAAATTCATTCCAGACGGATAAATTGTAGTAAAGGCTGAAAAGTAAGATAAGCATAGGTTATAATTATATGTGAAAAGCGGAGTACGTGCAATAAAAGGAAAAGATTGTGAGAGGAAGTATGTGGGGTTAGACAGGCAGAGAATTTAAAGTAAGATTCAAGAACGTAAAAATAAATCGAATGGTTCATCGGCGGTGCCAAAGAACCTCACCAACAGATAGCACTGTTATGAATCGCCGTAGACAGTTTGAATGCACTGCTTGTAGAGGAAAAAGTTTGGTTCCTCTCAAATTTAGAGAAAATAGAAATACCTAGCCTTTTAAAAGATGTACAGCTCAAGGCGTTAACCAAAGAAACAGGAGTGTCCAATGGACATTTCTGAGCTAACTTCGGCAATGTTCTTTTGAAAAATCAGCCACCGACCTAATCTACTCAACGGTCATTAAGTTTTAATGTTTCCTGTTTGTAATTTGTGATGTACCTAGTCAACAAATTTTGGAATGTAGACTGGAGACCAAGGGTTGCATATGTGAGCAGAGTTACCAATGAATATTACGTTCTCTCGATTTTTAATACATAATAAACGTTGTAACATAGGTGTAAGGATGATCTTTAAGGGTTTTCTACGACATAATACACATACGTTGAAAGATTTTACTGTCAACAGCAGCATCGTTGCTGATTCAGGTATATAAGTAATAAGATAGTAGAATCTTTGGTAGGTAATCGGTAGTTGATTTTCGTTAGTAAATAGAGCTCTGTAAGAGAATTATGTGCTATTGTAAGACGTATAAGGTAGGGTCCTAGAAGCTTAACAATGAATGTTTCCTACTTCATTACTATTTGTGACTGTGCCTATCGGCGCATTACTTTTAAGGTACACCATACTACAAGCCAATGCAGAGACATTTCCATTAGATGTATGTTAGTATATGTAGGAATTAGAACTAATGATTTGTGTTTTCCTTGTTTTAGAGAACTTGATAATGGAATAATGTAGTTCCAAAATGTATTTTACTGAATAAGTCACAAATTTTCCGTGACTGCTGCGTAATAATCTCCGTACTTCCGAGCAAAAATAGTTAATAATAATAATAATAATAATAATAATAATAATAATAACAGTTATTAAGATTAACAATGACATTACTAAGTTTAGCACGTTCGAAGCTGTGTTTAATGTCATTTCAAAGAGAAGGAATAGCGACAGATGTGATGAGTGAAATGGCAGTGATAGGGACTGAAAGAGAAGCGGAGGGAAAGATGGAAAGGGGGAGGGTGGTTTATAATCGTTAGTTGTTCCACTCCATATCTCTATGCAATGCCTCTCCCAAATATTTATGTCGCATGATTTATTGTGATTGTACTTCATTAACTGCGAAGTCAAACAATACCCAAGGTCTACGTTTCATGTACTGCATAACTTCGATCTGCATGCCGAATTCATGCTAAATTCGGGCATAAAAAAAGAAGATTTAAACATGCAGCAGCTGAATTGCATAGCTGCCCTTCCCGATTTTACTGTGGTGCAACACGACCTGATGTACTACTTGTGTTTTCGAGGCGAAGATATGGAACCAAACCGAATTCACCTAAACGCGAGTAACACGTCTAAAAGCCAATAGCAGGATAGACAAGGCACCAGATAAAATATTCGTTATACCGTCCGACGCACGGATTTGTTCCGCCTCTGACCCACCTCAGTCCAGCTCTGTACGCGCTTCGCTATCAGCGCTCTCGAAACTTTCGAGTTAATTATTTAGAACGTGTGCAGTGTTGTTGATGTCCGTGAAATTAAACTGAATTTAAAAGTTCGTCCTTGAAATTTCAGTGGAAACTAATTTACACAGAAACACTAACGAATTTTTTGTCGTTGTTAGTCTGAAAACTGTCCGGGAGTTAATTTGAGCTCGGTAGCTGTTGATAACATTACTTGAAGATATGCAGCAAAAACTAATGGAGAAATTTATTAGGCGAAATTTGAACACATAACTGAAACATCAGTATAATAAGACTAAATGAAGTAAAAGAAATACCTTAAAAACAAATTGATACAAAGTAACTACGTCGCCATAAACCAGTCTCACACGTTTTCAATCTATGACCGCTTGTAACACTACAACCAATATTGTTAATAACTTATACTGATTAATCCTGCATAATGTATACTCTTTATTACGAAATGTGTTTGATCTACTGTGAAGAAGTGGAAAGGTAGTGTGAATTGTTTATTCTTTGTAAGTTAATTTTTTTGTATTATTTGAAGGGAAGTGGAATTTGATTATGTATATTTGAGTTGACTTCTTAATATGTTTAAATAATAAGATTTTTTGAAATATGTTTGCTGGCAACTATGTAATAACTGGTTCATACATAGGGACTTTGTATTGTATAAAAAGAAAGTAGTTCCCCTCTGCAACGGGAGTGAGTTGGCGCGCTAGGAAAAGGTGGATGTGGCGCTCACTCTGGGCGGCAAGTGAGAGAGCACAGGAAGCAGTCAATAGCAAGTAGTGACTGGCGTATTGTGACGAGTCAGTTGCTCGGCCAACATTAACCAGACGTTTTCAATTGGTGAGAGATCTGGAGAATGTGCTGGCCAGGGCAGCAGTCGAACATTTTCTGTATCCAGAAAGGCCCGTACAGGACCTGCAACATGCGGTTGTGCATTATCCTGCTGAAATATGGGGTTTCGCAGTGATCGAATGAAGGGCAGAGCCACAGGTCATAACACATCTGAAATGTAATGTCCACTGTCCAAAGTGCCGTCAATGCGAACAAGAGGTGACCGAGATGTGTAACCAATGGCACCCCATACCATCACGCCGGGTGATACGACAGCATGGCGATGACGAAGACACGTTTCCAATTGGCGTTCACCGCGATGTCGCCAAACACGGATGCGACCATCATGATGCTGTAAACAGAACATGGATTCATCAGAAAAAATGACGTTTTGCCATTCGTGCACCCAGGTTCGTCGTTGAGTACACCATCTCAGGCGCTCTTATCTGTGATGCAGCGTCAAGGGTAACCGCAGCCACGGTCTCCGAGCTTATAGTCCATGCTGCTTCAAACGTCGTCGAACTGTTCGTGCATATGGTTGTTGTCTTTCAAACGTTCCCATCTGTTGACTCAGGGATCGAGACGTGGCTGCACGATCCGTTACAGCCATGCGGATAATATGCCTGTCATCTCGACTGCTAGTGATATGAGGCCATTGGGATCCAGCACGGCGTTCCGTATTACCCTCTTAAACCCACCGATTCCATATTCTGCTAACAGTCATTGGATCTCGACCAACACGAGCAGCAATGTAGCGATACTATGAACCGCAATCGCGATAGGCTACAATCCGACCTTTATCAAAGTCGGAAACGTGATGGTACGCATTTCTCCTCCTTACACGAGGCATCACAAAGGCGTTTCACCAGGCAACGCCGGTCAACTGCTGTTTGTGTATGAGAAATCGGTTGGAAACTTGCCTCGTGTCAGCACGTTGTCGGTGTCGCCACCGGCGCCAACCTTGTGTGATTGCTCTGAAAAGCTAATCATTTGCATATCACAGCATCTTCTTCCTGTCCGTTAAAATTCGCTTCTGTAGCACGTCATCTTCGTGGTGTAGCAATTTTAATGGCCAGTAATGTAAAACTGTCGGCGCTTTGCAGAGTTGAATACTCGGCCAATGAGTGCCTGCTGCCTATTCACTATTCAACAGGCTAGTGAAAGCTCGCTGGTGACTGGTGCGGCAGGGTGGGCGCAGCAGCACACACATCCCAGGGAGTCCCGGCACGTTTGCATATTATTGGAGCCGCTGTAGTCGCCTGTGAAACACGACCACTTTAGCGCCAAGGCGCTCCCACAATAAGTTATTCATGAAATTCGCTGACAAGCTGCGTGACCCGCCTTTCCTCGGCGAGGACACACGAGGACGTCCTTCATTAGCAAACGGCACGCGTCCATTGGAGGACTGCTTCCAGTCTTCCAGCTGCCGTGCAGAAGATCTGCCACCGTCAACAGTTACTGACAAAGGAAGTATTCCAGTCCGAACGGCTAAATTTCGCTAAAAATATTTCAAAATTACGTTCTGCCAACAATCAGGATACCTTACCTGTAAAGTTAATTAATCAACTAATGAACGGCCTCTATACTTAGTGATATATACTCTAAGTCCACAACTGATGGCGAGAAACATAAAAGTAGAGGATCAGCACATCAAGGCATGTAAAAAATTTAAAAATTTGAGTAGAATCTTACTGGATACGGAATAAGCAATTGGGAAATACAGCAATGAGTAGCCGATGGGAAAGCAGCAGCCCGAAGATAAACGCTCTGTTTGATCTTTTAAGACGTTGGAAAGTAAAGAAGATACTCTATGTAAGTACTACACAGCTTATAACGACCTATGCGAGTGTTGGGAGCTTACTGTAACAAATTAAAACAAAATGAGAACTGTAGAATGGACTATCTCAGAAGATAGTGTAGGAAATCTTGGCGAGACCATGTAAGAAATGCCATGCTTAGGGATAAGACTCAGATTCAAGAAAGCATCACAGAATAGAACAACGGCAGCTCGTCTGCTATGGACACACAATGTGAATGACACAGAGCCAAATAAGTTCCTCATGTACCATACTGAGGAAAAAAGGAGGAGGGGAAGGGGAGGAGGAAGATCGAAGGTTAGATGAGTTGAATGAAGCTACGAGAAAAAGAGAAATTGAAGAAGATGAGGAACTATGGGGAGATAGAAACCGATGGAGACATATAACGTGGGATGCGGTAACAGCTGTAGGCACCTCACAGGCAAGAAAACGGAGGATAAGTAAGTAGTTTAATAACAGGATACGAAAAATTAAGTTTACAGTGTAACTACATGAAAAATATCTGCCTTACATAATGCTGCTGTTAAGCGGCGTGAAATGATTAAAAAAGTAAAAATCATGTGTATTTCAAAGTGGTACGCCCAATGATATCGTAGGAAACATGTGCATGTCATGATTATAAAATTTGTACAATTCGATATGTTGAAAATATCGGTATTCTACAGCTTTATAACGAGTTTTATTGTGGCATTTTATAAATTTCAAACTGCATATTTCGTCAATGAAAAGCTGTAAGTAATAGTTCAGGTTTAATAAAACTCTAAAATAGTTGCAGTGGATGTAGCGTCCAGATCGAGTGTGAAGTTACGTCCTGGAGACCCTGTTTCTCTCCAGAAATTCTCATTTCGTTTCATGAGCCATTTCCGTAATACTCGCTTGTTTGTCGACTTCACCGCTAACAAATCTAGCAGCACGACTCTGAATTGCTTTTATGTCCTGCTCTAATCCTTCGTTCCTAACGCTGATATGCACAGAGAAGTGTCGATTTTGAGTGACCGATGAAGATTTACAATGATTTCGACAGAAATTCAATGTGCTTTGGCGTCTGAGCAATTAGTTTACATGTGGATAAAAACTGAGTAACGGGAACTGGTAGGGGAAACATTCTGGCAACGTTCGAAATCAGTATTAATGACGTGCTACATGACTCACTGACGTCGATTAAATACCTAAGCGTAACGTTGCAAGACGAAATTAAATGTAACAAACACATAATATCAGTTTAATGGAAGACGAATGGTCGACTACGGTGTGATGGAATAGTTCTCAGAAAGCTTAGCACGCCTGTAACTCAGTAGTGCCTAGTTTTAGCAAAACTTGGCTCAAAACGAAGCTACCAATATGTCTGAAATTGATAGTTTTCTATCTGTGTGGTCTATTTCTCATGGGAGTAAAACTATGGCTACTAATGTGAAACCATTTCAGAAAATACAACGTTTCATGGCTAGCAATTAATAGAAGGATGTTGGTAAAACCAGGAAACAGGAGAAAAAAAACACAAATCAGTGAAAAGACTGGAAAGAAAGACGTAACTGTGATTTAAATGGAGATGAATTGAGGTGGAAGACAAATATAGGCAGAAAAATGGTTGTTAGATGGACACAGGAAGATTTTTTGCTTAATAGCTTGACGTAAGAATTGGTCAAGGAGACGACCAAACGAAAGACGAGTAGATGACAATAGATAGATGTAGGACTGGAACTGTATAACTGACAAACATAATGCAAAAAATCTAGGATAGCATATATGCACCGCTGGATATCAAGTGACTCACAATCTCTTTACGGAATAATCATAACAGATAGTGTGAAACAAACAAAATTCACAAAGTACACGAGGTGAATTTGGATGTATAAAAATATGCAAATACACTATGCCACTGCAGTGAAACATGTTAATAAACCAACGCCTACGTATAGAAGAACCCACGAAAACAACATGGGAGTAAAAAAAAAAGTAAGTAATAAAAGAGTAATCTTCAACGTGAGAACTGCCTATTAACTCGTTAAGCGCAATTGTTAACAAAGCCTCAGCTGTTACACAGACCACTGAAGACACATTAAACAAAACAAAGTGCGTTTGTTGCAAATAATATTTGATACAATCGCGAAAGACGACATAATTCCCACATTTCTTTTAAGACTAAGACTACACAAGCTGCAAGCCAGAAAACAAAAGGACAACACGCATTGATAACAGAGCTTATTTCTGAAAAATAATTTAGAAATATATTAGAATATTTTTTTTCATTTTAACACCCGTAAAACTGCATTCCCCAATCCCCACTTCCAGTGGGTAATTTACGCCAAGGTGGTAAAATCGGTAGAAGAAATATGAAGTGTTCACACCAACCATCGAATCGTTGACACGTTTGCAGTTTCTCCTTTTCATGTATAACTAGAGATTTCGTTCCGCTAGTCCTGGAAAAAATGATAGTAATGTCATTCGACCCATTCGCTCATATGTCTAATAGAATGACGTCTCTGAAGTCAAAGAAAGCGATCGGCGGAGAAAAAAATCGTGTACTTGAGAGAAATGTTGCGATTGTCACGTGAAACCATGTAGTATCGAGAAACAACTGAAGACAGTATGGCTACAGCCATGGACCACAGGTAACATAGACTGTATGTGTCGTCATTATACTGAAACCAAAATCTAAGTCACGTGATTCGGGGCAGGGCGTCGAGTTTCTGCTATTACGCACTGTGTGGGGTGGAGGTGACAGTTTTTCTCATTTATAGCTGAAATGAAGCATTGCTTTTAACAAGACAATAATTTGCCTCATTTCTGTTACACATGTAGTAGTACAGTTAATCTGATTTCTCCTAAATTCTTAACATTAATGCGATGGTTATCGTTTTTGTGTGTGGGCAGCTCAAACGGACTGACAGTTCTCTTTACAAGCAACAAAATTACAATTCTTCAGTGAATATATGCCCAGAGAAGTCTGGTTTTGACCCTACATACTTCACAAACGGATGAAAATCTCAGTTTTGAAAGGGAACTATTTCAAAATACTTGCAGAGATATTTCCACGAGTTGAAAGTTAGTGTGGATGTTGGTCCTTGGATTCTGACCCTGATGAATGACTAAGGTTTTAAGACGACATATTGTCAACATCTAGCGCACTACACAAGTATAATCAACGTTTAGTGATATATTACGCTCCCTATCTTGATATCGTTTCGGTATCGGTACTGGATTGAGGAAAAGTCAGAAAATATATGCCATTATTTTGTGTAAATACCTGACATTATGTACACAAACGAATTTCCTTTCTTACAAAAGCGTATAACATTTCACACACATTCTTGTGGAATCGTTGGAAAACTAATGCTGCCTGCGGAATTATTATTTTGTCTTACACGCCTGTGGGAGTGGTGAACAACAAGAATTCACGGTTCCAAAAAGAGGGTATTCGCTAAGCAACAATTTTTCTGTCCAGAATGAGATTTTCACTCTGCAGCGGAGTGTGCGCTGATATGAAACTTCCTGTCAGATTAAAACTATGTGCCCGACCGAGACTCGAACTCGGGACCTTTGCCTTTCGCGGGCAAGTGCTCTACCATCTGAGATACCGAAGCACGACTCACGCCCGGTACTCACAGCTTTACTTCTGCCAGTATCTCGTCTCCTACCTTCCAAACTTTACAGAAGCTCTCCTGCGAACCTTGCAGAACTAGCACTCCTGAAAGAAAGGATATAGCGGAGACATGGCTTAGCCACAGCCTGGGGGATGTTTCCAGAATGAGATTTTCACTCTGCAGCGGAGTGTGCGCTGATATGAAACTTCCTGCCCGCGAAAGGCAAAGGTCCCGAGTTCTCGAGTCTCGGTCGGGCACACAATTTTAATCTGCCAGGAAGTTTCAATTTTTCTGTCGCTTGTTAAAAAGAACTGTCAATATGTTTCAACTTGATCACATGTAAAAACGATAACAAGTGCTTTATTATCAGGAATTTCAGAGAAACTACGTTAACTGCACTACTACATGTGTAACAGTTGTACTACAGGTCGTTGAACTGTCAAAATCAATGCTTAATTTCAGCTATAAATGGGAAAAACTGTAGCTGTCAGATCCAATTCACACAGCGCTTAAAGACAGGAACTCGACTTTCTGCCCGACTAACGTGACTTAGATGTTGATTTGGCCTATGTACTATATGATCGGTCTATGCCCACAGCACGCACCAACCCACGTTGCGCACTGTTACGATGCCAGACGGTCCGTAACCGTTGCCTGTTCCCCGCGAAGCTGGGCAACTTCCACTGACTTTGATGTCCGGCGTCAACTTTCTGTTTACCATTTCGTCGCTGCCGTCTGCGAGTGCTCCGGCATTATTACAGGTGAAACGTGGACGAGTTTGAAGCGCCGGCAGGTCACGAGCAACAGGCACCAAAGTTCTCACTTGTTTGGGCGCCGAGCTCGTTGCGAATGTAGGATACACAAGCTACTGGCGAAAACACAGTCTGTTAAGCACCGTTTCGTATTATATAATCTTCATGGACGTTTGCGGGCTAGACGTCCTTTCCCGTTTCAAAACCAAGCAATATAAAGTTGCCAGCATCATTTTTCATCGTGCTCGTCCTATCCTCCTTCTACCCTTGGGGCTGTGATCACTGGTTTTCCTTGCCACCGGGATTTGATCCATACGTGGTAGATGATCACAACATTCCTTTCTATACTGTTGGATCTTTTCCACTATTCCAAAAACATGGAGTTCCTCTCTTATCTCATTGTTTCTCTTACGATCCTTTTATATCCTTCCAGAGGTATTAGAAGCCTCATTTCAGCTGCTTCAATTTATTAAATAATGAATACTTAGGGTAACTAAACCATAGAAAGAGTTATGGCCATAATTAACGTAGAAACTTGAATTTGTTAATGATTGTTACATTTTTATTGTTAATTACTCACACATCAAAAAGGGTTTTGCATCACCTCGGTTCCGAGAGTTCCGGAACCTGTACAAAAAATTGGAATAGAGATCAACATAAAAATCATCTCCGCCCTTTTTATTACTCATGAAAACCACACATTGTATGTTGCACCACCATACAGCGAGACCTTCGAAGGTTGGGGTCTACATTGCTGTACACACCGATACCTCTAATACCCTGCAGCAAGTCCTCTTGCATTGATGCATGCCTGTATTCGTCGTGGCATACTACCCACAAGTTCATCAAGGCACTGTTGGTCCAGATTGTCCCACTCCTCAACGGCGATTCGGCGTAGATCCCTCAGAGTGGTTGGTGCGTCACGTCGTCCACAAACAGCCCTTTTCAATCTATCCCAGGCATGTTCGCTAAGGTTCGTGTCTGGAGAACATGCTGGCCACTCTAGTCGAGCGATGATGTTATCCTGGAGGAAGTCATTCACATTGTCGTAGATGAAGACGAATGCCTCGCCAATATGCTGCCGATATGGTTGCACTATCGGTCGGAGGATGCCATTCACGTTTCGTACAGCCGTTACGGCGCCTTCCATGACCACCATCGGCGTACGTCGGCCCCACTGCCACCCCAAAACAGCAGGGAACCTCCACCTTGCTGCACTCGCTGGACAGTGTGTCTAAGGCGTCCAGCCTGACCAGGTTGCCTCCAAACACGTCTCCGACGATTGTCTGGTTGAATGCATATGCGACACTTATCGGGGAAGAGGACGTGATGCCAGTGCTGAGCGGTTCATTCGGCATGTTGTTGGGCCCATCTGAACCGTGCTGCATGGTGTCGTGGTTGCAAAGATGGACCTCGCCATGGACGTCATGAGTGAATTTGTCCATCATGTAGCCTACTGCGCATAGTTTGAGTCGTAACACGACGCCCTGAGGCTGCACGAAAAGCATTATTCAACATGGTGCCGTTGCTGTCAGGGTTCCTCCGAGCCATAATCCGTAGGTAGCGGTCATTCACTGCAGTAGTAGCCCTTGGGCGGTCTGAGAGAGGCATGCCATCGACAGTTCCTGTCTATATCTCCTCCATGTCCGAACAACATCGCTTTGGTTCACTTCAAGACGCCTGGACGCTTCCCTTGTTGAGAGCCCTGCCTGGCACAAAGTAACAACGCGGACACGATCGAGCCGCGGTATTGATCGTCTAAGTATGGTTGAACTACAGACAACACGAGTCGTGTACCTCCTTTCTGGTGGAATGACTGGAACTGATCAGCTGTTGGACTCCCTCCGTCTAATAGGCGCTGCTCATGCATGGCTGTTTACATCTTTGGATGTGTTTAGTGACATCTCTGAACAGTCAAAGGGACTGTGTCTGTGATACAGTATCCACAGTCAACGTCTATCTTCAGGAGTTCCGGGAACCGGAGTTATGTAAAACTTTTTTTGATGTGTGTATGTTTGATACGAAGAAAGGGGAGTTCATAAGGATAGATGTCGGTTTGGTAAAACATCGTGTCCTGCTGCGTGAAGTAGTCCGTAACTGCCTTCTGTATATTCTCGTCCGACTGGAATCACTGACCCATCAAGGTCTCTTTTAAGGGACCGAATGCGTGATAATCGCACGGGGAGGGATAAGGACTATAGGCCGGTGCTCAGGCGTCTACCACTTGAGTTCGCATAACTTCTGCCTTACTAAATTGGAAACCGAAATCATGAAGCAGCAGCACCCATTGTCGCAGTTTTCCTGGACGTTTCTCTTGAATTACGCGCTGTGATATCTCCAGCGTTCCGCAGTACTGTTCCCTAGTGATGGAGACACCGTAATGGATGAGGCTGCCCACTCAGATCTATCAGTGTCGAATCACGAACAACACGGTACTCGGCACACCGTTCTAGAACAGCGGTTTTCGACAGACGTGCTGCACATTGAACATTCTTCATTTTCCGATGCATGCCCACCGGTGTTTGTCCTTGGCATCCAAGACAAGAATAACAGCATGTTCGTCCTATTCGGACGCATTTGGTAATATCGTCATCATAGTTCCCTTTCCCGCACGTCGGAAAGATACGAATGGCACACCGATCCCTTGACAACATGTCGCTGCTCATACGTCTGGATCGGAGTAGCTCTACGCCGCATATACGCTGCAGCAACGCCCTCAAACGGAAACTTTTTGATCGCTTCTTATAAACATGCGATGATTCACAGATACAGAGGGATTTTTCCATCAGTTTTGCGGATCATTATGTAATTTCATCACGAGGTTAATAATTTTCGCTAAGATTGCGTTTTGCACTATGTTTAAGACCTCTGTGAGTGCCTCGTGCATGGCTACATCTGTGAGACGGCTTGAACAGTTACAAGACATCGATGGCTAGCAACGTACCTCGTCTGCGCAGACTTCCAAAAAGCTATGAAAGTAAACCCAGATGGGTTGGCTGAGAAAAACATTTCGTCCCTGGACAGCCGAGATTAAATAGCGTCCAATGCTAGCATTCGTTCACAGTGTGTTGGACGACCTTCAGTATGCGACAAGCGTCTTGTGTGGTTAGTACAATCAGCCTGTAAGCCAAGTGGACCTGCAGCTTAGAAGCATGTTACAGAAGTTCACCTGTGTGCCTCAAGTCTCAGACGTTCTGGGGAAGCTGCCGGTTTTGTCTAATAAAAGTGCCTTTCAATCCCGTTTTTCGCAACACACAACTGATCCAACAGTGTCACGATAGCAAATCGCAATTACGACCTCATATGGATCATCAACGTCTCTATGCCGGTGTTCAGATAATCTTCGGTGTTTTCAAAATGGTTCAAATGGCTCTGAGCACTATGGGACTTAACATCTGTGGTCATCAGTCCCCTAGAACTTAGAACTACTTAAACCTAACTAACCTAAGGACATCACACACGTCCATGCCCGAGGCAGGATTCGAACCTGCGACCGTAGCAGTCGCGCTTCGGTGTTTTACAGTTGTGTACCCTCACTAGACAGAAACTCTCCCTTTCGCTCTCAGTTACTGATATGCAGTTTCCATACGATTCCTAGCGTGTGGTCTTTTCCTTACTGATCAAGTGTTGTCTGTCTGCCGCTCAAATGTTGAATAACTACAACTAGATACCCACCACCCACCCCCGATTATTTAAAGAATCGAACTCCCGTGGACGAGTGCAGCCTGCGTAAGTTGAGCTCCGTTTTAAGTAAAGCCAGTTTTTCACATCTCTCAATGTTTATGATGTCATATCTCCTGAACAACCCGAACCATTTTTTCTCTCAGCGATATAATTCTGAGTGTATATTCAGTGCTAAGTTCGGATAGTGTCTGCAAAACGTGTTGTGAAAAGAAAACGCGGTAAATAAGTAATAAATGAAAATGTCATGCTTCATGTTGAAGTTTTTTCTACGTGAAAAGCAAAAATGTAGTAAGCAATACAGTTGTTTCTTTCATTATTTTGTGAGGAATATTAACGAGAAAATGTTTGGAAAATGTTTGAAATTATGTGTGAAGTTTGTTGGAAGTGGTTAATGTTCTCATTCTCAAATACTGAATGAACACCACCCGGATAAATTGCGCACCATGAGTTAATGTTGTCGCAAGACATAAACACAGATTCTAATTTTGTCATTAGAACTATTGTGTTATGCTTTTAACGTAAGATTATACCTCTTAATGAGTAGATTATGGTAGCATTTTAGATTTTTAAGCTCCGCCAATTTTTATGTGAAATACTGAAAACCACATTTTTGTTGCCCCTAGACGCCGTTTAATAGGCAACCTGCAACTGGAACCAGGCCCCATACTAGCCATTTAGTAATATAAACATTGTTATTTATTTCAAGACATTCGGCAATAATTTTTGGTATTCATTCAGGACGTCGTCAGAATATGATTTGGAGATAGTAGGTGGTACGAGGGTATCGTTGTCCTCAGGTTATTTATACCTTTGTCTCTCCATTTAAAATTCCAACATATGTACTATCATATTACTTTTGATCAGTTTTACTGAACGTTGCAGCAGACCCTTGCCCAATAAGATTTAAATAATTCGTTTGTGTTTACCTAGTCATGTGTTTACTCGTAGAAAACAATGCAGTGTAGCTAGATACAATGAATTCCCCTTATTTTTCAAAACTGTGTCGTGATAAAAACACGATCTCCGCACGATACGCCTTTTTGAAAAAAGTTCTGTATATCATTTATGCTTACTTCTGTTTCTCCAATTCTTCTCTGTACTATTTTAGAGTATATTTTATATTATGCACATAGATACAATGAATTTCCCTTATTTTTCAAAACTGTGTCGTGGTAAAAACACGGTCTATGCACTATCTGCCTTTTTGAAAAAAGTTCTGTACATCATTTATGCGTACTTATGTTTCTCCAATTCTTCTTTATGCTATCTCAGAGTATATTTTAGGCCGGCCGGTGTGGCCGTGCGGTTAAAGGCGCTTCAGTCTGGAACCGCGTGACCGCTACGGTCGCAGGTTCGAATCCTGCCTCGGGCATGGATGTGTGTGATGTCCTTAGGTTAGTTAGGTTTAATTAGTTCTAAGTTCTAGGCGACTGATGACCTCAGAAGTTGAGTCGCATAGTGCTCAGAGCCATTTGAACCATTTTAGTATATTTTATATTCTGTACATAGCAGGCGTAAGGACCGGGTGGTCTCGAGGGTAGAGCTATAGACTTCGGCCTTTGAAGACCCGGACACAAACCAGACTAACGACGGGTAATTTTCCCCCCATTTTATTATTTCCAGTATGGACACATGTCCACGTAGCCTGCTGTCAAAATGAGTTTTGGAGCTCATTACCTACGTTAGAGGACGGCAGGGGGGAGGCACTCGCCACCCCCTCCCCCTACACTAGTGCCATCGAGCTAGTTAGCGCAGCGGCTAACACATTGGTCTTCAGTTCTGGAGGAAGACTGTTCAGACCGCCTTAAGTCCATCCTGGTAGTTCCGTGATTTCCCTAAATCACTTTTAGGGCAAAGTCCAGGACGGTTCCTCTGAAAGGGCACGATCGAAATGATTCTACGCCGTTGCTTAATCTGAGGTTGTCCTCCGTCTCTAATGACCTCGATGTCCACCGGACGTTAGACAACTATCCACCTAGTGCCTCGACGGATGGATGGGCTGCACTCAACTTGCAACTTGCGCCAAACATTTTACCTTTTTCACCGATGTATAGCAGGCTTACATTTCCATAATTTAAGATTTTAGTCTTAACTCCATAGTACACGCTATCGATATATTCCATTCCTCTGGCTCGTGTGCATGCGCAGAAAGAAACAAGTACAAGTGGACAGCCTCTGCTGATCTTATGCCCACATTCCTTTATCCGTAATTCATGAACATTGCCTCACAAAAAACCACGAAACTATAAGGAAACTCAGTAGTGCACCAATGCTGCGAAGACTGAGGTGTAATGCTGTAACAGTACCTTCAATTGAGAAACTGGTTCCAGCTGTGCCTCTTTGCTGCAGCACGGCAAGAACATCACACTCACCTGAAAAGAAGCAGAAAAAAAAAATATTTATCATCAAACGAATCTGTTTTCTGTCAAATACGAGTGAAGTACAAGTAAAGAAGGAATCTTTTGGAAGGAATAGAAGATGGAGCACACATATCCTTTCAGCTGGGACACTGACACGGAGCAAGATGTGGAACCGAGCGAGGTGGCGCAGTGGTTCGACACTGGACTCGCATGCGGGAGGACGACGGTTCAATCCCGCGTCCGGCCATCCTGATTTAGGTTTTCCGTGATTTCCCTAAATCGCTCCAGGCAACTGCCGGGATGGTTCCTTTCAAAGGGCACGTCCGACTTCCTTCCCTGTCCTTCCCTAATCCGATGAGACCGATGACCTCGCTGTCTGGTCTTCCCCAAAACAACCAACCAACCAAGATGTGGATTTACTCCTATGTTCTTAAAACAGCTAGTCTCAGCTTAACCGACATGTGTTTCCAGTTTGACGATTTATCTGTATGATAAATGGATGTAAAGCACCAGTAAATTTATTATCGGATGTAAGTAAACGTTTCCAGACAATTTTTTTCTAAACTACGTCACCGAAGTTAAGATTGTGTATTATAATGTCCACTTTCCCTATGGAGAATGAGGCAGCTAAGAAACGTCACCACAAATATATACAAAACAAATATCACAGACATTCAAATGAAAACGAAACAGATGGAAACAATTAAGTAAACCGCTCATTATTTCAAAAGTAATCTATATTCTGACATCTTGGGTTGTCGGGTGTTCTGCCGGATATCAGCGTCGTACTTGCACGATATTTCGGTCACGTAGCTCGTAACCTTCATCAGGTGCGACCTGAGACTGCTCCTCGAGTGGACCTGGTCCATTATTTATGCCTATGGCCTTCCCCCTCCACCAACGGCTGCAGGCGCTTCCTCTGTGGTCCGCGCCCATTCCCTGCGACCTGCTGGAGCGTTGCTGCTCCGTTTTCCGTCCGCTGCGGTTCTAGGTGTTCCCTCTGCGGTCCGCGCCCACGAAACCCGTTCCTGGGGCTTTCGTCTACGGTCTGGGGTACCAAGCGTTCCCCCTGCGGTCCGCGCCCGCTCACCACGACCTGTTGGAGCGTTGCCGCTCCGTTTTTCGTCCGCTGCGGCTCTGGATGTTCCCTCTGCGGTCCGCGCCCACCAGTCCCACTTCTGGGTGTTCCATCTTCGGTCTGGTGCGCCTGGCAGTCCGTCGGGGGCTCGTTTTCCATCTCCATGTCCATGTCCCTGGTTCTTCTGTTTGTGTAGTGTTGCAGCTGGCCCCGTTGCTCCTTTAACAATTCCAGAGCCGGATCCCAGGCTCTGCTTAGCTGGTACCCTGTGTCACGGTTCATAAGATCGTCAGCCATTTTAATTTCTATAGATTCTCTTATAACACTGTCCCCAAATCTGGGTGTTTGTGCTAGAATCTTGGTATCCTCATACTTCATGGCATGATCTAGTTCTAGACAGTATTCAGCAATGGCTGATTTAGTCACCTGTCTTAATCTAGTGTGTCTCTGATGTTCTTTGCACCTGATCTCCACAGTTCTTGTCGTCTGGCCAATGTAGGACATGCCACATTGACAAGGTATATTCTAAATCTCATACAGACAGAGGAAGATCTGCAGGTAGGAGTCCTGGCAGTTGCAATAAAATTTGAAGATACGCCAGGTGGTACGGAGAATGTGTCCCAGAACAGGCTTCGTAGGCACAGTGTCTGTAACAACGCTGTTAGTCGTCACACAGGGGCGTGGCTGTAACGCATCAGTAATGTTCTGTACGTGTCTTTTCTTTTCTTTTCTTTTGGAAAACGGATATGCGCAATGTTTAGGTGTTAATACAAACAAATGTGCTTAAGTTATAAATGGATATTTCGTTATGTTTCATTTCGAATTGTTACCTAATAATTATACTGCATCAAGCCTAATTCAGTTCCTCAGGCAGAAGTGGATGAGATAAACTTCCGAATTGAAACCGTCTCAGAACGGAAACTATGGCTTTCTACTCAAAATATTATGTAGACGACTTACTTTCCTCTTCAAGCAGTATACGTTTGTAACGGAAATTTCCGAGCACACTGTATTTTTTAATGACGACAGTCAAATGTCCTGTTTCTCTCATTTTGAGACGTAGTTGCATCTGATGAAATAAGCGTCGCCTGAAACCAATAAATAAAGAAAAAAACAAAGGGATCTTAGTTAACCGAGCCCAAGTACTGCTGTGAAGTAAAATCGTCAATTTAAGCAGCGACACCGCGAACTGATTCGCTACGTGTAACACGGACTTATTTCTCCGGCAAAAAATTCTTTTCCTTCCCACGCCAAAGATCAGCTAGCCTACTCAGCGCACAGCATCAAGTGCTCTACGAGACAACGAGGCAAATAGGGTCGCCGAGGGTGCAACAGAGTCCTCACTAGAAAACATGCTACTGCGGTAGCCTCCACTCTTCCGCAGAGAGAGAAGAGAGAGCAGTGTGATTTTTCTGCGGACGCGTAACAACTGCGCGGAATTTATCAGCGAGCGGAGACGGCAGACGGAGCCCTCGGCGTTACCTTTTTGTAAATCAAAGGCTTCCCTCCCCCCACCCCGAACTCTGGAGCTGAAGCTCCTGATTTGTAGCCTTTTGACGTTACGGGCGCGCTTCCAACCGTTCCTTTTGCGCTGTTGAAAGAAAACATGAGGCTCGTTACATTGCAGGCAGACGGTGGGAGAGGAGCAACCGCCGCTAAGCCCGTAGAGCAGGTGCCGACCTAAGTTTTTTCTCGCTGCATGTCGTGACATGTGTCTCTGGTGTGTTTCTAGCGCGGACGACTGTTTGTATCCGGCGTGATCCAGTTCCTCAGAGGCGAGCTCTAAACGGGGCGTAGTACACCTCATTAGTTTCTGCAACACAGGAAAACAACTCTGTGAAGAGTCGTCGCCGTCGTGACTTCTCGAGGCTTTCTACCCCAGTGTCCCGCAGGTTAGGCAGCTTCACTGCTTTGCCTACTTCTTCCATGGGTAAATTTGTTGTTGCCATCTTCATCTCAATATCTATTCTTGTTTTCCCATTCTGCGTCGCTAGTGCGTGTTGTCGCTGCTAGATGTCAGAAATGATCTGCGCATACTCGATTGGCCGGCCGCGGTGGCCGAGCGGTTCTAGGCGCTTCAGTCCGGAACCGCGCGACTGCTACGGTCGCAGGTTCGAATCCTGCCTCGGGCATGGATGTGCTTGATGTTCTTAGGTTAGTTAGGCTTAGGTAGTTCTAAGTTCTAGGCAACTGATGACCTCAGATGTTAAGTCCCATAGTGCTCAGAGCCATTTGAACCATACTCGATTTAAGCTCGCCAGAGCCTCCTGTGACGTCATCTCCGGACTCACTATCTTCGTGTGTTCGTATACTCGATCCATGAGTCTCCGCCGCTGTCTGCTTCTCATGTGCGTCAGTTCTCGGGTGCAAGTTTGGGATGCGTAAAACCGTCCGGTTAATACCGATATCGGTATTCTAGTTCTGAATAACCGGTATTTTTAGGCATTTGTTTGCTCTTCGCTATAATAGGTTATTTTTATTTTTTTCCCTGCTAATAATAGGGTAAAAAACTATTTATGAATTATTAAAAAAAAATTCTCAATGAACAGTTGGATTTTCGTGAAAAACATTTTTATGATTTCTCTGACGAAATTCTATGAACACGTATGTACTCTTTTGTTCAGAAAATCATAGGACCCAGTTGTATCCATCGCAGAAATGTATCTTAGTACAGTACGTAAATAATTACATCACAATCTTAAACTGCCAACTAGAAATATTACAAAATATGACTCCATTTTTAATAACTCAGTTTTATGACATTTTAAAAAGTGCGTGTAATATCACAACACTCTGTAGCTGATCATTCCATTGTTACATATATCACCAGTGGCAAATAAAGTTAATATAAGACAGACAGATAGAATCTGACATATATGTATACTTGCAGTCGAGTCACAACTCACATATCGATATGATGCAGCAATGCCAAAGACCTCCACAAGACCGTTGTCTTTGAAACCATTGTGGTAGTACCACCGTAGCCCATAGAGGGCACACTGAGTATGCATCGCCTGTACAGTTATTTTAAAGCTTTTAATTGATATTTTATACAATATTTAAGTAATTCCATGGTTGTAAAGAGATATTATACATAACTATTTTTATGTTATTATTGTACTTCGTTTTTTTTTACCTTTTGACGATTATGTGAACCCATTTTTATACTGATTGGTTGATGTGAAGTGGAGGGAGAAGAGGTAGGTGGAGCATCTTCGTACTTAAGCGTATGCTCCTCACATGCTGGCACCAGTTGATATCACAGCAGCTAAGAAGAGTGCTCCACCTACCATCTTCGAAGGATGCCATGGGCATAACACGTCTTATTGTATTTTATCCTTATAAGCATTTTGTCTTATTTTATTGTAAATCTAGTAAGGTTTCTATTACTTTCTAAATTAAATTACAGGTCTGATGATGGTCATGTGATATGACCGAAACCGGCCACCTATGTTCTTGTCGCATACGTGGTGCGATCAAGACTGAATTTAAAAATAATAATAATAATAATAATTTTTAGATCGCTGTTCCAAAAATATTTATTAAAATATTTATGAATTAGCTATAGCAGCAGCTCTAATTTCCTTTCGTTTTTAAATAAACCTTTTTAAAAAAACGCAATTTTTATTCGTAAAATTTCAATTGTTTTGAAATATTGCGTTATTGTAGAGAATGGGAACACTGATAAGTGATTTTTCGATAACAATTCCGGCAGAAAAGAGCGTCAAACACATGGCATAAGAATTGCTACAGCATTTCTGGGACAATAATGTACTTGTTAACCTGAGGTGTGGGCTGTTAGATGCTATGCGTGTACGTGCAGTGTGCAGCACCTGCCCAGTGTGGTCTTTGTGGTAGTTTCTTGCTGTCGTCGGCGGACTTCCGGTTGTATTACAGAACGGCTCCGTCTCCGGATTAAGTTTTTTTTACGAAGTGCTGCATCAATGAATTACAATGCTCCAATTGTTTTAGAAGATTGAAAATGGGAAGAGCCACAACAAACTTGCGGTATCACCTAAGGACAAAACGTAAAACATAGCAATTAAATCATAGTCTACAATAAAAGTAGTAAGTAGCTGATCTGCATTCGGTGTCTACGTAACTTGCCATTATCTGCTTGTAGCCCTTGTAAACGGGAAAATTAACACGAAAAACAGAGTTTTTCAACCCGTTTTCATCCTTTTCCAATGACCATTTGTAATGTCCAAACGGTGGTAAAATCCTCTATTGCGACACGATTCCCCAGCAGCGTTTAAAAGAATTAGAATCAATAGGAGAAAATTGGTGATTTTTGGTAGCATTCCACCACTTACCACTTTTCGAGGTAAGCAATAAACTGTGGATGGACAATTTTTAATCTTTTAATTGCCTATTTAATTTAATATTTTAATTCTGTTTACTTGTAAAGTGAGGGAGTTAAAATTTCAGTTTTTTTATTAGCTTTATGTTTTTATTACTGGGGATAGTAGGAATAAAAACCGAAAATGGGATATTTCAAAAACCGGTTACTTAACATGTTTTAATACCCAGGTTTTACTGGCGTTGAGGAAACTGACAACCGAAAACCGATTATTTCACCGATAATCGTCACCCCTACGACAAGTGGTCTGGACTCGCTGACATTTACGTTGAAATATCCACGTTTTCGAGGCGTTACCGAGTGTGTGACAATAGGACCAGGAAACAAGACACGAGGACGAAGTGCAATTTCTGAATAGTGATTAGTTATTAAAATAAATTTGTAACTGTTTTTGGAAAAGTTACGGAAATCAGTGTCGCGCTACACAACTCGCTGTTAGCACATAAACATAAGTTGCCACCATCAAAGAATACAGAATAGCGCGTTTTTTAGTCGCATGGAAATAATAGTGACGTTGCTCTGTGTCCCGTTTACTTTGACACAGCATATGGTTTTCTCGAGGTAGAGGTGAAATAAAGAGGAATACAATCATTATGTGTACCTTGACGGAAACGTGTATGTTTTTTTGTCTGAAGCGTGGGTTATGACGTGTAACTTATTCCAGATAGCACTCCTTGCGGGCTTTCAAAATAACTACGCTCTCTCCGACTCAACTCTGAAATATTGAAAGTTTTGTCTGGTTTCGTTGTCTAGGGGCTGTGATACGTAGTTACCGCATTACAGGCCAAATACTGCTGAGTTCAAATGGTTCAAATGGCTCTGAGCACTATGGGACTCAACTGCTGTGGTCATAAGTCCCCTAGAACTTAGAACTACTTAAACCTAACTAATCTAAGGACATCACACACATCCATGCACGAGGCAGGATTCGAACCTGCGACAGTAGCCGTCGCGCGGTTCAAGACTGTAGCGCCTAGAACCGCTCGGCCATACCGTCCGGCTGCAGGTACTAGCTTAACGACTTTAAATGATGAGTACGACAGTAGAAGTACTGTTGAGAATGCGGTATATTTCTGCAAAATGGTCCAGCAATTACATAAAATATAAGTTGAATAACAGGGAAACAATAGATTCGTACTGCACGTAATGAGTTATGAACAACAACATAGCTCGCGAGACATTCACTGCTAAACGCACATTACATCTTCATCCTCACTGTAAAAACCACGGAAACCACACAAGAGCACAGGTCGGCACTCCGAAATATTTCTATCCTCCGCGACCAGGCGCAAACTGCTCCACTGTCCAAGTCCTTCCGCAGACCGCACGACCGTCGGGCCGTACCGTCCACGTCCAGCACTCACTCCCGTGTCCTCTCCGGGAACCATCCTCCTCTTCCCATTCACGAGCGCTGTGATAGGCTACAGCGCTCGCCCCATGTCTTCAAAACAACGCACCCACACACATATTTAAGCACATACGAAATAATGGATTTACCTTTAAATACTTGAAATTAAATAAATATTCCTAGGCTGGGCAATAAATGCACTCTAACAGACATTAATTACTACATAAACAATTAAATAAACATATACAAAAAGAAGAGCAGTTGAACGGAATGGACAGTGTCTTGAAAGGGGGATATAAAATGAACATCAACGAAAGCGAAACGAGGATAATGGAATGTAGTCGAATTAAGTCGGGTGATGGTGAGGGAATTAGATTAGGAGATGAGATACTAAAAATAGTAAAGGAGTTTTGCTATTTGGGGAGCAAAATAACTGATGATGGTCGAAGTAGAAAGGATATAAAATGTAGACTGGCAATAGCAAGGAAAGCGTTTCTCAAGAAGAGAAATTTGTTAACATCGAGTATAGACTTAAGTGTCAGGAAGTCGTTTCTAAAAGTATTTGTATGGAGTGTAGCCATGTATGGAAGTGAAACATGGGCGATAAATAGTTTAGACAAGAAGAGAATAGAAGCTTTCGAAATGTGGTGCAACAGAAGAATGCTGAAGATTAGATGGGTAGACCACATACCTAATGAGGAGGTATTGAACAGAACTGGGGAGAAGAGAAGTTTGTGGCACAACTTGACTAGAATGGATAGCTTGGTAGGACATGTTCTGAGGCATCAAGGGATCACCAATTTAGTATTGGAGGGCAGCGTGGAGGGTAAAAATCGTAGAGGGAGACCAAGAGATGAATATACTAAGCAGATTCAGAAGGATGTAGGTTGCAGTTGGTACTGGGAGATGAAGAAGCTTGCACAGGATAGAGTAGCATGGAGAACTGCATCAAACCAGTCTCCTGACTGAAGACCACAACAACAACAACATACCAAAAGAAAAGAAGCGAAAGGTAGACCAGGAGCCTAATGTCTCTGTGCTTTAGAAAGAACAGTAAATAATTGACCAGTTTCTTCATGAATAGCATATATCGGATATTAACAAAGACATAGATGAATCAATATATTTATAAGCATGCTGCTACCGTTTTCTCGTGTAAATATGGAGTACTTATGGCCTGACGCGATCGATAGTAATCGGCCACTTTGACCTCCAATAACTCGTGTACTATTTAAGTTACATGCCAGTAATTCATACAAATTTAGGTTTACACTAATAGCTTTCTAAAGACACGTACATCGACGAAATCGGAAGAAACATTTAGATTTTGGAAATTCGTTGCTGGTTTCTTTTATAATTTAAAGTCAGATACTAAACTTTAAACTAATAAAGATATTGAAAATCTGATGATTACATCATCAGAATCGTCGTGCAAATAATGGTAATGAACATGTTTCTTTTTGAGGTATCATGATCCTTCTGGCTACTATTAATTTCTATACGAACTGTGAAATGTCTGCCATGATGGTTTCACAAAGTCCGCCATCTTTGGCACTCTCGGCATACAAGTCTCTTTCATCGACACAAAGCACGGCCCTCGTCACAGCGGAATTTCCAGCCACGCGGCTGGACCATGCGCTGGGGCTACCCCTCTCGTCCGGCTAACGTTCGCCACCACGTGTTTGCTGGCGGGCCCCGGCTTTTACGAGCGTCCTGTGCGGCCACACCAACTTGGAATATTTTCAGGACGCCACAATTCGCCCGTTACCTCACATCCTCTAATTGAACGTATTCGCAATTGCGTACTTTGCATCAATTAACTTTCGTCTTACACCCTCCACAGTCTGACAAAACATAGCACTGTTAAAGACCATCTGATCCCGGCATCTGTATCTCCATCTACATCTACATCCATGCTCCGCAAGCCACCCGACGGTGTGTGGTGGAGGATACTTTGAGTACCTCTATCGGTTCTCCCTCCTATTCCAGTCTCGTATTGTTCGTGGAAAGAAAGATTGTCGGTATGCTTCTGTGTGGGCTCTAATCTCTCTGATTTTATCCTTGTGGTCTCTTCGCGAGATATACGTAGGAGGGAACAATATACTGCTTGACTCCTCGGTGAAGGTATGTTCTCGAAACTTCAACAAAAGCCCGTACCGAGCTACTGAGCGTCTCTCTTGCAGAGTCTTCTACTGCAGTTTATCTATCATCTCCGTAACGCTTTCGCGATTACTAAATGATCCTGTAACGAAGCGCGGTGCTCTCCGTTGGATCTTCTCTACCTCTTCTATCAACCCTACTTGGTATTGATCCCACACTGGTGAGTAGTATTCAAGCAGTGGGCGAACAAGTGTACTGTAACCTACTTCCTTTGTTTTCGGATTGCATTTCCTTAGGATTCTTCCAATGAATCTCAGTCTGGCATCTGCTTTACCGAAGATCAACTTTATAAGATCATTCCATTTTAAATCACTCCTAATGCTTACTCCCAGATAATTTATGGAATTAACTGCTTCCAGTTGCTGACCTGCTATATTGTAGCTAAATGATAAAGGATCTTTCTTTCTATCTATTCGTAGAAAATTACACTTGTCTACCTTGAGATTCAATTGCCAGTCCCTGCACCATGCGTCAATTCGTTGCAGATCCTCCTGCATTTCAGTAAAATTTTCCACTGTTACAACCTCTCGATATACCACAGCATCATCCGTAAAGAGCCTCAGTGAACTTCCGATGTTATCCACAAGCTCCTTTATATATATATTGTGAATAGGAACGGTCCTACGACACTCCCCTGCGGCACACCTGAAATCACTCTTACTTCGGAAGTCTTCTCTCCATTGAGAATGACATGCTTCGTTCTGCTATCTAGGAACTCTTCAATCCAATTACACAATTGGTCTGATAGTCCATATGCTCTTACTTTGTTCATTAAACGACTGTGGGGAACTGTATCGAACGCCTTGCGGACGTCAAGAAACACGGCATCTACCTGGGAACCCGTGTCTATGGCCCTCTGAGTCTCGTGGACGAATAGCGCGAGCTGGGTTTCTTTTTCGAAACCCATGTTGATTCCTACAGAGTAAATTACTAGTCTCCAGAAAAGTCATTATACTCAAACATAATACGTGTTCCAAAATTCTACAACTGATCGACGTTAGAGATATAGGTCTATAGTTCTGCACATCTGTTCGACGTCCCTTCTTGAAAACGGCGATGACCTGTACCCTTTTCCAATCCTTTGGAACGCTACGCTCTTCTAGAGACCTACGGTACACCTCTGCAAGAAGGGAGGCAAGTTCCTTCGCGTACTCTGAGTAAAATCGAACTGGTATCCCATCAGGTCCAGCGGCCTTTCCTCTTTTGAGCGATTTTAATTTTTTTTTCTATTCATCCGTGCGACAATCTAGAGAGGGAACTACAGTGCAGTCTTCCTCTGTGAAACAGCTTTGGAAAAAGACATTTAGTATTTCGACCTTTAGTCTGTCATGCTCTGTTTCAGTTCTATTTTGGTCACAGAGTGTCTGGACATTCTGTTTTGATCCACCTACCGCTTTGACGTAAGACCAAAATTTCTTAGGATTTTCTGCCAAGTCAGTACATAGAACTTTACTTTCGAATTCGTTGAACGCCTCTCGCATAGCTCTCCTCACACTACATTTCGCTTCGCGTAATTTTTGTTTGTCTGCAAGGCTTTGGCTATGTTTATGTTTTCTGTGAAGTTCCCTTTGCTTCTGCAGCGTTTTGCCTCGTCAGTTCCCCTTTACAGCAGGAATATAGAGTACACATCTTCTTTACTACCTGTTACGGCGTAAAGTCAGCGCCGGCACGCCGGAACGACAAAGTAGAGAAGGCTGTGAGAAGAGGTCAGCAAATCGTACGCTGACCGACCTCTCTCCAGGACAGCAGCGGCTCCTAGATGAAGACGACATAAGCTCTGCGTTCGACTGGTGCCGGCCCACTTCGATCTGAGCTTCGATGTTGGCCACTACGTTAGCCGACGCATCGTAGCCTCTTCATTAGCGATCTCTACGTAGCTCAGTTATAGATCAGCAGTCACTGCAGTTCAGTTGACAGACTGTTGTTAGTAAAGGTCGTTAGGACCAGATGTGTTACTTGAGTTTGTCTGTTCTGTCGCCCTTTGCTTGCGACACGTCTGTGTAATTGCTCTTGTGGATTATCATGTATAAAGTACTACAAGAATTCTCAGATCAAAGTTAAGTATTTATATTTGTCTTGTTGTAGCAAAACTCATTACTAAGAGTTCACTGATTTTTTGTCTAGCGAACCGAGTATGCAGAATTCCTAGACACAACACCACCAGCAAGTCGCGACTATCCTTACACTTCTGCACGCTTCAGTAAGAGAGAACGAGTCGATGCGTGTGAAGCGATCGGAGCTCCACCGTAATCAGATTAGTAATACTCGCTCAACTACAGCGGGAGCGATGGAAGTGCGTAAGCGCTGGCATAACAGGGGTACCTCAACTTACAAAGTATACATCCCAGAACATTAGATTCGTACTCGCTCCGTTTCTGTTCTCTTATCGCTCCTCAGTTTGGATGGCGGTTCTCGCTGAAACATCCAGTTTTCGTTATATCTTTTTTTTCAGTTCAGTTTAACCTGACTGTTGAAAACCGCTGAAAATAACTGGTTTCTGAAATAACTGCGTTTTCGTTTTTTTTTATTCCTATTATTCCCTGTACTAAAGTTAGAAATCGAACAAAGACTGAAACACTTTGACTAATCCAGTGTCACGATACACAAAGTCAAAATATCGAATTAAATAGACAAATAAAAGGAAACTTAGTATGGCCAAGGTTCACTTCTTTTCCCGAAAAGATATAAGTTGCTGAATACTATAAAAAATCACCAGTATTCTCCTAGTGATTCTAATTTTTTGAAACTCTGCTCAAAATCATGTTGTAATAGGAGATCATACCGCTATTTGAGCCGGCCGCTGTGGCCGAGCGGTTCTAGGCGCTTCAGTCCGGAACTGTGCTGCAACTACGGTCGCAGGTTCGAATCCTGCCTCGGGCATGGATGGTTAGTTTTATGTAGTTCTGATTCTAGGGGACTGATGACCTCAGCTGTTAGGTCCTATAGCGCTTAGAGCCATTTGAACCATACCGCTATTTGAAAATTACATATTATCAGTGCTAAAGGGTGAAAACTGAGGTTGAAAGACTATTTTCCGTGTTAATGTGTCCGCTTTGAAGGGCTGCTAGCAGAGAGAGACGTATTATGCAGGCACAGACAGTAGTTCAGCCACTTGCTATTTTTATTGTATATTATCAATGAATCATAGTTAACCTTTTAATTTATTAGTGTTACCATCATTTTCTTCCTCTTTTACAATTTCATAGAAATGGCAGACAAACTTTGAAAAAAAAACTAAAGCATGGTACTTCGTTGCTACGTTATTTCGTAAAAATACTTACAGACTAGGGTTGGCACCATTCTGCTATACACTGGATGTCCGGTGATGACAGCGAGAGACTATCGTATAGACAAGACGTGGGCAAGTCTTGCACTCTACACGTATACGCATACCTTAAGCCACGATACATGGCAACAGGGACATTTTTGTCTCAGCAGTGCTGAAACAATTCTTATGCCATGTGTTTGGTCCTCGTTCTTGTCGGTATCATTATTAAAACATCACTGATCGCTTTTCCCATTTTCTATGATGACGCAATATTTCAAACTAACGCAAACTTCACGAATAAAAATTACTCTTATTTTTAGAAGGGTTTGTTTAAAAACGAAAAATTTCAGTACTGCTGCTGGGGCTAATTGATACTTTTTTGCCCGGTTATTTGTTAAAAATAAAAGATACATATTTTACAACAGACACAAAGCAAATACCGAAACATACGAGTTATTCAGAACTAAAATACCGGTATCGGTTTTGACAGGTCGGTTTTTCCAGTCCCTACTACTCACCCCATGAACCATGGACCAGGGACATTGCCGTTGGTGGGGAGGCTTGCGTGCCTCAGTGATACAGATAGCCGTACCGTAGGTGCAACCACAACGGAGGGGTATCTGTTGAGGGGCCAGACAAACGTGTGGTTCCTGAAGGGGGGTAGCAGCCTTTTCAGTAGTTGCAGGGGCAACAGTCTGGATGATTGACTGATGTGGCCTTGTAACACAAACTAAAACGGCCTTGCTGTGCTGGTACTGCGAACGGCTGAAAGCAAGGAGAAACTACAGCCGCAATTTTTCCCGAGGGCATGCAGCTTTACAAGCTGCATCAAACCAGTCTCTGGACTGAAGACAACATCAACTACTCACAAAGTAGGTTCCGCAAAAAGCAACACCGACGAAGCTTCTTTCTTAGTATGTAGCGGTGAGAAGGGTTATGGACTGGGAATCGAAGTCAGGGAGTCCGGCGTCTTCGTCATTGTTGTTGTTGTTGCCGTGGTCTTCAGTCTCAAAAGTGGTTTTATGTAGCTCCCCACGCTAGCTATCCTTTCTATTTGCCTTCATCTCTGCGAAAGTAACACACCCACAGCCATTTGAACCTGCTCGCTGTATTCAAGTCTTAGTTTCCCTCTAAAAGCTTTACCCGCCACACTACCTTCCATTACCAAACGGAGAATGTGTTCTATTCACCGACCTCCTCTTTCAGTCAATTGGCGCCATAAATTTCTTTTCCCTCCAGGTGTATTCAGTATCCGACCTACGAAACACATTCCTCTGGGACATCACATTTCACAAACTTGTATTCTCTTCTTGCCAGAGGAGCTCATCATCCGCGTTTCTATTTTGCCTAAGGCTACACTCCAGAAATACCTTCAGAAAGGCTTCCTAAATCTTAAAATTTTATTCCACGTTAACAAATTTCTCTTTATCAGAATCTCTGATTTCACTATTGCCGCGCCGGTCGGAGTGGCCGAGCGGTTCTAGGCTCTACAGTCTGAAACCGCGCGACTGCTATGGTCTCAGGTTCGAATTCTGCCTCGGGCATGGATGTGTGTGATGTCCTTAGGTTAGTTAGGTTTAAGTAGTTCTACGTTCTAGGGGACTAATGACCTCAGAAGTTCAGTCCCATTGTGCTCAGAGCCATTTGAACCAGACTACTGCCGCTCTGAAGTTTATGTTCTCCGTGCTTATTCCACCGTCAGTTATTTTGCCGCTCTAGTAGCAGAACATATCTCACGGGAAGCGTGCAAGGGATAAGTCCGTGCAGTCGCGCTATTCATCTGTGTCCTCGGTGGCTCAGATGGATAGGGTTTCTGCCATGTAAGCAGGAGATCCCGGGCTCGAGTCCCGGTCGGGGCACACATTTTCAGCTGCCCACATCGAGGTATGTCAACAACACCTGTCGGCAGCTGAGGGTTTCAGTTAGTCATCATTTATTCCAGGGAAAAGCTGCACGGTCAACAACAGTAATCTGTTCTTTCGAGAACAGTTACTGTTTATATACACTCCTGGAAATGGAAAAAAGAACACATTGACACCGGTGTGTCAGACCCACCATACTTGCTCCGGACACTGCGAGAGGGCTGTACAAGCAATGATCACACGCACGGCACAGCGGACACACCAGGAACCGCGGTTTTGGCCGTCGAATGGCGCTAGCTGCGCAGCATTTGTGCACCGCCGCCGTCAGTGTCAGCCGGTTTGCCGTGGCATACGGAGCTCCATCGCAGTCTTTAACACTGGTAGCATGCCGCGACAGCGTGGACGTGAACCGTATGTGCAGTTGACGGACTTTGAGCGAGGGCGTATAGTGGGCATGCGGGAGGCCGGGTGGACGTACCGCCGAATTGCTCAACACGTGGGGCGTGAGGTCTCCACAGTACATCGATGTTGTCGCCAGTGGTCGGCGGAAGGTGCACGTGCCCGTCGACCTGGGACCGGACCGAAGCGACGCACGGATGCACGCCAAGACCGTAGGATCCTACGCAGTGCCGTAGGGGTCCGCACCGCCACTCCCCAGCAAATTAGGGACACTGTTGCTCCTGGGGTATCGGCGAGGACCATTCGCAACCGTCTCCATGAAGCTGGGCTACGGTCCCGCACACCGTTAGGCCGTCTTCCGCTCACGCCCCAACATCGTGCAGCCCGCCTCCAGTGGTGTCGCGACAGGCGTGAATGGAGGGACGAATGGAGACTGTCGTCTTCAGCGATGAGAGTCGCTTCTGCCTTGGTGCCAATGATGGTCGTATGCGTGTTTGGCGCCGTGCATGTGAGCGCCACAATCAGGACTGCATACGACCGAGGCACACAGGGCCAACACCCGGCATCATGGTGTGGGGAGCGATCTCCTACACTGGCCGTACACCACTGGTGATCGTCGAGGGGACACTGAATAGTGCACGGTACATCCAAACCGTCATCGAACCCATCGTTCTACCATTCCTAGACCGGCAAGGGAACTTGCTGTTCCAACAGGCCAATGCACGTCCGCATGTATCCCGTGCCACCCAACGTGCTCTAGAAGGTGTAAGTCAACTACCCCGGCCAGCAAGATCTCCGGATCTGTCCCCCATTGAGCATGTTTGGGACTGGATGAAGCGTCGTCTCACGCGGTCTGCACGTCCAGCACGAACGCTGGTCCAACTGAGGCGCCAGGTGGAAATGGCATGGCAAGCCGTTCCACAGGACTACATCCAGCATCTCTACGATCGTCTCCATGGGAGAATAGCAGCCTGCATTGCTGCGAAAGGGGGATAGTCACTGTACTAGTGCCGACATTGTGCATGCTCTGTTACCTGTGTCTATGTGCCTGTGGTTCTGTCAGTGTGATCATGTGATGTATCTGACCCCAGGAATGTGTCAATAAAGTTTCCCCTTCCTGGGACAATGAATTCACGGTGTTCTTATTTCAATTTCCAGGAGTGTATATATATATATATATATATATATATATATATATATATATATATTACTTTTGGTGTTTCATTTTCTTGTCTGTCGCTCATAGAAGTTCTTTCCCGTCATTGGCGGAAATAAAAACCTCAGAGTCTTTATTTCTTCTCCCTGAACTTAATTCTTTTTCCAGGTATCTCTTTAGTTTCCTTTAGTGATTGCTTAACACACAAACTGAGTAACGTCAGGGATAGGTCACAATCTTGGCTCGCAGTTCTCAAACCACTGCTTCCTTAACACGTCTTTCCACTCTTGTAACTTCAGTCTAGTTTCTGTACAAGTTGTAAAAAACCTTTTGCTCCCTGTAGTTTATTTAGCTATATAAATATAGGATTGCCTTTCTTCACCTTATCTTCTAATAAGAGAAATCTTCCACAGGTGGCTCTCTGACACAGACGAAAATTCGCAGATAGAAACAAGGGTGAAAATAAAGGAATGTCTATTTTAGCTTAGGTGCAAAAACTAACAGTTTCGGTGAGCATATCGCTTAAATTTTCCACGCCTGTCTAATAGTCCGAAAGCCAATGTCAGAGTACGTGGCTCGCCATAGTGCTTTAAGGCACAGGTTCGCATTTTATTCCGTGTGTTCACATCCAATCTTAGGTCGCTTTTTTTATGGTTCCGTACTGCAGTTGGTAAGGAGGAAACCCTTATGAGATCACGTTGCTGTCCCATTGTTAACAGTATAGGCATAAAGTTGACATTAAGGTCACATACTGAGGTCAACGGTCCCTTCGCTTTGTAAAACATTTAAGCTTCTAAGTCAGTTCACTCTAAAGATAAGGCCATTTGTGCTACATGTTATGATACATGCAAACTCATTAATCAGAAGCCATAGGGTACGTCTCGTTAATAATATAATTTGGAAAGCAGCAGGTTTCACAGTATAAGTAAAAGAAAAAAAATCCGAAAATTGGTAATCTGTAATTAAACGAGAAAAAAATTTTTTTTCATTTGGTATCCGACTGTCTGTCTCTACATTTTTAAGACCACTTTTTCTCAGGTGTTACAATAGCAAATGCGAAACAAAACCAAAATTTTAAAATTAAAACTTCAAATTAAAATATTCTGGAAAGTCTTAGAATTCCCAGGGTCGATATCGGTAACAGGTAAAAATCGTAGAGATTCTGGATTCCAAAGATGGATGAACTATATATATACATAATTAAGTTTGAACGGAACCCTCAGTACGCAAGCTCTACTCGCACTTCGCCAGTAATTTTCTTTGACTTTTATTGTTGCTGTTGTATGTGACTTCAATATCTTCTGTGACATCGTGAAGTACTGTAGAATTATGGACCTAAGAAGAAAGCTTTTCAGATCTTGTTCAAAATAGATTTTAACACCATAAAACTTACGACATATCATTAACACTATTTGAAAATGAAGAACTTATAAATCCCACTATTTCAGTTTCTGATTATACTTTCAGTTTTATACTTCAAGGGAACCAGTGCATCTCCGATAACAACATTTCTCATAGAAACCTTCAAAGCATAAAGATTCGGAGCTCCACGAGCAACGTGCGTAGTCACATCTACCAGAGTTACAGTTTTTAGTGTGAATATCATTAGGAAAATCGACCCCGTTAAGGTTGCTAATTACTTCGCGATCTAGCGACAATTTCGCGGCAAACTACCATGCCTATCGAAACATTTGCTCGAAAGTCAGAGCCTCAGCTCATGATGGAGTAATGCGTGTTTTTTAATTGCGTCGCTTTTACACGTGACTTCCCTTTGCTGTGCGACGATGCCAGGGAATTTCTGCAAGCAGCGAATATAATTCTTCACCTGCAGGCAAAAGTATTAATCGCAGTATTGACAGAACGGCGAACACTTCGATGGAATTATTGTACTTTTAACTAACGTCAATATCCTGATTTCATTGGCAAACAACCGGTTGTATAATGAAAATGGAAATGCCGTGTGGCTAGAGCCTCCCGTCGGGTAGAACGTTCGCCTGGTGCAAGTCTTTCGAGCTGACGCCACTTCGGCGACCTGCGTGTCGATGGGGATGAAATGATGATAAGGACAACACAACACCCAGTCCCTGAGCGGAGAAAATCTCCGACCCAGCCGGAATCGAACTCGGGCCGTTAGGAATGACATTCCGTCGCGCTGACCACTCAACTACCAGGGCCGGACATGAAAATGAAATACTAGAATTTACATGTTTTCATTTGCAGTTATTGTCAATAACAAATTTATACAGGGTGTTACAAAAAGGTACGGCCAAACTTTCAGGAAACATTCCTCACACACAAATAAAGAAAAGATGTTATGTGGACATGTGTCCGGAAACGCTTTATTTCCATGTTAGAGCTCATTTTAGTTTCGTCAGTATGTACTGTACTTCCTCGATTCACCGCCAGTTGGCCCAATTGAAGGAAAGTAATGTCGACTTCGGTGCTTGTGTTGACATGCGACTCATTGCTCTACAGTACTAGCATCAAGCACATCAGTACGTAGCATCAACAGGTTAGTGTTCATCACGAACGTGGTTTTGCAGTCAGTGCAATGTTTACAAATGCGGAGTTGGCAGATGCCCATTTGATGTATGGATTAGCACGGGGCAATAGCCGTGGCGCGATACGTTTGTATCGAGACAGATTTCCAGAACGAAGGTGTCCCGACAGGAAGACGTTCGAAGCAATTGATCGGCGTCTTAGGGAGCACGGAACATTCCACCCTATGACTCGCGACTGGGGAAGACCTAGAACGACGAGGACACCTGCAATGGACGAGGCAATTCTTCGTGCAGTTGACGATAACCCTAATGTCAGCGTCAGAGAAGTTGCTGCTGTACAAGGTAACGTTGACCACGTCACTGTATAGAGAGGGCTACGGGAGAACCAGTTGTTTCCGTACCATGCACAGTGTGTGCAGGCACTAGCAGCAGCTGATTGGCTTCCACGGGTACACTTCCGCGAATGGTTCATCCAACAATGTGTCAATCCTCATTTCAGTGCAAATGTTCTCTTTACGGATGGAGCTTCATTCCAACGTGATCATATTGTAAATTTTCACAATCAACATGTGTGGGCTGACGGGAATCCGCACGCAATTGTGCAATCACGTCATCAACACAGATTTTCTGTGAACGTTTGGCCAGGCATTGTTGGTGATGTCTTGATTGGGCCCCATGTTCTTCCACCTACGCTCAATGGAGCACGTTATCATGTGCTGCTAGAACATGTGCCTTTATAAGTACGACACAACATGTGGTTCATGCACGATGGAGCTCCTGCATATTTCAGTCGAAGTGTTCGAACGCTTCTCAACAACAGATTCGGTGACCGATGGATTGGTAGAGGCGGACCAATTCCATGGCCTCCACGCTCTTCTGACCTCAACCCTCTTGACTTTCATTTATGGGGCATTTGAAAGCTCTTGTCTACGCAACCCCGGTACCAAATGTAGAGACTCTTCGTGCTCGTATTGTGGACGGCTGTGATACAATACACCATTCTCCAGGGCTGCATCAGCGCAGCAGGGATTCCATGCGACGGAGGGTTGATGCATGTATCCTCGCTAACGGAGGACATTTTGAACATTTCCTGTAACAAAGTGTTTGAAGTGACGCTGGTACGTTCTGTTGCTGTGTGTTTCAATTCCATGATTAATGTGATTTGAAGAGAAGTAATAAAACGAGCTCTAACATGGAAAGTAAGCGTTTCCGGACACATGTCCACGTAACATATTTTCTTTCTTTGTGTATGAGGAATGTTTCCTGAAAGTTTGGCCGTACCTTTTTGTAACACCCTGTATAAGATTTGTAATGATAAAATCTGTTTTTAGTGAGGTTTGAAATATGGGCATCATCATAGGCTTTCGGGCCCAGAGTGGAAGCATTTCAGAAGCTGCTAAGTTCGTAAATTGTTCGTGTATAGCGAAATGGTGTCATCCAAAACCGGTGCTGGGACAACTGTGGTGCACCACGGGTCCAACTTGGCAGTGGGTAACGATGGTCGCGGAGATGTGTATGGACGATTAGACGTGGAATTGTGGAGCAATTGACCGCCCAGATCAACCAAAATGCTACCAACGGTGTCTCCTCAACGACCATTCAGCGAACGTTGCTGAATATGGGCCTCCGCTACAGGAGACTGCTTCACGCACCCACGATGACTGCTGTTCATCGGCGACTAAGGCAGGAATTTGCACGTCAGTAACGAGATTGGACATCCACTGAGTGGTGATAGGTGGTGTTTTCAGATGAAACGTCTGAAAGCAAACACCGTTCACGAACCGACGGAAGGGTGCCCAGGCCAGAGGAGGGACCGTTAAGGTCTCCGGAACACACTCATGCTCATAAATGAAGGAAAATGCTGATACACGGTGAAACAACGCTTTGGTGACCGGTTTGCGTTTATACATTACCTCGGGGTGTGACCATGCGGTGCATTTGACCTGCGGTCGTCGCACGGTGGCGCTGGCAGCAGTCCACATACGCAGAGGTGTGTTGGTGCACGTCAGAGTACGGTGCAGCGAGTAAGTGTGCAGACGTTTTCAGACGTGTTAATGGTGAGCGTGTGTTGAAAATGGCTCAAAGAACACATATTAAAGACGTTATGAGGGGTAGAATACTAGGGCGACTGGAGGCTGGTCAAACACAGCAGGTCGTAGCACGGGCCCTCTGTGTGCCACTAAGTGTGATCTCAAGACTATGGCAACGATTCTAGCAGACAGAAAACGTGTCCAGGCGCTACAGTACGGGACGTCCACAGTGTACAACACCACAAGAAGACCGATATCTCACCATCAGTGACCGCAGACGGCCACGGAGTACTGCAGGTAGCCTTGTTCGGAACCTTACCGCAGCCACTGGAACAGTTGTCTCCAGACACACAGTCTACAGACGACTGAACAGACATGGTTTTGTCGCCCGGAGACATGCAAGGTGCATTCCACTGACCCCTGGTCACAGGAGAGCCCTTAAAGATTGGTGTCAAGATCACAGTACATGGTCATTGGAAGAGTGATCACAGGTTATGTTCACGGACGAGTCCAGGTATAGTCTGAACAGTGATTCTCGCCGGGTTTTCCTCTGGCGTGAGCCAGGAACCAGATACCAACCCCTTAATTTCCTTTAAAGGGACCTGTATGGAGGTCGTGGTTTGATGGTGTGGGGTGGGATTATGATTGGTGCACGTACACCCCTGCATGTCTTTGACGGAGGAACTGTAACAGGTCATGTGTATGGGAACGTCATTTTGCACCAGTATGTCCGCCTTTTCAGGGGTACTATGGGGCCCACACTCTTCCTGATGGATGATAACGCACGGCCCCAGCGAGCTGCCACTGTGGAGGAGTACCTTGAAACAGAAGATATCAGGCGAATGGAGTGGCCTGCCTGTTCTCGAGACCTAAACCCCATCGAACACGTCTGGGATGCTCTCGGTCGACGTACCGCTGCACGTCTTCAAACCCCTACGACACTTCAGGAGCTCCGACAAACACTGGTGCAAGAATGGGAGGTTATACCCCAGCAGCTGCTCCACCACCTGATCCAGAGTATGCCAACCTGTTGTGCGGCCTGTGTACGTATGCACGGTGATCATATCCCATATTGATGTCGGGCTACATGCGCAGGAAACAGTGGCGTTTTATAGCACATGTGTTTATGGACGGTTTTCTCAACTTATCACCAATACCATGGACTTACAGATCTGTGTCGTGTGTATTCCCTATGTGCCTATGCTATTAGCGCCAGTTTTGTGTAGTGCCAAGTTGTGTGGCACCACATTCTGCAATTATACTTAATTTATGAGCACGAGTGTATTTTCGTGGCATGCCCTGAACTGCAGAAGTAGCATTCCAAATCACTTGATATAGGCAAAGCCTCTATTTCAGATTGAAATCAGTCAGGTTCCTTTCTCGTGAAAGATCCGTACCTCAAGACTGAATAGTTTTGCTAGTCTTACCAATACCAAAGTAAGGAAATAGGAGTAACCCGCTGAATTACACGACCTTATCACTAACGTCGATTTGCAGTAGGATTTTGGAACATATACTGTGCTCGAGCATTATGAATTACCTCAAAGGAAACGATTTATTGACAGACAACCAACACGAATCCAGAAAATATAGTTCTTGTGAAACGCAACTAGCTCTCTAGCCTCATTAAGTAATGCGTGCTACCGACAGTGGATGTGAAACTGATTCCAAAAATGGTTCAAATGGCTGATGGGACTTAACATATGATGTCATCAGTCCCTTAGAACTACTTAAACCTAACTAACCTAAGGACATGACACACATCCATGCCCGAGGCAGGATTCGAAACTGCGACCGTAGCAGTTGCGCGGTTCTGGCTTGAAGCGCCTAGAACTGCTCGGCCACCGCAGCCGGCAAACTGATTCCATACTCTTACATTTCCATAGGGCTTTTGACAGCGTTCTTCATTAGCGACTGCTAATAAAGTTGCGTCCAACTAAGTGTCGTCTCACTTGTGAGACTGGCTTCGAAATTTCCTGTCAGAAACGTCACAGTCCATACTAACTGACAGGAAGTCATCCAGTAAAACAGAATAATATCCGGTGTTCCCCAAGCACGTGTTATATGGCTACTGTTGTTCCTGATCTACATAAGCGATATGGGAGACAATCTGACCAGTCCTCTCAGACTGATTGCAGTTGGTGTCGTCATTTACCGTCTTGTAAAGTCAACAGATAATCAGAACCACTCGCAAAATGATGTAGGTATCTCTATGGTGCGAGAAATGGCAATCGACTCTAAATAATGAAAAATTTGAAGTTATCCAGATGAGTACTAAAAGTAATCTACTAAATTTTAGTTACATGATAAATCACATAAATAAATTCAACTAAATACTTAGGGATTAGAATTATGAATAAATTAATGGTTCAAATGGCTCTGAGCACTATGGGACTCAACTGCTGAGGTCATTAGTCCCCTAGAACCTAGAACTAGTTAAACCTAACTAACCTAAGGACATCACAAACATCCATGCCCGAGGCAGGATTCGAACCTGCGACCGTAGCGGTCTTGCTGTTCCAGACTGCAGCGCCTTTAACCGCACGGCCACTTCGGCCGGCGAATAAATTAAATTGGAGCGATTACGTAGATAATGTTCTTGGGAAAGGAAGCCAATGGCTGCAATTTGTTGGTAGAACTCTTACAAAATGTAACAGATCTACCAAACAAACTGCTTACAATACAGCTGTTGGTTTCAATTTTCATTAGTCAAGTGCTTACACAGTGGTTGTTCGCTTTCTAATGGGGTACTGATGTGAGGAGTGCGATGTGCACCAAATAGGATTGCCGGAGGGCTTGAAAATATTCAGAGAAATGCAGCTCGTCTTTTACTATCGCGAAATAGGAGAGAGAGTGCCACGGATATGATACACAAGTTGGGGTGGCAATCACTAACACAAAGGCGGTTTTCGTTGTGGCAGCATCTTCTCATGAAATTCCAATCATCAGCTGTCTGTTTAGAATCTGAAAATATTTCGTTGGTGCCCACCCATGTAGGTAGAAATGATCATCGTTATAAAATAAGAGAAATCTGGTATCGCACGGAAAGATTTACGTGTTCACTTTTCCGGCTCGTTTTTCGAAAGTGGAATTGAAATAGCTTGAAGGGGGTTCGATGAAACCTCTGCCAGGCATTTAATTGTGACTTGCAGAGCAGTTATACAGATGTTGATATGGAACTAACTTGCCGGCACAGAATTGTTTTTTCAATACACCTTTAAGGGTCTGTCTTTCACATACATTATCCTTTGTTACGTTATGTTTAGCCATTTCTCCATGTAGACTTTTTTGAAATTTTACTTGGACTGTATAATTATTGTGTGTTTAAAACTCAATTAATTTAAAAGACATTGTATCTACGCGGTGTGTCACAACGTACTATATGGGTGGGAAAAACTGACCGGTTAAATCCGATACCTGTATTTAGTTCTGAATAACCAGAAGTTTTCAGTACGGTATTTGTTTGGTCTTGGTTATAATGGGTATTCTTAGTTTTCTCTAATAGCCGGGTGAGAAAACGATAATACGAGTTAACCATACCAACAGTGCTAAAATTTTTCATTTCTAAATAAACCTTTTGTAAGGAATGAGTAATTTCTATTCGCAAAATTTGCGTTGTTTTGAAATATTGCGTTGTTATAGAGTATGGGAAAAGCGATTGGTGGTATATTAATAACAATGCGGAAAGAAACGAGCAACAAACACATAGCATAAGAATTGGTAGAAGTTTGGTGGATAATAATGTGCCTATTACCATGTGTCGAAGCCTATTACATAGTAGACGTACAGATGCAGTGTGCGAAATATGCCGCATTTTGTCTATATGATAATTTCTTACTATCATAGTCGGACATCATCCTAAGTCTGGAAGTATTTTACGAAGCGCGGCATCAGTGAAGTACAGTTCTCCACTTGCGTTGAAAGATCAAAAACGGGAAGAGCCAGAAGAGCGTTGTGACCTAAAATAAGGAGAAAACTTAAAACTTAACGGTTCATTCATAGTTTACAATTAAAACTGAAAGCATCTCGTCTACTACCTATGTCTACAGAATGGCTTGAGAATAACATAATATACATACATATTTTTCATCCACAATTCCAAACGTGTACAAGCCATTATCTGCTTGTAGCCCTTGAAAATGCACTAATTTGCACAAAAAATATTTCTTTGGTGCCAGTTTCACCTTTTAGACTGACTATTCGTAATGTGCAAGTAGTGGTATGATCTCTGATACAACATGAGTTTTGAGTAGAGTTCCAAAAGAGAAAAGAATAAATAGGAGAATACTTTTTGTAGGAGTCAACCACTTATCACTTTTCAAGTAAAGCGGCGAACGGTGGACGGATTACGTTTTCTTCTATTTGCCTATTTAATTTAACATTTTGCTTCTCTGGGTCTTGAAAGTGAGGGAATCAAAATTTTTTTTAGTCTTTTCCCGATTTCTGTACTTGTTATAGGAAATAATTCGAATAAGAACCGAAAATCGGTTACTTCAGAAGCCGGTTCTTTTGAGCGGTTCTAATAGCTCGATTAAACTGGCGTTAAAAAACTGATGTAACCCAAAACCGGTTGTTTCAGCTATAACCGCCATACATAATTTGCATTCTCTTTCCCTGGGGATTTGCCCTCGATTTCTTGATGCGTGTGCGACAGTCTGAGAAGGCCGCTTTGGGAGCCTAAGGAATATTTCAGAACGTCGCTGACGCCATTGCACTGGCTCCGAATTGACGGCGGCGATGAATCAGTAATACGGCAGGGGGCCGCTGTGCCGTGTTAATTTGACGAGGCTGGCCGCACCGCCTCCCGCTGCACAAATGGACGCTGGCCTTCCGCCAGCCCTCCGTATATACACCCGGCCATAAATCTGCCGCTGCGCCCCGCCACAGATATTGCTAGAAAGTGGCTCCAGTCAGCTGATCGTCCGCGCCAGAGATAATGTTTCACTGCTGCTGCTCCTCATTACAACTGCTTACGCTTGAGCAGATCTGGTGATACCCTGTCTTTTATTTTATTACTTCCTGCCAAGATAAACTCTTGAGTAGCGTAAGAAGTAACACACATTTTATTTCGTGAGCGGTTCGGGAAACTGAAATGTGCTTTCGGCAAATGATGTTTCAAGATATCGAAAAGAAGTTTTCGGCAAGTAATTAGTATTTACCGAAGCCCTCGTTCCGATTCTTGAAGCGCCATTTCCCGAAAAACTCATTTCAGTATCAGAGTACTTTTTCTACCACATTGCAACCTACATGCTGTCGTTTGCGACAACTTTCGTTTCTTGCAAAGAGTTTAATCACAATAGCCGCATTTAGGAATTGAAATGTATCAATGGTAAAAGTTGAAAACTTGTGATAATAAGCAAGAGTCACTGAAATAGTAATGCAATATCGCCTCTATCTATTCCAGAATTTTCCGCACAACAGAGACGTAATTATTATATCGACTCTCTCTCATTTTTTTCCTTTTTTGTAAAAGTCATCGGTTTGTTACGTTTGGAATAGTGGATGAAAAATATCCATATAAAACATACTGGCAGATTAAAACTATGTACCGGACCGAGACTCGAACTCGGGACCCTTGCCTTTCGCGGGCAAGTGCTCTAACTGAGCTACCCAAGCACGACTCACGCCCAGTCCTCACAGCTTTAATTCTGTCAGCACCTCGTCTCCTACCTTCCAAACTTCACAGAAGCTCTCCTGCGAACCTAGCAGAACTAGCACTCGAGAATGCCACTCGATTGCCACTTCTCGCACCATAGAGACACGCACATCGTTTTGCGATTGGTTCTGATTATCTGTTGACTTTGCAAGACGGTAAATGACGACATCAACTGCAATCAATCTGAGAGGACTGCTTAGATTGTCTCCCATATTGCTTATGTAGATCAGGAACAACAATGGCCATCTAACACGTCCTTGGGAACACCGGATATTATTCTGTTTTACTGGATGACTTCCCGTCAGTTACTACGGACTGTGACGTTTCTGACAGGAAATTTCGAATCCATTCTCACAAGTGAGACAACACTTAGTTGGAATCAGCTTTATTAGCAGTTGCTAATGAAGAACGCTTTCAAAAGCCCTATCGAAACGTAAAAGTATGGACCAGTTTGCCGGCCGCGCTGGCCGAGCGGTTCTAAGCGCTTCAGTCCGGAACCGCGCAACTGCTACAGTCGCAGGTTCGAATCCTGCCTCGGGCATGGATGTGTGTGATGTCCTTAGGTTAGTTAGGATTAAATAGTTCTAAGTTCTAGGGGACTGATGACATCAGATGTTAAGTCCCATAATGCTCAGAGCCATTTGAACCGTTTTTGGAATTAGTTTCACATCCACTGTCGGTAGCACTCATTACTTCATGAGATTAGAGAGCTAGTTGTGTTTCACAAGATCTATATTTTCTGGATTCGTGTTGGTTGTCTGTCAATAAATCGTTTTCTTTGAGGTATTTCACAATGCTCGAGCATAGTATATGTTCCAAAATCCTACTGCAAATCGACGTTAGTGATAAGGTCCTGTAATTCAGCGGGTTACTCCTATTTCATTACTTGGATATTGGTAAGACCAGTACAAATTTTCAGTCTTGAGGTACGGATCTTTCGACGAGCGAGCGGATACATATGATTGCTGAGTATGGAACTACTACACCAGCACTCTCTGAAAGGAACCTGACTGGTTTCAATCTGAACTAGAGGCTTTGCCTGTATCAAGTTATTTAAGAGTCTTTGCTACACGCAGGAAATCTACTCATGTTGGCAGATGTTCTCGACTCGAATTGTGAAATGTTTACTTCGTCTTCTTTGGTAAAGGAATTTCGGAAAACCAACTCTGCTTTAGTAGTACTGTCATCTGTAACTCCAACATTGTTACTGTGCAGTGAAGGCATTGCTTGCGTCTTGCCGCTGGTGTATTGTACATACATGTTTCGTCGAGTTTGTATAAAACACGTTTGTATTATTACTAAACACTTTTCCCACTTATCAGTTATAACAGGAAGGTCTGGCCTTTGATCATGATGAAGAACGTTATATTGAGTACAAAATTACAACAATAATTACATAGTTTTTTTGTTTTTGTGTGTGTAAATTGCATTCGCATAAGAAATAATTATTTTGGTTACATACAAGCGCAGAAGTAAATAGACTAGTTATTTTTTTAATTATGAAATGCCATTTGCACTTTGTAAGAATATAAAATACGCAATGGACTAACATTAAATGATATGAAGTAATGGAATGGCCTGTGGCGAGTCCCAAATTAAACCCCAACGTGCATATGTGGGATATGCTTGACTGGCGTGTTCGTGGTCGTCCTGTCCCAGTACAGACTCTCCAAGGACTCTCATTGGCTCTCACTGAAGAATGGGAACGGCTACCAGAGGAACACCTCCGTAGACTTGTACGGAGCATAAGACGTAGGCGTCAATCAGTGATAAAGCCTCACGGAGGGCAAACGCGTTACTAAAGCCCTCAAAGTCCAACGAAAAGCACTCAGGATGATGGATGAATGATGGGTTCCGCTTCGTTTCCTTCACCTGTCGGACATTACAGTCCTTTTAATGAAAAGCCGGCTGCTGTGGCCGAGCGATTCTAGGCGCTTCAGTCCGGAACCGCGCTGCTGCTACGGTAGCATGTTCGAATCCTGCCTCGGGCATGGATGTGTGTGTTGTCCTTAGCTTAGGTAGGTTTAAGTAGTTCTAAGTTCTAGGGGACTTATGACCACAGCAGTTGAGTCCCATAGTGCTCAGAGCCCTTTGAACCATTTTTTTGAGGAAACGCAGATCAGCAAATCGTAAGTAACTGCATTTTTACAAAAAAAACGCGAAGTGAACTGTTTGATAATTTATAACTAACAAAACTGTATTATTATAGATCCCACTGAGGATGCCTTAGAACAGGAGAAGGCGAAACGCGTATGGGATAAATAAAGTAACTAGCAGCAGGAAAAGGAAGTTTGATTTGCAAAACAAGTATAGAGATTTGAAAGATCATAGATTTCTCTAATATGTCAATAACTAGGCTTCTACTGTACAGTTACACACGTAGCAAATTTCTGTAACACTTTATATTATTTTTTAAGATACCGTTTCCGCTTCACCTGCAAAATTTAACGAAATTGAGTTACAAGATTTTCATTGCCGACCTTCGATGTATATATAACTAATATGTATAGCATGGTCGGGAGACATTAGTCGAATCATTCAAATGGGTGATTTCCACGTGACACCTCCTCTACCCCTCCACGCCCACCCCTTGTAGGGGTGTCAGGGGTATCTCACTACCACAGCACTTTATTTTTTTCCTTACAAATTGTAGGTCATTTGTGCAGAATTAAATATGCGACTCTATGGCCACTTCTACACCTTCACACGCTGTTCATTCATGACAATTCTCGTTTCGATGGGCTCAACAACACTGCATCACAATAAACAAGTGTGCGTCTGAAATGCTAATGCAATATCTGCCTCTACCCATCACCGAATTATTCGCGCAACAGAGAGGTAAGTGCATTTCAAACGCGTTGCGCTAATTGAAATGTCGTCTGACACCACTGTATTTCAGTGATGTAACTGACTAAGGATTTCATTTCCTACCAAAGCATTTATTAATTAAGGAAATGGAACGGAGTATTTAATGCCGAAATGCAGCGTTCGGGTATCATAGCCGCTAAAAGCGTTAACCTGTTGCACACAAGAGCTGCTGGTGTAAACACAGAGCAGAGACGCCGGCATCCTTTCGTAAGCTGTATCTGCACCCCCACCCTACCTTAGTACAGAGTGAGCGCTCCTCTTTAGACGCAGGAAATTAAAAACATTTTTCCATCACTGCGTTGGGGGACCTACGAGTGAGCTGGTACGGGTCCCTTATCAAAAGAAAGAAATCCAGGCATCTGTGAACACGGTAACCTAATAATAAAAATATTTTGTTTCTTTTTCTATTTTTTTGAAGAAATGAAGTAGTATTTGCGGTTGGAAGGGAATCTAGAAGAATAATGCCAATTACGCAAGTTATATCCGGGTGCCGGTAATTGGAAAATCATTTTGTCTTTTTAATAAATCTTGGTCCGCCCTTCGTGGTCTCGCGGTTGTGTTCTCGCTTCCCGAGCACGGGGTCCCGGGTTCGATTCCCGGCGGGGTCAGGGATTTTTCCTGCCTCGAGATGACTGGGTGTTGTTGTCTCGTCTTCATCATCATCATTCATCCCCATTACGGTCGGAGGAAGGCAACGGCAAACCACCTCCATTAAGACCTTGCCTAGTAAGGCGGTGCGGGTTTCCCGCATCGTTCCCCTACGCTCTGTAAGGAAGCATGGGACTTCATTTCCATTTTCCAATAAATCTTGAAAGACATCAGATTCCCGAGGACGTTTCTAACGTCCTCGAAACATTTTGGAACGTATATTGTGTTCGAACATTATGAATTAACTCGAAGACTCACTGTGAACACATGTCTATCAAGAACGATGTTTTCTTAATATAAGTAGCTCTTTGGCTCTGAGCACTATGGGACTTAACAGCTATGGTCATCAGTCCCCTAGAACTTAGAACTACTTAAACCTAACTAACCTAAGGACATCATCACACAACACGCAGCCATCACGAGGCAGAGAAAATCCCTGACCCCGCCGGGAATCGAACCCGGGAACCCGGGCGTGGGAAGCGAGAACGCTACCGCACGACCACGAGATGCGGGCAAGTAGCTCTTTACTCACACGAAGTGTTGAGTGCTATTGATAAGGGGTTTCAAATTGATCCCGCATTTCTAGATTTCCAAAAGGCTTTTGACACTATACCTCACAAGCAGCTCGTAATGAAATTGCATGCTTATGAAATATCGTCTCAGTTATGCGCTGGATTCGTGATTTCCTATTAGAGAGGTCACAGTTGGTAGTAACTGACGGAAAATCATGGAATAAAACAGAAGTGATTTCTGGAGTTCCCGAAGGCACTGTTACAGGTCGTCTGGTGTTCCTTATCTATATAAACGATTTAGGAGAAAATCTCAGCACATATCTTAAATTGTTTACAGATGATGCTGCCATTTATCGTCTAGTTAAGATATCGGAATCCGTTATACTTCAGTTACACGATAATTCAATGAAATTTAAATGCCGTAAATTCAACAAAACACCTAGGAATTACAATTAGGAACAACTCAAATTAGAGACAAAACAAAGAAAATGTTGTGGGGAAGACGAACCAAAGACTGCGATTTATTGGCACAACCCTTACAGGATATAACAGATCTACTAAAGAGACTGCTTACACTACGCCTTTCCTTCCTCTTTTATCGTACTGCTGCGCTGTGTGGGATCCTAACCACATGGGATTAACGGAGTACATCATGAAATTTTCGAGAAGAGCAGCACTTTTATACTATGGAGAAATTGTCGGCAGAGTGTTCCGGACATGGTACCGGTTTGGGGTGGATATCAGTAAAACAAAGGCGTTTCTGGTTGCGGTGGGACCTTCTCACGAAATTTCAATCACCAGCATTCTCCTCCGAGCGCGAACGCAAAACTACACAGGAAGAAACGATCATCATAATACAATACAGGAAACTGGAGTTCGCACTGAGTGATAGAGATGTTCGTTTTTCCCGTACACTGTTAGAGAGTGGAATAACAGAGAATTATTGTGAAGACGGTCCGACGAATCCTCTGCCAGGCACATAAGTGTGATTTTCAGAGTATCCGGGTAGACGTAGGTGAAAGAGTAGAAGAGGCCTTGATAAACAACGTAATGTATGAACCATTCTTTTCTGAGCAATAATAAGCGTGGAACTCCTCCTCAGAATGAAATGCGTTTTGCGGGGACGCGAACCCAGAACTTTGTTTTTTGCCGTCAGTGCTCATACTGAGCCATCCAAGCAGGATTCACGACCCGTTCTCAAAGCTTGAAGTCCGTCAATACCTTTCTACCTCTATCCAAATTGCTCAGATAACGAACACTATGAAAACAATCAGGGTAACTAAAGTCTCGTGAAGAAAGTAACATTTATTTGGATCGAGGGACATGTTAACATTAAATGCAATGAAATACTTGATGCCTTAAGAAAGACCACCGCTCAAAACTTCAAAATTAAGAACATCTTACTACCGCCACCAAGTCTGAAGATTGTATCATATAGAAGAAAAGAGAACCAATTGGGACACGAACGTCAGTCATCGATACACCGTAAGGGGAAATATTATAGACGGATACAGCCATACATTCGCTAGAAGACTTGGTTCCACACAATCAAAGTAAATAAAAAGTTTACAATTTCCTTAATTCGCAGTTTAATCATGGATCATTCCCTAGCCATCTTCACCTCCAACACACGTTCGAGATAATTCTTATTGTAAATGTGATGGGTAACAATGGGGCATATCAATCGCACTTTTTTCGAACCTAAAACCAGCAAATAGATTTCATACAACAGTTCTCATCAACCATTACCAACTAATTCAGCAGCTCTATTTCATCAAATTAATATATTTAAAAAAAAAAAAAACTAGTTATGAGGATCGTTCGGAAAGTAAGTTCCGTTTCGATTTTTCTCCGCGGCACTGCTACGATCGTAATTGCATTCGTCCGCAGTAGTATCTCTGGTTCAGGCAGAACGAAATGACGCCATTTTGGCACGCTCTGTATTCTGTGTCGTTCGTAGTGACAATTTACGATGGCATCGTTGGTCGAAATTACCGCAGCGTGCGAACTGGGATCTGTGATTCGTTTTCTGAGTGCTAAGAACCTTAACCAGGTGATATTCATCGACAAATCTTTGAGGTTTACGGAGAAAATGCAGTGAGTGCTTCAATCGTGAGAAGATGGGTCCGACAATTTAAGGAAGGGTGAGATGATGTGCGTGACGAAGAACGAAGTGGACGTCCATCTGTGGTTTATGATTGACTGGTTAGTGGAGTCGAAGAAATGATTAACCGTAGGTTTACGATTAATGCTATTGCTCGTCAACTTCTATAAATCTCACGAACACTAATTACGAGATCGTTACTGAAAAACTGGGTTTTCATAAACTCTGCGCATACTGGGTGCCTAAACTTCTTAGTGGACAACACAATAATTAACAGATTGGCAATGAACTTGATTTTTTGACACGTTACAATGACAATGGCGAAAAGTTTTTATCCCAGATAATCACGGGGCATGAAACATGGATTGCTTCTGACACCGCTGAAACCAAACGGCCATCGATGGAATGGAAGCTGACTTCGTCCCCAGGAAAGGTTAAACCCAATCAACTCTAGGCACCTCGAGAAGTTGTGCACAGTATTTTGGAACATAAATGGCATTTTACTGGTTGACTTTTTACCACGAGTTGAGACAGTCAATAAGGATGTTTATTGCGAGACGCGTACGACATTGAGCCGCTTAGCACAGAACAAGAGCAGGGGAATGCGGGATGCTCTCAAAAGGAGTGGTTTTCATTCGCGAGACCGACCGACCACACACTGCGAATGTGACGAAACAGCTCCCACACAGCTTTGGCTGGGGCGTTTTTGGCCATCCGGCGTTCAGTCTTTTTCGGCATCTGAAACCGTTCCTTGGTGGTAAGCGATTCAACAACGATGAACAGGTAAAAGAACACGTTACAGCACAGGCGCAAACATTCTAAGACGGACGAATACATAAACCTATACCACGCAACGAGAAATGCCTGGAAAATTACGGAGGCTATGTTGAAAAGTAGTGTACGTGTTACAGTTTCTTGTGAAATAAATTGCTTTATTTATCTGCATTCCATTCCATTTTTATTACCAAACGGAACTTACTTTACAAACTAACCTCGTACGTAGTATTTAAATAAAAGTAACAATACCGAGCAGAATCCTTGAAAATCCCTAAAATATGATGGCGATAACTGTATCGTCCTCATATAAAAAAAAAATTCAATGAGAAAGCTCCACACAAAAAATGGTTCAAATGGCTCTGAGCACTATGGGACTTAACAGCTATGGTCATCAGTCCCCTAGAACTTAGAACTACTTGAACCTAACCAACCTAAGGACAACACACAACACCCAGTCATCACGAGGCAGAGAAAATCCCTGACCCCGCCGGGAATCTAACCCGGGACCCCGTGCTCGGGAAGCGAGAACGCTACCGCGAGACCACACAAGCTCTGCCTCACATCTGTCAGACTAACAACGCGAATGGCACAATTGGAGCAGTGAGAAGAGTCTTCGGTCATGCCCCCGCACGAAGACTCAGAACTGACAGATACTTGAATAGCATTTGGGAGAGCGGCTGTTCAAATCGATGTCCGGTCATGCATGATTTCCTTAAATCGCTCAGCTCTACGAAAGTGTATCTCATCTACACTACTGGCCATTAAGATTGCTGCACCAAGAAGAAATGCATGTGATAAACGGGTATTCATTGGACAAATATATTATACTAGAACTGACATGTGATTACATTTTCACGCAATTTGCGTGCATAGATCCTGAGAAATCAGTACACAGAACAACCACCTCTGGCCGTAATAACGACCTTGATGCGCCTGGGCATTGAGTCAGAGCTAGGATGGCGTGTACAGGTACAACTGCCCATGGAGCTTCAACACGATACCACACTTCATCAAGAGTAGTGACTGGCGTATTGTGACGAGCCAGTTGCTCGGCCACCATTGACCTGACGTTTTCAATTGGTGAGAGATCCGGAGAATGTGCTGGCCAGGGCAGCAGTCGAACATTTTCGGTATCGAGAAAGGCCCGTACAGGAATTGCAAGATGCGGTCGTGCATTATCCTGTTGAAATGTAGGGTTTCGCAGGGATCGAATGAAGGGTAGAGCCACGGGTTGTAAAACATCTGAAATGTAACGTCCACTGTTCAAAGTGCCGTCAACGAGGTGACCGAGACGAGTAACCAATGGCACCGCATACCATCACGGCGGGTGATACGCCAGTACGGCGATGACGAATACACGCTTCCAATGTGCGTTCATCGCGATGTCAGCAAACACGGATGCGACCATCATGATGTTGTAAACAGAACCCTAGAAACATCCGAAAAAATGACGTTTTGCCATTTGTGCACCCAGGTTCGTCGTTGGGTTCACCATCGCAGGCGCTCCTGTCTGTGATGCAGCGTCAAGGGTAACCGCAGCCATGGTCTCCGAGCTGATAGTCCACGTTGCTGCAAACGTCGTCGAACTGTTCGTGCAGATGGTTGTTGTCTGCAAACGTCCTCATCTGTTGACTCAGGGATCGAGACGTGGCTGCACGATCCGTTACAGCCATGCGGATAAGATGCCTGTCATCTCGACTGCTAGTGATACGAGGCCGTTGGGATCCAGCGCGGCGTTCCGTATTACCCTCCTGACTAACCGATTCCATATTCTGCTAACGCTACATGGATCTCGACCAACGCGAGCAGCAATGTCGCGATACGATAAACCACAATTGCGACAGGCAACAATCCGACCTTTATCAAAGTCGGAAACGTTATGGTACGCATTTCTCCTTCTTACACGAGGCATCACAACAACGTTTCACCAGGCAACGCTGGTCAACTGCTGTTTCTGTATGAAAAATCGGTTGGAAACTTTCCTCGTGTCAGCACGTTGTAGGTGTCGCCACCGGCCCCAGCCTTGTGTGAATGCTCTGGAAAGCTAATCATTTACATATCACAGCATCTTCTTCCTGTCGGTTAAATTTCGCGTCTGTAGCACGTCATATTCGTGCTGTTGCAATTTTAATGGCCAGTAGTGTAAGTTTAAGCAGTTCTCCGTTCTAGGGGACTGATGACCTCTGAAGTTAAGTCCGATAGTGCTCAGAGCCATTTGAACCATTTGAACCTTCACAAAAGAAGACGAAGTAAATATTCCAGAATTCGAATCGAGAACAGCTGCCAATATGAGTAACCTAGAAGTAAATATCCTCGGAGTAGGGAAGGAACTTAAATCACTTATTAAAAGCAAGTCTTCTGGTCCAGACTGTATACCAGTTATGTTCCTTTCTAAGTATGCTGATGCATTAGCCCTATACTTAACAATAATATACAGCCGTTCGCTCGACGAAAGATAGGTACCCAAAGACAGGAAAGTTGCACAGGTCACACCAATATTCAAGAAAGGTAGTAGGAGTAATCCACTGAATTACAGCCCCATATCGTCAACGTCGAATTGCAGCAGGATTTTAGAACATATATTGTGTTCGAACGTAGGGAATTACCTCGAGGAAAACGTTCATTGACACACAGTCAACATGGGTTTTGAAAACATCGTTCTTGTGAAACACAACTAGCTCTTTATTCACATGAAGTGGTGAGTGCTACTGACAAGGGATTTCAGATCGATTCCGTACTTTTGGATTTCCGGAAGGCTTTTGACACTGTACCACACAAGCGGCTGGTAGTGAAATTGCGTGCTTATGGAATATCGTCTTAGTTATGTGACTGGATTTGTGATTTCCTGTCGGAGAGGTCACAGTTCGGAGTAACAGACGGGAATTCATCGAGTAAAACGGAAGTGATTTCTGGCGTTCCCCAAGGTAGTGTTATAGCCCCTTTGCTGTTCCTTAACTATATAAACGATTTGAGAGACAATCTGAGCAGCCGCCTTCGGTTGTTTGCAGATGACGCAGTAGTTTATCGACTAATAAAGTCATCAGAAGATCAAAACAGCCGGCCGCTGGTGGCCGAGCGGTTCTGGCGCTACAGTCTGGAACCGCGCGACCGCTACGGTCGCAGGTTCGAATCCTGGCTCGGGCATGGATGTGTGTGTTGTCCTTAGGTTAGTTAGGTTTAAGTAGTTCTAAGTTCTAGGGGACTTATGACCTCAGCAGTTGAGTCCCATAGTGCTCAGAGCCAACCAAGATCAAAACAAACTACAAAAAGATTCGGAAGAAATATCGGAATGGTGCGAAAAGTGGCAGTTGACCCTAAATAACGAAAAGTGTGAGGTCATCCACATGAGTGCTAAAAGGAACTCGTTCAACTTCGGTTACACGATAAATCAGTCTAATCTAAAAGCCGTAAATTTGACTAAATACCTAGGTATTACAATTACGAATAACTTAAATTGGAAGGAACACATAGAAAATGTTGTGGAGAAGGCTAACCAAAGACTGCGTTTTATTGGCAGGACACTTAGCAAATGTAAAAGATCTACTAAGGAGAAAGCCTACACTACGCTTGTCCGTCCTCTTTTAGAATACTGCTGCGCGGTGTGGGATCCTTGCCAGACAGGACTGACGGAGTACATCGAAAAAGTCCAAAGAAAGGCAGCACGTTTTGTATTATGGCGAAATATGGGAGAGAGTGTCACAGAAATGATACAGGATTTGGGCTGGACATCATTAAAAGGAAAGGCCTTTTTCGTTGCGACGAAATCTACTCACGAAATTCCAATCACCAACTTTCTCCTCCGAATGCGAAAATATTTTGTTGACAGCGACTTACATAGGGAGGAAGGACCACCTAGATAAAATAAGGGAACTCAGAGCTCGTACGGAAAGATATAGGTGTTCATTCTTTCCGCGCGCTATACGACATTGGAATAATAGAGAATTGTAAAGGTGGTTCGATGAACCCTCTGCCAGGCACATAAAAGTGGTTTGCAGAGTCTTCGTGTAGATGTAGATGTACCACAACAGACAAGCATATCCTGCCGCAGAGAAAACTGCAGCGCCTAGGTAGTGTTTCTCGGCACCTTTGTTCAACTCCTCACTCCCCTCGAACCTGATTCCCTGACTGCGAATTCCTTGACATTAGGTTAGATCTACCACCCAGTTATAACATTCGTAAATTTGTGCCAGACCGGTACTGGAACCCGGATTCCCCACTTACCTCGAGTGATCGCCTTAACAACTTCGGCTATCCGTGCGCGCTTCCCAAGCTGAGTCAAACAAGCATAATTCACACTGTCTGCAGCTTTATATCGTTTTCCACTAAACTCTAGTGCTCATACTACGATATAAGGGTGTGGACAGTGTAGCCTGTGGAAGTTTCGGTCGGTCTGGGAAGCGTGCACGGTTAAGGTGACCTCTAACGATAAGCCGGACATCCTTTTTCGCGTCTCAGTCGGCACAACTTTTCGTGCCACTAGAGGGTAGTGGACCTGTACCTAATGCAGCTGATGTCGAGGAATTCGAAGTCAGCAAATAAACTTCTAATTGTTTCGTACAGCTGTGGAATGTCAACAGTGTCGGTTCTTTGAGACTTGCATGTAATTCCCCACTTGCCGTTGACTAATTTTCTCTGTATATTACTTCTTCCAGCGCTTTATGGCGGTTCTGCTCACAGTGAAGTTTGTACATCAATGACCAATCCAGCACGGCAGTCAAGTATGTCGCTTTATCCGTACGATCGAAGTTGATGCTATTTCAGGTTGTATTCAGCTTTAGATTTGGTTGTTTTGGCGAAGGTGTAAAGCGCTGTCTTGTGTCCTTAACAGATTTGACGTAAAAGATTTTTCCCTATGGTTTGTATCGTATGATGATCAGAGAAGAAAGAGAATCAAAGCCGGTCCACACACAGCACACTGCTCTCGAATAGCCCGAAAGAGGCCACCATCCTTCACATCCCTATCAAACGAATGAATCAACAGGTGTCGTATGTTCTCACTGTACGAGACGCTGGAGTGGGCCTTGGACATTAATCTGGGACATTCGCACTAACGAGGAGAACACGGAAAATGCCATTACCCAATTTCCTAGAAACTTCGTTCAGTGGAAGATGGGTCAATACAGGCGAACTTGTGTCTCAGCAAATCCGTTGCCTGGTAAAACGTTGCTGTGATGCCTCGGGTAAGGAGGAGAAATGCGTACCATAACGTTTCCGACTTTGATAAAGATCGGATTGTAGCCTATCGCGATTGCGGTTTATCGTATCGCGACATTGCTGCTCGCGTTGGTCGAGATCCAATGACTGTTAGCAGAATATGGAATCGGTGGGTTCAGAAGGGTAATAGGGAACGCCGTGCTGGATCCCAACGGCCTCGTATCATTAGCAGTCGAGATGACAGGCATCTCATCCGCATGGCTGTAAAGGATCATGGAGCCACGTCTCGATCCCTGAGTCAACAGATGGGGACGTTTGCCATACAACAACCAACTGCACGAACAGTTCGACGACGTTTGCAGCAGCACGGACTATCAGCTCGGAGACCATGGCTGCGGTTACCCTTGACGCTGCATCACAGATAAGAGCGCCTGCGACGGTGTACTCAACGACGAACCTGGGTGCACGAATGGCAAAACGTCATTTTTTCGCATGAATCCAGGTTCTGTTTACAGCATCATGATGGTCGCATCCGTGTTTGGCGACATCGCGGTGAACGCACATTGGAAGCGTGTATTGTCATCGCCATACTGGTGGATCACTCGGCGTGATGGTATGGGGTGCCACTGGTTACACGTCTCGGTCACCTCTTGTTCGCACTGACGGCACTTTCAACAGTGGACGTTACATTGAGATGTGTTACGACCCGTGGCTCTACCCTTCATTTGATCGCTGCCAAACCCTACATTTCAGCAGGATAATGCACGACCGCATGTTGAATGTCCTGTACGGGCCTTTCTGGATACAGAAAATGTTCGACTGCTGCCCTGGTCAGCACGTTCTCCAGATCTCTGACCACCTGAAAACGTCTGGTCAATGGGGGCCGAGAAACTGACTCGTCACAATACGCCTGTCACTACTCTTGATGAACTGATTTCCGAGAAAACGACAGTGAAAGTATTCGAGGTACTTCACGTTTCTTTTAGAGAGTAAACAGCTCAACCGAAGCGCTGGCGCAGTGGATAGGGTCGCGGGTGTACACTTTCCTGCTTCGAGTTCGAAACCCGATTAATACTTTTATTTTTGTTTTTCTTCTGCCCATGTCTGTAGAAGATTACTGCACGTGTGTGTTCCGGTTTATACTGAAATAATTTTGTCCGTATTCGTCTATTAATTGTATGTCTGCTAAATTAACTAAAATATAACTCAATGTGAAAATTATTTGAAACTTTTTCTGAAAAATTCCTGTAGTGTATCTTGACTCATAATTGGAAGCGTCAGTTTTCAGTAAAGTGATCTGTTAGGCGTGGGTTGCCGCGAAATTATTGGCAACGCGGGAAAATTTCATGTTTCATTCACGAGTGAGATTCGTTGAAGTTATGTCACTGCGGCAAACCTGTTGTTCGGAATTTCTATGTTTCGAATGTCTCTATAGTCGGTATCATCCAAGACAATTCACAGAATCTTCCTGAAGAATAAACATGAGAATGAAATATAAGAATTTATGTAAGAACTGATATAGGAATGAGATATAACAGTATGAGAAATTAAGAAGACTGTAGCTCCTGAAAATACTATACATACATTTATTACATGATAAAAGTAAGGCATTTGTGAAACCTAGCGATAATTTTACGGTCAATATATCCCCTAACATCATAAGAAAAACTGATGTAGTAACCCTCTACGGAAATGGATAGATAAATGAAAAATAAAATAAATAAAACAATAATCGGGTTTCAAACACAAGGCGCATAACTGACTATCCGCGACACTAGTCACCGTGCCATAATTTTCGATTAAATTATCGCGCGCTAGAAGGCATCTAACTTATGTCGAAAATCTCGTCCGTTGTTTCCTCAGAAATGGTCGAGTATCTATGGGCACATGTTCGGTTATTTTAAATCCTATTCCACTGGAGTGTGGTTTTTAGGAAATCGGGTTATGGCACTTTCCGTGTTCTCCTCGCAAGTCTAGCACACAAGAATTTTGGGTACCATGTCCCTCAGTCGACATTTTGCAAATAAAGAGGTTCCGAGAAAATCGTCGCAATCTAGCGGCTGAACCTACCCTTCGTGGTCTCCCAGCCATCCCTGACATACGACTTTACCATTTCCCACGGAGTCAAACGGGTTGGCTTAGAGGGGAACCAATGGTATGATGATGGTCCATACAGTCGTACAAAGCACACAGCGAAACCCTAGTTATTATCCGGTATAGCTTGGAGTACAGTGGTTTACTGTAATGGGGTGAGGGGGGGGGGGGGGACAAAAGTAATGGGGTACCTCGTAATATCGCGTCGGACTTCCTTTCGCGCAACGTAGAGCAGCAACTCGACGCGTGGCATGGAACCGAGATGTCATTGGAAGTTTCCTGCAGAAACTTGGGCCCTGCTGCCTCTATAGCCGTTCATAATTGCGAAGGTGTTGCTGATGCAGGATTTTGTGCACGAACCGACCTCTCGATTACGTTCCATACATCTCCGATGGCATTCGAGTCGGCTAAATTGGGTGGTCAAAATAATCCGCTCGAATTTCCAGAATGTTCTCTAAACCAATCGAGAGCAGTTGTGGTCCAGTGACATGGCGCTTTGTCAGAAACGGCTGCTCTCTGTCGCTAAGCGAAGGCCGTCAGCTACTGCGTTGATAGTGGTGAGATGTATGCAATTTGGTATTCTCTGCAAACTCTAGACATTGTGGATTTCTGAATACTGAATTTCCTAAAGATTTTCGAAATGAAATATCCCATGCTCTGGCTCCAGCTTTCATTCCGCGTTCAGAGTCTTAATTTCCGTCGTGCGGCCATGATCACTTCGGAAACCTTTTCACGTGTGTCACCTGAGTACAAATGACAGTTCCACCAATGCACTGCCCTTTACACCTCGTGTACGTGATACTACCGCCATGTGTATACAGGGTGGTCCATTGACAGTGACCGGGCCAAATATCTCACGAAATAAGTATCAAACGAAAAAACTACAAAGAACAGAACTCATCTAGCTTGAAGAGGAAAACCAGATGGCGCTATGGCTGGCACGCTATATGGCACTGCCATAGCTCAAACGGATATCAACTGCGTTTTTTTTAAAATAAGAACCCCCGTTTCTTATTACATATTCGTGTAGTATGTAAAGAAATATGAATGTTTTAGTTGGACCACTTTTTTCGCTTTGTGATAGATGGCGCTGTAATAGTCACAAACGTGTACGTACGTGGTTTCACGTAACATTCCGCCAGTAAGGACGGTATTTGCTTCGTGATACATTACCCGTGTTAAAATGGACCGATTACCAATTCCGGAAAAGATCGATATCGTGTTGATGTGTGGCTGTTGTGATCAGAATGCCCAACGGGCGTGTGCTATGTATGCTGCTCGGTATCCTGGACGACATCATCCAAGTGTCCGGACCGTTTGCCGGATAGTTACGTTATTTAAGGAAAGAGGAAGTGTTCAGCCACATGTGAAACGTCAAGCACGACCTGCAACAAATGATGATGCCCAAGTACGTGTTATAGCTGCTGTCGGGGCTAATCCGCACATCAGTTGCGCGAGAATCGCAAATCTCAAAAACGTCGGTGTTGAGAATGGTGCATCAGCATCCATTGCACCCGTACCATATTTCTATGCACAAGGAATTGCATGGCGACGACTTTGAACGTCGTGTACAGTTCTGCCACTGGGCACAAGAGAAATTACGGGACGATGACAGATTTTTTGCACGTGTTCTGTTTAGCGACGAAGCGTCATTCACCAACAGCGGTAACGTAAACCGGCATAATATGCACTTTTGGGCAACGGAAAATCCACGATGGCTGCGACAAGTGGAACATAAGCGACCTTGGAGGGTTAATGTATGGTACGGCATTATGGGAGGAAGGATAATTGGCCCCCATTTTATCGATGGCAATCTAAATGGTGCAATGTATGCTGATTTCGTACGTAATGTTCAACCGATGTTACTACAAGATATCTCACTGCATGACAGAATGGCGATGTACTTCCACCATGATGGATGTCCGGCACGTAGCTCACGTGCGGTTGAAGCGGTATTGAATAGCATATTTCATGACAGATGGATTGGTCGTCGAAGCACCATACCATGGCCCGCACGTTCACCGGATCTGACGTCCCCGGACTTCTTTCTGTGGGGAAAGTTGGAGGATATTTGCTATCGTGATCTACCGACAACGCCTGACAACATGCGACAGCGCATTATCAATTCTTGTGCGAACATTACGGAAGGCGAACTACTCGCTGTTGAGAGGAATGTCGTTACACGTATTGCCAAATGCATTGAGGTTGACGGACATCATTTTGAGCATTTATTGCATTAATGTGGTGTTTACAGGTAATCACGGTGTAACAGCATGCGTTCTCAGAAATGTTAAGTTCACAAGGTACACGTATCACATTGGAACAACCGAAATAAAATGTTCAAACTTTCTGTATTTTAATTTAAAAAACCTACCTGTTACCAACTGTTCGTCTGAAATTGTGAGCGGTATGTTTACGACTATTACAGCGCCATCTATCACAAAGCGATAAAAGTGGTGCAACTAAAAGATTCATATTTCTTTAGGTACTAAACGAATATGTAATAAAAATGGGGGTTCCTATTTTTTTAAAAAAAAACGCAGTTGATGTACGTTTGACCTATGGCAGCGCCATCTAGCGGGCCAACCATAGCGCCTTCTGGTTTCCCCCTTCTAGCTAGACAAACTTCGTTCTTTGTAGTTTTTTCGTTTGACCCTTTTTTCGTGAGATATTTGGCCTGGTCACGATCAATGGACCACCCTGTATGTGCATATCACTGTCCCATGACTTCAGTGTGCGGTGTGTTGTTATGTTTATCTTGTTAAGGCTTAGCTCCTAGGTCACTACGAGTACCGCGGCATGTAACCCAAGAGCGCCCGAGTCAAAGCAAGCGTTAGGTAATCCTCCAGACTGGAGCAACGGGACCGAGGGCGTCCGGAATGGCAGAGTAATCAGACTGCAAGGCATTGCCCCGCCGCCGGCTGCTGTCAGCGGCTGCTGCTGGGAGGCCCTTTACTGTGGCCGAAAATAATGAACCCCCGTATTACTGTGTCCTGCGCATACTGGCGCACCAGTCTGCCGAGTCTCCGCCGAGCCAACATCAAAATGAGATAGCTCTGGCAACGTCGCGGAAGCTCAAGACAAGTAGTACGGAGTGGGGAATTAGATAGCTTCTTTTTATAACACAAACACTGTTTAACCGCAATGCTTTCTGATGACATTCTGATACAGGGTTATTCGTATGTACCTCCGAAGCTTCAGAAGCCGATTGCTCCTAAACTACAAGGCCTCTACATCTACATGAGTATTCTGCAGCCGGACGTTGTGGCCGAGCGGTTCTAGGCGCTTCAGTCCGGAACCGCGCGACCGCTACGGTCGCAGGTTTGAATCCTGCCGCGGGCATGGATGTGTGTGATGTCCTTAGGTTAGTTAGGTTTAAATAGTTCTAAGTTCTAGGGGACTAATGACCTCAGCAGTTGAGTCCCATAGTGCTCAGAGCCATTTGAACCATTTTTTAACTACCCTGCAATTTATGCTTAAGTGCCTCGTAGAGTGTTTCTTCGAACCAGCTTCAGATGATTTCTCTACCGTGTAAGACGTGTATATATCTATTGTCTATTGTCAAACCACAATTTATGGTTCAAAATGGTTCAAATGGCTCTGAGCACTATGGGACTCAACTGCTGAGGTCATTAGTCCCCTAGAACTTAGAACTTGTTAAACCTAACTAACCTAAGGACATCACAAACATCCATGCCCGAGGCAGGATTCGAACCTGCGACCGTAGCGGTCTTGCGGTTCCAGACTGCAGCGCCTTTAACCGCACGGCCACTTCGGCCGGCCCACAATTTATGAAAGATGATTATATTTTATTAATGGGATTAAGTAGGAATAATTAATATTTGTCATTTTGGTAATAATGGTGGTAGCAGGGAATGTCTGCACCAAACTATTGTCGGCGGGAGAGACCACACTTTGGTATAATTTTAAAAAGGACGGGAGAGACCGCGTATGGACACATTTTAGAGCGGGAAAGATCGCGCATTGATGCATTTTGTAATGGTAGCAGGGATTTTCTGCACTAGAAAGCATTGTTGGCGGGTGAGACCGCACTTTAGCGTTCGTAGGAAGTCAGTAGTAAGCGAGATGTGAAGCGAGTCGGTAGCAGGTCTGAAGCGTGAGGTTGCGACGAGCGGTGTGCCTGCCAGCCGCGAGCTATGATTTACAAGAGATTATAAACGGATGTACAGAGACATCAGCTAACTATTATCATAAGAGGAACTAATATTTTGAATTTATTTATTTATTTATTTATTTTGTGAAACTCAAGACTACTGAAGATATACACTCCTGGAAATTGAAATAAGAACACCGTGAATTCATTGTCCCAGGAAGGGGAAACTTTATTGACACATTCCTGGGGTCAGATACATCACATGATCACACTGACAGAACCACAGGCACATACACAGGCAACAGAGCATGCACAATGTCGGCACTAGTACAGTGTATATCCACCTTTCGCAGCAATGCAGGCTGCTATTCTCCCATGGAGACGATCGTAGAGATGCTGGATGTAGTCCTGTGGAACGGCTTGCCATGCCATTTCCACCTGGCGCCTCAGTTGGACCAGCGTTCGTGCTGGACGTGCAGACCGCGTGAGACGACGCTTCATCCAGTCCCAAACATGCTCAATGAGGGACAGATCCTGAGATCTTGCTGGCCAGGGTAGTTGACTTACACCTTCTAGAGCACGTTGGGTGGCACGGGATACATGCGGACGTGCATTGTCCTGTTGGAACAGCAAGTTCCTTTGCCGGTCTAGGAATGGTAGAACGATGGGTTCGATGACGGTTTGGATGTACCGTGCACTATTCAGTGTCCCCTCGAAGATCACCAGTGGTGTACGGCCAGTGTAGGAGATCGCTCCCCACACCATGATGCCGGGTGTTGGCCCTGTGTGCCTCGGTCGTATGCAGTCCTGATTGTGGCGCTCACCTGCACGGCGCCAAACACGCATACGACCATCATTGGCACCAAGGCAGAAGCGACTCTCATCGCTGAAGACGACACGTCTCCATTCGTACCTCCATTCACGCCTGTCGCGACACCACTGGAGGCGGGCTGCACGATGTTGGGGCGTGAGCGGAAGACGGCCTAACGGTGTGCGGGACCGTAGCCCAGCTTCATGGAGACGGTTGCGAATGGTCCTCGCCGATACCCCAGGAGCAACAGTGTCCCTAATTTGCTGGGAAGTGGCGGTGCGGTCCCCTACGGCACTGCGTAGGATCCTACGGTCTTGGCGTGCATCCGTGCGTCGCTGCGGTCCGGTCCCAGGTCGACGGGCACGTGCACCTTCCGCCGACCACTGGCGACAACATCGATGTACTGTGGAAACCTCACGCCCCACGTGTTGAGCAATTCGGCGGTACGTCCACCCGGCCTCCCGCATGCCCACTATACGCCCTCGCTCAAAGTCCGTCAACTGCACATACGGTTCACGTCCACGCTGTCGCGGCATGCTACCAGTGTTAAAGACTGCGATGGAGCTCCGTATGCCACGGCAAACTGGCTGACACTGACGGCGGCGGTGCACAAATGCTGCGCAGCTAGCGCCATTGGACGGCCAACACAGCGGTTCCTGGTGTGTCCGCTGTGCCGTGCGTGTGATCATTGCTTGTACAGCCCTCTCGAAGTGTCCGGAGCAAGTATGGTGGGTCTGACACACCGGTGTCTATGTGTTCTTTTTTCCATTTCCAGGAGTGTATTTGCGCAATGCTAGTTGTAAGATTATTGTAAAAAGTAAGTCCCATTTGAACGTTCGTAAAATCATTTCATTACCGAAAGTAAAAATTTGAAGAATCGTTTTCAGAATATAATTAATTTTTGCCAGCAATATTGCATTACTCATTACAATCCATCCCAAAAACCAATAACGTAAAACTTTGCAAAATTTTATTGTTGTCTAGAAAAAGTTTAAGTATGTATTACGTAACTTCAGTCAAATTAATTAAAGAATAACGTCAGCTTTGCTATTAAAGAATTACGTCAGCTTTGGTAATAAATACAGACACTTATTATGACAGCCCACCAGCAGTTAATAGAGTATAGTAAAACAGAGTAAGTATATTCATGTCGCAGTTCGATGTAGCACTCAGATGGCGATCCAGTAACTGTAAAACAGGTAAGCAACAATTTTGGGTTGTTGCAGGTAACGACTGAGGGCCTCGACGACGACACATTCTATGTTTCGTCGAAATAATCGGAAAATCAATTTTAATAAGCAGCATTTAAATTTGTATACGAAGATTGCACTTATTATTATTGAGAAAGAGAATTAATTTCAAAGGGAAGATTTCATTTGTTATTATTAAACAAGAGATTGAAATCCTAAGGGAAGGTTCCATAGGTTATTGTAGAAGGAAAGGTTGCATAACAAGAGAGATATAGAGAAGACGGGAAAGTTTCAACCGGTGCTCTCTCAAATATAGCGTGGGAAAAATGAACACTTACATCTTTCTGTACGAGCTCTGATTTACTTTATTACGATGGTTGTTTCTCCTCATGTAAGCTGGAGTCAATAAAATATTTCTACATTCTCATGAGAGAGTTGCTGATTGATATTTCGAGAAAATATCTTGCTGCAAAGAAAACCGCCTTTTTTTTAATGACTGCATCCCAACACGTTTATCATATCCGTGACACTCTCCCCGCTGTTTCGCGATAATACAAAACGAGCTGCCCGTCTTTGGAAGTTTTCGGTTTCCTCCGTCAGTTCTACCTGGTAAGGATCCCATACCACTCAGCAGTACTCCAGCAGAGCACGGAGAAGCATCTTGTAAGCGATCTGCCAATAGAACGAAGTCTTCCAACTTTAGTTCTTTGTCATTATAATTTCTAGGTATTCCGTTGAATTGATAGCATTTAAATTTGTGTGATTTATCGTGTAACGGAAATTTAAAGCGTTACTTTTAGTGCTCTTGCCGATGACGTTACACTTTTGATTATTTACTGTCAAGTGCAATTTATTGTTGTTATGTAGAACATTTTGCAATTGGTTTTTATCTTCTGATGACTTTACTGTATAGTAAATGACAGCACCATTTGCAGGCAATCTAAGATGGCTGCTGAGATTCTCTCCTAAATCGTATGTATAGACTAGGAACGGCAGAGGGCCTACAACACTTCCTTAAAGAACGCCGAATACCACTTCTGTTTTAGTCGGTCGTTTTCCGTCGATTACTACTTACTGTACCCTTACTGACAGGAAATCACGATCCAGTCACACAACTGAAGCAATACACATCAGGCACATTTGATTTGAAGTCTCTTGTGAAGAACGGTGGCGAAAGCCTTCTGCAACTCTATAAATATGGAAACAATTTCAGATCCCCTGTTGACAGCACTCATTTGATCGTGAGAATAAAGAGCTACTCATTTTTCACAGGAGCGATGTTCTCTGAATTCGTGTTGAATATGTATCAATAGACCGTTACCTTCGAGATAATTCATAATGTTTGAACACACTACCCACTCCAAAGTCCTATTGTAACTTTACACGCAAATGATATGCGCCTGTAATTCATCGGATTACCCATATTTCCTCTCTTGACTATTTGTCAAAAAAAAAAAAAAAAAAAAAGAAAGAAAGAAAGAAAGAAAGAAAGAAAGAAAAAAAAAGGTTCAAATGGCTCTGAGCACTATGGGACTTACCATCTGAGATCCTCAGTCCCCTAGAACTTAGAACTAGTTAAACCTAACTAACGTAAGGACATCACACACATCGATGCCCGAGGCCGGATTCGAACCTGCGACCGTAGCGGTCGCGCGGTTCCGGACTGAAGCGCCTAGAACCGTTCGGCCACCCCGGCCGGCTTGGCGTGCCGGTCCCCGGCACGAATCCGCCCAGCGGATTAGTGTCGAGGTCCGGTATGCCAGCCACAGTGTGGATGGTTTTTAAGGTGATTTTTCCATCTGCCTCGTTAAATGCGGCCTGGTTCCCCTTATTCCGCTACAGTTACACTATATACGCGATTGCTGTGCAAACACTTTCTCCACGTACGCGTACACCATAAATATTGTACCACGCAAACATTGGGGTTACACTCGTCTGACGTGAGACGTTCCCAGGGGGGTCCACTGGGGGCCGAACCGCACAATAACCCTGGGATCGGTGTGGGGCGGCGGTGGGGTGAGTGAACTACTGCAGCCTGTTGTGGGGTTGTGTACTAGTGAGGGCTACGGCGGGGACGGAGCCTCTCCGTCGTTTCTAGGTCCCCAGTTCCATACAAAAAATAAACTACAAAACAATACCCCAGATAGTGGACGAATGTGTCGGCAGTACAAAAAGAGACGTCCATTTGAGCAGCGAGGTATTTGCTTGTGATCTGTCGAGCACCACGAATCACAGTGTCCGCACGTTCTAACATTAAAGCAGTTAAGGCTGTGTGCGGCATGCCGGCACGCTGGAGATCGGACAGGTTTACGCGACCTTGTTGCGATGAGGCTACGCGCCTCGCTCAATGACTCGCAGTGCTTTTGTTCAGTGCCAGGTCTCGGTAGACATTCTAAAAAAATGGTTCAAATGGCTCTGAGCACTATGGGACTTAACATCTATGGTCATCAGTCCCCTAGAACTTAGAACTACTTAAACCTAACTAACCTAAGGACAGCACACAACACCCAGCCATCACGAGGCAGAGAAAATCCCTGACCCCGCCGGGAATCGAACCCGGGAACCCGGGCGTGGGAAGCGAGAACGCTACCGCACGACCACGAGATGCGGGCGGTAGACATTCTAGAAGCGCATATTAATATCTGCAATGCTCTGGTTTTCTGCCAAAATAAGCTAAACGACAGCTATGTGCTTGTAAGTCCATGTTGGTTGGTCGATTCGGGGGAAAGGGACCAGACAGCGAGGTCATCGGCCCCATCGGATTAGGAAAGGATGGCGAAGGTAATCGGACGTACCCTTTCAAGGGAACCATTCCGGCACTTGCCTGAAGCGATTTAGGTTCAAATGGTTCAAATGGCTCTGAGCACTATGGGACTTAACATCTGAGGTCATCAGTCTCCTAGATTTAGAACTACTTAAACCTAACTAACCTAAGGACATCACACACATCCATGCCCGAGGTAGGATTCGAACCTGCGACCGTAGCGGTCGCATGGTTCCAGACTGAAGTGCCTAGAACCGCTTGGCTACACTGGCCGGCGAAGCGATTTAGAGATATCTCGGAAAACCCAAATCAGAATGGCCGGACGCGGGCTTGAACCGTCGTCCTCCTGAATGCGAATCCAGTGTGCCAACCACTGCGCCACCTCTCTCGGTCTATCGGGTCTAAAGCGGGAATGTTCCACTACGTCAGACACAAATTCTTCAACCGAAAGTGACCGAGGAAAACAATTGTTGCATTACTAATTGAACCCCATCGTGTATGACCGCTGAGTATGAGGTTATTGTATCGGGATATTCTGAAAGGAAGCTAATTGATAAACAGGTAGTATCTAGTTCGGGATATTTGCCTTCGTTAAGTGATTTAACCTCCTTCGCTACACCGAGCATATCTACTTTAAGTTAGTCATGATGACAGCACTTCTTGATTCGAATTCTGGAATATTTGTATTGTATGTGTGTTAACCGGGGGCCTAGAGAGGCTCCGTCCCCGCCGCAGCCGCAGTGGTCCACAACCCCACGACGACTACCGCAGTCCACTTCACCCCTCCGCCGCACCACACCGAACCCAGGGTGATTGTGCGGTTTGGTCCCCGGTGAACCCCCCCCCCCCAAGGAACGTCTCACACAAGACGAGTGTAACCCCCATGTTTGCGTGGTAGAGTAATGCTGGTGTACGCGTGCGTGGAGAACTTGTTTTCGCAGCAATCGCCGACATAGTGTAGCTGATGTGGAATAAGGGCAACCAGCCCCCATTCGCTGAGGCAGATGGAAAACCACCTAAAACCATCCACAGACTGGCCGGTTCACCGGACTTCGACACAAGTCTGCCGGGCAGATTCGTGCCGGGGGCCAGGCGTGTGTTAGGCTGCACGGCTAACCGGGCGGGCTCTGGAATATTTACTTCGTCTTCTTACAGAAAAATTGCACGTGTCAGCGGATAGAGGATCTCTTCGAGTTTAGATTCGTAATACGCGTCTTGGAGTAGTTGTAGAGCGCACCACTAGGGTGGTGTCCTGTCACAACATGCAGTGAAATCATCTGCTCTGTGCTGACGCATCGCATTAGTTCGCACCTGCAGACAGGCAATCCAAGAAACAGATTTCTAATGCTGGCTGCTGTCGCTGAATAGCAGCAGGAGCTATTTCAGTTTTCTGCACGCACGTATTGACGTTTGTCCCGTCTGGAACGGTGCCCGTATTGAATACCCATAAAGTGAGTTAAGAACTTCGAGATATGCTTTATCCAGCGATGTGATTTCCGAACATATTGTGGTTCTCGTACAGTCGTCTTCTGAAACCGTGGAGGTACTTACGAATGCATGTTCAGCTTTTAAGGTTTCCCTATGACGCTGCGAGTCGGTAGCCGTTGTGTTTCGAGGAGCCAAATTTTACGTGAAACTTCCTGGCAGATTAAAACTGTGTCCCGGACCGAAAGTCGAATTCGGGGCCTTTGCTTTTCGCAGGAAAGTGCTCTACCGATTTTTTAAATATCATTTAGCTCGTTGTCGTTCGTTGCATTTCTTTTTTCTTTTTTTTTGTAATCTCATTTTGTTTGTTTTCGTTCGTTGCATCTGCTCGGGGCGGACGTCGCAAGACACCCGTTTCAGTACGTCGTTGATCCATTAACTCAGTTTTTTTATTACAGAGGGCAGCTAACCCTCCGATCGAACACGCTGAGCTACCGTGCCGGCAAAATTAAACTTTTCACTCGAGGGAAGACTTGAACCAAGGACCTCTCGTTCCGCAGCTGCTCATGTTAACCATGGGACCACGGCGCTCCTGGCGCTCTCGGCTATCCTCCTGAGAAGACATCAAGAACTTAAATTTATTCGATGTTGACCAGTTTCTCTTCTTCATAATCGCGTTTCTTCCAGTTACCAGTCTGCATTTTACATCTTCTCTACGTCGACCGTTGTCTTGTTATCCAAACAGCAAAACCCATCAACTAATTGTAACGCCATATTTCCTAGTGTAATTCTATCGGCATTATTTGATTAAATTCTCCGGCATTCCACTACCCTTGTTTTACTTTACCAAACAACAAAGGATTCTTATCAAAAAAAAAATTAACCAAGAAATAAATCACCTTGAAGAGCGGTTACACGACAACCTTATGGAAATGTACACTCAGAATACCTACAATCAAGTATTTTCTTCATACCAGTCTCATCCAAATCCGACTCTTAAAATAGGAGAGGGAGATATGCTGCAAAATGAACACGCTGAATATTTACAGCTATATATATCGATCAAAAATTAATCTGGCAGGTCCACATACATAAAACTGCTGAGAAAACCAAAACCAGACTCAGCATACTGAAGATATTGGCTAGTAATAAACGCAGATGTCCAAGAACCTATCGAAAGTGGATGCTGAAAATTTTATATTTCCATTCTCCCCAGTTCTGTTTCTTCAGTTGCAAAATCACCTAGACATACTGGACAGTTAAAAAAATGTGAACAAATAAACGAATAATGAGAGGAACAACATAGGCAACAATAAATCTGAGACACCCATCTACACTTATGACTCAGTAATGGAAAAATAAGGAAACTTTGGCGTAGGAATATATGGCAAAACATTGTCTTTCTGTCAATCTCTAGGACCGTGTCACTCATATTTTGAAGGGGAAATAGAAGTCACCAAAATTCCAACAGGTCAGGTAAACAACTGATTACACACATTCGACAAAGCAGTTATTTTTGTTATTCCAGAGCAGGAATATCAGAAGTTATCAACACACGAGATCCAAAGTTCGTTGAAGTTAAATAAACTGAACAAATAGGTAAATATCGACAGCCGAAGAACAAGACAACGGCACTTCAGTGGATACCATCTCGTGTGGCTTAGATGGTAATGGAGAAGCATATTTTCTAGCCAAGAAAGGGCACAAAAATTAAACGAACTGGAATAACTAACACGTGAAACATATTATTAAGAACACATTTCTGAAAGAATTAAGGCGATCCAATAAAATTTCATGTGAAGAAAAGACCTCGAAAAAAAAAAGAAAAAAAAAAACAACTCGTGAACGACTCAATAGTGCCTGATGGATCAAGAGGACAAGCAGCAACGCTATTCCGCCTGACTACTAAAAGTAACTGTTTGGTCGGCCATCTGTGTAAGGTCTCCACCCTGCTGTCTCTAGAAAGTGTTCTGTACCACAAGACTAGTTCGATCATGAACAAAGAACATTTAAAAGCGTGTACAAAGTGAATTTATCGTAATTCTGATCTAACAACGTTGTACTGGGAAGTAAAAAAGCGAATGACACTAAGTCATGTGCCAGAACATTAAAATATAACATCAACAATAACTTTAGTTAATATTCTTCTCATGTTCTCTTTTCAAGACACTATCTAATACGTTCAACTACCCTTCCAAGTCCTTTAGCATCTGAAAATCTCAGTTGTTCATTTCTTCTATATGAACTTCAATACCCTTTTCCAGTTTCTCCATCTTTTCGTTTACTACTTGCTCGGAGTGCAGACTGAATAACGTTGGGGAGGGGCGGCGGGGCGAGGCAACAACAATGTCTCACTCACTTCTCGACTACCGTTGGCTTTTTATGCCGTTTGATTCTTGTAACTGCATTCTGCTACAACTTTTAGATAACTGTCCCCTCATCGTACTTTTGCCCTGCTACCTTAAGACTTACAAAAATACTGATCGCTGCACAATAACTATTAGCAAGTTTTGGTTCTACAGTATAATATGGGGTGATAGGTTCGTGTTATCGCATTTATGAAACAGCAGATAACATGTATTTTAATACAGAAAATTTTCAAAGTGATTTCTTTCAGCAGCAATGAGTGTGTAGGGTATTGAACTGAATTCCATATTGGCCTTCTGAAGAACATTATTTTAGACTGTATGATTCTGTCTGGAAATTGTAGTGCAAAAATCCTGGAGTGTTGCAGATGCATCTTTGGGGGCTCTGTCCTTCGCATTACCCCAATTAAAAATAATCACACAGGTTGAGATCGGGACTGTAAGGGAGCCATTCCACACGATCTCCAATGAATGTCCAAGTGTCTAGGACGACGATCTGATTTTTAAACGTTCCAAGAACGCATTGGGCACTGATTGCTCACCAACAGTGACTTCTGCTGATGAAGTGGAGCAGTAGCTTGAACGTGCGGATTCTCAGTGATCCAGTGGGTGGCGACAGTTCTGTTTGTTGACGAAGCCGTGGAGATGGAAGTGTGCCCCATCAATAAACCAGATCTGATGCGTATCAACTGTTGAATTTTCGAAGAGCTCAGTCATCTCATTTCCAAAAGAATGGGAAACGGTTAAATTTCTCTTTCGTTATCCTCTGGAGAAGCAACGGCCTTGCCACAGTGGCTACACCAGTTCCCGTCAGATCACCGAAGTTAAGCGCTGTCGGGCGTGGTCGGCACTTGGATACGTGACCATCCAGGGCGCCATGCGCTGTTGCCATTTTTCTGGGTGCACTCAGCCTCGTGATGACAATTGAGGAGCTAGTCGGCCGAATAGTAGCGGCTTCGGTCAAGAATACCAGCATAACGGCCGGGAGAGCGGTGTGCTGACCCCACGCCTCTCCTATCCGCATCCTCCCCTGAGGATGACACGGCGGTCGGATGGTCCCGGTAGGCCACTCGTGGCCTGAAGACGGAGTGCTTTTTATCCTCTGGAGAGACCGTCGAGCAGTCCTGAGTTGCTGGCTGCATGTCTTGTTCATACAAGTGGACTCTTCACTGAACAAGGTTCACACTCATTCCACATCCTCCACGATTACTGCTGAGACTGAACGTCCTGACTGGTCATTTCCGGAATCATGTAGGGTCCCGTTAAACATTTCAACACTCTGCTAAAAAAAGGAAGAAAAGATATTAACAGGGAAGACTATAGACCAAATCGGTATGAGGTGTTGCTCAAATGTTGTCACCACAATTTTTCAGTTCTGCTCTGTAAGCCCACCGAGAGAAGGTCATTCCGGATGGCGCTGTCCTTGGATCAAACGTGCTATTGAGTGCGCGTCTCACCGCAACGATACGTTCAGAACCGGTGTAAAATTTTCCAGTTTTAGGGCTTACAATCTGAAATGTAAATCGAGACCGACGAGTGAGCTATAGCATCTTGACAGCTACAATATAACAGTATGACAAGGATAAGCCGCAGTAGAAAAATAGTTCCTGACACCTACTTTCCGCCACCCTGTATTTGCACCATTACCGAGTAACCGGAAGAATTGGGAAGCGAGCTGCGACGGCGAAAGTTCCACCCAGTGCTATCCATTGAGAAGCGCGTAGCCTCATGGTTTGCCTCAGGGGAGGGGGGCGGGGGAACAGAAGGTATGCGGCTCAGGTTCGAGGACACCCCCGCACGCATCGATTGTTTCGCTAGGGGAATCTGCTCTTCCGCTGCCGCGCTAAATCTTTTATGCAGGCGGAGTGCTATTCTCTGTTCTCGCACACGGCGTACAATAGCGCGGGAATCGCTTGGCTTCCAAAAGGGACTGAAATGTGCAGTACCAGTGGAATCCTTGCACGGTCTTCTCCTGTATGCCCTGATTGTGTTGGAAGTCCGAGACCTTCCGGCTTTGCGTTCCATTCTACTTAGTTCGTGATTTTTTCATCACGTTTGGCTGCCTATCTATGAGCTCTTAAAGCCCTTCATACTTCAGATGCTGATTATCTTGGCAGGTGATCTGGCTAACTGGTATTGACTCTGCGATGCATTTTTCCATTGTGAGACATGGTGAAAATAAAAATACGTACTCCCATTCTTTAAATATTAATAACCCTTATATTTTTTATATGTCCGTCTAGTGATTATCGCTTGTCTGGCCGCGCGGGTTAGCCGCGCGGTCTGGGGCGCCTTGTCAAGGTCCGCGAGGCTCCCCCCTCGGAGGTTCGAGTCCTCCCTAGGGCATGGGTGTGTGTGTGTCGTCCTTAGCGGAGGTCAGTTTAAGTTAGATTAAATAGTGTGTAAGCTTAGGGACCGATGCCCTCTGCAGTTTGGTCCCATAACAATTTACCACAAATTTCCAGATTTCGTTTGCCTGAGCAATAGCACTTTTGGAACTAAATAGCCCCAAACTAATATTCACCAATACGTACAAGCTTAACGTCTCAAGTCCCTAAGCTTGGGGTTATTGTGTGATCCATAAATATCGTGTTATACACACGACTTTTGTATGTTCGTGTTGTGAAGTGTCTTGCTGTTACTGTATTACTGATGTGGTCATGATCTACACTTGAAGGTATACACATGTAAAAGTGAGGTTAGTTGTAAGGCAGATATTGCTTCATATTCATATTTGTGTACGATGTATTAAATCTTTTTCACTCCTTTTCCTACCCCTCCACATTTTGCATGAATCCACATTTTGTATCTCGTGCATCTGATCATTTCTTCCACAATGTCTTCTTCGAACAATTTGCTATGCCATTTCTCTGATTTACGAATAAGTGTCTTCGGTGGTATCCCGCAGAGTCTCCAAAACAATTCCTTACGACAGGCGGAACTTTAGTTCTCAGTGTCTTTTTTTTTTTTTTTTGTATGGACAGCACATCCGCTCACCTGCTCCTTGACTTAGCCTTGGAGCCATAGAAGTGTTGTTTGGAGCTTTTATCATGTCCCTCCAAAAATGGTTCAAATGGCTCTGAGCACTATGGGACTTATCATCTGTCGTCATCAATTCCCTAGAACGTAGAACTACTTAAACCAAACTAACCTAAGGACATCACACACATCCATGCCCGAGGCAGGATTCGAACCTGCGACCGTAGCGGTCACGCGGTTCCAGACTAAAGTGCCAAGAACTCATGTCCCTCCGATTCGGCTGTATTTCCTGGGTGGTCAGATTTAGCCCACTTTCTGTCTGCCATGGCTTCTTCCGCATTAAAATTACGGGACAAGCCGTTTACTTCTCAAATGCTGAACGCAAGTTTTCTAGGGTCCAGCATCCTTGTCTTCCAATTCGTTTTGAACTTCATTGGAAAACAATCTACTGCGGCCAAAAATTTTTGTATCCCCGTTTGTATTTTCGTTTTTATTTTCAACATGCCCTTTAATTGTCGACTTACGCACGTTTTATGTGCGTACACATTCACTTAAACTGCCATGCCCATTTAGACTAGTACAGGAAAATGCAATTCATGTTTGCTCCACATTCCACAATGATTTTCTAATACAGCCTACGAGAGGCGTTCAGCAAGAAATGCAACACACTTTTTCTCAGCCACTTCCACATTCAAAAATTGTGTAAGTTGTTGTGGGACATCTTGGAATATTACCGCTTCAGCCCCTATAGTTTCATGAAGCTCCGATAGAAGGCGGAGATACACTAGTGGCCATTAAAATTGCTACACCACGAAGATGACGTGCTACAGACGCGAAATTTAACCGACAGGAAGAAGATGCTGAGATAGGGAAATGATTAGCTTTTCAGATTATTCACACAAGGTTGGCACCGGTAGCGACACCTACAACGCGCTGACATGAGGAAAGTTACCAACCGATTTCTCATAGACAAACAGCAGTTGACCGGCGTTGCCTGGTGAAACGTTGTTGTGATGCCTCGTGTAAGGAGAAGAAATGCGTACCATCACGTTTCCGACATTGATGAAGGTCGGATTGTAGCCTATCGCGATTGCGGTTTATCGTATCGCGACATTGCTGCTCGCGTTGGTCGAGATCCAATGACTGTTAGTAGAATGTGGAATCCGTGGGTTCAAAAGGGTTATACGGAACACCGTGCTGGATCCCAACGGTCTCGTATCACTAGCAGTCGAGGTGACAGGCATCTTATCCGCGTGGCTGTAACGGATCGTGCAGCCACGTCTCGATCCCTGAGTCAACTGATGGGGACGTTTGCAACACAACAACCATCTGCACGAACAGTTCGACGACGTTTGCAGCATGGACTAGCAGCTCGGAGACCATGGTGGCCGTTACCCTTGACGCTGCATCACGGACAGGAGCGCCTGCGATGGTGTACTCAACGACGAACCTGGGTGCACGAATGGCAAAACGTTATTTTTTCGGATGAATCCAGGTTCTGTTTACAGGATCATGATGGTCGCATCCATGTTTGGCGACATCGCGGTGAACGCCCATTGTCAGCGTGTATTCGTCATCGCCATACTGGCGTATCACCCGGCGTGATGGTATGGGGTGCCATTGGTTACACGTCTCGATCACCTTTGTTCGCATTGACGGCACTTTGAACTGTGGACGTTACATTTCAGATGTGTTACGACCCGTGGCTCTACCCTTCATTCGAACCCTGTGAAACCCTACATTTCAGCAGGATAATGCACAACCGCATGTTGCAGGTCCTGTACTGGCCTTTCTGGATACAGAAAATCTTCGACTGCTGCCCTGGCCAGCACGTTCTCCAGATCTCTCACCAACTGAAACCGTCTGGTCAATGGTGGCCGAGCAACTGGCTCATTACAATACGCCAGTCACTACTCTTGATGAACTGTGGTATCTTGTTGAACCTGCAGGGGCAGCTGTACCTGTTCACGGCATCCAAGCTGTGTTTGACTGAATGCCCAGGTGTATCAAGGCCGTTATTACGGCCACAGGTGATTTCTCTGGGTACTGATTTCTCCGGATCTGTGCACCCAAATTGCGTGAAAATGTCAGTTCATGTCAGTTCTAGTATAATATATTTGTCCAATGAATACCCGTTTATCATCTGAATTTCTTCTTGGTGTAGCAATTGTAATGGCCAGTAGTGTATTTATCTTTAAGCAGTAGAACTCACGGTGCACAAATTACCTGACTATATTTATCCAGTATTTGAGAACAGTAACACAGCTACTTCCATTAGGTCTTTACGAAACTTTTTCTCCCTGCACCCATTCCCATTCCCCCAAAAAACGTGAAAAAAAAAATGGTTCAAATGGCTCTGAGCACTATGGGACTCAACATCTTAGGTCATAAGTCCCCTATAACTTAGAACTACTTAAACCTAACTAACCTAAGGACATCACACACACCCATGCCCGAGGCAGGATTCGAACCTGCGACCGCAGCAGTCCCGCGGTTCCGGACTGCAGCGCCAGAACCGCTAGACCACCGCGGCCGGCAAAAAAAAAAAAAAAAAAAAAAAAAAAAAAAAAAAGTGAATGGAATAGAGTTTGTCGTTTACTACATTTTCTCTGTTCATACAGTAAATCCTTTGCATCAGGCATAACGTTTTTATTTATTACTTCTTTACTGTTACTTCTACTCGCAACACATTTTGCAGACAGTATCCACATACACTACTGAATAGACCTGCAAGATTTTCGCGCGGGATTAGCGGAGCGGTCTTCGGCGCTGCTGTGCGGCTGGTCCCGGCGGAGGTTCGAGTCCTTCCTCGGGCATGGGTGTGTGTGTTTGTCCTTAGGATAATTTAGGTGAAGTAGTGGGTAAGCTTAGGGACTGATGACTCTAGCAGTTAAGTCCCATAAGATTTCACACAGATTTTTAGACCTGCATGATTATATCACTGTACATCGCACAGTTCGGGAGATACGTCCTCAGAAAACTGAGATGCGTGAAAAACTAGCTTTTCTTAAAGCGAATCGCAAATTATCCAGAGTACACTCGTGCAGTGTTGTATTCCAGTTGTGTTCCAACACACATTAAACATAACTACATTAGTCTAGGACTGAATAATACGGAAGTAATAAAAGCAACATCATTAGTGATTCGGATTTTCAACCATAACGTTTTAAACGCTTAACGCCAATAGTTAACACATTAACTCATTTTCAAAGTAATCAGACGTCTGCAGACGTTTTGTAGGCCGGATTGGAGGAGGGGGAGGGGGGCGGTCCGCTGGTGAAATCCTAATGCCACAACGTCTGTGAACAGAAATGCCTGCGGAATGCATTGCCATTTTTGTATACAAGAAACTCGCGCAACAGAATTTAAAAGCTCTGCTCCGGGCATTCTGCCTTGATTCTGGATTTCCCTTGATGGAACGCTATTGACCACAGGGCAGATAGAAGCTCCCAATATCCACAGCACGATACAGTTTGAATCTGCCGTCAGACGGGAAAAAAGTTATGGAAGCACATCTAGGCGGCGGTTTTTCTGCCCCCGCAGCAGACTAATACTGCTGGCTTTTAAAACCGCGCAAGCCTTAGGGGGAATTTCCCGGGCGCTAATCTGCACACCGCTGCAGGTGCACCGGGCTATCTCACATCAATTCGGCCGACCCATCTCGCCGTATCGCTCCACCCCACCGTCATTAGTGCTCGTAATGAATTTTTTTAGCGGTGGTGGATGCGGGAGGAAAGTTATTTGGCGGTGTAAGAGGAGTGGGTGGGGTGATGTGGTAGAGGGGTGAGACGGGGAGGGTGGGATGGGAGAGTGGTAAGTGCCGATGAATCTATGGCGGCTGCTCCATCCGACTCTCTTCTACCTTCGCACGCAAGCTAGCCATTTAGCCAGGGGACGCCTTGAAATTGGAGTGAGGCAACTGGAGCTTATTTCGCACTTCATCACCGGTCGGAGATCGCTGCAGATCCAACGGGCAGCAAGTTGGAGAACCTCAGAAGCCAGAGGAGGTCTCCTGTTTCATTCTCCCTCTCCCTTTCCGTTTACACTCTCGAGCCAAAACATTATGAGCACCAACGTAACAACGTGTAGATGCGCTTTTGAACCGCAATACAGCAGCGAAGCTACATGAAATGAATACTACTAGTCATATTTAGGTTTCTGGACATACATGGCACCTGATATCTGAGGTGTTGTTGACAGGCGTAGTGACGGCGCTGCTACCGACACGAGAAAGGTATTCTACATTTACATCTAGATCTACGTGATTACACTGCTATTCAAAATAAAGTGCCTGGCAGAGGGTTCAATGAACCACCTTCAAGCTATCTCTCCACCGTTCCACTCTCGAACGTCGCGGGGAAAACGAGCACTGAAATTTTTCTGTGCGAGCCCTGATTCCTCTTATTTTATCGTGATGATCATTTCTCCCTATGTAGGTGCGGGCCAACAGAATGTTGTCGCAATCGGAGCAGAAAAAAGGTGATTGAAATTTCATGAGAAGATCCCGTCACAGCGAAAAACGCCTTTGTTTCAATGATTGCCACTCCAATTCACGTATCATCTCTGTGGCACTATCTCCCCTACTTCACGATAATACAAAACGAGCTGCCCTTCTTTGTACTTTTTCGATGTCATCCGTCAGTCCCACCTGATGCAAATCCCGCACCGTACAGCAATACTCCAGAATAGGACGGATAAGCGTGGTGTAAGCAGTCTATTTAGTAGACCTGTTGCACCTTCTAAGTGTTCTGCCAATGAATCGCAGTCTTTGGTTGGCTCTGTCCAAAACATGATCTACACTACTGGCCATTAAAATTGTTACACAAAGATGAAATGCAGATGATAATCGGGTATTCATTGGACAAATATAATATACTATAACTGACATTTGGTTACATTTTCACGCAATTTGTGTGCATAGATCCTGAGAAATCAGTACCCAGAACAACCACCTCTGGCCGTAATAACGGCCTTGATACGCCTGGGCATTGAGTCAAACAGAGCTTGGATGGCGTGTACAGGTACAGCTGCCCATGCAGGTTCAACACGATACCACAGTTCAATAAGAGTAGTGACTGGCGTATTGTGACGAGCCAGTTGCTCGACCATCATTGACCAGACGTTTTCAGTTGGTTGGAGACCTGGAGAATGTGCTGGCCAGGGCAGCAGTCAAACAGTTTCTGTATCCAGAAAGGCCCGTACAGGACCTGCAACATGCGGTCGTGCATTATCCTGCTGAAATGTAGGGTTTCGCAAGGATCAAATGAAGAGTAGAGCCACGGGTCGTAACATGTCTGAAACGTAACGTCCACTGTTCAAAGTGCTGTCAGTGCGAACAAGAGGTGACCGAGACGTTTAACCATTGGCACCCCATACCATCACGCCGGGTGATACGCCAGTATGACGATTACGAATACACGCTTCCAATGTGCGTTCACCGCGATGTCGCCAAACACGGATGCGACCATAATGGTGCTGTAAACAGAACCTGGATTCATCCGAAAAAATAACGTTTTGCCATTCGTGCACCTAGGTTCGTCGTTGAGTACACCATCGCAGGCGCTCCTGTTTGTGATGCAGCGTCAACGGAACCGCAGCCATGGTTCAAATGACTGGTTCAAATGACTCTGAGCACTATGGGACTTAACCTCTGAGGTCATCAGTCCCCTAGTCCCCTAGAACTTAGAACTACTTAAACCTAACTAACCTAAGGACAGCACACACATCCATGCCCGAGGCAGGATTCGAACCTGCGACCGTAGCGGTCGCGCGGTTCCAGACTGTAGCGCCCAAAACCGCTCGGCCACGCAGCATTGGTATCCGAGCTGATAGTCCATGCTGCTGCAAATGTCGGCGAACTGTTCGTGCAGATGGTTGTCGTCTTGCAAACGTCCCCATGTGTTGACTCAGGGATCGACATGTGGCTGTACGATCCGTTACAGCCGTGCGGATAAGATGCCTGTCATCTCGACTGCTAGTGATACGAGGCCGTTGGGATCCAGCACGGCGTTTCGTATTACCCTCCTGAACCCACCGATTCCATATTCTGCTAACAATCATTGGATCTTGACCAACGCGAGTAGCAATGTCGAGATATGATAAACCGCAATCGCGATAGGCTACAATCCGACATTTAGCAAAGCAGGAAACGTGATGGTACGCATTTTTCCTTCTTACACGAGCCATCACAACAACGTTTCACCAGGCAACGCCGGTCAACTGCTGTTTGTGTATGAGAAATCGGTTGGAAACTTTCCTCATATCAGCACGTTGTAGGTGTCGCCGAAGCGTGCCAACGTTGTGTGAATGCTCTGAAAAGCTAATCATTTGCATATCACAGCACCTTCTTTCTATCGGTTTAATTTCGCGTCTGTAGCACGTCATCTTCATGGTGCAGCAAGTTTAATGGCCAGTAGTGTATGTGATCGCTCCACTGTAAGGTATTTGTAATTGTCGGTTAAATTTCGCGTCTGTAGCACGTTATCCTCATGGTGCAGCAATTTTAATGGCCAGTAGTGTATGTGATCGCTCCAGTTTAAGGTATTTGTAATTGTAATGCCTAAGTATTTAGTTGAATTTACAGCCTTCAGATTTGTGTGACTTATCGCGTAGTCGAAATTTAGTGTATTTATTTTAGTACTCATGTGAATATCTTCACACTTTTCTTTATTCAGGATCTATTTCCATTTTCGCACCATACAGATATCTTATCTAAATCATTTTTCAATTCGTTTTGGTCATCTGATGACTTTACAAGACGGTAAATGGCAACATCATCCACAAACAATCAAAGACGGCTACTGATATTGTCTCCTATGTCGTTAATATACATCATGAACGACAGAGGGCCTATAACACATCCTTGGGGAACGCCGGATATTATTTCTGTTTTACTCGATGACTTTCCGTCCATTACTACGAACTGTGGCCTTACTGTCAGGAAATCACCAATCCAGTCGCACAACTGAGGTGATATTCCATAGGCACAGAGTCTGGTGAGAAGACGCTTGTGAGGAACGGTGTCTATAGCCTTATGGAAATCTAAAAATGTGGAATCAATTTGACATCCCCTGTCGATAACACTGATTACTTCATGAGTTTTAAGATCTAGTTGTGTTTCGCAAGAACGATATTTTCTGAATCCGTGCTGACTACGTGTTAATAAACCGTTTTCTTCTAGGTACTTCATAATGTTCGAATACAGTATTAGTTCCAAAACCCTACTGCAAATCGACGTTAGTGATATGGGCCTGTAATTCAACGGTTTACTCCTACTTTCCTTTTTGGGTATTCGTGTGACCTGAGCAATTTTCCAGTCTTTAGGTACGGATCTTTCTGTGAGCGAGCGGTTGTATACAATTGCTAAATATGGAGCTATTGTATCAGCATACTCTGAGATGAACCTGACTGGTATACAATCCGGACCGCAAGACTTGCTTTTATTAAGTGATTTAAGCTGCTTTGCGACACCGAGGATATCTATTTCTGTGTTTCTCGTCTTGGCAGTTGCTCTTGATTGGAATTCAGGAATATTTACTTCGTCTTCTTTGGTGAAGGAGTTTCGGAAAATCGTGTTATCGTGTTTAATAACTCTGCTTTAGTGGCACTCTCATCAGTGGCTCTGAGCACTATGGGACTTAACATCTGAGGTCATCAGTCCCCTAGAACTTAGAACTACTTAAACCTAACTAACCTAAGGACATCACACACTCATGCCCTGCGACCGTAGTGGTAGCGCGGTTCCAGACTGTAGCGCCTGGAACCGCTCGGCCACCCCGGCCGGCACTGTCATCAGTTACTTCACCGTTGTTATCGCCCAGTGAAGGTATTGAATGCGTCTTACCACTGGTGTGCCTTATGCATGACCAGATCTCTTTGGGCTTTTTGCCAGATTTCGAGACAGAATTTTGTTGTGGAAATAACTGAAAGCATCTCGCATTGAAGTACGCACTGTATTTCGAACTTCTGCAAAACTTTGCCAGTCTTTGGGATCTTGCGTTCTATTCAATTTGGCATGCCTTCTTCGCTGCTTCTGCAACAGCGATCTGCCCCGTTTTGTGTACCATGGGGGATCAGTACCATCAAAAAAAAAAAAAAAAAAAAATGGTTCAAATGGCTCTGAGCACTATGGGACTTAACATCTATGGTCATCAGTCCCCTAGAACTTAGAACTACTTAAACCTAACTAACCTAAGGACATCACACAACACCCAGCCATCACGAGGCAGAGAAAATCCCTGACCCCGCCGGGAATCGAACCCGGGAACCCGGGCGTGGGAAGCGAGAACGCTACCGCACGACCACGAGATGCGGGTTCAGTACCATCATTTATTAATTTATGTTGTATATATCTCTCAATTACTGTCGATACTATCTCTTTGAAATCATGCCACAACTTTTCTACGCTTGCATGATCAGATCGGGAGGAGCGTATACTGTCTCTTAAAAAGACGTTAAGAACATTTTTACCAGCTTTTTTTAAATAGATATACTTTGCGTTTATTTTTTATGGTTAAAGGGTGTTACGGTATTCAGCCTAGCAGCCTTGTGGTCACTACTCCCCGTATTCGTTAAAATACTCACTATTTGTCCAGGATTATTTGTTGCTAAATGGTCAAGTATTCGTTCGCAACCATTTACGCTTGTAACTAACGCTTTGAACTAATTGTTCAAAATAATTTTCTGAGAAAACATTCAGTACAATTTCGGATGACGTTTTATGCGTGCCGCCGGCTTTAAACGTATAATTTTTCCAGCATTTCGAGCGTAGATTAAAGTCACCACCGACTATAATTCTGTGAGTGGGGTACCTATTTGAAATGAGACTCAAGTTTTCTTGAACTGTTCAGTAACTATATTTTCGGAGTCGGGGGTGTCGTTAGAACGACCCAGTTAATAGTTTAGTCCGATTGTCAAGTATAACCTCTATCCATACTATTTCGCAGGAACTATCTACTTCAATTTCACTACATGGCAAACTTCTTCTGACAGCAGTAAGCACTCCACCACCAATCATATTCAATCTACCCTTTCTGGACATTGTTACACCGTTAGAAAAAGTTTCTGCTGAACTTATTTCCAGCTTTAGCCAGCTTTCTGTACCTATAACTATTTGAGCTTCAGTGCTTTCTATTAGGGCTTGGAGCTCTGGTGTTTTCCCAACACAGCTACGACAATTTACAACTACAATACCGATCGTTTCTACAACTAACTTACTGTGCTTTACCTGCCCCCTTTTAGACGGACGACCTTTATGTGGTTCCCTGAGGCCCTCTAACCCAAAAAAACCCTCAGCCCCTTCCACACAGCCCCCGCTACTCCTGTAGCCGCTTCCTGTGTGTTGTGGGCTCCTGACCTATTAAGCGGAACCTGGAAACCCACCACCCAGCGGGACAAGTCAAGGAATCTGCAACCTACACAGTCACAGAACCGCCTGAGCCTCTGATTCAGACCCTCCACTCGGCTCTGCACCAAAGGGCCACAGTCGGTTCTATCGACGATGCTGCAGATGGTGAGCTCCGCCTTAATCTCGCAAGCAAGTCTTCCCGTCTTTACCATTTCCGCTAGGCCCCCAAAACCAGAGAGAATCTCCTCCGATCCAAAGCGACATATGTCATTGGTACCGACATGAACCACCACACGGCCCTCCTATCCGCATCCTCAACTGAGGATGACACGGCGGTCGGATGGTCCCGATGGGCCACTAGTGGCCTGAAGACGGGGTGCTCTTCAAGAACTATACCCAAAATCATTTTGTTTTTTGTTATTTTCATAATTGTATCGTACTTAATGTTGCACAACCCATCTTCTTCTTCTGAAATGCGTCATATTTTTTGCCATTTTAGACGGACTCGACTTTCTTTCATCAACATTCCCAATTATCCTCTTGGAATCTGAAATAAAATTCCAAGAGTGTGTATACTAATAGAGACAGACTTCAAACACGAAAATGTTAGGAAGCAACTGAAGGATGTAGGTTTGCGCAACTATGACCTGCATTTCGTTAAGGAATAAATTTTTAACCTACTATCAAAATGAAAGGGTTTTATATAATAACCTTAAACTTTATTATTGAATAACACATACAGGCTGATCGGGTTACCTGCTAATATCTAGAAGAAATAATGAAAAATGTAGCACAATTCTCTTATGCAGAGAATTGGTAGACAGTATGCTGCTTGATGCTTTATTTTGTATATAAGCTTCTTTCTGCTTTACTGCCTTCATTACTACGTATGCAAACCATCGCATTTACTTGTACATGTAACGGCAAAGTGGTAAGTAACAAATCCAGCGGGGAACTTTTTCACGGCGCAAAATGAGAGAAGTGTATACTACCATTTATACTTGGTCTCAGTACAGGGCAGGAGAATGCAGAGCGACGAAACCAGGGGTTTCGCTTTGGGGAAGGTGTCCGCTTTCCTGCACCCTGAGGAGGCAGAAGTCCTGCGATACTTCCTAATATCGTGTCGGATATCCTTTGGCCAGCATAGTGCGGCAGTTCGACGTGCCATGGACTCAATAAGTCGTTGAAAGTCCACTGCCGAAATACTGAGCCATGCTGCCTCCATAGCTGTCCATTAATGCGAAATGTTGCCAGTGCAGAATATTGCGTACGAACTGACCTCTCGAACATGTCCCATAAATGGTAGGCGATCTGGGAGGCCGGATCATTAGCTCAAATTGTCCAGAACGTTTTTCAGACCAATCGCAAACAATTGTGGCCTAGTGACAACACGCACCGTCATTCATATAAGTTCCATCGTTGTTTGGGTATATGAAGTCCATGAATGGCAAATGGTCAAAGATAGAATCGAGTCAGTTGGGCCAAACGACCTAGTACATTTCATGTAAGAATAGCCCACACCACTATGGAGCCACCACTAGCTTGCACAGTGTCTGTCTGACAATTTGGATCCATGGCTTCGTGAAGTCTGCGCCACTCTCGAACCCTACCATCAGTTCTTAACAACAGAAATCTGTAATCGGACCACGGTTTTCCCGTCGTCTAGGATCCAGCCGATATGGTCACGAGCCAAGGAGAGGCGCTGCAGGCGATGTCGTGCTTATTCAGGTCGGTCGTCTACTCCATAGCCCATTAACGCCAAATTTCCACGCACTGTAGTTACTTATACGTTCGTCGTACCTGCCACATTGATTTCCACGGTTATTTCACACAGTGTTACTTGTCTACTAGTACTGACAGCTCCACGCAAAAAGGCTGCTGCTCTCGGTCGTTAAGTGAAGGCTGTCGCCCACTTCGTTGTCCATAGGGAGAAGTAATGCCTGAAATTTGGTATTCTCGGCAAGGTCTTGATAGTGTCGATGTTGGAATACTGAATTCTCTAAAGATTTCCGAAATCGCATGTCCTATGGGTCTAGCTACAACCACCATTCTGCCTTCAGTCCGTTAATTCCTCTCGAGCGGCCATAATCAAGAAAGTAAAAAATGACAGCTCCGCCAATGCCCTTTTATACCTTGCTATACCTTGCGTACGCAATATTACCACCGTCTGTATACAAGCATATCGCTGTCCCATGACTTTTGTCACCACAGTGTAATATCCTATTCTGCAACTGTGTATATACAGGGTGGTCCATTGATAGTGACCGGGCCAAATATCTCACGAAATAAGCATCAAACGAAAAAACTACAAAGAACGAAACTCGTCTAGCTTGAAGGGGGAAACCAGATGGCGCTATGGTTGGCCCGCTAGATGGCGCTGCCATAGGTCAAACGCGTATCAACTGCGTTTTTAATAGGAGCCCCCATTTTTATTACATATTCGTGTAGTACGTAAAGAAATATGAATGTTTTAGTTGCACCACTTTTTTCGCTTTGTGATAGAAGGCGCTGTAATAGTCACAAACGTTTAAGTACATCGTATCTCGTAACATTCCTCCAGTGCGGACGGTATTTGCTTCGTGTTACATTACCCGTTTTAAAATGGACCGTTTACCAATTGCGGAAAAGGTCGATAACGCATTGATGTATGGCTACTGTGATCAAAATGCCCAACGGGCGTGTGCTATGTATGCTGCTCCGTATCCTGGACGACATCATCCAAGCGTCCGGACCGTTCCCCGGATAGTTACGTTATTTAAGGAAACAGGAAGTATTCAGCCACATGTGAAACGTCAACCACGACCTGCTACAAATGATGATGCCCAAGTAGGTGTTTTAACTGCTTTCGCGGCTAATCCGCACATCATTAGCAGACAAATTGCGCGAGAATCTGGAATCTCAAAAACGTCGGTGTTGAGAATGCTACATCAACATCGACTGTACCCGTACCATATTTCCATGCACCAGGAATCGCATGGCGCCGACTTTGAACGTCGTATACAGTTCTGCTACTGGGCACAAGAGAAATTGCGGGACAATGACAGATTTTTTGCAGGCGTTCTATTTAGCTACGAAACGTCATTCACCGACAGCGGTGACGTAAACCGGAATAACATGCACTATTGGGCAACGAAAAATCCACGATGGCTGCGATAAGTGGAACATCAGCGACCTTGGCGGTTTGATGTATGGTGCGGCATTATGGGAGGAAGGACAATTGGCCCCCATTTTATCGATGGCAATCTAAATGCTGCAATGTATGTTGATTTCCTACGTAATGCTCTACCGATGTTACTACAAGATGTTTCACTGCATCACAGAATGGCGATGTACTTCCAACATGATTAATGTCCGGCACACAGCTCGCGTGCGGTTGAAGCGGTATTGAATAACGTATTTCATGACAGGTGGATTGGTCGTCGAAGCACCATACCATGGCCCGCACGTTCACCGCATCTGACGTCCCCGGATTTCTCTCTGTGGGGAAAGTTGAAGGATATTTGCTATCGCGATCCACCGACAACGCCCGACAACATGCGTCAGCGCATTGTCAATGCATGTGCGAACATTACGGAAGGCGAACTACTCGCTGTTGAGAGGAATGTCGTTACACGTATTGCCAAATGCATTGAGGTTGACAGACATCATTTTGAGCATGTATTGCATTAATGTGGTATTTACAAGTAATCACGCTGTAACAGGATGCGTTCTCAGAAATGATAAGTTCATAAAGGTACATGTATCACATTGGAACAACCGAAATAAAATGTTCAAACGTACCTACGTTCTGTATTTTAATTTGTAAAACCTACCTGTTACCAACCGTTCGTCTAAAATTGTGAGCCATGTGTTTGTGACTATTACAGCGCCATCTATCACAAAGCGAAAAAAGTGGTCCAACTAAAACATTCATGTTTCTTTACGTACTACACGAATATGTAATAAAAATGGGGGCTCCTATTTAAAAAAAACGGAGTTGATTTCCGTTTGACCTATGGCAACGCCATATAGCGGGCCAACCATAGGGCCATCTGGTTTCCCCCTTCAAGATAGACGAGTTTCGCTCTTTGTAGTTTTTTCGTTTGACGCTTATTTCGTGAGATATTTGGCCAGGTCACGATGAATGGACCACCCTGTATTACACAGAAGACACTTATTACATACATATGCAACCTCACAATAAAGGACCGACTGTAATTACAGGGAGCTATTTCTGATCTCTTACTCACTGAATCCGTCGATACCAGTTCCACTTTTAATGCAACAGTGGTATACACATAGCACAGCCAATAGCGTTCTCTTACGTGGGTGACGACAAGCCACGTCACCCAGATGCCACACTGGAAGTGCTACGTCATCCAACGCTATCTTCCCTCCCTCTTACAGTAATCTGACACCATATTGCACAACATTCGGAAATAGTAGATACTCACTGTTTGACATAGATGTTCCAGTCCATGTACTACTTAGGTGTTATGGCGCCTTCGATTACTACGACAGCTCCCACGTAAGGCCGGTTGAACGTACCTGATAACATTATACTACCCTCACCGACCTGTGTCCATGGTGCGGTGCCTGTTTCGAGCATCCTTTCTCCTGTGTGACAGTTTATCCAGAACCGACCATGGACCTGGTATAGCAAGAAACATGATTCATCTGACCGGGCGACACGATTCTCTTAATCCACGGTCCAATAACGATGATCCCGACGACGTCGCTGGGTCAGCATAAGAACAGGTAATGAGCTCCGTGTTCAGCAATGTGCGAGGGGTCAGCTGCTGCGCTGCCCCACGTCCAGTTAACAGCGTGAAACGGTGTGCTCCGAAACACTTTCGGCTGCATTAGCATTGTACTCTGTCGCCAGATCTGCTGCAGCTCGCTGTGTATTCTGATTTACGGAACGGGCGGGCCCCCAAACTTCACATCGTGTGATAAAATTTGGAAGTCTACATATACATCTACATACATACTCCGCAATCCACCATACGGTGCGTGGCGGTGGGTACCTCGTACCATAACTAGCATCTTCTCTCCCTGTTCCACTCCCAAACAGAACGAGGGAAAAATGACTGCCTATATGCCTCTGTACGAGCCCTAATCTCTCTCATCTTATCTTTGTGGTCTTTCCGCGAAATATAAGTTGGTGGCAGTAAAATTGTACTGCAGTCAGCCTCAAATGCTGGTTCTCTAAATTTCCTCACGAAAAGAAGGCCCCCTTTCCTCCAGAGACTCCCACCCGAGTTCCTGAGGCATTTCCGTAACACTCGCGTAATGATCAAACCTACCACTAACAAATCTAGCACCCCGCCTCTGAATTGCTTCTATGTCCTCCCTCAATCCGACCTGATAGGGATCCCAAACGCTCGAGCAGTACTCAAGAATAGGTCGTATTAGTGTTTTATAAGCGGTCTCCTTTACAGATGAACCAAATCTTGCCAAAATTCCACCAATGAACCGAAGACGACTATACCCCTTACCCACAACTGCCATTACATGCTTGTCCTACTTCATATCGCTCTGCAATGTTACGCCCAAATATTTAATCGACGTGACTGTGTCAAGCGCTACACTACTAATGGAGTATTCAAACATCACGGGATTCTTTTTCCTATTCATCTGCATTAATTTACATTTATCTATATTTAGAGTTAGCTGCCATTCTTTACACCAATCTCAAATCCTGTCCAAGTCATCTTGTATCCTTCTACAGTCACTCAACGACGACACCTTCCCGTACACCACAGCATCATCAGCAAACAGCCGCACATTGCTATCCACCCTATCCAAAAGATCATTTATGTAGATATAAAACAACAGCGGACCTACCACACTTCCCTGGGGCACTCCAGATGATACCCTCACCTCCGATGAACACTCACCATCGAGGACAACGTACTGGGTTCTATTACTTAAGAAGTCTTCGGGCCACTCACATACTTGGGAACCAATCCCATATGCTCGTACCTTAGTTAGGAGTCTGCAGTGGGGCACCGAGTCAAACGCTTTCCGGAAGTCAAGGAATATGGCATCCATCTGATGCCCTTCATCCATGGTTCGCAAGATACCACGTGAAAAAAGGGCGAGTTGCGTTTCGCAGGAGCGATGCTTTCTAAAGCCGTGCTGATGCATGGACAGCAACTTCTTTGTCTCAAGGAAATTCATTATATTCGAACTGAGAATATGTTCGAGAATCCTGCAACAAACAGATGTTAAGGATATTGGTCTGTAATTTTGAGGATCCGTCCTTCTACCCTTCTTATATACAGGCGTCACCTGCGATTTTTTCCAGTCGCTCAGGACTTTACGTTGGGCAAGAGATTCGCGTTAAATGCAAGCTAAGTAAGGAGCCAATGCAGTAGAGTACTCTCTGTAAAACCGAATTGGAATCCCATCAGAACCTGGCGATTTATTTATTTTCAACCCATTCAGCTGCTTCACAACCCCAGGGATATCTATCACTATGTCCTCCATACGGGAATCTGTACGAGACTCAAATGGCGGTATGTTTGTACGATCCTCCTGCGTGATAGATTTCTCAAACGCTAAATTTAAAATTTAAGCTTTCGTTTTGCTGTCTTTCGTTGCCAGGCCAGACTGATCAGTGAGTGACTGGATGGAAGCCTTCGACCCGCTTGCCGATTTTACGTAAGACAAGAATTTCCTTGGGCTTTCAGCAAGATCTTTTGCTAAGGTATGGTAGTGGTTGAATGCTTCGCGCATCGCTCTTTTTACAGCAGTCTAACACCTTGTCGTTTACTCGTGGATTCCCCGTCCTTCAACAATTTTCCATAGATTTTCAACTGACATGCTTCGCCATTTCCTTGATGCTTATTCCCAGATGCTGGGTAATAATGTGCCCTTTGTAAAAGTGTCTTATGACAGTGTATTTCACCAATTACCGCCCGTACCGTCGCTAGAATGGTTCACCATTGCCGGCTTCTGTGACCGAACTGTTCTAGGCGCTTCAGTCCGGAACCGCGCTGCTGCGGTCGCAGGTTCGAATCCTGCCTCGGGCATGGATGTGTGTTAGTTAGGTTTAAGTAGTTCTAAGTCTAGGGGACTGGTGACCTCAGATGTTAAGTCCTATAGTGCTTAGAGCCATTTAAACCATTTGGTTCACCATTCGTCTCTGCTCTTTACCGCCTCACATTCCCTCAACACCACCAGGTGGTATTCAGTCTTTTGGTGGCCAGTAGTCATCAGAATAAATAATGATTAACCATCACCATGTCCACCTCCACAGGTGAATGGTCAGCGCGGCAGAATGCCTTACGAGAGGCCAGGTTTCGATTCCCAGCTGAGTCAGAGGTTTTCTCGAGTTGGTGAGCGGGTGTTGTGCCGTGTTCATCATCATTTCACCCTCCTCGACATGCAAGTCACAAAGTGGTCTATCCGGGGAAAGGCCCTAGCCACACACTTATTTACATTTATCATCGCCCTTCAGAATGGTACACTATTTGTACACACCGACTGACAGAAAGAGATTGAGCGTCTGGAGGGCATGACTCCCTGTCAACATACGAAAGGGTACCCAAAATCTGAATCTGACACGCAAATCATTACGAGCACACTGGAATACCGCTAGATGTCGCCCCATAAATCGCTACTGAATCAGTGTCACGAACCTGCCAGCTGAATGGTTTAATTAGTTATCTGTGAGTATATTTCCATTTTCGCTTTTGCGATAGCTTACTTTAAAGAACAACGTGCCTGTATCAAGTTTTGTTTCAAACTTGGGAAATCAGCTGCCACAACGCACCAATGTTAAAACACGCTTTTGGAAACAACGCTTTAGGGCAGGTACAGACTTATGAATGGTGTGATAGTTTTGCAAGCGGATGGACATCGATTAATGATTAAGACCGTTATTCAACAAATGAGATATCTGAGTCTTCAAGATCGTAAACAATGTAAGATCTCTGCAGCACCTAAGAAAAATTTATAGTACCTATGAACCTTTTGTTGTTGTTGTTGTTGTTGTTGTTGTTGTCTTCAGTCCTGAGACTGGTTTGATGCAGCTCTCCATGCTACCCTATCCCGTTCAAGCTTCTTCATCTCCCAGTACCTACTGCAACATCTATCCTTCTGAGTCTGCTTAGTGTATTCATCTCTTGGTCTCCCTCTACGATTTTTACCCTCCACGCTGCCCTCCAATACTAAATTGGTGATCCCTTGATGCCACAGAACATGTCCTACCAACCGATCCCTTCTAGTCAATTTGTGTTACAAACTTCTCTTCTCGCCAATTCTATTCAACACTTCCTCATTAGTTATGTGATCTACCCATCCAATCTTCAGCATTCTTCTGTTGCACCACATTTCGAAAGCTTCTATTCTCTTCTTGTCCAAACTATTTATCGTCCATATTTCACTTCCATACATGGCTACACTCCAAACAAATACTTTCAGAAACGACTTCCTGAGACTTAAATCAATACTCGATGTTAACAAATTTCTCTTCTTCAGAAACGCTTTCCTTAGCATTGCCAGTCTACATTTTGTATCTTCTCTATTCCGACCATCCTCAGTTATTTTGCTCCCCAAATAGCAAAAAACTCCTTTACTACTTTAAGCGTCTCATTTTCTAATCTAATACCCTTAGCATCACCCCATTTAATCTGACTACATTCCATTATCCACGTTTTGCTTTTGTTGATGTTCATCTTATATCCTCCTTTCAAGACACTGTCCATTCCGTTCAGCTGCTCTTCCAGGTCCTGTGCTGTCTGTGACAGAATTACAATGCCATCGGCGAACCTCAAAGTCTTTCGTTCTTCTCCATGGATTTTAATTCCTACTCCGAATTTTTCTTTTGTTTCCTTTACTGCTTGCTCAATATACATATTGAATAACGTTGGGGATAGGCTACAACCCTGTCTCACTCCCTTCCCAACCACTGCTTCCCTTTCATGTACCTCGACTCTTATAACTGCCATCTGGTTTCTGTACAAGTTGTAAATAGCCTTTCGCTCCCTGTATTTTACCCCTGCCACCCTCAGAATTTGAAAGAGAGTATTCCAGTCAACATTGTCAACAGCTTTCTCTAAGTCTACTAATGCTAGAAAGGTAGGTTTGCCTTTCCTTAATCTATCTTCTAAGATAGGTCGTAGGGTCAGTATCGTCTCACGTGTTCCAATATTTCTACGGAATCCAAACTGATCTTCCCCGCGGTCGGCTTCTACCAGTTTTTCCATTCGTCTGTAAAGAATTCGCGTTAGTATTTTGCAGCCGTGAACTATTAAACCGAACCTATTGCGTCTAAAGGATTAAGGCTTCATGACGATCAGATGCTATACCCCGTCTAAGTGTGAAGGAAACTCGAACACTTGCTTCAAGACGATCAAAACTTTCTCACAAACGTTATACTGATTACTAAAGTTGAATGTATTGCTGTAGCTCTGAATCCAAGCAGCAGTCGCCGCTATAAAGGAGTCGTTCGACTCGTAGAACTAAGTCTTTGTCGATATGTACGTATATGTACGGATGAAGTTATTCATAAAGCGTTCGTCTCTCCTGATCACACAGTCTATGAACAGCTCTACCGCAATGTTCGCAGACGTTTGATGTACGATATGAGGAGAAAAAAAGATTCACACATATGGTGTACGAGCAGCTGGGTACTCTTCCATGACAATGCTTGATCCATATTGTTCAATAATTCTTTACTGAAAACAAGATGACGCTTGTTCTCCACATGCCGTGCGTACCGGACCTAGCTCCTTATGACGCCTTCCTTTTTTCGCAAGATGAAAATTAAGTTCAAGTGCTGAAGGTTTCACCACCGTAACAGAGGAAGATTTCAAAGATGAATTTCAAAAACCGACAGAAACTTTGCAATTGGCTTCTTCGCTCCCAAGGGTGCGGTTCACAAAAAAATTTGGGTTAGGCGTACTAATTGTAATCAATATGTTTCGAAAACTTTTCGATACCACCTCGTAATTTCATATAAGTGAATGTCGTTAAAGTGTGTGTAACTTGTTAACGCAGCAACGAATTCTGAGGACTATAACGAAGGCAGAGTGCATCAATGTTCGATCCTGGTGGAATACAAAGAGTATTTCCGAGATGATACCAAATTTTACGGCAGGGGTAACGGAGAAAGGCAAGTGTAAGTTGTTGTCTACAACTATACTTCACAGGTTCGTCACTTTTGGTAAACACCAGCTCCAATTAGCTATTGACTTCACCCTCTGACCGAGCGAGGTGGCGGAGTGGTTAGGCACTGGACTCGCATTCGGGAGGACGACGGTTCAATCCCGCGTCCAGCCATCCTGATTTAGGTTTTCCGTGATTTCCCTAAATCGCTCCAGGAAAATGCCGGGATGGTTCCTTTCAAAAGGGCACGACCGACTTCCTTCCCCGTCCTTCCCTAATCCGATGAGACCGATGACCTCTCTGTCTGGTCTCCTTCCCCAAAACAACCCCCCCCCCACTCTTCACCCTCTGACACGAGGTCTCTTCCTGCCCAACACGTGGCAGAACACCAAAACCGCGAAACTTGATATAAATCCAGAAAGTGACTATTCATAATTCCACGGCCATACGCGGGAACGCCCAAACGAATTATTATAGGCCTTCTGTGCTAAAAAAAATCATTTTATGAATCACAGATGATCACTAAGTATACGAAGACATCTTAGACCTATTGTACAATATTTCTTTATGAAACTACTTTAGCACATTAACGCGGCGAGTTATGTGTTAATCTTCTCGTCCTTATTTCCGTGCCTGTTCTCTGTATACATCTTTCTATTTTCCCTTTCTTGCACGTGTGTCTTGGTCGTCCATCCTCTTGAGCCAAACCCAGATCGCCAGGAAAAATTACTGGAAAGTAATTACTTCCAAGCTTCCTATTTTGGTATCTCCTGTTAATTTTATTGATTCTGATTGTGAAACACACTTTATAAGGCAATGTTTCTGAACCATTTACAGAAGATTAAGTACTATGAACGGAATAAACTTACGAACACATCCACAACATATATGAATGCCTCACTAATTACACAAAGAAAGATTGGACACAATTGGATAAATATGCCAGAAGTAAGGTATATCTTGGTCCAAAAATTCGGCATAGCTCTTGGTTAATCCTCATTTATATTTTTGTAGTATGATTCCGTTGGCTAACGTTCACCTAAAGTTCTCAGGGGTGAACTTATATTGATTACGTGGCTGTCGCCCGTCTGGATACCGTCCCTCATACAGACATGGGGCGCTTCGCATAAAGTGCATCGGGAGGGGCAGCTGAATCAAACTCTCTTTAGTGCCAATCTGAAACTTTCCTTCGTCTCGTCGTCGGAGAAACTCTCAAGTCGCTTGAATCCTCACTCAAGACCACGACCTTAATTTAGGCACCCTATGTGATGAGGGTAACGCAACACACACACACACCACACACACACACACACACACACACACACACACACTTATTTATATGCATTTTTATTTTTCTGTGGCAAAACGGACAACATTCTTCAGAAAGAAATTAAAAATTTTGATGTATTTACTTCCGACCTATTGATCTGCCCTTGATTCAACAGGATGGACGACCAAGACACACGTGCAAGAACGGGAAAATAGGAAGATGTGTACAGGGAAGAGACAAGGAAATAAGGACGATAATACTGCACACGCCAGAACGACAGCAAATAGCAGATCCAGTTCAGCTGGTAACCCCCGCCCATGAGGATGACCAGGTTGGGAAGGATGTTGAGAATTAGAATTGAAGTTTTCGGGACATTTATATCTCTGAATAATGATACTCTTTGTAAGACGTAACATGCTGTAAACTCTTCGATATATGTATGATCTGTGACTTGTAAGTAAAGTGTTGTGTCAAGATTACAAATGGCTCCTTACTACTGTAATTCACGATAGTTCTTAAATGTTACGAACTCATTAAAACTGTGCAGTGATGAATTACATTAAAAATTTACATTTGTATCTTTTCACGTCCTAGAAATACACTATAAATCTGACAGTAAAAATTGTTTCGAATACATAAATTAGCAGTCCTTGTAGTTGGTGTTCCTAATACCCGCTTTGTACTGAACTGCTTTTGGCACGCTTAAATGCCCAATTTAATTTAATTAAGTAATTAAAAGTATCGCTCAATATCCATTAATCCCTCTCCCGTGAGACTAAGGACAATATTACACATACTGTGATGTTATCGATACCTCGATTATTAATTAAAGCTGATTTCATTCCTCGTCAGTTTATTAGGCATCCCAGCATCACTTAATTAGCTGCAATTTACGTATCAATGCTCATTTTCTACACTTAATATGTATTATCGAAACACGTTTTGTGCTGGCGTATACTGACATTTTTCGATGTCGAAAAATTTTTCTCTGCGTATCATTACCGAGCGAGAGGCCACAGTGGTAGAAAACTGGACGCATATTCGGGAGAACGGTGGTTGTGGTTCAAATGCCCATGCGGCCATAGGGATTTAGGTTTCTCGTTACTTCCCTGAATTGCTTGGTTGCTTTGTAAGTTCACGATATATTCCCATCCACTGCTCCAACGTGATACGCTTACGTGTCGAGTGCTGTAAGTGAATTCTTGATTCCGAAAAAAAGACACCGTGACGAACATCCATAAACGTTTGTGTGCAGTGTATGATACTCATGCAGTTCATAGGAGTGGTGTTGGGTAATGGGAAAATAGCGCCAGGATGTGCAGAAACGGAGTTCAATGATCGAAGACGTTCGGGACGTCGCGTCACAGCCATTACTCCTGAGATGGTGAATCGGTCGGATGCCACTATTCATGCAGACCGGTGCACTGGAACTGGACAAATGGCTCCACAGCTATTGTGAGAACTGGAAGTGCATGAGCATTGATAGAGATTCATGTATATTCAAGGGTTTGCTCAAGATGGTTTCCCCATGTGCTCAAAATAGACCACAAGATTCAAAGAAAAGCCACTTCATCTGAATTGTTGAAGCGGTGTCAGGCCAATGGAACGTTCGGTCTTGTAGTGAAACCTGAGTACATCACTTCGAACTGGGAACAAAAGGGCATTCACTCGCATTGTGCCACCCTCGAGCATCCAAAAAGAAGAGACTCAAGGCAACTCTTTCTACTGGCTAAGTATTCACGACGACCTTTTGGTGTAGTCATAGTGTTATTCTCGTGAATGTGTTGCCAAAAGATGGCTCTGAGCACTATGGGACTCAACTGCTGAGGTCATTAGTCCCCTAGAACTTAGAACTAGTTAAACCTAACCAACCTAAGGACATCACAAACATCCATGCCCGAGGCAGGATTCGAACCTGCGACCGTAGCGGTCTTGCGGTTCCAGACTGCAGCGCCTTTAACCGCACGGCCACTTCGGCCGGCGTTGCCAAAAGAATTAACCATTAATTCATTGGCACATGTGAACACTCTTAACAAATTCAATATCCGTTTCCGATGTGGTCGATCGGGCAAGAATCCAACAGGAATCTTGCTACAACATAACACTACAATTCCACAAACAAGTCTGAGAATCTGGGAACACTACGCCAAAGGAAGAGGAAGAGGACAAGAAAGAAAGGACGCTGCCACGTGTGTCGAAGGATAAAAAGACAACTCATCGGCGAAAGTTTGTGTGAAGTGCAATGAAATTACTTTTCACGTGCATCTGCTTATAGAGCCTATATGCGTTACATATCATCAAGAGGAGACTGACTTATACGTCACTTATTATATTTGTGCCACTGATTTATTGTAGGTACAGTTGTTTGTAAAGAGTTAACATTAATTTTCAGTCATATATACGAAGGTTGACTGAAAAGTAATGCCTCCACCTTCGTAACTCTTCAACAGTTGGCAGCATTGGTATGCGGCAGGTACTGGCTTGTTCCGTAGCCTCTTCTCTACTGCTCCAGGTGGCGGGAAGCCTTAGCATTGAATGGGTCTGTTATTACAGTGTACAGTATAGAACCCTGTGCAGACGGTCGATCAATGTGATTTAAGAAACGTGCAGTCATTGAATTCTTGACAGCAGAAGGTGTCACCCCAAAGGAGATTCATCAGAGAATGAAAGCAGTTTATGGTGATTGTGTTTATGTGAGTACCGTGCGTCGTTGGGTGAGTATGTTTAAGGATGTTGAGGCGGGAACATCTGACCTGCGTGACAAACAAAGAGTTGGACGTCCTGTGACAGCAACCACCGAGGTTCACAAGTAAAATGTTGACAGATTGATTCAGAACGAACGTCGTATCACTCAGAGAGAAATTTCAAGCACAATTCACATTTCACAAGAACGTGTGAGTCACATTATTGCTTTGCTTGGCTATAGGAAGATCTGTGCACGATAGGTACCCCGGATGCTGACTCCTGAAATGAAAGCGCACAGACTTGAAATTTGCCAGGAACTCCTCTCGCGTCACGAGAATGAAGGTGACGCCTTTCTTCATTCAATTGTGACACCAGACGAAAAGTGGGTACACCATTACGATCCGGAGACGAAACGTCAGTCTATGGAATGTCGACACAAAGACTCTCCCCAGAAAAAGAAATTCAAGAAGCAGCCCCCAGCTGGAAAAATCATGGCCACAGTGTTCTGGGACGCAGATGGTGTTATCCATGTTGATTTCCTTGATCGTGGAACAACAATAAATTCAGACCGTTACATCACAACGCTGCAAACTCTGGGACGAGGACTAACAAGGATCCGAAAGAAAAGGGAAATGTTTTCCTGCAGCATGACAATGCCAAACCAAACACTTCACGTCCCACCACAGAAGAGCTTCAGAGACTGAATCTCACCACCGTACGGCATCCTCCAGACAGTCCAGATTTAGCACCGTCTGGCTTCCATCTGTCCCCGATAATGAAAGATGATCTGCGGGGACATCGTCATGCTTCTAATGAAGACACTGAGAGAGCTGTGAGACTGTGGTTGCGGAAACAGAGTGTAGACTTCTTCCGAGACGGCTTCAGAAAACTTGTTCATTGTTGGAAGAAATGTATCCAAATGACTGGTGATTATGTGGAAAAGCGAATATTGGTAATTAAAGATCACATTATGAGGATTATTTCTACCTTTTATTTATTAAAATATTCCCATCCAAAGCCAATTAACGAAGGTGGAGGCAATACTTTTCATTCAACCTTCGTAAATTAAATATTGTATTTCTTCCATTTGTTATGTATTTGTATCACGAATTTCTTCATTCAGGTGCTGATTAAAGCTTTTGAAACCAATATAGAATAATATTACTGTAAAGTATAAAGATTTATCTGATTCTTAAAGAGGGCAACGGCCTTGCCGGCAGCGGATACACCGGTTCCGGTGAGATCACCGAAGTTAAACGCTGTCGGGCGAGGTCGGCACTTGGATGGGTGACCATCCAGGCCACCATGCGCTGTTGCCATGTTTCGGGGTGCACTCAGCCTCGTGATGCCAACTGAGGAGCTAATCGACCGAATAGTAGCGGCTTCGGTCAATAATACCATCATAACGACCGGGAGAGTGGTATGCTGACCCCACGCCCCTCCTATCCGCATCCTCTGAGGATGACATGGCGGTCGGATGGTTCCGGTAGGCCACTCGTGGCCTGAAGACGGAGTGATTCTTAATGCAATTCTAGCTTATCACAGAAGATGGGTTATGAATACCCCATGTGCCATCCCATGCAAGAAAATCGGTGCGCCCATTTGAAGGTTAATTTTGTTCATAAGGTTGGTGTTCCGGCGTTCTTGCGGGAGGTCGTCCCATTCCTCCACTATCGTGGCTGGGAACTGATGCAAGGACGCTGGTGCATGTGAACGTGTTGCAATACGGCTCCCCAACACATCCAAAACGTGATTGATGGGGTTTAAATCGATTCACTGAATATCCACTCCTTCGAAAAGAGCTTACATACGCTGTTCGGTGCCACAGTAACGCCGAACGTTGACCGCACCCTGTTCAAAGATTTGGAGGTCAGTACGCCCATGCAACATTATGCATTCCCATACCATAACACTTGGACCACCAAAACAATCTTGTCTGCCAATGTACCTGTGTGTATTACGTTCTCCCACCTCCTTACATATGAAAGCACGTGCTCAGTCACTATTCAGATTGAATTTATTCTAATCCAAGAAGAGAGCGCGACTCTATTCCTCATTGCTCAGGTCCGTATGCTCTTGACGCTATTGCAAACGGTAGCGCCGATGTGCAGGCGTCAACGAAACACAACGTACTGGTCTTCAGCAAAGAGACTACCCCCATGCAGTGGTCGTGTTACTGTGTAGCGTCAGATTGCATACTTTTCAGTCCTATTAAATTTTGTGGCAGCAGTGTCCCTGTCTGACATGATTCTCTTCTTGCCTGTGACACAATGTAGCTGTTATTTGTTGCTGTAATTGACCAGGGTCAACTACTTCCTTTCGTTCAGAGAGCAGGATCTGTGGTTCAGAACGCTCCCCATGCACTTGGAACAATGTCGTGAGCAATTCCAAACACCCGGGCTACTCTCATCACATTTCGTCCTTCTAGTTTCTTGATGAATCATCTTCATGTTGTCTCCAGGCCATGTTGTAATGAAGAACACCACCACAGTGCTCAGTAACTGCTCACTGATTGTGTAAGTAGGCTGTTTAGGTTTTTATATTGGTAACGCCACGTAGCGCTCTGTATTAAAATCACTGGCTGTGCTGTGTGCAGTCTGTTGCTGGTTGGCATTGTTGTAATATTCGCTATTGTAGTGTTGGGCAGTTGGCTGTTAACAGCGTGTAGCGTCGCGCAGTTGGAGGTGAGCCGCCGGCAGTGGTGCATGTGGGGAGTGAGATGGCACTGTTTTGAGAGCGAATGATCTGGACGTGTGTCCATGAAGACAGTAAATTTGTAAGACTGGATGTCATGAACTGATATATATATTATGACTTATGAACACTATTAAGGTAAATACATTGTTTGTTCTTTATCAAAATCTTTCATTTGCTAACTATGCCTTTCAGTAGTTAGTGACTTCAGTAGTTAGAATATTTTATTTAGCTGACAGTATTGGCGCTCGCTGTATTGCAGTAGTTCGAGTAATGAAGATTTTTGTGAGGTAAGTGATTTATGAAAGGTATAGGTTACTGTTAGTCAGGGCTATTCTTTTGTAGGGATTATTGAAAGTCAGATTGCGTTGCGCTAAAAATATTGTGTGTCAGTTTACTGTTGATCAGGATAACTAAAGAGCGAAATGTCTCAGTACGTTCAGTTCTGCTCAGCTACTTGAAAATCAAATAACGTAAGGGGTTTATCAGCACAATCATTCATAAATTTTTCTAAGGGGAGGTTTCATAATTGATACACATTGTCTTTTGCTGTTCCTTCAACCGCCACTTGTTGCAGTGCAAGCCCCATTTGACGCTCGCCTCACGCTGTGTGACGCCGAACTTATTGTGGGCGGCTGGGAAACCTCTGGCAACATTCTACCGTACTTTCATTCTTTTCCACCCAGTGATTAATACGTTATGTCACTTTTCCTATCCCCTCCTTAAGTTTTGGTTAGCAGTGGAGTTCGACTCTGCGATCGCTGATTGATACACACTGTCTTTTGCCGTTCCTTCAACTGCCACTTGTTTCGGTGCAAGCCCCATTTGACGCTCGCCTCACGCCATGTGGCGTCCAACTTACTGTGCGCGGCTGGGAGACCTCTGGCAACATTCTCCCGTACTTCCATTCTTTTCCATACAGTGATTAATACGTTCTGTTACTTTTCCTGTCCTCTCCGTAAGTTTTGGTGAGCAGTGGAGTTTGACTCTGCTATCGGAAGCAGTGGACCTCACACACACACACAAATACGTTGCCACTGTGTAGACGCGGCATGCCATTGTGGGCTGTCATCACTATACGACACACCAGTTCCTCGGCGGCTCCCCTGGTCGTCATTTCCATCAGAGACGCGGCAATTCCGGCATTGGCCGATAGGTAATCTACCCTTGGGCCGGCGCCGCATCGCCGCCCGACGCCTCGTCTCTATGCTAATTGACAAATCCTGTTACGGCACCTCCCTCTGTCCCCAGCAGCCGCACCCAGCGCAACTGCTGGCGCGCACGCGCCAGGGCTCACGTCCGGAAGCCTAATCTCGTTTATTAACACCTGCGATCCACTTGTTGGCGGCTTTATTTACGGCGTCGTATCGCCAGCGCACGTGCGCGATGCGCTGTGACCCGGATAGGTGTGCCCGTGGGCGTCTGGAGAGCGTGAATACAACTGGACGTTCCCGTTCCACCTATCCATCTTTGCGCCTTATTGGTCACGCTCTAAGATCGAGTCAGCGCAGTCAGTGAACGTGAATGTGGGCACGTAACGTGGAAATTCTGGGACGTCATAATGGTAAGTACAAGGGACTTCGCTAATTCGACGTCGGATGGAGGAGGCGGAGGAGATTGTTTAACAACCCATCGATAGCGAGGTCATTACATACGGGGCACAAACTCGGATTCGGGAAAGATGGAAAAGGAAAGCAGCGTGGCATTTCCAACGAACCATCCCATTGCCTTAAGGGGGGTAGGACGTCAAACGGACCGACTTCGAGCAGGAGAGGCACCACAGGACATTTTGATTTCCACTGTCTATACTTTTACAAGCAAATTCATAAAACTTTGTCAGTATGACCAGGAAGGATTCAGGATTCACACTCATAGCAGCGGAAGTTCAAAAATATAACAAAATAAAATTTTTACGTGTGAAATTTCATCATTTTTTCACTTACTATTGGCTGCATTTGTTGCTATAGGTACACTTTTCTTCATAAGTCATAGAGACTGTTCGATGAATTTTGCACAGCATACAAACCATACTTACAGGTGCATGAAACTCTAGAATCTATTTAATTTATGACAAAATGAATGAGATCTTTAAGCTTTATGTTTACAAAAAGAAATTGTAGTTAATCATCTCAATTTTTACCATAGTGTTGAGTAGATTTGTAAAATTCTAGAGTTTCATACACCTGTAAGTATGGTTTGTATTCTGTGCAAAATTCATCAAAGAATCTCTCTTACTTGTGAAAAAAAAAATGTACCTATAGCAACAAATGCAGCCAATAGTAAGTGAAAAAATTATGAAATTTCACATGTAAAAAAAATTACTTCGTTATGTTTTTGAACTTCCACTTCTATGAGTGTGAATCCTGAATCCTTCTTGGTCATGCTGACAAAGTTTTATGACTTTATTTGTAAAAGTATAGGCACTGGAATTTAAAATCTCCTGTGGTGCCTCTCCTGCTCCAAGTCGGCCCGTTTGACGTCCTACCCCCGTTAAGCGATTTAGGGTAATCACGGGAAACGTAAATCAGGAGGGCCAGACTCCCTAACGCGAGTCCAGTGTGCTAACCACTGGACATCGAATGGTCCGACTTCACACTCAGTGCGGTCATCCCATTTCCGCAGTTTGTTTACGTGACTCATAGTCAGCAAAATGAATCAGTAGGCAGTTTACTGTGGTAGGTACGTACTTTGATCACCTGCCAGGTTAGCCGGGAGCGCTCTAATGCGCTGTTTCCTGGACTCAGGTAGGAGCGCCGGCCCCGGATCGAATCCGCCCGGCGGATTACCGACGTCGGCCGGTGTGTCGGCCTGCCTGGATGTGGTTTTCAGGTGGTTTTCCACATCCCGCGAGGTGAATACCGGGCTGGTCCCCACGTTCCGCCTCAGTTACCCGACTCGCAGACATCTGAACACGTTCGCACTATTCCATGGCTTAAACAAGACACAGACAGCTGGGGTGCACTAATTCTGTCCCGAGGGGTACGGGATGGCCACCCCTTATAACTAACCTTGGCAAATCCGTTCCTAACCATGCTGACCCTGCGACGCTGCGGGACAAGGCACCAGCAAAAGAAAGAAAGTACGTATTTTGATCTGTTTTAGTATGAAATAGCTTGTTTCTAACTCGATTAATAAATGTTAGCAGGCACGCATTTCTTTTATAAATCAGTGACAGTGTTCTTCTTTCATATCAAAGTGTATTAAATTAAAGCACTTCATCAACTAAAGGCAAACCTGTGGCGCTGTCTTTAGAGGAGAAACTGAAAGTGCTTGAACGGTTAGATAAAGGCGAGTCTCTTCGAAACATCACAAGCGAGGTGAGCGTTGGCGTAATAACTGTTTCACAGAGGAAGGCCGCACTGCAGTTCCATCTCTAAACCCTCGCACAAACGAAAAAATGGCTGACACCGAAATAAGTGTCCAAGGAATAGAAAAGCAACTGGAATCACTCAACAGAGGAAAGTCCACTGGACCTGACGCGATACCAATTCGATTCTACACAGAGTACGCGAAAGAACTTGCCCCCCTTCTAACAGCCGTGTACCGCAAGTCTCTAGAGGAACAGAGGGTTCCAAATGATTGGAAAAGAGCACAGGTAGTCCCAGTCTTCAAGAAGGGTCGTCGAGCAGATGCGCAAAACTATAGACCTATATCTCTGACGTCGATCTGTTGTAGAATTTTAGAACATGTTTTTTGCTCGAGTATCATGTCGTTTTTGGAAACCCAGAATCTACTCTGTAGGAATCAACATGGATTCCGGAAACAGCGATCGTGTGAGACCCAACTCGCTTTATTTGTTCATGAGACCCAGAAAATATTAGATACAGGCTCCCAGGTAGATGCTATTTCTCTTCACTTCCGGAAGGCGTTCGATACAGTTCCGCACTGTCGCCTGATAAAGTAAGAGCCTACGGAATATCAGACCAGCTGTGTGGCTGGATTGAAGAGTTTTTAGCAAACAGAACACAGCATGTTGTTATCAATGAAGAGACGTCTACAGACGTTAAAGTAACCTCTGGCGTGCCACAGGGGAGTGTTATGGGACCATTGCTTTTCACAATATATATAAATGACCTAGTAGATAGTGTCGGAAGTTCCATGCGACTTTTCGCGGATGATGCTGTAGTATACAGAGAAGTTGCAGCATTAGAAAATTGTAGCGAAATGCAGGAAGATCTGCAGCGGATAGGCACTTGGTGCAGGGAGTGGCAACTGACCCTTAACATAGACAAATGTAATGTATTGCGAATACATAGAAAGAAGGATCCTTTATTGTATGATTATATGATAGCGGAACAAACACTGGTAGCAGTTACTTCTGTAAAATATCTGGGAGTATGCGTGCGGAACGATTTGAAGTGGAATGATCATATAAAATTAATTGTTGGTAAGGCGGGTACCAGGTTGAGATTCATTGGGAGAGTGCTTAGAAAATTTAGTCCATCAACAAAGGAGGTGGCTTACAAAACACTCGTTCGACCTATGCTTGAGTATTGCTCATCAGTGTGGGATCCGTACCAGATCGGGTTGACGGAGGAGATAGAGAAGATCCAAAGAAGAGCGGCGCGTTTCGTCACAGCGTTATTTGGTAACCGTGATAGCGTTACGGAGATGTTTAATAAACTCAAGTGGCAGACTCTGCAAGAGAGGCGCTCTGCATCGCGGTGTAGCTTGCTCGCCAGGTTTCGAGAGGGTGCGTTTCTGGATGAGGTATCGAATATATTGCTTCCCCCTACTTATACCTCCCGAGGAGATCACGAATGTAAAATTAGAGAGATTAGAGCGCGCACGGAGGCTTTCAGACAGTCGTTCTTCCCGCGAACCATACGCGACTGGAACAGGAAAGGGAAGTAATGACAGTGGCACGTAAAGTGCCCTCCGCCACACACCGCTGGGTGGCTTGCGGAGTATAAATGTAGATGTAGAAAGTCACACAATGACGATGATGATGAGGTCCCATACGCCAAGGAGCGTAGGGAACGATGCGGGAGACCCGCTCCTCCGAATAGGCAAGGTCGTAGCGGAGGTGGTTTGCCATTGCCTTCCGCGACCGTAATGGGGATGAATGATGATGTTGATGAAGACAACACAACAACACCCAGTCATCTCGTGGCAGGAAAAATCCCTGACCCCAGCGCCAATCGAACCCGAGACCCCGTGCGCGGGAAGCGAGAACGCTATCGCAAGACCACAATGACGATTGACGATATTGAAGGACTGAAAATATGCAAGACTTTGAGGAGGCCTAAAAATGAAATTCTAGACAATGGTTTGTGGGTGTGGTTTGAGGAGAAGAGAAGAAAAGGAGCTCCGTTGTCTGGATCAATCATAAAACAAAAAGCACAGATTTTTGTGAGAACTTCAATGGGAACAATGCAAATAAAAAGTTAACAGCAAGTAAAGGCTGATTACATCGACGGAAAGCATGAAGTACCGAACGAAATTTAATTATTTCCGGCGAGAAGCTAACTGCTGCCAGAACAGCTGCCAATGAATTTGTTCCAAAATTTGGAAACTTCGTTAAAGAGCTTAATCTGACCCCCAAACGCACATAATTTTGACGATCGTGGCTCAAACTATAATATGTCTCCTACGAGAAATCTTTCTGCGCAAAATTGGCCTGTAACAGGTACAAAACTTGGCAAAAACAGAAGAATTATTGCTCTCTGTAGTAATGCTAATGACAGTCACAAAATACTGTATTGCTATGTTACAGTTCAACAAAAGTGTTCCTTAGAATAATTCAAGCATTTTTGTGTTCCAACCATGTTCCTGGTGCCGTGGTGCAGGATTAGCGAGCTTCTGCTATGTAAACGTTTATCTTACTAGGCCTTCAGCGAGAGAACGCTCTTTACCTATCAACAATTATACGATAACTAGGAACAGGAAAAGTTTGTCTTATTTTGTGGCCAAATTCGTTATTTTTTTTTTAATTCGCTGTTATTTTTTGCTAATTTCGGTGTTATTTTTTAATCCAGGTCTATTTTGCTGCAAAATTCGTTTTTTGTCGATTTTACTGGTTTTCTGGCAATTCACGGTTATATTTTTCGTTTCGGTGTTATTTTTTCGAACTATTTTTTTCAGTTTAGGTGTTGCCTTTTCTTTTTCTTCAATTTCTTTGTTATTTTTTACAAGTTTCGTTCTTATTTTTTACCAATTTCGGTATTTTTTTCAATTTCGGTGGCATTTTTTGCCAGACCGGTGCTACTCTTTCCCAGATTCAGTCTCACTTTTTTTGCTATATTCGGTATCATTTTTCTGCTGCTTGTTGCGGTTTTCTTTTTTTGCCAGATTCGTTTTGACAAGTTGGTTTAAATGTGTTTTTTCGCCAATGTCGATGTTATCTTTGCAAATTTTGGGGTGCTGATTGCGAAATTCATAATTTTTTTCGCTAATTTCTGTGGGTTTTTTGTTGATTTCGGTGTTATTTTTTTAGGTGCTGTTTCTGGCGTCACATCTTAATTCGTTACGCCTTTAGGAAAAAAGAAGGCAAAATATAATTTCAATATACAACAAACGAATATTGGTAAACAGTCGTTCTCAAATGGTTCACATGGCTGATGACTGCTTAGCACTATGGGACTTAATAGCTGAGGTCATCAGTCCCTTAGACTTAGAACTACTTAAACCTAACTAACCTAAGGACATCACACACATCCGTGCCCGAGGCAGGATTCGAACCTGCGACCGTAGCAGCAGCGCGGATCCGGACTAAAGCACCTAGAACCGCTCGGCCGCAGCGGCCGGCTGTCGTTCTCAGATTTATAACATTTTTTTATACGAGAAAATGACAAATTTCAAGATATTTCGTACAAATAGCGATTTCGCGTCATTTCGGTAAAAACCTTGATTTTCGCGTTATTTTCCGCGCGATCGTTTTCGCCAATTTTTTCTATTCCTATTTACAGCCCTACGGATTGCTGGACATCCTATAAATTCAGTTGAGCTCTAAAGGTGGAATCTTATCTCTGCTGTTGAACAGAATGTGGAAAACAGTAATCCTAGTGAAAAAAAACATGATGGAGTATATTTCGTGGGTTTTAGCTTGTTAACAGTGTGGTTTAGTGCTGTCTGAGGAGGATATAGAAAAGTTTTTGTTTTTGTATCGATATGGTCTTAGAATGTCATATATCTTTGAAAAACAATATGTGTACAGCTATGAACTTCCGATGAAATTGTGTTAACTATCTGTTTAGTATTACGTTATCTGACGATGTTCTAGGGAGGCGAAAGCCGGTTCAAAACGAACTGTTAAATAACTGTTAGTGTGGAACATTAATACTGTGTATTCAATTTTTTAATGCGGTTATGTTCCTTCAAGAACCGAAGGAACATTCCATAAATATTAAAGGAATGTTCCATAAGTGGCTGCTCGCTGCCATATGTAGTTATATTTTATTTAATATACAACTCTACAGTACTTGTAATGGGTAACATTAATTTAATGGGTTGATAACGATGTTTATTCTGTAGCGAACTGCACGAAATGGAACTTAATACTCGTTTACGGCAGCAAAACATATTACATGTCGTGAAGGGCACATTTCACCAAGGGAAGAGGCAACTCAATTTAGCAAATGTCGTTTCAACTTCGTACTAGCAGAGATGGCCTCTTATAAGTAAAGTCTAAGTCGGAATACATATTTACAAGAATATTCAAGGTACGACGAGCAGCAGACATGGACGGTCTTGAGTGTGTTCTGCGGTCTGTGTATTGTCTGATCCGCCAAAAATTACCCGGCAAGCAGCAGTCGCAGTACAAAAGCCAGCTACTTGCTTATTGGCCGTTTCGCTGATTCTTAGACGAAATAACGAGGATACGGACAAAGGGGCCATTCATCTCGCTGAAAGCTATTGGCTGCGTTTCGGCGGCCGCTCTCTCAAGAGGACTCTGGAAAATGTTTTCCTGCGAAGCGCTCAACTTTGCCAGAAAGACGTGAGCCTTTCTTGAAACTTGCTTAAGAAATGACATTTTTTTCAATAATACCCATGCTTTCAAATGTAACCTCCAGACTTTTCGTCGCTATTTTCCTAGCCTTCCACAGCTGTAATATGTTTTTCTTTTATTGTTCTTACAGATCTACCCGAATAACGAAAAACACCTGCAGCTACGAACTTCGTACTGATTCGAACGAACGCCTACAACTTACGCGTCAAGATAAGAATTTCCACATGCAGATAGTACTGTTCAGAGTTTTTATGAGATAAAGAAGATTGAGTTTAACGTTTCGTACACATCGAGGTCATTAGACACGGAGCGGGAGCTCGGATTGTATGAAGGATGGGGAGAGAAGTCGACCGTGCCCTTTCAAAGGAACCATTCCGGCATTCACCTGGAGCTATTTAAGGAAATCACGAAAAAAGTAAATCTGGATGGTCGAACGCTGTTTGGTACCGTCGTCCTCCCTAAGGCGAGTCCAGTGTACTACCAATGCGCCACCTTGCTCTTTTTCTTTTTGTGACAGTCGTGTTTAAAGGCACATCAGAAGGTTGAACGCATGGCATAGAAATCACTAAATAGTTTAACCTCAAAAGTCAATACATACTGAAGCACTTCTTTACTGCAGTCAGATGAGAGAAACTGTGAGACAGTAAGATGTACACGTTACTGAGTCGTTATTTGGAATGTTTTACGTTCAGATCTTATTACCAGTACCTCAGCGCTCACCATTCCATGTTCTCACACCATGGAGTGGCATTCACCTCATACATGCGTTTGTAATTTTTTTTTTTTCACACCTGATATTACAGTGACTGACAATACGTGTTTTAAACTTGAGACAGGTTATCGAAATCGGGACGGATTGTGCATACATACGCCATGTATATATGCGATGAAGATATTTTATGGCCCGACGATAATGATGCAGATTGAAAATACCACCACAGTAAAGAAATTCACTTACTAGATGTCGGCGTGTTGTCCAATTCGACTTTCATAAAATATGTCTTATCTGTGAGAAACCACCTTCCTGAAATTTTTCTTCAGGGATTGATGAAATATGAATTTCTTCTTGGTACAGTTTGTTAACTGAGGAAAGCACATTTATACAAAAGACTTCTGCGGCACCGCAAAAAAAATCCTTCTTTTGTATGTCCATACCTGTGATTGGAGGATTGAGGGACTTTGGCCGTTTACTTACGCAATAAAATGGAACACCTACAGACCTACAGCCGTTCTCAAGATTTTATTTATTATATGGCTACCAGTTTCGGTGCTTGAATGCACCATCTTCAGGTTTTAACTGACGCTAAGAGAGTTAACTCCAATCGTATATACGATTCATCATAGGCCAGCATTTATGAACTGGTTTTCGCGTACTACCTGTAATAAAGATGATGTGTCTCCAACCATCAACTATCAACTACCCCACAGTGTCAGTTAAGGCCTGAAGATTGTGCTCTGAAGCACCAAAACTGGTAGGCATATAATAAATAACAGCGTAAGGACGGCTGTAGGTGTTCCATTTTGTTACATAGGGAAAAATCCATCGCAAATAAGTAAGTAAGGCACAGAGTAGCAGGCATTACTTCCATGTTCAATCAACGACTTTTATTAGTATTCAAACAACAGTTTATGACGTTTCCAAACCACTACGATATTCATTATTTTCCAGTTCCTCAACTGATAGGATATCTGAAGAAATCAATTTCGTATAACCGTGTCTGCATTACCATTCTTTTATGTTTAATCCCACAAGCGGCATTCGGCGGTTAATTAAATATCCAGTGGATCAGGACGATTATTTTGCGACACATTGTTTGACAGATACAACACTTTGCAAGAGTCGCTTGATAATTCATTAATTCCAACAGGGTATGATGCTAAGTTACTATAAAGTTGGACAACTCTATGACAACGTTGTGACCATTGCGCGCACTAGCCTTTTGCTCACATTTACTGTAACTCGGCTCAATACTCTTAACTGCTGCTGTATCTTCTTGTATAGCGTTGCCACTACTGACGTAAATTATAAATACAACCATTGCTCTTGAGGTCCTCACAAAAGCATTTGGTTTGCAGACGGAAAAACTTGTTTGATGATTCCTAGGAAAATCTCTGGTACCGCCGATAAACTTTAAAAACTGTCTAACTAAAGGTAAGTTGATACAAATAATTTATATATGTACACAGTTCTTTATATGAATTAAATTTCACAAAAATTTTGTGCAGCTACTGGGAAGCGAAAAAAATTAATTTCATAGATTATAGAGGTAGCTTTGTGACAGCACACATACCTGCAGAAGCACGTGGAACAATTGAAATTGTAGAATACAGGACTCATAAAAGAAATTAGGGACATCTGTGAATGATTTATTAGAAACAACAAAGTTTTATTTACCGTTGTAATTTTATTTCTAAGTATAACATAAGGTTGCTCAGAATATTATATTAAATGTGTCACGACTTTGTTTTTCTCTTACACCACTGAACTTCGAAGTGTCTGAACTGTTCACCTTACTTGTAGGATATTGCCTTACATTCAACTGTTGTGATCTGTTTTCCTTCTCATACGGTTCTACAGAAGAGATGCGCGAATACGTGTGTAGAGGTTTTCTGTAATGGTTGGTCCATCGGACTGGGGAAGGAAGTCGGCCGAGCCCTTTCAAAGGAACCATTCCGGCATTTGCCTAGACGGATTTAGGGAAATCACGGGAAACCTAACTCAGGATGGCCGGACGCGGGATTGAACCGTCGTTCTCCCGAATGCGAGTCCAGTGTGCTACCCACTGCGCCAACTCGCTCGGTTTATGCTTAATGGCCTTCCCTACCGCAGTTTAATACTTTTCATTCTTACGTTATTTCAACAAGGGTCGGAGAATCAAGAGAGGATTCCATAAAGACCTAATAAACTCTCCAGAACATAATTGTCACAAAACCAATTCCAGGAACTACTACAAAATCTTTGGGAAATAACTACAACAGTACGAGCCCCCTGCGCTAATACTGAAATATAAGGATGAATGAATGGCACAGAGTATGAAAGAAGATGCTGAAATCATGGCAGAAGCGTTTAACAAACTTTTTAACTGCGAAGAAGCCAACGAACTCTTACAAATCGACGTAAATATCCCAATAAAAACATAACCTAACAAATCAAGACTTCCAAACTTTCCAAAAAATAGAAAAGGACAAAAAATTGTAAGTCATATCGAGTAGATCACGTTTTTGTTGAAACGAAGATGTATTCAAGTGACACAGTCAAGACCCTCTTCCGCGTGGCTCTGACAAAAATGCGGATAAAATAACAATTCCCTGAACAAAGTTTCCTTTAATTTACGTCTATTGTCACAAACGTTTTGTTAACAGATTACCGGTTTCGGTCTTTAGTGACCATCATCAGATCTGCAGCAAAAATGGGAAAAACATAAATATACTCGCAAACTGTCTGCAGCTTACGAACAATACACAGACCATAATGAAAAGTAGTACTGACAAAATTTACATTTGTGCGCTTTAAATATGAAGACGCATATCTGTTTCATAAAAACTAAGTCCTAATGTACTGCAGCCATAGTGGCATCGTCAAATGTTAAATGTGGAATCAGCAGCAGCATCGTCAAATACATATAAATAACATCACTTGCACGAGTCATGTTGTCAGTAGCACTACTGTTTAAAACAAGCTGCCGTACACTGAGAACAAGTGGGTGGCCGGGGGAGGGGGGGGGGGGGAGTGAGGGATGATTGAGGGGAGAGAGGGAGAAGTACTCTTCAGGCGTCGTGCAGGAGATTAGACAACCCTGACACAATTAACTCTGCTTGACGAAGGGATGGCAGCAATTAAACCGCCCTACAAAACATTCTGCCCGACGGGGACAGCGGAAAGCTCGTTAGTCCGTTCATGTACGTCACTTCCATTAATCCACTCACGCAAGGACTTACTACATGACAGGGCATTTGATTACATTAAGACAGTCACAGATCCCCCACAAGAGCATGTGTGGCGACTGTCACTCCTATCTTCCATTCCCTGCAGCACTCGGCAGGAATTACAGAAAAATCGAGTTTCATGTCTCCTAAGGATAATAACAGACACTATTACGTGTGAGCTAATATTCTGTTTGTGACACTTTAGAGCCGCGCGGGATTAGCCGAGCGGTCTCAAGCGCTGCAGTCATGGACTGTGCGGCTGGTCCCGGCGGAGGTTCGAGTCCTCCCTCGGACATGGGTGTGTGCGTTTGTCCTTAGGATAATCTAGGTTAAGTAGTGTGTAAGCTTAGGGACTGATGACCTTAGCAGTTAAGTCCCATAAGATTTCACACGCATTTGAACATTTTTTGACTCTTTAGTATGCAGCACCGTGTTTTCTTTAATTCGTTTATTCCCTTTAGTTCATGTATTGGCTTACCTGACGATTTCAACACATTTTCAACACATATTACACGCAGTACACAGCACGTGATTCTTCGACTAACATACCAAGAAAAAAAAATTGTTCGAATGGCTCTGACCACTATGGGACTTAACACCTGAGGTCAACAGTCCACTAGAACTTACAACTACTTAAACCTAACTAACCTAAGGACATCACACACATCCATACCCGAGGCAGGATTCGAACCTGCGACCGTAGCGGTCGCGCGGTTCCAGACTGAAGCGCCTGGAAACACTTGGCCACACCGGCCGGGGACTAACATACAGTAATAAACTAAAACAACAGATGCTTCACTGGATTACCTATAATCAACAAATTAATTACGGAACAGATAGTACCAAATCGACAAACTCATCTGCTACGTAACTCCTATATACTGCAAATTTTTAAAGTTTAACTTCAGCCACAGTCAGGCGGTAAATGTGCTAAACAAGTAACCTACTGGGCAGTACTGTTGACATTACTCATGCCAGACAGTGTTTACGACACCGGTCATAGCTAAAGCGCGTACAACTGTTAACTGTACGTGACAGAGCGACCAAAAGTGAAGAAATATTTTGTAACTCAGAGCAATTACGTGCTATCGAGAAACCCACATGTTGCAAATTTAGGTGGGCCTAGCTAGCCGTGCTCAATGCAGAGTCAACTAGAAGAAGCTGACATGTAATGTACCGAAGTCACTTACTCACTCCTCCTGCCCCCCCCCCCCCCCTTAGGGCTACGTCAGAAGCATAGCTTATTATTATCGTATGCATCAATTACAGTAATACACATTTAGCAAAACAAAGAAATATATATATAAATGAACATGTGAAATTATATATACGAGGCCCATCCAGAAAGTAAGTTCCGATTGATCGCGAAATGGAAACCACAGTGAATATCAGAAATGTTTTATTTTTGACAGTTAGCTACACCTTCCAGCTACTTCTCTACGTAGTCGCCGTTCTGACTCAGACATTTGTCGTAGCGTTGTACCAACTTTTCAATACCCTCACCATAGAAGGCAGCCGCCAGTGCTTTCTGCCAATTCTCCACGCTGGCCTACAGCTCGTTGTCTGTGCCAAAATGTTGTCTTCATAGCCAGCGGTTCATGAGTGCAGAGCTAAAACTAAGAAGGAGACAATTTACTGACTGTATTGTGGGTAATCAAACATTTCCAATTGAAAACGATGCATTAGCATCTTCATTGCCCCTGCAGAATGCGGCTGAGAATTGTCTTGAAGAAGAAACCGCACGACAGTTACGTAATGTTGCCTGCATAGCTTCAGGCGAAATTTCTCACCAGACCCTCGTACTTGGCGGGAGACACTATTTTCTAGACATCTTTATGCGCTCACTGTGAGCTTAGAAATGAGGATAGCGACGTGATGCTATGTGGCATCATCCTAGAGACACTGCCCAACACATCTGTGCAAAGCTTTATCGGATTTTCATAGTCGTTTCCATTCCACGACTGATCGGAACTTACTTTCTGGACGCCTCTCGTAGCACACAAGTTTTAAAACGGCTCAGACTACACTCGGATTTTGATGGACTCGATCCAGCGGAGTGCCTCGTGGGATGCTTGATGGAGCTTCTCAGTGCCACCAGAGAAGCGTCTGATTGGAGCAAGCGAAAGACCTCCACGTGAGCAGTCACTTTTTTCGCCTTCGAATGCATCTTCATGTGCCTTGATCACTGCCGGTGCTCCCTGGGCAACTAATTGGTCCTTTCCAATTAGGCTAACTCTCGCAGAATGCAATTTAAAGATAATTCCAACGGCGATTACGAAATTAACAATAATTATGAAGCCCTATACAAGCGGCACTGTTCAGAGCCAACCTGGAAACGTGCTCAGAATATGTCAACTGGATGTTGAGAGACTGTCCATAAATAAGGGGGGAATACTATCTAAAATTTTGAGAGAGAATAGGGCAGACGTCTTAGCGCTGCAAGAGAAGCATAGCTGTAAGAGTACAATAATTCAGCTTAGGAGCTGAAGGCATTCACTGCGCCGATACTCTGTCTCCGTCTTGAACCAGAGACACTGCGGGGTTTTTCGGTTTCAGAGAAGCCAGGGCTAACACTCGGTGATGAAGATCGTTTGGCTACGTCCAGCCGACTGCCTCGTCGAAATCTGGCACGAAGTGTCTAAAGGCTGCGAGACTCGGGAAACTTCACCTATCTGCTGAGCTTGTCTGCGGCCAGCCTCTGAGGGACTTCAGCCAATGGACTGTAAATAGTCTACGAACCGTCTGGGGGAGGCGTGTCCCTAGCGGACTCGCCTGGACGTCATCGGCCATCGTCTTGGTCGACCCCTGGTGGTGATCATGGCATTGCTGCTCGGCATCATACAGCTAATATTGGCTATCGGTCCCAAGTGCGTGATTTGGGGACCAGGAGAATGCGTGCGGGTGCCTGACCTGCAAAGCTCAGGGGTAACTGGGCGGGCCGCGCTAGTTCTTCGCTGGTGGCGAGACACATGGAACCGCGGTTAGCTGCCAGCTGCGACCTAGGACAACGAAAGGCACAGGCATCATTCCGCATTGCACAGTCAGCTGCGTTTACATGAGCACAAAATGGCTCTCATCCCAGCCGGAGAGTTGTATAAGGCTGTGCGAGTGACCACCACACGATTCTATCTGTGGTGTGCGTACTGTAAGACCTTCGATACACACACCATCAGATTATTTGACTTGTCGCTCTAACGAAGTAGGCGAATGTCAGCAACATGTCTCGCGGTCTTGTCGTGGCGTGTTTATCTTCTGCCGTTAGGTCAGACGATAGAAATGCCACTTGCACGCTTTGAGTAGCAGATTGACGGTGACCAACTTTAAACAGAACTTGATTAATTTTCACACACATTTATTAAAAGAATAACTAGCATAAAAATTACTTAACTTGGTTCTGGATGCTATTTACAATGGACAATCTGAAGTTCCTTTGGTCTTGATACGTTAATCTTATTCTCACATATCTCTGATACTTGACAAAATATCTCTGATACTTGACAAAGTGTCTATACATTTTTCTTCATGGCTATGTACAGGAATATGGTAATCTTATTAGGCGCAGACTGAAACTTGACTATAGACTAATGCAGGCTAACTAATCGGAGGTCTGTACACTCATCATAATACCTCGGGCGTTCAGGTATCACTGCGCGAGTGTGATCCGTGAGGAGAAAAGGTTCTATGTTAGCAGCAATCTCATTGACTGCATTACATATTAATACGCGGATCGGCGGAAGCAAAATTTGGTCCGTCTCTATGGCAGCGCCATCTCGTAGTGCGGAGACGGACGAGCACCGCTCCTGCGCCGTTGTGCTTAGCGGGGCGCGCTCTAGTGGCAAAGTTGTGTACGCGCTGACTACGCAGAAATATGTACACAACACTATCACTATATGTAAATTGAAGGAGAAGAGGAGGGAAAGGAAAGGAAAGGGAAAGGGAGGGGAGGGGAGAGGAGGGGAGCGACTAGCGATGTCAGTTGCATCGGGTCTTTTCACGGAATCAGCGGCGTCGAGTGAAAACGTGTGCTGGACTGGGATTCGAAGCCGGGATCTCCAACTCACTAGGCCGGCCGGTGTGGCCGAGTGGTTCTATGCGCGTCAGTCCAAAACCGCGCGACCGCTACTGTCGCAGGTTCGAATCCTGCCTCTGCCATGGATGTGTGTGATGTCCTTAGGTTAGTTAGGTTTAAGTAGTTCTAAGTTCTAGGGGACTGATGGTCTCAGATGTTAAGTCCCGTAGTGCTCAGAGCCATTTAAACCATTTTTTTGTCTGGGCGTTTGACGGGAAAGCACGTTCTCACGGCCTTCAAACGCACAGGTAAACATAAGAGCAGACCGAAGTACTTTCATTCCCACGTGGAATAATATTGTGGCCGACTAATACTCACAAAGCATTTAAACCGAGCATTTCACACAGACTTTATAAGCAGAACAAATATACACAAGTCCACAGAAAACTACGCGAACGAAAGCAGCTTATGTTTCATATGGAACACGAACAAATACAGAATTATTTACTACGCCCAATATTACAGTTGCGAGCAGAAATCAAGCAGAATACGAACAACAGATTTAGAATGCAATACAAATAGTGCAGTATTGCATCACTGTGTCCTGTTACGTCTATACGCTGCACCGTAGCCCATGTGTCAGCTTCATCCAGTCAGAATTAATCAACATGTTGTAACGATTAATAAGGACCGACGAAACAGCCAGAGTATGTATACATTATAAATGAAAACACACACGACAAGGGTGTAATTCTGCAATATTTATTAATTAATTCACACATTTACGTACCTATCTGATGACATAGCAGCCGAAAACGGCTTTGTGAAATGAATAACAAATATTGCAGTATATTACAACAGTATGATGTGTGTTTTCATTCATAATAAATATGTTCCTTAAAACACGTTTCAAAATTTCTGCCCGTCTCGCCAATGAACAGGCTCTAGATACTGACTCCCAGGTTGATGCCATATTTCTCGACTTTCGAAAGGCGTTCGACTCAGTTCCGCACTGTCGCTTGCTACAAAAAGTGCGCGCTTACGGTCTATCCGATGACATATGCAGTTGGATAGAAAGTTTTCTAACAGACAGGAAGCAGTATGTCGTCCTCAACGGGGCGACTTCAACAGAAACATGCGTAACTTCAAGTGTGCCCCAGGGCAGCGTAATAGGTCCTCTGCTTTTTACGATTTACATAAACGATCTGGTTGATGGTATTGTCAGCGGCCTTAGGTTGTTTGCCGATGATGCTGTAGTCTACAGGAAAGTAGTATCACACGAAAGTTGTGAACAAAGCAATGAGGATTTGCAGAAAATAAATGCTTGGTGTAATGACTGGCAGTTATCTCTCAAAATTAATAAGTGTAACCTACTGCGTATAACAAGGAGAAAATCCCCATCAATGTACGAGTAAAAAATAAATGCCCAGTCTTTGGAAGCGGTAACGTCCGTCAAGTATCTGGGTGTGAGTATTTGCAATGATCTCAAATGGAATGATCAGATTACACAAGTAACGGGTAAGGCGAACTCTAGATTGCGGTTTATTGGTAGAATCCTGAAGCGATGCAGTCCTTTAACAAAGGAAATAGCTTACAGTACGTTAGTTCGTCCAGTCGTAGACTATTGTTCGTCTGTGTGGGACCCTTACCAGTTGGGTCTGATTCAAGAGATTGAGAAGGTCGAAAGAAGAGCGGCAAGATTCGTGGCTGGTACGTTTAGCCATCGCGAGAGCGTTACAAATCTCGTAGAAAGTTTGAAGTGGGACACTCCTGCAGATAGACGACGCGCTAAACAGAAGGGGCTGCTCACTAAATTCCGAAATCCGATCTTCACCGAGGATGCAGAGCATATATTATTACCACCAAATTTAAAATCGCGCACTGATCACTATTCAAAGATAACGGAAATAAGAGCTCGTACTGAGGCGTTCAGATCGTCGTTTTTCCCTCGCGCGATCCGCGAGTGGAACAGAGGGGATGGGGGGGGGGAGGGGGGGGAGGGAATATGACTTTGGCGCGAATTGTGCCTTCCGCCACACACCGCTTGGTGGCTAGCGGAGTATATATGTAGATGTAGAAGTATTTGTTGCCATGACGACGTGTTAGGTTAACAGGACTGGCGTGTGACCTGCACGTCATTCGATCACGACACCTGCAGCCTCATCTCTACCTCCACCACCAGCCATTAAAACTGTAATACCATGAAGGCGGCATTAACTAGCGTCAGTTGCGCATAAAGTGCACCGCACGATTGTATATGCGAATGATTAACATTTCTGCGCAACCGCGCAAAGTCGGTGGCAGTAACAGTATCCACACTATGTGTTTAGGTGTCCATTTACATGTCCGTTACAGTACGCAATAAAGCTCGTGCTAAAGCGAATGGTAGTTTAGACGCAGCACAAAGCGCACATCAGTACTCGACAGCAACGAGTGCTAAAAGGAAATCAGCAACTCTTCGTTTCTCTGCTGCCGCCGGATCAAATGCCGTCGCAGAGAAAAACACACACGCAAAAAAAGAAAATGTCATTACAGATCGTGAAAATAGATGAGCAGAGAGAAGAAAAGGGGAAACTTGACATTTCTTCGAAGCAAAGAAACGATGTATCATTGAACGAAATAAAAATTAAGTCTATGGCCGAACGACTTGTCCGGTGAAGCAGTAATAAATTATTTACGCAAACTATCCTCGTGAATCAGCTTATCTATCTTGTGCTTGTAATTAAATTGCAGGTACTCACGGAGGTTCAGTATGGGTTGTAACCATCGTTGTTGTTGTTGTTATTGTCGTCGTTTTCAGTCCAGAGACTTGTTTGGTGCAGCTCTCCATGCTACTCTGTCCTATGCAAGCATCTTCATCTCCAAGTAACTACTGCAACCTACATCCTTCTGAATCTGCTTAGTGTATTCTTCTCTTGATTTCCCTCTACGATTTTTACTCTCCACGCTGCCTTCCATTACTAAATTGGTGATACCTTCATGCCTCAACACATGTCCTACCAACCGATCCCGTCTTCTAGTCAAGTTGTGCCACAAACACCTCTTCTCCGCAATTCTATTCAATACCTCCTCATTAGTTATGTCATCTACCCATCTAATCTTCAGTATTCTCCTGCAGTACCACATTTCGAAAGCTTCTATTCTCTTCTTGTCTAAACTATATATCGTCCACGTTTCACTTCCATGCATGGCTACACTCCATACAAATACTTTCAGAAACGACTTCTTGCCACTTAAATCTATACTCGATGTTAACAAATTTCTCTTCTTCAGAAACGCTTTCCTTGCCATTGCCAGACTACATTTTACATCCTCTCTACTCCGAGCATCATCAATTGTTTTGCTCCACAAATAGCAAAACTCATCTACTACATCAAGTGTCTCGTTTCCTAATCTAGTTCCCTCAGCATTACCTGATTTCATTCGACTACATTCCGTTATCAAAAAAGTTCGAATGTGTGTGAAATCTTATGGGACTTTACTGCTAACGTCATCAGTCCCTAAGCTTACACACTACTTAACCTAAATTATCCGAAAGACAAACCTCACACACACCCATGCCCTAGGGAGGATTCGAATGTCCGCCGGAACCAGCCGCACAGTCCATGACTGCAGCGCCCTAGACCGCTCGGATAATCCCGCGCGGCATTCCAATATCCTCGTTTTGCTTTCGTTGATGTTCATCTTATATTCTCCTTTCAGGACACTGTCCATTCAGTTCAACTGCTCTTCCAGGTCGCTGGCCGGTGTGGCCGAGCGGTTCTAGGCGCTTCAGTCTGGAACCGCGCGACCGCTACGGTCGCAGGTTCGAATCCTGCCTCGGACATGGATGTGTGTGATGTCCTTAGGTTAGTTAGGTTTAAGTAGTTCTAAGTTCTAGGGGACTGATGACCTCAGATGTTAAGTCCCATAGTGCTCAGAGCCATTTGAACCATCTTCCAGGTCCTTTGCTGTCTCTGACAGAATTACAACGTTATCAGCAAACCTCAACGATTTTATTTCTTCTCCGTGGATTTTAATTCCTACTCCATATTTTTCTTTTATTTGCTTTATTGCTTGCTCAATATATAGACTGAATAACATCGGGATAGGCTACAACCCTGTCTCACTCCCTTCCCAACCACTGTTTCCCTTTCATGCCCCTCGACTCATATAACTGCCATCTGGTTTCTGTACAAATTGTAAGTAGCCTTTCTCTCACTGTATTTTACTCGTGCCACCTTCAGAATTTGAAAGAAATTATTCCAGTCAACACAGTCAAAAGCTTTCTCTAAGTCTACCAATACTAGAAACGAACGTTTGAATTCCCGTAATCTATCTTCTAAGATAAGTCGTAGGGTCAGTACTGCCTCATGTGTTCCTACATTTCTACAGAATCCAAACTAATCATTCCCAAGGTCGATAATTATCATATGGTAGCGAATTTCCAAAGATATCCTAATCCATTAATGCGGAATCGATTTAAGCTAAAAACAAAAATTAGTTATAATTTTGGCCACCAGATGCAAATCTGGCCCTGTACACCGTTTGTATGATGGTATGACATCCACGCTGTCGTTGGACAAGCCATAACGTGAGTGAACAGTATGGCTATCGAGAAGAGAGACCGTGAGCTGTTAGTGAAACTGTATTATGTGAACGGCAGCAATTATAGTACTGCATTGAGATAGTATCGCCGACTGAAAGATCTGAAGAGACTCCTGATGGCATTAGATGATCGAAAGAGGATGATAATGAAATTCGGAAACAAGGGTGAGCTTGGTGAGGCACCCGGAAGAGGAAGGTGTCCTATCCCGGTGGAAGTTATTGATAGACCATGCACAGCACATGCCCAGGTAATGCTAGTGCTCGTGGAGCGTGTAACGGGACGTCCCCCTCTAGCATTACTTTTCCTCAACAGTAGTTGTCGATACCAGGATTATTTTTCTAATTTTAAACATGTCAGTATTCTCTCACATGCTTTTCTGAAAACGTTGATATAATTTTATACACAGTATGTTATATCTCAAGATAAAATTAATGAAAAGGAATTAGGTTATAAAATTTTTAGTTTCGATGTTGCAATCGTTAAATATTAGTTCTGAATGTACAGTTAATATTATTTTTCTTAGAAACATTTCAAATTACGAAATATCTGCACACTTAAAATTTCTATTATTAACTACGGAATCCTGTACTGTTTACTATGTTGATTCCTGCATTCATTTATGAAATAATAATTGAAATTAAAGCAAGTAGAAATCTGTCAAGAAAAATTGTAAACCCGATGAAACATTGTTTTCTCCGCAGAGTGAGGGAGTCGTAAGCATGCCTCTGATGTGATTGAACGTATTTTTGTGCGAACAATGTAATTTGGGCTTGGTTAATGTGAAAAATCAAAATACCATATGATATACTAAAATGTGAAAAAATATGTCTACGTAAAAAAAAATGCAGTAACAACAGTCTTCAGATTTATTTAGTTCAAACCAACTGTGAGGACTTGATGTGACATTTTCAGCTTCAAGAATCAGACCCCTAGACAAGGAGAACTGGAGCCAACTCAACATGACGAGCTAAATGGAGTAGAAAGTTTATTGTAATCTTCGCTCGTCTCAAATATTGATAAAAGGCACTGTGTAATGTGGACTATAGATGGAAGCAGGAAGGAGGGGGTGAATACAAGTGTCACGAGAATTATCTATACCAAAGTCAACAGTACGGAAAGTTTTGTGGTCTGTTTTACACTGGTACCCGACCAGATCCAGATGGTACACCAACTGGAACCTAATGATCGGTGGCAACTTTCTGAAGTTACTCATCGGTTTCTGGCACGGGTTGAAGTAGTTGAGACGTAGCCTTGTAATCTTCTTTGGACTGACGAGACGAATTTTACACTGCAGACTGCAGTGGATACAGAGAATTGCCGAATTTGAGGTACTGTTAAAACGTGTGCTGTGCACGAATAGCCACTGCACCCTTCCGTAAGTGGCTGTGTGGTGTGGATTCCCAAGCACCTTTATGCCTTGAAGAGAATACACCCAGAGGGGCTGTCAGGTGTAACGTGATATCTACACCCTTGTACAGCATGCGTTTCCTTCTTTGGAAGAGCGCAACTGGCTGGAAACCACTGTTTTCGTACAAGACGGGGCAAAACCTCCTGTCGCTCTCCCAGCGAGAGATCTACTTAATGCAGCCTTCCACGAACGTGTTTTCTCCAGATGTTTCCCAGGTGCATGACTTGCTAGATCATCTGATCTGAATCCGAAGAACGATTTTACCAGGGACATTTCAATCTCTGCCTGATCTGAAGGCCAATATACAGGAATGAGTAGCTGAGATTCGGTCGTAACTGCTGCGAGCGAGTGTAGATCACGTCGTTTTACAGATGCAGCACCTGCTCGACGTCTCTGGTGCTCACTCTGAACAACTTGTGTATGCGGCGGCTCATAAGAAAACCGAAATTATACCTTTCTCATTTGTTTGACCTTTCCCGTCCGCATTCCATTCTTAATACATTAAGTACGGGAACATTTCAATACGCCTTTCTTGCAATCACAGCGCCAGAACTGCACCTGGTGTCCCAAACTGTAACTAACTTTTTTCAGCGTAAATCATTTTCTCATTAAACCCTTAAAATATCTACCAAGTTTCGTTACCATACAATAACAACGCCCCACACTCGAACTTTGTAAGTAGCTGTACTTTAATTATAACCATCCGGTATTAGCTGAAACCGAATCATAATTCCAGAGATTAATCTTCACGTTAGGACAGAGAAATGCGGTGGGGACCGTAATTTATAATACGTAAAGAAGAAGAAGATATTCCTTGATGTACAGATCCTGGTAATAATGATTTCTGGTGGTTCAGTGGCCTGGTGGACGCCTATCAATGGGGCACCACTCAATCAACTTGCTTGTTGTGATAGGATATACTATGGGGACCCTTACATGGAATATTCGTCACTACGCTCTTATGTATTGTACGATACATATTTCAAGTACAGCAAATGTTAAAATACAATTTTCGTTGCCCAATATTATATCAAGTAGATTTGTACAAGAGATACAAAAAGATTAACACACCCAATTAGTCAACTGCAACTCATTTAAATGCAATTACCAGGAACCTTTTATTAATGGAAAAGTATCTTATTGCAATAATCTATTTCACAAAATTTAGAGAAAAAGTAATTATTTCATTTATGTAACTATCAGACAATGATCACATACAAATGTTAGTGCTAAAATCAGTTCAGTCATTAAATGATAAATTGTCAACATTTGATTATTTCATAAAACACGAAACTTAATGTTTTAGGTAGATTTCTGGCAAACTGATGGACTGAAAGTTACGTTCACTCGCAAGAGATTGTGTTTCTATAAAAACCAAAAATCAAATTCGTTGTAATTAATTCTGTTACTAAGAGTTCTGGAACTTTCTGTCATAAACAAACTATTATTTCGATCATTTGCTCAAAACAAGATTATTATGTAAAATTCGTACCTAAAAATCTATTTCCGCATTATGGAAAGTACTCAAAAACATGTTAGCATCAACATTTCTGTTGTAATGGAAGAGTTATTAATTATTTTGTATAAAGTATTTTTATTCACAATTCTCATGAAGAATTTCGATACTAAATATGAAAAGCAGTTTTATAGATCGCATTATTTATGAACAAGTTTTTGTGTGTCCATCGTTTTGGTACGACGTCTTTGGGACGACGGCCGTTTACTGTTGTGACAAAGTAAAACACCTACAGCCGTCCTTATCATTTTATTTATTTTGTTGCAACCAGTTTCGGCGCTTCAATACGCCATCTTCAGGCTGTGGGTGATGCAGAAGGGGCTGATAACATCCCTATATGATCAGTCGTTTATTGTCTTCAGAACTGTAACTATGAAGTCTTATGAAACAACAGATTTTAATTGTAACTCAATTAACGTGAATTTGTTGAACAATACTTTGAAAGAACTCGTATTGTTAAGAAACTATATAATCAGTGAGCCTCGAGAGAGGCAGTAGAGTGGCAGTTGTTTACAGTTAGAACGAGCACATGAGTTGCAAATTAGTTTCTTTGAGCTGCGAATTGTACGGATGTTTAGGAGCAATATAAAATTAACATAAAATGCAAACTATGTGTTGGTGTAAATTGTTTACTATCATCAGCTTTTCACCATGACTCCCGGGATTTCTGCAGTGAAGCAAGTAATATTACACACCCCAATAACAATAAATTGGTGGAGAAAACTCGTCGAAACCAACAAGATAACTACACAGTCTAAGTATTTTACTAAACTTAGCACAGATTCCTAATCTACGAGTATGTTTATCGAACGTTTTTAGCTAGAACCTGCCAAAATCAGTGTATTACCATGTTCTCAACCTAAGCCTGCTAGCCAAGTGGGGGAAAGGGATCTACAGCTTAACAGGTGTTTTTAGCGAATCTCATCATCATGGAGAGGCGAATGCTAGGTTAAAAGGCGGAGAGAAGCATCCGGGGCGTAACGGGAACTCGATACCGCAGTCTTTCGGATTCTAGATACGCACTTTACCTCTAGACCACCAGGCACGACAGAGATTCTGGTCAAGATTCGCTCCTCTCTCAAGTTTCGGCAGCTGTTCGCGAGTTTTCCCACTACATGCCACCTCCTCTGGAGCTAACCAACTCGTTGTCCCCGCTATTTTCACGCGATGTGACTCCAAATGCCAACTAAGCATGGATCTAATAACACTAAATATATTACACGCTCACCATTACTTGTCGCTAACACACTGACGTGACAAAAGGCATGGGACACCACTGAATATCGTGTCGAACCTTCTTTTGCCCGATGTAGTGCAGCGGCTCGACGTGGCATGGACTCAACAAGTCATTGCAGATCTAGTACAGAATTATTGAGACATGCTGCCTATATAGCTGTCTATCATTGCGAAAGTGTTACCGGTACAGGGTTTTATGCACCAACTGGTCTCTCGACTAAGTCCCATAAATGTTCGATGGGATTAATGACGCGTGACCTGGGTGGCGAAATTATTCACTCGAACTATCCAGAAAGTTCTTCAAACCGGTCGCAAACAATTGTGGCCCTGTGACATCGCGCATTGTCATCCATAAAAGTGTAGTCTATGAATAGCTGCAAATTATCTCCAAGTAGCCGAACATAACCATTCCTAGTCAATTTTCAGTTCATTTGGACCAGAGGACCCTGCCCTCTCCAAGTAAATACAACTCACAGCATTATAGAGCCACCTTCAACTTCCACAGTCCGTTGTCCACAACTTGGGTGTATGGATTCGTGGGATCTGCGCCAAACACGAACCCTACCATCAGCTCCTATTAACTGAAACCGGGACTCATCTGACCGCGCCACGGTTTTCAGTTGTCTAGAGTCCAACTTACATGGTCACCAGCCCAGCAGAGGCGCTGCAGGCGACTTTTTACTGTTAGCAAAGGCATTCGCGACTGTCGTCCGCTTCCATAGGCCATGACCGCCAAATTTTGTCCTAACAGATAAGTTCGTCGTACATCTCACATCAATTTACTTGTTTAATTCACGCAGTGTTGCTTGTCTGTTAGTACTGACAACCCTACGCAAACGTGTTGGTCTCGTTCGTTAGGTGAAGGCCGTCGGTCAATGCGTTCGCCGTAGTGAGACTTAATGCCTGAGACTTTGTATTCTCAGCACACTCTTGACACTGTGGATCGGAGACTATCGTATTTCCTGACGATTTCCGACACAGAATGTCTCATGCGTGTAACTCCAACTACCTTTCCGCGTTCAAAGTCTGTTAATTTCCGTCGCCCAGCCATAAAGAAGTCAGGAACCTTTTCACATGTATCGCCGGAGTTCAAATTACAGTTCCGCCTACGCACCACTCTTTTTATACTTTGCGTACAAAACACTAACGCCATCTGTGTATGTGCAGTCTCAATCTCATGACTTTTGTCACCTCAGGGTAAATTATACACACAGACCTCCCTCGTTAATCAGTCTACCCATAAGAGAAACCCGCAACTAAATTAGCCTGTACATACAGATAGAAACCATGGCACGGGACTTTAATTTATAATGCGTATAGGTACAGATACATTGCTACTGTCAAGCCTGTGTCTACAAAACCAGATCTGTCGACAAAGCACACTTTTAGTATGCAAAGTTTGGAAAATTTTGTAAATTTGTGGTAAGGTCTTATGGGACCAAACTTCTAAGGTCATCGGTCCCTACGCTTACACACTATTTAATCTAACTTAAACTAATTTACGCTAACGACGACACACACACCCACGCCCAAGAGAGGACTCGAACTACCGACGGGGGGAGCCGCGCGGACCGTGACAATTCGCACAGACCGCGCGGCTACCCCGCTCGGCATGTAAAGTTTCTCATCGCCAACATCCGTTTTGTTTGAGGCTAAATAGTCTTCTATGACAGTACTGTGCACGCAAAAATTATCTTTTTAGATTCCTCCACTCTTGTCTGTGGTATACACTCCTTCACTATAGCACAATTCGTTTAATACTATATAACGTGTGTTCCTATGGGGATAATCTTGGCTTCCGACGACAGAAATACACGGTTTCAGTTAATTATGTTCAATTAAAACACTCACGTGTTGCTATATTCTGCTGTCTTTCTTCTAGATTTCACTTCATTAGCACGCTGAGTATTACAGAACATACTTCTATTAAATTAAAAAGTAAATGGCACAATCTTTTAGGAAAGTAGGAAGGAAACAAAACAAAACAAAAAAAGGGAATATTTCGGTGGTAACAACACGCGAATCATCCATATTTATTTTCCAATGCCTTTATCAAACACGTTACAGCGATCTCGTTTTAAAGGCACATTTGCATTGTGAGCTTTTCTTAGCAGAAAACGTAATTATATGTAATGAAATAAAGAAATAATTTGAGTCATAGATATAGTCCACGGCTGTATAAATATTGTATGCAGCCTCTGGAAAGATTTGAAGGTTTTTGATCGTCATCTGATTGGACGACGAGGCACCTTTTGTTTTCTAGGTCTTGTTCTGATCAGAGGTATTTAGGTCCACCGCCACTACATTATTTCATTATTTTATTCACGAGTTGCAGCCATACGGAACTTGTAACTGCATAGTTCAAATCACAATGTAAGTCTAATAATTTAAATTGTGTTTTTATTTCAGAATACATAGTTATTACTAACCTATGGATGTTTTATTTTGTGTCTTTAGCAATTGTAAGATTGTTGAGTGACTTGGCATGGCAAAAGGTTATGTACTTTTTTAAGCAAAAAGTCGTCCAGCTCGATCAACCGTTGTTTTCGGATGCTGTTTGATAACGAAGTCTGATTTTAGTGGAAACACAGAGAAAATAAACACGGTTAAAAATACATGAACATATCTTTAATGAAAATGCCATGATCAAGCGCAGAGTGTTTATATGAAACATATTTTACCAATCCGTAAACTTAATTATTATCCATTTAATATTCATTAATATAATTCATTGTATGGTCTCGATCCAGTTACGAATGAGAAAAAAATAAATAAATTAAGTAGTGTTATAAACGTCTATGACTCTGCTGTCACGATATGCGAAAGACCGTCACCGCCAGTACGTCATTAACAAACATTTAATTATAACAGATCGTAACAGAGTGACGCGTTTTCTGATGAATCTGGAATGCGCCGTTGCTCGGACACGGCATGATTTCATAAAACGCAGGTTACCATAGTAAAACAAACAATTCGGAAATCCTTTAACTACGAAGATGACGTTTACATACATTTTACTACAAAACATCGTACTCAAACGACGCGATTTAGAGAGAACTCCAATCTGCTTGTGCTTTGAAAGAGTATATATTCAAGGGACGTAAGCTATAATATAACACCCACCCAATACGAGCTTTAAATGCAAATAACGTAAGCCAGTATGGCATCTCCCAAATCCTGCTTGTGACTTAGAACGCGATCTGACATCTCATAGGCTACATTCCTCTCCAAAAGCAAGAATATGAGTTGTCTTATTCAGTCTTTCACACTACAGAATAATGATGAATGTGAAATTACACGCTGCCACGCCACAAAATTCGACCAGTTCCTCGTCCACTAACGTTTTCTCGTCTCGTGCGAGGACGCCTTAAGCACTCCATAGCGGAAGAGAGGCGTATCGCGAATATCAGTGGGTTACTTTTACAGTAGCGATGAAGGAGCCGACAGGATTGCGCGATTATTTTCTTTGTATATACTCGAGCTCTGGCGGCCATCATAACTGGCAAGCTGTATTTTTGAGGGAAAGTGCGAGAAGGAGGCGTTATTCCCAGGACGCATAAGGAACAAAATGTCCGGAAAGAGGCGACGTGCAGTGCATACCGACAGACCCTGCTGACAGCAGTATCTCGAGCCTCCCCTGGCACAGCTAACGATGCACGCGTCGGGGTAGCTACGCTCACACCAGTCAGTCACTGTGGCTGTTTCCACGACCTATAGGCAGTACACTACAGACGCAGACCACTCAGAGTGAACTACACTACTGGCCATTAAAATTCCTACACCAAGAACAAATGCAGATGATAAATGGGTATTCATTGGACAAATACACTCCTGGAAATTGAAATAAGAACACCGTGAATTCATTGTCCCAGGAAGGGGAAACTTTATTGACACATTCCTGGGGTCAGATACATCACATGATCACACTGACAGAACCACAGGCACATAGACACAGGCAACAGAGCATGCACAATGTCGGCACTAGTACAGTGTATATCCACCTTTCGCAGCAATGCAGGCTGCTATTCTCCCATGGAGACGATCGTAGAGATGCTGGATGTAGTCCTGTGGAACGGCGTGCCATGCCATTTCCACCTGGCGCCTCAGTAGAACAGCGTTCGTGCTGGACGTGCAGACCGCGTGAGACGACGCTTCATCCAGTCCCAAACATGCCCAATGGGGGACAGATCCGGAGATCTTTCTGGCCAGGGTAGTTGACTTACACCTTCTAGAGCACGTTGGGTGGCACGGGATACATGCGGACGTGCATTGTCCTGTTGGAACAGCAAGTTCCCTTGCCGGTCTAGGAATGGTAGAACGATGGGTTCGATGACGGTTTGGATGTACCGTGCACTATTCAGTGTCCCCTCGACGATCACCAGTGGTGTACGGCCAGTGTAGGAGATCGCTCCCCACACCATGATGCCGGGTGTTGGCCCTGTGTGCCTCGGTCGTATGCAGTCCTGATTGTGGCGCTCACCTGCACGGCGCCAAACACGCATACGACCATCATTGGCACCAAGGCAGAAGCGACTCTCATCGCTGAAGACGACACGTCTCCATTCGTCCCTCCATTCACGCCTGTCGCGACACCACTGGAGGCGGGCTGCACGATGTTGGGGCGTGAGCGGAAGACGGCCTAACGGTGTGCGGGACCGTAGCCCAGCTTCATGGAGACGGTTGCGAATGGTCCTCGCCGATACCCCAGGAGCAACAGTGTCCCTAATTTGCTGGGAAGTGGCGGTGCGGTCCCCTACGGCACTGCGTAGGATCCTACGGTCTTGGCGTGCATCCGTGCGTCGCTGCGGTCCGGTCCCAGGTCGACGGGCACGTGCACCTTCCGCCGACCACTGGCGACAACATCGATGTACTGTGGAGACCTCACGCCCCACGTGTTGAGCAATTCGGCGGTACGTCCACCCGGCCTCCCGCATGCCCACTATACGCCCTCGCTCAAAGTCCGTCAACTGCACATACGGTTCACGTCCACGCTGTCGCGGCATGCTACCAGTGTTAAAGACTGCGATGGAGCTCCGTATGCCACGGCAAACTGGCTGACACTGACGGCGGCGGTGCACAAATGCTGCGCAGCTAGCGCCATTCGACGGCCAACACCGCGGTTCCTGGTGTGTCCGCTGTGCCGTGCGTGTGATCATTGCTTGTACAGCCCTCTCGCAGTGTCCGGAGCAAGTATGGTGGGTCTGACACACCGGTGTCAATGTGTTCTTTTTTCCATTTCCAGGAGTGTATATTATACTAGAACTGACATGCGATTACATTTTCACACAATTTGGGTGCAGAGATCCTGAGAAGTCAGTACACAGAAAAACCACCTCTGGCCGTAATAACGGCATTGAGTCAGACAGAGCTTGGATGGCGTGTACAACAGGTACAGCTGCCCATGCAGCTTCAACACGGTACCACAGTTCACCAAGAGTAGTGACTGGCGTATTGTGACGAGCCAGTTGCTCGGCCACCATTGACCAGACGTTTTCAATTGGTGAGAGATCTGGAAATTCGTCATCTTGTTTTGGTGGTTCTGTCACTTCGTTTTTTTCTTTAATTTGATTTACTGGCGTCACAAGGTTGCTGGTTTGCTTGCCCGTCAGTGGCAGCAGCAGCGCTTATCGATAAGTGCACTGTCGCACCATCTCTGGAGCGACCGCTAGTATTTCCGGGTCGTCGTCTGGCTGGAGTTCAGTTGGGAGCTCAGTCGAGGGTAGCAGCAGTGAAGTCGGGACACAGCAGCAGTAAGTCGGGGAAGGAGCGCCAGTGAGGTGTGGACAGCCAGTGCTCGCCGACTGCTGGCAGCACACATTAACTGTCCTACGGAAGGAGATTGGAGCGGGACTACCGTTGGCTGGTCGTCTCATCGGGCGACGTGTATTTGGTCCTTTGACCATTTCTGGGCCTCGTCAGTTGGTCATCTTGCCGGACGTGGGTCAGTTCCTTTCTTGTGCGGAGATGATGTGGCCAATGCGCAAGAGGCATAGTTCGGTCCGAGCCAGTGTGACCAGGTCGCCGTGTCTCCGAATTCCGAACGGACATCGAGTTGAGTCGGGTTGGAGCAGCAGTCAGCTTCGGATAGCCTAGACTCGCCCGAACGTTTCCGCCACGCATCTTCAGTGGGAACGACCTGGGTTGGTCGTTCGGTCGGTCATCTCATCGGAAGACGTGTATTTGGTCGCCGACCGCTTGTGGAAATTCTGTGTGTTTCGCAATGATTCGTCCTTGTTGTTCCACAGTGATTGCTTTTAAGATTGTTCAGAACACTTCTGAGCACCACTGTTTGTTGTTTGTGATTGTCATTTATTTGGTCGCAGGTACTGCGCCGGGCCTTCAGCCGTGTATTAATATTGTCTGTTTTATTTTTAGTATATGGCCTTCAGCCGAACTTCATAACAACTTTAAAATTAGGCCTTCAACAGTGTTTCACTTAAAATTCTTGTTGCTCTGTATTTAGGACTTCAGCCGTGCTTGTTTCAGAATCTGTGGCTTTAATATGTAAATCCTTGTCTGCAACGTTTTTCTTTAATTATTTTGAATTCTTGAAAAGGCCTTCAGCAGTGTTCTGTATGTGTATATTAAGGTGGTCTAATTGTTCTTGAGTAATTGTTTGGGCCTTCAGCCGACAAGATACTTCAAGATTTCTTAAGATGTTTTTGTTGTACTGTGTAAAAGCTTAACTTTAAAGCCTCTCTTTTATCATGTAAAAAATGTTTATTGGGCTTTCAGCCAAAGAATTGTTTTGAATTTTCCTTGATATGGCCCTCAGCCGAAAATTGTAAATGCTTGGCTTCTAAAGAATCATTTAAACTTATTCTGGAAAGTTAGTTGGGACCTCAGCTGTGAGCTGATCTTTGTTGTTTTAAAGAGAAAATGTGCATTGGTTCGAGCAATAGAGTTGTGTGTCCCTGTATAACTAACAGTAATTTACGTTGGCCCCTTTCCACAACCTGATCCACTCTGTCCTGCGTAACCAGATTTCGCACATCCTTCTATCCTTCCCCTTTTCTGAAATAAATGTTGTAACCATCATTTTGTACAATGGTGTTGCTACTGCAAGTACATTTTTAATATCTGTGTCCATTTTTGTTTAAACATATTGGGATTGGTGTTGACCCTGAAAGTGACATCTGTGCCTCCAATCATTTAGATTTTTTGAATCATTTAAGTACACAGACAAAAATTGTGACTGGTGGCGGTCTCTGATAAACCTTTTCATATCTTTCAGAGAGGCACAGCCGATTAAAGTCATTATGGCTTTCAAACCTAACGTTTCCAAATGCAGCTCCTCCCAGACATATACACAATCGGGGCCAGCTCTGGTAACGAGGGTTCACTTTCGCGAACACATCCCAAGGGCCGAAGTACAAATTAGACGTCGCCTAAGAGGAGGCGCCAATTACAGATCTGCGCAACGAGCAACGGCAGGGATGGCTCTGAGTGGCCTGGAGCGCTTAACTGCTGGAGGAGGAGAAGGAAGGCCGGAAGGTAGAGAGGGGGGGAGGGGGGAGGGTAAAGCGGCCGCCGCCGGCAGTCCAGATAAATTCGGCTCAGCCCATTAGCACAGCCCCCTGCGCAGAAAGCTTTTAGGTGTTCTTAGAGTGCAAATAAGTTAATCCGCCCCCGCCGACTGCCGCCCCCGCTCAGATCTGACTTGGCGGCGTGAACGGACGCCGCCGGCCAGATTGCCCCGACCTATCGGTTATTTATTAAGTGGGCCACCTTTAATCATCACTTACATTACGTTAATGGAAGACTCCCTGCCACTCTGCAGACGAGCTGCAAACGACCCGCGGGCAAGGAAGAATCCGGCTTGCCTCTGGGGGGGGGGGGGGGGGGGGGCGTCTATTCGCATTCTAATGAGTCTGCATTATAGTCGCCGGCTAGCGGTGCGTTTCTCAAGGGGGTGGTTCCCACTCGTGATCAGTGACTGCTGACTGTCTGTCCCTCAGGTGTGCTGCGAGCAACAACAGCCCCAAACGACTACCACTTGGGTGTTTGGTTCAAATGGTTCAATTGGTTCAAATGGCTCTGAGCACTATGAGACTTAACATCTGAGGTCATCACTCCCCTAGAACTTAGAACTACTTAAACCTAACTAACCTAAGGACATCACACACATCCATGCCCGAGGCAGGAATCTAACCTGCGACCGTAGCGGTCGCGCGGTTCCAGACTGAAGCGCCTAGAACTGCTCGGCCGCTCCGGCCGGCCTCAGGTGTTTCCCAAGACGCGAACACAGTCAAAGCTGTTGTGAGAACACTACAAAAGACCGGAGTCTGAAAGCGGACTCACAATGTTTTAACGCACAACACGCATAAAAACTAGCTACCATTTACACTGAGGATACATACATCATGAATAGAGATATGCACATACACAGATGGCGGGAGTATCACGTACGCAGGTTATACAAGGGTGGTGCATTGGCGAAGCAGTCTTTTGCACTCATTTGATTCATTTGAAAAGGTTTCCGACGTGCTTATGGACGCAAGACGGAGATTAACAAATTTTGAATACGGAACAATAGTTCGAGCTAGGGGACATTCTTTTTCTGAAATCGTTAGGGAATTCAATTTTCCGATATCCACAGTGTCAAGAGCGTGTTGGGAGTACCATAAATGGTTAAAATGGCCCTGGGACTTAACTTCTGAGGTCATCAGTCCCCTAGAACTTGGAACTACTTAAACCTAACTAAACTAAGGACATCACACACACATCCATGCCGAGGCAGGATTCGAACCTGGGACCGCAGCGGTCGCGCGGCTCGAGACTGTAGTGCCTAGAAACGCTCGGCCAGGAGTGCCATATTACAGGCATTACATCTCACCACAGAGAGCACAGTAGGCGACTACCCTCACTTAACGTCCGATAGCAGCGGCGTTTGTGTGAAGTTGTCAGTGCTAATACGCAAGCAACACTGCGTGGAATCACTGCAGAAACCAAAGTGAGACACACGACTAACCAATCCTTAAGACAGTACGGCGAAGCCCGCCACTGTGGCCGAGTGGTTCTAGGCGCTTCAGCCTGGAACCGCTCTACTGCTACAGTCGCAGGTTCGAATCCTGCCTTGGGCATGGATGTATGTGATGTCCTTAGGTTAGTTAGGATTAAGTAGTTCTAAGTCTAGGGGACTGATGACCTCAGATGTTAAGTCCCATAGTGCTTAGAGCCGTTTGAACCAGTACGGCGAATTTCGGCGCTAATGGGCTATGACAGCCAACGAACGGCGCGAATGCCTTTGCTAACAGCACGACATCACCTGCAGCGCCTCTCCTGGACTCGTGACCATATAGATTGGATCCTAGACGACTGGAAAGCTGTGAACTGGTAAGATGAGTCCCCATTTCAGTTGGTAAGAGCTGGCGGCAGAGTTCGAATGTATGCAGATCTCGCTAAGCCAGGTTATCAACAAGGCACTGTGGAACCTGGTGGTGACTCCATAACGGTGTGAGATTTGTTTACATGGAATGGACAGGTTCCTCTGGTCCAACTTAAACAATCATCGACCGGAAATGCTTATGTTCGGTTGCGCGTAGACCATTTGTGGCCAAACAATCATGAAATTTATATGAATGACAATGCACCATGTTGCCAGACTACAATAGTTCGCGATCGGTTTGAGGAACATTCTGGACAGTTCGAGTAAATGATTTTGCCACACGGATCGCCCTACATGATTCCTATCGAACATGATTCCTATCCTATTATAGACGGCTACAGGGGAAACATGGCATGCGAGAACCCTCTTCTGTCACATGAAATAGCACCCCAGACCGTAACTCCAGGTGTGGATACAGTTTGTCTAGCGCGCAGACAAGTTGGTTGCAGGCCCTCAACTGGTCTCCTTGTAACCATCACACGACCATCACTGGCACAGAAGCAGAACCAATTTTCATCAGAAACAACAACAGACCTCCACCGTGCCCTCCAACGAGCTCTCGCTTGACACCACTGAAGTCGCAAATGGCGGTGGTTTGCCGTCAGTGGGATACACGCTGCAGGACTTATGGGGGGAGCTGTCTTTGAAGTAAACGATTTGTAACAGTTCGTTGGGTCACTGTGGTGCCAACTGCTGCTCAAATTGCGGCTTCCCTCTCGGTAGTAACAGGTGGCCGTCCGCAGCTCCGTCTTCTTGCGATCGTACATTCTCATGACTACCACAGCCAGCAATCATGTACAGTGGCTATGTTCCAGTCATGTCTTTCTACAATATCGCAGAGAAACGCGACCTTGTTCAATCTCAATGAGATGTTGATAATGGCATCCTCCTCGCAATAAAAGCAATCTTGACTAACACCAGCTCACCACGTCGAATCTCAAAGGTAACTAATGCTCGCGACCGTTACAGGGTGTATTTAAAGCAAACCTGATTTGCAACCTCGTAGTGGTGGTACTAGCTGAATGACACGAAATTTAAGTATTTTTAAAATATACGAGGGTTGCCCAGTAAATAATGCCCCAATTTTTTTTTCTCCGAAATAAAAAATATTAGAAATGTGAAACTTTAGGTGCGAGTTATTTGAAGTTTCCCGCGTGTGTACGCAAAGTTTCAATTTCCTCCGACAGAGAGCGGTGGTGTAGGAATGTTCTAAAATGGCGTCTGCAAGTGACATCCGTCAGAAACAACGTGCAGTGATTGAATTTCTCGTAGCAGAGGAAGAAACCGTGGGCAATATCCATAAACGCTTGTGCAACGTCTACGGAACATCTGCAGTCGATAGGAGTACTGTTGGTCGCTGGGCACAGAGGGTGAAAGCATCAGAGGGCGGTGCTGCGGAGCTCCGAGATTTGCCGCGGTCGGGAAGGCCTCCCACGGCTGTCACGCCTGACATGTTGCAGTGGGCTGATGTTCTCATTCGACGGGATCGACGCATTACGACTCGTCAATTGGCACTGGAGTTGTCAGTAAGCAAAGGAAGTGTGGATGTGATTATCAATCAGCTTGGATACTCAAAAGTGTGTGCAAGATGGGTTCCTCGGTGTCTTACTGTCGATCACAAATCCCAAAGAAAAGACATTTCTTTCGATTTGTTGCGACGCTTTCACGTTGACGGGGAGGCCTTTTTGTCACGGATTGTGACAGGTGATGAAACTTGGGTGCATCATTTTGAGCCCGAAACAAAAAGACAATCGATGGAATGGCGTCATGCTTATTCTCCACAGAAGAAAAAATTCAAAACAGGTCCTTCAGCCGGAAAAGTCATGATGACTGTGTTTTGGGATTGCGAGGGCGTAATTCTCATTGGTGTGATGCCAAAAGGCAGTACCATTAATTCAGAGGCTTATGTCAAAACATTAGACAAACTTAAGCAGCGCTTCCGGCGCCTTGGGCGTCATGTTAACCCACAGGATGTTTTGATTCAGCATGATAACGCTCGTCCTCACACAAGTTTGAGGACTTGTGAACACATCGCGAAACTGGGTTGGATAGTGTTACCCCATCCACCCTACAGCCCCGATTTGGCTCCTTCAGACTTTCACTTGTTTGGGCCAATGAAGAATTTCATTCGTGGAAGACGTTTTGCCGATGACGAAGAAGTGATTCACGAAGTGACAACCTGGCTCCGTAGGCAGAGTAAAGATTTTTACCGGCAGGGAATACACGCTCTTGTGTCTCGCTGGAAAAAGGCCGTCGAACTTGAAGGAGATTATGTGGAAAAATAAAGCAAGTAGACAAAACATCAGTCTTTCACATATGTAAATTTGATTGTTGTGGAATAAATACTTCTGGAGAAAAAAAATATGGGGCATTATTTACTGGGCAACCCTCGTAGAAACACACCTGCCACCTTTCGTTCATTTCCCACAAGTCCGTCTTGGCTTTTTTTTTTTTTTTTCAGTGTATCTAATCTAACTAGACGTGTGGACATAACCCTCAGATGACAGGTGGGTGTGATCGAAGTGGACTTGTTCACGGGCCTTCACAAAATCCTCGTTCACCTGTTTTACAGCGCCTTTGATATTTCGGTAAAAGCTGTCGCGTAGAGTACTTGAATAAGCGGCAGTGCCAAGCTAGAACCACTGTAGAGACAGCCAGACAGTGATTCAGAGCTACTGAAATATACCCGAAGCAGTGGAGCTGAACACAAACAACACTGCAGTGCGATTCTTTCTCGAGTATTGCTCAAGAGAGTGGAATCCCCTTCTAGTGCGATGTACTAAAGATGCGGACATGACTGAAAGGCGAGCTGCACCGTTCTTGACCAATGCATACAGTCAATATTTCAGGAGATTCGCACAAACACTCGAAGATACTCTGCGGGAATATCAGACGCGAAGAAAGTCTACGGGCGGAGTTTCTATTATCAGCAGTTGAGATACATACGGAAACCTTTCTTCCCTCCCTTCACTAACACTTTTTCACGTCGAATCTGGCAGCCTTCACACTTTACTTTTATCTACTAGCAGTTTGTCTTTGCAATTCTACTTTTCATGAACAAAGATGAACTATGTTTTGTTCTGTTACTCGATCTATAAGCTCCTCCTTTATTATTGATTGTGGCCATACTAAGTTTACGAACCTTGATTCTATGGAGTAATTATTTGGATTTTCTGCTCTTTTTATGTCACAGTTATTTCTAAATGTTGAATTCTACATTAAATATAAGACTTCTAACACCAAGCCTTCCGTAACGAGCAGAGCGTGAAATACACTGGTGTCGAAAATTAATGCAACAAACTGCTATCCCCCCCCCCCTGTGTCTAACTCACGATAAAATCGTACACACTGTCAACAAATGTCATTTTGATCGTGTTCTACACGGAAGATGGCATTCCGATCATCCGACAACCACGCTAGCAATGACGTCAAGGCACCCGTCAAGTGGGGTAGTGTTTGCAGCGTAGTCCCTCATCCATCAGAAAGAGTGGATCGTTATTTGGCTGTGAGGGCACGACGGTACCGCCTTAGTACTGCACTGCAACTGGCATCTGATCTCGCAGCATTCCCTGGACGAGTTTTAGCGAGGCACAAGGTGGCCTGTTGTCTGTTTACCTTCGGTCTGTCTTGACAGAAGGGAACGTTATAGTGGAACCGTCAACATGCCACCTGGATGGTCGAATGGTGGCCAATATACCTGGAAAATTGTATCATAGTACGGCACATAGTTCGGAAGATATGACGTCAACAATAGTAATGAGTGAAAAACTAATATTCCTTAAAACACAGCTGTTTTATACATGGCAGTTCGATTATTTGAAGGTAGAGTGAAGAGGGGTGAGGGGAAGTTATTGATGCTGTTTAAAATGAAAATAGATGATTTAAGTACTGACTGTGTGTGGTGATAAAGAGTAATCTGGCATTATCATCACTTTTTCATTTACCGGTCTATTAACAATCGAAAAACACTCTTATTTCATTCTTGCGGTTTTATGAATTTGAGGGGAAACGAGACGTAACAGATAATTTAGAAAGTGTTGTGCAGTGGTGCTGTTCTCACATGCAAACCAGGTAACTAGATTCAGTATGCCTCAAAGGAAATTCGCATAAATACTACGTGAGTATTGTGTGTGTGTGTGTGTGTGTGTGTGTGTGTGTGTGTGTGTGTGTGTGTGTGTGTGTGTGTGCGCGTGTGTTTGAGGTTTATGGCAACAAGGTTTAACACCGTTTTGTCTTTATATAGAATAGCTCACATAATGTTTGTTCTTAGTGATATTTATAAGGATTGCAATATGCGAGTTATTTGTACCGATACTTTATTACTCCTCCTGTCAGTAATGAAACCAAGGAAGGAAGAAGGTTAGGGTTTAACGTAGCGTAGACATCGAAGACTTTAGACGTGGGTTGGAAGTCGGCCGTGCCCACTCACAGTAACTATTCCACCATTTGCCTTGAACAATTTGGGAAATCACGGAAAACCTAAATCTGGATGGTTGGGCGGAGATTTGAAACGCGGTCATGGCGAATAGGAGTCCAGCGTCTTACTACTGCGTCACGTGCGTTCGGTGGATGAGGAGATCAGTGGTTAACGTCCCGTCGACAACGAGGTCACTGGAAACGGAGTACATGCACGGATTACGGAAGAACGGAGAAGGAAATCGGCAGTCCCGTTCCGAAGGAACTATCTCGGCATTCGCCTTAAGCGATTTAAGGAAGTCACATAAAACTAATTCCGGATGGCCGGACGCGGGTATGAACTGTCGTCCTCCCGAATACGAGTCCAGTGTGCTAACAACTCCGCTACCCCGCTCGGTGTGTTCGGTGGTAGTTAATGTTATCTATCGTCTGACTTGAATGTACGCTCAACATAATGTCGTCACTGTACTACAGATGTGACAGACGACGTCATGGGCGTAATTATGAGGGAAATACGACTTCCGCACGGTGAGGTTCCCCGAAATTTATGCAAGGGCTTTAGATCAGCAGGCGACGAGAGGTCCGGATATACAGCACACTTGTTAGCGGCTGGGTAACAGTGGCTCTGTCCTGTGCGTAATATATTGCCGTACAAGGCAGAGGGAGAGCACTGACGTGTAACAGTCAAAGAGAAAGAGAAAAAAATACTCTCCCATATTGTTACAGTCGAGAGCTACAAACCACTGCTCGAGAGTAAACAATCACGTAAGTAATCGGCAGTTAACTACAGCCCGCATCTCGTGGTCGTGCGGAAGCGTTCTCGCTTCCCACGCCCGGGTTTCCGGGTTCGATTCCCGGCGGGGTCAGGGATTTTCTCTGCCTCGTGATGGCTGGGTGTTGTGTGCTGTCCTTAGGTTAGTTAGGTTTAAGTAGTTCTAAGTTCTAGGGGACTGATGACCATAGATGTTAAGTCCCATAGTGCTCAGAGCCATTTGAACCATTTGAAGTTAACTACAGAAATCCAAATGGATTTATTCCGCTCATTCACGATTTCGAGAATACTCCACGAAGACTGATAGGGCCGTTACTATTTACAGTGTATGTAATTAATTCAGTAGAAAGCGTCGGAAGCTCTTAAAGGTTGATTCCAGATGATGCGGTTGATGTAGGAAGGAAGGTAGCAACGCCAGGAGACAGTAACTGTTTGCAGAGAAAATTACCGAGAATTTATGAATGGTGGAGAGACTGGCAGTTGACTCTGAAGGGAAAAAAAATGTAATGTAATGCGCATACATAAGACAAGAATTCCACTACCGTACTACACGACTGATGACGATTTTCTGGAAATAGTAACTTCTGCAAAGCATCTATGAGTATCTATCCGGAGCTACCTGAAGTAAAATAACCACATAAAACAAATAATTAATAGCAAAAGCAGGAAGAACCTTAAGTAAATATGCCTTATTCACGAAAGAAGTGGCACACAAGGTAGTTGCTCGACCGAGTCTTGACTATTTTTCATCAGTCTGGGGCCTTTACCAGGTAGGCCTGATGGAATAGAGAGACAAAATCCAATGAAGAGCGGCAAGTTTCGTCACTGAATCGTTTAGTCGGTGCAAGAGCGTTACAGATACGCCCAACAAACTCCAGTGGAAGAAGCTACAAAAGAGGCGTTGTTAATCACAGGAAGATTTACTACTGAAATTTCGAGCGAGTACTTAACCGGAAGTGTAGGACAACTTATTGCTTCCTCCTGTTTACGTATGGTGAAACAAAATCTACGAGAAAAAATGGTTCAAATGGATCTGAGCACTATGGGACTTAACATCTGTGGTCATCAGTCCCCTAGAACTTAGAACTACTTAAACCTAACTAACCTAAGGACATCACACACATCCATGCCCGAAGCAGGATTCAAACCTGGGACCGAAGCGATCGCGCGGTTCCAGACTGAAGCGGCTAGTACCACTCGGCCACACCGGCCGGCTCTACGAGAAAATTCGAGAAATTAGAGCCAATAATGAGTCTTACCAACAATCATTCTTCCCATTGGCCACTCGCTAATTGAACAAGGAAGTGAGGATCAGGTTGTTGTTGTTGTTGTTGTTGTTGTTGTGGTCTTCAGTCCTGAGACTGGTTTGATGCAGCTCTCCATGCTACTCTCTCCTGTGCAAGCTTCTTCATCTCTCAGTACTTACTGCAACCTACATCCTTCTGAATCTGCTTAGTGTATTCATCTCTTGGTCTCCCTCTAAGATTGTTACCCTCCACGCTGCCCTCCAATGCTAAATTTGTGATCCCTTGATGCCTCAGAACACGTCTTATCAACCGGTCCGTTCTTCTTGTCAAGTTGTGCCACAAACTCCTCTTCTCCCCAATTCTGTTCCATACCTCCTCATTAGTTATGTGATCTACCCATCTAATCTTCTGCATTCTTCTGTAGCACCACATTTCGAAAGCTTCTATTCTCTTCTTGTCCCAACTATTTATCGTCCACGTTTCACTCCCATGCATGGCCACACTCCATACAAATTCCTACAGAAACTACTTCCTGACACTTAAATCTATACTCGATGTTAACAAATTTCTCTTCTTCAGAAACGCTTTCCTTTCCATTGCCAGTCTACATTTTATATCCTCTCTACTTCGATCATCATCAGTTATTTTACTCCCCAAATAGCAAAACTCATTTACTACTTTAAGGGTCTCACTTCCTAATCTAATTCCCTCAGCATCACCCGATTTAATTTGACTACATTCCATTATACTCGTTTTGTTTTTGTTGATGTTCATCTTATATCCTCCTTTCAAGACACTGTCCATTCCGTTCAGCTGCTCTTCCAGGTCCTTTGCTGTCTCTGACAGAATTACAGTGTCATCGGCGAACCTCAAAGTTTTTATTTCTTCTCCATGGATTTTAATTCCTACTCCGAATTTTTCTTTTGTTTCCTTTACTGCTTGCTCAATATACAGATTGAACAACATTGGGGAGAAGCTACAACCCTGTCTCACTCCCTTCCCAACCACTGCTTCCCGTTCATGCCCCTCGACTCTTATAACTGCCATCTGCTTTCTGTACAAATTGTAAATAGCCTTTCGCTCCCTGTATTTTACCCCTGCCACCTTTAGAATTTGAAAGACAGTATTCCAGTCAACATTGTCAAAAGCTTTCTCTAAGTCTATAAATGCTAGAAACGTAGGTTTGCCTTTCCTTAATCTTTCTTCTAAGATAAGTCGTAAAGTCAGTATTGCCTCACGTGTTCCAATATTTCTACGGAATCCAAACTGATCTTCCCCAGGGTCGGCTTGTACTAGTCTTTCCATTCGTCTGTAATGAATTCGCGTTACTATTTTGCAGCTGTGGCTTATTAAACTGATTGTTCGGTAATTTTCATATCTGTCAACACCTGCTTTCTTTGGGATTGGAATTATTATATTCTTCTTGAAGTCTGAGGATATTTCGCCTGTCTCATACATCTTGCTCACCGAATGGTAGAGTTCTGTCAGAACTGGCTCTCCCAAGGCCGTCAGTAGTTCTAATGAAATGTTGTCTCCTCCCGGGTCCTTGTTTCGACTCAGGTCTTTCAGTGCTCTCTCAAACTCTTCACGCAGTATTGAATCTCCCATTTCGTCTTCATCTACATTCTCTTCCATTTCCAGAATATTGTCCTCAAGTACGTCGCCCTTGTATAGACCCTCTATATACTCCTTCCACCTTTCTGCTTGCCCTTCTTTGCTTGGAACTGGGTTTCCATCTGAGCTCTTGATATTCATACAAGTGGTTCTCTTTTCTCCAAAGGTCTCTTTAATTTTCCTGTAGGCAGTATCTATCTTACCTCTAGTGAGATAAGCCTCTACATCCTTACATTAGTCCTCTAGCCATCCCTCCTTAACGATTTTGCACTTCCTGTCGATCTCATTTTTGAGACGTTTGTATTCCTTTTTGCCTGCTTCATTTACTGCATTTTTATATTTTCTCCTATCATCAATTAATTGAATATTTCTTCTGTTGCCCAAGGATTTCTACTAGCCCTCGTCTTTTTACCTACTTGATCCTCTGCTGCCCTCACCGCTTCATCCCTCAGAGCTACCCATTCTTCTTCTACTGTATTTCTTTCCCCCATTTGTGACAATTGCTCCCTTATGCTCTCCCTGAAACTCTGTACAACCTCTGGTTCTTTCAGTTTATCCAGGTCCCATCTCCTTAAGTTCCCACCTTTTTGCAGTTTCTTCAGTTTTAATCTACAGTTCATAACCAATAGATTGTGGTCAGAGTCCACATCTGCCCCTGGAAATGTCTTACAATTTAATACCTGGTTCCTAAATCTCTGTCTTACGATTATATAATGTATCTGATACTTTCTAGTATCTCCAGGGTTCTTCCATGTGTACAACCTTCTTTTATGATTCTTGAACCATGTGTTAGTTATGATTAAGTTATGCTCTGTGCAAAATTCTACCAGACAGCTTCCTCTTTCATTTATTTCCCCCAATCCATATTCACCTATGTTTCCGTCTCTCCCTTTTCCTACTCTCGAATTCCAGTCACCCATGACTATTAAATTTTTGTCTCCCTTCACTATCTGAATAGTTGATTTTTTCTCATCATACATTTCTTCAATTTGTTCGTCATCTGCAGAGCTAGTTGGCATATAAACTTGTACTACCGTGGTAGGCGTGTGCTTCGTATCTATCTTGGCCACAATAATGCGTTCACTATGCTGATTGTAGTAGCTTACCCGCATTCCTATTTTCCTATTCATTATTAAACCTACTCCTGCATTACCCCTATTTGATTTTGTGTTTATAACCCTGTAGTCACCTGACGAGAAGTCTTGTTCCTCATGCCACCGAACTTCACTTATTCCTACTATATCTAAATTTAACCTATCCATTTCCCTTTTTAAATTTTCTAACCCACCTGACCGATTAAGGGATCTGACATTCCACGCTCCGATCCGCAGAATGCTAGTTTTCTTTCTCCTGATAACGACGTCCTCTTGATTAGTCCCCGCCCGGAGATCCGAATGTGGGACTATTTTACCTCCGGAATATTTTACTCAAGAGGACGCCATCATCATTTAACCATACAGTAAAGCTGCATGCCCTCGGGAAAAATTACGGCTGTAGTTTACCCTTGCTTTCAGCCGTTCACAGTACCAGCACAGCAAGGCCGTTTTGGTTAGTGTTACAAGACCAGATCAGTCAATCATCCAGACTGTTGTCCCTGAAACTACTGCCGGCCGCGGTGGTCTAGCGGTTCTAGGAGCTCAGTCCGGAACAGTGGGGCTGCTACGGTCGCAGGTTCGAATCCTGCCTCGGGCATGGATGTGTGTGATGTCCTTAGGTTAGTTAGTTTTAAGTAGTTCTAAGTTCTAGGGGACTGATGACCACAGATGTTAAGTCCCATAGTGCTCAGAGCCATTTGAACCTGCAACTACTGAAAAGGCTGCTGCCCCTCTTCAGGAACCACACGTTTGTCTGGCTTCTCAAGACATACCCCTCCGTTGTGGTTTCATCTACGGTACGGCCATCTGTATCGCTGAGGCGCGCAAGCCTCCCCACCAACGGCAAGGTCCATGGTTCATGGGGGGGGGGGGGGGGGGGGGAGGATCAGGTAGTGGTACGAAAAGTATCCTCTGCCACACACCTTCAGGTGGCTTGCAGGATACTGACGTAGATGTAATCACTACTTCGGCTGATTACCACCATCACAAAATAAAAATACCACTTACGCATCATTTCGTGCCATCAATTGTAAGATGTCATTCAAACAGAACTGCTGAACGCCAACAGAACAAAAAGGTATTCATATCTAACATTGCAGCTCTTTAAAACGAATTACTGTCTGTTCTTTTATCAACAAACCTAATCGCGACTTAGAGAAAGCTTTTGACAATGTTGACTGGAATACTCTCTTTCAAATTCTAAAGTTGGCAGGGGTAAAATACAGGTAGCGAAAGGCTATTTACAATTTGTTCAGAAACCAGATGGCAGTTATAAGACACGAGGGGCATGAAAGGGAAGAAGTGGTTTGGAAGGGAGTGAGACAGGGTCGTAGCCTCTCGCCGATGTTATTCAATCTGTATATTAAGCAAGCAGTAAAGGAAACAAAAGAAAAATTCGGAGTAGGTATTAAAATTCATGGAGAAGAAATAAAAACTTTGAGGTTCGCCGATGACATTGTAATTCTGTCAGACGCAGCAAACGACCTGGAAGAGCAGTTGAACGGAATTGACAGTGTCTTGAAAGGAGGGTATAAGATGAACATCAAAAGAGCAAAACGAGGATAATGGAATGTAGTGGAATTAAGTCGGGTGATGCTGCGGGAATTAGATTACAAAATGAGCCACTTAAAGTAGTAAAGGACTTTTGCTATTTGGGGAGGAAAATAACTGATGATGGTCGAAGTAGAGAGGATATAAAATGCAGACTGGCAATCGCAAGGAAAGCATTTCTGAAGAAGAGAAATTTGTTAACAACGAGTATAGATTTAAGTGTCAGGAAGTCCTTTCTGAAAGTATTTGTATGGAGTGTAGCCACGTATGGAAGTGAAACATGGACGATAAATAGTTTGGACAAGAAGAGAATAGAAGCTTTCAAAATGTGGTGCTGCAGAAGAATGCTGAAGATTAGATGTGTAGATCACATAACTAATGAGGAGGTATTGAATAGGATTGGGGAGAAGAGAAGCTCTGCTTGTGACTTAAAATCGGTGTCGCATCTCATTGCCCACGTTCTTCTCCACGACTGCAAAAGCACGGCATGCCATATTCTTTATTTCATACTTTACAGTGTATTGGAATGTGGAACTGCACGTTCTGACGTCACCAGCTCCATTCCACGTACGTTTTCACTTCCCGTGAGAGGATGGCCCTCTAAGAGGGGTGCCACAGGAAGACTGTCCCAAATCTTAGGGAGAAGGGGAAGATACTTTTTTGACATTGTAGCAAAATATGGCAGTGCTTAGGCCAAGCGGTGTTCTAACGACCTGCATCCCTTAAGCCACATTGTTAAAAAAACTTCAGGAAGAAAAGGCCGAAATAAATTTAACGATGCTTACCAATTTCAGTAATATCGGCAAGTCCCGAGATTATAAAGCACCCTTGATGCTTATTCCACAGTCTCAATTCGTGTACCGCGAAAACAAGGAAAAGAGTTTTTATCCCGTATAATAGTCCTTAGCAAAAAGAAGCCACAGCGGCTCGGAAACAACACAGAAACTCCTCGCCCCGCTGCCCATTTATTTCGGAGGAAAATAAAGATGTTCGCCATTCGTCAGTCGGTGCAAAACTAGCAAAGGAGGCCACAAAAAGTCCCCCTCGCCGTCGGCGCTCCGTACCGCCCACGACGGTCTCGCTGTTACAGATTGCACGCCATCCGTCTTGCAGGTAGCCAGAGGGGTACGCCACAGCGCCCACACGTATGTACAAGCTGTTTCACTTCGTTAAGGATCCATCAACATCAATAACTTCTCCTCCTCCTCCCTCTTCTTCTTCTTCTTCTTCTCCTTCTTCTTCTACTTCTGCCAGTGCACATCCAGTAACGGATCTTTACCATTACATATTCCACAGCGACTCAGTTTCTGCAGCCGATCATTGTACAGCCCACTTCATTGCTTAATGATTAGCAGCCAAGATTTCACAATTTTTTCCGTTCCTCTTCTGCTTTCAGTTGTAAGCTGCAAGAATCGGCATTTTGCGTTTCGCTCTATTTGACCTCAATACTCCGCCTCTTCTTAAACATTGACTGGATAGTTCTTAATCTCTGCTGAAACTTCTGCCAATCCAGACGTTGTGACCAAATAATGGAAATGTTTAGCAACCTGCATCGAAATTCTCAGTGCGCAGCTAGTAGTCCACTGGATAACGTCACTGGGTCCTGGCTCCGATTCCTGCCTTGCAACCACACTTTTATTTCGATGGAAGATGTGAGGCTAAGATTCTTAGCGATTACCTAATGCAAGGAAAGTGTCTTTTAAAAAATTTACGTAATACTGGAATCGAAAAGGCAAAAGGACTAAGAATAGTATAGCTCAAGGAACCTGAAGCTATTTACATATGAGATTTTCACTCTGCAGCGGAGTGTGCGCTGATATGAAACTTCCTGGCAGATTAAAACTGTGTGCCGGACCGAGACTCGAAACTCGGGACCTTTGCCTTTCGCGGGCAAGTGCTCCACCAACTTTTTTTTTTTTTTTTTTGCTGATTTCATTTTGCTCGTTATTGTTCGTTGCATTTGTTCGGGGCGGACATCCCATGACACCTGTTCAAGTTTATCGTTGATCCGTTCACTCAGTTTTTTATTATAGAGGGCAGCTAACCCTCTGACCGAACACGCTGAGCTACCGTGCCGGAAATACCAACTGAGCTACCCAAGCACGACTCACGCCCCGTCCTCACAGCTTTACTTCTGCCAGTACCTCGTCTCCTACCTTCCAAACTTTACAGAAGCTCTCCTGCGAACCTTGCAGACAGTTTTAATCCGCCAGGAAATTTCATACCAGCGCACACTCCGCTGCAGAGTGAAAATCTCATTCTGGAAACATCCCCCAGGCTGTGGCTAAGCCACGTCTCCGCAATATCCTTTCTTCGAGGAGTGCTAGTTCTGCTTGGTTCACAGAAGAGCTTCTGTGAAGTTTGGAAGGTAGGAGACGAGGTACTGGCAGAATTGAAGCTGTGAGGGTGGGTCGTGAGTCGTGATTCGGTAGCTCAGATGGTAGAGCACTTGCCTGCGAAAGGCAAACGTCCCGATTTCGAGTCTCTGACCGGCACACAGTTTTAATCTGCCAGGAAGTTTCATGAAGCTATTTGTTGTTTATTGTTTTTCAGTATGAAGAAAAATTTGCGCATTCTGACATCGCAGCGCGACTGCTCACATACTACCAATACAAAAATGTCTGTAACAAAATCTCGTCCTGCGCATATTTCCGGCAGTAAACGGACATTAAAAATTGGCAATCTGAGAACACTGTAATCACATGTACGGCAACTACCTCTGTCAGCAGCTAGGAGCAGTGCCATGAAGTTGCTGCAGTGGTGTGTGTGTGTGTGTGTGTGTGTGTGTGTGTGTGTGTGTGTGTGTGTGTGTGTGTGTGTGAATTCCTAAGGGACCAAACTGCTTAGGTCATCGGTCCCTAGACTTACACACCACTTAAACTAACTTATGCTAAGAACGACACAAACACCCATGCCCGAGGGAGGACTCGAACCTCCGGCGGGAGGGACCTTGCAGTCCGTGACATGACGCCTCAAACCACGCGGCCACTCCGCGCGGCTGCTGCAGTGGTGGGTGGTTCGAAGACCATCGGGATGAATTTACTGTACTCCCCCACCCACCAAAGTCCCCGGATTTAAACAGAATCAGGAATACGTGGGACCGCCTCGATCGGGCTTTGCCACGGAACCTTAACAGAGAAATCTAGCGCCGCTGACCTCGACTCTCTAGTCAGCATGGCTCCATATCCCTGTCGCTAGCTTCCAGAAGCTCAATGACACACCTCCTGCATGCGTCACAGCGGGCTGTTGTCTAAAAAGTGGTTATTCAGGTTTTCGACATGTGGTCACATTAGTTTGTCTGGACAGTGTACGAAGTTCCTTGCAGCCAATTTAACGGGATTTGGAAATAAATCCGATCCTGCAGCCTCGGCCTCGTGAGGTAGCACTTTCTTTTGACCTTCAAGTTGGAACACCTGTTTGAGCGCGAATTCTCAGAACGAGGGACGGGACTGGTGCGTCTCCTCCACAGCATGGCTTCACCTGAAAGTCAAATGCAATGGTCAAGAACTTATAAGATTTGTCATCTTGAGCATTTTCTATGTTATAGAAATAGTGACTGTTGGAATTAATTCACCCCCTCTGTTCGATGGTCCTACATGTAGGAAATTCATAAGAGGTACTCGTTGGGTGGAGAAAATTAATCTAACTGCATAAATTCATCGATAATATTTTCTGACTTTTTATTAATGATCCATCTGAATTGAGGTCAACTAGCTCGAAATTTTGTAGGCAATTCGAATTTGTTGTTGGAATTATCAAATTAATTTTAATAAACACCCTTTGTTTGTGACAGTTACTGGCCCAGACAGCCGTGACGGCCACCACGTGCGCCATCTGTGCTTACAGAAATCGCTGAGTGACAGACTACGTTTTCATACAAGTCTTCAGCCAGCAGTCTTCATGAAATGATAGGACGTGTGTTTCAGGGGTGGCAAGAAATTCCTCGTTAAGACGTTCGGAGGTTGTTTGCTTAAGAATTTGCGAGAGTGTATCCGACCCCTTGGAGGTCAATTCTCATTTCTTGACGATGGAAATCATCTGGCTAAAACAAAGCGTTCAAAACCAAAGTTCGGATTCAACGAATAACGTCGTGTTAAGGACCAGGATGCGACGTAAACACGATTTCAGATTGGCGACCAATAACATTACACGTTCCTAGGGAGCAGAAACATGAACATGAAATACAGGATGGCAGAAATTCTTAATAGTAAACATTGAAGCTAACGGGACAACCGCGAAAAATTGGCGGTTCTGCGTGAAGGCGAACTAACATCTAAAACAAAACCCCCAAAATCACAATAATTCAAAACAACAACCAGAGAAACACGAACATTAGTTTCAAAAATGCCGGAAACACCAAATTAGCATAAACCAGTTGCAACTGGTTTCGAATACTTCACTTGACGTATATTGGGCAATTTAAAATATCGGTACCAATACAGAACGTCAGAAGACAATACCAATACACATGGCGAAAAATTGCGAAAACTAACGATTGGCTGTCTCAAAAACATTAGGTTAAACTGAAAAACTAGTACTAATGCAACGAACCAAAGTCTAAAGATATTAATTACTGTTGATATCACTTTGGCAGCTATTTAACAACTAGGTAAACAACCCAGAACGATGAAACACCATATTAAAACGATAACCGACACGAACACCTCCAGTAACCAAATTTAAAAATCATACCTTACACAACAAAAACAATTTAACAAAATAAAAAAATCCAAGGAATTAGATGCAAATTTTGCCATGAGAGACGGACCGAGGATCGTGAACAGAAATAAATCAAACGATAATGAAAAAGCGTGAAACAATATAAGACAATTTAGCAATAAATTTTGAAAACCGAAAGAATCAAAAAACCAGTGCCACACACGATTAAACTCAACGGAAACCTTCCTCAACCGCCCAAAAATTACATCTAAATAACCATTGCTACCGGCTTGCATTTAATTTAGAAGCAACGTCCTCACGTCCCCTATCACCCTCATGAAGCGTTTGAAAATACAGAAACCTTCAGGAACACTGCTCCACCAACAAAACTCATCAAGATGAGCCTGCGGGTCAGAATAGCACCTTTTGTCCTCCGTACAACCGATTCCACAGTCTCCCTCAATTATATTCGTACAGGTCCCAGATTAGCAGTATTTGAATTTCTGTTTTTCACAGCAAAGTCGTTGTAACCCTTCTTGACTAACTCCTTACAGGAAGTGCACCCGTCTGACACAGTAGTACAACCTTCTCCAACATATCCTTTTATACATGAAACAATAATCCGCTGAGTACGTTTTTCAACCACCCGAAATACAACATCAAGAGAATCGCCACCAAACCCAAAGACGAAACCATCATGACCCTTCCCACCGTTCTGCTTACCAGGTCATGATTCGTCTGTCTTCGTTACCATCCCATACCACCCCCACCCCCCTACATTTAACCAATTCACCACACATCTCCCTACAAAATGAAAAACGATACATTACCGTTCTTTCACAAGCTTCGTGTTCTTTAATAACGTATCTTACATAGTACTGTTAACAAAAATAATACGAGAGGGATACTGAGTCTTGATCTCACAAACCAAGTACCGTGACTGATTGACTGTCACAAATTATAATGACGACAAATCCACACGTAAGCACCTCATGAACGTTCAGAAGAAATGTTCGTCAGACTGATATTACCACCACATACATTACATCCACGATATTTTCCAATTACACACATATTTTTTTAAATTTAATAGCCGACTCCTGATATTTCATCTCGCTCTAAAACATATGGTTATTAATATTAATATTAATGAACGATATATTTTGCAAAAATTACAGTGCTATATAAAGCCCCAAAAATACAAAATAATGAAATAAGGGAATAAAATATAGAAATAAAACAAAGGATTAATATGTTGCATCACTGTAAGACACAAGCTGAGACTCAATCTCTCAAAGGAGTTAGTAGGCAGGGCAAAAAATTTATTTTCGGATGAAAAAATTTATTTATATGAACGAGGATGAGTCAAGAAGTATTGGAACCTTCTCAGCACTCTCCCTTGTACACTTAAACACTCATACCACCATTGGACAAGGCGTTAAAAGCCTGCAGCATAGAATTCTTGTGGCAGCGCTAGCATCTAAAGAGGGACCTCTCGGAATATAACAAGCTAATTATTAAGTCTCCTAAACTGCTGCAACCCATTCGATGATGTGTCCTGGAGGTAGCGAAATACCCATAGACGGGGAAAAAATGTACCATCACTGGATGAACACGACAGCCAGGACACGCCTTGTTAGTGACTTTTTCTTGTCCTTCAGTGAATTCCTTCATGCAGGTGAAAACAACTTTGCATGAAATACACTTTAACCGTGTACGGAACGAATTTCGCTATGGATGTGCTCTGCGGACAGTCCTTCGGATACAAAAATCACGTTGTTCTAATCGGATGCACGCTCACCTGTCCTCTTGGTCCGACAGCTGATCATTAACAATCGGCCGCGGAATACTGTGTATGGACTACCTTGCATGCGACCTGTGCTGCCATCTACACTCCTGGAAATGGAAAAAAGAACACATTGACACCGGTGTGTCAGACCCACCATACTTGCTCCGGACACTGCGAGAGGGCTGTACAAGCAATGATCACACGCACGGCACAGCGGACACACCAGGAACCGCGGTGTTGGCCGTCGAATGGCGCTAGCTGCGCAGCATTTGTGCACCGCCGCCGTCAGTGTCAGCCAGTTTGCCGTGGCATACGGAGCTCCATCGCAGTCTTTAACACTGGTAGCATGCCGCGACAGCGTGGACGTGAACCGTATGTGCAGTTGACGGACTTTGAGCGAGGGCGTATAGTGGGCATGCGGGAGGCCGGGTGGACGTACCGCCGAATTGCTCAACACGTGGGGCGTGAGGTCTCCACAGTACATCGATGTTGTCGCCAGTGGTCGGCGGAAGGTGCACGTGCCCGTCGACCTGGGACCGGACCGCAGCGACGCACGGATGCACGCCAAGACCGTAGGATCCTACGCAGTGCCGTAGGGGACCGCACCGCCACTTCCCAGCAAATTAGGGACACTGTTGCTCCTGGGGTATCGGCGAGGACCATTCGCAACCGTCTCCATGAAGCTGGGCTACGGTCCCGCACACCGTTAGGCCGTCTTCCGCTCACGCCCCAACATCGTGCAGCCCGCCTCCAGTGGTGTCGCGACAGGCGTGAATGGAGGGACGAATGGAGACGTGTCGTCTTCAGCGATGAGAGTCGCTTCTGCCTTGGTGCCAATGATGGTCGTATGCGTGTTTGGCGCCGTGCAGGTGAGCGCCACAATCAGGACTGCATACGACCGAGGCACACAGGGCCAACACCCGGCATCATGGTGTGGGGAGCGATCTCCTACACTGGCCGTACACCACTGGTGATCGTCGAGGGGACACTGAATAGTGCACGGTACATCCAAACCGTCATCGAACCCATCGTTCTACCATTCCTAGACCGGCAAGGGAACTTGCTGTTCCAACAGGACAATGCACGTCCGCATGTATCCCGTGCCACACAACGTGCTCTAGAAGGTGTAAGTCAACTACCCTGGCCAGCAAGATCTCCGGATCTGTCCCCCATTGAGCATGTTTGGGACTGGATGAAGCGTCGTCTCACGCGGTCTGCACGTCCAGCACGAACGCTTGTCCAACTGAGGCGCCAGGTGGAAATGGCATGGCAAGCCGTTCCACAGGACTACATCCAGCATCTCTACGATCGTCTCCATGGGAGAATAGCAGCCTGCATTGCTGCGAAAGGTGGATATACACTGTACTAGTGCCGACATTGTGCATGCTCTGTTGCCTGTGTGTATGTGCCTGTGGTTCTGTCAGTGTGATCATGTGATGTATCTGACCCCAGGAATGTGTCAATAAAGTTTCCCCTTCCTGGGACAATGAATTCACGGTGTTCTTATTTCAATTTCCAGGAGTGTAGATACGTGTACGTGTGTAATTGAAAACGATATGTGGTATTCTGGCGTTTGCGACTTATTTATTTGTTCACGGACACTCGTAATTCAAATTTCTCGTAAATTGTAATCAGTACTTTCGCTCGTTACTAGGCCAACCAAAGATGATGTTTAATCTATTAACTGTAAGTCGCTTCAGAAACGAATGACTGATAGCCGACATTTAATACACTGTAGTTCTCATCTTGCCCATTCCAACCACTACCAATCCTTGCAAACTGACGTAAATGTCTTACAATTGCCTTAATTTAATACACGTTATGTCATTAACACCCGCACAAACTTTCAAAAAATGGTTCAAACGGCTCTGCGCATTATGGGACTCAACATCTGAGGTCATCAGTCCCCTAGAACTTAGAATTACTTAAACCTAACTAACCTAAGGACATCACACACTTCCATACCCGAGGCAGGACTCGTACCTGCGACCGTAGCGGCCGCGCGGTTACAAAATGAAGCGCCTAGAACCGCTCGGCCACTGAGGCCGGCCGCAAAAACTTTGATGAATATCTGAATGGTACTTCATGCTGTACCGCTCTCTACTTCCATCAGTGTATTTCTCTTCCTTTTTTCCGACTTCGTTTCCCTCCTCGTTACCAGCACGTTTTAGTACAAAGACGATATGCATGGCCAAAAGATATTGATATACGAAAATATCGTTTCTCCTTCAAAATAATATCTAAATATTTCGTTGATATTTGAATTGTCGGTTTATCCATTAATCGACATTTAACAGTGAACATCAAGAGCGGTATTTTTATTGTTGTCTTTTCTGATTCACAGGGACTGTAGTTCTCATTCTTGCCCATTCCAACAACTATCAATGCTTGCAAACTGACGGTAAATGTCTTACAATGGGCTTAATTTAATTTCATACTCAGTACTACAAGTGAGCACCAGGTTTAAACATGAATGTATCTACACAGCATATTCATGCACACTTGTTACCTCCGTGTGTCATTTTTACCATTGTAAATGACAGGTGCAGGATGAAAAATGCATATATTAGGTGACAGTACTTTATCAGAATGGTGGAAATTGTCCCTCCCTGCTGCCAACTATGAGGCAGAAAGTGCGATTCTCTTACCCCCTGACTGCCTGGACCAAGAAAAGATAGATGCACTGTAAAAGTAATGTACACTCGGAACAAAAACCTCACACATTACTACACTGGTATTTAATGTAAAATGGCCTTCGTTGTCTGAAAATTTTAGTCGTTTTTTCACTCCTGTTTTGTCCGAAATTACTCCAAAATATTTAATGTGCCAAGCCTATTCTGTTTTGTCCGAAAGAGTGGCTTCCTTAGTAAACTTGGTTGTGCCAGATAGTACACTCAGACTGGCTGACAAGGGGACATACTAAATAAAGAGTTCTGTTAATATCTATGGGCGATGATTACTGTTTTCATCAAAGGGTTATATATATATATATATATATATATATATATATATATATATATATATATATATATATATATATTGTAAGACATCGTGGTCTCCTGACCTTCATTGCTTACATATTTCGCCCTCACAATCATATTCCACACATCAAGACACTTCATTCGAACCCAAACTCAATAAGATAAAGTCAATGTTGTATGAATTCATGTAAACGATATGCAAATAACAAGTAAATCACAAGTGTGCACCAAGATTGAAATACTCGAGGCTGGCGTATACACACACATTCAAGACACAACAGTCGCAGGGGCTTTTAGTTCAGGAGAAGCAAACCACACGTCGTGGGGGCTGGTCCCTTCAGAGGACAAGTCAACCTACCTACGTCGGCTGGTGACCGCCTGTAGAGCAGACAGCGTTTGCCCGAGTGAAAGGAAGAACGACCCCGTGTTCGGCTTAAAAGCAAATTCCACTACATTGTGTGGGAGTGCCCAGCCTACGCATTCTTTACAGGTATAGTGATGAGTTTCAGAGGTTTTCACAGGGAGACAGCAAACGCCAAACGCCGATGCTACAGATTTCCGGATTGGTCGCCTTAAACGAAACGTCATTCTCCTGTTTTAGAAGAAGCAATGCTGATTGGCAGACGATATTCCTGACGCCTTGGGCTGAAGGAGTAATGGAAGAGACTGAAAGATATACCCCTTCATGTCTGGCGTGGAGAGGGGCCATTCTGTTGTCGCTCTTGGAGCGAGAACACGTAACGAGAGCGTGTGCGCTCGTACGTGTACTCAAAGAGCGAGGAACAAGTCTCTCCTCAGTACTTCACTGGGAGAGCACCTCTGTCGAGAGCGAATCTGAGTGCGACTCTATATTGAGTCCTTGCGATTAAGCATTGTTCACTGTGTTGGATGCCACACTTATTGTGCAGTGTGAACGGACAGAGTTATAGTTAAACGCCTGTGAGCGAATTTTTGAGTGGCATCACGGTGGAATCACGGTGGAATCCTTGACTTCATCAAAGCATAGGGAGAGTTTGATTGGCAAAGGTCAATCCAAATAAAACGAGAGTTATCTTATTTGTCAGCAGCGAGCGGCGCAGACAGCAGTCATTGCAGCTTACGGTATTGTACGCTACAGCTCTTGTGAGTCCCATATTTTTTCCACAACAATGCACTTTACTGCATTTCACATGCGACAGCCTCAACCGTACCTAGCAACATTCTAACGGATAATTATTGAAGTTGAGTAGGCGCGCCTCTCAGCCATTCTGCCAAGTCAATAAGAATCTTAAACTTTGTATAGAAACTTCATTAGTGAATCCTATCCTTAAGAGATAACTTCACATTCCGAAAAGAACCCAGACATAACTTGTTCAGTTCATAACTAAAAGTGCCATTGTGATTTCTCAGAATTTTTGGAAAATAAATAATAATTTTCGTTAGTTTCATGTCTTTACTGCACTAACTAGCACTACTCCAGTACCCAAGTATCCCACTAGTTACGTTAGAAATCTTGTGAATTTTTGTGTCATTTCCTTACAGTGGACGACTCCAGAAGATATTTACTGCTGAAAATTTTCAGGCATTTCTCTTTAGAACGTTAGGAGCGTCTGTCTGACTTCTCTAGTATTGTGGGAGTTGCAATTGCATCTTGCAGGAGCCACAGGGTAAAGGGTACATCTCAGATTAATCCATTGCACAGAATGACAATAGCACCCACACACTCACTATATATATATATACCGAAATGTCGATTTTTTGTCTCAATAATACCTACATTTGTTATAAATATTGATACAATATATATGATATTTTTAAAAATTTTCCCATCCCTACCATACGATGTGACGAACATAGTTATTGGACTCATTGATCTGAGGCGTTATCGATATCTGCGGGCGTCACATTCTACGCGCACCGTCTCGCCCTGGCGAGGCGAACTCCAGCTTACCGTGGTCCCTAAATGAGCCCCTGAGGAACAAGGGAGGCTGCAGCTTTTCCTTTGCTGCCGCAGCACGTGGACGAGTTATACGTCCGGCATTGTGCAGGGCAGCGGGGCCGAATTGTAAAACCTCGGCAGGACGCAGACGCAGTGGGAATGCATGGGGGGGGGGGGGGGGGACAGTGATGGGATGGGAGGGGAGGCGCATTCACGGCCGGACAATGCGGCCAGCTGCCCACCGCCACCGCCACTGCCCGCTGACCCCAGCAGCGGTAATTGCGACCCCCGGCCCTGAATGGCGGCACACAACCAGCGGGCAGCGATGCTCAGCAAGCCTCTGTTCCGTGCCGTTCTGCTCCCACACCGTCAGCATCCCAACTCGGCCGTCTCCATGAGCAAACTACTGTGCCTGTCGGGACCGATGCAGTTCTCCAAGTGGAAATAAGGACGCCACAGTGCAAACGTAGTGCCTCTCTGTCATTCCTAGCATGTATTGTGTCGCACGACCTCTACTGGTTTTCGTGATTTAGTACATTCATTTCATTTTATTTTGTGGCGGGATGCCCTTCCAATCGCCGCAGTCTTCAGTTCACCTAAAGCCGTGCTCACACGTGACGTGAAAGCGTTCGTGCACGTGGAGATCAGAGACTTTAGTGACGTCACAATATGCAATTTCACGTTTCGGGACATTCCCAAGCGTCAAATGCTGAATCAGAGGCGACGGAATTTTGCTTCCATGGAGGGGAACTTGTGCAATGAGATACAAGATCGTTTTCCATGTCACAAGCACAATTTAGGAGAGGTCATAATGTCGGCGTTACGACGTTTACAATCGAAGTTCGTATTTGATCGTTTTTTATATTATATTTTACGTGCTATGAATATAGGCCGATGATGTTTGAAAGTTGCTGACCTTAAGAATCTCCCGAAATCGTTTGTTTTTATTATGTTAAAATGACAGATAACGACATATTCATAAATAGTTTACAGATTTGTTGCTTTTCGTATGATAACTTGAGTGTTATGAAAGTCTGTCGTCCCAACGCTGCGGCACACCAGAGAAAAAAAAAGCTTCGTTTCTGGTATGATTTGGTGCACTCAAATGTCAATCACATATAGCTTGTTACAGCATTCAGAACATAGTAATATCATTAAGATTCCCTCCGCACAACAATGGAAACATCAAATGCGTACTGTCCACATATCTATGGAGTTCAATATAACTAAATTTTACGAAATTAAATTACAGTACATTCTTCACAATTAAATTTATACAACGAAACTAATAGCTATACTACCGGCTTCATTAAAGATCGTATTCCTTCAGCCAATCTCGTATTATTACAGGCTCATATTTGTTTTATTAACAACCGGTTGATGACTAATTGAAGAGTACCGTTTAATACCGGCGTTCCCAAAAACTCTCGGAGGAAACCAATACTAATTTATAAAGAAAAGATGTTGTTTAACCCTTTGGGTCCCAACGATATGAAAAAATTATATTTTGAAAAATTTTCACGGAATTAACCTGCGTTACCATAGTAAGCAACGAATACAAGAAAAAACTGGCAAAAGGTAAACAATAAATGGTTTTAAGCATGTCGCTGCAATTTGGAATATAAATGTAAAATTTTTCATAAAATTTATTTTCTTTATCAAAGTAAGTAACGAATATAATATGAAATTGGCAAAAGGTAAAACATCAATCGTTTTAAGGAGGTCATTTCACTTTGGAACCATTTGAACACACAGTTTTCAACCGCTCATTTCACGTGATATACAGGATGCCCCATTTAACTGGACCACCCTAAACTACTGTTTGTCCAGATGCAAATTACAAAATGTTTCACGCAAATGTTCTTTAGGCGTCAGGGGGACATCAATCAGCATGATTGCCTTCGTTTTAGCTTTGTTTTTTACAAAGATATGAACAGCGGTATGACTTTTTTAAATGGCACCCTGATTTTTTTATTTGGCAATTCATTTCCTCTCCTAAAGACCTATTCAAAAATGTATCAGAGTGTACCATTCACTGAAACACAACATTGTTAATTACGTAACACAACATTGACTTTCAGCCCGAGATCACAAACTCGTCCACTTGCTGGAGTTGCCAGAAAACAAATAAAAACCAAGTAAAAACATAACACAAAATTGACTTTGACTCTCCTGTACCATTTCCCAGGAGTAGAACATTCATAGTGGTGACCCTGGACATCGATATACTGGTGCACTCGTTGAATGAAAGAATTATTTACTGCTTGCAGTGTTGCCTGCTGAGGAGAATTACAAGCATGTCCTCTGGAGTTGTTGGAATATAGCGAAAGGCAACGTCTTTAATGCATCCCCAAAGAAAAAAATCCAGAGGATTTAAATCGGGAGACCTAGCAGGTCAAGTAACTGCACCTCCTCGACCAATCCATCTGGCAGGATACCTTCGGTTCAGAACACGACGTGCACGCAAGGCATTATGTGCTAGTCATCCATCGTGTTGATACCACGTAAGCATTCTAGTTCTTAGCGGCTCTTCATCCAGAAGAGGAGGAAGAATTCGTCTGAGGAATTTGGCACACTTTGTGCCGTTTAGACTACCATTGATGAAATAAGGGCCAATAATTTTAGTACCAAGCATCCCACAACAAACGTTAACTCACCACTGACGCTGATGTTCCACCTGTCTAAGCCATAGTGGGTTGTCGCTGGACCAATAATGCATGTCCCTTGTATTTAACTGTCCTTTGTTTGAGAAGGAACATTCATCGGCAAATAGAACATTGGAGAAGAAGTTCGGATTGGCGAGGATTTGCTGCTGTGACCATTGACAGAGCTGTACACGATTCTGGAAATCATTCCCATGCAATTCTTGATGTAGGTGTACATGGTAAGTTAAGAATACGATGTGCACTGGTTTTAGGAATGCCAATCTCGTGTTCAAGCTGTCGTGTGCTCACATGTAGATTCATAGCAACGGAAACCCATACATAAGAAAAGAGTGTTGCAATTACTGTTCAGCTAACTTACATTCCCCATAGATGAGAAGCATTTCTGCCTTCCGTTGGTGTACATTCCACTCACACAACTCTTCAATTGACGATGGTTGACAGAATAACGGGTGCGCATTCTACTTACGTTTACATTTGTCCTCTGTCAACGTCAGCACGTGGATGTGTTCCATTACCCCCGAGTACCTGCACTAAGCGCTGGGAGCGTCAACGTCAGCGATGTGTTATGTAATTAATAACATTGTGTTTCAGTGAATGGTACATTTTTGAATGGGTCTTTAGGAGAGGAAATGAATTACCGAATAAGAAATACAGGGTACCACTTAAAAAAATCATACTGTTGTTCATATCATGCTGATTGATGTCCCCCTGACGGCTAAAGAACATTTGCTTGAAACATTTCGTAATTTGCATCTGGACAAACTGTTATTTAGGGTGGTGAAGATAAATGGGACACCCTGTATTTAAAAGCAAATTCGCGTTTTTCCCAGACAAAATTGCACATCTCGACGCTTCCGTGAACTCATAACGCCTAAAACAAATTCCAGTCCTAGAAACAAGCAAAATTGGCCTATGATTTAATAAATTTTGTAGAACAACTACATACAGTCCCTGTGGTTTCCTTTCTATAATACTTATAAAATCGGTAGTACAAATTAAAATTTACGTTACAATAACTTAGACATATTACCATTCTTTGTCAGTCATCTATAAAAAAAAAAACATGTCAAAATCGTCTACAATCACGTAGCACAATCTCCTCGCCGACTTTTGGTATGAACGCTACAAGTACCCCTACAATGCACTACTTTCGGAGAAGTACCTCTTGTCCCACTAGAAGTGGGTGGTTTCATGCGAGAGACACTGGAACTTCAAAAAAAATTAATAAGTAGTTGGTTTCAGGCAGAAACCACTGTGATCGAAAGACATAACGTTAGTACCAAACGTCTCGAAAAGTTCTTCACCGATTTACTTCGACAGCATTACGTTTCAGCACCCTCTCGTAGTTTTATTAACCAGGTGATAGTGCTGAAATGTATCGAACGCGCTTCAGAAGCCAAGATACCAAGAAACTCGAGGAACAAAATACGGTCGTTACGAGAACAATTCAACACAGCTCCGTTGCGCCGTTCTTCCACGGCATTCAGTGCACACGTACACGAGGTTCATATCGGCCACCTCTTCATCAGTAAACCTCTCCATACTGTTGCATTATCACTGCTGACGTATACCTCACACTGCCGAAAGACAAACTCGACGTAGAATCAAGCAGTACGAAGTGCAAGCTTGAGGCCAAAGACTAAAGTGGGCGTTAGTGTTGCGATAGTAAGTACAGTGAGTCAAACACACACGTTTCTTTCCCAATAAGACACATAGCACAAACCGTTGAAATTTTCACTGTTTTGCAGGTATTTAAAGTACAATTAAGGTGTAGGGATACATAGGGACGGGAGGGGGAGGGGGATCAGACGAAATGCAATTACTTTGTAACGAGCCACCGTGGATTAAGGACCCCTAGATCCAAAATACTCAGAAAATACCCCTGAACATCCCCTACATTTTTCGGTAGGGTTTGTATGTACCCATATACTATGTAGGTGGGGATGCCGGTTCCCGTATTCTTTCCTAATCACTGCCACAGCAAAATACCATAGAGACAGAGAGAACTAATAGAAAATGATTTAATGCCCATATTCATCTTGGGTGGGAAAACAAAGAACACCGAGAACATAGATTTTTCCCAGCGACATTCTTGGAAAAATATTTCGCCGATTTCTTGGCGTGTTAGATTTGAGTGTGGTCTCAAGTTCTCGACGGCTTTCTCTGTGATCACTGTCAGGTGGCCGTTTGCTGCTGTATTTAGTTGGCCGAATTATGCCAAGGAGACGTCACAAAGTCATGGAACTTTCATATACTACCAGAGATTTTGTCGTTGTCCACGATAGAAAGATGTTGGTAGCAGTACTGATTTCGTTAGGAGATAGTTAACTCACAATTTCTCAGAAGCCTTTTTACATCTACACCTACATACATATCCCGATAGCCACCACACAGTGCATGGCGGAGGGTACCTTGTACCACTGCTAACCACTTCTTTTCCCGTTCGACTCGCAAATGGAGCCAGGAAAAATCGACTGTCTTTATGTCTCCGCAAGAGTCTTGGGTTGTCTTACCTTGTCTTGGCAGTCCTTATCCGAGGTGTGTGTTTGTGGCAGTAGTATTGTTCCATAGTCTTTCGTAAATTCCCTTTCCTTATAGTTTCTCAACAGTGATTCGCGAAAACAACTTCTTTTCCACGCCAGGGATTCCAATTTGCGTTCAAGGAGTAGCCCCGTAACACTCGAGTGCTGATCGAGCACTCCGCTGACTGACCTAGAAGCACGCCTTTGAATGGCTTCATTGTCTTCCTTTAATCCGACCTGGTGGGGTCCCAAATACTCAAGCAATGCGTCGCACTTTCCTAAAAATTTTCCCATTGAAGCGAAGTCGACCATTCTCGTTCCGTACAACCGACCTTACACGCTCGTTACGAATCATGTCGCATTCCAGTGTAATGGGTAGATACTAAATTCACGTGACTGTGTTAGGCAACACCCCACAAACAATGTATTCGAACATTACAGTATTGTTTTCCAACTCATCTGCATTAACTTAGATCTTTCCACGTTTGGTGCGAACTCCCTTTCATCACACCAACATAAATTTTGTCCAAGTCACCTTGTATCCTCCTACAGTCAATCAACAGCGATACTTTCCCGTAAGTTAGTGCCATCGGCAAACAAACGCAGATTGCCACTCGTCCTTTCCGTCAGATGGTTAATGTATAGAGGGAACATAAGCGGTCCTATGACACTTTTCTGAGGCATTACTGACGGTCAGACACAATTGTTTGTCTGATTAAGAGGCTGTGAGTGGCTGCAGCACATTTGTCAGTTCGTGATGTTTAAGATGGCGTCTGTCTTCTATATGTTATCACATACACAAACCAACTGGGACACTGGTATCAAATTAGCCGTTCAGATCAGAATGTGCAGCAACAAGTTTAAGTGAGACAGCTGCTATATACCTTTACTTGTATATGGATACGGGACCTTGGTGATGAAGGAAACAGAAAAATAAGCTGTTCCGAGTGTCCGCGAAGACTACAGGACATAGTTCGGCAACTACACATCGCTACCACGTAACTTTTTTGCAACCCCGTAACTGTTTCCCAATGCGACGCGTAAGTTTTGAATTTGGCTCGAAAGTGCTTACAACCTTCCTCCGTAACGGTAAAATGCGTGGCGCCCTGTGAGTTCACCCTCCAACTCGGCAATACTTCAAACAGCAAGGTGACAGAAAGGGCCACAGCTCCGAAGTTCATGGGAGCTGAAAGCTGGTTTAATGGTGTCATACTGACACCAAATTACACCACAGTTCTGCCAACGCGAGCTTGGACGTGTGAGACGATGAGAAGGTCGTCACAGCCCCTCTTACCCGCATCTGAATTGATAAGATCAGAAACGTCTTACGACCAGAACCACGAATTTTTCAGGAGAAGCTAATAAGTGATTATGATAAGGACCAATAATTGAAAGTTGTTGAGAAAAATCTCAGATTTTGTACTATACGGTATGTTATTCTAGACACAAAGGTGGTTTCACGTAACTATTGTAGGAACCGAAATATTAATATGTGTAACTATTGGACATGAGGGGTTTCTACTCAAAAGTGTGGACATGAGGGTTTTTACACGAAATGAATTGCAACCAACGGCATTTTAGTGCGTTGTATTAAAGTATCAATAACAAATTATTGTGCAATATGTCCTGTATTATAAACTATGAGCTTTGGCAAAAGCGTCCTTACCCTTGTAATTTGTGTATTTTCTGTTTTCCAGTGTCGCTTCCTTCATAATATCACTTACGTTTGCTACAAACCCCTTTCATTGTCTTTGTTGGTGATTCTACATCACTCGTGTTAAAAACAATTTAACAATGCGGAAGTAAGAATTCAACAATGTAATTATGTAATTTAAACTGACTATTAAAATAGTCGTACTACATTCATTTAATATATATATATATATATATATATATATATATATATATATATAGGTTAAAAACAGTCTTGGTTGCAATTTTATTTTTTTTTTATTTTTCAACGACACGTTTCGCCTTATTTAGGTATCTTCAGGTTATCTAACAGAGAACAAATACATCTCTTTAAGAATCGCGATCGCGTTGTGCAGACTTGGGTAACCCATAGGCATGTATAAACAGATCACCTATTGAAAATATAACCAGATCACCTAGATATATAAAACAGTAAAATCATTACCTTTTCTACATGGGCACGAGAGGCACCAAGACATGGACTGGAAGAATATATATTACTCTACTGTCAGTTGTTTAGCAGTCAGGTACAACAATCTTAGAAATCAAAGTAAACTAAAAAAAAAAAAAAACGAGCAATCAAAGAGAAAGCCGGCCGAAGTGTTAACTAGTTCTAGGGGACTAATGACCTCAGAAGTTGAGTCCCATAGTGCTCAGAGCCAATCAAAGAGAAAGATAGTTCCACTCATTAAGTGTAGAAACGCCCTATGTCACTGGACATGAGGTGTTTCTGAACAAAATAATAATATTTTCCATCTCATAACATGGAAATTATTAACTGGGCATGAGGTATTTCTATCACAATATACACAATGTGATCAAAAGTATCCGGACTCCCCCAAAAACATACTTTTTTCAAATTATGTGCATTGTGCTGCCACCCACTGCCAGGTACTCCATATCAGCCACCTCAGTAGTCATTAGACATCGTGAGAGAACAGAATGAGACGCTCCGCGGAACTCTCGGACTGCTAACGTGGTCAGGTGATTGGGTGTCACTTATGTCATATGTCTGTACGTGAGATTTCCACACTCCTTAACATCCCTAGGTCCACTGTCTCCGATGTGATGGTGAAGTGGTAACGTGAAGGGACACGTACAGCAGAAAAGCGTACAGACCGACCTCGTCTGTTGACTGACAGAGACCGCAGACAGTTGAAGAGGGTCGTAATGTGTAATAGGCAGACATATATCCACACCATCACACAGGAATTCCAAACTGCATCAGGATCCGCTGCAAGTACTGTGACAGTTAGGCAGGAGGTTAGGAAACTTGGATTTAATGGTCGAGCGGCTGCACATAAGCCACACATCACGCCCGTAAATAACAAAGGACACCTCGCTTGGTGCAAGGAGCGTAAATACTGGACGATTGAACAGTGTAAAAACTTTGTGTGAATTGACGAATCACGGTACACAATGTGGCGATCCGATGACAGGGTGTGAGTATGACGAATGCCCGATGAACGGCATCTACCAGCGTGTATAGTGCCAACAGTAAAATTCGGAGGCGGTGGTGTTGTGGTGTGGTCGTGTTTTCATTGGAGGGGGCTTGCACCCCGTGTTGTTTTGCGTGGCACTATCACAGCAAAGGCCTACACTGATATTTTAAGGAACTTCTTGCTTCCCACTGTTGAAGAGCAATTCGGAGATGGCGATTGCATCTTTCAACACAATCGAGCACCTGTTCATAATGCGGAGTGGTTACACGACAATAACATCCCTTAATGGACTGGTCTGCACAGAGTCCTAACCTGAATCCTATAGAACACCTTTGGGATTTGCGGAACGCCGACTTAGTGCCAGGCCTCACCGACCGACATAGATACCTCTCCTCAGTGCAGGACTCAGTGAAGAATGGTCTGCCATTCCCCAAGAAACCTTCCAGCACCTGGTTGAACGTATTCCTTCTAGAGTGGAAGCTGTCATCAAGGCTAAGGGTGGGCAAACACCATACTGAATTCCAGCATTACCGATGGAGGGCGGCACGAACTTGTAAGTCATTTTCAGCAGGCGGCCGGATAATTTTGATCACAAAGTGTATGTCGCTACCTTCAAAGACACATCATCCGCCATTATCACATTTTGCACAATATGCGAAGATAAGGGGGTTCTGATTTTATCAACTCATTTCACGCATTCTCTTTGACGCCTATGCGATGTGGATCAGAACCGTGACAACCTTAATTTACGCACAGCATACAAACCATACTTAAAGGTGTATGAAACTCTAGAATCCTCCAAATCTATTAAAAACTGTGGTAAAAATTGAGGTAATTAACTACAAAATTTGTGTTTTTTTCTACACATGAAGTTTAAAATACAACAGCTCATTCGTTTTTTCATAAATTAAATAAATTCTAGAGTTTCATACACCTGTAAGTATGGTATGTATGCTGTGCAAAATTCATCGAAGAATCTCTCTAACGTGTGAAGAAAAGTGTACCTATAGCAACAAATACAGCCATTAGTAAGTGAAAAAAATGATGAAATTTCGCACATAAAAATATTTATTTTGTTATGTTTTCGAACTTCCACTGCAATTAGTGTGAATCCTGAATGCTTCCTGGTGATGCTGACAAAGTTTTATGATTTTATTTGTAAAAGTATAGACAGTGGAAATTAAAATGTCGTGTGATGCCTCTCCTGCTCCAAGTCGACCCGTTTGACGTCCTATCCCCCTTAACTAATCTGTTGTACCCAACATCTGGGGTGATGGTTAATAATCGAAAGCGGTAATCGTAATAGTGCCGACTTGTACTTTGGGGCGGGGCTGGAGGGGGAGGGGTGAAGGTCAGTTCATGACGACCTTACTATATCTAGTGTAACAGGGACTCCTAACATACTAAATTACAAATTAGTAACAAGATCCGTACATACGGCTCTTGAGCAAAAGAGTTTGACGATCACTAGGTTACGCAGATAACTTCTGACACTGACGATAGAGGTAGTCGTCGATAACTTGAAATTACATTTAAACCGGACCCGACTAGATATCCGTGAAACACTGATCCAACACAGGTTAATAACATGTTCTACTTAAGTGTGCTGACTGTGGCTCTACCAACTCGATCGCCCCAGACTCAGACGTCTCTGGGTAGTAAAATTCGAAACTATACGGCGATGGCGCGGGACTAAGCCTTATAACGAGAACGAATGCTGCGGGGCTTCAAGACTGTGCCGATGGACCCTACAGAATATTCGTGCCTGTCGTGCAGTATTTCATTCTCCTGCCGCATTGGACCGACACCGTAAATCTGTCGCGCATAAAAAAAGAACAAGGGTAAAAAACCGACATGTGCACGCTTTTTTTTGTCCGCGCTTCTGTAATCACCAAGGCAGTTTTGAATTCCACACCTCGCACCTGCGAGCATAAATCGGCAGGATTAACTGCCGCTCGCGTCCCCGTGAGCTAATCTCTAAAGGGGATGGAACGCGGGCTCGACCCAATTCGCGAATGAGCGATCGGCAGCGTTTTGACATTTTCGCAAGTTGCAATATTCGACCAATATGCGCGAAATACGCGAATAAATGAGGCGCAAATTTTAATCTGACATCGTTTGCGTTCGGGGAGGGAAAGAGTGGGAGAGGGGTGGCGAAATTACAAACGGAAAGGCGGGATCGTATCTGATTGGACGGTTATGACCGCAGCTGTTGGAATGGAGCGAGCCCCGCGCTTAATGTAGCCCGTATAATTCAATCAATGTTAATCATCGTGGCTGAACGCTGTTTGTGTTTTGAGGTTTCCGCTGGGCTGACATATCGTCGTAATTGTGTGGCACGAGTGTGGGGTGCAAGGGGGAGAGAAAATTAACCTCTCTTTTCCGGTTAGTTATACGCCCACACAACAAAACGAAAAAAAAAAAAAACAGTTAATGATGCACCTAACCATGATGACACGGTAACTGCATGAAAATTCGCAGTCGATATACCAGAAGTCCGTCAAGCTAGTACATATGTCTCCTTCAGCCTTTAACCGAGGCTGAATTGACAGCAAAAAATTACATTCCGTCTATGGAGGCCAGCATACATTGTATTTTTATTTTTATTTTAGACACTACCACAAAATATAGTGAGATGCTTAATTGGTTACAACCATAGATTGGCCATCTACATCTACATCCATACTCCGCAAGCCACCTGACTGTGTGTGGCGGGGGGTACCTTGAGTACCTCTATCGGTTCTCCCTTCTATTCCAGGCTCGTATTGTTCGTGGAAAGAAGGATTGTCGGTTTGCCTCTGTGTGGGCTCTAATCTCTCTGATTTTATCCTCATGGTCTCTTCGCGAGATATACGTAGGAGGGAGCAATATACTGCTTGACTCCTCGGTGGGGGTATGTTCTCGAAACTTCAACAAAAGCCCGTACCGAGCTACTGAGTGTCTCTCCTGCAGAGTCTTCCACTGGAGTTTAGCCATCATCTCCGTAACGCTTTCGCGATTACTAAATGATCCTGTAACGACCGTATACGACATAGATGGCATTTGGCGACCAAGGAGTCCACAACATACATCGTTGTAGCGAACTCATGTCAGAAGCACTACGGTCACCTTTTGTCATCTATGGCGTCTGGAGTGTGAATATAGCCACCATGTGACGTGATAATTTATGCTAAGGCCATTGTTATTACTGACCCTACGACTTATCTTAGATAATAGATTAAGGAAAGGCAAACCAACGTTTCTAGCATTTGTAGACTTAGAGAAAGCTTTTGACAATGTTGATTGGAATACTCTCTTTCAAATTCTGAAGGTGGCAAGGGTAAAATACAGGGAGCGAAAGGCTATTTACAATTTGTACAGAAAACAGATAGCAGTTATAAGAGTCGAGGGGCATAAAAGCGAAGCAGTGGTTGAGAAGGGAGTGAGACATGGTTGTAGCCTCTGCCCGATGTTATTCAATCTGTATATTGAGCAAGCAGTAAAGGAAACAAAAGAAAAATTCGGAGTAGGAATTAAAATCCATGGAGAAGAAATAAAAACTTTGAGGTTCACCGATGACATTGTAATTCTGTCAGAGACAGCAAAGGACCTGGAAGAGCAGCTGAACGGAATGAACAGTGTCTTGAAAGAAGGATATAAGATGAACATCAAAAAAGCAAAACGAGGATAATGGAATGTAGTCGAATTATATCGGCTGATGCTGCGGGAATTAGGTTAGCAAATGAGACGTTTAAAGTAGTAAATGAGTTTTGCTATTTGTGGAGCAAAATAACTGAGGATGGTCGAAGTAGAGAGGATATCAAATGTAGACTGGCAATGGCAAGGAAAGCATTTCTGAAGAAGAGAAATTTGTTAACAATCAGTATAGATTTAAGTGTCGGGAAGTCGTTTGTAAAAGTATTTGTATGGAGTGAAGCCATGAATGGAAGTGAAACATGGACGATAAATAGCTTAGACAAACAGAGAATAGAAGCTTTCGAAATGTGGTGCTACAGAAGAATGCTGATGATTAGATGGGTAGATCACATAACTAATGAGGAGGTATTGAATACAATTGGAGAGAAGAGAAATTTGTGGCACAACGTGACTAGAATAAGGGATCGGTTGGTAGGGCATATTCTGAGGCATCAAGGGATCACCAATTTAGTATTGGAGGGCAGCATGGAGAGTGAAAATCGCATAGGGAGACCAAGAGATGAATACACTAAACAGATTCAGGAGGATGTAGGTTGCAGTAGGTACTGGGAGATGAAGAAGCTTGCACAGAATAGAGTACCATGGAGAACTGCATCAAACCAATTTCTGGACTGAAGACCACAACAACAACTTTGTTATACATCATGGATTGCGGCATTAAACTATAATGTGCTAATACCCCGGAACATTATATAGTATTTAAAGTTTTTATCAGTTAATCATTTTATAAAGCTTGAAGTGTAACATCTCTAACTTTTACTGCACTGTCACCCTCATTTGCGTATATTATACTAGCTTATTAGCACCCGCTGTTTTGTTTGCGTTTGCGTAGTAATTAGCCAAAAATAATTTTATAAAAATATAGTAGGCCAAGTGAAAAATTAATGTGTTTATGAGCCGTTTCGTTTTATCAGTTCTGGCAAAGCAGAATTGTCGTGGTGACCATTAAATAGCTTTCTTTCATTGCAACAGCTTGTGAACTTTCACGCTAATTAAGGCTTCTAAAGCATGGTCTTTTCCGAATGTACTTCGGACCAAAAATCGATTCTCGTAGCTGGAGTTCAAGGTTTTTGTTAATCATGCCTTTTACGTTCTGTGGTGATGGTTTCCATAGAAACTTTAATCTCGTAACACTTATTTATTTTTATCTAATCGAGACGTGAAATACCAATTTTCATAGACTTAGCTTTTTTTTAATATAATGAAATATTTTCTCAGAAGTTTTCATCCCGTTTCACCTCCTTGGGTGTTGAATTTCCTAAAACAGTTAAAGATTTTTTATTTCTAACAGAGAAACCAAACAAAAATGTTCATTTCTTTATAGCTTTGAAAATGCTTTGATAATGATATGATTCCGTAAACTTTTCATGCCTTGTTTCATTTCTTTGGGGGGCTGAACTTTCAAAAACACTGAAACACGTATTCTTTTATTTCCAACCGAAAAGCCAAATTCAAATTTTAATAGATTTAGCTTTAAAAATACTTTGAGAGCGAAACATTTTCATAAAACACTTCGTACCCTACTTTACCGGCATGTCCGCCTCCTTAGCGGAGTAGTCAGCGCGTTTGACTGCCATGCAGTGGGCCCGGATTCGATTCCCGGTAGGGTCGGAGATTCTCTCCGCTCGGGAACTGAGTGCTGCGTTGTCCTCATTATCATCGACACGCATGTCACCCAGTGTGGTGTCAAAAAAGAATTGCAACTCGGCCGCCGAACTTCCACAGGTGGAGGCTCCCGACTATCAATGCCATATGATCATTTCATTTCATTCGCTTAGGGGTTGAGTTTCCAGAAACACTAAAACACTAATTACTTTACATGTAACCGAGAATTCAAACACCAATTATCATAGATGTAGGTTTAAAAATACTTCAGAAGTTTTTCAGTAATTATTTACTTTAAAAAAAGTTTCACCCACTATTTCACCACCATAGAGTTTAAATATCCAAAATTTCTGACACACGTATTTCTTTGTTTCTGACAGAGAAACCAAATGCCAACTATCGTAGGTCTAGCTTCGAAACTGCTTTAATAGTGATGTCTTTGAAAAAATATTTCATTCCCTATTACAGCCCCTTTACGGTGGAATTTCAAAATACGCCTTCTTAAACGACACCTACAGTGTAAGACCAATAAGCAATATCGTCTTCATATTTAATGTTTCTATACTTAAAGATCTGGGCTGGGCGATGGAAAGTCAGTCAGTCAGGACATTACGTTTTACATATGTGATTGTAATATTACGTAGGTAATTGTCAGTTAGGCGAATAAAACCTGCGTTCATGTTCTCAGTAGTGTGCTAGTGACAGTTCAAAAGACAGGAAGCAGAACAACAGCTTTAAAACCAGCAACGCGAGCGAAAACTAGAAACCTATAATCTGATGATGCCCTGCAAAAAATAAAGACGAAACGCATATGGGATAGTTAAAGTTATTTCATCGACTGAATAATGCATGTAACTAACGCTTTAATTTCAGCTATTTCATCGACTGAATAATGCATGTAACTAACGCTTTAATTTCAGCCTGTAGATGTATTCACACTGCCGCTCGGGATTAGCCGAGCGGTCTTAGGCGCTGCAGTCATGGACTGTGCGGCTGGTCCCGGCGGAGGTTCGAGTCCTCGCTCGGGCATGGTTGTGTGTGTTTGTCCTTAGGATAATTAGGTTAATTAGTGTGTAAGCTTAGGGACTGATGACCTTAGCAGTTAAGTCCCATAAGATTTCACACACATTCTTTTGTATTCACACTAATAAGGCAAAACAAAATGACCATTTGCTGGTCTACCTGCGGAGCGCAATACAGTAACGATTCTGCTTATCATGGATTCGACAAGTCCTTGTTAAGATTCTGCGTGCATGTGGCACCATATGTCTAGGCAGAGGTACGTTACGGCCCGGCCGTTTGAGGGCGCGGAGATTGAGCCCCATAGCATCCTAGATGTCTTCCATTGGGTTCAGATCAGGCGAATTTGGTAGCCAATGCATTAACGTGAGTTCACTGTCACACTTTCCAAAACCACTTAAGATATGATTGCGGTCTTGTGACATGGACATTTATCCTGCTGAAAGATCCCATCGTCGTCAGGGAGGACATCAAGAATGAAGGGATGTAGGCGGTCCTGAATAATGCTGATGCAGTCCACAGCTCTTCGATTACGTTACCTTCGATTACCACGACAGATCCCTTGGATGCGCAGATAAACATCACTCTTACTACCCCCTCTGGCCTGCGTCCGTGGCGAGATGGATATTTCAGTTGCCTGGGTGAAGCCTTATCCGGACACGACCATCCATCTGATTTCACATGAAACGTTATTCATCGGATCAGGTGATATTTTTTCATTGATCGATGGTGCAATCTCGACGATTCCGTACGAACTGCAGTCGTAATTGACGATGTCGTTGCGTCATCAAGTGGAACATGTGGCCGTCAACCTCAGTGCAATCATGACATCGGCGAACAAGATGCTGACGTACCCTGACAAATGTCCCTGGTGTGTTTCGAATCAAATCACAGGCTGTTCAAAAAGATTTCAGGCTTGCAGCCAGTCGTCGTAAACTTCATTGCACGATATTTCGGCTGGACAACCGCCAGCCATCTTCAGGTGAGCCGAACAAGAGCTGACGAAGACGTTCTCCGCTCCATCTTATATAGTGCGCTGATAGTACTGCCACGCATGCGTTGCAGTCGCGGAAACAGCAGGACCACACCGCCCAGCGACAGCGCCTTCACTGGTGGAACTGCAAGACTCAGCGGCCGTCGGTATTGTCGCTGGCCGCAGCTATCTAAGTCTTCTGGCGTCTTGGTCTCGAACAAATTTCGGACATGACGGGATTCCATGCGTTATTCAATTGGTAACCACTGTCACGGTTCATTAGATTTCCCGCAATGCGTATTTCAACGGATTCTTGAGATATAGTTCAATTCTTTTATCTTGGCGGTTCGCGCATGCCCGCCCAGACGCGGGAGATTGCTGCGTTGCCAGTTTTACGCGCCAAGAGAAGCAGCGCATTAGTATAGTTCGCAAACTTACGTTTAGGGGGGAGCGCGCAGTTTATGAAGTAAAGCCACCACGGCCGCATTAACCCTTTCGCTGCTACAGAGACGTTCTCCCCGCATTCCGCGCTGTGCGCGATTTTGTGCAGACACATGGTGTTCCGACTGCTTTGACACACTTATCACCCGATTTCATAGAAACTATTTGGCCCAAAAATTTGATTTTTACACATCGTCTTGACTGATAACTTCCCCCCATAAATGACTTAATTTTGTTTCGATGTTCAACCCCGTTATTGTGCAGCATTAAATATAGTAAACCATTGCATGAAATTTTGAAGACTTTGCGGAGGTAAAAGTCCATAGCGTATACTTTCCTTATGGTCGATTTTTTTGCCACTAGAAATTTCAAAAAATTACATTCAAACGAATAAAATTCATGAAGTAAGACACTTCGATATTGTTTTTAAGTAAAGAAAATATTAAGCACCAAACCAGGTTTGAACTCAGAACCTTTCGCTTAGCAGCCATACACTTCAACCATTATTATTATTATTATTATTATTATTATTATTATTATCTCATTTTGTTCGTTTTAGTTTGTTGCATCTGCTCGGGGCGGACGTCGCAAGGCACCCGTTTCAGTTCGTCGTTTATCCGTTAACTCAGTTTTTTTATTACAGAGGGTTGCTAACCCTCTGACCGAATACGCTGAGCTACCGTGCCGGCAACCATTACGCTAACACAGCTCGTCGTTTAATACATCTACCGGAGGACTTTAAAAATCGCGCAAAATACCGACAAACACTGTTTGTATGACTATGAATTACTCACGTTTCGTCTCAAGTACAATAGAAAATAAACAATTACCGCTGTTCTTTATTGCGAAAGAGCGGTTAGTGAGAATGAGACAAACACCTTTCCTTGCTATCTCCTGAATTACGAGGCTTATTGCTTGTTTGGCTTAATTAATTAACAGAATATGAAGCAATTGGTATAAATAAATGCTTTTTCCAAACTTTCTATAAAAGAAAGTCTGCTATCAAGACATTGCTCTTGTTCAATTACTTTATTTATGACTGAACGTTTCTAAAACTGAAGTCACCCGTCCGTGCTCTGCACTGCAGTCGGGCTCTGGCAACGTCGTTCTCTGTTCATTGGCTGGCTGTGTTTTGCGACGTCAGATGCGCAGAACGAACCTAAACTCGGCCGCCGTTATAAATGAAGCACACTTTAACAGAATCCCAAAAAGTTGTTGCTGTGGCCAAAATCGAAGTTTTGTCGTACTCCATTGAATGTCCGTTGGAAATAAAATGTTCTGCAACTGTAGTCTTACTGGGTTGCAGTAGGCGAGTGCAACGATGATGTTCCGTGCAACGCTCTTCCACTGTACGCGTTGTCTGTCCTATACAGGCCATACCACATTGACACGGCATTTTGTAAATTCCCGCCTTCCGCAGTAACAAATCATCCTTCACCGATCCCAACAAATCCGATATCTTAGAAGGCGGTCGAAAAACCACTTTCACATGAAAATTATTAGGAGTCCTGGCTATTTTGAAGGAAATATTTCCAACGAAGGGAAGAAAAGCTAGGGACTTGACTGGCGCGTTCTCCTCTTTATCCACTTCCCGGTTCCTGGCTCTAGTTGAGAAGGCCCTGTTAATTTGCCGTGTCGAGTATCCATTGTGTCTGAACACCGTCCTTAAATTTGCAAGCTCCTTAGGCAAATTCTCTGCATCCGACAAAGTATGTGCTCTGTGCACAAGGCTTTTATGTACACTCATGGTCTGGGATGGGTGATGGTAACTTGAAGAATTCAAGTACAAATCAGTGTGAGTGGGCTTACGATAAACAGAATGTCGCACCGAGCCGTCACTCTTACGTTTAACTAAAACATCCAGGAATGGAAGGCAACAATCTTTCTCTAGTTCCATAGTAAATCGATTATTTTGGGTTGGGTTGTTTTGGGGGAGGAGACCAGACAGCGAGGTCATCGGTCTCATCGGATTAGGGAACGAAGGAGAAGGAAGTCGGCCGTGCCCTTTCAAAGGAACCATCCCGGCATTTGCCTGGAGCGATTTAGGGAAATCACGGCAAACCTAAATCAGGATGGCTGAACGCGGGATTGAACCGTCGTCCTCCCGAATACAAATCGAATATTCTCATGGAATGAATTAAGATGATGAAAAAACTCCATTAACTTTTCTTCTCCGTGGAGTCACACTATGAAAGTATCGACGTCTTCGTCAGTCCTCGGACGACCGGCTGGAAACCCCAAATCTATTTGAACAGTTGATTCGCCGGGAAAATTTCAAATTTTTCATTAAATCACAGGCTGCTCTGGAGACCCATATTCAACAATGTGCTCCGGAACAACTGTGTTGTCACCACCATTATACTATGTTGTCAAATCTTCCAAAGATTGCCGTCTATCCTGCTTTACAGAGTCTCTGATCCTGATGTTGTGTCACGAGGCTTGGACGTCCAACACCTTGTCGCCTGCTGGTGGTTACTCTGTCCTTCAACCATTTTCATAGGTGCTCACGACAGTAGCACGCAAATGGCCAACCATCTTCAACATTCCCGAGAAGCTCATTCCCGGGTGGATCGTAGATTTCCCCATTTTCGACGCGTTTCGTCGATAGAGTGATTCCACTTCTGCCTCTGCTCCGCTTACGTGCTTCTCATATCGCCTCCCGTGTCCGCACCACCAACAGGTGGCATTCAGTCTCGCTGTTGACGGCGCTCAGAATTTCTTTGTTAAACAATGTATGTTCCCACGTTTTGAGCGCAATAAGGTGATTTATTAGCGCGATCACTAGGTTTACTGGTATCTGCCTATCGAATTTCAAACGTTTAGCCATCACCGTGTGTTAAATGGTATCTTAATCAATACGAATACCGGAAGTTGCAAAATTAGATATAAAATGACTTCATTGTACACATTTCGCGGACACACAGATTGCTGAGAACCATTATAGCGTGTAGAGCAAGCGGTACAAGGTAGAGGAACTTAAATGGAGCTTGCCATCCATGTCACGCAATTTACTTTTCCAGGGCAAACTTTTATGGCAACTGCTGAGTAGCTTGGCGGCGACACATAGTGCTTCTTCCACGTTGTAAGGTTCAATATTTGTGATTTACTTATTCTAGGATTGAAGACAACTGTGTAAGTGGAAATGACATGTTTAATGTCGCAATATTAGTACAAAAATACACGCTTTTTCACAGTTTTCAATTTGACAACAAAAAAGTTGTCAGTGTAACGCATCTCGTCAACATTAAAAAGTGAGATAATCCTAAACACAACAATATTAAATATTAACCATCTTCTGAGACTCCGCCTGGGTTGTTTTGTTTCATGCCCTCCGTCATGGTGCAACATTGAGAATGTATTGTGCTACCCTCACGATATTGAAGAAACGACTTTAGCATATTCGTCGTCATAAATGGTTCAAATAGCTCTAAGCACAATGGGACTTAACATCTGAGGTCATCAGTCCCCTAGACTTAGAACTACTCAAACCTAAACCTAACTAACCTAAGGACGTCACACACATCCATGCGCGAGGCAGGATTCGAACATGCGACCGTAGCAGCAGCTTGGTTCCGGACTGAGGCGCCTAGAACCGCTCGGCCACAGCGGACTGCTCGTCGCCACAAAAACGCAAATAAACTTTTGCTTTTCCATGACAACACATTACCTCACCCAAGTCTGCGTACCCGGGAGTAGCTCACCAGACGTAATTTGATTGTCGTTCCCACCGACCCTACTGCACGGATCTTGCACCTTCTGATTTTCATCTGTTTGGCCCAATGAACGAAGCACTCCGCGGAAATCAATACGTGAATGACGGGAAGGTTATTGGTGCAGCATGACGTTGGTTCTCACGTCCCTTAGTAGAGTGGAACCCTACGCGCATACTAGCCCTCCCAGTAAGGTGGGTAAGGCCGTAGCGCTGAACGGAGATTACGGTGAACAACAGAACTTTGCTCACATAAGAGGGGGAATAATATGGTATACTGGAATCCTGAATAAAACCAACCTTTTTTTCAGAAAAAAATGTGTTTCATACTTATTGAAACCCCTTGTACCTCTTGCTCTGCAGAAGATGACTGCATGAATTCTGTAAGACACAAAGAAAAATGACATATATAGGCTAAACACGGTTGGCGGTGGCGTGTTTGTTGCTGTCAGAAGTAGATACTTCCTGAGAGTTAGTATGGGCAGAGGTCATTGATGGAAATCGGAATAAAATAATAATTGGATCCTTTTACCGACCGCCCAATTCAGATGATACAGTTGCTGAAAGGTTCAAAGAAAACCTGAGTTTGATTTCAAACACGTACCCCACTCATACGATAATAGTTGGTGGTGATTTTAATTTACCCTGGATATGTTGGTGAAAATACATGTTTAATACCGGAGGTAAGCATAAACTATTAACCGAAATTGTGCTAAACGCATTCTCTGAAAATTATTTCGAGCAGTTTGTTCATGCGCCCACGCGAATAGAAAACGGTTGTGAAAACGCACTTGACCTCTTAGCAACAAATAATCCTGAGTTAATAACGAGCATCAAAACCGATTCAGGGATTAGTGAACACGGAGTTGTTGTAGCGAGATTGAATATTGTAATCCCCAAAGCTTCGAAAAATAAGCGAAAAATATACCTATTCAAAAAGGCAGATAAAAATTCACTTGACGCCTTCCTGAGAGACAATATCCACTCATTCCAAATTAATAATATAAGTGTAGACCAAATGTGGCTTAAATTCAAAGACATAGTATCGGCAGCAATTGAGAGATTTGTACCAAATAAATTAACAAACCACGGAACTGATTCTCCTTGGTACAGAAAACATGTTAGAACACTGTTGCAGAAACAGCGAAACAAACAAGCCAAATTTAAAGACACAAAATCTCCAAGATTGGTGTTATTTTACAGAAGCCTGAAATTCAGCGCGGACATCAATGCGGGATGCCTATAACAGTTGCCACAACGAAACTTTGTCTCGAAACCTGGCAGAAAATACAAAGAGATACTGGTCGTATGTGAAGTAAGTTAGCGGCAAGAAACAATCAATGCCTTCTCTGTGCGATAGCAATGGAGATACTATCGAAGACAGTGCTGCCAAAGCAGAGTTACTAAACACAGCCTTCCGAAATACCTTCACAAAAGACGACGAAGTAGATATTCCAGAATTCGAATCGAGAACAGCTGCCAACATGAGTAACGTAGAAGTAAATATCCTTGTAGTAGTGAAGCAACTTGTATCACTTAATCAAATCAAGTCTTCTGGTCCAGACTGTATGCCATTTAGGTTCCTTTCGGAGTATGCTGAAGCATTAGCTCCATACTTAACAGTCATATACAACCGTTGGCTCGACGAAAGATCCTTACCCAAAGACTAGAAAGTTGCACAGGTCACACCAACATTCAAGAAAGGTAGTAGGAGTAATCCACTAAATTACAGGCCCATATCATTAACGTCGATATGCAGCAGGATTTTAAAACATATATTGTGTTCGAACGTGCTTATGGAATATCGTCTCAGTTATGTGACTGGATTTGTGATTTCCTGTCACAGAGGTCACAGTTCGTAGAAACTGACGGAAAGTCATCGAGTACTACAGAAGTGATTTCTGGTGTTCCCCAAGGTAGTTTTATAGGCCCTTTGCTGTTCCTTATCTATATAAACAATTTTGGAGACAATCTGAGCAGCCGTCTTCGGTTGTTTGCAGATGACGCTGTCGTTTATCAACTAATAAAGTAATCAGAAGATCAAAACAAATTGCAAAACGATTTAGAAAAGATATCTGAATGGTGCGGAAAGTGGCAGTTGACCCTAAATAACGAAAAGTGTGAGGTCGTCCACATAAGTGTTAAAAGGAACTCGTTCAACTTCGGATACACGAAAAATCACTCTAATCTAAAAGCCGTAAACTCATCTAAATACCTAGGTATTACAATTACGAACAACTTAAATTGAAAGGAGAACACAGAGAAAATGTTGTGGGGAAGGCTAAACAAAGACTGCGTTTTATTGGCAGGACACTTAGCAAATGTAAAAGATCTACTAAGGAGACTGCCTACACTACGCTTGCCCGTCCTCTTTTAGGATACTGCTGCGCGGTGTGGGATCCTTACCAGGTAGGACTGACGGAGTACATCGAAAAAGTTCAAAGAAAGGCAGCACGTTTTGTATTATCGTGAACTATGGGAGAGATTATCACAGAAATGATACAGGATTTGAGCTGGAAATCATTAAAAGAAAGGCGTTTTTCGTTGTGACGGAATCTTCTCACGAAATTCCAATCACATTCTGCTCCGAATGCGAAAACATTTTGTTAACACCGACCTACATAGGGAGTAACGATCACTACGATAAAATAAGGGAAATCAGAGCTCGTACGGAAAGATATACGTGTTCATTCTTTCCGCGCGCTATATGAGATTGGAATAATAGAGAATTGTAAAGGTGGTTAGATGAACCCAGGCATTTGAATGTGATGTGCAGAGTATCCATGTAGATGTGGATGTAGATGTAGATTACTGTACAGAGAATCCCTCCAAGTTTTCGATACATAATACGCGCCGTGGCATAGTTGCACAGTGCACCACTACATCTACATGTACATCTACATACATACTCCGCAATCCACCATACGGTGCGTGGCGATTCACGAAAAGAACGCCTCCTTTCCTATAGAGACTCCCACCCGAGTTCCTGAAGCATTTCCGTAACACTCGCGTGATGATCAAACCTACCAGTAACAAATCTAGCAGCCCGCCTCTGAATTGCTTCTATGTCCTCCCTCAATCCGACCTGATATGGACCCCAAACCCTCGAGCAGTACTCAAGAATAGGTCGTATTAGTGTTTTATAAGCGGTCTCCCTTAGAGAAGAACCACCACTTCCCAAAATTCTACAAATGAACCGAAGACGACTATCCGCCTTCCCCACAACTGCCATTACATGCTTGTCCCACTTCATGTCGCTCTGCAATGTTACGCCCAAATATTTAATCGACGTGACTGTGTCAAGCACTACACTACTAATGGAGCATTCAAACATTACGGGATTCTTTTTCCTATTCATCTGCATTAATTTACATTTATCTATATTTAGAGTTAGCTGTCATTCTTTACACCAATCACAAATCCTGTCCAAGTCATCTTGTATCCTCCTACAGTCAACGACGACACCTTCCCGTACACCACAGCATCATCAGCAAACAGCCGCACATTGATATCCACCCTATCCAAAAGATCATTTATGTAGATAGAAAACAACAGCGGACCTACCACACTTCCCTGGGGCACTCCAGATGATACCCTCACCTCCGATGAACACTCACCATCGAGGACAACGTACTGGGTTCTATTACTTAAGAAGTCTTCGAGCCACTCACATACTTGGGAACCAATCCCATATGCTCGTACCTTAGTTAGGAGTCTGCAGTGGGGCACCGAGTCAAACGCTTTCCGGAAGTCAAGGAATGTGGCATCCGTCTGATACCCTATGGGGCATGCGTCCCAGAACATGTAGCCAAATCAACCGCGCCTTCTTGTCGCATCCCATCAGTTCGGCTAGCACCTTGGCAACCCAAAGAACAGATTCCAAAGTGGGGTGATGTTGCGTCCTCAATGCAAATTAGGTCAGCGATTTCAATGAACCGCGTCCACGTTTAAAAGTTTACTGCACCACTATCAGTGCCCTTATTAAGCAGTTGAAATATGAGTTAAAAACGTGGAGAGACACTCTGACCACGGACGTGTCTGCAGTAAAGCGGGTGCTTTTGCGGCACGTGAGATATGTCACCTGTTGGCTGAAGTGGATCCAACAGGTGGAAAATTTGAAATATAAAAGGTGAACTTTTCATTTCTTGATTATATAAATACTTCGCTGTGAATCAAAACATCATTCGAAATAGCAAGAAGTATTCGTCAAAAAATCCAAGCGTACGACAGATGCAGCAGGAACCCCTCCTTTTAGTCTCGAGGCTTCCGCGGTAGCAGCTCTGTGAAGTAGGTTGCGTGGAGTGAGGGGCGTCGCGTGCCAGGCGCTATTTCATCATGGATGTGGAGCGTTTGTGTGTGTGGGTGGGTGTGCGTGTGTGTGTGTGTGTGTGTGTGTGTGTGTGTGAGAGAGAGAGAGAGAGAGAGAGAGAGAGAGAGAGAGAGAGATTGCGAGAGGGGGGGAGGGAGGGGGGGATCCCGGAAGTAGTTACGTGGAGACCCGCAATCTGAGGGTGTCACACGCTCTCCTCTTCGCTGCAGGAAATGAGAGGCCCAGGAAACTCCGCCCCTTGATGACATACCCTGTTGGAATATTACAGGGAACAGCGTCAGTTTAATGTAACACGGTGTGACACCCAGAACTTCACTCGCAATACTGTCACGTGGATCTCGGAGGTTAGGAAATGCGAGCGGTCATCATCGAGTGCCATATCGATCACTCTTCGAATTCTGAAAAAATAATTGGACATGATGGCCTCTTCGGACCGAGATAGGAGAAATCAGGAATATTGGGATTAATGGTGTGATTTCTGCTCTTCGGCTTAATCGTAGATTCCATTTCACATGTAATACATCGACGAGCGATCCAGTCTTCACCGCGAGGAGGCGCGACCTGTGTCTTGATGCAAGACACTTTTTTTTATTCTTTTTCCCAAACTAGTTTCAGCGACAGTATTTCCATTATCAGTGTGGTTTTTTTCTTTATTCTAAAACATGTGAAAATATTACCGTTATATACATTATAAAAAATTATTTCGTGTGTACTGTTTGGTTCCAAATATTGTATTCTGTGAACAGTCTCATGGTATCTTATTTTATGTTACAGCATGGTTATTCCGTCTCCTGCGGTTATTTCCGGTATATTTTGTATGTATTTGTTAACGTTTCTTCGGCATGCAGCACATCATCTGCAACCGTATGAGCGGCTGTTACTAACACCTACAAGAAAGGAAACATATACGTCAGAAGTGGCGGTAGTGTTGTGGATATAGTTTTTGTGTGCATTAGAGTGTAACGTGATATGACATGTCCTCACGTTCATTGGTCTGCTTTCATTTGCTTTTAAACACAGAAAAACATAATTTTTGCACCTTGGACGTAATTCAAAAAACTACGTAATTTTGATACCCGCGTGTGTCTGGTGTGAAAAGGTTTTGAAAATTTTTGCGTGAGTTCTGATGAGGACTTCTGTTCCTTCTTTATGTCTGTGTATGTGTTGGGGGAGTGATTTGTGTGTGTGTGTGTGTGTGTGTGTGTGTGTGTGTGTGTGTGTGTGTTCCAGTTCGTGTACAGTGTCAATTCCCTCATAGCTGTAAACAGTGTGTTGTTGCAAAGTGTTGTGTTTTCATATTTTTACGTTTGTCCCTTCCTCGACAGCCTTTTCGATGTAACAATTTTCATCTGTTGTTAGTTTTCAGTGTAAACTGTTGCTGTGTTTCGTGGTGAGTACATGAGTTGTGATATTAGTGGCTTTTATTCATTAGCTGTTCACCGAAAGTGGAAAGCTTTCTATCATTCTTCAGAGCTCTCATGTGCTTCAAAATTTCTGCTTATTTTCCTATGTATTGGGTTTCACAGAAGTTACATGTGAGTAGGCATATTCCTGCATTACTGAACTTGTCTGAGGTTTTCCTATCTGATCTTAGCCTTTGTTGAACTGTGTTGTTTGTTCTGGATATTAACTGGGATCTCTTGCTTTTTCAATATGTTTCCAATTCTACGTGCTATTTTACTATGGTATGTTAGAGTGTACAATCTGTTTCTTTTTCCTGGTGTGGTGTGGTCTTCTGGGTTGCCTGTGTGTTCTGCCCCTGTCTTATCACACCCTTTAGCTGTACTTTCGAATGGGTGGTCGCTATGACTATCTTTCATTTTAACCGTGTTGATGATCTTCTTTACGGTATCACTTTTGTACTTATTTTCAACAAAATCTCTTTGATTATCTTTTGTTCCTTTGTGTAGTTTTCTGGTGCAAGTGGTGTTCTGTTTATCCTGTGGGGTACGTGTGTGAAACGCATTTTTATGAACTTTCGGATGGTTGGATGAGCTATGGATGACAATGCTTGTGGATGTCGGTTTTGTATAGATGAATTATTCATGCTGGTTATTATTTCTTGTAATTCTAAGATCCAGGAAATTTAGGATTTTTGTTTTCTTCAATTTCCACTGTGAAGTGTATTTCTGGGAATACTGTGTTTATGTTACTGTACAGCTCTTCTATCCTACATTGCGTTTCATCTATGAGGCTGATTATGTCATCCACATATCGATAACAGTATATTATTTTGTACCTTTCTTGTCCCACAGTATTGTCGAATGTTACAGTATGTGATCAAAGGCATCCGGACACTTAGCCAAAAATGACTTACAAGTTCGTGGCACCCTCGAACGGTAATGCTGGAGTTCAGTATGGTGCTGGGTGTTGGCCCACCCTTAGCCTTGTTGACAGCTTCCACTTTCGCAGGCATACGTTCAATCACGTGCCGGAAGGTTTCTTGGGAAGTGGCAGCCCATTCTTCACGGAGTACTACACTGAGGAGAGGTATCGACGTCGGTCGGTGACGGCTGGTACGAAGTCAGCATTCCAAAACATCCCAAAGGTGTTCTATAGGATTCAGGTCAGGACTCTGTGCAGGCCGGTCCATTACAGGGGATATTATTCTCGTGTAACCACTTCACCACAGACAGTACATTATGAACAGGTGCTTCGATCGTGTTGAAAGATGCAATCGCCATCCCCGAATTGCTCTTCAACAGTGGGAAGCAGGATGTTGATTAAACCATCAATGCACGCCTGTGCTGTGATAGTGCTTCGCAAAAAAACGAGGAGTGCAAGCTCCTTCTATGAGAAACACGATCACATCATAACACCACCGCCTCCGAATTTCCTGTTGGGATTACACATACTAGCAGATGACGTTCATTGGGAATTCGCCATACTCACACCCTGCCATCGAATCGCCACATTGTGTTCCGTGATTCGTCACTCCACACAAAGTTTTTCCAGTGTTCAATCGTCCAGTATTTACGCTCCCTACACCAATCGTGACGTCGTCAGGCATTTACTGGCGTCACGTGTGACTTGTGAGCAGCCGCTCAACCATGAAATCCATGTTTTCTCATCTCCCCCCTAACTGTCGTAGTACTTGCAGTCGATCCTAATGCAGTTTGGAATTCGTGTGTAATGATCTGGATAGATGTCTGCCTATTACACATTACGACCCTCTTCAACTGTCGGTGGTCTCTGCCAGTCAACAGACGAGGTCGATCTGTACGCTTTTGTGCTGTACGTGTCACTTCACGTTTCCACTTTACTATCATATCGGAGACAGTGGACCTAAGGATGTTTATAAGTATGGAAATCTGGCGCACAGACATATAACACAAGTGACACCCAATCACCTGATCACGTTCGCAGTCAGTGAGTTCCACGGAGCGCGCCATTCTGCTCTCTCACGATATCTAATGCATACTGAAGTCTCTGATATGGAGTACCTGGCAGTAGGTGGCAGCACAATGCACCTTATATGAAAAATTTATGTTTTTGGGGATGTCCGGATACTTTTTTTGTTTTGGTTTGGTTTTAGGGCGCAAAACTGCTATGGTCATTAGCGCCCGGTCCGTGACTTAGGAAACAGTAAAAAACCGAAAATGGATACCAGCAGCAATGGGAGCGAAACTCAAAAAATTGGAGAAACTAAAAGCAGAAGGAAGGCTTAAAAATCCACTACAGAAAGGGGTTGGTTGTCCCCAAAAAAAGCTTCAAATGACTGACGTCATTTCACTGGCACTAATAAACTTGAGAACGCGGTCGGCTGAGCGCGTGTCATCTGCTAAAATCGACGATAGATCAGGCGAAAGCTGTAGACGGGAGCGTAACGGATTAAAATAGGGGCACTCAATTAAAAGGTGTCTTACCGTCCACAGCTGAGAGCAGTGGGGACAGAGTGGGGGAGGATCGCCGCTTAAAAGATGTCGATGGCTAAAAAGACAGTGCCCTATCCGGAGTCTAGTTAAAATTACCTCCTCCCGACGACGCGTTCGGGAGGAAGAGGTCCAGGCACAAGGAAGAGCTTTCACGTCCCGCAATTTATTATGGGTGAGTGTCGACCAATGCGTGTGCCATAAATGAACAACACGACGACATAAAACGCTCCGTAGATCGGTGAAGGGAATCGATTGAATAGCTGGCCGAAGAAGAGAGATTGCAGCCTTGGCTGCAATATCGGCCGCCTCATTTCCACAGATACCAACGTGTCCCGGGAGCCAGAGGAACGCCACCGAGACGCCCCCCAGGTGGAGCAAGCGCAGACAGTCCTGAATCCAGTGGACCAGACGGTGCACAGGATAAAGAGCTTGTAGACTGAGGAGAGAGCTGAGAGAATCTGAGCAGATAACGTACTCTATCCGCTGATGGCGGCGGATGTAGTGGACAGCCCCGAGAACAGCGTAAAGCTCCGCAGTATAAACCGAACACTGGTCGGGAAGCCGAAAGTGATTTGGGGTGTCGCCAACAATATAGGCACTCCCTACACCTAACGATGTTTTCGAGCCGTCGGTGTAAATAAATGTGGCGTCCGTCATTTGTGCACATAGGGCAGCAAATGCCCGACGATAAACAAGTGAAGGGGTACCATCCTTAGGAAATCGACAAAGGTCACGGAGCAGGCAGATCCGGGGACGGAGCCAAGGCGGTGCTGTACCCCAAGTTGTCAAGAAGGTTTTAGGAAAGCGGAAGGAAAGAGAATGGAGCAGTTGACGGAAGCGGACTCCCGGTGGTAGTAGGGAGGAGGGGAGGCCTGCATACCTTACATCAAAGGAGGCGTCGAAAAAAAGGTCATGGGCTGGATTAGCAGGCATGGAAGACAGATGGCTAGCGTAACGACTCAGAAGGACTGCTCGCCGATTGGACAGCGGAGGTTCAGCAGTCTCAGCATAAAGGCTTTCCACAGGGCTGGTGTAAAAAGCTCCAGACACTAAACGTAATCCACGGTGGTGGATAGAGTCGAGACGCCGAAGAATAGACGGCCGAGCAGAGGAGTAGACTATGCTTCCATAGTCCAATTTCGAGCGCACTAAGGCGCGATAGAGGCGGAGAAGGACCACTCGGTCCGCTCCCCAGGAGGTACCATTCAGGACACGGAGGGTGTTAAGGGATCGCGGACAGCGAGCCGAAAGATAGGAAATGTGGGAGGACCAGCACAGTTTTCTGTCAAACATAAGACCCAAGAATTTAGCGACGTTTGAAAACGGAAGGTTGACAGGACCTAGATGTAAGGAGGGCGGAAGAAACTCCTTACGTCGCCAAAAATTAACACAAACGGTCTTACTGGGAGAAAAACGGAAGCCGGTTTCCATGCTCCAAGAGTGGAGGCGATCGAGACATCCTTGAAGACGTCGTTCAAGAAGGCTGGTCCGTTGAGAGCTGTAGTAGATCGCAAAATCGTCCACAAAGAGGGGGCCCGAGACATCAGGAAGGAGACAATCCATAATTGGATTGATGGCAATGGCAAACAGTACAACACTCAGCACGGAGCCCTGGGGTACCCCGTTTTCTTGGGAGAAAGTACGGGAGAGAGTAGTGTTCACCCACACCCTAAATGTGCGCTCTGCCATAAATTCGCGAAGAAAAAGGGGCAGCCGACCTCGAAAGCCCCAAGAGAACAGTGTTCGGAGGATGCCTGTCCTCCAACAGGTCTCGTATGCTCTCTCCAGATCAAAAAATATTGCTACTGTTTGGCGTTTCCGGAGAAAATTGTTCATGATATAAGTGGAGAGAGCAACAAGATGGTCAACTGCAGAACGATGCTTTCGGAAACCGCATTGGGCAGGTGTTAAAAGACTTCGGGACTCCAGCCACCAAGCTAAACGGCAATTCACCATACGCTCCAAAACCTTACAGACACTACTCGTGAGAGAAATGTGGCGATAGCTAGAGGGGAGATGTTTGTCCTTTCCAGGTTTCGGAACAGGAACGACGATAGCTTCCCGCCATCGTCTGGGAAAAGTACTGTCGGTCCAAATTCGATTATAAAGGCGAAGGAGGTAACGCAGACTATGGGTTGATAAATGCAGCAACATTTGGACGTGGATACCATCCGGTCCTGGGGCGGAGGAGCGAGAAGAAGAGAGCGCATGTTGGAGTTCCCGCATGGAGAAAACAGTATTGTAGCTTTCGCGATTTTGAGAGGAGAAAGCAAGAGGTCGCACTTCCGCTGCACGTTTCTTCGGGAGAAACGCTGGCGGGTAATTTGAAGAGCTCGAAATCTCAGCAAAGTGCTGACCCAACGAGTTAGAAATTGCGACGGGGTCCACTAATGTGTCATGCGCGATAGTGAGCCCAGAGACCGGGGAGAAACTAGGCGCGCCTGAGAACCGTCGAAGCCGACTCCAAACGTCCGAGGAGGGAGTGAAGGTGTTAAATGAGCTAATAAAGAATTTTCAGCTTGCCTTCTTGCTATCGCGGATGACACGACGGCATCGCGCTCGGAACTGCTTATAGCGGATACAGTTGGCCAAAGCAGGATGGTGGCGGAAAACGCGGAGCGCACGGAGAGCACGTCGCCGCTCACGTATTGCATCACGGCATGCCTCGTTCCACCAAGGAACTGGGGGGCGCCGGGGCAATTCGGAGGTGCGTGGTATTGAATGTTCCGCAGCTGTAAGAATAACGTCGGTAATATGTGTGACCTCATCGTCGACGCTGGGAAAGTGACGGTCATCGAATGTCGCTAGAGACGAAAAAAGTGTCCAATCAGCTTGGGCAAACTTCCAGCGTCGCGGGCGCATGTATGGCAGTTGAGGCTGCAGTCTAAGGACACATGCAAAGAGGTCACTCGAGTGTGTATCATCAAGGGCGAACCATTCGAAGCGCCGAGCTAGCGGAACAGTACCGACCGCAAGGTCCAAATGAGATAAATTTGTCGTGGAGGCAGACAAAAATGTAGGGACCCCAGTGTTGAGGCAAACTAGATCTGCTTGGTGGAAGACGTCTAGCAACAGTGAGCCACGTGGACAAGGATGTGGAGATCCCCAAAGCGGGTGGTGAGCATTGAAGTCCCCAACCAGCAAATATGGGGGTGGAAGCTGACCACGAAGATGAAGGAGATCAGCTCGTGCCATTGGTGTGGACGATGGAATGTATACAGAACAAAGAGAGAACGTGTATCCGGAAAGGGAAAGACGGACGGCGACAGCTTGGAAGGAAGTATTTAAACGGATTGGATGATAATGGAGAGTTTCATGGAGAAGAATCATGAGTCCTCCATGTGCTGGAGTGCCTTTAACAGAGGGGAGATCATATCGGACGGACTGAAAATGAGGGAGAACAAAGCGGTCATGGGGACGCAGCTTTGTTTCCTGAAGACAGAAGATGACCGGCGAGCAGGATCGTAAGAGGATCGACAATTCATCCCGATTGGCTCGAATACCGCGGATATTCCAGTGGATAATGGTCACAGGGTGAACAGAAAATGGAGGAATGTGACCAAGGTCGCTGTCAACTCAACGACTGCTCAGAGCTTGCGACCGACAGCATGGAATGGCATTCAGCCGAAGGCAGAAGATCCTGATCCATAGGTTGGTCAGGAGCAGCTCCTGCCACCAGCGATCGGCCGGTTGATCGGCCGCCAGCAGTGCGCCTCGGCGACACAGAAGACGGCCGAGGGCGATTTCCGCCAGGTGGTGCTGTAGATGGGACACGCCTTGGCGGAGAAGGAGAGGAACTAGGTTTCTTTGTAGCCTTCTTGGAAGTATGATGTTTAGAGGAAGGAGGAACCGATGGTTGGGAAGTTGCGGTACGTAAAAACTCTTCACGAGTATGCTCTTTTTTCGAACTCTTGGTGTCTGAATTTTGGGCTCGAGATTTAGCAGAACTCGACGAAGGGTGAGCCAGAGAGTGGGCAGGCGAAAGTGGTGAGGCTGAACGGGCGATCTTTGCGCTGGCCGATCTGACGACCGTGGCACTAAAGGTGAGGTCGCAAGTCTGCGTGGCCGCCTCCTTTGTTGGCCAAGGAGAAGCAAGGACAGTGCTGTATTTTCCTGTCTGAGGCACGGTGGGCTGTCGACTGGCGAATAATGTTCGAGCAGCAAAGGTCGACACCTTTTCCTTCACTCTAATTTCCTGGATGAGCTTTTCGTCCTTAAATTCGGGGCAATCTCGAGAGGAAGCAGCGTGGTCACCCATACAGTTGATGCAGCGAGGGGATGGAGGTGGACAAGCACCCTCATGGGCATCCTTGCCACACGTAACACATTTGGCCGGATTGGAACAGGACTGGCTGGTGTGATTGAACCGCTGACACCGATAACAACGCGTAGGGTTTGGGACGTAAGGGCGAACGGAAATTATAGCCTGCTTTGATTTTCGATGGGAGTTGAACTTTGTCAAATGTCAAGAAGACAGTGCGGGTTGGAATGATGTTCGTGTCAACCCTTTTCAAAACCCTATGAACAGCCGTTACGCCCTGGTCAGACAGGTAGTGCTGAATTTCTTCGTCAGACAATCCATCGAGGGACCGTGTATAAACGACTCCACGCGAGGAATTTAAACTACGGTGCAGTTCCACCCGAACAGGGAAGGTGTGTAGTAGTGAGGTACGCAGCAATTTTTGTGCCTGGAGGGCACTGACTGTTTCTAACAACAGGGTGCCATTCCGTAATCTGGAACAAGACTTTACAGGACCTGCAATTGCGTCGACACCTTTCTGAATAATGAAAGGGTTGACCATGGAGAAGTCGTGACCTTCGTCAGACCGAGAAACAACAAGGAACTGTGGCAACGATGGAAGAACTGTCTGTGGCTGAGACTCAGTGAACTTACGCTTGTGAGCAGACATAGTGGAAGGTGAGGAAACCATTGCGGAAGAATCCTCCATGATAACCGGCGTCTCCGATGGCGCGCTCCTCCCTTGTGGGGGCCCTCTCTGAGGGCACTCCCGCCTTAGGTGATTGTTCACACCTCAGGTCACACCTCCCGACAAACGGACGGAGGGACCAATCGGCACTTTCGGAAGGTATCAGCTCGGGTAATCACCCCTCCCTGGGCCTGGCCGTTACCAGGGGGTACGTACGTGTCCTACCTGTCTACCCGCGGCGGGGAATTACGCGTTACCCCGTCACCGGCTACGCATGGAAGTGCGTGGGTCGGCCTTCAGACACGCACAGGGAGGAAAAAAGAGAAAGGGAAAGGAAAGAAGAGGGGTCTCAAACGCCGAAGTGGAGAAAAGGGCAAAGAGAAGAGGGAAGGAAAAGAGAAGGACAGAGGAAGGACGAAGACTGGCAAGTATAGAAAGCAAGGAATTTGTAACAGTTTCGAGCGTCCGTCTCCGGACATAGGCACAAACCATACTCCCAGAGGGGGAGAAAGGGAAGGAAAGAGCTAGAGGTGTGGGCGGGGGGGGGGGCGAAGATGGGGGACGGGGAAGGATGCGGAAAGGGAGGGTATGCAGCCCGGAAAGGAAGGAGGGCCACATTAGCTCGGGGTCCCGTGCTCGCTACGCACGTATCCACAAAAGAGTTGTGGACCCCCTGGGGGGGCCCAGATACTTTTTATCACATAATGTATGTTCTCTATATGAGTCAGAAAGTTCTGGGAAAGTGCCGATGATGGGGGACCCCATGGACAGGCCTTCTTGTTGAAATAAGAGTTGTTGTTGAAAGTGAAGTAATTTTGTCCATTTGCTTGACCTGTTGTTTAGTGTCGCGTTTATCCGGCATGGGGCTATTTGTAGCCAGCAATTCTTGACAACTAAATCCGAAGGTAAACATATCACTGTAGTATCTTCCATAACCATGAACCTATGTGACAAATGCCCTCACACTCCGCTTCAGCCATTCTTCAACATGTCTGACTCATTGAACATTTTATAATGGAAAAGTATCTTTAAATGAAACAGTTTATGATTAGCAGTGGTTTTATTAACCTTTGAGTTGGTGAAAAGTCCATAGTCAATTCGAAGTCCTCTCAGAGTATGGAACACAGTTTTTACATATTCACTGGAGTTTGCGATTGTCCTTTAAGATACCGTACGGTCGCAGTAAAGAAAAACATACTGATTCATATTCGTCATCATTAACCGTAGAAGAACTACTTCGTTTCTCTATTCGCGCCGACGGGGCCCCATCCCGACTCGTACTTTTTTATTTATGGAATTTAGTGTAAACGCTGCTAGACGACTCAACTTGTTAGCCACCTCCAGTCTCCATCAAAAACAGACTGCGATGGTATCTTCCAGCAAGTAAAATGTCCGTGTCACGAGGCCAAATCGAATTGTAGTGATTTAGGATCATGACAGTAAACTCTCGTTGATATGTTGGCCACGAAATTTGCCTGACCTGGACCTGATTGGACACGGGCGATAAGACTTTGAAAGCGGAATGCTAGCTGGAGCTAGAGGCCTGGCGCATTCCGTTTGGGAAATTGTTAGGGGATTCAATATTCCACGATGACTGTGTCAATAGTGTGCCGATAATACCAATTTTCAGGCATTACTCTCGGATAACGCAGTAAGCGACCGCCTTCACTTAACGACCGACAGCAACGGCGTTTGTGTAGAATCGTCACTGTTACCGAAGAAGCAACAGTGCGCGAAATAACCGCAGAAATCAAGGTCGGACGGACGACGAACATATCTGTTAGGACACTGAGCTGAAATTAGTCGTTAATGGGATATGGCAGCAGACGACAGACGTGAGTTTCTAACAGCACAACATCGTCTGCAATGCCTCTCCTGGGGTCGTGACCAAATCGGTTGGACCCTAGACGACTGGAAAACCGTGGTCTTGTCAGATGAGTCCCGACGTGAGTTGATATGAGCTGTTGATCGGGTTCGAGTGTGATGCAAACCCCAAAGAAAGGCATGGCTCCTAGTTGTCAACAAGGCACTGTGCAAGCTGGTGGTGGCTCCTTAATGGTGTGGGCTGTGTTTATGTAGGAATGGCTCGGTCCTCTGGTTATGTTCGGCTACTCTGAGATAATTTGCAGCCGTTCATGGACTTCATGTTCCCAAACAACGATGGAATTTTCACGAATGACAATGCGCCATGTCACCGGGCCAAAGATGTTCGCGACTGGTTTAAAGAACGTTGTGGGCAGTTCCAGCGAATGATTTGTCCACCCAGGTCGGCCGACGTGAATTCCATCTACCATTTATGGGACATAATCGAGAAGTCAGTTCATGCACAAAATCCTGCACCGGCAAGGCTTTCGCAATTATGGACAGCTATAGAGGCAGCATAGCTTATTATTTCTGCAGGGGACTTCCAACAATGTGTTGAGTCCATGCCATGTCAAGTAGCTACCCTACACAGGGAAAAACGAGGCCCGACACCATATTAGGAGGTTTCCCCTGATTTTTGTCACCTCAATATACACTTCTGGCCATTAAAATTGCTACACCACGAAGATCACGTGCTACAGACGCGAAATTTAACCGACAGGAAGAAGATGCTTTGATAAGGGTCGGATTGTAGCCTACTGCGATTGCGATTTATCCTATCGCGACATTGCTGCTCGCTTTGGTCGAGATCCAAAGACTGTTAGCAGAATATGGAATCGGTGGGTTCAGGAGGGTAATACGGAACGCCGTGCTGGATCCCAAAGGCCACGTATCACTAGCAGTGGAGATGACAGGCATCTTATGCGCATGGCTGTAACGGATCATGCAGCCACGTCTCGATCCCTGAGTCAACAGATGGGGACGTTTGCAAGACAACAACCATCTGCACGAACAGTTCGACGACGTTTGCAGCAGCATGGACTATCAGCTCGGAGACCATGGCTGCGGTTACCCTTGACGCTGCATTACAGACAGGAGCGCCTGCGATGGTGTACTCAACGACGAACCTGGGTGCACAAATGGCATAACGTCATTGTTTCATATGAATCCACGTTCTGTTTACAGCATCATGATGGTCGCATCCGTGTTTGGCGCCATCGCGGTGAACGCACATTGGAAGCGTGTATTCGTCATCGCCATACTGGCGTATCACCCGGCGTGATGGTATGTTCGCATTGACGGCACTTTGAACAGTGGACGTTACATTTCTGATGTGTTACGAACCGTGGCTCTACCCTTCATTCGATCCCTACGAAACCCTACATTTCAGCACGATAATGCACGACCGCATGTTGCAGGTCCTGTACGGGCCTTTCTGGATACAGAAAATGTTCGACTGCTGCCCTGGCCAGCACATTCTCCAGATCTCTCACCAATTGAAAACGTCTTGTCAATGGTGGCCGAGCAACTGGCTCGTCGCAATACACCAGTCACTACTCTTGATGAACTGTGGTATCGTGTTGAAGCTGCATGGGCAGCTGTACCAGTACACGCCATCAAAGCTCTGTTTGACTCAGTGTCCAGGCGTATCAAGGCCGTTATTACGGCCAGAGGTGGTTGTTCTGGGTACTGATTTCTCAGGATCTATGCACCCAAATTGCGTGAAAATGTAACCACATGTCAGTTCTAGTATAATATATTTGTCCAATGAATACCCGTTTATAATATGCATTTTTTTCTTGGTGTAACAATTTTAATGGCCAGTAGTTTATATGTTCCACTCGAACATCATTGACCATACTTGCTGAAAGAAGTGGTGTAACTCAAATGAACTTTAGTTAGTTGCACATTATTTTATCACCATAGTCGTATAAAGTTATTTAGAATGATGGCACACAGACATGTATTTTTTGATGCGGTTCAGCATGTTTGCAGTACTGACGCTAGGCCATAGTCACTTGTATTTCGACGATACGGTTGCGAAGACATTGGGCGGTGCGTTAAGAGTGACGCCGATACAGTTATGTCCACACAGTCGCAGTTGCAAAACACTGCATGACAAATGCGGGTATAACAACGTGCAAAACCTGCAGCGCTGCTGGTCCCGGCCGCGAGTAAATGTGGAAGTCTGTCGGCGTCGCTGCTGGGTGGGTTGGCATTAGCAGCGAATTACGCGCAGCTGAGAGCCTCAGCCTGACATTACACGCGAGCGGCGACTACGAGCAGCGGCTGGCTGGCGCAACAGCTCGCTGCAACACGCCCCTCCTGGTTCCCTAAATCTGAGCGACGCGCTGCACAATTAGACGCAGTGACGTGACGCAGTGCCGCAGTTCATAAACGCTCATTAGGCTCTACTAATGACCGACGACTCTACTAATATCACCAAAAGTTTTTTTTTTTATGTCAGCAGTCACATTTACTCGGGTTAGCACGTAAAACAGAAGCAACAGCAAAAATGGCTTCTTGTAACAGCCCTCCTACTCTACAAAACACAATTAAAGGGCCACTTTTTGAAACTCCGCAATTGTCTCCCACTGAGAAGTTGTTGTTGTGGTCTTCAGTCCTGAGACTGGTTTGATGCAGCTCTCCATGCTACTCTATCCTGTGCAAGCTTCTTCATCTCCCAGTACCTACTGCATCCTACATCCTTCTGAATCTGCTTAGTGTATTCATCTCTTTGTCTCCCTCTACGATTTTTACCCTCCACGCTGCCCTCCAATACTAAATTGGTGATCCCTCGATGTCTCAGAACATATCCTACCAACCGATCCCTTCTTCTAGTGAAGTTGTGCCACAAACTTCTCTTCTCCCCAATCCCATTCAATACCTCCACATTAGTTACGTGATCTACCCACCGTGTCTTCAGCATTCTTCTGAAGCACCACATTTCGAAAGCTTCTATTCTCTTCTTATCTAAACTATTTATCGTCCACGTTTCACTTCCATACATGGCTACACTCCATACAAATACTTTCAGAAACGACTTTCTGACATTTAAATCTATACTCGATGTTAACAAATTTTTCTTCTTCAGAAACGCTTTCCTTTCCATTGCCAGTCTACATTTTATATCCTCTCTACTTCGACCATCATCAGTTATTTTGCTCCCCAAATAGCAAAACTCCTTTACTACTTTAAGTGTCTCATTTCCTAATCTAATTCCCTCAGCATCACCCGACTTAATTCGACTACATTCCATTATCCTCGTTTACCTTTTGTTGATGTTCATCTTATTCCCTCCTTTCAAGACACTGTCCATTCCGTTCAACTGCTCTCCCAGGTCCTTTGGTGCCTCTGACAGAATTACAATGTCATCGGCGAACCTCAAAGTTTTTATTTCTTCTCCATGGATTTTAATTCCTACGGTAAATTTTTCTTTTGTTTCCCTCACTGCTTGCTCAATATACAGATTGAATACCATCGGGGATAGGCTACAACCCTGTCTCACTCCCGTCCCAACCACTGCTTCCCTTTGATGTCCCTCGACTCTTATAACTGCCATCTGCTTTCTGTACGTATTGTAAATAGCCTTTCGCACTGAGAAGTAGAGGAATGAAATTTGGCTCAAATGTGGGTACAACTGTTGTAAAAGCGTGGCGCCCTGCGAAATCACCCTCGAGCTCGGCGGCGCTTCAACAGCATGGTGTCGACACATTTAAATTTTTTGGAAATTTGAGTTAAGTTATGGGCACAAACTGCTGAGGTCATCGGTACCTAAGTTTACAAACTACTTAACCTAAATTAAACGAACTTACGCTAAGCACACACACACACACACACACACACACACACACACACACACACACACGCTCGAGGGAGGACTCGAACCTCCGATAGGGGCAGCCGCGCTGACCGTGACATGGCGCCTGAGACCGCGCGGCTACCCCGCGCGGCACACATGCGAAAGAATGCCAGAGCTCAGGAGTTCATGTGAGCTGTAAGTTGGGTTAATGATGCTACACTGGCATCAAGATTCACCACAATTCTACCCAGCACCACCGTGCGCGCATCATACTCGTACAATGGACAGCTCGTCACACCGCCATTTACCCATATTTCACCCTTTCGTTTGACACCTCTTGTGATGGAGGTCAGAACCGGCGTCAATGAAACGATCTCCCTCCCTTGGGGTGCTGATACCCACAAATTTCCCTCCTGGAAACTATACCTAACAGTGCAAAGAGCAACAGGAAAATGTTCTTGACGAATTTTGCCACTGCTGACACTCCCCGGACAATTCAGCCCTATGTCCTAAAGACATCGTGGTGCTGCAGTCCAGCTGAAGGTAATCTCATAACTTTGGAGTGTAGCATGACTGCAATTTTTGCTCTCGTGTATACAGGGTGCAACAACCAAGTACTGTTCAAAACTGTTCCATGAAATTTTAACGTGATGCAAAGCAGCAAAGGCTGTTTATGCTTTTTCATCTCTCCTGTTTGCAACACACCCGAGTCTCGTGGTTAGGGGAATGCGGCACTGACACACTCAAGAATGAAACAGAAAAGGGTCCCTCTAAGACCCATCAGTTCGGCAATACCCTCAGTGCAATTCAAATACTTTAGTTGGGCATTTTAAAAAATATCTGTATATATAGAGATACGCATTCAGTGATCTCTTCCCCCTGGCAGGACAGGCAACCCACGCAGTACTAGCACCTGCTGGCCACATGCAAAATCAGAATGGTGTCTGAAGAGTTGCCTATCTGGCCGGCGGGTAGCAATCGGTAGAGTGGTGTCTCTTTACGGAGACATTTTTAAACTGCCCAATAAAGGTGTGCAGGTGGTTCTGAGGAGGTTGTCGAACTGGGGGGTCTCAGAAGGACCCTTTGCCCTTTCATCCACATGTGTATCACTGTTACATCCTCACTGCACACGGCACAGGAAGGTATGATAAAGAGGAGATGAAAGGGCTTGGACATTCTTTGCAGCTTCAGTCCTGTTCAAATTTCGTCGAATGGTTTTGAACGGTCCCTAGTGGTTCCATCCTGGATACCAAAGCCAAATGTGCTGTCACGCTACACTCCAAAGCTGTGAGATCACGTTCAATGTGATCGCAGAGCCACGATGTCCCAAGATATGGGTTGAATCGTCCGGTATGCGTCAGCAGTGTCAGATGTTGTCAAGAACGCCGTCCTCTTGTTCATCGCCCTGTGAACGGCCGTTTCCGACCACAATATGTGTGGGAATCGATGTCCCGAGAGAAGGGGTGACTTCATTGATGCCCTTTATGCCAACCCCTGAAGCCTTTTCGTGTCGATGCTGAGAGGTGGAGTTTCTGAAATGTTTTCCTCAGCCACTCATAAGGGAACAGCATTATTTCAGTGCTTAGCGTCGCAGTTGTGACCTCCATCGCAGAGGCGTCAAACGAAGGGGTGGATTGTGGGTAACAGGGCATGAGGCGAGCTTCCCATAGTGTGAAATGCCCACGATGGCGTTGGGCGGAAATCTGGTGTAATTTAGCGCCAGTGTGACGTCATTAACCAATCTTCGCGCTAACATGAGCTTCTGAGCTCTGGCTTTTTTTCCTCAGGTGTCGACACCTTGCTGTCTGAAGCGTCGCCATGCCCGAGGGTCACGTCTCCAGTACCCACGCTTTTGCACTATTACAGACGAAGTTAGTAGGCAGTTTTTAGCGAAATTTCAAACTCCTACGTCACAACGGCAGACAATTTTGGAGGTTCAGAAAGTGACCCTTTAATTAAGTTGCACAGTGCAGTTTAATCTCACACATCAGTAAACACCCTTCCTGTGCTCATCACATTGCACGACGTTAGGCTGTTGATTCTGACTGGCTCCCATTCGCTGATCAAAGTTTATTAGTGAACTCATTTCCTATGGGGCAATCGCTATTTACAGCGTAAAGTACGGTGTAATCGAAACGGTCTGATGAGCTAAAACATTAAGATCGTTTTCTCAATGTTTTATCGGTCGACCTTTGGACAGAACACAGCAGCGTTTATGTATGGAATGCTTTCGACAAGACACTGGTATGTTTCTGGAGCTACACGGCGGCAGATTTCTACTCACATGTCACGCAATCCCCATAAATCATGGGCCGGTTCGTTGTGGAGGCCGAGCTGGTAGCCGATGACGCCCGTCTGGTTCAGATCAAGCGAATCTGGTGACCCAAGACGCCAGCTTGACTCGCAAAACCACTGTAACACGATTCTGGTCTTGTGAAATGGGTAGTTTTGCCGCTGGATGATGCCATCGCCGTCGGAGCAAACATTAAGCATGAACGGATGCAGGTGGTCCGACATAATGTGCAAGTAGGTTCAAATGGTTCAAATGGCTCTGAGCACTATGGGACTCAACTGCTGAGGTCATTAGTCCCCTAGAACTTAGAACTAGTTAAACCTAACTAACCTAAGGACATCACAAACATCCATGCCCGAGGCAGGATTCGAACCTGCGACCGTAGCGGTCTTGCGGTTCCAGACTGCAGCGCCTTTAACCGCACGGCCACTTCGGCCGGCAATGTGCAAGTAGTCCACAGTTGTTATGGTGCCTCTGATTACTACCATCAGTTACATGGAAGCCCTTGGTGAGTGTCACCCACATCGCTGAACCTACCGGCTTGCGTATATGTCGCGGAGCGTGTTTCGGACAGCCGTTCGCCTGGTGATGGCGTATCCAAACACGACGAGCGACCAGGTGTGATAATGAAGGTAATTCATCCGGCGAGGTACACGTTTTCATTGATCCCGATTATCCCGTGTCGATTCCAATCGTAGTTTATGATATCGTTCGGTGAAAATGGAATGATCGTATGGCGTTGATGGCCGTGAGTCGCCACTCGTGGAAATTCAGCTACCAAGCTGCAAGTCTTTTCAGTTGACGCCACAATGGGCGCCATGCGTGTGTCGATAAGGATGAGATGGTGATAACACTGCAATAAGTTCCCGAGCGGAAAAAATCTCCGACCCGGCCAGAAGTGGAACCCGGGTCCGCTGCATGGCACTCAGACGCGCTGACTTCTCACCTAACGGGGCGGACGTTCGTTTGGTAAATGTGGGAACACTTGGCGGTCGTATGCTACAAAGCACGATGTACGACAATGTGCCCTGAACTATATGCTCCGAAACACATGTGCCCGCATTAGCACTGTGCTGTTACTAGTACTCAAAAAAGTGTATGAAGTAGCATGAACAAAATTTACAAAACACTTGGATGTAATGAGGAAGATCAGTAATTAGAACTGTTCGTGGCTGTATATTTTTTTTACAACCACAAAAATATAAAAGTTATATTAGGATAGATTCTGGCTGGAGGCTCTTCCATACTCCACGTAAAACCACTAAACATAACAATGAGTTAACCAAGAACGACTCGCGCCCCACAGCTCTATTTAAGCCAGTACCTCGTCTCCTATCTTATAAACGTTAGAGAAGTTCTCCTGGGAACCTCGAAGCAACAGCACTCCTGGAAAAAAGAATATTGCGAAAACATGGTATAGCCACAATCTGAGGGATGTTTCTAGAGCGAAATTTTCACTCTACAGTGGAGTGCGTGCTGATACGAAACTTCCTGGAAGATTACAACTGGATGACGCAGTTCAAGTCTGTCCGGCACACAGTTTTAATCTGCCAGGAAGTTTCATATCAGGGCACACTCCGCTGTAGAGTGAAAAATTCACTCTCTAAGTAGTATTTGCTTTGTTTTGCTACATATATACACAAAAAATAAAAATTTTTGCATCACCTCAGTTCCGAGAGATCCGGAACCTGTACAGAAAATTGGAATAGAGATCAACATAAACATCATTTCGGCCATTTTTATTGCTCATGAAAACCACACATTGCATGTTGTTCTTCCATACGACGAGACCTTCAGAGGTGGCGGTCCAGATTTCTGTACACACCGGTACCTCTAATATCCAGTAGCACGTTCTCTTGCATTGATGCATGCCTGTATTCGTCGTGGCATACTATCCACAAGTTCATCAAGGCACTGATGGTCCAGATTGTCCCACTCCTCAACGGCAAATTCGGTGTAGATACTTCAGAGTGGTTGGTGGGTCACGTCGTCCATAAACAGCCCTTTTCAATCTATCCCAGGAATGTTCCATAGGGTTCATTTCTAGAGAACATACTGGCCACTCTAGTCGGCGATATCGTTATCATGAAGGAAGTCATTCACAAGACGTGCACGATGAGGGCACGAATTGTCGTCCATGAAGACGAATGCCTCACCAATATGCTACCGATATGGTTGCACTATCGGTCGGAGGATGGCATTCACGTATCGTACAGCCGTTACGGCGCCTTCCATGACCACCAGCGGCGGACGTCGGCCCCACATAATGCCACCCCTAAACAGCAGGGAACCCACACCTTGCTGCGCTCGCTGCAGAGAGTGTCTAAGGCGTTCAGCCTGACCGGGATGCCTTCAAACACGTCTCCGACGATTGTCTGGTTGAAGGCATATGCGACACTCATCGGTGGAGAGAACGTGATGCCAATCCTGAGCGGTCCATTCGGCATGTTGCTGGGCCCATCTGTACCGCGTTGCATGGTGTCGTGGTTGCAAAGATGGACCTCGCCATGGGCGTCGGGAGTGAAGTTGCGCATCATGCGGTCTATTGCCCATAAATTGAGTAGTAACACGACGTCCTGTAGCTGCACGAAAAGCATTATTCAACATGGTGGCTTTGCTGTCAGGGTTCCTCCGAGCCATAATCCGTAGGTAGCGGTCATCCACTGCAACAGTAGCCCTTGGGCGGCATGAGCGAGGCATGTCATCGACAGTTCATGTCTCTCTGAATCTCCTCCGTGTCCAAACAACATGGCTTTGGTTCACTCAGAGACGCCTGGACACTTCCTTTGTTGAGAGCCCTTCCTGGCACAAAGTAACAATGCGAACGCGTTCGAACCGCGGTATTGACCGTCTAGGCAAGGTTGAACTACAAACAACACGAGCTGTTCACCTCCTTCCTGGTGGAATGAATGGAACAGATCGGGTGTCGGACCCTCTCCGTCTAATAGGCGCTGCTCATGCGTGGTTGTTTACATTTTTAGGCAGGTTTAGTGACACCTCTGAACTGTCAAAAGGGCTATGTCTGTGATACAACATCCACAGTCAACGTCTATCTTCTGGAGTTCTGGGAACCGGGCTGATGGAAAACTTTTTTTGATGTGTGTAAATTAAAAACGTGCAACATACTTACTAACATTATACCAATAGAAAGGAGAACAGACCTACTGGACAGCACTACTAGAGTACCGCGGGGCCATGATGTTCATGTGAGAATTACTAACAGGCCGGCAGCGGTGATCTCGCGGTTCTAGGCGCGCAGTCCGGAACCGTGCGACTGCTACGGTCGCAGGTTCGAATCCTGCCTCGGGCATGGCTGTGTGTGATGTCCTTAGGTTAGTTAGGTTTAAGTAGTTCTAAGTTCTAGGGGACTGATGACCACAGCAGTTGAGTCCCATAGTGCTCAGAGCCAATTACTAACAAGGGTAATCGGAGACGCCGGACTTGAGATACAATACCAAGTTCTCTTCTACGGGTTTTTCAGATGTAGAGACTACTATTTTTGTTCTTTTCTATCTTCTATTCTCATTTTTCTTAAAAGATGAGCATGCAATTACAATTTTCTATATCTAAATTAATGTGACTTCGTTTTAAGGCAGTATTTATGGTTCAAAAATGAAATGGTAAATAAAGAAGCAAATAAAAAACTCCGCACAGCCCCATCTGCACGTGGTGCTGTGCGAGAAACGGTCCCCACGGCCTCTACTGCGTAATACAATTAAACAGTTTGATGAAAGTCATGATTAGTGGCTAAAAGGACTTAGAGGAGCATTCGGGCCTACATAAACTTATCGGACGGTAGACCCTAGTTGTCAAAATGTAGCCCTGGAAAAAGGTGTGTAGCTCCATCATTAGGTCAGTCACAGATCTCTATCTACCCCACTCTATAGTGCAGTCAAGCCTGCGACTTCGCCATTTTGTGATGAGTCATAGTCGTTCAACACCTGGTCGGCTATTCGTCATTCCATCGTCTGCTACCACTTTCCAACTGTGCTTACGACAGAAGCAACCATTCAACCAGTTGCAGTTGAACTGAGATGTCAGTTTGTGGGGCGGGGTTCTATGTCTGTCAATGGAGGGGCTATTAATGTTAGTTGCAGGTGACGCTGGAATGGTCATCCTATGATGTCGCATATGTGCTCAACTGGAGACATATCTGGTGATCGAGCAGGTCAAAGCAACGTATCGACACCCTGTAGCGCATCTTGGATTACAGCAGCGGTACGTGGTCGAGGGTTATCCTGTTGAAATGAAAGGGTACAGTACCGCCCGACATTGAAAATAGGTACAACATACTTCATTATTTTTGTCAGAACAACACATTTTTTTTTGTAAAATAACTCAATTTCAATTAATACAGCGAAGCCGGATACCAGTGTGGGAAAGAATGACAATTTATTTATTTAATTGATCACATGTGCACTCCCACAAAGTAAATCCCTACATCCAGTTTGGTGAGATCTGTGAAATGAATGAATGTATGGTCGTCTGCTAACCGCAGATAGTGAATGTGAATATATGACCATCTTTGAGACGATCCTTTGGCCACCTTTGGTGGGACCAAAGAGATGAAATTTACCTGAGCTTTGAGCGCCTGAATTATGGCTGAGCAATACGGTAGCAAGGTGCTCCCCCACGTCAGCAGAGGTGCGACAGGACCTCGAGAACGGCCATGTTTCAGCACTCTGCCGCTGGATGTTGTGCTGTTAAGACCTGTTTTAGTTGTGCTCCGTAATGACAAAAGAGTGGAGACATGGTATGCATGTGGAATATTTAAGAGTAGTTTGAAATAATAATTTCTCTATTTCAGGAACTTTTGTGGGGAGAATTAAATGTCAGGCAGGTAATATTAATGGGATTGTAGTAATCTTCGGAAGTGACCAACGGTCACAATGAAACCACGTGTAGCAATAAGTTGAAATACTTCCGAGTGCTTAAGTTAAGCTGAATTACTAGCGTGTGTACTATAAGTTGGAAATATTTAAGAAATGGCGTGTGCAGGACTTGAAATTAGAGACGAGCACTTGCACGTGGTGAGTAATGTGTGAGTCTCAATCTGTGTATGAGACAAAGGATAAAGAGAAGTACTCGTCCATGGTATCAGTTGAGGACTCACGTGTGTGATGAATACGTTCTTAATATTACTTTGCGTGATATGATTCCGTGTGACGCTAGATTCAAACTCTGAGAGAGAAGCAAGGTGAGTCGGCCGTCTATTCAGCAACGCCACTTGGCTTGCATTGCACAGGAAGACGTGCATATATCTCCAGAGTTCATAGTAGGAAAGTAGAATTACGAAGTGGGGCAGTGTCGTGTGAAACTGGGATAAATATTAATTGAAGTGGGAAAGCTGAAAGTGATAATGTTGTGACTATTCCCTGTGTAGTGTTTCATATTGTAGTGTGGTGTATGTCATGTAATTTGGGTATGTGTGGTTTGCATGGGAGAGTAGCGAGGTAGTTTCAAAAGATTAGTGGGTTATGCGTGTTCCTTTTGTACTGCTCGGTCTGGAGGAAAGTTTCGTGATGATGATTGTGAGAGTCGAAGTGTGAGGTATAATAAAAGCTCCACCATCCTATCCAGAAACTGCACTGTAGCGTTAAATAATTACGAGACCATAATATAGAGATTCACCAATGTAAAGCCATGCCCACTGGGCGGAATTTCTCATGTGTTATTGTTGTAGGTTATAGAATTTGTGTGTTTAGGTTATAGAATTTATCGGAATAAATAAGATAGTGAAAAGAAAAAGATTGGTGGACATTTCCTTCGAATTGTATGTTGTCATGATGTCCCGAATTTATAATGTGTGCGAAATTCATATTCAGTGCGGTGGCCACGTGTTGATAAAAGCCGTTAAATAAAAGACAAAAAAGAAAATGTGGTATTGCCAGTGCGTGGTGAAGTCAGAGTTCTGTAAATCACTGATAGTCAGATGTGCGTTTCCGTTGCGTATTATTCATACAGGAGGATAATTTGTAACTTAATTGTGAGTACGAGAGTTCATGTTACTCGATAAATAAGAATGAATCCACTCGCTTGGCAGACCACTCATCTTGCAGGCCTGACTGCTTGATGCCACAGTATGAGCAAGGCATGTGGGTGCCTCTCAGGAAAACACGCCCTGGAATGCTGTTCATGAATGGCAGCACAACAGGTCGAATCTTCAGATTGACGTACAACTTTGCATTCAAGGTGTGTGGGGTAACGACAGGAGTGCTCCTGCTGTTATACGAAATAGCGCCCCAGACCATAACTACAGGTGTAGGTCCAGTGTGTCTAGCACCCAGAGAGGTTGGTTGCAGACCATTAACTGACCTCTTTCTAACCATCACTGGTAACGAGGCCAGCTTTCATCAGAAAACACAACAGACCTCCGCCCTGCCACCAATAAGATCTCGCTTGACACGACAGAAATCGCAAATGACGGTGGTTTTGGGTAAGTGGAATGCACGCTACAGGGCATCTGGTTCGGAGCTGCCTTTGAAGTAACCAATTTGTAACATTTCGTAGTGTCACTGTGGGACCAACCGCTGCTCAAATTGCTGCTCGAGATGCAGTACGGTGCGCCAGAGCCATACGCCGAAAATGATGGTCTTCCCTCTCAGTTGTGCCACGTGCTCGTCCGGAGCCCGTGACCACCGGATCCAACAATCATGTACAGTGACTACGCTGTTGCCAAGTCTTTCTGCATTATCGCAGCAGGAATGTCCACATTCTCGTAGCCCTATTACACGACTTCGTTCAGACTCAGTGAGATGCTGATAATGGCATCTTTGTCGCCATTAGAGGCATTCTTGACTGACGTTAACTCACCACGCCCAGTCTGAAAGCTAACTAACGCTCACGACCGTTACAGCGTGTATTTAAAGCAAACCTTATTTACATCTTTATAGCGGCGCTACTAGCGCCAGTCTTATGCGACTGGCGTGAAACTTGAACAGACATCATCTTTCAGATGCAAGAGCAGGGATACCAACTTCCGTTTAACTGCAAATCTCCATCTTGGTGTTGTGATTTTTTTTTTCCGTCAGTGTAGATAATTTGTCCAAGGCGTCTTGTATCCTCCTAGAACCACATAACGACGACACTTTGCCGTACACTGGGGTGTCTTCAGCAATCGTTGCGGCTCACGCTATCCATCACGTGATGTATGAATGTAGAGATCAAGAGCAGTCTTATCACACTTCCCTTTGGCACTACTGGCGATACATTTGTTACTGATATACACTCGCTACTGAAGGCAGTTTACTGGTCCGTATTGTCACTAGAATGATTTCCTATTCGTCTCTATTCAGCTTATAAGCTTTTCTTACCACGTCAAGTGCCGCCAATGCATCCACGCGTCATCCAATCTAGCGGCGGGCAGTGCTCATAGTGTTTCAGCTCAGTAATTTATTTCCTATGCGGAGGTGGTAAGTTACGAGGTAGAATACCAATAGTATTTGAAATAAACGGTGCAACAACTTCCCTGATATGTCGTGTATTCATTTGCCAGTATATCAAGCTGCTAAATGGGAACTACAGGTGGTATTATTTTCTTTGTTGTTTCTCCAGATCGTTTAGAAATATCCATACCCTACTAATGTCTCAAACCACCTATCTTTCCAGCGTCATATTTCTGCATTAATGATCACTGAAGTACCGATGGTGAAATCTTCCGTTGTGGGGCATTGTGCAAACGTATTTCTTTGGTAAAAATCAATTGTAACAATCAGCAACTTAGAATTATCTATAAGCAAATATCAAACACCGAAGTAAAATTAATAACGCAGGAGTATCGTACAAAAGTGCTGCCCCTCGTGTGACAGTCGTACTTCCGCATGGAGAACAACGGCTTCAGTGAAGCAGAGCAGAAGCTGAAAGAATCATCCGTAGCAAAGAGAAGCAACTGAAAGTGTTTGCTGCATAATTCTTGAACACTTTCTGAGATAGAATATAATAAATTTCTTTGAAACAGGAAGGCTTCGGTCCACAAATCAGAATGGATTTAGAAAGCGTCTGTCATGCCAACCTCGGCTTGCCCTTTTCTGTCATGATAGCCTACAAACCATGGCTGAAGGGCAGCAGGAGATTCCATACTCACAGATTTCCAGAAAGCGTGCGACACTGTGTCCCAATGCACACTGTTGATGAATGTCGGAGCTTATGATTTAGGTTCCAAGATAAGCGAGAGGCTTGAAGAACTTTTAAGTAATAAAACCCAGTACACTGTCCTCGACTGTGAGTGTGCATCACAACAAAGGATATCGTGAGTAGGGCCCTCGGAAAATGTGGTAGTACCGCATTTATTCTCCATATACATAAATGCACAGACGGGTAGGCTAAGCAGGCATTTCTGGCTGTTTGTGATGACGCTTTTGCATAAGGGAAGGTATCGCCGTTGAGTAAATGTAGAAGTCTACAAGACGACTTAGAGATACACTACTGGCCATTAAAATTCTTACACCAAGAAGAAATGCACATGATATATTATACTAGAGCTGACATGGGATCACATTTTCACGGATTTTGGGTGCATAGATCCTGAGAAATCAGTACCCAGAACAACAGAGCTTGGATGGCATGTACAGGTACAGCTGCCCATGCAGCTTCAACACGATACCACAGTTCATCAAGAGTAGTGACTGGCGTATTGTGACGAGCCAGCTGCTCGGCCACCATTGATCAGACGTTTTCAATTGGTGAGAGATCTGGAGAATGCGCTGGCCAGGGCAGCATTCGAACATTTTCTGCATCCAGAAAGGCCCGTACAGGACCTGCAACAAGCGGTCGTGCATTATCCTGCTGAAATGTAACGTTTCGCAAGGATCGAATAAAGGGTAGAGCCACGCTTCGTAAAACATCTTAAATGTAAAATCCACTGTTCAAAGTGCCGTCAATGCGAACAAGAGATGACCGAGACGTGTAACCAATGGCACCCCGAACCATCACGCCGGGTGATCGACCAGTATGGCAATGACGAATACACGCTTCCAATGTGCGTTGACCGCGATGTCGCCAAACACGGATGTGACCATCGTGATGCTGTAAACAGAACCTGGATTCATCCGAAAAAATGACGTTATGCCATTTGTGCACCCAGGTTCGTCGTTGAGTACACCATCGCAGGCGCTCCTGTCTGTGATGCAGCGTCAAGGGTAAACGCAGCCATGGTCTCCGAACTCATAGTCCATGCTGTTGCAAACGTCGTCGAACTGTTCGTGCAGATGGTTGTTGTCTTGCAAACGTCCCCATCTGTTGACTCAGGGATCGAAACGTGGCTGCACGATCCGTTACAGCCATGCGGATAAGATGCCTGTCATCTGGACTGCTAGTGATACGAGGCCGTTGGGATCCAACACGGCGTTCCGTTTTACTATCCTGAACCCACCGATTCCATATTCTGGTAACAGTCATTGGATCTTGACCAACGCGAGCAGCAATGTCGCGATACGATAAACCGCATTCACGATAGGCTACAATCCGACCTTTATCAAAGTCGGAAACGTGATGGTACGCATTTATCCTCCTTACACGAGTCATCACAACAACGTTTCACCAGGCAACGCCGGTCAACTGCTGTTTGTGTATGAGAAATCGGTTGGAAACTTTCCTCGTGTCAGCACGTTGTAGGTGTCGCCACCGGCGCCAACCTTGTGTGAATGCTCTGAAAAGCTAATCATTTGCAAATCACAGCATCTTCTTCCTGTCGGTTAAATTTCGCGTCTGTAGCACGTCATCTTCGTGGTGTAGCAATTTTAATGTCCAGTAGTGTAATTTCTAGTTTGCGTACTGAATGACAGCTTGCACTGAATGTAGAAAAATTTAAGTTAATGTGGATGAGCGAGGAAAAACTCCTGCAACTTTCGAATAGATCATTAGGAAGGTGCTGCTTGATACAGTCGTATCGATTAAACATTGCGTAACGTTGCAAAGCGATATGAAAGGAATGTGCTCGCCAGGTTGCTAGTAGGGAAGACGAATGCTGTATTTCGTTTGACTGGGAGAGATTTGGGAAAGTGTGGTTGATCTGTAAAGAAGACGAACTCTAGGACGCCGGTGCGACCTATTCTTGAGCACTGCTCGAGTGTTTCGGATTCTCCCCACGTCGGGTTAAAGGAAGACATCGAAGTAGTTCAGAGGCGTGCTTCTAGATTTGTTACCGGTAGGTTCTACCAGCACGCAGTTATTACTGAGATGCTTCGTTAACTCAAATAGGAATCCCTGGAGGGTAGACGAAGCTCTTTTCGAGAGGCACTGTGTAAGGTGCCATGACATGTGCACTTACGCGTTAGCTTACCAACATTAGTATTAATAATAAAGGGACTGGCAGGGGCATCAGATCATGACTCTATTGAAATATGATAAATATGAGGCACTCTAGAGCAGTATTCCCTGCATGGCTGCATGATTGAGCCACTAACTTAAAGCCTTGGTGAAAAGTGTCGGAAGTTGAAAATTGTGGAATATAAAGTCTGCAGATGGCCGCAGCTCGCCGGGCCGCCGTGGGCGGCAGGTAGCGGTCACCGGAAACGCGGGACAATACGGCGCTTTTGGGGATAGCCTGGCATCCGGAGCCACCTGTGCTGGGCAACCCGTGGCGACGACGGGAATTTCGTTTGCCTAGGGGCGTGATGACCTACTCGATCATTGGGCAGATCTCAGAAATGCCGTTGGAGGGATTTCGGCGATGACAGCGCGTTCGATATTGGCCGAAACTGAGTATTTCTCCGTCGCGTCTACGTCCGCGTGGGAGACGGGAGAAATGTGGAGAGAGTGGACTTCGCCTTCAGCTATCGAGTGGTACGGACTTGGAGACGGCGTCTTGGCCATCGTCTTCGAAGGCAGATATACTGTCTGTATCGTAGCACTGCACCAACGCGTGTCCCATGCAGAGTTCTGCGGTTAGAGCTCTTTGTGTGCTCACAAGAGAACCTCCCCATCGTACCCCCCTCAGATTTAGTTATAAGTTGGCACAGGGATAGGCCTTGAAAAACTGAACACAGCTCAATCGAGAAAACAGGAAGAAGTTGTGTGGAACTATGAAAAAAAAAATAAGCAAAATGTACAAACTGAGTAGTCCATGCGCAAGGTAGGCAACATCAAGGAGAGCGTTGGCTTACGAGCGCCGTGGTCTCGTGGTTAGTGTGAGCAGCTGTGGAACGACAGGTCCTTGGTTCAAATCTTCTCTCGGGTGAAAATTTTAATTTTTTATTTTCAGATAATTATCAAAGTTCAGGCACTCACACATAATCAACTTCGCTCTCCAAAATTCCAGGACATGTTCAGATTTGCTTGGACATATACAGAATTTGACGGTCTACGCACGGAAACATTTGGAAACGTAAAAAACATATGTTTTGACAGAGCACAGGGAAAAATGTGCGACTCTGAAACTGTTGCATTCATTTGATGCAGTTTATGTGACAAACCCTTATGTTTCCATCACTTTTTTTGGAGTGATTATCACATCCACAAGAAAACCTAAATCGGGCGAGGTAGAAGAATCTTTTTACCCATTCGCCAAGTGTGCAAGTTAGGTGGGTCGACAACATATTCCTGTCATGTGACGCACATGCCGTCACCAGTGTCGTAAAGAATATATCAGACGTGTTTTCCTGTGGAGGAATCGGTTGACCTATGACCTTGCGATCAAATGTTTTCGGTTCCTATTGGAGACGAACGTCCTTTCGTCTACTAATCGCACGGTTTTGCGGTGCGGTCGCAAAACACAGACACTAAACTTATTACAGTGAACAGAGACATCAATGAATGAACGGACAGATCGTAACTTTGCGAAAATAAAGAAAGTAGAATTTTCACCCGAGGGAGGACTCGAACCAAGAACCTTTCGTTCCGCAGTTGCTCACTCTAACCACGAGACCATGGCGCTCATCGGCTAATATTCTCCTTTATGTTGCCTATCTTGCACTCAGTTTGTATATTTTGCTTATTTTTTCATAGTTCCACACAACTTCTTCCTGTTTTCTCGATTGATCTTTGTTCAGTTTTTCAAGGCCTATCCACTGTGTCAATTTATAACTAAATCTGAGGTGGGTGCGATGGGGAGGTTCCCTTGTCAGAAGCGAGATTTTCAGTAACGCTTAACCACTTCCAACAACTTACCTAATATTCTTGATCTGGTAGCTATACTTGCGAGGTGCCGAGTAGTTATCAACGCAGCTGCTGGTAATAGGGGTGCGTAATTGCAGATTGTTAATGTGCCATTGTCATGAGTGTGTGGGTGGACAAAGAAATTCACTTTTTTTTGTAAATTTTGTCAGTTCTGGGGGATATTAAATTAAAATGCCAATATTACAATCGAATTATGGACTTCATTGTAGCTAGCATTTACCCTGTCCCAGTAACCTTAACGTGTACTCTAGTCACTGCACAGCTTGCCCAGACGGGAAGGAAAGAAGGTTTGCGGTCTTCTGTGTCAGCGACGGACAAATAAGCTTAGAACTGTTGCGTAAATTTAGAAAACCGGCATTTGAGACTAACTGTGGAACAAATCTACTGCCACAAATGTCACTTCGCGTAAGGACCACGAAGATAATATGCGAGAAATTAGGGGCCGTCTTTCCCTCGCTCTGTGGAATAGCAAAGGAAATGACTTAGTGATACAGTGTACCCTCTGCCATGCACATTACAGTTGCTTGCGGAATATGTACGTCGATGTAACTGACTGCACACTCACTAATAACTAACTGAACAGTTGGTTTTTAAATTTTTCATGTGTAATAACCTACACGATAAGCTAATTTGAGGTTTCACTTTGTTTTGTTCAAGTAGAAAGCCTTAGTACATTATGGCGGACAGATGATTCACTAAACAGGCGGGCGAAAAGAGAGAAGGGAAAAATTAGTTGCTACGCTGAGCACGCAGAGTTACCCATATGTAAAAATGTGTGACAATAGTCCACTGTGCAGCAAAATGTGCCATATTTTATTTAAAATAAAACACAGAGTGAAGAGCGTGGCGCAAACACGAATGCACGGTGATGCAAATCGATCCAGTTATATATGTAAAGAGCGCGTAGGAACGTTCACAGCTGAATACTGTAAATAAACGGTAAATTTTAATTATGAAGAACAGAACGTTGATTCATAAAAGTAAGTTCAAATAACTGTTATAAAACCGGTTCCGAGTTAAACACTGTGTTGTTCTTTTTTCAGTACTCTTTAGGGAAATACAATGGTTGTATTATGTAACTCCCAAAACTAGCAGCCAAAAAATAAAAAATAAAAATACAAGTTTGCGGAAAAATTAGGTATAGTGTTTTGGTGCGTAGTTAGAAAATTTGATGTTTAATACGTTCCAAACGGTGATCCACTGCTGGCGAGAAATGTAATTGCAGCGGTAACACAGTGCTCGCATACCCGTAACACCACGGTTCAAATTCCCTTCCGGCACGAAGGTTTAGCTCTTCTACGGTTTCCCTGAATCATTTAAGACGAATGTAGAGATGGTTCTCTTGGAAAAGACGCGGCTGATTTTCTTTCTCATCCTTCCACTATCCGAGCTTGTATTCCGTCTCTGACGACCACGACGTCGTCAAGACGTAAAATCCTCCTAGCCCAGTATTACAGTTACTATCGCTTCAAAGAGTTCTTTCCAGACACAATTATTTTAAGAAGTATTTTCCATACAAGCATTTGTATCTATTATGATGAGTGTCCCACAAATGAATTTATACTGTTTGAACTGTAATGACTGAGAAGGTATTAATGATAACCTGAGCAGATTTTTATACTATGTAGTTAACAATAAGTGTAGCCATTCATTTGTTTCTCTTTTCTTTGCTTTCGGTTGAAACTAGCTGTATGTAAATAACAGAATGACGAAAGGTGTTCTTGGAGCAGGGAAAGTGGATTTTAAAGTGTTATTGGAAATGTCAAACATGAAAGAAATGCAGATACGATGGAGGGTCGAGTTCGATACTGCGCCACCGTGACATATAACAATAACGAAACTAGACAAATTTGAGAGAGAAGGAACTGTGCGTGATCTGAAGACTGTGTGGCAGGATAGGCGCCTGGAGTTATGTGAATGGATTTGCGATAATGAACAACTGACTGATTTCAGTATTTGGCCTGACGAGGCGACGTTTAAATGGACTGCAACCGTGAGTCCCCATAACTGTGTGTACTGGCAACAGATAGTGCCCATAATATGGGAGAACGAGCTGTTAATCTTCCTGTGTCATCAATGTTGTGTGGTATGTGTGTCAGAAGATTTTTAGGGCCATTCTGTACGCTTTTTGTGTATTTAGCCGTCATTTTATACGTTTACATCCATGCTTTGCAGACGACCGTAAAGTTCATGGAAGAGAGTACTTCCCCCTTGTGCTAGTTGTTATGGATTTTTCGTGTTCCTTTCACATATGGAAGACGCAAAGAATAATCGCTTAAGCACGTCTGTGTACGTTGTAATTAGTCTAACCTTGTCTTTATGTTTCCTTCGGAAATGATCCTTAAGAGCCTGAAGTAAATTCCTAGATTCATCATTTAAAGTCGTACCTTGAAATTTAACAAAAAAAAATGGCTCTGAGCACTATGGGACTTAACATCTATGGTCATCAGTCCCCTAGAACTTAGAACTACTTAAACCTAACTAACCTAAGGACGTCACACAACACCCAGTCATCACGAGGCAGAGAAAATCCCTGACCCCGCCGGGAATCGAACCCGGGAACCCGGGCGTGGGAAGCGAGAACGCTACCGCACGACCACGAGCCGCGGACGAAATTTAACAAGTTAGTTTTCACGGCATAGTGTGTACCTGTCTTTAAGCCTTTGACACTTCACTTATTTCAGAACCTGCATGACGATCTCCTATACGTAAACACACTGTGTCCATACGTTCTGCTCTTCTTTGTATACATTATATGGTTCAAATGGCTCTGCGGACTATGGGACTTAACTTCTAAGGTCATCAGTCCGCTAGAACTTAGAACTACTTAAACCTAACTAACCTAAGGACATCACACACATCCATGCCCGAGGCAGGATTCGAACCTGCGACCGTAGCAGTCGCGCGGTTCCAAACTGTAGCGCCTAGAACCGCTCGGCCACTCCGGCCGGCATACATTATATATCCTCTCTTAGTAGTTCTTGGTACTGTTACCAGACACTTCAGTAATATTCTAGGATGGGTTGCACTAGCCTTTTGTCAGCAATGTTCAATATAGACTGACTGCATTACCTTCTTATTCTGCCAGGGAACCAAAGCCTGGCACCTACTCTACGAGTGGGCCTACCTGTTGGTTCCATTTCATGTCCTTGCAAATTGTTACATCAGGTGGCTTATAAGTTAACAGATTCCAGCTGTGGTCCATTAACACTATAGTCGTAGGATACTGTCTCTTTTCGTTTTGTGAAGCGTTTCATTTCTGAACATTTAAAACAAGAGCACTCTGACGCAACTACTTACAACTGAAGATAATCCAGAGTGATCGAAACGTACAACGGAGATGGAACATTAAATGAAAATTATTTTACACCTTGAATTTATCTGTGATTGTGTGTGTGCACTGAACTTCAAAGTTGAACTGTAGGCTCAGCCACACACGATGCTAAAGCACTAGTTTAAGGTTCTTCGAAGGGCCATGTCTTCGTCATTAGAAAAATGTACACGCAAGAATCTTAACTGCGTAGTATATACTTACAAACGTTCACACAAACTAAGTTCTGAAACACTTGAAAGTTTGTAGATGTATTTCTTGCAACGAATATTCTTATGTATGAATGTTACTTATGATGCAAGGAACGTTCCTTCGAATCTTGTCACCGGGTAATCAGCAAGCGATGTGATGTGCCCCAAAAAATACTCCAGGCGGAACAGAGTGGATCGACGACCAGGCAGAATTCCAGCGAGAGAGAAACGCTGCAGGAGTAGCAGCAGATGCGACAGCTATTGCAACGTACTTGACGGGCTGAGCGCTCCAGCAAGCAACGTAGCAAACTGACATGATGGCGGCAAGGGACTTCTTCATAATGGTGACTGTGCAAAGTGTCCCAAGAGAGCTTAGATCGAACGCAAGAGTAACTATTCAGTTACTGATACGACAAAGAGCTTCATAAGGAGGAATTGCGGCATCCTGAAACGACCACGGGCGCCAACGAGCTCACAAAACTAGGGCACATTTGGTCAACCCACAGAAGCATAACGTCATTGGTGTAGACTGACAAGTACATATACCCTGACTTCCACAGTTTAGTTCTCAGTTGCTGCTCTCTGTTGCAGCTAACCACTACTGAAGCAGAACCCTTGATGCTCCATTTCTTGTCCAGTTAGATGACAACATCTAAACTACTGGCCATTAAAATTGCTGCACCACGAAGATGACTTGCTACAGACGCGAAATTTAACCGACAGGAGGAAGATGCTGTGATATGCAAATGATTAGCTTTTCAGAGCATTCACACAAGGTTGGCGCCGCTGGCGACACCTACAACGTGCTGACATGAGGAAAGTTTACAACCGATTTCTCATACACAAACAGCAGTTGACCGGCGTTGCCTCGTGTAAGGAGGAGAAATTCGTGCCATCACCGACTTTTATAAAGGTTGGATTGTAGCCTATCGCGATTGCGGTTTATCGTATCGCGACATTGCTGATCGCGTTGGTCGAGATCCAATGACTGTTAGCAGAATATGGAATCGGTGGGTTCAGGATAGTAAAACGGAACGCCGTGCTGGATCCCAACGGTCTCGTATCACTAGCAGTCGAGATGACAGGCATCTTATCCGCATGGCTTTAACGGACCGTGCAGCCACGTCTCGATCCCTGAGTCAACAGATGGGGACGTTTGCAAGATAACAACCATCTGCACGAACAGTTCGACGACGTTTGCAGCAGCATGGACTTTCAGCTCGGTGACCATGGCTGCGGTTACCCTTGACGCTACATCAAAAACAGGAGCGCCTGCGATGGTGTACTCAACGACGAAACTGGGTGCACGATTGGCAAAACGTCATTTTTACAGATGAACCTAGGTTCTGTTTACAGCATCATGATGGTCGCATCCGTGTTTGGCGACATCGCGGTGAACGCGCATTGGAAGCGTGTATTCGTCATCGCCATACTGGCGTCTCACCCGGCGTGATGGTATTGGGTGCCATAGGTTACATGTCTCGGTCACCTCTTGTAAGCATTGACGGCACTTTGAACAGTGGATGTTACATTTCAGATGTGTTACGATCCGTGGCTCTACCCTTCATTCGATGCCTGCGAATCCCTACATATCAGCAGGATAATGTACAACCGCATGTTGACGTTCCTGCACGGGCCTTTCTGGATACAGAAAATATTCGACTGCTGCCCTGGCCAGAACATTCGCGAGATCTCTCACCAACTGAAGACGTCTGGTCAATGGTGGTCGAGCAACTGGCTCGTCACCATACGCCAGTCACTACTCTTGATGAACCGTGGTATCGTATTGAAGCTGCATGGGCAGCTGTACCTGTACACGCCATCCAAGATCTGTTTGACTCAATGCTCAGATGTATCAAGGCCGTTATTACGGCCAGAGATGGTTGTTCTGGGTAGTGATTTCTCAGGATCTATGCACACAAATTGCGTGAAAATGTAATCACATGTCAGTTCTAGTATAATATATTTGTGCAATGAATACCCGTTTATTGCTGCCCCACGATCGCTGTTGCTGATGGGAAGAGCTTGATTCCTTCCAACATCAATCATCTGCAGGCCTCAGTGACTGTCGTTGGTGAGCTCATCAACCGCCATCTTTTTGGGGAGCACAGTAACTGCTGCCCCTGACTTGCAGTAACGAGCACATTCCACTGCCACGAGTTTATCTCTTTGCAGAGGGAGACTATTATGTAACTCTCCACGACTATGGCACCTCGTACAGACCTGTTGGCTGCTTTCCGGGGCACAGTTTACGACGTCAATGAGAGCACCCTGGCCACCCGCTGGCTGCTGAGACATCGCGGGCGACACGACAGCCGAGCGGTTTCTTTTTTTTTTTTTTTTTTTTTTTTTTTTTTTTTTTTTTTTTTTTTTTTTTTGGCAACACAGCCCATGCTGCGGCTAGCTGGTCGCGATGCCGCCGAGGCGCTTAGTATGCGCTTCTCTCGCTACGGCAGCTGAGACACCTGGATTTGCTGGTGTCAGCGACTTCCGGCTTGGCCGACTCTCTTCTGCAAGCTGCACTGTTGGCGGCTGCGAAGGAATATAACTGTCTATCTCTGATCAGTAAACGTGTATTCTGATAACAATGTCTCATTATGGCGTACGACAGATCCTCACCACCGCATACCACACGACACTATTCTGACGACTGTAGAGGCCACAGTCCCAGGCCTCTGAAGTGGACGGCATTATTGAGTCTTCTGCCCGTTGCGAGGTACGTTCTGTCATTCTCCTCCTGTAAGCAGGGCGAGTCAATGCCGCCGATGTTCACAGTTGACTGTGTGGTGTTTCGTGCGTGGAGGGGAGGGAGTTATAGGTGATGACGTTAAGGAGTGGTGCTGAAAATTAAAGACTGATATAGTGGTCGGACGTTCTCCGCTTCTTGTACAGGGCCATGGATAATTTTCCGCTCCTCGTTTTCAGTTTCCCGATCTTAAAAATGTCCTTCAACACCTGTGGTCAGCTGTATAGTAACGTCAAAATTTCGCACTGCTCGAAACTACGTTCTAGTCATAATGGTTCCACGTACTTTCGGATACCTTTTGAAGTCTGAATGCAAGGTATTTAAAGGAGGATACCTGAAAAATCACCCCCTTCTCCATCTTCTTGGCAACTTTGCTGCTATTGTGTTACGGATTGTCCATGTAATGCGTTTCATCCTAAGATATGTGGAGCCTGCCAGTGCCGGTGTCTTTTGTATTTTCTCTATGGTGTAGATAATTTCTTCTTTATTCTTAGTGATAACAGTTAAGCAATCAAAATTGATTTTGCAGTCAAGATTAGCAATGTGTATACATTTAATGTCTCTTTCCCAATTTCTTATAATTTTGTCCACAACTAAGTTAAACAACAGGGGGGAAAGACTGTTTCGGAGTAGAATACCTGTGCGTGTCTCAACAGCCTCCGAGATTTCACCAAGGAATTTCACTTAATGATGATTTTTTTATTTAATCACAATTGTCGTCAGACATCAATCTTCAACTTTCAGTCAACGACAGAGGTACAGTCGCATTATTTTACAATCTGCGAGACTGTCGCGAATAAATACAGTGATCCAAGACATACAGAATTTTCTCCTTCGATTTCTGTCAATGCTCACAACCCAGTTGTTGTCACACTGTCGATTTCGGTCTGTAATGACCATCTCTAGATCTGTCAGGAAAAGGATAACCACAACCGAGCGAGGTGGCGCAGTGGCTAGCACACTGGACTCGCATTCGGGAGGACGACGGTTCAATCCCGTCTCCAGCCATCCTGATTTAGGTTTTCCGTGATTTCCCTAAATCGTTTCAGGCAAATGCTGGGATGGTTCCTTTGAAAGGGCACGGCCGACTTCCTACCCAATCCTTCCCTAACCCGAGCTTGCGCTCCGTCTCTAATGAGCTCGATGTCGACGGGACGTTAATCACTAACCACCACCACCAAAGGATAACCACATACATTGCTAAACAATCTACATCGTGCGAACAAAAATCTATATAATAACAAAAACTTATTAATTTCGTGTATACAGAAAACGTGAGCTTCAAAATCTAGTAAAACATAACTAATTACAGTACAAGAAGTCTCACATTGTCCAAAATTGATCAAGCCAAAATGGAGTCTTCAAAACATAAACACAATTAGCTTGGCATCGCCGAAAAGGACTAACAACGTTTCACAAATTAGGTCGCAGAGCGGGGAGAGTCATAATGTGAACGGCGTTGCTGTACACATCAAACTGGGGTCCCATACGAAGCAAAATTGGATGTTTGTGACTTAAAGTCGTCACGTGTCACTACTGTGAACATATTTGACGAATCAAAATGTACATTAAAGTTACAACATTACAACACAGTGCCCCAAGATTATCACTTTACTTATTTTGCAATCTTAGTATTTTTCTGAATATAAATGTATATATTAATTTCCTGGTAATCATAATTAATTGAAAAACTTCAACGTAAACTTCTGAGGAACTATACAAAAACAATATTGTAAAACTGTAAAATACCGTAGTACAAACGATGGAAAAGCCACATAATTTGCATTGCACAGAATCCAAAGACATTGCTAAGAATATGGCACTACCTTGATTGAGGCGAGAACGCCCACGGACGGGCAGGAGAGTTTCAAGCGAACAGTGGTAGAGTGCATGGACGCAAAGTGGTTGTGGTTGTGCTGATGTGTGTAATGAAGTTCACTGCCGGTGTGGTATCCATAGTGTGGCAACAGCATTGCAAATGTTTGATGAGCGCGCGTATACCTGGGCCACAGTACATGCTTTATTCAAGAAGAGATGGCAAACGAAACAATGGAAGACGAATACTGTGTGCCCAAAGTTAATACCAAGTGCTCGTTACTGAAACAGCAGCCTGTGCCAATTATTGTTGCCGATGAATGCATTACGCCACGCCATCTGCAACTCATCACAAAGTAGGACTCTCGTCACTGAGCAGTGGAGTTCGGTAATCTTCAGCATTCTTCTGTAGCACCTCATTTCGAAAGCTGCTACTCTCTTCTTGTCCAAACTATCAATCGTCCATGTTTCACTTGCATACATAGCTACACACATCAAGAAGAATATAATAATCCCAATCCCAAATAAAGCAGGTGTTGACAGATGTGAAAATTACCTAACTATTAGTTTAATAAGTCACAGCTGCAAAATACTAACGCGAATTCTTTACAGAGGAACGGAAAAACTGATAGAAGCCGACCTAGGAGAAGATCAGTTTGGATTCCGTAGAAATGTTGGAACACGTGAGGCAATACTGACCCTACGAATTATCTTAGAAGAAAGATTAAGGAAAGGCAAACCTACATTTCTAGCATTTGTAGACTTAGAGAAAGCTTTTGACAATGTTGACTGGAATACTCTCTATCAGATTCTGAAGGTGGCAGGGGTAAAATACAGGGAGCGAAAGGCTATTTACAATTTGTACAGAAAGCGGATGACAGTTATAAGAGTAGAGGGGTATGAAAGGGAAGCAGTGGTTGGGAAGGGAGTGAGACAGGGTTGTAGCCTATCCCCGATGTTATTCAATCTGTATATTGAGCAAGCAATAAAGGAAACAAAAGGAAAGTTTGGAGTAGGTATTAAAATCCATGGAGAAGAAATAAAAACTTTAAGGTTTGCCGATGACATTGTAATTCTGTCAGAGACAGCAAAGGACCTGGAAGAGCAGTTGAACGGAATGGACAGTGTCTTGAAAGGAGGATATAAGATGAACATCAACAAAAGCAAAACGAGGATAATGGAATGTAGTCAAATTAAATCGGGTGCTGCTGAGGCAATTAGATTAGGAAATGAGACACTTAAAGTAGTAAAGGAGTTTTGTTATTTAGGGAGTAAAATAACTGATGATGGTCGAAGTAGAGAGGATATAAAATGTAGACTGGCAATGGCAAGGAAATCGTTTCTGAAGAAGAGAAATTTATTAACATCGAGTATAGATTTAAGTGTCAGGAAGTCGTTTCTGAAAGTATTTGTATGGAGTGTAGCCATGTATGGAAGTGAAACATGGACGATAACTAGTTTGGACAAGAAGAGAAGAGAAGCTTTCGAAATGTGGTGCTACAGAAGAATGCTGAAGATAAGGTGGGTAGATCACGTAACTAATGAGGAGGTATTGAATAGAATTTGGGAGAAGAGGAGCTTGTGACACAACTTGACTAGAAGAAGGGATCGGTTGGTAGAACATGTTCTGAGACATCGAGGGATCACCAATTTAGTATTGGAGGGCAGCGTGGAGGGTAAAAATCGTAGAGGGAGACCAAGAGATGAATACACTAAGCAGATTCAGAAGGATGTAGGTTGCAGTAGGTACTGGGAGATGAAGAAGCTTGCACAGGATAGAGTAGCATGGAGAGCTGCATCAAACCAGTCTCAGGACTGAAGACCACAACAACAACAACAACAACATAGCTACACTCCATACAAATACTTTCAGAAACGATCCTGACACTTAAATCTATTCTCGATGTTAACAAATTTCTCTTCTTCAGAAACGCTTTCCTTGCCATTGCCAGTCTACATTTTATATCCTCTCTACTTCGACCATCAGTTATTTTGCTCCCCAAATAGCAAAACTCCTTTACTACTTTAAGTGTCTCATTTTCTAATCTAATTCCCTCAGCATCACACGACTTAATTCGACTACGTTCCATTATCCTCGTTGGATTTGGGGTAGACTTCATTAAAACAAAGGCGTTTTCCGTTGCGGCGGAACCTTGTCAGGATGTTTCAATCACCAACTTTCACCTCCGAATGCGAAAATACTTTGTTGACGCCTAATTACTTCGGGAGAAACTATCATCATAATGAAATAAGGGAAATCAGAGCTCGCACGAAGAGATACAGGTACTCGTTTTTTCCGTGCGCTGTTCGAGATTGTAGTAACAGAGTGATATTGTGAAGATAGTTCGATGAATATATAGTTGTAATCTTTCGCATGCATCACAGAAGAAAGCGTATGACATATGGAACTACACTCCTGGAAATTGAAATAAGAACACCGTGAATTCATTGTCCCAGGAAGGGGAAACTTTATTGACACATTCCTGGGGTCAGATACATCACATGATCACACTGACAGAACCACAGGCACATAGACACAGGCAACAGAGCATGCACAATGTCGGCACTAGTACAGTGTATATCCACCATTCGCAGCAATGCAGGCTGCTATTCTCCCATGGAGACAATCGTAGAGATGCTGGATGTAGTCCTGTGGAACGGCTTGCCATGCCATTTCCACCTGGCGCCTCATTTGGACCAGCGTTCGTGCTGGACGTGCAGACCGCGTGAGACGACGCTTCATCCAGTCCCAAACATGCTCAATGGGGGACAGATCCGGAGATCGTGCTGGCCAGGGTAGTTGACTTACACCTTCTAGAGCACGTTGGGGGGCACGGGATACATGCGGACGTGCATTGTCCTGTTGGAACAGCACGTTCCCTTGCCGGGCTAGGAATGGTAGAACGATGGGTTCGATGACGGTTTGGATGTACCGTGCACTATTCAGTGTCCCCTCGACGATCACCAGTGGTGTACGGCCAGTGTAGGAGATCGCTCCCCACACCATGATGCCGGGTGTTGGCCCTGTGTGCCTCGGTCGTATGCAGTCCTGATTGTGGCGCTCACCTACACGGCGCCAAACACGCATACGACCATCATTGGCACCAAGGCAGAAGCGACTCTCATCGCTGAAGACGACACGTCTCCATTCGTCCCTCCATTCACGCCTGTCGCGACACCACTGGAGGCGGGCTGCACGATGTTGGGGCGTGAGCGGAAGACGGCCTAACGGTGTGCGGGACCGTAGCCCAGCTCCATGGAGACGGTTGCGAATGGTCCTCGCCGATACCCCAGGAGCAACAGTGTCCCTAATTTGCTGGGAAGTGGCGGTGCGGTCCCCTACGGCACTGCGTAGGATCCTACGGTCTTGGCGTGCATCCGTGCGTCGCTGCGGTCCGGTCCCAGGTCGACGGGCACGTGCACCTTCCGCCGACCACTGGCGACAACATCGATGTACTGTGGAGACCTCACGCCCCATGTGTTGAGCAATTCGGCGGTACGTCCACCCGGCCTCCCGCATGCCCACTATACGCCCTCGCTCAAAGTCCGTCAACTGCACATACGGTTCACGTCCACGCTGTCGCGGCATGCTACCAGTGTTAAAGACTGCGATGGGGCTCCGTATGCCATGGCAAACTGGCTGACACTGACGGCGGCGGTGCACAAATGCTGCGCAGCTAGCGCCATTCGACGGCCAACACCGCGGTTCCTGGTGTGTCCGCTGTGCCGTGCGTGTGATCATTGTTTGTACAGCCCTCTCGCAGTGTCCGGAGCAAGTATGGTGGGTCTGACACACCGGTGTCAATGTGTTCTTTTTTCCATTTCCAGGAGTGTAGTTCGATGAAACCTCCGCCAGGCACTTAAGTGTGATTTACAGAGTATCGCTGTAAATGTAAATGTACATGTAAATGTAGATGAGTTAGGAGACTCCCAGCCATTCCTGCCATACGACTTTACTTTAAGACATATACATGTTTCTACCTTTAATACTTGACCTACTGTGCTAAACATAAGACTAACTTTCAATAAGCAGTTTTCGACAGCGTTCTATATTTTTTTTAAATTCGCTGAACAGTTATGTGAAGCAATGCAAATGAATTTTTTTACCACTGGAAGCCATTAGACGAGGAACCTGCAACTGGGATTGGTTATATGTTTTTATATTTTATTTGTTTTACAATATACGAGGGTCACTCCAAAAGAAATGCACACTACTTTTTTTTAAAAAAAATCCATCTTTTATTCTACATGTTTGAAAGTTTTACTGTGTGTAGATACATCCTTTAGGAACAATATTTTCATTTCTCCACATAATTTCCATCCCTCTCAACTGCCTTACGTCGTCTTGGAACCAGCGCCTGTATACCCGCACGGTAAAATTCTGGACCAACCTGTCGGAACCACTGTTTGGCAGCGTGCACAAGGGAGTCATCATCTTCAAACCTTGTTCCACGAAAACAGTCTTTCAGTTTCGCAAAGAGATGATAGTCACATGGAGCCAGGTCAGGTCTGTAAGGCCTGGGTTTCAGTGTTGTCCATCCGAGTTTTGTGATCTCTTCCATGGTTTTTTGACTGACATGTGGCCGTGCATTGTCGTGCAACAGCAAAACATCCTGCTTTTGCCGATGTGGTCGAACACGAGTCAGTCGAGCTTGAAGTTTCTACAGTGTCGTCATATACGCATCAGAATTTATGGTGGTTCCACTTGGGATGATGTCCACAAGCAAGAGTCCTTCGGAATCGAAAAACATTGTAGCCATAACTTTTCCAGCAGAAGGTGTGGCTTTGAATTCCTTTTTCTTGGGTGAATTTGCATGATGCCACTCCATTGATTGCCTCTTCGTCTCTGGTAAAAAATGATATAGCCATGTTTCATCACCTGTCACAATTCTTCCAAGAAATTCATCTCCACCATTCTCTTACTGTTCCAAAAGTTCGCTGCATACCGTTTTTCTTGTTTCTTTGTGAGCCACTGTCAACATCCTGGGAACCTACCTGGCACAAACCTCTTTTAACGCCAACACTTTCAGTGTTCTCTAAACACTTCCTTCCCCTAGCCCAACGTAGTGTGACAATTCGTTCACTGTGATGCGTCTATCAGCAGTCACCAATTCGTTAACTCTCTGCACATTGTCTGGAGTGTGTGCAGTACGAGGCCTGCCGCTGCGAGGACCATCCTCAATATTGCCGTGCCCGCTTTCATCGCGTAACCTGCTTGCCTACCGACTAACTGTACTGCGATCGACAGCAGCATCTCCATACACCTTTTTCAACCACTTGTGGATGTTTTCCCCGGTCTCGTTTTCGCAACACAGCAATTTTACGACAGCACGTTGCTACTGGCGAACGTCAAGTGTAGCAGCCATCTTGAAGACATGCTGTGACGGGAACAGGTTGAACTAAGTTTGAAAACAAGCGGGAAGGATGTATCTACACACTGCAAAACTTTCACACATGTAGAATGAAAACTGTATTTTTACAAAAATAGGGTACATTTCTTTTGGATTGACCCTCGTAGATCGCATGTAGGACGCAGTCAGGAACAGTTGAAGGCTTATTTCAATTGCGGTACAAGTCCACTTTTGTTCACTCTGAGAAACAAAGTCGTAAAGTTCAATGAGCGCTGAAAATCCTGCAGTTGAGGTACCAGAAATATTCAAGCATATGGCTTCTTGCTAGAGATGAACCTTTCCTTCTGTTTGTTTGGACCATTAATGTCAGAAGCATTATAGACAGAAAACTGGAGGTAATGGATTTGTACCACTGTTGAAATAAGCCCTTCAGTTATATGACGGAAGACCCGGCAAGATGTACAGCTGGTTCACAGCGCTATAACATTCGAAAGCTATCACCATCGCACTCGTGTAACAGCTGGAAGGCTCTGATACGCAGGACGAGTGTGATACGAACGAAATACGGCACACGAACCACAGCGCCGCTCACAGACCGATTTAAGCCGTGACTTAGTGAGTTTTCAGCCGGACAGCTTTCAATTAATACGCGGAATTAATTTTTTCCTGTGAGCACGGGCGATTTGAAATTCAAATCGCGTGGCGCAGTCACCCTCCGTTTTTACGGCAACATGAATAAAGATGCGCGACCACAGACACGGCGGAGGTGTCTGGCGGTCCGGAAGCAGCGCTTCGCCGCGCCGCGTCGCGTCGACGGTTGCGTCACTACAGCCATATTTCACTCTCCACTAGAACACGTATTCCGCTGGCATAGATTCTACTGTCATATTATCTAAATGGTTTTCTGAACGAAGGAAAATAACGCTACAGAAATGTACTCTGTTATAATCATCTCACTTCTTCCGCACACAAAGCAAAAACTGAATTTCTCGTTGTTAAAAGCATCAAGTCATTTTTTTCTGGAATTGAGAAAACTGACGAAACTGTTTTTGTCACTTAATTGTAAAAATGAGTTGCTGATATATGTAACCATCTTTGGCTACGATGAGACTGTTTTGGAGATGTGCATTTGAATGGATTTATCCTTTTAACTTTTGAGAAAATAAAATAGCGATTATCTGTCTTAGTTTATTTTAACAGTGAATCACAGCTTTCGAAAGTACATACACTACTGGCCATTAAAATTGCTGCACCACGAAGATGACTTTGATAAAGGACGGATTGTAGCCGGTCGCGATTATGGTTTTATCGTATCGCGACATTGCTGCTCGCGTTGATCGAGATCCAATGACTGTTAGCAAATATGGAATCGGTGGGTTCAGGATAGTAAAACGGAACGCCGTGCTGGATCACAACGGCCTCGTATCACTAGCAGTCGAGATGATAGGCATCTTATCCGCATGGCTTTAACGGACCGCGCAGTCACGTCTCGATCCCTGAGTCAAACAGATGGGGCCGTTCGAAAGACAACAATCTGCACGAACAGTTCGACGACGTTTGCAGCACCATGGACTATCAGCTCCGAGACCATGGCTCCGGTTACCCTTGTCGCTGCATCACAGACAGGATCGCTTGCGATGGTGTACTCAACGACGAATCTGGGTGCACGAATGGCAGAACGTCATTTTGCCGTATGAATCCAAGTTCTGTTTACAGCATCATGATGGTCGCATCCGTGTTTGGCGACATCGCGGTGAACGCACATTGGGAGCGTGTATTCGTCATCGCCATACTGGCGTTATCATCCGGCGTGATGGTATGGGGTGCCATTGGTTACACGTCTCGGTCACCTCTTGTTCGCATTGACGGTACTTTGAACAGTGGGCATTATATTTCAGATGCATTACGACCCGTGGCTCTACCCTTCATTCGATCCCTGCGAAACCCTACATTTCAGCAGGATAATGCACGACCCCATGTTGTAGGTCCTGTACGGGCCTTTCTGGATACAGAAAATGTTCGACTGCTGCCCTGGCTAGCACATTCTCCAGATCTCTCACCAATTGAATAAGTATGGTCAACAGTGGCCGAGCATCTGCCTCGTCACAATACGCCAGTCACTACTCTTGATGAACCGTGGTATCGTGTTGAAGCTGCATGGGCCATTACGGCCTGAGGTGGTTGTTCTGGGTACTGATTTCTCAGGGTCTATGCACCCAAGTTGCGTGAAAATGTTGTCACATGTCAGTTCTAGTATAATATATTTGTCGAATGAATACACGCTTATTCTTAGTGTAGCAATTTTAATGGCCAGTAGTGTATATTTTCAACTAAAGGCAATACAGTAGTGGACATATAAAAACATGGAAGGAAAAAACTGTGAAAGGTAGTTAAAGCTTTTAATGCTTAGGTACAAGTGGCACTGTGATATGTGTTACACGCTTCAGTTAGTGTTATCGTGTTCCCTTGTTAGCCAGCGCTAAATTACCATGTAAAACGAAACTGTTTCCTCATCAACTTCAATATACTTGTACACTTTCTGTTTCCATGCAGTCTTTTTCTTGTTAATGGACGCTTTCTCTGAAATATATGCCTGAGAAAAGGTATTATATATGTGAGGCCTGGTAGGCGGAAATGCATATTTCAGCAATCCACCTATGAATGTATATGCTTCTACAAGACGTGGGTTCTCCACTGAATACATGAATTCCTTGAATGGCATGGGAGGAAAGGTGACCTGTTCATCACATGTGGCTCTTTAGGTCGCGTTTGGAATACAGGTTTCCTTCCAGGAAGGATGGCCACCAGGCACTGAAACTGAGGGTTTCAGAAGATTCCACCATGTGCATATTTACATCTAATCTACTGTTTGCTAGCATACACCAGTAGTCATATATATATTGTCAGTTTTCTGCATCCTCATCCTAAAGGTTCCAAAATCCCTATCGCACGAATGGAATGAATGGCTTCGCACAGGGTATCAGCGCATCGACAGTTCTTTCCAGTTCTCTTGGCTGCTATGACTTTTCCTCTTGCTGTGACATATTCTGTCACTTTTATTCTAGCTGACTTATCTTTATGTCCACCGCAATTATCGGCATTCACACTTAGTTCCATACCTTTCTGCATTCCCCCCATTATTTCGATGTACAAACAAGCAGGCATCTACAACGCATTCATTGTTACGTCACGGAAGAAAAACACTGCTTGCTGCCAACATAATTTGACTAGTAAACGAAACTAAATCAGTGTCTTAGTCCTCTGTAACACCGGACGTTAAAATCAGCTACCAGTTTCACAACATAACGAACTGCCAGACTTAATTCCTTTTATCATGGTTCTACCCGTCTACATTCATGCACTGCACATCCATCGGAATCTCGATTTTGACAAAAACTAACTTAATGTCTTTTAACAATGACCGGCTCAATCTATATTTTAAGTTCCACTGTGAGTTTTTCTCATAATGCGCACGTTACTACATCGGTATTTCATGAGTAGATATTTCAGAAAGCGGTAGCGGTAGTTCAAAAGTGAAGATGGGAAATCGCGTAACTGAGGAATTTGAAATTGTGACAGGACTCGGACATGGGGATCGGTTGTCCCCTATCCTGTTCAACTTTGCCCTCGAGAAGATCGTACACGAGACCTTCCAAGAGAACGAAGGGACTGAAATCGAAGGAAAGAGACTGTCATACTTAGCCTATGCAAACGACATCTGTTTACTCTCTAGGTCGGAAGAGGAGTTGGAGCAAATGACCAAACACTAAAGGAGTCTGCCAGCAAATTTGGGCTAAACACAAACGAAGCAAAGACATTGTCAGACTGCTGATCATCTGCAATCACTGCAGGTTGGGGACCAGTCCTACAAGAGAGTGCAAGAATTCAAATAACTAGGGGCACTTTTCACTGAGAACTCGTCATGTGAAGCAGAGATCAATGCCAGAATACAAGCAGGAAACCGATCTTACCACAGCCTAGCACAACTGCTTCGGTCCAGATATGTCTCCAGACAGTTCACGATTCAGCTGTACAAAACCCTGATCCAGCCTGTTCTTCTATATGACTGTGAGACGTGGAGTATCCGGAAACACGACTTCCATAAGCTCCTTGTTTTTGAGAGAAAAGTGCTTCGAAAGATCTTCGGTCCGGTTCTGGATGCAGATACGGGGGAATGGAGGATCAGATACAACCAAGAGCTTGAGGAACATTACCAGCAGCCCAACATAGCAGAATATGTCAAAGCCAAACGAATGCAGTGGGCCGACCATGTGACCCGGATGGAGGATCACAGATGGCCTCGAAAGCTCCTGGATTTCACACCTACGGGAAAGAGACCGCCAGGGAGACCCAAGAAGCGTTGGAGGGATGGCCTCCATGAAGATTTAAACCAAGTGTCAATAGATGTGGACGGATGGCGGATAGCAGCAATGGACAGAATACAGTGGAGGAGGAAACTTGTAGATGCGTGCGGTCCACTGGGCCTTATCACTTAGTAGTAGTAGGTAGTGTAGACTAATTCGAATAAAACATTCGATATAATACTTTTTTAGTTACAGAGATACAGCTGGTACTGAAACAAGTTTTCATTTCACGTGCTGGTACCCCAGTAGTTATGGGTTTACTTACCGACTGTAATTTTTGTTTTAAGTTCAAGTTGTAAGGATGTTCTTGAGTGTACATAAATGAAACTTCCAGCAGTCAGTGTGGTTTCTTGTTCCGATCTATTATAGCGTTTTTAGGAGGGCTAAGCATACCGATGTAGTACTTGTGTAACTGGTTTTGGAGTGGAAACGTTGCTGCCGGTTGTAGGGAATACGGTAGACGTTTTCCTAAGCGTAGAGTATCAGATTCAAGAGTGTTTAAAACAGCATGAGTTTGGTGCAGTGCCCACCGGCCACATCTCGTCTGAACGTGCAAATAAGCAGAGTATGGATCAAGAAGAAGAAATTATTCATTTGGTAGAACGAAGTAATTCAGTAAGCACACTAGAACTTCCCACACAAGAACACAGCGTAATATTACGCATGCAAGGCATCTTTCCTTACCATTTACAGCGGATTCAGGACCTTCTAGAAGGAGACGAATGTAGACGATTGGAATCTGGTCGTTGGCTAAATAGGAATGGCTGAGTAATCCCATTAACACTGGTTACTTATTAACGCATTTTGAGGCTTGACGGTATCAGTAAAACTCCTGGTTCACCTCGGTGCTCCTACGAAAACCCGCATGTGTCTGTAAAAACAAATTTTCAAGAACGCTTCTCTGTAAATGTACAGTGTGGTATGAGAGACAGAAAGTTGTTTGGACCTGTTCTGTTGAAAGTAAACTGCATTTATATCTGACTGAAAACTCCAATATAAAATGCGCGAGCGCTACCCACTCGTCCCTTGGTTTACGATATTTGCATTTTATTTATAATTGTACTCATTATTTGGCCACTGCACGCAACCGAAACACCATCACATTGAGAACATTAACTTATAGTACTCGTTGTTACAGTTCCTATTAATGGTCGCCTAATCATAGGAGAAATTGTATGAAGTGGGGTTCGGAAGTGGAAGCTTGTTTCATAATTATCGAACTTTTATACAGATTTCAAAACCAACATGAAACTTTACTGCACTGTTACTCTCAGGAAACAAAAACACGGAAAATTAGTATGAAAGACTGAAGCCAATTTTCTGGAAATTTGTTATAAATCGTTACTAAGACTGAAAGAAGACAAGGTAAGCGTTGCTCTTCAGGCCAGCTCGCACTGTCAAACTGTCAACACAAATGACGCAATGAGCTCCGCAAGTGGATCCACGAAAGAACCAGTGATGCTCAGAAAATGGAGTCAAACTTCATCGTGCTTTCTATGCTACTGCAAGAAGCAAAACTTATATCATCAAATTCTACAATCAGTACGCGCGAAAGTCAGGAAGTTCTCAGTTCTCAGCCCGAACCCCCTAGAAGGGGCGACACCACACTTGTTGGCAATGTGACGAAACGTAAATGAAAACCTATGTTCAAAGTTATTCGCGCCACACGGTGTATACATCGCTGAATGCACAAGAAAAGAAAGTGAGCGAATACACTGTGCAACAACGAAAATGTAAATCGAATGAAAATAACCAGTTACTATCAATTCTAATGTGCTGATTACGAATATCACAAAAACAATTCAAAATTAGCTCTAGTTTTCAGTTTACACTGTTTTATTACGGTGAGATAATTGTATACGGATTTTTATGTTAAGTTTAAAATTAAATATCACAATGGTTTGTCAAAGTCATAATAACTAGGAGCAATGGACTATAGTATTGTCCCTGGCCTTACTTGTGTGCAATATTTTGGACATCAATTTTTTGATACCAATTTTAATGATCTTTTTGCCTCCCTCCTCTTCAACTTCAGTGACATTATTGGTGCATGTAACAATTTTTGCACATTTATTTACGGATGAAATACCAGTTGTTCAAGTTGACAGTTATTGAAGTGAAAAAAGTGCCACAAGTTTGTGTTAACAATGCTGTCAAATTTTGCTATGTGTGTGGAGGAGTGACATTTGCTTCGCAAAAACAGCTAATAACTCCACTGATTAAAAAAAAAAAGCTTACAGTTGTTATTTTGGGTTATTTGGAACATGCAACATAGTCTTGTGGCATGTGTAGACATGAATGGTCTAATGAGGCTCTCAGAATTATTTACAACCATGATGAGTGGAGACTCGCTATTGATTCATCAAAGTTGAGCTTAAAGGCAGTATTTTTACATATTAGTAATGAGCTTCCTTCTATTCCAGTAGGGCATAGTACGCATATGAAAGAGTTATACCAAAACATGAAAAGTTCTACGAACTTCTCGGTATGTGTGTACAGTATATATGATGTGAAGTTTTGCTACGCGGCCGAGCGCGGTGAGCGATGATACAAAAGTGAGGGGGTTGGGTTGTTTGGGGGGGGGGGGGGGAGGTGACGAAACAGCGAGGTCATCGGTCTATAGAAGTGACTGCCGCAAGTTAGCTTTGTACTCTCTGGAACGAATGACGCTTAATCTATGGGATAGGAATATAAACTTAAGAGATTTTTTTCGGATTACTTCTAGTTAAATAGAAGTTGTAATATATCAAATTACGTCGGATGTGGAACGAGAATTTACTCATCGTATTAGAAGTTACTGAAGTTGTAAACTGTGGAAATTCTGAAAATTATAATTATCTACACTAATCAAGGTACATTTACTTAATTCCTCCATAATAATTGAGTCCCATTTCATGTAGCAGGAACTTTCTCTACGTGTGACACAGGGAAGCATGGGAAGGCTTACGTGTTGGTTGAATCCTGCAAGGTAATCCTTGACATTCACGTGAATTTATAAGAAACGGAATTACATATTAATGTACAATACAACATGAATAACCGATCATCCTCCATGTTGAGCTTCGTCATAGCACATTAGATGAATTCCCAGACTCTTAAATCAGACGTAGAGTTTCACGGCAGAGACAGCCGTTACCGATAAATGATTCCATCAAAGTTTTTCATGTTCCTTTGGCAGACACGAGGGTTGGAACTTTAATAGTGGCAACTATATACAGCTCGTACAAAATAGATATTTGTTTCAAAGTTTTACTGACCTTCAGAGTAGTCACCAGCGTAGTGTATAACCCGTTGCCAGCGATGTGGAAGTCGTAGGATACTCTTAGCAGTGCCAGTTGTGTTGACAGTTCGAGCGGCGCGGTCTATTGCCCGACGAATTTGTAGCAGTTCTTAAGCGAATGCCGTGAAGTGTTTCCTTCAGTTTAGAAATCGAGTTGAACTCACTAGGGCGTAAGTCAGGGGAGTGCAGTAGGTGGTATAGCACTTAGCAGCCTCATCAGTCAAACAAAACAGTAACAGCTTCCACTGTACGTGCTTGAGCGTTGTCCTCCAACATGACGGTCAGGTTCTGCAGAAAGTGTCATTGCTTCTGTCTCTAAGCTGGTCGTAGGTTGTGTTCCAAAAACGAACAGCATAGAGACAGAAGTGATGACATTTTCTGCAGGACCTGACCATTATTTTCCAGGACAATGCACAGCACGTACATTGCAAGCTGTTACTGATGTGTTTGTTTGATGGGGCTGCTAAGTGCTATACCACCTACTGCACTCCCCAGACTTTAGCCCTCGTGCGGTCAATTCGATTTCTAAACTGAGAAAAACACTTCACAGTATTCGCTTCAGAACTGCTACAAATTCGTCGGGCAATAGACCGCGCCGCTCGAACTGTCAACACAACTGGCACTGCTAAGAGTATCCTACGACTTCCACATCGCTGGCAACGGGTTATACACTATGCTGATGACGACTCTGAAGATCAGTAAAACTTTGAAACACGTATCTATTTTGTACGAGCTGTAGATAAATAGTTGCCTCTATTAAAGTTCCAACCCTCGTATATTATGTAGTGTTGGTGTTTGCTGGATTAAAGAGCTAATGACATATGCATCTGTTTGATCTATAAGACATATGGTGGACCATGAAGACATTGAATTCTTTTCTGCAAAAAGAGAAATCTAGTAGCAGTTAACAACCATTATTAACTCAATTTGCCGCGCGGAATTATCCGAGCGGTCTAAGGCACAGCAGTCATGGACTGTGCACCTGGTCACGGCGGAGGATGGGGTCCTCCCTCGGGCATGGGTGTGTGTGTTTGTCCTTAGGATAATTTTGATTAAGTAGAGTGTAAGCTTAGGGACTGATGACCTTAGCAGTTAAGTCCCATAAGGTTTCACACACATTTGAACTTTTTTTTTTACTCAATTTAATAAGCTTCGCGTCTGTTATACTATAAACGTAAGTGCCACCTCGACCAGCAACTTCTATACACATTCGGATTTTTTTTTTTTTACTTTACATGTCAGCCAGCATTAATTTATACAGTGTTTTATAAGGTTACTAGTTCCGACCAAAAAATGATTGTTGCTCTTGAAATCGTAAAGCACCAGTGCCAAGCCGCGTGCCGCTTTATTTGTGTGTTATTAATTTAAAGTATATTCTGGCTCGTTTAATTCACAACTGTGCCTACTCGAAACTTGTTTGAGAACAGAGTGGCTAACAGTTAAGGAAGCTACAAAAAATTTTAGATGTGAGCCGTTAATTTTAATTGCTGTACTCGACGGCTTTGTTTAAAGTTTCATTCGTTAAATAGATATTTTTTTAAGCTCTGCACGTTTGGGCAATCTAGGTGTTTTATCACGTTTAAGTGATGTTAGTTATTTATCCATTGTTTGGTTAAAAGCCTCATACAGTCTCGAGCTCGGATGGGTTCTCTTTTAAAGATCGTTTTATATTAGCTCAGTGGTTTATTGAAATATTTCTTGTGTGGCATTTGTTTTATGTTAGGTGTGTTTTAGAAATTCCTGTCCATTCTGTTGTAACCTGTTGTGTAAAGCAGATCTCAGGTGGCCGGTGTCAGCGTTCAGTGAGGGCCAGCCTTGATACGTCTGGGCATTGAGTCAAACAGAGCTTTGATGGCGTGTACAGGTACAGCTGCCCATGCACTTTCAACACGATACCACAATTCATCAAGAGTAGTGACTGGCGTATTGTGACGAGCCAGTTATTCGGCCACCATTGACCTGACGTTTTCAATTGGTCAGAGATCTGGAGAATGCCCTGGCCAGGGCAGCAGTCGAACATTTTCTGTATCCAAAAAGGCCGTCCACTGTTCAAAGTGCCGTCAATGCGAACAAGAGGTGAGCGAGACGTGTAACCAATGGCACCCCATATAATCACACCGGGTGATACGCCAGTATGGCGATGACGAATACACGCTTCCAATGTGCGTTCACCGCGATGTCGCCAAACACGGATGCGACCATCGTGATGCTGTAAACAGAACCTGGATTCATCCGAAAAAATGACGTTTTGCCATTCGTGCACCCAGGTTCGTCGTTGAGTACACCATCGCAGGCGCTCCTGTCTGTGATGCAGCGTCAAGGGTAACCGCAGCCATGGTCTCCGAGCTGATAGTCCATACTGCTGCAAACGTCGTCGAACTGTTCGTGCAGATGCTTGTTGTCTTGCAAACGTCCCCATCTGTTTACTCAGGGATCGAGACGTGGCTGCACGATCCGTTACAGCCATGCAGATAAGATGCCTGTCATCTCGATTGCTAGTGATACGAGGCCGATGGGATCGAACACAGCGTTCCGTATTACCCTCCTGAACCCACCGATTCGATATTCTGGCAACAGTCATTGGATCTCGACCAACGTGAGCGGCAATGTAACGATACGATAAACCGCAATCGCGATAGGCTACAATCCGACATTTATCAAAGTCGGAAAAGTGATGGTACGCATTGCTCCTCCTTACACGAGGCATCACAACAACACTTCACCAGGCAACGCCGGTCAACTGCTGTTTGTGTATGAGAAATCGGTTGGAAGCTTTCCTCATGTCAGCACGTTGTAGGCGTCTCCACCGGTGCCAACCTTGTGTGAATGCTCCGAAAAGATAATCATTTGCATATCACAGCATCTTCTTCCGGTCGGTTAAATTTCGCCTCTGTAGCACGTCATCTTCGTGGTGTAGTAATTTTAATGGCCAGAGGTGTAGAATAATTTATTGAAGTGAGTGCTGTGACTATTTAATTTTATGAGTTTCCCTTTGTAATTAATTTTGTAAATTTTTTATATAATCATTTTTTTAAATCAAAGTTCTGTTAATTTGGAGTACAGTTGAGCGATGGGTAAAGAAAATTACAGCCCCGGGGAATGCGGAGGCAGAGTTCCATGATCAGCCACGCTCGGGACGTCCTGTCACAGTCACTCACTACTCCAGACATGCTGAATCGTGCGGATGCCATTATTCGTGCCGACCGCCGCATCACAACTCGACAATTGGCTCTACAGCTGTTGGTCAGCATTGGAAGTATGTCTGCAATGATCGAGACTCTCGGATATTCAAAGGGGTGCTCACGATTGGTTCCACGAATGCTATTATTGGACCACAAGTTTCAAAGAAAGGTCATTTCATCTGAATTGGAGATTCAAGAGTCTCTACGATGAACACACTCTGAAGATGACGAGAGTGAGAGTCATGCAGTGACATCATGGAAATGGCTACAGAACAGGAGCTTTTACCAGCAGGCAATAAATGCTCTTCCACAACGTTGGCGTACGGCTGACGAACGTGATGGAGACTACGCAAAAAAATATGACATGGACGAGACATGTTGATGTATATTCTCATCAAATTCTGACTCTTAACAATTAATATATTCTGAGAAAAAATGTAGGGCATTACTTATTGAATGATTCTGGTAATAAACATTAAGCAGAAATTATCTTCATTTCGATGCTTCGCTGCAGATGACTCCTCTTCTAAGTCCCGTAAGTGAAGATGGACCAGTGAAGACGTGAAAAGTCAATCAGTGTTTCAGGTGTACAATTTATTACGTCACACAGTGATGCTCTAGATCTTACATCGTACAACGTCCGCCACACGATTTCTCGCTGGTCCTATATACTGTTCATAACAATTTACGTATTGTTGCCTATAGTAAATTCATTAATTACAATTACAGAAGTTGTTGTTGATTAAAAAAACGTTGTCTCCCGGTGGTTACAACTGAAATGCATGACATAAGATACAAAGATAGTTATAGATCTCTTGTTTTCATGGAAAAACATGTGAAATAATACCAATAAACAATGATGTTTCAGATATGAGTACATTATTTTTTAGTGTAATTACAATTCCAACATATAATAAAGCAGCTCAAATAAACACTTTTTACATAGTTAATCCGGTTTCATTTTGTGAACTGCGATATATAATAGGTAATCAGATGTTGTAAAGTTAGCAAAAATCGTAATACCTGATAGTATGATAAACAGAGTTGTTACAGATTTCAACATTATAATTACGGTATATTTGGTACCTCTTCTAAACACATCAAAGTACGTTTTGCATCACCCAGTTCCCAGAACTCCTGAAGATAGACGTTGACTGTGGATATTGTATCCCAGACACAGTCCCTTACACTGTTCAGAGATGTCACTAAGCCCGCCCAAAGATATGAACAACCATGCATGAGCAGCGCCTGTTGAAAGGAGGGGGTCCGACAGCTTATCAGTTCCAGTCATTCCACCAGGAAGGAGGTGAACAGCTCGTGTTGTTTGTAGTTCAACCTTGCCTAGACGGTCAATACCGCGGTTCGATCGTGTCCAAATTGTTACTTTGTGCCAGGAAGGGCTCTCAACAAGGGAAGTGTCCAGGCGTCTAGGAGTGAACCAAGGGAATGTTGTTCGGTCATGGAGAAGATACACATGAACAGGACCTGTCGATGACATGCCTCGCTCAGGCAGCCCAACGGCTACTACTGCAGTGGATGACCGCTACCTACGGATTATGGCTCGGAGGAACTAAATGGTTCAAATAGCTCTAAGCACTATGGGACTTAACATCTGAGGTCATCAATCCCCTAGAACTTAGAACTACTTAAACCTAACTAACCTAAGGACATCACACACATACATGCCCAAGGCAGGATTCGAACCTGCGACCGTAGCGGTCCCGAAGGAACCATGACGCAACGCCACCATTTTGAATAATGCTTTTCATGCAGCCACGGGACGTCGTGTTACGACTCAAACTGTGCGCATTATGCTGCATGATGCGCAACTTCATTCCCGACGTCCTTGGCGAGGTCAATCTTTGCAACGACGACACCATGCAGCGCGGTACAGATGGGCCCAACAACATGCTGAATGGACCGCTCAGCATTGGCATCACGTTCTCTTCACCGATGAGTGTCGCATAAGCCTTCAACCACACAATCGTCGGAGACGTGTTTGGAGGCAACCCGATCAGGCTGAACGCCTTAGACACACTGTCCAGCGAGTGCAGCAAGGTGGAGGTTCCCTGCTGTTCTGGGGTGGCATTATGTGGGGCCGACGTACGACGCTGGTGGTCATGGAAGGCGCCGTAACGGCTGTGCGATACCTGATACCTGAATGCCAACCTCCGACCGGTAGTGCAGCCATGTTGTTGTTGTTGTTGTGGTCTTCAGTCCTGAGACTGGTTTGATGCAGCTCTCCATGCTACTCTATCCTGTGCAAGCTTCTTCATCTCCCAGTACTTACTGCAACCTACATCCTTCTGAATCTGCTTAGTGTATTCATCTCTTGGTCTCCCTCTACGATTTTTACCCTCCACGCTGCCCTCCAATGCTAAATTTGTGATTCCTTGATGCCTCAAAACATGTCCTACCAACCGAACCCATCTTCTAGTCAAGTTGTGCCACAAACTCCTCGTCTCCCCAATTCTATTCAATACCTCCTCATTAGTTATATGATCTACGCATCTAATCTTCAGCATTCTTCTGTAGCACCACATTTCGAAAGCTTCTATTCTCTTCCTGTCCAAACTATTTATCGTTCATGTTTCACTTCCATACAGGGCTACACTCCATACAAATACTTTCAGGAACGACTTCCTGACACTTAAATCTATACTCGATGTTAACAAATTTCTCTTCTTCAGAAACGATTTCCTTGCCATTGCCAGTCTACATTTTATATCCTCTCTACTTCGACCATCATCAGTTATTTTGCTCCCCAAATAGCAAAACTCCTTTACTACTTTAAGTGTCTCATTTCCATATCTAATTCCCTCAGCATCACCCGACTTAATTCGACTAAATTCCATTATCCTCGTTTTGCTTTTGTTGATGTTCATCTTATATCCTCCTTTCAAGACACTGTCCATTCCGTTCAACAGCTCTTCCAAGTCCTTTGCCGTCTCTGACAGAATTACAATGTCATCGGCGAACCTCAAAGTTTTTATTTCTTCTCCATGGATTTTAATACCTAGTTCAAATTTTTCTTTTGTTTCCTTTACTGCTTGCTCAATATACAGATTGAATAACATCGGGGAGAGGCTACAACCCTGTCTCACTCCTTTCCCAACCACTGCTTCCCTTTCATGCCCCTCGACTCTTATAACTGCCATCTGGTTTCTGCACAAATTGTAAATAGCCTTTAGCTCCCTGTATTTTACCCCTGCCACCTTCAGAATTTGAAAGAGAGTATTCCAGTTAACATTGTCAAAAGCTTTCTCTAAGTCTACAAATGCTAGAAACGTAGGTTTGCCTTTTCTTAATCTTTCTTCTAAGATAAGTCGTAAGGTTAGTATTGCCTCACGTGTTCCGACATTTCTACGGAATCCAAACTGATCTTCCCCGAGGTCGGCTTCTACAAGGTTTTCCATTCATCTGTAAAAAATTCGTGTTAGTATTTTGCAGCCGTGGCTTACGAAACTGATAGTTCGGTAATTTTCACATCTGTCAACACCTGCTTCCTTTGGGATTGGAATTATTATATTCTTCTTGAAGTCTGAGGATATTTCGCCTGTCTCATACATCTTGCTCACCAGATGGTAGAGTTTTGTCATGAATGGCTCTCCCAAGGCCATCAGTAGTTCTAATGGAATGTTGTCTACTCCCGGGGCCTTGTTTCGACTCGGGTCTTTCAGTGCTCTCTCAAACTCTTAACGCAGTATCGTATCTCCCATTTCGTCTTCATCTACATCCTCTTCCATTTCCATAATATTGTCCTCAAGTACATCGCCCTTGTATAAACCCTCTATATACTCCTTCCACCTTTCTGCCTTCCCTTCTTTGCTTAGAACTGGGTTGCCATCTGAGCTCTTGATATTCCTACAAGTGGTTCTCTTCACTCCAAAGGTCTCTTTAATTTTCCTGTAGGCAGTATCTATCTTACCCCTAGTGAGATAAGCCTCTACATCCTTACATTTGTCCTCTAGCCATCCCTGCTTAGCCATTTTGCATGTCCTGTCGATCTCATTTTTGAGACGTTTGTATTCCTTTTTGACTGCTTCATTTACTACATTTTTATATTTTCTCCTTTCATCAATTAAATTCAATATTTCTTCTGTTACCCAAGGATGTGTACTAGCGAATGTCTTTTTACCTAATTGATCCTCTGCTGCCTTCACTATTTCATCCCTCAAAGCTACCCATTCTTCTTCTACTGTATTTCTTTCCCCCATTCCTGTCAATTGTTCCCTTATGCTCTCCCTGAAACTCTCTACAACCTCTGGTTCTTTCGGTTTATCCAGGTCCCTAAATCTCTGTCTTACCATTGTATAATCTATCTGATACCTTTTAGTATCTCCAGGATTCTTCCAGGTATATAACCTTCTTTTATGATTCTTGAACCAAGTGTTAGTTATGATTAAGTTATGCTCTGTGCAAAATTCTACAAGGCGGCTTCCTCTTTCCTTTCCCCACCAATCCATATTCACCTACTATGTTTCCTTCTCTCCCTTTTCCTACTGACGAATTCCAGTCACCCATGACTATTAAATTTTTGTCTCCCTTCACTATCTGAACAATTTCTTTAGTTTCATCACATATTTCTTCAATTTCTTCATCATCTGCAGAGCTAGTTGGCATATAAACTTGTACTACTGTAGTAGGCATGGGCTTCGTATCTATCTTGGCCACAATAATGCGTTCACTATGCTGTTTGTAGTAGCTAACCCGCACTCCTTTTTTTTTTATTCATTATTAAACCTACTCCTGCATTACCCCTATTTGATTTTGTATTCATAACCCTGTAATCACCAGACCAAAAGTCTTGTTCCTCCTGCCACCGAACTTCGCTAATTCCCACTATATCTAACTTTAACCTATCCATTTCCCTTTTTAAATTTTCTAACCTACCTGCCCGATTAAGGGATCTGACATTCCACGCTCCGATCCGTAGAACGTCAGTTTTCTTTCTCCTGATAACGACGTCCTCCTGAGTTGTCCCCGCCCGGAGATCCGAATGGGGGACTATTTTACCTCCAGAATATTTTACCCAAGAGGACGCCATCATCATTTAATCATACAGTAAAGCTGCATGTCCTCGGGAAAAAATACGGCTGTAGTTTCCCCTTGCTTTCAGCCGTTCGCAGTACCAGCACAGCAAGGCCGTTTTGGTTAACGTCACAAGGCCAGATCAGTCAATCATGCAGACTGTTGCCCCTGCAACTACTGAAAAGGCTTCTGCCCCTCTTCAGGAACCACATGTTTGTCTGGCCTCTCAACAGATACCCCTCCGTTGTGGTTGCACCTACGGTACGGCCATCTGTATCGCTGAGGCACGCAAGCCTCCCCACCAACGGCAAGGTCCATGGTTCATGTCGGAAGCATATTGCTGAGGCATTCGTCTTCATGGACGACAATTCGCGCTCCCATCGTGCACATCTTGTGAATGACTTCCTACAGGATAGGGACGTCGCTCGACTAGAGTGGCCAGCATGTTCTCCAGACATGAACCCTATCGAACATGCCTGGGATAGATTGAAAAGGGCTGTTTATGGACGACGTGACCCACCAACCTCTCTGAAGTATCTACACCGAATTTGCCGTTGAGGAGTGGGACAATCTGGACCATCAGTGCCTTGATGAACTTGTGGATAGTATGCTACGACGAATACAGGCATTCATCAATGCAAGGGACGTGCTACTGGGGATTAGAGGTACCAGTGTGTACAGCAGCCTGGACCACCACCTCTGAAGGTCTCGCTGTATGGAAGTACAACATGCAATGTGTGGTTTTCATGAGCAATAAAAATGGCGGAAATGATGTTTATGTTGATCTCTATTCCAATTTCCTGTACAGTTTCCGGAACTCTCGGAACCGAGGTGATGCAAAACTTTTTTTGATGTGGGTGTTACTCGGTTGTTCGTAAATGAAAAACCCTAACTGCACCTAAACGAACTGACAATACATGTTTCTGTAAATGGATGGAAGTAATATCAGTGAGTATTTTGACAAGAAGGTATTGAAAATTATATTACAGAGCTCAGAAAGTGAAATTAGTTATGTGGGTCCTGCTTATCTAAATAACAGTTAATCATGCAATACAAATTAATTTTGAAATCGACATGAAAATGAGCTGTTGCGATTCAAACCAGAGCTCGATGTGCCCTACATGTTCTTAGACTTTTTTAAAAAAAATCTTCAGACAAGAGAAGTCAGTTAAAATGTACACAAAATTTCAGTAAAAGGTAAGTTAAGAAATAACGGTAAAAAAACTGATTGCTGTCTCAATACACATCATGGTCATTTAATCCTTCAACATGTTCTGTTCCCAATGACATTCATGGCACTGTACCCGCAAGTATCGACCAGTGACACACTTTCATTGCTCTTGCCACTGCAAAGTGTTGCAGCGTCGTCTTCTTCGGTATTAATATCATATGGCGGCCTAAAATGATGCATAAATTACAGGCCGTAAGTACCACCGCGAGCACTTGAGTCACAATAAGGGGCCACATTTCAGCAACAAAGCATCCCGGGAAGCGCCTGAAGAAGACGTCGTTCGCATGATAAATGCGATGCGTTATCCCGGCTCCGCTTCATAAAGCACCGCTGTTTCCACCCATAAAATATTTGTCGACCTTTTTTAGCACATTCACAGGTTTCATAATTCTCCCGAAGGCAGCGCAGGAATGGCTGTGCATTAGTGGAAGTAGGACAGGATTTATATCATGGCGCGCGGGGGTTTATCCGTGAGGGTAACCTGTGTTCACAGTCGCCGTGGAAATATGTCCTAATATCGCCAAAGTAAGTCTGAGCCCGTGTCTGCGAACAAGCAAAGCAGCTAGAGTAACAGAATAAAGAAACCTCTATTTTACGTTTCTTTCCTAGCGATTGTGCCGTGTTCACAGGGTCGCTGTGTTTCCCCACCCATGTTTTGGCAATTCTCTCTCTTTAACATGGCATGTGTCTAATGCTCACCGGGAGACGTCAGACCTATCAGTTACATACGTCCTCCTCGAATAGCACATGACATTTTTAGATTCGATTTGTTTGCTAATACGTATTTTCTCGATACTACAGTCGCCTATAAATTTATCTTGTAGAGTTAGTCCAGCTATTCAGTCCCAGCTAATAAACTTCTTAACCGTGATCGGGTCCTTTTCCCTCAAGATTTAGTGAATTAGCTGGAAAAAGAGCTCATTCCTCTCCTCACATAACGTAAGGGATTCATAACCAGCGGGCAACGGCCTTGCAGCAGTGGATACAACGGTTCCCGTGAGATCACCAAAGTAAAGCGCTGTCGGGCATGGTTTGCACTTGGATGGGTGACCATCCAGGCCGCCATGCGCTGTTGCCATTTTTCGGGGTGCACTCAGCCTCGTGATGCCAATTGAGGAACTACTCCACCGAATAGTAGCGGCGTCGGTCAAGAATACCATCATAACGACCGGGAGAGCGGTGTGCTGACCCCACGTCCCTCCTATCCGCATCCTCCATGAGGATGACACGGCGGTCGGATGGTCCCGGTAGGCCATAATTCATAACCAGAGCCCCATCATCTCAACCATATATTGTCAGATTAAACATGAATACCACGTACTTTACAATCAGGCTTCTCCTCCTCTCTGGTACTTTCATAACAGAGTAAGTGAATCATGTTACATTTTACATAAGGTTCCCACTATATGTTCCTGTATGAAATTTAGCCCAAATTTACTTCCCATTCTACAACCTGTGACTACGCAGAACCTAATCTGAATCGAATTGTAACTGGTCTGAATACAACGTGCCTCTATATTAAATGTGCAACTGGAGCAAAACGATTGTTTGATTCTAATCAAAATTTCCACTTACCTCGCGTCTTGACAACATTATTGCAGATTTATCGAAAGCACAATACTAAACAGCAAGCAGATTCCTATTTTTTTAAATAAAATTTCCCATCAATATTCAAACTGTTGCATACTACACTCCTGGAAATTGAAATAAGAACATCGTGAATTCATTGTCCCAGGAAGGGGAAACTTTATTGACACATTCCTGGGGTCAGGTACATCACATGATCACACTAACAGAACCACAGGCACATAGACACAGGCAACAGAGCATGCACAATGTCGGCACTAGTACAGTGTATATCCACCTTTCGCAGCAATGCAGGCTGCTTTTCTCCCATGGAGACGATCGTAGAGATGCTGGATGTAGTCCTGTGGAACGGCTTGCCATGCCATTTCCACCTGGCGCCTCAGTTGGACCAGCGTTCGTGCTGGACGTGCAGACCGCGTGAGACGACGCTTCATCCAGTCCCAAACATGCTCAATGGGGGACAAATCCGGAGATCTTGCTGGCCAGGGTAGTTGACTTACACCTTCTAGAGCACGTTGGGTGGCACGGGATACATGCGGACGTGCATTGTCCTGTTGGAACAGCAAGTTCCCTTGCCGGTCTAGGAATGGTAGAACGATGGGTTCGATGACGGTTTGGATGTACCGTGCACTATTCAGTGTCCCCTCGACGATCACCAGTGGTGTACGGCCAGTGTAGGAGATCGCTCCCCACACCATGATGCCGGGTGTTGGCCCTGTGTGCCTCGTTAGTATGCAGTACTGATTGTGGCGCTCACCTGCACGGCGCCAAACACGCATACGACCATCATTGGCACCAAGGCAGAAGCGACTCTCATCGCTGAAGACGACACGTCTCCATTCGTCCCTCCATTCACGCCTGTCGCGACACCACTGGAGGCGGGCTGCACGATGTTGGGGCGTGAGCGGAAGACGGCCTAACGGTGTGCGGGACCGTAGCCCAGCTTCATGGAGACGGTTGCGAATGGTCCTCGCCGATACCCCAGGAGCAACAGTGTCCCTAATTTGCTGGGAAGTGGCGGTGCGGTCCCCTACGGCACTGCGTAGGATCCTACGGTCTTGGCGTGCATCCGTGCGTCGCTGCGGTCCGGTCCCAGGTCGACGGGCACGTGCACCTTCCGCCGACCACTGGCGACAACATCGATGTACTGTGGAGACCTCACGCCCCACGTGTTGAGCAATTCGGCGGTACGTCCACCCGGCCTCCCGCATGCCCACTATACGCCCTCGCTCAAAGTCCGTCAACTGCACATACGGTTCACGTCCACGCTGTCGCGGCATGCTACCAGTGTTAAAGACTGCGATGGAGCTCCGTATGCCACGGCAAACTGGCTGACACTGACGGCGGCGGTGCACAAATGCTGCGCAGCTAGCGCCATTCGACGGCCAACACCGCGGTTCCTGGTGTGTCCGCTGTGCCGTGCGTGTGATCATTGCTTGTACAGCCCTCTCGCAGTGTCCGGAGCAAGTATGGTGGGTCTGACACACCGGTGTCAATGTGTTCTTTTTTCCATTTCCAGGAGTGTATATGGTGAAAAATGGGGGAAGGAGATGTGCAACATGCGGCTGTGAATCGTTCTGTTCGTTTTGTTCTGTGTGTTACCTTCTTTAAACAGAGTGATGGGGAGAGTAACTATTCTCATGAAAAGATATTTCAAAGCAACGATTTTAGAATGACGTATGTATCCAAAACGACGGTTGCGTGGTCTTTACACGTAGCATTGGTTTGAACAATGCTATACTTAACAAAGTGAACAATGATTTGAAAACGGTACAATGTTAATAGAGAATTTCTGTAAATATCAAGCAGCTTAATCAGTTGTTATGTTAATGCATGACTCGGATATGTGGTGTGATCTTTCTCTCAACTCTGAGCATTTTAACTAGCTGCCAATGATCGTTCCCACAAACTAGCTGCGCAGTGCTGCAGTCTCTTCTCAAATTTCTTCTCTTCAAAAATAATAACATTAACCAAAATTTATTTTCTTTTCGCCTTCCACTATATACATCACATTCATCCTTGCTGTCCTTTACAATAAATATCTGGAATCCTGCCTCGGGCGTGGATGTGTGTGATGTCCTTTCATTAGTTAGGTTTAAGTAGTTCTAAGTCTAGTGGACTGATGACCTCAGATGTTAAGTCCCGTAGTGCTTGGAGCCATTTGAGCTATAAATATTTCTTCATCTAACAGATACAATCATTTGTCAACACAGCACAACTGAATACGTCCATCACCTACCTCACTTCATGCAAGAATGTATCAGACTGCGCAGAGCAAAGATTGTGCCACAAAAAGAGCAAAATTTGTTTAACAGTAAATTAACTTTCCCTCTGATGCGCACACCGATAACTTACAAAAACCAAAATGACATACCCACCTTAAAACGTTCATTGGTAATACGAAATCTTTGGTTATTCCTCGGAAACACCTTCCATAAGCGGCTGCGTGGAATAACATGTCCACTACAGCAACTACCCACGATCATTCACTACTTATGCCCACGGGAGGTGCAACTCCTGCGTATATTCTTGGCTCTGCATAAACAGAAGGCTAGCGAGTGTGTTTTCGTCCACTCTGTCTTAATTAATTTGGAACAGTAGTTTTTCTCTCCGTGTTCAAGTGAATATCACCCATTTTTTCGATAAGTCTAAGAGTGTACTAGGACATTTCCTAAGGAATGTCATGTTACATTACAACTTTTACTGCAGGATATTCTTCCTGCTGCCGCAGTCGGCACTCGATGTGAGGCAAGAAAATGTGCAACATGCGTCTTGAATCGTTTTGTTGGTTTTGTTCTCTGTGTTATCGCATTTAACCAACAGGTTGCCTCGTTTCCTGAGGCATACAGCAGGAAACAGCCTGTAATTTGGTTAAAAAAGCATGCAAAACCGCCAGTGCACCAGATCAACGGCCGTTAATCAAGCATGTGGATTAGATCACGGTCTTGCTCAAGCCCACGTAACACGGTACTCTGCCCAATGGACGGGTCATCCGTAAATGAGCGACACTGGAGTATCTCATATGAAAATTTGTTTACAAGATGCGTCTTCATCTACACAGATACTCCGCAAGCTACTGTACGGTGCGTGGCAGAGGATACCATTTACCACTACTAGTCATTTCCTTTCCTGTTCCACCCGAAAACAGAGCGACGGAGAAACGACTGTCTGTCTGCCTCCGCATGAGCCCTCATTTCTTTTATCTTATCTTGGTGGTCTTTACGCGCAATGTATTTGGCGGCAGTAGAATTGTTCGGTAGTCAGCTTCAAATGACGGTTCTAAAAATTTCCTCAGTAGTGTTTCTCGAAAAGAACGTCGCCTTCCCTCCAGGGATTCTCATTTGATTTCTCGAAACATCTCCATAATACTTATGTGTTATTCGAACCCACCGGTAACAAATCTAGCAACCTGCCTCTGAACTGCTTCGATGTCTTCCTTCAATCCGACCTGCTACTGATCCCAAACACTTCAGCAGTACTCAAGAATAGCTCGCACCAGCGTCCTGTATGCGGTCTCCTTTACAACGAAGCACTCTTTCCTAAAATTCTCCCAATAAACCGGCCATTCGCCTTCTCTACCACAGTTCTCATATACTGGTTGCATTTCATATCGCTTTGCACCGTTACGCCCAGATGTTTAAATGACTTGACTGTGTCAAGCAGGACACTGGTACTACTGTATCCGAACGTTACAAAGTTGTTATTCCTATTTATCAGCATAAACATATATTTTTATACATTTAGAGCTAGATACCATTCGTCATCTCAACTGGAAATTTTGTCTAAGTCGTCTTGTATCATCCTACAAACACTCAACTTCGCACCTTAGCGTACATCACAGCACCATCAGCAAACAACAGAAGACAGCGGCACACCCTGTCCGCCAAATCATTTGTGTATATAGACAACAGCAGCCGTACTGTCACACTTCCCTGGGGCATTCCTGGCGATACCCTTGTCTCCGATGAACACTTGCCGTCGAGGACAACATAGTGGGTTCTATTACTTACGAGCTCTTCGAGCCACTCTGACAACTTACTCGATATGCTCATACCTTCGTTAACAGTGTGCATTGGGGCACCTTGTAAAATGCTTTCCGGAAACCTAGAAATATGGAAGCCGCCTGTTGCTCTTCTTCCATAGTTCGCAGTATATTATATGAGAAAAGAGCAAGCGGAGTTTCACACGAGCGATGCTTTCAAAAATCATACTGGTTCGTTTACATAAGCTTCTCAGTATCAGTGAAGTTTAATGTACACTACTGGCCATTAAAATTGCTACACCAAGAATAAATGCAGATGATAAACGGGTATTTTTTGGACAAATGTATTATACTAGAACTGACATGTGATTACATTTTTAAGCAATTTGGGAGCATAGATCCTGAGAAATCAGTACTTAGAACAACCACCTCTGGCCGTTACAATGGCCTTGATACGCCTGGGCATTGAGTCAAACACAGCTCGGATAGCGTGTACAGGTACAGCTGCCCATGCAGCTTCAGCACAATACCACAGTTCATCAAGAGCAGTGACTGGCGTATTGTGACGAGCCAGTTGCTCGGCCACCATTGACCAGACGTTGTCAGTTGGTGTGAGATCTGGAGAATGTTCTGGCCAGGACAGCAGTCGAACATTTTCTGTATCCAGAAAGGCCCGTACAGGACCTGCAACATGCGGTTGTGCATTACCCTGCTGAAATGTAGGGTTTCGCAGGGATCGAATGAAAGGTAGAGCCACGGGTCGTAACACATCTGAAATGTAACGTCCGCTGTTTAAAGTGCCGTGAACGCGAACAAGAGGTGACCGAGACGTGTAACCAATGGCACCCCATACCATCACGCCGGGTGATACGCCAGTATGGCGATGACGAATACACGCGTCCAATGTGCTTTCAACGCAATGACGCCAAACACGGATGTGACCATCATGATGCTGTAAACAGAACCTGGATTCATGCGAAAAAATGACGTTTTGCCATTCGTGAACCCAGGTTCGTCGTTGAGTACACCATCGCAGGCGCTCCTGTCTGTGATGCAGCGTCAAGGGTAACAGCAGCCATGGTCTCCGAGCTGATAGTCCATGCTGCTGCAAACGTCGTCGAACTCTTCGTGCAGATGTTTGTTGTCTTGCAAACGTCCCTATCTGTTGACTCAGGGATCGAGACGTGGCTGCACAATCCGTTACAGCCATGCGTATAAGATGCCTGTCATCTCGACTGCTAGTGATACGACGCCGTTGGATCCAGCACGGCGTTCCGTATTATCCTCCTGAACCCACCGATTCCATATTCTGCTAACAGTCATTGAATCTCGACCAACGCGAGCAGCAATGTCGCGATACGATAAACCGCAATCGCGATAGGCTACAATCCGACTTTTGTCAAAGTCGGAAACGTGATGGTACGCATTTCTCCTCCTTACACTAGACACCACATCAACGTTTCACCAGGCATCGCCGGTCAACTGCTGTTTGTGTATGAGAAATCGGTTGGAAACTTTCCTCATGTCAGCGCGTTGTAGGTGTCACCACCGTCGCCAACCTTGTGTGAATGCTCTGAAAAGCTAATCATTAGCATATCACAGCATCTTCCTCCTGTCTTTAAATTTCGCGTCTGTAGCACGTCATCTTCGTGGTGTAGCAATTTTAATGACCAGTAGTGTATTAGAACTGTAATGTGTTCAAGGATTCTGCTGAAAACCGAAGTTAGGGTTATTGGTATGTTATTTTACCCTTTTATATACTGGAATCCCATACATTTTTTTCTAGTTACTTGGAACTTTGTGCTAGGCGAGATATTCACGATAAATGCAGGCTAGGTAAGGGGCCAATGCCGTAGAGTAGGATGCACCTAAACCTTGCGACGCCTCGACGTGTAGTTATATGGCAGAATTTGGGAATTTTATGATCGTTTACTATGACACTTCAGGAGACCCCAAACCTCCTCTGTACGAACCAAAATGCTATAGCCGAGACGGCGTGAGAGGAACCCTGACAGCTCGCAGCACTACAGCAAGCTTTCAGCTGAAGCGCTAATGGCTGCAGGCGCCAGCAAGTAGCCGTCTGCAGAGCTGTGACAACACTAAGGCGTTGCCGTAGAGACGTTTACAAAATCGCGTTACGTTATTGGTTGAGGTAGACCTGAGAAGTTGCCACACGCAGCCCACTGCAACTGTCAGGGATCAACTTACGCCGACCCAACTGCAGCCTTGGGGTGTCTAGTCGAGTCGCTGTTGAGCTCCCGGGCGGAGAGGTCGCTGGGAGCCACGTGACGTATAAATAGTACGAAGAATTTGATAGAAAGATAAATACGAGTTGAAAGTGTTACGTCGCATTGTAGAAGAAAACTATTTCAGTACTTCAGTTATTTAACAGATCGGAGCGCGCGATTATTTCAGAGATTTATGGCTGAAACAGTTTCGTGTTTGTGAATCAGTAATTGTCGTGGAGAAACATATTGATAGTACAACATAAAATGAAAAGGCTTCAGTTACCAATAATTCCCTGTGTAATTAATGTGGAACGCAAAGTAGCAATGATTACTTCGTTAGGAATGTGAAACAAGCGTAACATAATAAGAGAATGCATGAGAGTAGGCATTGTTAGGGAAGTGTGTTACGTGGTTAAAGGACAATAAAACGAAGTAATTTGACATACTATTTTTCTTTCAGAGTGTCAAATGGCTCTGAGCACTATGCGACTTAACTTCTGAGGTCATCAGTCGCCTAGAACTTAGAACTAATTAGCCCTAACTAACCTAAGGACATCACACACATCCATGCCCGAGGCAGGATTCGAACCTGCGACCATAGTGGTCGCTCGGTTCCAGACTGTATTTGAGAGTGTCAGTTTTGCTTTTCAAATCGAATAACATTAATATTTCAGAAGGTTAAGAGACAGATATTCGTATTAGGCACATGGTCAGGTTCATTTCGTAACGAAGCATGTAAAGTTGCTATACCCGAATCCGACAGCCGCAAAAAGTTGATCTAAATATAAACAGAAAAAGACGTCACCGATACTTTACAGTGATTTGAGGAACCTGATATGAAACACTGGGAAACAATGATTACTGTCAGTAGCTGATTAGTCACATGATCATAAAACGACTTAATACTACGGACTGTAAACTGCAACTATTTGGTCAGACATAAAACAAACCCTCTTTTCATCCCAATCTTTAAAACAAATAATTCTGTGTCTTGTTTCAGACATTTTATCCTTACAGTGATGGGTACAACACTAACAGTTAGTCATCATTTCCGTCAAGAATATAACAATGTAACTATTGATTAATAAGTCCTTTTGCTCTTATGTTAAAAGTCTGGCATTATTTACTGCAGTTTTTCTCTCTAAAATGGGATTTTATATTTAAGACATCATTTTGTCCAAACCATCTACTTCCTGTCGTTAACAGCTACTGAACGAAATAAGTATTTACTTGCATTTTTCTGTTTGAACCTCATACTTTTAATACTGTGATCACACCTTGACATGTGAGCTACTTCACATTAGTACGTGTTCGCTCTAACTAGAATTCAGCTATCTGTACATAAATTATTTTCCTCCCCGAAAATTAATTTCGACAGCTCTTCTTAAAGTAATAGTTGATATAACGAGGAACTCTATGAAGGAAGGATGGATGGTTAGGGTTCAATGTCCCGTAAACATCGAGGTCATTAGAGATGAAGTACAAGCTCGGAATGTTTCGAAGGAACCATCCCGCCATTGGCTTGGAGTGATTCGGGCAAATCACGGAAAACCTAAATCTGGATGGCTAGACACGGATTTGAGTTGTCGTTCTCGCAAATGTGAGTCCATTGTACTCGTACTAACCACTGCTCACGATATACTTACACGCATGTCTGAAAGAACAGACACTGGTGACGATCCCCAGCTGCACGAAATAAATCGACATTAATTCGCTGATTGTGAATTCTTTGACATCAGTTGTATTGGGGGCATATGTACTACGTAATAGTGGGTCGGTCCAGTGAGTGTGCACAGATAGCCGAAGTGGTTAATGCGACCGCTAGAGATAAGCAGGACATCCGGGTTCGATACCCACTCCGGAACAAATTTTCGTATGTCATTGTTGGGTGTTGGAGCTGTATCTAATACACGAATTAATTTTTAATTAAAATCGAAAATCTTTTATTTGAAATATTTAGCTACGCCTTCCACTTGTTTCTCAACATAGTCGGCGCTCCGACCTGCACATTTTTCGTAGTGTTGTACCAAGTTTCCAATACCACCGTCATAGAAGGCAGCCACCTGTGCTTTCCATCTGTTATTTACGTTGGTCTGCAGCGTTACCTGTGTCAAAATGCTGTCACCATAGCCAGAGGTTCAAGTGAGCAAAGAAATGAAAACTAGAGGGAGCCGAGTCCGGGCTGTATGGAGGCCATCAGACACTTACTGTCGAAAACACTGCAGAAGCGCCTTTGTTGCAACTCCAGTGTGCTACCGAGCACCATCATAAAGAAAGTCAGATGAAAACATCCCTCTTTGCTTGTTCTGAATTGCACTTCGTAGATGATTTTCTCAAATTGCCTGATCCACTCGCTGAACAAGATCATCGGTTGGTACTTACTTCCCTGATTGGCTGCACCATTGCTGCACTTTGCTGTCACGCATGACAGTGAAGTTATGTGGGCTGTATGAAATCAGACGGAACCCCTCGACATGAAGAAATTTAATGACAGCACACACACACATTTGGCAGCAGACTCTCATGTTGTAGGCATCTTTATGTGCTCCCTTCACACTCATAACGGGAAAGTGAGATGTGACGCAATCAAAGGCGTACTAGAGACACTGCTTACAAAACACTCGTTCGACCTACACTTGAGTATTGCTCATCAGTGTGGGATCCGTACCAGGTCGGGTTGACAGAGGAGATAGAGAAGATCCAAAGGAGAGCGGCGCGTTTCGTCAAAGGGTTATCTGGTAAGCGTGATAGCGTTGCGGAGATGTTTAGCAAACTCAAGGGCAGACTCTGCAAGAGACGCGCTCTGCATCGCGGTGTAGCTTGCTGTCCAGGTTTCGAGAGGGTGAGTTTCTGGATGAGGTATCGAATATATTGCTTCCCCCTACTTATACCTCCTGAGGAGATCACGAATGTAAAATTAGAGAGATTCGAGCGTGCACGGAGGCTTTCCGGCAGACGTTCTTCCCGCGAACCATACGCGACTGGAACAGGAAAGGTTGGTAATGACAGTCACACGTAAAGTGCCCTCCGCCACATACCGTTGGGAGGCTTGCGGAGTATTAATGTAGATGTAGATCCATACAAAGTTTCGTCGGATTTTCACTGTGGTTTTCATTTCGCGTCCTTGAAAAAAATATAATCCTCGTATTGTGCTCACTCTGTACATTAAATTAGTTCGGATAAGCGCCTTGTTCCTGATGGACTGATTGTAAAGATTCTAGTCGCAGGATAAGATGATACGACATTGTCAACTATGGGTTTGGCTAAAACATCAATCATTGATTGCGTGTGACTTGAAACAAAACCGTCTTACCCGGTAACCTATCCTTTTCCAAAGATCCGGTGTTTTACGTGACAAAACAAAACGTGAAATATTTCCTTCCATCCTACAATCGCGCTCACCGATTCCAAAGACGTCAGCAGCACTAGCGCGGCCTGTCTGAAATATCGGTTCTCCGTTTGTCGCGGCGGCCATTACAGTAGTTTTAAATTATTCATAAAACTCGGACCGTCGCGGCTACGAGGCCCGCGGCCGGGTGAGCGATTGTCATGCAACGCGACATTAATCGCAGCTCGGCAGACTGAGCCGGGAACGCGTATAAATCATGGATCCGAAAGCCGATATCTGCCTTCTAACGTGAAGAAGCAAACACTCTTGCAGGCACTGGGAAGATCTAGAATCTAGCGCAGTAATGACAACTCGGAAGGAAATCTTGTTAATAGAAGGAAAAGTTATTAACAGGTCAGAGTAAAGCATTAATTAAACGAGGTTTGTGCTCGGAAGATGCTTTAACATAATTTTTAATAGCTATAAACTTCAGTAACAAAAATTTAAGTAGTAACTTTCAAAGGGAAATTTTCAGTACTCTAGAAAATACTACTAGGTGAGTAGTCATTAGAGCAGGTGTCACATTTTCAACTGTTAGGCTGTGGTATTAACTATGAAGATGATAACGACGTAGCACATATCTTCATTACCATATTGAATATTCCTTGATGTCTCATGGCGTGTCATATCAACAAATCTCTTCTTTTAGTCATGTTAGGACATAGATTCCTCTTCTGCCCGAGTCAATTCAGCACCTCATCATTAGGTCATCAGTCATTATACACTGCAAGAGCACGGCTAGTCCCCTCCTCCTCATTCCGAATCCGGAGCTAATTTTCCGACTCTAATTACACAACTGGCCATTAAAATTGCTACACCACGAACATGACGTGCTACAGACGCGAAATTTAACCGACAGGAAGAAGATGCTGTGATACGCAAATGATTAGCATTTGAGGTCGGCGCCGGTGGCGACACCTACAACGTGCTGACATGAGGAAAATATCCAACCGATTACTCATACACAAACAGCAGTTGACCGGCGTTGCCTGGTGAAACGTTGTTGTGATGCCTCGTGTGAGGAGGTGAAATGCGTACCATCACGTTTGCAACTTCGATAAACGTCGGATTGTAGCCTATGGCGATTGCAGTTTATCGTATTGCGACATTGCTGCTAGCGTTGGTCTAGATCCAATGACTGTTATCACAATATGGAATCGGTGGGTTCAGGAGGGTAAAACGGAACGCCATGCTGGATCCCAACGGCCTCGCATCACTAGCAGTCGAGATGCCAGGCATCTTATACGCATGGCTATAACGGATCGTGCAGCGACGTCTCGATCCCTGAGTCAACAAATGGGGACGTTTGCTAGTCGTTTGCAGCAGCATGGACTATCAGCTCAGAGACCATGGCTGCGGTAACCCTTGACGCTGCATCACAGACAGGAGCGCCTGCGATGGTGTACTCAACGACGAACCTGGGTGCACGAATGGCAAAATGTCATTCTTTTCGGATGAATCCAGGTATTGTTTACAGCATCATGATGGTCGCGTCCGTGTTTGGCGACATGGCGGTGAACGCACATTGGAAGCGTGTATTCGTCATCGCCATATTGGCGTATCACCCGGCGTGATGGTACAGGGTGCCATTGGTTACACGTCTCTGTCACCTCATGTTCGCATTGACGTCACTTTGAACAGTAGACGTTACATTTCAGATGTGATACGACCCGTGGCTCTACCCGTCATTCGATCCCTGAGAAACCCTACATTTCAGCACGATAATGCACGACCGCATGTTGCAGGTTCTGTACGGGCCTTTCTGGATACAGAAAATGTTCGACTGCTGCCCTGGCCAGCACATTCTCCAGATCTCTCACCAACTGAAAACGTCTGGTCAATGGTGGTGGAGCAACTGTCTCGTCAGAATACGCCAGTCACTATTCTTGATGAACTGTGATATCGTGTTGAAGCTGCATGGGCAGCTGTAGCTGTACATGCCATCCAAGCTCTGTTTGACTCAATGCCCAGGCGTATTAAGGTCGTTATTACGGCCAGAGGTGGTTGTTCTGGGTACTGATTTCTCAGGATCTATGCACCCAAATTGCGTGAAAATATCATAACATGTCAGTTCTAGTATAACATATTTGTCCAATGAATACCCGTTTATCATCCGCATTTCTTCTTGGTGCAGCAATTTTAATGGCCAGTAGTGTACCTTGTTGTCAACGGGAGGTAAAATCCCGATACTCCCAACGTCCGATTTCAAAAATGGTTCAAATGGCTCTGAGCACTATGGGACTCAACTGCTGAGGTCATTAGTCCCCTAGAACTTAGAACTAGTTAAACCTAACTAACCTAAGGACATCACAAACATCCATGCCCGAGGCAGGATTCGAACCTGCGACCGTAGCGGTCTTGCGGTTCCAGACTGCAACGTCCGATTTCCCATGCTCCATGTTTCACTTTTACATTGTACTGTGCTCCACATACACACTTTCAGAAAATTTTTCTCTATTCTACACTGAAGTGCCAAAGAAAGTGGTATAGGCATGCGTATTCAAATACAGAGATATGTTAACAGGCAGAATACGGCTCTGCGGTCCGCAATGCCTATATAAAACAACAAGTGTCAGGCGCATTTGTTAGATCGGTTACTGCCGCTACAATGACAAGTTATCAAGATTTAAGTGAGTTTCAACGTGGTGTTGTAGTCGCCACACGAGCGATGGAACACAGCATCTCCGAGGTAACGACGAAGTAGGGATTTTCCCGTACGACCATTTCACGAGTGTGCCGTGAATATCATGAATCCGGTAATACATCAAATCTCCCGAAATTGCTGAGGCCGGAAAAATATCCTACAAGTACGGGACCAACGACTAATGAAGAGAATCCTTCAATGTGACAAAAAATGCAACCCTTCCGCAAATTTCTGCAGATTTCAGTGATGGGCCTTCAAGAAGTGTCAGCTTGTGAACCATTCAAGGAAACATCATCGTTATGGGTTTTCGGAGCCGTAGGCCCACTCGTGTACCTTTGCTGACTGCACGACACAAAGCTTTACGCCTCGCCTGGGCCCGTCAACACCGACATTGGAGTGTTGATGACCGGAAACGTGTTCCATGGCGGACGAGTCTCGTTTCAAATTGTATCCAGTGGATGGACGTGTACGGGTATGGAGACATCCTCATGAATCCATGGACCCTACATGTCAGCAGGGGACTGATCAGGCTGGTGGAGGCTCTGTAATGGTGTGGGGCGTGTGCAGTTGGAGTGGTATGGGACCATCGATACGTCTAGATACGACCCTGACAGATGACACGTACGTAAGAATCCTGTCTGATCAGCTGCATCCATTCATGTCCTTTGTGCATTCCGACTGACTTGAACAGCAGGACAACGCGACATCTCTGAAGTCCAGAATTGCTACAAAGTGGCTCCAGGAAAACTCTTCTGAGTGACTGGCCACCAAACTCCGCAGTCATGTACATTATTCAGAATACCTGGGATGCCTTGCAATGTGCTGTTCAGAAGAGATCTCCACTCCCTCGTACTCTTACGGATTTATGGACAGCCGCGCAGGATTCATGGTATCAGTTCACTCCAGTATTACTTCAGACATTAGTCGAGTCCATGCCATGTAGTGCTGCGTCACTTCTTCGTGCTCGCGGGGGCCCTACACGATATTAGGCAGGTGTACCAGTTAGTCTGGCTCTTCAGCGTACAAGGCGTATGTTAAAAGTAAAGAACGTTTGCTTCTCCAGACATTTTTAGTCAGGCCTATCTGTTGCCCATGGCTGCACACTGCGTATCAGTAGTTGCGCTATGATGAGTGATGGCGAGTCAGTGAGCTATTGTACATGCAATAACATCAGCTGCCTCCACATGTCTGCATGTTCGGGTAAACATACCTCGTGACGTGCGACCCACCCTGCCCCCTCCCAGGCTGTCCCAACGCACTGTGTGCTGAATGCGCATTGTCGCTGCCAAGCAGTGCGTACGGATATACATGAGCAGGAGCGCCCATCTACGCATCGTGCGACTGAAGTAGCTATATATTAAGCAACGTGTACATTATGGAACAAATAGTGTGGAAGTACGGGTTAAACAGACTGAAGATAATATGAGCATTGCATTCATTAGAGTCGTATCACGTAGCATGGATCAACAAATAAAAGCATTTTCACAAATGTGATAAAGTTCAAAAGTTAAAGACTAAACAGCTTTTCAAAGAGTAAACATTTTCTTCTAATTGACATACTATTTTTTCAAATCAGTAAGTATCTTCTACTACACAACTTCTAAAGCAGCCTATGTTCTTCCCCAGGATTCAATCTATTTCCTCAAAATAGGTTCAGCGGGTTAGTGCTGAAAATGTAGCAGACATACATTCGCCCTTATAATATTAGTTTGAATACAATTTTCAATTACAATATCATTTCTTCTAGATCCGATTTTGATTAAATAGTCATTATATGGTCAACCTGTCTATTATCAAGTTAACTCCGAATATCCCATGGAAGTTGTTCTAGTGCATTTGGAATTAGCGTATTCAAACAGTCGGGCACGACAGTTCTAAAGTCTTATCGTTAGTATAGACTAAGAGAGAATTTCTATTCTACCACATATTTTGATATCTAAACTATTTCTTTTACGTAGTCATCGTTTACATTTGAACATGTTTCGTAACGCTGCACAAGCTTTCCTATCCGTTCTGCATACTCAGTTACCGAAAAGTTCAGAAACCAGTCACTAACTTCCTCTTTCAGTTCGTTGTCATTTCGAAAGTGCTATCCGTCGAAAAAGTCCTTAAATTTCAGTAAAAGACGGAGAAAACTCAGTGCAGCTTCCATTCGTTGTTTTTTGTGTTCATCTGCCACTTGGCACGCATTTTTCTTTAGCCCGAATCACCACCAACAGTTTGATGAACAGCTGATCGCGATATTTCAGTAAAGACCAATCTGACGTCCTCAATAATGTTGAATTTATTCCTTGATCCTTGATATGAGTTCGTCAGTCGCAAATGAAGGTCGGCTTGATCGTTTATCATTATGAATATTCATTCATCCGCCACTGACAACGATATACCGTTTTCAAACCGAAGCCTAATTCATCACATTTCCATGAACTTCGGTTATGTGTCTTGTCAGTCTCGATAGAGTGGACTTTTTCTGCATTCACAAACGGTATTACACTACTAACCTTACACCTCGCCTGATGGTTAACTTTTTCGCACATTTTGAATATGCATAGATACATAGAAACAACATGAGCTAATACGATACTGCAGTGAGGTTTGGGGAGGGGGAGGGGGGCGGATAAACGCGCGGTTCGTCAGATCATAAAGTTCTTAACTTTTACATGTGTGTCTATATTTCTATGTATCAATGAGTTATTTGTCTTTTCTCTGTATCTACCAGTTTTCACGCAGACACGTCACTTTATTTACTTCCTGATGTTTTCCACACCGTTGTAACTGCACCACTAAGTGAACTATGCCTGTCAGTAAAGACTAATCGTATTGCGTCCATTCATCCAACTTCAACACCTGAGCTACTGGCCCGGGGAAAATAAGGATTAATGGCTTGTACTACACAATTTCTAAAGCAGCGTATGTTCTTCCCTGAAAACATACTACTCCTAACTGCTACAATTGATATTCTGCGCGGCCGGCCGGAGTGGCCGTGCGGTTCTAGATGCTACAGTCTGGAACCGAGCGACCACTATGGTCGCAGGTTCGAATCCTGCCTCGGGCATGGATGTGTGTGATGTCCTTAGGTTAGTTAGGTTTAATTAGTTCTAAGTTGTAGGCGACTGATGACCTCAGAAGTTAAGTCGCATAGTGCTCAGAGCCATTTGAACAATTTTTTGTTAGTCTGCAAATAAGGTTAATATTGGTGTAATGTTGCTCAGTAAACTTTCCTCAGTCACCAAGAACAATATCTGCATATACAGGGTGTAATGGGCGTAAGAGCAGATATTTTTATACAGGGTGTTTCAAAAATGACCGGTATATTTGAAACGGCAATAAAAACTAAACGAGCAGCGGTAGAAATACACCGTTTGTTGCAATATTCTTGGGACAACAGTACATTTTCAGGCGGACAAACTTTCGAAATTACAGTAGTTACAATTTTCAACAACAGATGGCGCTGCAAGTGATGTGAAAGATATAGAAGACAACGCAGTCTGTGGGTGCGCCATTCTGTACGTCGTCTTTCTGCTGTAAGCGTGTGCTGTTCACAACGTGCAAGTGTGCTGTGGACAACATGGTTTATTCCTTAGAACAGAGGATTTTTCTGGTGTTGGAATTCCACCGCCTAGAACACAGTGTTGTTGCAACAAGACGAAGTTTTCAACGGAGGTTTAATGTAACCAAAGGACCGAAAAGCGATACAATAAAGGATCTGTCTGAAAAATTTCAACGGACTGGGAACGTGACGGATGAACGTGCTGGAAAGGTAGGGCGACCGCGTACGGCAACCACAGAGGGCAACGTGCAGCTAGTGCAGCAGGTGATCCAACAGCGGCCTCGGGTTTCCGTTCGCCGTGTTGCAGCTGCGGTCCAAATGACGCCAACGTCCACGTATCGTCTCATGCGCCAGAGTTTACACCTCTATCCATGCAAAATTCAAACGCGGCAACCCCTCAGCGCCGCTACCATTGCTGCACGAGAGACATTCGCTAACGATATAGTGCACAGGATTGATGACGGCGATATGCATGTGGGCAGCATTTGGTTTACTGACGAAGCTTATTTTTACCTGGACGGCTTCGTCAATAAACAGAACTGGCGCATATGGGGAACCGAAAAGCCCCATGTTGCAGCCCCATCGTCCCTGCATCCTCAAAAAGTACTGGTCTGGGCCGCCATTTCTTCCAAAGGAATCATTGGCCCATTTTTCAGATCCGAAACGATTACTGCATCACGCTATCTGGACATTCTTCGTGAATTTGTGGCGGTACAAACTGCCTTAGACGACACTGCGAACACCTCGTGGTTTATGCAAGATGGTGCCCGGCCACATCGCACGGCCGACGTCTTTAATTTCCTGAATGAATATTTCGATGATCGTGTGATTGCTTTGGGCTATCCGAAACATACAGGAGGCGGCGTGGATTGGCCTCCCTATTCGCCAGACATGAACCCCTGTGACTTCTTTCTGTGGGGACACTTGAAAGACCAGGTGTACCGCCAGAATCCAGAAACAATTGAACAGCTGAAGCAGTACATCTCATCTGCATGTGAAGCCATTCCGCCAGACACGTTGTCAAAGGTTTCGGGTAATTTCATTCAGAGACTACGCCATATTCTTGCTACGCATGGTGGATATGTGGAAAATATCGTACTATAGAGTTTCCCAGACCGCAGCGCCATCTGTTGTTGAAAATTGTAACTACTGTAATTTCGAAAGTTTGTCTGCCTGAAAATGTACTGTTGTCCCAAGCATATTGCAACAAACGGTGTATTTCTATCGCTGCTCGTTTAGTTTTTATTGCCGTTTCAAATATACCGGTCATTTTTGAAACACCCTGTATATGGTACCTTAATATGTATACACATCAGTGTGTTGGTTGGTTTTTCTCTGCGTCGTACAGTCTTTCCACGAACTTTATGGCCTGATGTTTACTGCATGTTTGCACCACTAAGTGGACAACGCCTGTCAGCATAAATTAACCATTTTGCAAACATGTACCTACAGTTAACACCTGACATGCTGCCCAGGGGAAAATAAGCATTAATGGCTTTCTCTTGCCACATGCACTTGTAGGTACCAATCAACCTAAAGACATACAACTTGTAATGGGTATAATTATTTGTCTGAAAACGACAAATACTGATGTAATGTTGTTCAGTGCACCGTCCTCAGTCACCAATAGAAATACCTGCACTTACACTCTTACGTCGTGTGTGTGTGTGTGTGTGTGTGTGTGTGTGTGTGTGTGTGGATGGGTGGGTGGGTGGGTGAGTAGTGGGTGTGGTTGTGTACACTGCCAGACGAAAGAAGTGAAGCACCTGAAGACATAGTTGGATGTCGAAGTACCTTCACAGACATAAACAATATTGGTGGGTGTGTTAATGATCAGATGCAATTCTTAATGACAGATACAATGTCCACCAAAGTGCCATAATGTTGTCCCTGTTTATTGTGTGAAAGAGTATGTAAGGTGTGAACAGCATCAGACACTGAGTGATCACTGTGAAGGACATACAGATGAAGTGTATATGTGTAAGACAAACAGTGTTTTCAGCAACTGACAGAGTTTGAAGGGGCACTCATTATAGATGTCCATCTGGTCTGCTAGGAAAATTGAGCAAGACACATATTTTTGGTGCATTCGAATGTGGCAGTGACCCAATGGACCTCATGAGGAGGTCAGGCATACTCGTCATCAAGGTTCCAGAGGACTACATCTAACCACCACAAGGGAGGATTACCGTACTGTGCACCAAGCACATCGCAACCATTTCACATCTGCTCCTGCCATCTGAGAACAAATAATGGATACCTTGCAACATGTATCATACCACACCATTAGTTGGAGAATATTAGCAGCTTGACTATAGAATTACCGTCCCATGCATAGGCTGACGCTTGCAACACGGTACAAGCGGCTGCGTTTGGAGGCGTGCCATGACCAGGAAGCATGAACTGCCAATGAATGGCGTCGTATTGTTTCAGCGACGAACTGTGGTTCTGTACTACCCTGGATGACCATCATCGTTGAGTATGGTTGGTACCGGGGCAGAGAGGTCCCATTCTTGCAATGTTTTTTAGGGCATGGTGGTGTTGCTCCTGACCTCATGGTGTAGTGAGCCATGGGGTGTGAGGACAGCTTATGGCTGGAAGTAATTGAGGGAAGTATGGTGGCACAACAGTACGTCATGGACGTCTTGTGTCCTCATATGGCACTACGGTAGGGCCAATATTCCACATGACAAATTTCGTCCACACACAGCACGTATCTCAATGAACAGTGTGGGTGACGTTGAGGTGTTCCTACAGCGAATAAGATCCCCAGATTTGTCCCTGATAGAACGTGTGTGGTATCTGTTCAGATGTAGCTCAATCCAATTGCTAGTATCCAGGATATCAAAGAAAGTTACAACAATTGTGGACCAGTGTGGCCAGCCGCTGTGACCGAGCAGCTCTAGACGCTTCAGTCCGGAACCGCGCTGCTGCTACGGTCGCAGGTTCAAATCCTGCCTCGGGCATGGATGTGTGTGATGTCCTTAGGTTAGTTAGGTTTAAGTGTAAGTCTAGGGGACTGATGACCTCAGATATTAAGTCCCATAGTGCTCAGAGCCATTTGAACCATTTTGGACCAGTGTGCCTCTGGCGAGGATACAATTGCTTATGACACCCATCCCAACAAATAAATCAGTGAATGCATCCAGACCAGAGGGGTTTCAACTTCAAACGGACAAGTAAGCTTGTAATGCCAAATTCTTTGTAATTTTGTCTGCACATTGCCATCAGTGAAATAACATCACCTAACGTCTCAAGCCATGAAGTTTCATTTCGTTTCTACCTGCCCTTCTGGGTGCTTCACTTGGTTTTTAAATGGTTCAAATGGCTCTGAGCGCTATGGGACTTAACTTCTGAGGCAATCAGTCCCCTAGAACTTAGAATTATTTAAACCTAACTAACCTATGGACATGACACACATCCATGGCCGAGGCAGGATTCGAACCTACGACCGTAGCGGTCGCGCTGTTCCAGATCGTAGCGACTAGAACCGCTCGGCCACTCCAGCCGGCGCTTCACTTCTTCATTTTTATATGAAGACAGTAACTGTTCTCGAAAGAACAGATACCATCTATGACCGTGCAGCTTCTCTATAATAAATTATAATTAATTGAAACGCTCAGCTGCCGACAGGTGTTGTTGATATACCTCGATGGGGACAGCTAAAAATGTGTGCCCCGACCGGGACTCGAAGCTGGGATCTCCTGCATACCTGTCGGCTGCTGAAGGTTTCAATTAATTATCATTTATTCTACAGAAGCTGCACGGTCACCAATCGTATCTGTTCTTTCGATAACAGTTACTGTCTTCATATATAGTTAAATGGTTAACCGGCCATTGAGCTTCGTCTGTGCGAATGCGCACAGGTTGCCCTGACTGTTACGGGAATCGTCACCTTAGTGTGCGCGAGTAATGAGTGAATGGGCAAATATCTATTACGAACATTACGTATGTAGATTGTGGACAGTTGGGAATGTGGGTCTCACGGGAAGCGTGCACGGGATAAGTCCCTGCAGTCGCGCTATTCATCTGTGTCCTCGGTGCCTCAGATGGATAGAGCGTCTGCCATGTAAGCAGGAGATCCCGGGTTCGAGTCCCGGTCGGGGCACAAATTTTCAGCTGTCCTCATCGAGGTATATCTACATCTACATCTACATTCATACTCCGCAAGCCACCCAACGGTGTGTGGCGGAGGGCACTTTACGTGCCGCTGTCATTACCTCCCTTTCCTGTTCCAGTCGCGTATGGTTCGCGGGAAGAACGACTGTCTGAAAGCCTCCGTGCGCGCTCTAATCTCTCTAATTTTACATTCGTGATCTCCACGGGAGGTATAAGTAGGGGGAAGCAATATACTCGATACCTCATCCAGAAACGCACCCTCTCGAAACCTGGCGAGCAAGCTACACCGCGATGCAGAGCGCCTCTCTTGCAGAGTCTGCCACTTGAGTTTGCTAAACATGTCCGTAACGCTATCACGGTTACCAAATAACCCTGTGACGAAACGCGCCGCTCTTCTTTGGATCTTCTCTATCTCCTCCGTCAACCCGATCTGGTACGGATCCCACACCGATGAGCAATACTCAAGTATAGGTCGAACGAGTGTTTTGTAAGCCACCTCCTTTGTTGATGGACTACATTTTCTAAGCACTCTCCCAATGAATCTCAACGTGGCACCCGCCTTACCAACAATTAATTTTATATGATCATTCCACTTCAAATCGTTCCGCACGCATACTCCCAGATATTTTACAGAAGTAACTGCTACCAGTGTTTGTTCCGCTATCATATAATCATACAATAAAGGATCCTTCTTTCTATGTATTCGCAATACATTACATTTGTCTATGTTAAGGGACAGTTGCCACTCCCTGCACCAAGTGCCTATCCGCTGCAGATCTTCCTGCATTTCGCTACAATTTTCTAATGCTGCAACCTGTAGGCAGCTGAGGGTTTGAATTAACTTCTTTATTTTCAGGCAGTGTATATTTACTGTTCTGATTTAGTTTCTTGTGAAGTGATTAGGGAGCAAAACTGGATCGCATTACCAGCATTACTGAAAAGTAGAAGAAAATGGGGAGTGGATGAGTGAGTGTGTGTGTGTGTTTGAGAGATGAGGAAGGGGGGTGGAGGAATTGTGGAAGGGGTTGCGAGCAGTGAGTGCGTGGGTCTGCACGCTCTCCTCATGTCGGGGAACCGCGTAGAGCAGAGGGGCTACGGAGTGGCTGACGACGTGCTGGAGGGCTCCGGGCTGCGGCAAGTGGCGGCTTAAATTGTTAACGCGGCTGCGCTCCCCGCGGCACAGTAAAGAGCTAAGCGGCAGCGCGCAGTTTGGCACCGCGCAGCTCTGCGACTCGGTAGCAGCGCCTGACACTCTGCCAGCCACTCAGCGCAGGTGGCGCCCGAATCCCCGCTTAAGCCGTGCTCGGGAGCCGAAGTGCTCTCGTAGCGGGGCGGCATCTGTCGCTTCATAACACGGAATTCCACGAACTGGGGAATACAGGATGCCTCTCTCTCCTAAGAGCCGTTAGACGCATTTCTTCTACTATTACGAAAGATATCTGCAATTTCACATTCGTAATGTATTGTTGGAGTCAGCCCAAACAAACACTGCTCTTCACGCCTTTCATTCGACACCCAGCGTCGACGGAAAAAGTCAGTCTGTTTCCTGTTACAAAGTAATTTTTAAAGCGGAATTTTACACTGAAGAGCCAAAGAAACTGATACACCTCCCTAGAGCCCCCACGAGCTCGCAGAAGTGCCGCAACACGACGTGGCATGAACTCGACTAATGACTGACGTAGTGCTGGAGGGAACTGACACCATGAATCCTGCAGGGCTGTCCATAAATCCGTAAAAGTATGAGGGGTGGACATCTCTTCTGAGCAGCACGTTGCAAGGCATTCCCAGATATTTTCAGTAACGTTCAGGTCTGGGGAATTTGGTGGCCAGCGGAAGTTTTCGGACTCAGAAGTGTTCCTAGAGCCACTCTGTAGCAATTCCGGACGTGTGGGGTGTCGCATTGTCCTGCTGGAATTGCCCAAGTCGGTCGGAATGCACACCGGACATGAACACACTCTTATTGTTAGTCAATAAACAGATAGCCATAATCCTCAAAGTGTATTTTTGTTCAAACGTATACTTTTCTTAAAAATGGAACAGTGCCTATTGAGACTAACAAACTAAAAGTAGGGTAAATGAGAATGTCGGTGGGATTTGTTGCAGGATTCTAGTGCGAGTTGTTTACGAGATATCGTATTTTGAAAAGTATCAACACTGCCATTCAACCTGCGTAATTGCTAGCAACGATATAGTTACATTTGCTTACAATGTGCTTGTGTGCAACTAAGATCTCAAAGAGAAGTTGTCCTGAAAGTGAAGATGTTTATGAACCAGAATTATAGTCCTTTTTACAGACGTTAACTTACCAGTAGCATGGAGTTTTAGTTGCTGATAACTTCTTTACTCATCACAGCATCCTGCTTTATCAATTTCTGTTGCACAAGGTCAAACAGTAGCCGATGATTATTCTCCCTCACTCTCAATTCATTTCTAAACGCGTACTCATCCAACGAAATAAGTTACTTTCAAAGAAATTTCAAGCTTCCTCTCTTCCCCCTCTGTTCCTCGATTATTTCACCCATAATGCCCCTTTTCTATGTTTCGTGTTCGTCTGTGGACGTCATGATACCTTGCTCCAAGTGCGTGCAGTACTGACGTGCGGCTTTTCAGAGGGAACATAGTAATACCGTTAATGACATTTTTAGAGATCTTTGCTTGTTACGTGATATAGAATGTTTACAAAGTGCAGTAGCAAACAGGTAAAACTTCGTTTGGTTCATTTTACTGCAACAGTACTGTTATTGGTTCCGAATTTGTAAATTCATTGACAGACATCTTACATGCTTTTATCAAAAAATATGGGTGTTGGTTTACACTTCAGATGCCGAGAAATGGCTGTCCGGAATATTTTTTTTCTATGGTCTTTCTCCAACCAATAAGGCCCATATTATTCTTCACGTTTACAAATACGCAAGTTCGTTGCACAATAAAACAAAATTATCTACACACATCACGAGTCGTGACTCGTTTACATAAAATGAAAATACGAGGTGCACATCAGTCAGTCATAAGATGCATGTGTAGAGTTTATAAATGGCCAAAGCAAAGCTAACAATGGATGTTTTTGACAGAGTTTGTATTGTAGAGCCAAGGGCCATGCTGCAGTGGTAACACCGGTTCCTATCAGATCACCAAAGTCAAGTGCTGTCCGGCTCGGCTAGCACTTAGTGGTTGACCACCCGAGTCTGCCTAGCGCTGTTGACAAGTGGCGTCCACTCAGCCCTTGTGAGGAGCTACTTGACTGAGAAGTGGCACCTCTGGTCACGAAAACTGACAACGGCTGGGAGAGTGGTGTGCCGCCCACATGCCCCTCCACACCCGCTTCCAGTGATGGTTATTGGCTGAGGATGACACGATGGGCAGTCCACCGTGTGAAGGCAAATGAAGGAACTGCCGTACAAGTGAAACCGAGACGTGTGAAAAGAGAGTGATGGGGAGAGAGCTCCGCTCACGCCGTGGCACTGCCTCTCAGATGCAGTGCCGGCCGAAGTGGCCGTGCGGTTAAAGGCGCTGCAGTCTGGAACCGCAAGACCGCTACGGTCGCAGGTTCGAATCCTGCCTCGGGCATGGATGTTTGTGATGTCCTTAGGTTAGTTCGGTTTAACTAGTTCTAAGTTCTAGGGGACTAATAACCTCAGCAGTTGAGTCCCATAGTGCTCAGAGCCATTTGAACCATTTGAACCATTCAGATGCAGTGCTCTAATCCTGGACTGTAGTTGCAACTTCGACACTGCGTGTGGCTGCGAAAGCAGCTTCACCGAGCTTGTCCACAGTAGAGCTCATACTAGATTATACAGTCCAGCAAATGACGACTTCAGTACGGGTATTCAGCATTCTTTGCTATATACCACTGAAATAATGTGCTACACTGATGCGCAGACCTGCACACTACTCGTAAATCACCGAAATAATGCATATTTAACGCTCTGCCAACACGCTCACAACACTTAAAACAGCCTAAAATAGTGCACTGCACAAACACTCAGCGCACATAAGAAACCCTTTCGAACTATAGTCAATCGCAACGTATCAGAGGCTCGAACGAGCGCACGCATCGATGCCACCGTGAACCACCGCCGCTGCCATGCCACACACAGATGGCCATTCGGGTCCCACAAGCATGAGGCAGCGGCATCCCTTTCATACTTGAGACCTGAGAAATTCCTGTCGAAAACACGTGTCCACCTAGGCAGTATCAAAGAACAGCAGGTAGTCTATCCATATTTAGCAAACGCCACCGTCCTTCGGATGAAGACCACCCTAGCAGCAGCCGGCACGGTAGCTCAGGGTGTTCGGTGAGAGGGTTACGCGCCCTCTGTAATAAAAAAACTGAGTTAATCGATCATCAACGAACTTAAACGGATGTCTTACGACGTCCGCCCCGAGCAGACACAACGAACGAAAAAGAACAAAATGAGATTAAAAAAAAAAAAAGCAGATGATCGTAAATTCCTGCTCCCTTCACTGCCAATACAAGCCAAGTGCTGCTTCCTTGTTGCCTCAAGGAGCTGACTTTCGGTATCTAGTACTAAAGCTTCAACCCGCGCTACCTGCTATGTTCCCGAGGGGTGAGAGGTCCGTACCCATTTCCTACTTACTTCGCCTCCAAAGAACATTGCTCATGTTTTGACCATTCCCTCACTATTTCTGGAGCTTTGTACGCAGCCCAGGAAAAGCACCTTCATTTTACACCGATGACTAAGGATTACTATGCTACAGAATACGCCTTTGTTGTCAGTGACGAGGTTTTTAGCTATCGCCTTTCACAACAGTGCTCGTTTTTTGTATGTCATGATTCCGTGAGTGTTCTCCAGAGCCTCAGTGCGATGTAAACGTCACCAGTCTTTATTGCAACTGAAGTAGAAATGCCTGCTGATGCTTGCACCAATGTGTCTTTCGTTTGGGTTACTGGACATGTCAGCGTCTTGGGAAATGAGGGTGCAGATCCTGTTGCTGTGGCTGCAACTCTACTACCCAGCGTTCTAGGACTCCTGTTTCCTCGAACGATCTCAGCGTAGCTTTCTGTAGGAATGTGTGGTGTGCATACTGTAAGACCTTCGGTACACACACCATCAGATTATTTGACTTGTCACTCTAACGGAGTAGGCGAGTGTCAGCAATATGTCTCGTGGTCTTATCGTGGCATGTTTATCTTCTGACGTTAGGTCAGATGATAGAAATGCTACAAGCACGCTTAGAGTAGCATATTGACGGTGACCAACTTTAAACAGAACTTGATTAATTTTCACACACATTTATTAAAATAATAAAAAGCGTAAACCTTACTTAACTTGATTCTGGCTGGTATTTACAATTGACAATCTGAAGTTCCTTTGGTCTTGGTACGTTAATCTTATTCTCACATCTCTCTGATACTTGACAAAGTGTCTATACATTTATCTTCATGGCTATGCACAGGAATATGATAATCTTATTAGGTGCAGACTGAAACTTGACTATAGACTGGTACAGACTAATGCAGACTGGTACGGACTGGTGCAGACAAATGCAGACTGACTAATCGGAGGTCTGTACACTCGTTATAATACCTCGTGTGGTCAGGTATCACTGCGCGAGTGTGATCCGCGAGGAGAAAAGGTTCTACGTTAGCAGCAATATCATTGGCTGCGTTACATATTAATACGCGGATCGGCGGAAGCAGAATTTGGTCCGTCTCGAAGGCAGCATCATCTCATAGTGCGGAGACGGACGAGCGCTGCGCCTGCGCTGTTGTGCTTAGCGGGGCGCGCTCTAGTGGGAAAGTTGTGTACGCGCTGACTACGCGGAACTATGTACACAACAGAACGTTCTATCACTCTGGCCCAGAAACTGCTCTTCTCTCAAAGGATCAAGCACTGGGAAACTAAACCCCTCCCTAAGGTTTCTATGTCTTCATCTCGTCAATCCCGCCGCGAGGGAGATAATTTTAACTTAACTACGTATATAGGCCATTCTCTTTTCAGCCGTCATCAGCTGTTAAGGGGTGATTCTAAACACTTTGCTTTCACTGTTACGAACAAATGACAGTGCGCCACTTTCTAATCCGCTGTCCGTTTCTTATCCAGTTAAACTTTGATGTACCTTTGTCAGCTGAGCTATTCAAGGTTTTAGCAGATACAGCATAATATGTATAATTGTTACTACAGCAACATGGCAAAGGAAATTTCGTTTTCGGCTGTCCTAGAAACTCTTACTCAATTGGTCCTTACAGTACGATAGTTGTCATAAATGTTCATTTTATCTTTTTCCTGTGTTTGTTGCTTTTTAAGTAGTTTTCCAGACTAATTATCACTATTCACTATAGTTTTAAGTATCTAGTAATGCAATTCATCCTTCTATGCCTCAACTAACATCAAACCACGGACTTCTTTTCCTAGAAAACGGCCCATTTTAAGTCATTTGGGCGCTTGTGACCTCAACAGTTTTATGCCTTCATGATCCAACAAACAAACAAACCCTCTGCTATGGTCAGCGACTTACAGGAACAGTTGTGAGGATCCGGTCGGTAGCGCCAGTTACTTCCGTGTGGTCAGTTGGCAGCATAGCTGCAAGAGCAGTGGATGAAGAATGTGCGGAAACTGGAATCACCATCACAGCTCTCTGGTTCACTATACTTAGTGGAAGTACATGACAGGATGCTACAGGCAGGTGTTTGTTGCGAAAACACGTACTATAGATGCGTTGCTCACGCATTATTAATTTTCGACCATTGTTTCTTGATCTCAAAACATCTGTTTTAAGATCATGTACAGATAGTTTGGTTTTAATCCTGAATGGTGAGACACACTGTATGCAGCGCAATTTTTCTCGGCTGTCCAACGATTCGATTTACCACTAGAGATCTTCTCGGTACGAGAGTAGCATCACACTCTTCTCCATGTACACACGCTGCTGCTGTTACTCGGTTATTTTTAAACATACAACAGTGACATGCCCATTCCTGCACTTGCAAACATAACATCGATCTAGTTCGCCAGGTGGATGCAGCACTCCAAACATCAACATTTCATAACTTAAGAAAATATAGAGACAGCAACACATTAAACGATATATACGGATTTTTACTTTATGGCAAACTACTTTTTTTTTCGTAACTGCCAAATAACATCGAAGAGTAAGCTGTATAATTCTTCCTCCACAGAAACGTTTATTGCACTGTTGGAACAATTTCCATTCAAAACCCTTCCTGTATTTGTGATTTTATTTACGCACAGTTTAAACTGCTTCTTTTTCCGGGCACTGTACACGTAAAAATAAAATTATTTTTTGCTTTCAGATATTTTGTATCGTTTATGTGAGATTACTCGTGGGGAAAATAAAAACTCCTCTTTAATAAAACAGCTGAAGAGGTTATGTAGTAATAGAATATTAATGAAATAAAATAGAACTCATCTAAGATTCTAGTGATCAAAAGGAATAGCGCCAAAATAAGGTGGCGGGACTTTCTCAGACCACTAACTAGTGTTGAAAGCCGGTCATGACTTTCGAGTATAAAGTTGTTTTGTATTTTGTACTCTATAATAACGAAACGATCCAAATTCAAATGGTTCAAATGGCTCTGAGCACTATGGGACTTTACATCTGAGGTCATCAGTCCCCTATAAAGTAGAGCTACTTAAACCTAACTAATCTAAGGACATCACACACATCCATGCCCGAGGCAGGATTCGAACCTGCGACCGTAGCGTTCGCGCGGTTCCAGACTGAAGCGCCTAGAACCCCTTGGCCACTCCGGCCGGCGATCCAAATTCACCGAGTAATTTGGTTAAGATATTAATCGAAGGTAAACACATATTATTTCTGTTAGCGACCTTCGGCTGTAAATTTCCAGACTTTACGTTTGAAACATGTTTCTTTTTGTGCGTATACCCAGGTTTTGCTCTTTAAACCACCAAAACACCGAAGTATTGTTTCATTCACTCCGCTACTAGTAAAGATACTTTCACGCTTGCACTTTTCAGACACTCATTTGCAGTTCATCAAGAGAACACTATACCACCCTTGTGGCCTTTTACGTTGCTCTCTTTTGATATAAAGTAGACCACCTTGCGTTAAATGAATGGCCGATGCTGGAGGCGCTGTGTGTTTAAAACGAAGTTGCAAAACAGAATGTGGGCTCCGAAAGACGGAAGTGCGCTTTCGGTGGAGAAGCCACTACACAGTACTCTCAAAACGTGAAGAATCCCACATTTTCGAAACAAACTGAAACTGAAACAATGTTTAGAACGTTTTTAGTTTTGGTACTCTGCAGAAAGCAAAAGACGTTACTAACGAGAGCTGAGCCGTAACAGGCAATGTCTAAGAAAAATGTCCTCTCTTCCTTTGTTTCTCCGGTGAGTTGCAGTCACAGTTTGATTGGTGTAGCATTTACAAAAATAAAATTTTGATTAGGAAATAAATTTTTGTTAGGAACTAGCTACGAATACTTGTATAACTCTTAAAGGTTTCAGAGATGAACTGGAAGTTGTAATCTCTTAAACGTAACTTCTTCGAAAATACTTCTTGGGACACCTAACATCAAGTGAATTATTGTCCTTAATAAAACTAAGAGCCGTAATGAGAAGGCTATTGTGGACCTATAGGGTGACATCTATACTTCCTTACATTAATGTTGTCCTAATAACATAATTTTAGAAGAAACATCGTACACCTGTCATGCTGAGAGGTGGAAATAACAATTACTTATGCAGCGACATCTACTCACGCGTGAATAAAACGGCAAAGGGTTCGTCCAAGACCTCTCAATTTGGCAATAGTTTTGGTGTCACTTGTGCGCCTTTGTTGACTACTTTAAAAATTAAAAATGTACCTTACAGAGATAGCCAGTCACTGGTTACTAGGCGCCAGTGTGATAGGCAACCATTTCGACATCCCTCAACTAGCGCCTGCTGGCGCATGCCAAATCTAAAGGGTGTAGAAAAGGACCCTCTGCCGTTTTATTAACGAATGTGTCAATGTCGAACGACCCCCCCCCCCTTCCTCATGGTAACGCTACAGGAGGGTGCGCAATAAGACGGATAAGAAAGCATAAGCACCTTTTCCTGCTTCGGATCATGTTAAAAATTCCCTTGAACGGCTTTCAAACATCCCTAGTGTTTCCAACCTGCACACGAAAGCAAAAATTGCGTTCGCGTTACACTTCATGACGTTCAGTGGGCATAATACAGCCCACGATTTCTTTAGAGAAGGGTTGAATCGTCATGGAGGTGTCAGAAGTATCAAAAGTTGTCATGCACATTGTCCTGTTACCCATCGCACTGCAAACTGTCATTTTATGTTGTGAAATGCGTGGGAATCTATGCCCCAAGAATAGGCGTGGTTTCACTGACGCCCGTTTTGCCACCTCTGAGTCCTCTTCTTGTCGATACTGATCAGCGGTGTGTCTGAAATCGCATGATTTCACCAAAGAGCGTCGCGGCACTGACTTACATCGTGGAGGCATCAAATGAAGGCGTGAACTGTGGGTGAGAGGAAGTGTGACGACCTTCCTATCGCATGACACGTCCACGGTGGCACTGGGCAGAGTTGAAATAAAAGTGGGTTCCAGTGTGACATCACTAACCCACTTTATACTTCGCATGAACTTCTGAGCTCTGGCCTCTTTTCGCAGGGGTCAGTCCGCGTGCTTAGCTGGGTGGTAACGTGCTCGCCTCACATGCAAGCGGATCCGGGTTCGATTCCCGGCCGGGTTGGAGACTTTCTCCGCTCGGGGGCTGGGTGTTGTGTTGCCCTCATCATCATTTCATCCTCATCACCGACGCGTAAGTCGCCCAGTTTGGCGTCGACTGAAGTAAGACTTGCACTTGGCAGCCGAACTTCTCCGGATGGGGCCTCCCAGCCAACGATGCCATCCGGTCATTTCAATTCGCAGGAGACGACACCTTGCTATTTGGAACATCGTCGAGAGCGATGTTGATGTCGCAGGGCACCACCCTATTGCACCTTCGAGTCAAATTTCAAACTTCTGCGTCGCAATGGGAGACAGTTTCAAAAAAGTGACGCTTTAATTGTGTTGCGCAGTTTATATACACACACATCAAAAAAACTTTTGCATCACCTCGGTTCCGAGAGCTCCGGAACCTGCACAGAAAATTGGAATAGAGATCAACACAAACACCATTTCTGCCCTTTTTATTGCACATGAAAACCCCACATTGCATGTTGTACCACCATGAAGCGAGACCTTCAGAGGTGGTGGTCCAAATTGCTGTACACACCAGTACCTCTAATACCCAGTAGCACGCCCTCTTGCATTGATGCATGCCTGTACTCGTCGTGGCATACTATGAACAAGTTTATCAAGGCACTGTTGGTCCAGATTGTCCCACTCTTCAACGGCGATTTGGCGTAGATCCTTCAGAATGGTTGGTCGGTCACGTCGTCCATCAACAGCCCTTTTCAATCTATCGCACGCATGTTCGATAGGGCTCATGTCTGGAGAACATGCTGGTCACTCTATCCCAGGGCCGCACAAACACGGAAAACTGCACGCGTGCAAAGCGAGGTGCAGCGAGTGCCTGCACAGTGCATCGGTTCAACTCGGCATACTTCGCCTCAACTCGGCTTGCTAGGTGAGGCCGACGCTGTGCGCTGCCGAATGAGCTGCCAGACGGCTTAGTCAACATTGGAATACGTAAGCGCAAGACAATTACCGGAATAATGGCACCATCTGCTCCAAAAAAAGGGAAAATTGCCGAAAGTCAATTTAAACCGGAATGGGAACTCTCCTCCTTTTTGTGCGTTGTGACGATAAAGCCAAATGTCTAATCTGCGGTACACTAATTACGTGTGTCAGAAAATCGTCTATTGAAAGGCACTACAGCAAATTGCATTCAGAAAAGCATAGTGATATAACAGGGGATGCCAGAGAGGAAGAATTACGGAAGTTGCAAACTCTTGCAGAAGAGAATTCTGTATCTACAAACAAGGTTTGTTTCAAGTACTTTAGCATGTAATTTTGGTTAAAGGTCATGCGAAACGAAATAACATTTGTTTAGATTCCTTAGTTTTCGTTTTCGCGTAAATTATTTCTAACATATCTTATGTCTCTACTTTAGGATGAAGAAGATGAGGGGTGTTGCGAAAGGACTCTCAGAGCTAGTTACAAAGTTGCTCTACGTTTAGCAAGAGTTAGGAGGCCATTTATGGACGGGCCATTAATAAAAAACATTATGTTGGACGTAGTAGAGACAATGAATCCCACATTAGCTCCCGCGTACAGCAGAATACCACTTTCCAGAATGACAATACATCGGAGAATCAACGACATTGCTGAGGATTTGCATGAACAACTGGCAGCCAAAAGTGGAAACTTCCCAGCGTACTCCATCGCACTTGATGAGTCCACGGATATTAACGACACGGCTCAGTTAGCAATATTTTTGCGTGGCGTGGACGACGACCTACATGTAACGGAAGAGCTCCTGGATATGATTTCGTTGAAGGACACTGTTACAGGGGCGGGTATTTTAGCAGTTGTTGAAATGGCAGCTGAAGGAATAGGACTCGCTTGGGAAAAGCTGTTTTCCGTAACCACAGACGGGGCACCAGCAATGTGCGGTAAAGCAAAAGGGTTTATTGGCCTACTGCGGGAAAAACTTAACGTGCCGAATTTACCTTCCGTTCAGTGTTTTGCACACCAAAAGGCTCTTTGTGCGAAAGATGTGATGAAGGTAGTGGTGCGTATCGTGAACTACATTCGTTCTCATGGACTCACTCATCGTCAATTCCAAGAATTTTTGATTTCCTTTGAAGAGGAGTATCCAGATATTACCTACCACGCTGAGGTGCGCTGGCTGAGCAAAGGGAAAGTGATTTCCCGAATTTTTCGACTACGCCGCACTGTGGCTCAGTTTTTGGAGAGCAAAGGACGTCCGGAGCCACTTTTTCATGACCCTGAATGGGTAGCTGATTTAGGATTTTTAGCAGACATTATGGGTCTCCTAAATGATTTAAGTCTGAAACTCCAAATAGAAAACAATATCATCAACGATATTATCAGCAAAATAAACGCTTTCCAGTATAAAGTGAAGCTTCCTCAAAAACAACCTTTCAGACAAAAATACGCAACACTTTCCTGAACTAGGTAAGCGAGATATAAATTGTACCTTTATTAAAACAGCCTGATTTTTATAACCGCTCTAATCAAAACGGTACTATGTTTTTGTTTGACAGCATCTGTGCAGGAAGGAGAGCGCTTTGAAAAATACGTCGAGGTGCTACAATCCCTTGAAAATGCGTTTAACGACCGATTCCAGGTAATGTGCCGGTATATGACATACAGCTAAATAAAGGAGATTGCGTTACATGCAAGTGTAACATTACATTAAAACCAATAGTACACATTACATGTTTATTAAAATCTATCGCATTTTAGTACTTCGAAAGAACGGCTTACATTACTTTCATTTATTAACATTGGCTTTGTTATTGTTTCAGGAAATTACCTACCTGCAGCCAATTCTCGATGTTCGTGTGAAACCTTTTTCGATGGATATTGAAAGTGCGCCTTCAGATTTACATTTCGAACTAATTGCTTTGCAAAGTGATGTTCACCGTAAGGATGTGAGTTACAATACAAAAGGTTTGCTCCAATTCTACCAGAATTTGCCGAAGGAAAAATTTCCCAAGTTACACAGAGAAGCAGCGAGGATTATTTCTATGTTTGGTTCCACTTGTGTATGTGAAAGGTTTTTTTCTGTTTTGTCTCGTACAAAAACTAGATTGCGTGCGAGTATTTCTAATTGTAATTTAAAAAATTCTCTCAGAATTGCTGTCAGCCAATCTCTTGTTCCAGATCTTAGTAACATAATTGCAAATAAAATAAAGAGCACATAGGAAGATACATTTGTGTTGAAACCAAATTTAAAATTGTTACCATTACAGTTATTATATAAATCTCTTTTGTACCGGTACACCAAACTAAGCTCTCCACCTAGTGTACATTAGTATTTGGCAATGACGAAGACAACAGGGTAAAAGCTTTGAAACAGGTCCAGACAGGCGGCACGAGCGACACAAGCTAAGGAAGTGAGAGGCAGCGGTGTTGCGCAAAGCCGAGGAGTGGGGGGTGTGCACCGTCGTCAACATAGCGCAGCCGCCTTCTGCACTCTGCACTGTGCGATGCACCGGTGCATGCACCTTGTGCGGCCGTGCTCTATCCGAGCAATTTCATTATCCTGAAGGCAGTCATTCACAAGAGGTGTACGATGTGGGCACGAACTGTCGACCATGAAGACGAATGCCTCGCCAATATGCTGCCGATATGGTTGCAGTACTTTCGGAGGATGGCATTCACGTATCTTACAGCCGTTACGGCACCCTCCATGACCAACAGCAGCGTACGTGGGTCCCACATAATGCCGCCCCATAACAGCAGGGAACCTCCACCTTGCTGCACTCACTGGACAGTGTGTCTAAGGCGTTCAGCCTAACCGGGTTGCCTCCAAACACGTCTCCGACAATTGTCTGGTTAAAGGCATATGCGACACTCATCAGTGAAGAGAACATGATGCCAATCCTAAGTGGTCCATTCGACATGTTGTTGGGCCCATCGGTACCTAACTGCATGGTGTCATGGTTGCGAAGAGTGACCTCGCCGTGGATGTTGAGAGCGAATTTGCGCATCGTGCAGCCTATTGCGCACAGTTTGAGTCGTAACACGACGTCCTGTGGCTGCACGAATAGCATTATTCAACATGGTGGCGTTGCTGTCAGGGTTCCTCCGAGCCATAATCCGTAGGTAGCGGCCATCCACTGCAGTAGTAGCCCTTGGGCGGCCCGAGCGACGCATGTCATCGACAGCTCTTGTCTCTCTGTATCTCCTCCATGTTCGAACAACATCGCTTTGGTTCACTCCGAGACGCCTGGACACTTCCCTTGTTGAGAGCCCTTCCTGGCACAAAGTACAATACGGACGCGAACGAACCGCGGTATTGACCGTCTAGGCATAATTGAACGACAGGCAACACGAGCCGTGTACCTCTTTCCTGGTGGAATGACTGGAACTGACAGGCTGTCGAACCCCTCCGTCTAATAGGCACTACCCATGCGTGGTTCTTTACATCTTTGGGAGAGTTTAGTGACACCTCTGAACAGTCAAAGGGAGTATGTTTGTGATACAATATCCACAGTCAACGTCTGTCTTCAGGAGTTATGGGAACCGGGGTATGCAAACCTTTTTTTGATGTATGTACTTTTCTTTGTACAGAGCCTTTGATTACGACACCAGTGACATATCATGTGTGGACCTTGATCACCCTATAACAATGTAATAGTGCCACAATCGACTGTTTCACAGTCATGGGACGAGCTCCCACAAACGTCTGCATTGCTGTCACAAATACTTAACTCAGGTACGATTGCTCTGTTTCTCTGGCCACTTGAAGCATATCAATCTGTGTTCTGCTACTGTAGCGGTCAGACTACTTGCTCGTGAAACTATTCAGACTTTCACACAGATTACAACAGTGAAAAAATTCGTTCATAGCGAATGAAGCCAAAGTGCTAGAAGATACGTGGTTGTATTCTGCATGGTATCCGGATTATGCCAAGTCTCCAGGGTCTGCCTTTGTAAAGATTATAAATAAATGTCAAGAAACTCAGAGTGAAGCATAAAATAAACCAGTGATGAGAAAAATGCAAATAACATTTTACCAGCGGTAACACACAGCCCACAGGTCACTGAGAGGCAGCTTCAATTTCCGAGAGGGATGAGGCAAATACAATGAAGAGCCAAAGAAACTGGTACACCTGCCTAATATCGTGTAGGGCCCCACGAGCACGCAGAAGTGTCGCAACACGACGTGGCAGGCACTCGACTATTGTCTGAAGTAGTGCTGGAGGGAATTGACAGTATGAACCCTGCAGGGCTGTCCATAAATCCGTAAGACTACGACGGGGTGAAGATCTCTTCTGATCAGCACGTTGCAAGCCATCCCATATATGCTCAATAATGTTCATGTCTTGGGAGTTTGGAGGCCAGCGGAAGTATTTACAATCAGAATAATGTTCCTGGAGCCACTCTGCAGCAATCTGGACGTCTGGGGTGTTGCATTGTCCTTTAGGAATGCCCACGTCCGTCGGAATGCACAATGAACATGAATGGATGCAGGTGATCAGACAGGATGCTTACGTACGTGTCACCTGTCAGAGTCGTATCTAGACGTATCAGGGGTAACATATCACTCCAACTGCACACACCCCACAACATTACAGAGCCTCCACCAGCCTGAACAGTCCCCTGCTGACATGCAGGGTCCGTGGATTCATGAAGTTGTCTCCATACCCGTAGATGTCCATCCGCTTGATACAGTTTGAAACGAGACTCTGCGACCAGGCAACATGTTTCCAGACATCAACAGTCCAATGTCTGTGTTGACAGGCACGGGCGAGGCGTAAAGCTTTGTATCGTGCAGTCATCAACGGTACATGAGTAGGCCTTCGGATCTGATAGCCCATATCGATGATGTTTCGTTGAATGCTTCGCACTCTGACACTTGTTGATGGCCCAGCACTGAAATCTGCAGTAATTTCCGGAAAGGTTCCACTTCTGTCATGGCGAACGATTCTCTTCAGTCGTCGTCGTTCCCGTTCTTGCAGGATCTTTTTCCGGCCTCAACGATGTCGGAGATTGGATGTTTTACCAATTCCTGATATTTACAGTACACTCGTGAAATGGTCATTCGGGAATATCCCCATTTCATCACTACCTCGGAGATGTTATGTCCCATCGCTCGTGCTCCGACTATAACACCACATTTAAACTCACTTAAATCCCAATAAACTGCCATTGTAGCAGCAGTCACCGATTTAACAACTGCGCCAGACACTCAGTCTCTTATATAGGCGTTGCCGACCGCAGCGCCGTATTCGTCCGGTTTATATTTCTCTGCATTTGAATACGCATGCCTACACCAGTGTCTTTGGCGCCTCAGTGTATTTCCGCAAAATAGGACTAATCATCCTGGCAATGTTCCTTACCTGCGGTAAGAGGCCACAGACTTTGGTATCCTCTCGGTATTATCATCACTCACCCTATGCACGGTTGGTCGACCGCGCAACACTAGGCATATATGTCTTTCATTACATTCACTATGACGGAAAATGACCTCAATATTGCTTAATTAATCTGACAAACTCTCAGGGTCTGAAGGGACCTCGGCCCTGTGAAACTAGGCACGAAGAACCCCCTTCACGCTGAACCGGATGGTCACAATTAGCAGCCTGTAGATACAAGTCAGTGTGGTTCAAATGGTTCAAATGGCTCTGAGCACTATGGGACTCAACTGCTGAGGTCATTAGTCCCCTAGAACTTAGAACTAGTTAAACCTAACTAACCTAAAGACATCACAAACATCCATGCCCGAGGCAGGATTCGAACCTGCGACCATAGCGGTCTTGCGGTTCCAGACTGCAGCGCCTTTAACCGCACGGCCACTTCGGCCGGCCCACAAGTCAGTGTGAGTAGGCTTCCTACAATGAGCATGTCCCAACGTATTATTGACCTTCCTCCTGACGAACACATCAGGGAAAGGAAGACAGTCACTCTTTTACGCTTCCGTCGTGAAACTAATATTCGGATGTATCGAATTCAGGTGTTCCAAGAAGTCGTTCCGATTCCTGTCGAAGGGCTGTAGATATCATCACAGGGAGCTGGTCATAATAATGTGACTCTGGAGTCTAGTGGTATATAAAATGTTCGAGGGGCGTTCAGTAAGTAGTTCATCACCTGAAAGCAGGTCAGTTTAATTCAGGATTACAATACACCATACAATTCCCCACTCTTTTAGCTACAAAACTCTATTTCTCAACATAATCTCCATTAAGTGAAATAGCGTAACTGTGAGGGCCTGTAAGCCAACATGATGCCACTCTGCTGGTCGACGTCGGAGCCAACGTCTTTCTGCGTCAACAACCTCCCCATTATTCAGGTTTTCTTTACCACGGAGCGCATCCTTCATCGGGACAAACAAATGGAACCCGGAAGGTGCGAGATCCGGCCTTTACGGTGGATGAGAAGGGACAGTCCAATGAAATTCGGCGAATTCCTCTCGCGTGTGTAGAATTGTGTGAGGCCTTGCGCTGTGATGGAGGAGGCGAAGTTCGTTTGCATTTTTCTACCGACGAACACGCTGAAGTCGCTTCTTCAGTTCCATGTGGGTAGAAAAACACACTTCAGAGCTGATCGTTACACCATGACGGAGGACATCACACAGAATAACCCCTTCAGAGCCGCAAACGGCATGAACATGACTTAGCGGCTGAGGGTGCTCCTTTCAACTCTTTCTGCAGAGGAGAGGTGACGTTGCGCCGCTAAATGGATTGCCGTTTTGTTTCCTGTTCGAAGTAACGAACCTAACCGACAGAGACGTCCAGTTGAGCAGCGGAATATTTGTTTGAAGTCCGTCGATCACATCGAATGTGAATCGGACAGGCCTGCTCGATCTTGTTGCGATGATGACAGACACCTCGCCCAACGACTCACCGTAGTTTGGTAATTTCCAGGTCTCCGTAGACATTATGCAAGCTCCTACGAATACCTGCGACGCTCTGGTTTTCCTCCAAATGGAACTCAATGACAGGTCTCTGTTTCAAACGCGTCTCCGTTACAAGCGCCATTTTGAAGTCTACGTATGGCTCTGCCACGAATCGGAAAGTCATGAAACCATACGGACTGAAGCGGGAATACGAGGAATGTCTAAAAAGTATACGACCTTTGGTCAGAAAAAATACTTCGAATACCTGACGGGGTTGTGACCCTAATCCCCTTCAAAGTAGGCCCCTTGTGCTTGCACGCACTTAGCCCACCAATCCTTTCACTGCCGAAAACACCTCTGGAAGTCTTCTTTTGGAATGGTGTTCAGCTCCGTCGTCGTGTTCCGCATTATCTCTTCTCTACTCTCAAAACGGGATCCTTTCAATGGCGTCTTCAATTCTGGAAACAACCAGAAGTCGCAAGGAGCCTTGTCTGGAGGGAAGGGAGGTTGCTCACGGCTTTAATTCCATGTTTGGCCAATAAATTTTCGATCAAGTGGGATGAATGTGCGGGGGCGTTGTCGTGATACAGTTTCCAGTTTTTCGCCGTCCACATGTCTGGTCTTTTGCGCCGAACTGCGTTACGGGGTCGCAGGAGAACATCTTGGTAGTACTCCTTTGTCACTGTTTGTCCTTCCAGTGCGTATTCGAGTTGCACAATTCCACGGACATCAAAGAAGAGAGTCTGCATCACCTTGATTTTGCTTCGCACCTGCCGCACTTTCTTCGGCCTTGTAGACTCGGGATGCTTCCATTGCGACGACTGTCTTTGTTTCTGAGTCGTACCCGTACACCCATCACTTATCTCCAGTTATCATGGTGTTCAGATACCCAGGATCAGTGTTGGTGGTGTCCAGGAGGTCCTGTGCAACGTCAAAGCGGAGGTGTTTTTGTTCCGGCAACAACAAGGAGATTCTGTGCAACGTCGAAACGGAGGTCTTTTTGTTCAAATGGCTCTGAGAACTATGGGACTTAACATCTTAGGTCATCAGTCCCCTAGAACTTACAACTACTTAAACCAAACTAACCTAAGGACATCACACACATCCATGCCTGAGGCAGGATTCGAACCTGCGACCGTAGCGGTCGCGCAGTTGCAGACTGTAGCGCCTAGAACCGCTCGGCCACTCCGGCCGGCGGTCTTTTTGTTCCGGCCACAACAACTTGGGCATGAATTTTGCAGCCACTCGGTGCAAGTTCAAATCACACGCAAAATTGCATGTGCAGTATCTTTACTGACTCCAACCTCTTGGGCAATGTCCTGCACAGTCAAACGACAATCTGCCATCACCAAATTTTGCACCCTCTCAACAACAGCTGCACTCCGAGCAGTTTGGGGCCTGCCAGGACGTTGGTCACTCTCCACTGATGTGCAGCCATTTTTGAATCGGTTGCACCACTTCTTAATTTGTGTTACACACAACGCCTCTTCTCCAAACTCCTGCTGAATCTTACAAACTGTTTCGCTTTGAGAATCACCAAGCTTTTTGACAAAATTTTATGCAATATCTTTGCTCAACACGTTCAGTCGTCTTGAGAGAATCGGTAATCCGACGAACACGTTGTGTAGCACCTCACTCGGCGACCGACAGGCAGCGACTGACGCGCTGGAAGGCGGGTACAAAATTCACGCATACGCATAAAGGTCTCTTGCTTTACTGTGTACAGTGGCGCCGCGCTGTCGTCTCTATTTTGCGCAGGAAAATTGTCAGGTGTCAGGCAAATCCAACACCTTCCATGAAAACCTTGACATGATAGCGAATCCGGCAGTATGTAACATAGTTCCGAATAAATCCTTACATTAAATTAACCAAAGTAATATGATAAACGAGTGAGCAAATGGAATACCACAGACTAACACAAGAACGCCTAAATGCATGTCACACCTTCCCACCGTGAAACAGACGCAGTTCCGAGGGGAGAAACGAGAACAGAAGCCGAGAGCAGAACCGTGTTATGCTAGAAGGGACGGACACCCACATCGTCGGCCGACCGCCAAGACCACCCCCCTCCCCCCTTTCCCAGCCCATGTTAGATCTTACGATAACAGTAAAAGGGCCACACCAATTGCAAGTTTTAGTGTGAGGCTATACATGTCTCTGTTACGTTGCAATCGTTAAAAACATTGCCCCACCACGAAAAGTTTGACGTTTCTCATTGGATAGACAGAATTTTTGTAGGCGGAGCTTAAGGCTAACATTGAGACCCTGATTGGTCAGTTGAAAACACAGCCAGATAGCTCTTCTTAAACCAACTTCGGTAAATTGTAGTAAGGAGAAGTTAGAAAGAGTTGCTTCCGAGATGGCGAGGTGTGTGGGGCTGCGCCGCCCGCCGCCCGCAGCCCTCTGACACTGACTAACCACCAACAAGGTAATGAACGCACGCGATGCCGCATAACAGCGCATAAAGCTTCACTCAGAACTGCAGAAGTCTCATCTGTTACATCCCCTTTTTGCGTAATACTAGTGTCGATCGTCAATTAAAGCTCATGGTATTAACATTTGCTACGTGAAGTAAAAATCTGAAATGCGATAATTTTTCTGTTATATAATTATTGTGAAGCCACACCAGCCACTGTTATTTACGACAAGTTAAATAAGTAATAAAAGATAATTGAGGTGCACTGTAGATCATTTGGATAGTTTTCTCTTTTATGAAACTTAACTTAAATCTAGATTATAGATGTGATATGGCATAGGTCATCCTGCGATCCATTATAGAACTTGGAAACCCATTCAGGGAATATTCGTTCACATTTTTGTTGAACGCCGTTGGTTTTTATCATCCTGTATTAAAACATTTCCTTTTATCAATAGTGCAATTTATAAACAATGTTTTGTGAGCAGAATAAAATTTCCAATGGTAAACGTAACTGCTTTTCGACGTTATTTTAACAGCTAACTAAAAATAGGAAAGCCTTGAACCCCTTCCACTAAATTTAGTTAGTATTAAGATTCTTTTACAGGGAGTGCAGTGGAGCTGACGCTGAAATCATTAAGTATTTGGTTATATCATCGCTAGTCTCACTGAACTCTTCTGAACTCTACATGTCATGTGTGGTCTGGCGTCTCCTTACCAGCAACAGGTCCCAGGTTCAAACTAGTCAATTCCCTAAAAAAAAAAAAAACGCGCTCAGAGCGTCGTTGCGCGAAAGTGGTAGGGAGACACGACTTGGAACAGACAGACACCACGTAGAATATTAGAAAATCAAAGGTCGGATATTTTTTAGAGAGACCTCGTATTTCATTATGTCCCACAACAAATTCCGCACTTTCTAAACCGAGAAAAAAATGTTTGCATTATTTATCGAACGCCTCCCGTATTACTAGTGCAGATTCTAATGATTAACTCGAACGAAATTAGTTGCCTCACGTAGCGGGAGTATTAGGTGTGCGTTGTTAGGGGCAGACACAAGTGAGACTTACCTAGCAGCGCCTGGAAGAGCCGCGACTTGAAGATGCGGATGACGCGTTCGATGGCGAGCCGCAACTGCTTGTCCTGCGGCTTGGTTAACTTCTCGTGGTAGTCCTCCAGCAGCTCGAGGGCGCGGTGTGCTTCTGAAACAACAAAACCGTGTCAAAACTGGACATAGCACGCTATCCAGTCCAGCAGCCAACAAGCCATGCAGCTGTTACACTAGTCACACCAGCTCTGACCCTCCACTTTGTCTTACAGTCTTCTTCTGCTTCTCCTCAACGTTAATCCTGTTTAATACAGGGTCCGCAGTACTCAACATCTGTCAAGCTATTTTTTTTAAACTCTGCTGCTGGATATCCTTCCCACCGTTCCAGTCGTCCGTCACTTACACTGAGGTGACAAAAGCCATAGGACACCTCCTAATATCGTGTCGGACCTCATTCGCCGAGCGTAGTCAACACCGACTCAAAGGAAGGCCTCGGCTCTTGTTCGTGACGTCACGTCAGCTAGGCACGGCGAACGCCAGGTCTGTTGCAGGCATACTCATAATGGTGGTGTCTCCCTCTCTGACACAGGAAAATGTGAAACTACTGGCGGTAGTTGACCAACACACATTGTTCTGAGAGATTTCTGCAATCAATTAATTGTGCAATTCATTAACTTCTTAACAAATAGTGTACTCCTGAACTTATATTTGCACCTATTTTAAGATTGACATACAAAAACAACTCCATGGTCCAGCAGCAATAGAATTCGTGCTTCTTTACCTTATTTGTAAATCTGAGGAAGTTACGTTTGTACTGGGTTGCTTTTACAAGAAACTGAACATATTGGTGCTCTTCTTTAGGTATCTTGGTTGACTATGGGGTGAGGAGCACTGAATGTTAATGAAATATCTTGTTATTGTACACGTTGGGGGAGAGGGTGGGGGACAGAAGAAGAGGCAAAAGAGAGATACTTGTTTTATCAAATAAATTTTTTTCATCTTATAAAGTTTCTCCTTTCAGTTGCAAAAGGGGAATATTTATCTTTTCTAATGTGCATGTTTAAAAAAGTTTAAGCTCAGCCATATTTTCGATGTATGAAGCTATTTTGTTTCCTGTTTAGAATTCCTTTCGTTGAAAACGACTAATCTAATGACTGGCAACAGTTGGACATTTACAAATCTAAATTTGTTCACATCTCCAGTGACGATGTCAAACGAAAATAAATAAATAAATAAAAGAAACGAGTTGATTGTAAGGGGGTTGGGGTAAGTTTCGATAACAAAATGGATCAAGTAAATATAGTTACTTGAATGTAAAATTTCCGAAGCTTGCAATGGGGCAAAGCATCTTCTCATATTGATCTAAGTTTGTTTCGACAGGATTCACTAATACAGAATTATGATCTTCATTTACAGCTTTACTATAGTAAGAAAATCTTTTATCTAAATAAAACTGCAGAATCCAAAACAATACCAAACATTTTGTCCAAAAATAAGAGATTTATAGTGATAAGCACGCCCAGGCGTTTCTGCCTGCAACAGATCTGGCGTTCGCCGTGCCTAGATGGCGTGACGTCACCAGCATGCGCCGAGGCCTTCCTTTGAGTCGGTGTTGGCGTAGTGCACCAACTCGACGTGGTGTGGACTAAAAATGTCGTCGCAAATCCCCTGCAGAAATATTGAGTCATGTTGGCTTTATTGCCGCCCATAACACCGAAAGTGTTGCCGGGGCACGATTTGTGTACGACCTGACCCCTGCATTAAGTCTCTTAAATGTTTGATGGGATTCATGTCGGGCGATCTGGATGGCCAAATCATTCGAAGTAACTGTCCAAAATGTTCTTCGAACGAATCGCAAACAACTTTGGTCCGCCGGCCGAAGTGGCCGTGCGGTTAAAGGCGCTTCAGTCTGGAACCGCAAGACCGCTACGGTCGCAGGTTCGAATCCTGCCTCGGGCATGGATGTTTGTGATGTCCTTAGGTTAGTTAGGTTTAACTAGTTCTAAGTTCTAGGGGACTAATGACCTCAGCAGTTGAGTCCCATAGTGCTCAGAGCCATTTGAACCATTTTTGAACTGTGGTCCGGTGGCATGGTGCCCTGTCATCCATAAAAATTCCATCTCTGTTTGAGAACATGACGTAAATGAATGGCTGTAAATGGTCTCATTGTAGCCGAAAATAATCATGTCCTGTCAATAATCGATTCAGTCTGACCACAGGACTCAGGTAATTCTATGCAAAAACAGTCCACATCAATTTGGAGCCACCACCAGCTTGCACAGTGCCTTGTTGACAACTTTGGTCTATGGCTTCGTGGAGCCTGTGTCGCACTAGAACCCTGCAGTCAGCTCTTACCTACTCGTACGAGGTGGTCACGGTTTTCCGGACGTCTAGGGTCCAACTGACATGGTCACGAGTCCAGAAGAGGCGCTACAGGCGATGTCGCGCTGTTAGCAAAGGCACTCGCGTCGGTCGTCCACTGCCATAACCTGTTAATGTAAAATTTCGCCACACTCTCCGAACGGATACGTTCGTAGGACGTCTCATATTGATTTCTACAATTATTTCACGCAAAGTTGCTTGTCTGTTAGCACTGACGATTCTACGCAAACCCCACTGCTTCGATCGTTAGGGTGAAGGCCATCGGCCACTGCGTTGTCCGTGGTGAGAGGTAATGCCTGAAATTTGGTGTTCTCTGCATACTCTTGACACTGCGCGTCTCGGAATATTGAATTCTCTAATGATTTCCGAAATGGATTGTCCCATGCGTCTGACTCCAACTGTCATTCCGCGTTCATTGTCTGTGAATTCCCGTTGTGGGGTCGTAATCAGGTCGGAATCATTTTCACATGAATCACCAGAGTATATATGACATCTCCTCAAATGCATTGCCCTTTTATACCTCGTGTACGCGATATTACCGTCATCTGTGTATGTCATATCGCTATCCCATAATTTTCTTCAGCTCGGTGTAAGGGCACGGTCGGTTCCACCTAAGTGCGAACCGTACCACCGGGCCATGTTTTAATACTTCCAAAAGCATAAATTAAACAAGACAATGAAACTCGCACAAATGAACAAGTGTTAGAATAAGACGGAAATACAAATCATTCATACAATCTAGCACGTTATTGGAAATTATATAAGGTATTGTGAAACAGATGACAAATCTTGCGCAGGAGTTCGTCACCTTCAGAGCGTGTTTCAGAGTACCAAAACTTGCTAGCGGCAATGATGTAACTCAGTTTCTACCATGCGCCTGAGCAACACTTGATAACTATCTACGTCAACTTGAAAGCTGCTAGAGAAGCAGGAAACTTTATAAAAAAGAAATAAAGATAAATGTCAGCACATTATGGCCTAACAGTTTCTATACACCAGCCTTGAACATCTATTGCAGTACCGGTATCTTTTTATATACACTTCGTAAGAAATAAAGAATAAGCAGAATAGGCACTGCCCTCACATCCCATAGTCCTTTGAACCCAAAAACTAAAATCCATCCGAACAGGCCTCGACAGACCCAATGTTGCCGACCGACCACCGGGTCATCCGCTGCTGAGACGCGTTATTGGATGCGGTTACAGACGCCAGTGTGGTCAGCACTCCGTTCTCGGCCGTTCTCAGCTTTCGTGAACATATCCACCACTTCTCAGTCAAGTAGCTCCTCAGTTGGCCTCACAAGAGTTGAGTGCACCCCGCTTGTCAACAGCGCTCGGCACACCCAAACGGTCACCCATCCAAATTTTAGCCAAGCCTGATGGCGCTTAACTTCGCTGATCTGACGGGAACTGGTGTTAAAACTGAATCAAGACCGGTGGCATTTCGAATCCATACATTGTCATTAAGCAGCGTTTACACGTGGAAATACATATGGCATCCATACCCGACCACTCCCTATCCTTTGGATCTACAATTAATACCATTTACACCATTCTCCTTCTTCTCGCCACGATCCTCTAAATTAATTTTTTCTCCCTCCTCTGTAACTTCTTTTAATATTTCCTTCATTCCCTTTTCTTCCTCGGTGACGTAGCCATAACCAATAGATATTAGTATCGTGTGGAAAAAATCTGTCAAATCTTGTTTTGGAGATGAAGCAATTAACTGCCACAAGTGTTTATTCCGTTTCGTCATATTTCACTCTGTTTGCGTATCAAAAAGTTTATTTAGAATTTAATTGTTACTTTTTTAGACAAATGAAAGTGCTTAAAAATGGCTTGTTTTGAGCCACAAATCGTGGTCGTGGTACGTCGGAAAGCATGCCTTCCCAGTATCCGACCACAGCCGGTTTTTGCTTCATGTATTACGTGCCTGCATAGGCACCGGCGGTTGGTACACTTTTTTTTCAAAAAAATAAAGCATTTATATGTAGGTCACTCGCTGTCGTATGACGTTCCACTTTCTACAGCAGGAACTTCGACGATACCGCCGACAGTGCATTACTCATTGTCAGTTGTTCCGTTTGCTACGTGTCTCGCACCGTTTTCCGGTAACGAGAAAAGGTGAATAGATTTTAGTTATGTACTCTGTGATTGACATAATTCTGGAGTAATGACTCAAGATGTGTTATACTGTAAAGGTTTCACTTCTTCTTCATTCTGGTCTTCAAGGCGTGTTCAAGTCAAAAACACGTATGATTAAGTGTTACACTCGAAAATAAGACATGACTGAATGATTTTCGTGCCGGTCCTGCCTACGGCAGGAAAGTTTTGTGCACCACCTATATGCGAATCATGTGGACTATACTCTGCATGTGAACGTATTTTAACTGTTTGTGTTTCGCATTTTCTACGGCGGGAATTTCTTAAGGCTGTTACGTTATCTACGATAAACTGGTCTAGCAGTTGCTTATTGGATGCACAAAAACATTTGAAATCCACTCACGACCAAAGTATGTTTTCCAACAAATGTATTCACGAAGTGCGCACTGATTTCGGTAATCCTCGTTACCCGACTCTCTTGCACTGGAACGTGACAGGTAACTCTTCTGCATACAAAGGAGGGCTATTGCTGAGAATAACTGGACAATTTGATTTTCGTTTTCCGTGTTTTTCCTAAACTGATTAATACGAATGCCGCAACGGTTGCCGCGCGGGATTAGCCGAGCGGTCGGGGCGCTGCAGTCATGGACTGTGCGGCTGGTCTCGGCGGATGTTCGAGTCCTCCCTCGGGCATGTGTGTGTGTGTGTGTGTGTGTGTGTGTGTGTGTGTGTGTGTGTGTGTGTGTGTGTTTGTCCTTAGGATAATTTACGTTAAGTAGTGTGTAAGCTTAGGGACTAATGACCTTATCAGCTCTGAGTACCTTCTCAATCATTGTGGTTGATTTTGCTGCTCTGAACAACAGACAAAAAAGTTAAGCTTCGTCGACTGTTTACTTTTGCTTTACTTTAGCTTCATCGATTGTTTACATTTACTGACAGTCGAAGAAGTAAGACATGGGCAATACAATATTAACGTTTTCGAGTAAAATAACAATAATAATAATAACTAACGGTATCTATTACGAAGATTGCAATGAAATGAAGACCCTTAGCTGCTTACAGGCGTTGACATACGTCAACGGGGACAGATGAAAATGTGTGCCCCGACTCGATTAACATTGGCGATGATGTTACGTCCGTATTTTTCATTCCCATCATGGCGCCAAGACTTTCGACCTGTTTCGAAATGGTGGCCTCCTGCAAGTGGAAAAATGTAAGGGACAGTCAAATGGAAACAAGGCAGATGGAAAAAGAAAGTAAACTGTTTATTACTTAAAAATTACTCGCGATAACTGTAAAAACATCTGTCGCACTGTGAGGGAAGGCGGTCAATGCCTTCTTGGAAAAATGTTCCGGTTGTCTAACGAACTATGATTGCACCGAGGAGGGCAACACTTCGTCCGAAGCAAATAGACGGCCACGAATGTCTTTCATCAGTGCTCCAAAAAGATGAAAATCGCGTGGAAAAATAAATCTGGAAATTTGTGGTATGTTCCAATGGGATCAAGCTGCTAAGTTCATCGGTCTCTAGGCATACGCACTACTTAATATAACTTTAACTTCGCTAAGAACACACACATCCATGATGGGGCAGGACTCGAACTTCAGACGGGGGCTACCGCGCGAACCTTGGCAAGGAGCCCTTGACCACGCGGGTACCCGGCGCGGTGCGTGGAGAGGGACCGTTACTCCATGGAGGATGTGTAAGGGGCTTCCCAGCGAAACTTCGGCAGCATAGTCTAAACAACTTTCGCAACATGTGCGCGGGCATTATTCTGCAGTAGAACGATCCCATCCGTTAACATCCCTTGGCTTTTTAACTTGATGGCGAGCTGTAATTTATGCAAAGTGTCTACGCAGAGGTGTGCGTTAATTGTGGCACCGTGTTCCAGAAAGTCAATGTGCAGCGGACCCTCGCAATCTAAAAATGTAGTAGTACCTTGCCGGCAGCTTGCGTCCTTGTTGTTCCGACTAGGCTGCAGAAGTTTCACTGGGAATCCCTTACACAGCCTCCATACAGTACTGACCCCTCCCCAGCCGATTTCCATATTTCTGGAGCCCCTAAAGGAAGACATTCGGGGCTATCGATATGCTTTGGGCGAAAGTGTACACTCCCGGGTACAGCCATGGTTCCGTAGGCAACCGCAAACATTTTCTTCCCGAGGGCGTCGATCGTCTTGTGTCACAGTGGGATAAATGTATTGAGAATTTGAAATAATAACCAGTCTGCTTACTTTCTTCCATTTGTCTCGTTTTCATCTGACTGCCCCTTACTAAAATAAACTCCGCCCGAACAGGCCATGAAGGCCCAAAGGTAGCGACCGGCCGTCGTGTCATCCTCCGACCACAGGCGTCACTGGATGCAGATTTGGAGGGTCATGTGGTCAGCACACCGCTCTCCCGGCCGTATGTCAGTTTATGAGACCGGAGCCGCTACTTCTCAATCAAATAGCTCCTCAGTTTGCCTCACAAGGGCTGAGTGCAACCCGCTTGCCAACAGTGCTCGGCAGAGCGGATGGTCACCCATCCAAGCGCTAGCCCAGCCCGACAGCGCTTAACTTCGGTGATCTTACGGGAACCGGCGTTACCACTGCGGCACTGCCGTTGGCTGCCGCCCCCTACACGTTGTCATAACATTACGCCATTTTTCAATGGTGAACTAATCAACACTTAAAGCATAATCTTTATCTTTTTTCTAAACGTAATTCTTTCTTTTTTAAACACAAGCTATTTTTTAAAAATATGTAATTATATTTTACATTCAGAGAAACAAAAGCTACAATAAACAAACACATCAGTACATGTCTGTCAGTTTTGCGATAGTCATTACATGAATAACATTCATTGTGGAAATAAAAAATGCGCAGATATTCTCTTGAACATGAAAATGTTCCAAGATGGTACATCCCATGCGAAAGCTGACAGTCACCCAAGTAGTTGTTTCAAGGGTCTCAGAAAAATGTTTTAGAAGTTCCTCCTTCCTGTCAAAAGATAATTCATGTTTCCCCATTTAATAGATCATGGATCTAAAAACTGTTCTGGTAATATGAAATAATCATTACTCATTAAGGTTTCACTACAAGTGTCCGCTTCAGCCGCTACATATTTTTAGTTCTGCTCTGGAGTACACCATTCAACCTTTTTATTTTGTGTTAACAAACGTGCTCAGTGAGAATAAACAACAACAGGGAAGTAACTCATGATTTCAACCAACAACATTCACTCGGTGGTGTTTCACAGCCGAATAAAACTTTTTAAGAAACTTTATAGTTGCTGTAGATTGTTACGAGTAACGTTATTCATTCTGGCCTATTGACCTTTAACCACTTTGATATTTTTTGTTTATACGTAAGTTGTTTGGACATTGCAACATTATCAAAAAAAAAAAAAAAATGGTTCAAATGGCTCTGAACACTATGGGACTTAACATCTATGGTCATCAGTCCCCTAGAACTTAGAAATACTTAAACCTAACTAACCTAAGGACAGCACACAACACCCAGCCATCACGAGGGAGAGAAAATCCCTGACCCCGCCGGGAATCGAACCCGGGAACCCGGGTGTGGGAAGCGAGAACGCTACCGCACGACCACGAGATGCGGGCTGCAACATTATCAAGAGATAGGAATACCGTAGTACATAAAATGGTAGTACTTAAGATACAAAGAACCATCTCCCTGACATGTTTCTGTCCATAGTGCACAAAGTTATCTCTAGAACTTCGACTACGAATAAGCGCTACACTTGATCTGCCTCAGCCACAAAGCAAGGAGCGTTTATGAGGGTATTAACTACGACTGACCATATCGCGAACCGGCCAGATCAATGACACAACTCAAAAATAGAGTACTTGAGAAAGTTCAAAGAATTATTTCTATAAAAATTATATTGAAACGGTATTAGTTTCCTTTAAATTACAAGTGAATATTGTTGTCAATAACTTCCATTACGTTTTTCGTACACGTTGGGAGACTTAACATATTTTTTAGTGATATAAACTAAAAATGCATTTTCTCGTCTCGTGTAATTTTTCTTGCCGCAGTGCGATGTCCTCACTCTGCGCGAAACAATTCGTAGGACAAATGAATATCAACTACCTCTTTTCCTTGCCTTTATAAATTTTGAAGGCATTCGATTCGGCTAGTATGAGGGTGTAACAGAAGAAGTATAGAAGAGAGTTATACTGAAATTCTATATAAAAAAAAAGCTCAGCGTTTGTGAGTGCTACTGAAGAAACCAATGAATTTCCCATTGAAAACGATGTCAAGTCAGAGTGACTCTTTATCTCCGAAAATATTTTCAGCAGTCCTAGAAAAGGCAATATCTAAAGTTAATTGGAAAACAAAGGGAGTGCAAGTTCTAGGAAGGGAACTACGTAACTTCAAATTTGCTGATGATATTGTTCCGTTTGCAAATACTATAGAACAACTTCAAACACTAATAAGCGAACTTTTATTAGTCTTCTCTGAAGTTAGTCTCAAAATTAAATATGGCAAAACCAAGATCGCGATGAATGAATGGACACAGGACGGAAATGTATGTTTTGGAAAGTAACAGACTATATCCAGCTGGGTCAACTTGTGAATCAGAGGGGAGTCTGAAAATACAAATATCTCGACTTGGTCTGTTGTACATGGACTTAAAATGAGTACATTGGTAGAAAACGCATAGTAGTTCAAGAAGGAATTGGAAAGATCGATGTTAGGCTACACAAAGAAAGGAACACCAAAATCAGACGCAGAATAAAGGTCAGTGACATAATGGGAAGCGCAAATACCTTAAAATGAAAGTGGGCTGGTCCTGTCGCCCGAAAAAACAGTGAATAAAAGGTTAAGTTTGATACAAGTTAAAAAAAGAAAAAAAGGAAATACAAAAACGTCTTATACTCAGCCAATGTAGATAACCCGTGCGACAATGACATATATACAGTTGTGATATATTTAGATTCTGGCATGTGCTAAAGCTCTAAATGTTGCCTTTGTTCCACTCGAAAATGGCTGAAAGTGAAATTGCAAGAGTGGATTTTATAAGAAACATAGTCGAAGGCAATTATTTTTTCTTTAAAAAGTGCTGTTATTGGTGCCTGCATTAATGAATCGATACGCTAGGTAATATACAGGTGATTATAACTAATCATGTTCCCCAACCACTGTGCAGACAGAGGACTTCTCAGTATTCCCTTAATGCGTCCATACTCGCAATGAACAGCAGCGCTATTGCTGTTTTGATAAAACAGCTTTACGACTAAAGCCCTGCTCACCTTGTCCAGACCCATCTCGACTGTCTGCAGCACTAACTCACACTGACGCTTGCATTTCAAAACTACGTCGCCGTACCAGTGCTGACACCTAACGGCAAGACTTGACACTAATACTATTAACAACGCAATTACTGGCTCAAGTAGCGATATTTTATAAAAACTTTCTTATCTTGATATTGTTTTGATATCTATACTGGAATAAGCAAATGTCAAAAACATAAAAACTTTTTTTTCAACCGGATATTAGGGATAGAAATTGACGTCATTTCGCGTAAAAGCATATTGAAACATTTCACACGCACTGTTGCGGACCCGTCAGAAACCTATCTGCTTCCTGCCCAACTGATACTTCATCTTCTATTCCTTTGACAGCAATAAAAACAGGAATTTGTTGAAGTACTGTAATGCCGTCATTTTTAAAAACGGAGAACTGTCAGTTCAATGTTTCACACTATTTGTTACCTATTCACTTGATTGAATGAACATACAATTACCAACGCATTAATATTGAGAGTTTCGGAAAAATTAGGTTAACTTTACTGTCACAAGCGCAATCCTAATTAAACAAATCATTCAAATATTTTTAAATCAATGCTTGATTTCTACCATAAACAAACACGTGCAACTGTCTGTCTTACTTCGCACAGTGCGTACAGACAGTAACTGGGCTTTTATGCGTCCGCAGCTCGTGGTCGTGCGGTAGCGTTCTCGCTTCCCACGCCCGGGTTCCCGGGTCCGATTCCCGGCGGGGTCAGGGATTTTCTCTGCCTCGTGATGACTGGGTGTTGTGTGATGTCCTTAGGTTAGTTAGGTTTAAGTAGTTCTAAGTTCTAGGGGACTGATGACCATAGCTGTTAAGTCCCATAGTGCTCAGAGCTATTTGAACCATTTGGGCTTTTTGCCCTCCGTCACGTGACTTAGACGTTGGTGTCGAAGGCAGGCTTACTCTGACGGTGACTGTCTTCAGATGAATGACTGTCTGTTACATTCGCCATAGCCTTAGATGCAAGCGTATATACTTAGGACGCAGTGCTTGAAGTGGGGAGTAGCTCTTAGTACATCGATGAAAAGCAGCATTGTGGCTGGTTTAGCAACCTCAAAGCAAAGATCAGACACAGCAACAACTGTTTACAAGACGTCAATGCAGGATGGCCGGCTACAGTTGTAACTTACAGACTTACAGTGTGGCAGGCAGTTGTGTAATAAATTTCGTAATAAAATAAGTCTTGTAGCCTCGCACATAAATTTTCCTCGTTATAAATGTCCACGACTTCTCAAGTTTGCACCTGATTGTGTCGATGTTTGTGCCTAGATATACTTGCGAGAACCTTTTTTGGGTGCTAAAGAGAATGAAATCTAACCACTGAATCTCGCTCACAGACCGCAACTTTAGGGCTTATCTTCGAATTAGCAGTACTAGGAAAGTGGTACCAGACATTGACGCTTTCCTGAAAAGCAAGGTAAGTAGAATTTATTGATATCCACTGTTCTCGTGTTTACCTGCGAATGAAATTGTCACGAAATACAAGATGATGCCACTTTAACTTTCGTCCAAAAACGACATTCAATCTTAAGGCAGCATCTGTCGTAAGAAACATTGTAGTTCGTACTTAGGTCCCAAAGTTATTCACCTCGTTAATAAAGAAGATATTTCTTTTAAATTACCGAACAATCAGTTTAATAAGTCAAGGATGCAAAATACTAAGGCGAATTCTTTACAGACGAATGGAAAAACTGGTAGAAGATCAGTTTGGATTCCGTAGAAATGTTGGAACACGTGAGGCAATACTGATCCTAAGACTTATCTTAGAAGAAAGATTAAGGAAAGGCAAACCTACGTTTCTAGCATTTGTAGACTTAGAGAAAGCTTTTGACAATGTTGACTGGAATACTCTCTTTCAAATTCTTAAGGTGGTAGGGCTAAAATACAGGGGGCGAAAGGCTATTTACAATTTGTACAGAAACCAGTTGGCAGTTATAAGAGTCGAGGGGCATGAAAGGGAAGCAGTGGTTGGGAAGGGAGTGAGACAGGGTTGTAGCCTATCCCCGATGTTATTCAATCTGTATATTGAGCAAGCACTAAAGGAAACAAAAGAAAAATTCGAAGTAGGTATTAAAATCCATGGAGAAGAAATAAAAACTTTGAGGTTCACCGATGACATTGTAATTTTGTCAGAGACAGCAAAGGACTTGGAAGAGCAGTTGAACGGAATGGACAATGTCATGAAAGGAGGGTATAAGATGAACACCAACAAAAGAAAAGCGAGGATAATGGTATGTACTCAAATTAAGTCGGGTGATGCTGAGGGAATTAGATTAGGAAATGAGACACTTAAAGTAGTAAAGGAGTTTTGCTATTTGGGGAGCAAAATAACTGATGATGGTCGAAGTAGAGAGGATATAAAATGTAGACTGGTAATGGCAAGGAAATCGTTTCTGAAGAAGAGAAATTTGTTAACATCGAGTATAGATTTAAGTGTCAGGAAGTCGTTTCTGAAAGTATTTGTATGGAGTGTAGCCATGTATGGAAGTGAAACATGGACGATAACTAGTTTGGACAAGAAGAGAATAGAAGTTTTCGAAATGTGGAGCTACAGAAGAATGCTGAAGATTAGATAGGTAGATCATATAACTAATGAGGGGGTACTGAATAGGATTGGGGAGAAGAGAAGTTTGTGGCACAACTTGACTAGAAGAAGGGATCGGTTGGTAGGGCATGTTCCGAGGCATCAAGGGATCACCAATTTAGTATTAGAGGGCAGCGTGGAGGGTATAAATCGTAGACGGAGACCAAGAGATGAATACAGTAAACAGATTCAGAAGGATGTATGTTGCAATAGGTACTGGGAGATGAAGAAGCTTGCACAGGATAGAGTAGCATGGAGAGCTGCATCAAACCAGTCTCCGGACTGAAGACCACAACAACAACAACAATAAAGAAGATATTTAAGCTTCATTCCATGGTTATTTCTAATCAATGCAATAGTCGGAGGATACCAGTGTGCACGAAGGGCATTAATTAGACAGAGTGAAGCGTTACATCTCTGTAGAACAAACATTAGTGGTCGTAGAACAGTTTGGTTGCCAATAGTTTCTCGCGCCGAGCTGCGTAGTTCCGATTCCACTCCTCCTCCGCACCGTTAACGTCCCTTTCGCTCCCATTACACGCCGTGAAGCTCCCGGTTGCTCACCGGCCATGCGTGTGCGCGAGGCAGCTCGCACGAGCAGATCGGTGAACCGCGGGTACTGCGCGGATACGCATGCGCCTGACGCCGCCTGCCCGCGTGGGTGATGACGTCGCTCGTGACGTGTTACGTCACCTGCGCTGTCGACCAGAGCAACAGGAGCAGCGAAGAGGTGGCGCGCATCTGAAGCTTGCTGGTTGCAAGCCTGCCTGACACGTACGCACGGGTGTGATCCTTTCGCCCCGCAGGAGGAGGGGAAGGAGGTGCTACGGAGGAGTTTAGTAAGTAGGTAGCCTCCTGCTCACATGAAGTTGCTTTAAGCACATCTCATGACGTCCACAGCTCGTACAGTACCCGCTAATAGGCTGCTGAGACTCCCTTAATACGAAACACTAAAATGATGTCCTCGATGGTGAGTGTTCATCGGAGGTGTGGGTATCATCTGGAGTGCCCCAGGGAAGTGTGGTAGGACCGCTGTTGTTTTCTATCTACATAAATGATCTTGTGGATAGAGTGGATAGCAATGTGCGGCTGTTTGCTGATGATGCTGTGGTGTACGGGAAGGTGTCGTCGATGAGTGACTGTAGGAGGATACAAGATGACTTGGACAGGATTTGTGACTGGTGTAAAGAATGGCAGCTAACTTTAAATATAGATCAATGTAAATTAATGCAGATGAATAGGAAAAAGAATCCTGTAATGTTTGAATACTCCATTAGTAGTGTAGCGCTTGGCACAGTCACGTCGATTAAATATTTGGGCGTAACATTGCAGAGCGATATGAAGTGGGACAAGCATGTAATGGCAGTTGTGGGGAAGGCGGTTAGTCGTCTTCGGTTCATTGGTAGAATTTTGGGAAGATGTGGTTCATCTGTAAAGGAGACCACTTATAAAACACTAATACGACCTAGTCTTGAGTACTACTCGAGCGTTTGGGATTCCTATCAGGTCGGATTGAGGGAGGACATAGAAGCAATTCAGAGGCGGGCTGCTAGATTTGTTATTGCTAGGTTTGATCATCACGCGTGTTACGGAAATGCTTCAGGAACTCGGGTGGGAGTCTCTAGACGTAAGGAGGCGTTCTTTTCGTGAATCGCTACTGAGGAAATTTAGAGAACCAGCATTTGAGGCTGACTGCAGTACAATTTTACTGCAACCAACTTACATTTCGTGGAAAGACCACAAAGATAAGATAAGAGAGATTAGGACTCTTACAGAGGCATAGACGCAATCATTTTTCCCTCGTTCTGTTTGGGAGTGGAACAGGGAGAGAAGATGATAGCAGTGGTACGAGATACCCTCCGCCACGCACCGTATGGTGGATTGCGGAGTAGGTATTAGATGTAGATGTCTCCACTCAACAACTAACTACTAACTGACCCCGATTTAAGTTGAAAGCGGCTAAAGTTATGTACTGAGAATAAATTAAAAACAACTTTTCATTATTTTACAAACGTTTATTTCTTCACTGAAGCCACAACTGGTTTCAGGCACGACAGGTGTGTTCGAAAAGTAGCGGGGAATTTTGTAATTTCACTTGCCGTATTAGATTTGCACTCTTTTTTCGTTGTTGTGTTGGTAAACATGTCTGAAAGGTATTGTGTAGTGTTAGCCATATCGAATATTTGGTCTGTTGTTAGCGGCCAAAAGATTCAAATGGCTCTAAGCACTATGGGACTTAACATCTGAGGTCATCAGTCCCCTAGACTTGGAACTACTTAAACCTAACTAACCTAAGGACATCACACACACCCATGCCCGAGGCAGGATTCGAACCTGCGACCGTAGTAGCAGCACGGTTCCAGACTGAAGGGACTAGAACCGCTCGGCCACTGCGGCCGGCGAGCAAAAGGTCACACGTGTTTTGGTAGTATCTGCGATAGTTTGTTTTGCATCAAATAAATTTGAAAATTTCCACTAATTTTTGCTACAAAAACGGAATGAAGTGAAGAAAACTTTTGGATGTTTCAAATATTGCTTTTGATGAGTTTCTTATAAATAACACTAGGGTATATAAGTGGTATAAGCGTTTGGAGACGACCGTGAAGCTTGTGAGCGCCAAAGAAGAGATAGCAGCAAAAGTGAGAGCAAAGATTATGAACGATCACCAAATCATAAACACAGAAGTTTACGTACCAACTCGGTCATCCCATGAAATTTTATTCGGTTGTTTTGGGTACGAAATGTGTGACAGCAAAATTTCTTCCAAAATTGAATTTCGAACTTCAGCAGCGACGGGCGCAAGTTGCTCACGATTCTATAGGTGAAGTCAATAACGCTGGAGAACTACTGAAAAGTGTCATAATAAGTGATGAAACATGGGTTTGCGGATGTGACGTTGAAACCAAGGCTCAGTCGTCACAGTGGAAAAAGAAAAAAAAAAAAATCTGGACAGGTGAAAGCGAAGGTTGTGTGTGCTGTGTATATTCTTATATTTCAGTTGTGTAATGCATTTCGAGTTCTTCCCACGAGATCGAACGGCCAATAAGGAATATTACAGCACCTATAAGCTGAACGCCGTTTGCGTGAAGCTATCAGAAAAATGCCCAGATATCTAGCGAAACAATTAATGGCTTTTGCACTACGATAATGCAGCTGCGGACGTCCATTTTTGGCCAGAGACAATACTACACTCCTGGAAATTGAAATAAGAACACCGTGAATTCATTGTCCCAGGAAGGGGAAACTTTATTGACACATTCCTGGGGTCAGATACATCACATGATCACACTGACAGAACCACAGGCACATAGACACAGGCAACAGAGCATGCACAATGTCGGCACTAGTACAGTGTATATCCACCTTTCGCAGCAATGCAGGCTGCTATTCTCCCATGGAGACGATCGTAGAGATGCTGGATGTAGTCCTGTGGAACGGCTTGCCATGCCATTTCCACCTGGCGCCTCAGTTGGACCATCGTTCGTGCCGGACGTGCAGACCGCGTGAGACGACGCTTCATCCAGTCCCAAACATGCTCAATGGGGGACAGATCCGGAGATCTTGCTGGCCAGGGTAGTTGACTTACACCTTCTAGAGCACGTTGGGTGGCACGGGATACATGCGGACGTGCATTGTCCTGTTGGAACAGCAAGTTCCCTTGCCGGTCTACGAATGGTAGAACGATGGGTTCGATGACGGTTTGGATGTACCGTGCACTATTCAGTGTCCCCTCGACGATCACCAGTGGTGTACGGCCAGTGTAGGAGATCGCTCCCCACACCATGATGCCGGGTGTTGGCCCTGTGTGCCTCGGTCGTACGCAGTCCTGATTGTGGCGCTCACCTGCACGGCGCCAAACACGCATACGACCATCATTGGCACCAAGGCAGAAGCGACTCTCATCGCTGAAGACGACACGTCTCCATTCGTCCCTCCATTCACGCCTGTCGCGACACCACTGGAGGCGGGCTGCACGATGTTGGGGCATGAGCGGAAGACGGCCTAACGGTGTGCGGGACCGTAGCCCAGCTTCATGGAGACGGTTGCGAATGGTCCTCGCCGATACCCCAGGTGCAACAGCGTCCCTAATTTGCTGGGAAGTGGCGGTGCGGTCCCCTACGGCACTGCGTAGGATCCTACGGTCTTGGCGTGCATCCGTGCGTCGCTGCGGTCCGGTCCCAGGTCGACGGGCACGTGCACCTTCCGCCGACCACTGGCGACAACATCGATGTACTGTGGAGACCTCACGCCCCACGTGTTGAGCAATTCGGCGGTACGTCCACCCGGCCTCCCGCATGCCCACTATACGCCCTCGCTCAAAGTCCGTCAACTGCACATACGGTTCACGTCCACGCTGTCGCGGCATGCTACCAGTGTTAAAGACTGCGATGGAGCTCCGTATGCCACGGCAAACTGGCTGACACTGACGGCGGCGGTGCACAAATGCTGCGCAGCTAGCGCCATTCGACGGCCAACACCGCGGTTCCTGGTGTGTCCGCTGTGCCGTGCGTGTGATCATTGCTTGTACAGCCCTCTCGCAGTGTCCGGAGCAAGTATGGTGGGTCTGACACACCGGTGTCAATGTGTTCTTTTTTTCCATTTCCAGGAGTGTATAATGACTCCATGGCCTCCCCAATGGCCAGGTATGACTCCACATGAATTTTTCTGTCCGCATAATAGAGCAAAAGCGGGCGACCGATTTGCAAATATACGTGAGATGAAAACGCATGGCTGAGGGAACTAAAAGTTATCCAAAAGATCGAGTTGCCGAAGTGCTTCGGGAATTGGAAAAATCTGTTTTTGGGCTATTTTGAAGGGGATAGCAGTGATATAAACGAATAAATAAAATTCTTTCTAAAACAAAAAAAAAATGTTCGTTATTTTTTGAACACGCTTCGTCTATATCGGTATCCAGATGGCTGCATCCAACATGCTAAATAGACAAACACTCCACACTATCTTCTGCTGCACTGCGTGAGAAGTTATTATTTCGTCATGGGAGTCACGACTGATTTACTCAGGTGGAAGTACACCAAACTCTGAATTATCAAGTGGCGGATTATCTTGTTCACCGATTATTCGCTCACAGCTGGGTACTATTTTTAAAACTTTTTTTAAAAATGAAGTGTGAACTATTCTGTTATAAACTAGAATGAATATTTTTGTTTATAATTCACCGTTATACCGGATACGTGACTCGTGTTTTATAGCCCGATGACAACAGACACCCCACTCCCACTGTCGGGCATACTTTACATATACATCTACATCTTCATCTACATGATTACTCTGCAATTCACATTTAAGTGCTTGGCAGAGGGTTCACCGAACCACAATCATACTATCTCTCTACCATTCCACTCCCGAACAGCGCGCGGGAAAAACGAACACCTAAACCTTTCTGTTCGAGCTCTGATTTCTCTTATTTTATTTTGATGATCATTCCTACCTATGTAGGCTGGGCTCAACAAAATATTTTCGCATTCGGAAGAGAAAGTTGGTAACTGAAATTTCGTAAATAGATCTCGCCGCGACGAAAAACGTCTTTGCTTTAATGACTTCCATCCCAACTCGCGTATCATATCCGCCACTCTCTCTCCCCTATTACGTGATTCGATGTCCTCCGTCAATCCCACCTGGTAAGGATCCCACACCGCGCAACAATATTCTAACAGAGGACGAACGAGTGTAGTGTAAGCTGTCTCTTTAACGGACTTGTTGCACCTTCTAAGTGTCCTGCCAATGAAACGCAATCTTTGGCTCGCCTCCCCCACAATATTATCTAAGTGGTCTTTCCAACTGAAGTTGTTCGTAATTTTAACACCCAGGTACTTAGTTGAATTGACAGCCTTGAGAATTATACTATTTATCGAGTAATCGAATTCCAACGGATTTCTTTTGGAACTCATGTGGATCACCTCACACTTTTCGTTATTTAGCGTCAACTGCCACCTGCCACACCATACAGCAATCTTTTCTAAGTCGCTTTGCAACTGATACTGGTCTTCGGATGACCTTACTAGACGGTAAATTACAGCATCATCTGCGAACAACCCAAGAGAACTGTTCAGATTGTCACCCAGGTCATTTATATAAATCAGGAACAGCAGAGGTCCCAGGACGCTTCCCTGGGGAACACCTGATATCACTTCAGTTTTACTCGATGATTTGCCGTCTATTACTACGAACTGCGACCTTCCTGACAGTAAATCACGACTCCACTCACACAACTGAGACGGTACCCCATAGGCCCGCAGCTTGATGAGAAGTCGCTTGTGAGGAACGGTGTCAAAATCTTTCCGGAAATCTGGAAATACGGAATCAACTTGAGATCCCCTGTCGATAGCGGCCATTACTTCGTGCGAATAAAGAGCTAGCTGCGTTGCACAAGAACGATGTTTTCTGAAACCATGCTGATTACGTATCAATAGATCGTTCCCTTCGAGGTGATTCATAATGTTTGAACACAGTATATGCTCTAAAACCCTACTGCAAACCGACGTCAACGATATAGGTCTGTAGTTCGATGGACTACTCCTACTACTCTTCTCAAACACTGGTGCGACCTGCGCAATTTTCCAATCTGCAGGTACAGATCTATCGGTGAGCGAGGGGTTGTATATGATTGCTGAGTAGGGAGCTATTGTACTTCTGGTCGTAAAAACAGTCGTAAGTGCAGATTTTCAATTTCTTTAATACCTGTTTCCTGTGGGTAGGGATTCATCAGATAATCTGAAAGTACACAGCGATGTCGGAGATTCGACGTTTCACCGGATTCCTGATATTCACGATACACTCGTGATATGATTGCACGGGAAAACCCCCACTTCATCACTACCTCGGAGAGGCTGTATCCCGTCGCTCGAGCGCCGACTAGAATACCACGTTCAAACTCACTTAAATCTCGACAACCTGCCATTGTAGGAGCTGTAACCCATCTAACAACTGCCCGCATCCCGTGGTCGTGCGGTAGCGTTCTCGCTTCCCACGCCCGGGTTCCCGGGTTCGATTCCCGGCGGGGTCAGGAATTTTCCCTGCCTCGTGATGGCTGGCTGTTGTGTGATGTCCTTAGGTTAGTTAGGTTTAAGTAGTTCTAAGTTCTAGGGGACTGATGACCATAGCTGTTAAGTCCCATAGTGCTCAGAGCCATTTGAACCATCTAACAACTGCGCCAGACACTTGTTGTCTTATATAGGTGTTGCCGACCGCACCGCCGTATTCCGCCTGTTTACGTATCTCTGTATTTGATACACATGCCTACACCAGTTTCTTTGGCACTTCAGTGTACGATAGAGAAAAATTTCTGCAAGTGTATATGTGGAGCACCGTACAATGTAAAAGTGAAACATGGAGCATGGGAAATCCGACGTTGGGAACATCGGGATTTTACCTTCCGTCAACGACAAGATAATTATAGACGGAAAATTAGCTCGGAAATCGGAATCAGGAGTAGGGGACCAGCCGTGCTCTTTTCAGAGCAACCTTCCCAGCATTAATATTAAACGGTTTTTGGAAACCATGGAAAAAGTAAATCTGAAAGGAGATTTGAACCGACCTCCTCCCGAATACGATTGCAGTGTTTTGATACTGCGGCTTCTTACTCACTCCCTGCACAGGAAACTGCTGATAATGAACTTCGTGTCTTAAAGAACCCACGTATGTGAACTCAAAAGTATTAAGTACAGCGAAGGCGTTGAAGATGGTGACGTTTAATAAGCTCGTAACTGATGCAAGGCGCGTGTCATATAACAAGAGAATTGTTCTACAAAACGTATTTTGTGTTCTCTTATTGCGTTTCCTCTGGTAGGAAAGATACGCTTACACTTCTTTCTAGTTCATCATCCAGTCTCCCAGTACTATTTTCGCACGTGCGGAAACACAAGAAGAGTTCTATGCGCTCGAGAATATGTGTCATAAAAACACTTCATCCCAGAAACCCGAAGGATTTCTCCGTAAGGAAACGTATTGACTTTGGTGTCAGCCCTTTCAAAGTAAACGGAAGCCCTCGCCCTTCCGCACAGCCCAGCAGTATCTTTCACATCCTCCCATTTCTTTCGGATAATCTCCGAGCAGAGATTTATTTTGCTGACGCTCACCGTGTCCCCTTTCAGCGTTTGTGCAGCTTCCGCAAACGTATTTCCGTGTATTCTCTCCTCTCGTTCAGAGTTGAGTCTGTGGCGACCACGGTAACATCTTTAGGTGAGAATTAGCGACACTATTGGCGTAACTAGTAGCTCCTGTAAACAAATGAAGCCGACTCATTTTGTTTTCAGGCAGCGGTATTGACCGTAGAACATAAATGCCAAAATATGATGTGTAAATTAACAACACAGCATTTCAAAGATATGAGACATTAGAACACAAGAAAAAGTTGGAGCTGCAAGGGAAAATAATGGAAGCTGTAGGGAGGAAGAGGTAACCATAGTGTCGCCATTTAATATGAATAGACGATAATAGTTGGCCACATAGGCCGTACTTGGCAATTCAAACACGATGCCCATTATCAGCCGTTTTCTATGTAGGGAGCGACTGCGGTATCACAGTATCAAAACATTGGATAAGGATTGGGGAGGATGTCGATATGCAGGTTCATACCAGAGGGGAAAAGGGAAACGAGGTCTGGGCCGGCCGAAGTGGCCGTGCGGTTAAAGGCGCTGCAGTCTGGAACCGCAGGACCGCTACGGTCGCAGGTTCGAATCCTGCCTCGGGCATGGATGTTTGTGATGTCCTTAGGTTAGTTAGGTTTAACTAGTTCTAAGTTCTAGGGGACTAATGACCTCAGAAGTTGAGTCCCATAGTGCTCAGAGCCATTTGAACCATTTTTTGAAACGAGGTCAACTGCGTAGAAGATTGGTTACACATGTCAAGTGCTATCTGTACAAGAAGTGTGAAAGTGAGGACCCTTAAAATTACACACTAATATCCTTAACATCGGTTTGCTACAGAATTTTTGAGCATATTCTAAATCAGAATATAAAGTATTTCCTTGAGGCAGAAAAGCTTCCAGCCACAAATCAGCACGGATTTAGATCGTGCCGCTAGTGTGAAACTCACTTTGCCCTTTTCTAACATCATATCCTGGGAACCATGGATGCTGCTCAACAGGCACATTCTACATTCCTAGATTTCCTGATGGCGTCTGACAGAGCATAGTGTCAACGAAGATCTGGTCACACGGAATAGATTCCCTGATACGTGGGTGGTTCGAAGACTTCTTACGTAACAGAACTCAGTGCGTTGTCCTGGACGGGGAGTGTTCATCAGAGACAAGAGTATTTTCAGGAGTGTCCCAGGCAAGCGCGAAGAATCGCACTTGTTCTCTGTATAAATTATCTAACGGGTAATGTGAGCAGCAATCTGCGGTTGATTGGTGATGATGCTGTGATGTACTGGAAAGTGTTGTCGTTGAGACACTGCAGGAGGACTTGGACAGAATTTCCATATGGTGTGATAAATGTAGAAAAATGTAAGTTAATGCAAATGAGTAGGAAAAACAGTCCTGTAATGTTCGGATACGGTATTACTAGTGTACTGTTTGACACGGTCAAGTCGTTTAAATATCTGGGCGTAGCGTTGCAAAGCGGTATGAAATAGCTCGAGCACGTGACGTTGGTACGAGTTAACGTGTAACGTAGACTTCGGTTTATCGGTAAAATTTCAGGAAAGTCTAGCTCATCTATAAAGGATATCGTGTGAAAAGCACTAATGTGACCCCTGTTTCGGATCACCGCCAGGTAATATTAAAGCATGACATCGAAGCAGTTCAGAGGCGTTCTGCTTGATTTGTTAGCAGCAGGTTCGATGAACACTCGATATCATGGAGACGCCCCGCGAACTCGAATGGAAATCCCTGGGCGTAAGACAGCGCTATTTTCAAGAAATACCACTCAGAAAATTTAGAGTTCCGGCACCTACAGATGACTGCAGAACGCCTCTACTGTCGGCGACGTACATTTCGTGTAATGACCGAGAAGACAAGATAAGAGAATTTGGGGGTCGTACGGAGACATATAGACAGTCGTTTTCCTCTCGTTCGTATCGCGAGCGGCAAGAGGAAAGGGAATGACTAGTAGTAGTACAAAGTACCCTCCGTCATGCATAATATGGTGACTTGTGGCCGCACGGAGAGGCGCATGGTAAGAAGAGGCGCCATGTCACGGATTGCGCGGCCGCTCCCGCCGGAGGTTCGAGTCCTCCCTCGGACATGTGTGTGTGTGTGTGTGTGTGTGTGTGTGTGTGTGTTTGTGTGTGTGTGTTGTTCTTAGCATATGTTAGTTTAAGTAGTGTGTAAGTCTACGGACCTGTGACCTCTGCAGTTTGGTAGCTTAGGAATTCATACACACATTTGAACATTTGGTAACCTGTGCAGTATGCATGTGGATGTAGACGTATGATTTATATTCTAAAAACTGCATCTGTTACTTATTTTTTGATGCTTACAAGGGAACCTCCCCATCGCACCCCCCTCAGATTTAGTTATAAGTTGGCACATTGGATAGGCCTTGAAAAACTGAACACAGACCAATCGAGAAAACAGGAAGAAGTTTTGTGGAACTGAAGAAAATAAGTAAAATATACAAACTGAGTAGTCCATGCGAAAGGTAGGCAACATCAAGGACAATGTGAGCTCAGGCGCACCGTGGTCCCGTGGTTAGTGTGAGCAGCTACGGAACGAGAGGTCCTTGGTTCAAGTCTTCCCTCGTGTGAGAAGTTTAATTTTTTATTTTCAGACAATTATTATCTGTCCGTGCGATGCGAGGTAACTGCGCCGTAGTATGGGGCGCTACACCTAAACAAACATCGAAACGCACGACGTCACTCGACTACAGCGCACGGAAGAGAGAGTATTCCTGCTAACGAGGCTCCCTGGCTGGCAGTTGACTGTTCGCTACTTTGGACGAGAGTGCATTAAATACGTGAGATGTATTCCGTGGGCAATATGATTCCAGCAAATATAGCTCGCGACTTCAATAATAATCGCACGGTTTTGCGGTGCGGTCGCAAAACACAGGCACTAAACTTATTACAGTGAACAGAGACGTCAATGAACGAACGAACAGATCATAACTTTGTGAAAATAAAGAAAGTAAACTTTTCGCTCGAGGGAAGACTTGAACCAAGGATCTCTCGTTCCGTAGCTGCTCACGCTAACCACGGGACCACGGCGCTCCTGAGCTCACACACTCCTTGATGTTGCATATCTTGTGCATGGACTACTCAGTTTGTATATTTTGCCTATTTTTTTCATAGTTCCACACAACTTCTTCCTGTTTTCCCGATTGATCTGTGATCAGTTTTTCAAGGCCTATCCACTGTGCCAACTTATAACTAAATCTGAGGGGGGTGCGATGGGGAGGTTCCCTTGTTAGAACATCGCGTTTCGAGAATTTATTAACATTTTCAAGTGCATTCGCTTACATGAATATATTTGTGATGTTTGCGTGTGTGATTTTCTGCCTCTCTTGCGTCTTTTTGAAGTTAGGAGGTATTGTGCCTCCTCCATTATACAGAATATCACATACACGTAAATCAACACTTACTCTGTTTGTTTACAAAACATGCTACAAACATATACTATCTTTGTAGCAGAATATACAGAATATCACACACACGCAAATCATCACTTGTACTTTCTGTAAGCAAACCGTGTAAGTGATGATTTATGTGTGTATAATATTCTGTATAATGGAGGAGGCAGAAAATCACACACGCAAAAATAACCAAACATATTCATGTAAACAAATGCACTTAAAAATGAGAACAAATCCTCGTAACGCGTTGGCCTAATCATCAAGAAATAAGTAAATTGTGTAGTTTTCGTTATTTAAATCATGAATGACACGGTTGCAGGTATCCCTGAAGCATCTGATATGATGAACGAAATTAAGAAGTAGATGTAGACTCCATGAATCTTCAGATGTTCGATTGGGAAGGCCAGTAAAATAAGGACGCACTGAAACGGGAAACGGCATTAGCTGTAAGCTGTGACGAAAACATAAGAAAATTCGTAACTAGAGATCTTAGTTGTTGATGCAGTTAATGTAAGTAACGAGGAGTAAGAGAAACGAGATTAGCAATAAACTTGGCATCAAAACTGGAGACTGTGAAGTACATGCAGTGTATGAATTCTATTACCTTCAAAGAAAAATTACGCATGGTGCGTGGAGCAAGGAGAATACAACAAGCGGACTACCATAAGCTAAGAGGATATTCCTCGCTAAAAAAGGACAGTTGTGTCACGCATCGGCCTTAACGTAAGGAAGAAATTTCTGGGAATGTTCGTCTGGAGCAAAGCATTGTATGACAGTGAATCATGGACTCTGGGAAAACTGGAAGAAGAGAGTTGAAGCGTTTGAGATGTGGAGTTGCAAAATGATGTTGAAAATTAGGTGAACTAATAAGGCGAGGAAATGAACAATTATGTAGAAACACTGACTGGTAGAAGGGACAGAATGATAGGAGATGTGTTGAGATACCATGGAATAACGTCCATTGAATTAGAGCGAGCTGTATACGGTATAAATTGTAGGGGATGACAGAGATTAGAATATATCCAATAAATAACTGACAATGTTAGATGTTAGTGTTGCTCTGAGGTGAAGGGGTTGACAAGGATGGAAGTCATGGCGGGTGACATCAAACCAGAATTATGAATAAATATACAAATAAATAAATAAATCAACTTCCCTTTGTTTCACGGTCAGGGAATCATTTGAATGTCCCCCATAGGGCCTTGTGCTGGAGTGTTGTGTGATGTGATGGGATGGGGAGTGCCTTCCGGCGTTACGGGCGCAACAGTCACAGTTTGGGGAAGGTATGATGTCCCACTTCTGAAGTGCACCCGTTCAACTACCGAGCTTTGTCCTGACCCGTGTGGGAGTTGAGCATATCGTATGTAATAGCTCAAAGCCGACTGGGGTAGTTGCTGTGAATGGCATACTCTGGCTCTGAGCACTATGGGACTTAACATCTGTGGTCATCAGTCCCCTAGAACTTACAACTACTTAAGCCTAACTAACCTAAGGACATCACACACATCCATGCCCGAGGCAGGATTCGAACCTGCGACCGTAGCAGTCGCGCGGTTCCGGACTGAGCGCCTAGAACCGCTAGACCACCGCGGCCGGCTGAATGGCATACTGCGAAGCACCCGTTGAACTGCTTCAGTTCACTCTTTCTCCACTCATTTACTGGATAGAAACCAGCGGTTCTCAGGTACCAGCTGTTCTTATACATTTTTAAGGGCAGCCTATACTTTCGTATGTCACTGATATCCGTGTTTATTGGTACAATCTAAGACAAAAAAAGACGCACCCCAAAGGAGCTATCCGAATGCGACGGAAATCGTAGATGTTATGTGCACGTAGAGACAAACACATTATTACAGTTTCAGAAAATTTGGACGATTTATTCAAGAGAATGAGTTTCATAAATTGAGCAAGTCAATAACGCATTGGCCCACCTCTGGTCCCAGAGGTGGACCTTATGCAAGCAGTTGTTCGGCTTGGCTTTGATTGACAGAGTTGTTGGATGTCCTCCAGAGGTATATAGTGCTAAAAGGGGCATGCTATGAAACGAAATTGCACCCCAGATCTTCACACCTGGTTGTCTGTCTGTATGTCGGGCTACAGTCAGGTTGGTTGGTATTCCACCACTGTTCGGGGCCTCTCCAGACACGTTTTTGCTGCTCATCGGGGCTCAGTTCGAAGCGGGACTCATCACTGAAGACAATTCTACTCCAGTCAATGAGATTCTAGACCAGAAACGTGTCTGGAGACGCCCCGGACAGAGATGGGATACCAACCAACCTGATTGCAGCCCGACATAAGACAGACAACCTGGAGAGATGGTCTCGGTTGTCTTTTCTTTTCATAGCACAGGCTCTTTGGTTATCATCCGTGGCACTCTTACAGCACAGCGATACGTCGATGAAATTCTACGTTCCGGTTTGTTGGGCTTCATGGAAAGCCGTCATGGGCTTACATTTCAGCAAGATAGTGCCCGCCCACATGCAATGAAAGTTTCTAATACTGCTCTTCGTGCTTTCAAAACCCTGTTTTGGGCAGCAAGGTCACCTGACCTCTTCTCAATTGAGAATGTTTGGAGAACAACCAGCCCAGGATTTTGACGATCTAACGTGGCAATAGGACAGAATTTGGCACTATATTCTTCAGGAGGAAATCCAACAACTCTATCAATCAATGACAATTCTAATAACTGCTTGTATAATGGCCAGATGTGAACCGAAGCGTTATTGACTTGCTCAGCCTGTGAAGGTCTTTCTCTTGAATAACTCATCCAATTTTTCCTGAAATTGGGTAGCCGCGCGGTCTTAGGCGCCTTGTCACGGCCTGCCTGTCGGAGGTTCAAGCCCTCCCTCGGGCAAGGGTGTGTGTGTGTGTGTGTGTGTGTGTGTGTGTGTGTGTGTGTGTGTGTGTGTGTTGTCCTTAGTGTAAGTTAGTTTAAGTTGGGTTAAGTAGTGCATAAGCTTAGGGACCGATGACCTCAGCAGTTTGGTCCTTCAAATTTCCAAAATTTCCTGAAATTGTAATGATGTGTTTGTCTGTACACGAAACATCACATCCACTGATTTCCGACCAATTCGTATAATTTCTTCGTGGTGTGTCTTTTTTTTTCGCCTTATAGTGTAGCTACACTCTCTGCTCACCATATCGCTGGTGGTAGCGTACGGCTTAAAACCAGTATCCAGTAATTAATCGTGTCTCGCGCTGATCACTCCTGCTGCATTTCACTTACAGAGCGTGAACGTACATTTTCGAAATTTCTTCCTTCATTATCGAAGAGAAACGAGAAGGTTCAAATGGCTCTGAGCACTATGGGACTCAACATCTTAGGTCATAAGTCCCCTAGAACTTAGAACTACTTAAACCTAACTAACCTAAGGACATCACACACACCCATGCCCGAGGCAGGATTCGAACCTGCGACCGTAGCAGTCCCGCGGTTCCGGACTGCAGCGCCAGAACCGCTAGACCACCGCGGCCGGCAAACGAGAAGGTTTTAAACAGAGACGAAAGCGACAAAGCTGACGAAATGGCAACAATTTAAAAATAATTCAGCAAATGAGACTGGTTCGATTTTCAGGCAATCTTCATAGCTGCTGTAATCCGTCGTTCCAGGTTTCTCCATCGTTTTTTCTTCAGAAATCCAAACCGAAATAGCATATAACACTCACTGTTATGATATATCGCTTTACGACCTGCACGCCGCAAACCACGAAACTAGAAATTACATTTAATTAAATACACGGTAGCTGTAATTAACGCTCTGACTCATACGCTGCTATATTCAGTTAGTTCGATGTGATTATATTATTTGAAATCAAAAAGAGAGACCACATTTATTTTGTCACTACCAAGTTGGGCTCGTATTTCGGAGAAGTGGAATTCAAGTCAGAACTGTGATCACTGGATAATGTAAAATCGTGGTCTTTTTCGTTTATTTCTTGATCTATATCACTGACACCTTCCCATATAGACCGACTAACAATTTCATCAAACTAGGGAAAGTTAAAAATGACACATTCGTGCCAACACATTTTGAGCTATATGGTATATTGAAGAAAACCGGTACATAGTCCACGAGGCGTGGTCTAGGAGACTCCAACACCTATCAGGGAGACATGTAAACAATAAACACAGAAGGCGATAACGCAACCGACAGCAAAACATATTATGCTTGGCAATTTAAGAAGGGTAGGGGGAGTATGGAAGCGTTTCACCAGAATTGGCCTTGGAGAGCGAGTTCGAAAATTTTCGCGCGGTCTGAGAGACCACACCTCTTGAGTTAAGGGTTAATGCGGATGAGTAGGAAAAACAAACCTATAATGTTCGGATACAGCATTAATAGTGTGTCCTGCTTGAAACAGTCAAATCGTTCGAATATCTGCGCGTAATATGGCGAAACGATATGAAATAGAACGAGCATGTGAGAACTGCGAGGGAAGGCGAATTATCGACTTCGGTTTACTGACAAGGGAACCTCCCCATCACACCCCCCTCAGATTTAGTTACAAATTGACACAGTGGATAGGCCTTGAAAAACTGAACACAGATCAATCGAGAAAACAGGAAGAAGTTGTGTGAAACTATGAAAAAATAAGCAAAATATACAAACTGAGTAGTCCATGTGCAAGATATGCAACATCAAGGACACTGTGAGCTGAGGAGTGCCGTGGTCCCGTGGTTAGAGTGAACAGCTGCGGAACGAGAGGTCCTTGGTTCGAGTCCTCCCTCGAGTGAAAATTTTGTTTTCTTTATTTTCGCAACGTTACGATCCGTCCGTTCATTCATTGACGTTTCTGTTCACTGTAATAAGTTTAGTGTCTGTGTTTTGCGACCGAAGCGCAAAACCGTGCGATTAGTAGACGAAAGGACGTGCCTCTCCAATAGGAACCGAAAACATTTGATCGCAAGGTCATAGGTCAAAGGATTCCTCCACAGGAAAACACGTCTGATATATTCTATACGACACTGGTGACGGCATGTGCATCACATGACAGGAATATGTTGTCGACCCACCTAACTTGCACACTTGGCGAATGGGTAAAAAGATTCTTCTACCTTGCCCGATTTAGGTTTTCTTGTGGATGTGATAATCACTCCCAAAAAAGTGATGAAAACATAAGAGATTGTCACATAAACTGCAACAAATGAATGCAACAGTTTCACAGTCGCACAGTTTTCCCTGTGCTCTGTCAAAACATACGTTTTTTACGTTTTCAAATGCTTCCGTGTGTAGACCGTCAAATCCTGCATATGTGCAAGCAAATCTAAACATGTCCTGGAATTTTGGAGAGCGAAGTTGATTATGTGTGATTGCCTGAACTTTAATAATTGTCTGAAAATAAAAAATTAAATTTTTCACTCGCGAGAAGATTTGAACCAAAGACCTCTCGTTCCGCAGTTGCTCACGCTAACCACGGGACCACGGCGCTCGTCAGCTGACACTCTCCTAGATGTTGACTACCTTGCGCATGGACTACTCAGTTTGTATATTTTGCTTATTTTTTTCATAGTTCCACACAACTTCTTCCTGTTTTCTCGATTGATCTGTGTTCAGTTTTTCAAGGCCTATCCCTGTGCCAACTTATAACTAAATGTGAGGGGGGTGCGATGGGGAGGTTCCCTTGTGAGAGAATTTTATGGAAGTGTGGTTCGTCTGTAAAGGAGATCGCATATAGGACGCTAGTGTGACCTATTTTTGAGTACCGCTCGAGTGTTTGGGATCCGCACCAGGTCGGATGGAAAGAAGACAGCGAAGCAGTTCCGAGGAGAGGTGCTTGATATGGTACCGGCAGGTCGGATCAGCATGCAAGTATTACGGATGTGCTTCAGGAACTCGAGTGGGAGTCCCTGGAGGGAAGAAGGCATTCATTTCGGAGAACACTACTGAGAAAGCATAGAGAACCGGCATTTGAAGCTGACTGCAGAACGATCCTACTGCCGACAACATACGTTTCGCGAAGATACTACACGAAAAATTAGGGCTTATACGGAGACATATATAAGAGGCGTTCAAAAAGAAAAGAGCTGGAGGCACAATTACAGAAATTGAAGTGGAATGATCATATAAAATTAATTGTTGGTAAGGCGGGTACCAGGTTGAGATTCATTGGGAGAGTGCTTAGAAAATGTAGTCCATCAACAAAGGAGGTGGCTTACAAAACACTCGTTCGACCTATACTTGAGTATTGCTCATCAGTGTGGGATCCGTACCAGATCGGGTTGACGGAGGAGATAGAGAAGATCCAAAGAAGAGCGGCGCGTTTCGTCACAGGGTTATTTGGTAACCGTGATAGCGTTACGGAGATGTTTAATACACTCAAGTGGCAGACTCTGCAAGAGAGGCGCTCTGCATCGCGGTGTAGCTTGCTCGCCAGGTTTCGAGAGGGTGCGTTTCTGGATGAGGTATCGAATATATTGCTTCTCCCTACTTATACCTCCCGAGGAGATCACGAATGTAAAATTAGAGAGATTAGAGCGCCCACGGAGGCTTTCAGACAGTCGTTCTTCCCGCGAACCATACGCGACTGGAACAGGAAAGGGAGGTAATGACAGTGGCACGTAAAGTGCCCTCAGCCACACACCGTTGGGTGGCTTGCGGAGTATAAATGTAGATGTAGATGTAGATGTAGATGTAGAAATCGGTATCTGTGTGTTAGAAGTATTGACCATGGCTGTTGAGACACTTGTCCCACTGTGACACAAGGCGGTGAATGCCTGTCTCATAAGATTCCGGGGGCTGCGATGTTAACCAGTTCCGCACGTACAGCTAGACGTCGTAATCCGAGGTGAATCGTTTGCTCCTCAGAGCCTTTTTAAGGAGACCAAAAATGGCGTAATCACAGGAAAAGAGGTCCGGACGGTATGGAGGGATGGAGGATATTGGTGTTTAACGTCCCGTCGACAACGAGGTCATTAGAGACGGAGCACAACGTCGGATTAGGGAAGGATGGGAAAGGAAGTCGGCCGTGCCCTTTCAAAGGAACCATCCCGGCATTTGCCTGGTGTGATCTAGGGAAATCACGGAAAACCTAAATCAGGATGGCCGGACGCGGGATTGAACCGTCGTCCTCCCGAATGCGGTATGGAGGGAAGCCGAGAACCTCCCATTTGAATTTCTGCAGCAGTGCCGCGACTGTGTTGGCCGTATGAGGCTTTGCATTGTCGTGGAGCAGAATGAAAGATCGCCAGGTCGCTCTGATTTGATCGCTTAGCGAAGGGTGGTCAAGATTTGCGAGTAACGGTGGACATTCACTGTTATCCCGTTCTGCAGGAAGTGAATCAGAAAGGGGCAATCTTGGTCAAACACGAACGTGAGCGTAACCTGCGTCTGGCAGCGTTGGACGATTGATGCATTCTGCTGCTAGCTCTGTATAGTCACGTGACGTGCACACGTGCCCTCCACCGACGGGCTGTGAACTTCCACGCTCCAGTCGGAACCACACCTCGTTACACACGCCACGATATCACCCTCCTGTCACCGGTTTGCGCATTCCAGACTCCGGCTCGTTTCTTTCTGAACACTCCTTATAGATGGTCTTTTTTCCCTCGTTCTCTGTGCGATTGGAGCAAGAAAGGAAGCGAATAGTAGTGGTACACCATCCACCTGTGCGGTGGCTTGCGGGGTATGTGTGTAGACGTACACTCCTGGAAATGGAAAAAAGAACACATTGACACCGGTGTGTCAGACCCACCATACTTGCTCCGGACACTGCGAGAGGGCTGTACAAGCAATGATCACACGCACGGCACAGCGGACACACCAGGAACCGCGGTGTTGGCCGTCGAATGGCGCTAGCTGCGCAGCATTTGTGCACCGCCGCCGTCAGTGTCAGCCAGTTTGCCCTGGCATACGGAGCTCCATCGCAGTCTTTAACACTGGTAGCATGCCGCGACAGCGTGGACGTGAACCGTATGTGCAGTTGACGGACTTTGAGCGAGGGCGTATAGTGGGTATGCGGGAGGCCGGGTGGACGTACCGCCGAATTGCTCAACACGTGAGGCGTGAGGTCTCCACAGTACATCGATGTTGTCGCCAGTGGTCGGCGGAAGGTGCACGTGCCCGTCGACCTGGGACCGGACCGCAGCGACGCACGGATGCACGCCAAGACCGTAGGATCCTACGCAGTGCCGTAGGGGACCGCACCGCCACTTCCCAGCAAATTAGGGACACTGTTGCTCCTGGGGTATCGGCGAGGACCATTCGCAACCGTCTCCATGAAGCTGGGCTACGGTCCCGCACACCGTTAGGCCGTCTTCCGCTCACGCCCCAACATCGTGCAGCCCGCCTCCAGTGGTGTCGCGACAGGCGTGAATGGAGGGACGAATGGAGACGTGTCGTCTTCAGCGATGAGAGTCGCTTCTGCCTTGGTGCCAATGATGGTCGTATGCGTGTTTGGCGCCGTGCAGGTGAGCGCCACAATCAGGACTGCATATGACCGAGGCACACAGGGCCAACACCCGGCATCGTGGTGTGGGGAGCGATCTCCTACACTGGCCGTACACCACTGGTGATCGTCGAGGGGACACTGAATAGTGCACGGTACATCCAAACCGTCATCGAACCCATCGTTCTACCATTCCTAGACCGGCAAGGGAACTTGCTGTTCCAACAGGACAATGCACGTCCGCATGTATCCCGTGCCACACAACGTGCTCTAGAAGGTGTAAGTCAACTACCCTGGCCAGCAAGATCTCCGGATCTGTCCCCCATTGAGCATGTTTGGGAATGGATGAAGCGTCGTCTCACGCGGTCTGCACGTCCAGCACGAACGCTGGTCCAACTGAGGCGCCAGGTGGAAATGGCATGGCAAGCCGTTCCACAGGACTACATCCAGCATCTCTACGATCGTCTCCATGGGAGAATAGCAGCCTGCATTGCTGCGAAAGGTGGATATACACTGTACTAGTGCCGACATTGTGCATGCTCTGTTGCCTGTGTCTATGTGCCTGTGGTTCTGTCAGTGTGATCATGTGATGTATCTGACCCCAGGAATGTGTCAATAAAGTTTCCTCTTCCTGGGACAATGAATTCACGGTGTTCTTATTTCAATTTCCAGGAGTGTATATGGAGATTGCTGATGAATGCCATCGAACTGTGTTCAGCAATTAATCGCGATTCTGCACTCTCCTATATGATCACTGTCAGCAAGTACGGCATCCGTGCGTCGTTATGCGTTATCTCTCTCATGCAAAGGAATCGTGATACCACTGTCAACGGCACAGTGCTCGTTCACACACGCTGCGAGTCTCTAAGAATTGTCTGCTCGTTGCTGAGGTACTCGCGTGGCCGGGAAGATTCCAAGATCTGCGCTGATAGGACATGTGTGGGGCTAGGTTATAGGTCAACTCAACCCACTGGCGGTATCCAGGTATCAAGGACCAGTTATAAAATTTGTGAGCTAACGTACCTCAGGAGAGTAAACAACGGCTTTATGACAACTTTCCCAATCGAATTAGGGCACCTTGTCACAGTTCGCGCGGCTCCCAATGTCGGACTTTCGAGTCCTCCCTCGGGCATGGATGTATGTGTTCTCCTCAGTGTGTTTAAGTTAAATTAAGTAGTGTGTAAGCTTAGGGACCGATGACCTCAGCAGTTTGGTCCCATAGAACTTACCACAAATTTCCAATTTTCGTAATCAGTGCACGCATCCAGGAAAAACTGAGGCGCAGCCTCGTATGATAAGTGGGCTCATAAAAGTTGTTTCTACCGTTATGAGAGAGACCGCTTCAGCTCCATAATAAATTTTTATTTATGATCCAACTAGATCCGTGGCATCAGAGCCACATCTTCAGGGACACATATTTAATTCATAACTTAATTCAAGCTACAGCCAGTAGACGACCCAACATTCTCGGTCCAATGATGATAAAAATGTTCAGCTGTCTCAACTGGATAGAGAAAGTTGGCTCATGTACTAGTGATCGCTACAGCTAAGTTACGAAATAAAACGTATTCCTGGGGCTGTAACGCCGCGAAACTAGCTGGATAATAAATAAATATTTATAATACGGCTTAAGCAGTCTTTCAATCATGATACAATTCTACAGTTGTGGATTTCCACAACACAAATTTTGCTGCAAGTTCTTTCCAAATTCGACTCGATTCTGCAATCACCTAAATAACATCACTCAACCAGCGAAGTTTCATTTCGTTTCCTCCTCCCCTCCTGGGTGCTTCACTTTTTTCTCAGGTAGTTTATGTATTTGCGGAACGTCCCTAAACACGACTGCCCTCGTTAATGCTGCTTAACGCTGCGGCAGACCGAAGTGCGTTTCTCCGAAGTGCTGCCTGTGGCGCTTTTAGGAGATGTATTACCGGGGCTGCGAGCGAATGTCATAACAGAGGCAAGGCGCCATGCGTTATGGTCCCCCTGGGAGAGGACAGCGTGGGGGGAAGCAGCCTTCTAGGGGCCGACATATAGTAAGTACGGTGGGGTGCCACCATCTGTTAAGGCGCCAGTTCAGGGAATTGCGGCATGTTGGCCGTTCTTCTCCGCAGGGAGAAAGTTCCACGCACTCCGGCACGTGCGTGTAAGGCGAGCCTGCGTGAGATATCAGCCGCAAGAGAAAGAGGGGAGGGGATGGCGGGGGTGTGTTCCAAGCAAGTAGCGGTGGGGGGAGTGGAGGCGTTATGGGAAACGTGAGACGGTGGCTGTGGCGCACCCCACGGGCTGTTATTACATAAGCGCTCTCTAAAGGGGAGGTGCACTCGGCACTTGCTAAGCGAAGCCACGTAGTACACGCTTTATCACTATCTGGTGTGCGTCTGCATTACTCCGCAGAGCTTAACCCTTCCAGCACCACTGGTACGTATGTGTCCCAGGACAGGTTATTACAGAACCACTGGAATTTGCTGCACCTTATTTCTGAAAATCAGTCTTCCACTGGCAAAGGGAAGCCTGCTAATGGTTTGCATAAATATTATAATTAGAGCCTACACGTGTAGCCTGTGCTGTTTTCAAGTTTATTTGTTAACCATCTGCTTCGCTCCGCTCCGTACTGTCATATTCAATTAGTTCGCGCCTGCAGACAGGCAACCCAATGGACAGTTTAGCAAAGCATATTGCTGTAGCGCCTTCCCGGACAATTTGTTTTGTTGTAGTTTTTTTGCAGCTGTCTTCTGAACCACCGGAGGTGCTTATGAATAACCCTGAACATCCCAACCCTCCCCGCATTGGAAAAAGAAAGCCCAGAAAATATTTATTTTACGAGTACATTGTTGCTTCTGACTACGATATTAATTAAAATAAACATACATCAATGTTTTTTCACTCCGAAAAAATTGATACTAGTGAAAGGATTAAATAAACACACAAAACAAAAAAATTAATAAATTCCAAGAGATGTCTTTCTGACATCGTGTGACATCGCCTTTAACCTTGATAGTAGCCTCAATTTGGCGAGGACGACGGTCCACAGGTTTCTTTGTGTATGTAGAAGCCAGCTGAAGCCTTCCAGTCTCAGTGGACTACTAGAGATAAGTAAGTCTACTGCACCGTCCCTGGCGTTTTGTTCCCGTATTGAGTCTCGTCTGTTTCGAGTGGTCATTTGCGTATACACGTCAGCTCCAAAACTGTGTGTTTTGCGAGGTGCATCTGCTGTGCAGTTCGGCACGTGTGCGGCAAAAGTGACTTTATGAAGTACTATCCCTTTTACGAACAAATCAAAACAGGACCAAACTGTAGGAACAATTAATGACAATAGATTTTATTAACGACCAAATCAGAATTTATAGTGGAAGTTATTGTCAAAAGTCTTGCGGAAACTTGTTTACACTCAGAGAACTGAAAGAAGAGGTAAAGTGTCATCCAAACATTTCAGGGCGTATATATTTAATAGCACGAGAAAATATACACTTGCAAACACAACGAACAATACTCAGAATCCTTTATCCTTTGTATCTAACTTTGTTGCTAAGTAGCAATTAACAATGAAAATTATTTTTCTCCTCAAATAATTCTGATTCTATGACTGTTGAAATACGACGGGCGTTCGGTAAGTAATGCAACACATTTTTTTCTCGTCCAATTTCGATTGAAAAAAAGCTGAATTTGTTGTAGGACATAGTAGAATATTCCCGCTTCAGCCCCTAAGATTCATAAAATTCCGATAGCTGGGGGAGCCTATACATAGCCTTCATAATGGCGTCTATAGCGTAGAGCTTTTATTGAGTTTCCTTCGACGGAAAACCAAAGCATCGCAGATATTCACAGGCGCTTGCAGACTGTTTACGGAGACATGTTAGTGAACAAAAGCAAGGTGAGTCGTTTAGACGAGGCGTGTGTCATCCTCATAAGAAGGTCGCGCAAACCCTCCCTATCTTCCGCGTAACGGGCCGGCCGCACGCACCCGCAGGAAACTGAAGAAGCGACTTAAGCGTGTTCGTCGCAACAAAGTATAACAGGTTTATACAACTACAGCCAGTGCCAATCCTAATAACAACAGTAATAATAATATGCAGAACTTATATGGCAAAAGCCGCTCCGAGGTAGGCGCCGCGAAGGTACCCCCCCCCCTCACACACACACACACACACACACACACACACACACACACACACACGTTCGACTCCTCTCTCGCGCGCATGGGTGTGTGTGTTGTAGTTAGCGTAAGTCAGTTTAAGTTAGATTACGTAGTGCGTAAGCGTAGGGACCGATGACCACAGCAGTTTGGTCCCATAAGACCTTACCACAAGTTTCTAATTTATATGACAAAAGAAAGAATTGTTTTTGGGGAAATTTGTTGTTTTGCACATAACAAAGTATAGTTTAAGGCAATAACGAAATAATGTGTAACCTTTCGTAACACTTCATTTCGCATTTTTGTTTAAGTGGAGTTTTCGTGCTTTTCCATTTTTTTTCGGACGAATGTACAAGATCCCCAACAGATATGATAATTTGCGAATTTACTTCCGGGCTGATATTCTTACGCTGCACCCACACAATAACTTGTGTTAACTGTACACTTCCATGTTAAATGTTAGCTTTCAGTCGCGCTTATTTGATTTCGTCACACTCTCAATCAAAGGATCTGTTATAGGAGGGCCTGGTTCCTTTGCAGCTACCTTTTCCTGGTAATTCTCGATTCTGTTCCCAGAATGAGATTTCTGCAGCGGAGTGTGCGCTGATATGAAACTTCCTGGCAGATTACTGTTGTGTGCGAGACCGAGACTCGAACTCAGGATTTTTACTTTTTGCAGGCAAATGCTCTACCAACTGAGCTACCCAAGTACGACATGCGACCCGTCCTCGCATTTTTACTTTTCTGTTACCATTTAAAATAGATTCAACATAGTCCATGTTTACACTGCACATGAAAGCCGATTCCCGCACAGTAAACAACCAACTCCAAACACAAACTGCCGTTTGTAGAAATGATTAAACTCAAGTAGTGATGTTAATAAAATTTTCTCGGCCTTCGAAGCGCGTCAGGTGGTTAAAATCCCACGACCTTTCGACCGAGCTCTCCCCGATCATTGTCAAGTGGTAAGACTGACTGATGTGTCGCCGTGGCCGCGTTTTCATATAGCCGCACTGCTGGCTGTGACGTCACTGGTGCTCTCTTCCTCGCTATATATGATAATGTTTCCATCCCGCGTCCGTCGGGCCCGTTTTAACATCGCGATAGCCGGATCCCACGCTGTACTGAGTTGCAAACCGACGTCCTTGTTGATAGTGTTTTCAGAGGTTTTTATTTCAATAGCTTCAAGTAGTGATATCTACCAATATTGTACAAATGAGACGCTGAGACCCATAAGTGCGTAACGCACACTGTCGTCGATCCCACATTTAAGTGAATATCTCAGAAGCCTATGATACAGCTTTTATTGAATTTTCATATAGGCAATGTGGGCATACAACGCAGATAAACCTGACTCACCATAAGAATAACAGGTTTGAGAAGCCGGCCGGTGCGGCCGAGTGGTTCAGGGCGCTTCAGTCTGGAACCGCGCGACCGCTACGGTCGCAGGTTCGAATCCTGCCTCGGGCATGGATGTGTGTGATGTCCTTAGGTTGGTTAGGCTTAAGTAGTTCTCAGTTCTAGGGGACTGATGACCTCAGCCCCATAGTGCTCAGAGCCATTTGAACCATTTTACGTTTCAGAAGCATGAATAAAATTTACAGTCCCACAATCGACGATGATTTGCTTTAGGCCATATGATTCTCGGCGCCTCAGATGGATTACTGTATGATAAAATTCATGAACTTAATATACTATAACTCATTGAGAAACCTACCAAATAGTTTTACTGTCAGTACAACTTAAATATACAGTTATGTCCGATCTAATTTTATTACAGTACATAGTGAAGTGTCCGCAGCTCGTGGACTCGCGGTAGCGTTCTCGCTTCTCGAACACGGGGTCGCGGGTTCGATCCCGGCGGGGGTCAGGGATTTTTGACCTGCCCCCAGATGACGGGGTGTTCCGTTCGGAGGAAGGCAATGACAAACCACCTCCATTAGGACCTTGCCTAGTACGGTGGTGTGGGTCTCCCGCGTTGTCCCCCTACGCTCTGTCAAGAAACATGGGACTTCATTTCCATATAGTGAGGTAATTAGCATGTTTGAGGAGTGTGCTATCATCTTGCAGGGTAAAAGTCTGCCGTAAGTATTTGGCCCGTCACGCGAGTTACGCATGCGCGACAGCTCCTAAAAGCATTCACGGCTGAAGGTGTGTTCGCGACCATGATGCCAAGTTCCACGGAGTCTATAGGAGCAGGAGCAGGAGTGTATCGTTCAGATTACAGCATCTGTGTTACGTTCAACAGCATTCAAAGAAAAATAACCAGTAAATCCGCAAGGTACTGAAAGTTAGGGTGTTCACGTGCTCAAAAACAGTGCCCCTACACAGCAACCGCCACTGGGTATAAGAAAGAAATGCAACGTCGCGAAAAGCCGAAGTGAAATGTTGCCAACAATTTGACCAAGGTCGCACAGACATGGGTGATGCGGATCGGCCATATTGTCCACATATTGCACCATGCGATTTCCGTCTTTTTGGTAAGCTGAATGAACATCTGGAACGGAAGAGATCTCCCAACGATGAGGACATTCACACAGAGTTTCTCGAATGCTCCGTGACAAAGGAGAGAATTTCTGTCGTCGAGGAACTGAGCGAATGACAGAATGTTCCGACCGTCGTTTACAGAGATTTGGTGACTACGCAGAAAAGTAGTGTATGGTGTTGTGTCGGTTTGAAATGTAGTGCAGCATTAACTAAATTACTTGGCATACGGTAGTAGCGTGTAATTTAATTTTTGAAGCCCCCTCGTAATAGGTTCGGTTTTCATTAATATACCATCAGCTCGCTGCTGGCGGAGTTGAAGTGTCAGCGTTAATACTGTGATACAACCGTTCCTCAAAGCTTCTGTTTGCTCAGAGAAGAGACTGCCACCTGATTCAGGCGCCGCTGTCTGTGCTTTATTTCTTTTTCCTGTTTTTATGCCGTCCTGAAATCGTCGGGAGCGCGGCGAGGTCGTATCGGCTAGTTGCTTCCACTTGCGTATTCCCTCCGCTGCCCCTGATCCGCCTTATCCGGAACTCGCCGCGGCAGTAAAGCGGCAGTAAACGCGAGCTCCACGAGTATTCCACCACCCGGAACGGCGTCGCTTGGAACCGTGTGACGTCACAGCGTTCTCTGGGACTATGCTAAGGGGTTCCCGCGCCGTTTCTCTGCATAGCTTTCGGCTCTGATTCACACCAACGTCGGGTGTGCGGTGTACTGCTGTTGCACATCGTATGCATTCGTTACTACTTCTTAGCGTTAATCCCAACAGGTACGACAGAAACGGCAACAAAGCGACTCTTCACGTTGCTGCGTAGGTCTCTTTTTTTTCTTTTTTTTTTTTCCTAAGCTCTCTGGGACTACACATCTGAGGTCATCAGTCCCCTAGACTTAGAACTACCTGAACCTAACTAACCTAAGGACATCACACACATCCATGCCCGAGCCAGGATTCGAACCTGCGACCGTAGCAGCAGCGCGGTTCCGGACTGAAGCGCCTAGAATCGCTCGGCCACAAAGGCCGGCGAGTAGAATGTGTGAGACTGACAGTAGGTATCAGACTTCTGGAAAAACGTCATGCACACTTTTCTGAAGACAGCAAGAGCTGACAAGTCCGAGAATCATCGTACAATGACCTTAACAGCTCACGCATTCACGTTGCTGACAAGAATAATATACAGAGGTAATGAAAAGATAGCTAAGGATCTGTTATATAACTACCAGTTTGGCTTTAGAAAAGGTAAAGGCAACAGAGAGGCAGTTCTCACGTTGCGGTTAATGTGTAAGTGGGCTGCTTCTGTGTTGGCAGCGCTGTGTAGCGCTTTGCATTGGATCTCTGACTGCGCTTTATTTGTAAGAGACTCTGTGGCTGGTTGGACTCGATGTTGGAAGCTAATCGCCAGTAGTGTTGGGGAGCTGGAAGCTAGTCGCCTGCAGTCATGGAAGTACTGTTGGGCAGTTGAAGGTGAACAGCCAGCAGCGATGGATGTTAAATGTGACAAGTTAGCATTGATGGAGGGTAGAGGTCTGAAGTGTTAGCGTAGGCTGACGACCTGGAAGTATCCGACTTGGAGATTGAAAATTATTCATGATTATATCTTTGTACGATGTCAATGACGATTTAGATTCGTGTCTGAACTGGATGTCACATTATTAAGGTAAAAAGAAAAAATACGTTACTTGGTTTGCAACAAAATCTTTCCTTTGCTAACCACATACCAATTAGTAGTGACTTTAGTAGCTAGAATCTTTTATTTAGCTGGCGGTATTGACGATCGCTGTATTGCAGCAGTTCGCGTAAAGAAGATTTTTGTGAGGTAAGTGCTTAATGAAATGTGTAGGTTATTGTTAAGATTTCTTTTTAGTCAGGGTCGTTCTTTTGAATTAATTATTTGAAGTCAGGTTGTAATTTTTTGAGCAGTCAGATTGCGTTGCGCTAGAATATTGTGGGTCAGTGTTGACATCATAAAAAAAAAGTAAAGAAAAAGTAGGCTCAGTACGTTCAGTTTTACTCAGCTGTTTCAGAATCAAATAACGTAGAAGTTTCATCTTCTCAGTCATTCAGCAATTTAAGTACAGACATACACATTTAAATAAAGAAGTTTCAAATGGAAGTATGACTAAAGAAAAATCGAGACGCATTCATAGGATTTGTCGACCCGGATAACGCTTTCTACAGTGTGAAATGGTCCAAGATGTTCGAAATTCTAGAAAAAATAGAGATAAGATATAGAGAGGAACGGGTAATATGCAGACAAAAAATGATTACAATTTCAGAAACATTGGATGATTTATTGAAGAATTTTGAATTTAATCGTATGTCTAGGGACCCGCCCCCCGTCGGGCAGACCGTTCGCTCGGTGCCGGTCTTTCAATTTCACGCCGCTTCGGTGACCTGCAGTCGATGAGGATGACAGGATGATGATGAGGACAGCACAACACCCAGTCCCTGGGCGGAGAAAATTCCCCGACCCAGCCAGGTTTCGAACCCTGGCCCAGAGGATTGATTATCCTTCATGGTGACCATTCAGCTACCGGGAACGGACATTTATTGAGGGGAAAGAGCTTCACAAATTCAGCACTTCAATAACGCGTTGATCCACCTTTGGCCGTTATGCATGCAGCTATTCGACGTGGCATTGACTGACAGAATTCTTGGATGTCCTACTGTGGTATACCGTGCCAAATTCTGTCCAACTGGCCATTAGGTCGTCAAAATCCCGAGCTGGTTGGAGGTCTCTGCCCATAATGCTCCAAACGGTCTCAACTGGGGAGAGATCTGGCGACCCTCCTGACAAAAGTAGGGTTTGGCAAGCACGAAGACAAACAGTAGAAATTTTCGCTGTGTGCGGGCGGGCATTATCTTACTAAAATCCAGGTTGGCTTACCATTAAGGGAAGCAAATCAGGCTGTAGGATATCGTCCACGTACCACTGTGCTGTCAGTATACTGCAGTTGACAACCAAAGGGTTCTTGCTATGAAATGGCATCCCAGATCATCACTCGTGGTTGTCGTCCCGTGTGGTGGGCACCGGCCAGGATGGTAACCCACCGCTGTCCAGGGCGTCTCCGCAGACGTGTTCGTTAGTCATTGCGCATCAGTTCGAACCGTGCCTCATCACTGAAGACAATGAGGTTCCAGGCCGAAGACGTGTCTGGGGACGATGCGCACAGCGGTTGAGTACCAATCTGAGAATCGCCCGCCATACGGCCCGACAACCAGCAGCAGTACGATACTGCAGTGCCTGTGTTATTCCGAACTACGATGCAATCAATGTTTCATCGGACATGCATGCATTTCCGAAGGAACAGACCCTGCGGCGACTACAGCCGTTATGATGGTTCAAATGGCTCTGAGCACTATGGGACTTAACATCTATGGTCATCAGTCCCCTAGAACTTAGAACTACTTAAACCTAACTAACCTAAGGACATCACACAACACCCAGCCATCACGAGGCAGAGAAAATCCCTGACCCCGCCGGGAATCGAACCCGGGAACCCGGGCGCGGGAAGCGAGAACGCTACCGCACGACCACGAGCTGCGGGCAGCCGTTATGAAATACATAACGGATGTACGATTACTGGTTGCAGAGGCATGGCTAGCGACATACGGAAGTTTGAGCCTGGCAGTGAGTCGTGCTCGGATAGCCTAATGGTACGGCGACCACTCGAGACAAGCAGGAAATCTGGGTTCGAGTTCCGGTCCGGCACAAATTTTCATTGTCGTCTCCCAATATACAGCTGATGGTTGTCTATATTCCCAACAACCAATACATTTCAGGTATTTCAAACCGGCTGTAATCGCCACAATGACTGCCCTTCGGAAATTCATTCATGTCCGAAGGAACATTACCTAGTAATACCGAGTAACACGGGCACTAATACCGTATTTACGAGGTGTGACAATAAAGTAATGAGGCTGATTTTCTTAGCAAGATGTGGCAACCCTGCAGGCTTGTGTAGGCACAATATCTTTGAGCTTGGTCTATAAGCTGCTTCTAGTCCAAGCAGCACATCGATGCAACTGCTGAGTCGTGGGTTGTGCTGTAATAAGTTAACACGTGTTTGTGACTCTCGTCACGGAAATGGAACCGCATAATACTGCGCAACGGTATGCCATTTCTTTTTGCGTTAAAGTGGGTGAAAACGTGACGACACCTTACGGTAAGCTTCAGAAGGCTTTTGGAGAGGAGGTTATGTCAAGAGCTCAAGTTTTTGGTGGGCATAAAATGTTTAGTGAAGGCAGAACGAATATTGAAGATGAAGACCGCAGTGGACGACCATCAACCTCACGGACGGATGTCAACTTGGCCAGGGTGCGTGAACTCGTACAATCTGATCGAATATTATCCATCAAAATGATTGCAGAAGAACTGAACATCAATTGAGAAACAGTTCGTCTAATAATAACTGAACATCTTGCTATGAGAAAGATTTGTGCAAAAATGGTCCCCAAAAATCTCACACCACAACAGCGAGAAACACGGAAAAATGTGGCAGCCGATCTGTTAGAGCAAACGGAAATCAATCCAGAATTGTTAAGCCGTGTTATCACTGGTGATAAAAGTTGGTTTTTTCAGTACGATCCAGAGACAAAACGCCAAAGTTCGCCATGGTGCTCAAAGGGATCACAAAGACCAAAAATAGCTCGCATGTCAAAGTCAAAAGTGAAATTCATGCTTGTGTGCTTCTTTGATTCCAAGGAATTGTTCATAAAGAGTGGGTGCCCCCTAGACAGACAGTTAACCAATATTACTAAAAAGAAATTTTAGAAAGACTTCGTAAAAGAGTTCTTCGTGTCTGTGCCAACATTGCTGATAATTGGATTCTGTATCACGATAATGCGCCATCCCATACTGCTCTGTCAGTACAGCAATTTTTAACCTCAACACAAATTTCAGTACTACCACAGCCACCTTATTCACCAAATGTCGCTGCTTGCGACTTTTTTCTATATACTCGTCACGCGACTTTGAAGTAAAATGTCTTCCCCTCACGGGAATATACATAACGGATGTACGAGTACAGGTTGTAGACACATGGTTGACGATGTACGGAAGTTTGGGTCTGGTCGTGATTTGTGCTCTTTTAGCCAAATGGTAAGGCGGCAGCTCGCGATATGCGGGAAATCGGGGTTCGACTCCCTGTCCGGCACAAATTTTCATTGTCATCATTCCATTACACAGCTGATAGTCGTCCATATTCGCAACTACGCATACATTTCATGTATACTAGAAGTACTAGTCTCGGGTGCCGTTTTATTTCACAGCAAGACCCCTTTTGTTGTCATCGGCGGCACCCTTACAGCTTGTCAGAAGGTCGTCGATATTCTACGCTCTGTGACAAGCCACCCTGGGCATTCATTTCGGCACGATAAAGGCCCCCCGCGCACTGCGAGATTTTCTACTACTTGTCTTTATGCTTGCCACATACTACCTTGGCCACCAACGTCACCGGATCTCTCCTCAATTGAGAACGTTTGGAGCATGGCCCTCCAAATAGTTCTGGATTTTGACACTCTAACGCACAAATTTGACAGAACTTGCCGTGATATAACTCAGGAGGACATCCCACGTTTCTGTCGATCAACGCCAAGCCGAAAAATTGCTTGCCTTCTAGCCAGATGTGGTCCAATACGGTACTGACTTGCTCAGTTTGTTAAACTCTTTCCGTTGAACGAAGTATCCAATATTCCTGAAACTGTAATTATTTGTTTGTCTGTATATGTACACCACATCTATAGAACGGATGATTCGTTCGTGGTGCACAGTTTCATTTTTTTTTTTTCGGCGTTTGTACTTTGAATCTCTTGGATCCCAGAAGCACGTATACTACACTATGTGATCAAACGTATCCGGACACCTGGCTGCAAATGATTTACAAGTTCGTGGCGCCCTCCCTCGGTAATGCTGGAATTCAATATGGTGTTGGCCCACCCTTAGCCTTGATGACAGCTTCCGCTCTCGCAGGCATACGTTCAATCAGGTGCTGGAAGGTTTCTTAGGGAATGGCAGCCCATTCTTCACGCCGTGCTGCACTGAGGAGAGGTATCGATGTCGATCGTTGATGCCTGGCACGAAATCGGCATTCCAAAACATCCCAAACGTGTTCTGTAGGGTTCATGTCAGGACTCTGTGTAGGTCAGTCAATTACAGGGATGTTACTGTCGTGTAACCACTCCGCCACAGGCCGTGCATTATGAACAGGCGCTCGATCGTGTTGAAAGATGCAATCGCCATCCCCGAATTGGTCTTCTAGAAGGTGCTTAAGACATCAACGTAGGCCTGTGCTGTGATAGTGCAAAACAACATGGGGTGCAATCCCGTTCCATGAAAAACACGACCAAACCTTAACACCGCCACCTCCGAATTTTACTGTTGGCACTACACACGCTGACAGATGACGTTCACTGGGCACACAGACACCCTGCCATCGGATCGCCACATTGTCTACCGTGACTGGTCATTCCACACAACGTTTTTCCACTGTTCAATCGTCCAATGTTTACGCTTTTTACACCATCGAGGCGTCGTTTGGGATTTACCGGCGTGATGTGTGGCTAATGAGCAGCCGCTCGACCATGAAATCCAGGTTTTTCTCACCCCCCGCCTAACTGTCACAGTACTTGCAGTGGATCCTGATGCAGTTTGGAATTCCTGTGTGATGGTCTGTATAGATGTCTGCCTATTATACATTCCGAACCTCTTCAACTGTCGGCGGTTTCTGTGAGCCAACAGACGAGGTCGGCCTGTTCGAGTTTGTGCTGTAAGTGTCCCTTCACGATTCCACTTCACTATCACGTCGGAAGCAGTGGAGCTAGGGATCTTTAGGTGTGTGGAAATCTCGCGTACAGACGTATGACACAAGTGACACCCAACCACCTTACCACGTTCAAAGTCCGAGAGTTCCCAGGAGCGCCCCATTCTGCTCTCTCACGGTGTCTAATGACTACTGAGGTCGCTGATATGGAGTACCTGGCAGCACAATGCACCTAATATGAAAAACGCATGTTTTGGTGGTGTCCGGATATTTTTGATCACATAGTGTATCTACATTCTTCTACCGGCATACTACGTTCTCCTTGGGCCACACCACCGATCGTGTAATTCATGTCAACAACAACAAAGGTAATTAAGATAGCAGGCGAATGTTTCCTGTACTGGAAACGCTAATGCGGAGATGATGATAATTTCCTTCGATGGTTCGCTAAAGACAGACAACTATGGAACGCGAGTGAACATAAGCGAATGCATACCGAACACGACCGAACAGTGTTTGCTCGTGCGAACTACGCATTTACACCAGAGATAATTTTCGTTCATTTTTGGGCGTTCGCCTATGTTCACTGCGGTGTAAAGGGGTCTTTGCGTGTGACGATCGCCGCGCTAGCGTCTGTCAGCCCAGAGCGACAGGCCGTCAGTTATTTGCCATCCACGTATCATGTAGCGACGCAAAAAACAGTAATTAATTTACACAGCCCCTAAAATTAATTACGTCATTCCATTATCGGCGCAACTGTTTTTGTTTATTCTTTCTCCAGGACTCGCCACTTCACTCATGCAACGACGTGGTTTACTCGCGTTAATAGATGCTACATTAAACACATTATTTATCTTGTAAGATTGCGTTGTTCATCAGTTTAGGAAATAGGCTGAAGCACAACGTTAAAATTTTTATGGTAAATTACTTAGAACTGAGTATAAAAAGTATTTCCGTTACGTCCCCTGTCATTTTTTAGAAGCTTGTAATGGGTGATTTTTCTTTTTTATTTTATAATCGTCACATCATAACCTCATATGCAGATGAAGCAGTAATTCATCAAGCGTTTGATCGATTTAGTATGTATGTAATATTCGGTTCGCCAATTAATATTTATCTGACAACTTTGTACTCTTTATACACTGTCCAGCCACATTAATGTGACCACAGTCTATGTTGGACGTCATCGTCCAATAACCATTCACAGACGGCCGGTGGCAACTCTAGCAGTGGAGCGCAGGAGGTGCGGGGGAGGGGGGGGGAGGGGCACGTAAGACAGTACACTCGTTGTCGTAATGCAGAAACGAAGCGATTTATCCGACGTCCAAAAGTGCATGATCTTTGGCTTTTGGCCCAAGGGTGAAGCAATTCTAAAACTGCTAAGACTGTAATTAGTCTGCATGCCGCCGTGATTAAAGCAGAATGATGAGCCAAAGAAACTGGTACACCTGCCTGATATTGTGTAGGCCCCGCGCGAGCAAGCAGAAGTGCTGTAACAAGACGTGGCATGGACTCGACTAATGTCTGAGGTAGTGCTGGAGGGAAGTCACACCATGAATCCTGCAGGGCTGTCCATAAATCGATAAAAGTAGGAGGAGTGGAGATCTCTTCGAAACAGTACGTTTTGAGGCATCCCAAATATACTCAATAATATTCATGTTTGGGGTGTTTGGTGGCCCGCGGAAGTGTTCAAACTCAGAAGGGGCCACTCTGCAGCAATCCTGGACGTGTGGGGTGTCGTATTGTCCTGCTGGAATTGCCCAAGTCCGTCGGAATGCACAATGGACATGAATGGATGCAGAAGATCAGACAGGATTCTTACATATGTGTCACCTCTCAGAGTCGTATCTAGACGTATCAGGCGTCCCATATCACTCCAACTGCACACGCCCCACACCATTACAGAGCTTCCACCCGTTTGAACATTCCACTACTGACATGCATGGTCCATGGATTCATGAGATTGTCTCCATACCTGTACATTCCATCCTCTCGATACAATTTCAAACGAGACTTGTCCGACCAGGCACCATGTTTCCAGTCATCAAAACTCCATTGTCGGCGTTGACGGGCCCAGGCGAGGTGTAAAGCTTCGTGTCGTGCAGTCATCAAGGGTAAACGATTGGGCCTTCGGCTCCGAAAGCCCATATCAATGATGTTTCGTTGAATGGTTCGCAACGCTTGTTGATGGCCCACCATTGAAATCTGCCGCAATTTGCGGAAGGGTTGCACTCCTGTCACGTTTTCTTCAATCGTCGTTGCTCCCGTTCTTGGGGGAACATCCCCACTTCATTGCAGCCTCGGAGACGCTGTGTTCCATTGCTCGTGCGCCGGCTATAACACCGCGTTCAAACTCAATTCAGTCTTGACAACCTACCATCATAGCACCGGCAACCGATCTAACAACTGCGCCAGACACTTATATAGGCGTTGCCGATCGCAGAGCCGTATTCTGCTAGTTTACACAGCTCTGTATTTGAATATCCATGCCTGTAGTAGTTTCTTTGGCGCTTTAGTCTATATCGTACATGGCAAAATGGCGCTATGTAATACCAGCGACGGGCCATCGATGACAGGGGTGAATGACGACTGAGAAGATATTTACGGGCGAATAGACGTGCAGCTATTGAGCAACTGACCGCCCAGATGAACCAAGGGACTACCAACAGGGTCTCCTCAACGACCGTTCGGCGAACGTTGCTACGTATGGGCCTCCGCAAAAGGTGCCTGGTTCATGCGCTCAAGCTGACTGCCATGCGCCCAAGCTGACTGTTGCTCCTCGACGACGAAGGCTGGGAGTCCGCAGCTCGTGGTCGTGCGGTAGCGTTCTCGCTTCCCACGCCCGGGTTCCCGGGTTCGATTCCCGGCGGGGTCAGGGATTTTCTCTGCCTCGTGATGACTGGGTGTTGTGTGATGTCCTTAGGTTAGTTAGGTTTAAGTAGTTCTAAGGTCTAGGGGACTGATGACTATCGATGTTAAGTCCCATAGTGCTCAGAGCCATTTGAACCATTTTTTGAAGGCTGGGAAGTTGCACGCCATTAGCGCGATTGGACGTAACTGAGTTGCGACGGGTGGCCTTTTCAGATGAATCACGTTGCGTGCTTCATGGGACACATGGCCGCTGGCGTGTACGTCGTGACAGACACCATCTTTCAGACATCCCGAAAAGCAGAAGTCACATGGATTTAGCTCTGGGAATCTCGAAGGCCACACATTTTATTGTTGCCTAGATGTGATTTGGTCGTTACCAAATGTTTCTCGAAGCAATTCTTTCACCTGGCAAGCGGCGTATGGTGTCGCCCCATCTTGCGCGAAAATAGCGGTGTGGACCCAGTTGTGTTCTTGCAATTCGGGGATCACATGTTGCACAAGGACGTCCTTATAACGTGTATCTTCAAAATCTTGATCATGTTCTTTAGCCCTTTTATTGACAATGAGCCTCTTCGCAGCTGCTTCTGTCCACGATTTCCAGCAATACAGCGGGCATAGTTTTTCTTCTCAGTAGCCATTGCGTTTCAATGGAAATTATATTTTGAAGAAACAGGTGAATATATGATGGTGCAGTAGGGAGAGGGAGTGGCCCTAGCCCATGGTAGGTATTAATGAAGTTGCTTTAGCTATAGCCGACCGTGCAGCACATGTCTCAGATTCCGAAGCCAGTGCTCACTCTATGTCATGGGAATTGTCTCTCCCCTTGTAAACAGTTTAGATTTTGCGGCGCATTTTATATTGATATCCCTACAAAGACGTCGTGACTTTGCCCTTCGTTTTTTGGCATGCCTGGAAATGGATGACATGTGGCTGGAAAGTAGTTTTCGAACGGCCGAAGCACATTTTACTCTGCACGGTGCCGTAAGTACACAGAACAGTCACACATGGGGCTCTACTCTGCCACATGAAAGGCAGGAACAGCCACGGCACTCAGCTGTGTTGTGTGGTTTCACAAGCACCTTCATTCTCGGTCCGTTTGTCTTCGAGGAGATGGATCTTCGCGGGCCTGTTAGGTATACAGTGATATCTGCACGTTATAAAAATGGTTCAAATGGCTCTGAGCACTATGGGACTTACCATCTGAGGTCATCAGTCCCCTAGAACTTGGAGAATTGATTAAACATAAATAACCAAAGGACATCTCACACATCCATGCCCGAGGCAGGATTCGAACCTGCGACAGTAGCGGTCGCGCAGTTCCAGACTGAAGCCCCTAGAACCTCTCGGCCACACCGGCCGGCTGCACGTTATAAGGACGTTCTTGTGCAACATGTGATTCCCGCATTGCAAGAACGCAACTGGGTCCACACCACTATTTCCTCGCTAGATGGGGCGACACCATGCGTCGCTTGCCAGGTGAAAGAATTGTTTTTTAAAATCTTATGGGACTTAACAGCTAACGTCATCAGTCCCTAAGCTTACTCACTACTTAACGTAAATTATCCTAAGGACGAACACACACACCCATGCCCGAGGGAGGACTCGAACCTCCGCCCAGACCAGCCGCACAGTCCATGACTGCAGCGCCTTAAACCGCTCAGCTAATCCCGCGCGGCGTGAAAGAATTGCTTCGATATATATATTTGTTCGGCGTGTTCCACGTCTCCTCCTAAACCACTGCCGATTTCAATCAAACTTTATACCGTACTGTCATGCGACAGTTGTTGTGGTGGTATGAAACACCTACCCATCAAATAGGTGGGAGTGGGGATGAAAAAGAAGCGTAGCTCGTGACGTGTGAATTCCCAGACATCATTCATCTATCTAGAATTTGGAAATCAGAGCACTTAGCGACTTGCAACAAACTTTACACGTAACTACAAACCTTTCTCTCTAGCAACCCCCGCAAAATGATGAAAGGAAAAATGATTATCAGCTAATAATTTTCCGCTGTTCATGCCGTAAAAGTACAGTATGAGGCATTACGTTGTAATTTATTGTTTGTTTACTAGTTACTGTATTCGTGACACATTTTACAGACAGTGTGCATGCATACGACTGAATCTAAGCGCAACATTACGTCACATATTAGTTCACGAGATACGAAGCCATAAACAGTGAGATGCGAGAAACACTGCGGCATTGTGCATGATGTTTAAATTCATTACTTTGTTGCAACTAACTCCATTTGCAACACACTTTACAGACAGTATCCACATATGCCGTTCACTGTACCTGCAATATGATATCATTGTTCACCACATAGTCCATGAGATATGACGTCATAAACATTAAGCACAAGGCCAGATGCTGCGTGGTATGGGCGTAGACGCGCAGCTATAAATAAATACCTGGAAAACCCCGGGTTCCTCTGCTGCTTTTGACACAAAATATTTTGCATGTTATTAGTATCATATGTTTTAACTTGCTATAAATCTACCTCATAAATTTTATAAAGTTACTTCCCTATTTTATAAATAACCATTACCGTGGAATCGGTGGCCAGTTAGAAAATTTCACTACTGACATACAAAACTGGGCGGCAGGTAAAAAAAGGTGAGGTACCCCTGCTTTACGCCAACAGTCACTTGAACAAAGCAATCAACACGCTTCGCCAAGCGACAAACAGCATACTGACATCGAAACAGGAAACATTTCACAGTCTGACTGCTTACAGTGCCGTATTTTCACCTGGTGGCAGAAAGTAGTACTACTAATTTTAACAGCATACTCTTCGAGCGCACTGGCTAATGAACGATGTTTCAGCGTCCTGCGATGTATACAGCCCGTACTGCAGCACTCGGAACACCGTCAGTTTAGTTATAATCACCCTGTACTTTCCTTACCGGTTCATGTTCCCGAGATGCCACCAGATAGGATTCAACATTGCAGTGGACAGCAGTCATGATGTAAGATGGCAAGAACTATGCCCCTTACATGAAGTCATTAAAGATCACCTAACTCATGTTGAGTGAACAGTAGGGCTGAACAAAAATGACTGACAAGGCACAATGCATCTTGTAGAGGATGATGGTTTTAAAGTAATGCACACAACATGAAAACTTTGTGGAAACGCGTCGATTTACTGGAGGCTAGTTTATCTCAGGGAAGTACTCAGAAATGACCGTGGCCGCCGGGGGCGGCGGCGAAGGGAAGCGACAATAGACAGCTTAGGGCGGCTCAAGCTCTGAGAAAGCGGTAACGGGGCACGGCCTCCAGCTGCCTTAAGATGAGTGACAGTGAGTGGGTGGTTGACCCCATGCTGGTGTACCGGGAAGCTGATGGAGAACTTGTACGCCTGTTGATAAATGTCCGGCGTCCCGTTTTCAGTGAAACATGCGAGAAAGCCATGCAAAGCTACAGTGCTGCGGTCAAAAGAGGTCAAAATATGCGTGTTCGTGACTATAGTAACTTCACGCTGAATTCACGGTCCGCAGAGCCTGAAGTGAATCAGGTGAAGAGCGGCAGAATGAAATACACTGGCCTCTGATGGGAACGTAGGACCAAGGAATTTGAAGTACTCTCCTGGGAGTCAGAATTCCGGAAAAATTGGTGTTTGTGCAGACGCTAATCTTGATGGGTGGCCTGGGAGGAGCTAAATAGCAGAAGTTGAGAGGAAGGGAAATTTTTTGTGAATTTGTTCACTTCCCAGAGCAGGCATTGGTCGGCACTGGGAAGCGACGCATAATTAACGCGGCTTGCGCTGCAATTGGCGTAAGTAATTTTGCTGGAGGGGAAACCGAGGCGAAGAGTGGACTGTGAGAAGTCTCCGTAGTGGTCTTCCGTTCCCAGCTTGCCTAGAGTGCGGACGTGGCGTTCTTTACTCAGCTTGCCTGAAAAAGAGTGAGCATCTCTGTAGTTTAGGACTTAGCAAACGGAACGATTGAGCTTGGAGATAGGAAGTTTTGGTTCAGCTATGTACTGAGCAAGATAGCTAGCAGTGAATAGGCGAGCGCAGTCTTGCAGCACCACGAGGTCGGCCGACATCCGCACAATGACACCGCTCCGCCACGCTGAATTCGGTGATATTGCGCCTGCTCCGGCCACTGATTAATTTGTTGGATCACGTCGGCAAAGTTTCCACGAGGGTTTCATGGGCCATGTATTGTAGAATTCTTCTCGCACTTCGCATTTCGCCTGGGTCAGTCGATAGGAATTACTTTTGATTTATCGCGCTTTACTCCACGAAAACGCAATTTATTACCACTGCCTGTTAGGAGAGTCATGTAATACGATGACTGAAGGTCGTGAGTTAAAATAAATCTGTGCTAATCGACTGCATCTGTTTTCAATCAAGTAGTTGAAATCCCAAGTCACTTTCTTAATTAATTTTATGTTCAACATTTGCATCTGGTGTTCGATAGCTGAATATAACATCAATGTGCACCCCTTTTTAATTAAAAGGGATCAATTCTGAACCAATTAATGTCAGCACTGCCACCACAGTTCAATCAGGAGTCACAGGGCCTTATTACTTTCTTTGCGTTATCCGACATTGCGGCAGTTTTGCACTCTCTATTGATCTGTTAGTCAGTTACCTGGGGAGAACACACACCAAAACCAGATAAGTGACGGGTGGGGTGTTACAATGTAGCGCTTTCGTTCATCAGCGCACGAAGGCCCAGATGGTGCCATATACGCCGAGTAGGCGGCTGCGTCATTAGGCGAACTGGTATCGGTCATCTTCGGCAACTTCCGTCGCTCTGCCAAAGTTTATTCGCCGGCTCTGTCGCGTACCTCAGCGGACCGAAGACAACTTACAGGGTGTTTCAAAAATGACCGGTATATTTGAAATGGCAATAAAAACTAAACGAGCAGCGATAGAAATACACCGTTTGTTGCAATATGCTTGGGACAACAGTACATTTTCAGGCAGACAAACTTTCGAAATTACAGTAGTTACAATTTTCAACAACAGATGGCGCTGCGGTCTGGGAAACTCTATAGTACGATATTTTCCACATATCCTCCATGCGTAGCAATAATATGGCTTAGTCTCTGAATGAAATTACCCGAAACCTTTGACAACGTGTCTGGCGGAATGGCTTCACATGCAGATGAGATGTACTGCTTCAGCTGTTCAATTGTTTCTGGATTCTGGCGGTACACCTGGTCTTTCAAGTGTCCCCAAGAAAGAAGTCACAGGGGTTCATGTCTGGCGAATAGGGAGGCCAATCCACGCCACCTCCTGTATGTTTCGGATAGCCCAAAGCAATCACATGATCATCGAAATATTCATTCAGGAAATTAAAGACGTCGGCCATGCGATGTGGCCGGGCACCATCTTGCATAAACCACGAGGTGTTCGCAGTGTCGTCTAAGGCAGTTTGTACCGCCACAAATTCACGAAGAATGTCCAGATATCGTGATGCAGTAATCGTTTCGGATCTGAAAAATGGGCCAATGATTCCGTTGGAAGACATGGCGGCCCAGACCAGTACTTTTTGAGGATGCAGGGACGATGGGACTGCAACATGGGGCTTTTCGGTTCCCCATATGCGCCAGTTCTGTTTATTGACGAAGCCGTCCAGGTAATAATAAGCTTCGTTAGTAAACCAAATGCTGCCCACATGCATATCGCCGTCATCAGTCCTGTGCACTATATCGTTAGCGAATGTCTCTCGTGCAGCAATGGTAGCGGCGCTGAGGGGTTGCCGCGTTTGAATTTTGTATGGATAGAGGTGTAAACTCTGGCGCATGAGACGATACGTGGACGTTGGCGTCATTTGGACCGCAGCTGCAACACGGCGAACAGAAACCCGAGGCCGCTGTTGGATCACCTGCTGCACTAGCTGCGCGTTGCCCTCTGTGGTTGCCGTACGCGGTCGCCCTACCTTTCCAGCACGTTCATCCGTCACGTTCCCAGTCCGTTGAAATTTTTCAAACAGATCCTTTATTGTATCGCTTTTCGGTCCTTTGGTTACATTAAACCTCCGTTGAAAACTTCGTCTTGTTGCAACAACACTGTGTTCTAGGCGGTGGAATTCCAACACCAGGAAAATCCTCTGTTCTAAGGAATAAACCATGTTGTCTACAGCACACTTGCACGTTGTGAACAGCACACGCTTACAGCAGAAAGACGACGTACAGAATGGCGCACCCACAGACTGCGTTGTCGTCTATATCTTTCACATCACTTGCAGCGCCATCTGTTGTTGAAAATTGTAACTACTGTAATTTCGAAAGTTTGTCTGCCTGAAAATGTACTGTTGTCCCAAGCATATTGCAACAAACTGTGTATTTCTATCGGTGCTCGTTTAGTTTTTATTGCCGTTTCAAATATACCGGTCATTTTTGAAACACCCTGTACATCGGCGAAGCGCCTACAGTGCGCCAGAGATAGACGACGCTGCTTGCTTTCGGCCGAGACCTTGTGCCTAAATGTAAACAGACAACTTGGCGGGGTATCTCGGCAGGGAGCCGGGGCACAATGGCGGCGGTAGCTTTGTGCCTGCGCCGGGCGCCGCTACCTGCGGCGGAGTTGATAGCGGCGCCGGAGGCAGGCGGCGTGACGTGTCGTGACGGGCGGGCTGTCTCGTTAGGCGCTGGCGGCGGCCGCCATTGTGGCACGCGACGCGTCGACCGCGCCAGGCGGCAGATACCAGATGCAGGCGGCAACACAGCCGCTTGCCCGCCAAAATAGTGCATCATTCACGACACTCCAATTCACGTGCCCTTAGCGCTAGGATTTTACCCGGAACAAGTCCCGCCCATTCACCCCCCTCCACGCCTATCCATAGTGTAAGGCCCTCCCCTAAACAGCCACCAGTTCCGCAAACTGGAAGCTGTATCAACGTTGTTATCGTCACAGTCCAACACATGTTACACTGTGATGAAATTCAGTAATGATAAGAAATTTAAGTTTTTCTAGATAGTAATGTACACTACTGGTCATTAAAATTGCTGCACCAAGAAGAAATGCAGATGATAAACGGGTATTCATTGGACAAATATATTATACTAGAACTGACATGTGTTTACATTTTCACGCAATTTCGGTGCATCAATCCTGAGAAATCAGTACCCACAACAACCACATCCGGCCGTAATAACGGCCTTGATACGCCTGGTCATGGAGTCAAACACAGCTTGGATGGCGCGAACAGGTACAGCTGTCCATGCAGCCTCAACAAGGTACCACAGTTCATAAACAGTAGTGACTGGCGTATTGTGACGAGCTAGTAGCTCGGCCAGCATTGACCAGACGTTTTCAGTTTGTGAGCGATCTGGAGAACGTGCTGTCCAGGTCAGCAGTCGTACATTTTCTGTATCAGAAAGGCCCGTACAGGACCTCCGACATGCGGTCGTGCATTATCCTGCTGAAATGTAGGGTTTCGCAGGGATCGAATGAAGGGTAGAGCCACGGGTGGTAACACATCTGAAATGTAACGTCCACTGTTCGAAGTGCAGTCAATGCGAACAAGAGGTGACCGATACGTGTAACCAATGGCACCCCATACCATCACGCCGGGTGATACGCCAGTATGGCGATGCCGAATGCACGCTTCCAATGTGCGTTCACCGCGAAGTCGCCAAACACGGATGCGACCATCATGATGCTGTAAACATAATCTGGATTCATCCGAAAAAATGACGTATTGCTATTCGTGCACCCAGGTTCGTCGTTGAGTTCACCATCGCAGGTGCTCCTGTCTGTGATGCAGCGTCAAGGGTAACCGCAGCCATGGTCTCCGAGCCGATAGTCCATGTTGCTACAAACGTCGTCAAACTGTTCGTGCAGATGGTTGTTGTCTTGCAAACGTCCCCTCTGTTGACTCAGGGATCGAGACGTGGCTGCACGATACGTTACAGCCATACGAATAAGATGCCTGTCATCTCGACTGCTAGTGATACGAGGCCGTTGGGATCCAGCACGGCTTTCCGTATTACCCTCCTGAACCCACAGATTCCATATTTTGCTAACAGTCACTGGATGCCGACCAACGCAAGCAGCAATGTCGCGATACGTTAAACCACAATCGCGATAGGCTACAATCCGACCTTTATCAATAGTCGGAAACGTCATGGTACGCATTTCTCCTCCTTACACTAGGCATCACAACAACGTTTGACCAGGCAACGCCGGTCAACTGCTGTTTGTGTATGAGAAATCGGTTGGAAACTTTCCTCATGTCAACACGTTGAAGGTGTCGCCACCGGCGCCAACCTTGTGTGAATGCTCTGAAAAGCTAATCATTTGCATATGACAGCATCTTCTTCCTGTCGGTTAAATTTCGCGTCTGTAGCGCGTCATCTTCGTGGTGTAGCAATTTTAATGGCCAGTAGTGTAATATGAATTTGCATTATTATAGAAATAAAAATATTTATAGAGAATTGAAAGTATCGCCAGCAATAGAAACCAAAAATAACGTGATGTTATTTAAGGTCAATAAGGTCAAATTTTCATTAACTAATTCACTTATTAGAATACGTTTATTGGAGGGAAACAGCAGAGCAAACATACAACGCGAAAACAATGGTCTTGAATCTGTCATGTCGGTAGTAAAGCCGCGGATGCAGTCGACTAACTCTGTTGTCTAAAGTCAACGTTATATAGAAAGCCGTTTTGTTTATGTAGGCCCTCATAGTAACTCACGAAAATTAAAGAATATAAGAATGCCATACAGTAGAAATGCCTAATGAAAGCAGTAAGATATTTGCTTATATGACATATTTCGTTAGTATTTGCATGGGTAATGGGTGAATTTTAACTTTTAAGTTCTTCCAATGCCATACCTGCGCATTATAAACGAGGTTCTACAGAATTGTGGCTGTTTCTGTGTGACTAGTCTCCTATATGCTGTTGCAAACGTCTCAGGAAAATAACCTGTCGTTATTCTTTGTCCTGTCTGTTTTCAACCAAAAGATTTATTAATTTCATAAATGTCATTCAAACCATCTTTTAAAAATAATGATGATATTGTGTATGTTTGTCACAGAGCAGTTATGGAGGAAATAAATTCTGCAGTGTTTCACGGCTGTAAAACTTCCTTCATGCTGTGCTAGTTTTTCTTCCACCCCTAAAACTTTTCAGCAAAACTATTCAGTGAATAACACGCAAAAACAAAATGGTTCAAATGGCTCTGAGCACTATGGGACTCAACTGCTGAGGTCATTAGTCCCCTATAACTTAGAACTAATTAAACCTAACTAACCTAAGGACATCACAAATATTCATGCCCGAGGCAGGATTCGAACCTGCGACCGTAGCGGTCCTGCGGTTCCAGACTGCAGCGCCTTTAACCGCACGGCCACTTCGGCCGGCACGCAAAAACAGCTTGGATAGATCTAGCAAGAAGAAAGTAATTTTGATGCCATCTGGAAGTACTGCTAGTTTCACATATACTGTCTTAGTTCTGAAACTTAAGTGTCAAGTATACTGTGGTTCCTCTTCCTCCAAGCAAATTATTCTTTGAGGGTAGGTTTTTCCTGTTGTAGCTTTGGGTGCTTTTTCTCACAGAGAAGTATGTTTCTTCATATGCTATTCATCTGAATACTGAGTTCTCGCATTTAAGTAATTCAGTGCTAAATTGTTTTCTCTTATGTTTGCTGTGGAAGTACCTGGCACAGCTGAGGCCAACTGTGCACGTTTTTGTAACATGTCTTAACTATCTGGCAAAATTTAAGACCTAGCAAGATATTAATTTAACATTCACTCCAAGTGCAGCTCAACGCGGTAAACCACGTGGGTCAACTGAAACGATGGCCAGGCGCCGAACAAAGACCGGCAAAACCGGGGGTTAGTGGGCGGGACTTGTTCCAGGTGAAATCCTAGCGCTAACGATTACTCTCCAATTCTGAGGTTCGCCATTTAACTTTTGAGAAACGTCCTCTAGATGGCGCTATTGAGATGTGACAATACGTTTTTCTTCTCTTTTCCCCAGTCCTGTGAGTGGTTTGACGCGGCCTGCCACTACTACCTCTCCCGCACCAACCTCTTCATCCCAGTAGCACTTCCATCCAATACCTCAATTATTTGTTACATAAATTCCTGCCCTGCCGAGAGAAATCTGTTAGTTTCAACCTGCAGCCTTAATCTGAGGTAGAAATTCCTGAAAGTGTACATCTGGAGCACAGAGTAGTGAATCGTGGAGCGTGAGGAAACTGTAAAAGAAGAGAATCGAAGCGTTTGAAATGTGTTGCTGTAAAAGGATGTTGACAATTGAGTGGAATGATAAGATAAGGAATGTGAAGTTTCTGCGCAGAATCAGGGAGAAAAGTAACATGTTGAAAACACTGACACGACATTAAGAAATAACTTCCATGGCACTTGAGGCAGCTGTAATACGTAAAAACGGTAAGAAAAGACGAAAATTGGACTACAGTCAACACATACACTCTATGACAAAAAACACGCACCAAGAAGGAATTATCAGAACGGGACGGAAATTGGTGGATGTGATGTATACGTACAGACAAACAAACGAGTATAGTTTCAGAAAACTGGATGATTTATTCAGGAGAAAGAGATTCACAAATTGAGTAAGTCAGTAATGCGTTGGTCCATCTCTGGCCCTTATGCAAGAAGTTATTTGGCTAGGTAGTGATTCACAGGGTTGTTGGATGTCCTGATCGATATCGTGCCACTGCTGGATCGTGAAAATAACGAGCTGGCTGGATGGCCCTGCCCATAATGCTCGAAACATTCTGAATTGGGGAGAGATCCTGCGACTTTGCTGGCCGACGTAGGATCTGACAGGCACCAAGGCAAGCAGCAGAAACTCTCACCGTGTGCGGCCGGGCATTATCTTGCTGAAATGTACGCCCAGGATGGCTTGCCATGAAAGGTAATAAAACGTGGGATAGAATATCGTCAGTGTACCGCTGTGCTTTAATGAATCCGAGGATGAAAACCAAAGCGGTTCTGACATGAAATGAAACTGTGCACCAGACAACCACACCAGGTTCTCGGGTCATATGGCGAACATCAGTCCGGTTGGTATCCCGTAGCTGTCCGGGGCGTCTCCACGCATGTCTTTCCTGGTCATTGGAGTTCAGTTCGAAGCGAGATTCATCACTGAAGACAATTCAACTCCAGTCAATGAGGTGACTGGCCGAAAAATTATAAAGGAGACCAACGTTTGAGAACTGTAAACAGGACATAGAAAGACTTACCAAACAGATGAGCTTGGGGAGCTGCAACAGATGAGTCTTGGGAGTGAGACCAACAACGACAGCAACAACGACGACGAGGATGACGGAGACGGTAGAGCAGTAATAGTTCAGAAACAAGCCGAGCTATTTGTTTACATTGGGCGTTTAGACAGTGTTGTGATAAAATGGATTTAGCCGAGCTGTCTAAGACGCTGCAGTCATGGACTGTGCGGCTGGTCCCGGCGGAGGTTCGAGTCCTCCCTCGGGCATGGGTGTGTGTGTTTGTCCTTAGGATAATTTAGGTTAAGTAGTGTGTAAGCTTAGGGACTGATGACCTTAGCAGTTAAGTCCCATAAGATTTCACACACATCTGAACATTTTTTGATAAAATGGAAACTGCGTGTGAAGCTCTTGTTGAATGATTTTTTACATCTTCGTAAAGGCCTTACGCCAACGGCCTTGCCTCAGTGGTAACACCGGTTCCCGTCAGATCATCAAAGTTAAGCGCTGTCGGGCTGGGCTAGAACTTGGATGGGTGACCATCCGGTCTGCCGAGCGCTGTTGGCAAGCGGGGTGCACTCAGCCCTTGTGAGGCAAACTGAGGAGCTACTTGAATGAGAAGTGGTGGCTCCGCTCTCGGACACTGACATACGGCCGGGAGAGTGGTGTGCTGACGACATGCGCCTCCATATCGGCATCCAGTGACGCCTGTGGGCTGAGGCTGACACGGCGGCCGGTCGGTACCGTTGGGCCTTCATGGCCTGTTAGGGAGGAGTATTTAGTTTAGTTTTATAAAGGCCTTACACGGTAATATTACCTCGAATCACTGCGCTCAAATTTCAGTTATCAGTCGTCTTCAGAAGAGTTACTTTACGAGCTTTTTGTAACAATTTGGCGTGGTTTTACTTCCGTTAGCGACGAATTTGGAGAAGGTCGACTAGGACAGGTTTTTGTTGCAAGAGAACATATATTCTGTGTGCGTCATGATTGAAGAGGCTCGCCATATGACTTACTGTTACACAGAGTATGATTCTTACACCAACTGTTTGCTGTGTTTAAATTGTGTTCTGTGCTTCGCTTTTCATTACACCGCCACCCCTCCCGCCCCCTCCCTAGTACATATTTTCCTGCAATTCTTGCTTCTCTTCCTTTCCCTACTACCGGGTTCCTGTCTTCCATCGCAATTAAACTTTCGTCTCCGTTGACGTATATAATATATTTTTTATCTCGTTAAATATTCTTTTAATCTCTTCATCTTCAGTAGAACTAGAAACCATATAAATTGGTACTGCTGTTATGGGTGTTGATTTCATGACTACCTTGTCCATGGTGATCATTTACAAAGCTGTCTGTAGTACTTTATCCGCATTCCTATTTTCTTGTTTGTTATTAGACCTACTGCTGTGTTACCCCTCTCTGATTATGCTCACAGTCAAGTACTTACCTCACCACAAAAACCTTGTCCTTCCTGCGTCAGACTTTCACTAATTCGCATTACATCTAAATACAACATATCAACTATTGTTCTGAAGTTGTCTGCCCACACTTCGACAGGTGGATGTATTTTTTTTTTTCCTGCTAACATCATTCTCTTGAGTATTCCCCACCCGGACACACAAACTGAGGGCGTTTTACCCCTGTAATATTTTCCCCAGAAGGATGCTATAATCAGTAAACAATGTAGTAGAGCCGCATGTCGTTGAACGGCTGTAGTTTGTCCTTGTTTTCGGGCGTTCGCAGCAACAACACAGCAAGGTCACATTTTCTAATGATTATAAACTGACGGAAAAACACGTTTACTAACAATTTATTTCATGAGTCAGAGTACATTTTGATGAACATTAGGTCTTCAGCTTACTGCTGAAGGACAATCACTGGGACGTCAATACGACATAATGGGTACCTAACAATATTCCTGCTTTCTTACTCACGACGACGGAAAACAATTTCTTTCTACGTGTTGAATGTTTAGACATATTGCAGTGTATCCACTGTTACCACTGGGTCACAGCCTGTAATTTCCGTTACTCCCTTTCAGCGACTCCACTTCTTCTCTCTTTCTGGGCGCATTTCACTGTTCGTTGTTGCAAAGCAAAGATATTTAAGAGCTTTTCTTGAATTTTAATTCAACACTGCTAATTGTTTATTACGACACTTTTTTCTTAATCACGACCAATATTAATTTCACGTCTATAATACCCTAGCGATAACACACCCAAACCACAGTCCCGCTTAATATACCCTTCCCTGCATGAAACACCGTGTGCTAAACCGTCCATTTTAGAACTCAACTTACACGTTTTATGACGCAATAACGTAACTGTGCAGTATCTCTTGCAGAGAGTATTAATTTTACGATGGGAACTAAAATTACATTGATGTCGAAACAGAACAAAATAGACGCGGTTCTACGTCAATTATTTTGAAACGTATAAAGCTGCTATAAACTAGAGCGAAACTATCATCATCGGAATAATACAAATAAACCAGGGCTTGCTTTAACGATGCTTCATGAGCTAGTATAAAACCATTAAGTTTCAGTCATCCAAATTCACCAACGTCGTCATCAAGTACTCAACGATAAGGTTAAGAACAGAAATTCTTCTAGATGGAGTTCTACCCCAGAAAGATGCGCGGAATACATGGAAAAAAGTGAATTCGTACAACTGCATGTCCATTCTAAATTTCACAATATAGCTAGACAGTTGTAAAATTATATTACTCTATAGTCTCCCACGGCCTGTGTCAGTTTCAATAAAATTCATCTGGGTGTTAGCCCCCTCTTTTATTAATAAATATTACCATTTTTTTAAAATTTGAATCCACTTGGGACCTGGAAGTTCTCATATACCGCACTTATTTCAATTCCTGAAAGAAAGAACAGCCATCAGCTGCCACTTTGTCAGTGTGATTTGAACTCTTAACGTGTCCAAGAGAGACTACGCCAAATAACGGCTGAAATGTGTTTAACTTTATCGGCTGCACTGAAGTTGGTCATTCAGTGACCGAAATGTAGGTCTGTTACATTAAATAAAAGTTACGACTGATTGCTGTACTTTGTTTCACCAATTACAATAGGTAGAAAACAGACGTTCCGACTGCAAGCGCCTTGGAATATCTGAGATGCTCTGGTTTCCCGCCGAAACAAACTCAATGACAGCTCACTGCATGGAATGCACCTCCTTAGCAGACACCATTTTGAAGGCTACATATGGCGTATGCAAGTACACTACTGTCCATTAAAATTGCTACACCACGAAGATGACGTGTTACAGGCGCGGAATTTAACCGACAGGAAGACGATGCTCTGATATGCAAATGATTAGCTTTTCAGAGCATTCACACAAGGTTGGCGCCGGTGGCGACACCTACAACGTGCCGACATGAGGAAAGTTTCCAACCGATTTCTCATACACAAACAGCAGTTGACCGGCCTTGCCTGGTGAAACGTTGTTGGGATGCCTCGTCCAAAGACGAGAAATGCGTACCATCACGTTTCCGACTTTGATAAAGGTCGGATTGTAGCCTATCGCGATTACTAATTATCGTATCGCGACATTTCTGCTCGCGTTGCTCGAGATCCAATGACTGTTAGCAGAATGTGGAATCGGTGGGTTCAGGAGGGTAATACGGAACGCCGTGCTGGATCCCAACGATCTCGTATCACTAGCAGTCGAGATGACAGGCATCTTATCCGCATGGCTGTAACGGATCGTGCAGGCACGTCTCGATCCTGAGTCAACAGATGGGGACGTTTCCAAGACAACAACCATCTGCACGAACAGTTCGACGACGTTTATAGCAGCATGGACTATCAGCTTGAAGATCATGGCTGCGGTTACCCTTGACGTTGCATCACAGATAGGAGCGCCTGTGATGGTGTACTCAACGACGAACCTGGGTGCACGAATGGCAAAAAGTCATTTTTTCGGATGAGTCCAGGTTCTGTTTACAGCATCATGATGGTCGCATCCGTGTTTCGCGACAGCGCGGTGAACGCACTTTGGAAGCGTGTATTCGCCATCGCCATACTGGCGTGATGGTATAGGGTGTCATTGGTTACACGTCTCGGTCACTTCTTGTTCGCATTGACGGCACTTTGAACAGTGGACGTTACATTTCAGATGTGTTACGACCCGTGGCTCTACCCTTCATTCGATCCCTGCGAAACCCTACAGTTCAGCAGGATAATGCACGACCGCATGTTGCAGGTCCTGTACGGGCCTTTCTGGATACAGAAAATGTTCGACTGCTGCCCTGCCCAGCACATTCTCCAGTTCTCTCACCAATTGAAAACGTCTGGTGAATGGTGGCCGAGCAACTGGCTCGTCACAATACGCCAGTCACTGGTCTTGATGAACTGTGGTATCGTGTTGAAGCTGCATGGGCAGCTGTATCTGTTCACGCCATCCAAGCTCTGTTTGACTCAATGGCCAGGCGTATCATGGCCGTTATTACGGCCAGAGGTGGTTGTTCTGGGAACTGATATCTCAGGATCTATGCACTCAAGTTGCGTGAAAATGTAATCACATGTCAGTTCTAGTATAATATATTTGTCCAATGAATACCCGTTTATCATCTGCATTTCTTCTCGGTGTAGCAGTTTTAATGGCCAGTAGTGTATTTCCAGACGTGGTAAAAAAACTGTCTATGCATATATATCATGAAATAAATTTACCTTAAAATATGTATCATTCAGTGTAATGACGAAAGGACAAGTTGCTGTCAGTCAGACTGGCACTGCTAGATGTACACGACCGTATGAATTTCCTCCGCCCTTTTTTTCTCCGGACAGGTGAGACGCATCGGGCATAACGCAGCCGCCTTATCCCATAAAGAACCCGGCCTGGAGGATGAATAGCGGCTATGAAGGTGCGCTGCAAAGGGGGTGCGTCTGGGGCAATCCAACAAGCCCGGACCTGCTACTTTGTCTGCAGTCGCCGCGTATGAATCACGTCCCAAGACGTGAGGAATGTTTCTCGCACTACATCCGTGTCCCTTCGCAATATACATGGTGATACAAAAAGGTACGGCCAAACTTTCAGGAAACATTCCTCACACACAAACAAAGAAAATATGTTATGTGGACATGTGTCCGGAAACGCTTAATTTCCATGTTAGAGCTCATTTTATTACTTCTCTTCAAATCACATTAATCATAGAATGGAAACACACAGCAACAGAACGTACCAGCGTGACTTCAAACACTTTGTTACAGGAAATGTTCAAAATGTCCTCCGTTAGAGAGGATACATGCATCCACCCTCCGTCGCATGGAATCCCTGATGCGCTGATGCAGCCCTGGAGAATGGCGTACTGTATCACAGCCGTCCACAATACGACCACGAAGAGTCTCTACATTTGGTACCGGGGTTGCGTAGACAAGAGCTTTCAAATTCCCCCATATATGAAAGTCAAGAGGGTTGAGATCAGGAGAGCGTGGAGGCCATGGAATTCGTCCGCCTCCACCAATCCATCGGTCACCGAATCTGTTGTTGAGAAGCGTACGAACACTTCGACTGAAATGTGCAGGAGCTCCATCGTGCATGAACCACATGTTGTGTCGCACTTGTAAAGGCACATGTTCTAGCAGCACAGGTAGAGTATCCCGTATGAAATCATGGCGGTGAATCGAAGAAGTACAGTACATACAGACGAAACTAAAATGAGCTCTAACATGGAAATAAAGCGTTTCCGGACACATGTCCACATAACATCTTTTCTTTATTTGTGTGTGAGGAATGTTTCCTGAAAGTTTGGCCGTACGTTTTTGTAACACCCTGAATACCTCTGGGTGCGCAACTCATTGATGCGTTGTTCTGACCCTGCACCCACAAAAGGACGAGCTATATGGAAAGTACGCGCGTTACAGCAATTTACCTCTCGCAATTCCGTAACTGATGCGTGTTTCGGGACAAGTACTGTAAGGTGGCAGAATAAATGTAGGTCAATTTCGCACCTTACATAAGAGTTTTATACGTTGTAACAGGAAGGTGAATATGACACCTGACTTACTTCGGCAGTAATGAGCAGATTTGCTTATGAGTATGTAATGCAAAAGGGATAACACTTTATCGATGGTATTAACACACCACTCCTATATAATGTATGTCAATTAGCAGAAGGTGAAACAAGGAGCGAGAGGAAACGTTTTGTGTGGAAGCCAGTGCAGGAGGACGCAGAGGCTACACGCCGGGAGGCACTACTGGGAGCTCTTGAGGAGGAGGGGGGGGGGGGGGCTGGCCTGTGTGGCCGTGCGGTTCTAGGCGCTACAGTCTGCAACCGAGCGACCGCTACGGTCGCAGCTTCGAATCCTGCCTCGGGCATGGATGTGTGTGATGTCCTTACGTTAGTTAGGTTTAAGTAGTTCTACGTTCTAGGGGGCTGATGACCTCAGATGTTAAGTCCCATAGTGCTCAGAGCCATTTGAACCATTTTTTTGATCTTAAGGGGGCATCCCGTGGTGGGAATCAGCGACCGGACAGGTGACCCATACCGCAGAGCGAGTAACGGGGCACCAAAAGTAGGGCAGAAAGAAGCTTTAGAAAACTGTGTTTCGGAATTCCAAATGGATACGAACAAAACCAGTGACGTGGTTGATCACGTGAACAGCGAATGGTACACAAGTGAGTGGGCACGAAATGTCCGATTGGCAGAATCAAACTAGGGAAGAGTAAAGTGCCAAGATTTCGATGCAGTTGAATGGTAGGGTGGAGAGTGTTTGTACAAAATAAGAGGAACGCTCCTATTGGTCGAAAAAACCCCTGACGTGGAGAACGAAAGAACCCAGGTGAGGAGAGAGTTCGGTTACGAGAAAGACGAGAGCAAAATTTTCATGGACTCTTCTCTGAACTGGCGTCAAAGAGCATAATATGCACGCTGTTCCAACCATGCACGTGCATATCGTCATATTCCAAGACTAGGGATGAGTGCGTGTTTCCTCGCATCGTGAGAAACGTAGTGAGAATTTCTGCTGAAATATCTCAGCAAAGGCTAATTAGATTTTATAGGAATTTCAGTGGGCGAGAGCGCAATGCAGACGACAGACACACAGAGGCGTAAACTCGTTGGTGCACCAGCTTGCGTCCACTGTAAACTCGAGCGACCTTGGCTAATCTTTTGCTCAACTTGTCACAAAACTAACCATCCTCTGTGGACTTGATTGTCATCCTAAATAGTAACGATCTTTGAACCAGAATCGGATGATTTATCGTGGTACTGGCCAACATCATGATGCACTCGTAAGAATAATTTTGTAAAGAAACTTCTAGTTAAAATTTACCATTTATGTTTTTAGGATTATTTCACTTTCTGAGGACGAGATGTTTTCGTTTGACAACTGTCGTAACATTGTCACATTGTGAACTGTGCAAATTCATGTACTTCTGCGATAAGTTTGCAACATTAAACCAAAGTTATTTACAGCTTACACAGTTGTTGTTGATCAGACATGAACCTTACAGTACAAAGTACTAGGGCTGTTCAGAAAGTAAGGTCTGATCGCTGACGATACAGAAACAACCGACTTAGACATTTTTCGTAGCGTTATACCAATTTTCCAACACCCTCGTCATAGAACGCAGTCACCAGTGCTTTCCGATGATTATGTACGCTGAACTATAGCGTGTTGTCTGTGCCCAAGTGGTGTCTTTATGTCCAGCACTTCAAGTGGACAGAGATGATACTCAGGACAAGCCAATTAGGTTAGCGTTGTGGGTGATCGAATACTTTCCAACGAAAGGGCTGCAGGGACATCTTCACTGTCCCTGCAGAGTGCGGCTGAGAATTGCCATGAAGAAGGAAGTGCGTGGCAGGTGTGTTAGGTGGGCTGCATACCTTCAGGCGAAACCCCTCAGCGGGCCCTCATACTTGGCGAGAGCACTGTTGTTCTAGGCACCTTTACTCGCTCACAGTGCGCTCAGAACTGAAAAGAGCGATTTGATGCGATCGACGGGCATACTAGAGACACTGCCCAAAACGTCCATGCAAAACCCTCATAGCAAATTATCGTATACGACTGCAGAACAACAGATGGCAGCACTTTTTTTATTTATCTGACAGAAAGTCATAGCACGGCGACAATTACCATACAATAGAAACATCTGTGAAACGAGCAAGGGTACTGCGGACGTAGCCAGCATCAAAGTGAAATAGTCACATGACTTATGTACAGTATACGAAACTGTAATACTTCACTTGTTTGCCCTGATTTCATACATTTATTTCTTACGTATCACCGTAACGGATGCAAATCGAAATACCTCAAAGAACAGAAGGTAGCTTTTCATAGTTTGGGAACTGCAAAGGTCTACCAGTGGTTATCACACCTGTAACAGGTGCTTCTATGTGTTTATCAATATCGAGAAACAATATAACGTAGAGTTAACAAGCAAGAAAAAATACATCTGACTTCATGGGCATAAACAGTGGCGTGCAAAATTTAAGGACGAAAGTAACTTTCACATGATGTATTAGTACCAAGTAACATAGCTCCATGGAACTTGAACTATACATACACTGAAGAGCCAAAGAAACTGGTACACTTGCCTAATATCGTGTAGGGCCCCAGCGATCGCGCAGAAGCTGCGCAACACGACGTGGCATGCACTGAACTAATATCTGCAATAGTTCTGGAGGGAACTGACACTGTGAATCCTGCAGGGCTGTCCACAAATCCGTACGAGTACGAGGAGGTTAAGATCTCTTCTGAACAGCACGCTGCAAGACATCCCACATATGCTCAATAATGTTCATGTCTGCGGAGTTTTGTGGCCAGCGGAAGTGTTTAAAGTTAGACGAATGTTCCTGGAGCCACTCTGTAGCAATTCTGAACTTGCGGTGTGTCGCATTGTCCTGCTGGAATTGGCCAAGTCCGTCGCAATGCACAATGGACGTGAATGGATGCAGCTGACCAGACACGATACTGACGTACGTGTCATCTCTCAGAGTCGTATCTAGACATATTAGAGGTCCCATATCACACCAACTGCACACGCCCCACAACATTACAGAGCCTCCACCAGCTTAAACAGTTCCTGCCGATGTGCAGCGTCCATGGATTCGTGAGGCTGTTTCCATACCCGTACACTTCCAGTTTGAAAAATGCGAATACATAGAAAGAAGGATCCTTTATTGTATGATTATATGGTAGCGGAACAAACACTGGTAGCAGTTACTTCTGTAAAATATCTGGGAGTATGCGTGCGGAACGATTTGAAGTGGAATGATCATATAAAATTAATTGTTGGTAAGGCGGGTACCAGGTTCAGATTCATTGGGAGAGTGCTTAGAAAAAGTAGTCCATCAACAAAGGAGGTGGCTTACGAAACACTCGTTCGACCTATACTTGAGTATTGCTCATCAGTGTGGGATCCGTACCAGATCGGGTTGACGGAGGAGATAGAGAAGATCCAAAGAAGAGCGGCGCGTTTCGTCACAGGGTTATTTGGTAACCGTGATAGCGTTACGGAGATGTTTAATAAACTAAAGTGGCAGACTCCGCAAGAGAGGCGCTCTGCATCGCGGTGTAGCTTGCTCGCCAGGTTTCGAGAGGGTGCGTTTCTGGATGAGGTATCGAATATATTGCTTCCCCCTACTTATACCTCCCGAGGAGATCACGAATGTAAAATTAGAGAGATTAGAGCGGGCACGGAGGCTTTCAGACAGTCGTTCTTCCCGCGAACCATACGCGACTGGAACAGGAAAGGGAGGTAATGACAGTGGCACGTAAAGTGCCCTCCGCCACACACCGTTGGGTGGCTTGCGGAGTATAAATGTAGATGTATATGTAGATGTAGAAACGAGACTCGTCCGACCAGGCATCATGTCTCCAGTCATGCAGTCATAAACAGTCCAATGTCGGTGTTGACGGGCGCAGGCGAGGCGTAAAGATTTGTAGTCGTGCAGTCAACAAGGGTACACGAATGAGTCTTCGGCTCCGAAAGCCCATATCGATGATGTTTCGTTGAACGGTTCGCACGCTGACACTTGTTTATGGCCGCGCGGAGTGGCCAGGCGGTTTGAGGCGCCATGTCACGGATTGCGCGGCCCCTCTCGCCAGAGGTTCGAGTCCTCCCTCGGGCATGGGTGTGTGTGTTGGTCTCAGCATAAATAATGTGAAAGTCCAGGGGCCGATGACCTGAGCAGTTTGGTCCCTTAGGAATTCACACACATTTGAACATTTGAACTTTTTGATTGCCCAGCATTGAAATCTGTGGCAATTTGCAGAAGTGTTGCACTACTGTCACGCTAAACAATTCTCTTTAGTCGCCGTTGTTCCTATTCTTGCAAGATCTTTTTCCGCCCGCAGCGATGTCGGAGATTTGATGTCTTCCCGGATTCCTGATATTCACTGTACACTCGTGAAATGATCATAGGGGAAAATCCTCACTTCATCACTATCTCGGAGATGCTGTGTCCCATCGCACGTGTGGCGACTGTAACACCACCATCAAGCTCATTTAAATCTTGATAACCTGTCTGTAGTAGCAATAACGGATCTAACAACTGCGCCAGACACTTGCTGTCTTATATAGGCGTTGTCGACCGCAGCGCCGTATTGTGCCTGTTTCCATATCTGTGTATTTGAATACGCATGTCTCTACCAGTGTCTTTGGCGATTCAGTGTGTAAAGAACTGCTACAGCACAGTACGAAAGGATAAACGTAAATGACACTTTCACTCATGCCGGCAGCTGTGACCGAGCGGTTCTAGGCGCTTCAGTCCGGAACCGCCCTGTTGCTACGATCGCAGGTTCGAATCCTGCCTCGGGCATGGATGTGTGTGATGTCCTTAGGTTAGTTAGGTTTAAGTAGTTCTAAGTTTTAGGGGACTGATGACCTCAGATGTTAGGTCCCTTAGTGCTTAGAGCCATTTGAACCATTCTTGAACTTCCACTCATAGATAACAATTATACTGAAGTTATCTCGATTCATGATGGTCCCCGGACATTACCAAAGGAGGGACGTGGTTGTTAGTATGGTGTGTGATCACCACGGACGTCAGTGCATGCTCTGTAACGTGCTCCCACGCTGGCTACAGGGTTGGTACGGCGTTTTGTGGTAGAGCGTTCCATTCCTCCATCAGACTGGTTCACAACTGCTGGATGGTTGTTCAAGCATGTGGACGTGCTACAGTATGTCTCCCCAAAGCATCCCAAGCGTGCCCAATGGAATTTAGGTAGGAAGAACGGGCAGGTCAATCCATTCACCAATGGGCCTATCGTTCAAATAGCTCCTCCACTTGCGCAGTTAGATGTGGTCGCATATTGCCATCCATAAAAATGAAGTCAGAGCAGAATATTTCTCTGAAAAGACGCTATGGGAAAGGGGTTGGCAACATGAGAAAAAACAGTGCAGCAGAGTCTATGAACCCCATTGTCGAAGGAAGGTCCACAATTTTCGAGGTGATACAAGAGGGCACTCGTAGAAGGCCAGTGTTGGAGATGAGACGAATCGTGCGGCCATCTCGATGGAAGACGGGTCAGTATTTCCTACGTCGGGTCGGGCACTTAAAGTCTCCGTTCTTAGCAAAATCTTTGACATTTTTCCCTGTAATTTTTCCGGCGCTCGACGCATTTCCGGGCGCTTTTGTTTTTATAGCTTACGTACTGAAATGCATTAAGAATATACAGGGTGTTTCCCCACGAGATAGTGGAATGAAAACCAGCTCTAGAAAACGACAACGACTGCAGAAGAGAGAATATGGCCGTTTCTTTTAGTAGGATGCATGTCCTATACAAGGAAAAGGCAATTTCAAGAATAACTAAACACAGACTCTAAAATACTGTAACAAAATCCGAATTTTGCTCTCTTCCTGACAGCAGTTTATCGTAAATTGATGAAGCAACGAAAGCTGCCTAGTGACAAGAAAAAAAACCGCAGGACATACCCGGTTTCAAGACGAGTCGTAGGACAGATGCGCATAATTATAGACCTACATCGTTGAGGTCAATCTTTTGGAGAATTATAGAACATGTTTTATGCTCATATATATGACGTTCATGGAGAACGAAAATCTCTATAAAAATCTACATCCATTCCAAAAATAGAGATCTTGCTAAATTCGGCTCGCTCTCTTCCTCCACGAGATACATAGCGCTGTAGACATCGGTGGTCAGGTTGTTGCAGTGTTCCTCGACTTCAAGAAGGCATCTGATACCGTCCCGCAGTGTGGTTAGTGAAAAAATACGAGCTCATTGAGTATCGGACCTGATTTGCGAATCGATTCAAGACTTCCTTGCAGACGGAACTCAACGTATCGCTCTTAAAGGAACAAAAGCGACGGAAATAAGGGTAATATCGGATGTACTCCAAGTAAGTGTGATACGATCATTACTGTTTACAATGTATATAAACTATCTAGTAGAATGCGTCGGAAGCTCTTTAAGGCTGTTCGCAGGTGATGCGGTTGTCTGTAAGAAGGTATCAACGCCGAGACATACTATCCATTTGCAGAATGTTCTGCAGAGGATTGATGAATGGTGCAGGCTCTGGCAGCTGACCCAGAACGTAAATAAATGTAACATAATGCGCGTACATATTAAAAGAAATCCCATACTGTACACCCACAGTGTTAATGGGAAACTGCCGGAAACTGTAACCACAGTAAAAGATCTAGGAGAAGTTACCCAGAGCGACCTTAAGTGGATTGACCACATAAACCAAATAGCAGGAAAAGCAGATGCCAGACTGAGATTCATTGGGAGAATCTTGACGAAATGTAGTTCATCCACAAAAGAAGTGGTTTATAAGGCTTGCTCGACCGATTCTTGAATATTGTTCGTCAACCTCTGACCCTTAGCAGGTAGGACTGATAGAAGAGAGAGAGAAAATCCAACGAAGAGGGGCGTTTTTCGTCACGGAATCGTTTAGTAGGCGCGAGAGCGTTATACAGGTGCTCATCGAAATGCTCAGCGAAATGCAGTGGCAGGCGCTAAACCGAGCGAGGTGGCGCAGTGGCTAGCACACTGGACTCGCGTTCGGGACTCCCTCGTCTGGCCATCCTGATTTAGGTTTTCCGTGATTTCCCTAAATCGCTCCAGGCAAATCCGGGGATGGTTCCTTTGAAATGGCACGGCCGACTTCCTTCCCTAATCCGATGAGACCGATGATCTCGCTATCTCGTCTCCTCCCCAAAGAACCCAACCCAACCAACCAGCGCCGGCCGCTGGTGGCCGAGCGGTTCTGGCGCTACAGTCTGGAACCGCGCGACCGCTACGGTCGCAGGTTCGAATCCTGCCTCGGGTATGGATGTGTGTGTTGTCCTTAGGTTAGTTAGGTTTAAGGGGCTCCGGAAAGGCTCAAAATCATGAAAAGTTAAATTTTTACTTTTTTGCGTTTTCTTAATCTGCAGACTATTACCTTTTAATAGATGTATAATTTATTCAATTCCGAACACTACAACTATTTTTAAATTTTGTTTGAAATGTGTTCTACATGGGCGTGACCCACTGTGGTGCTGTTAAACTGCTGCCAAATGGTGTTATTATTAACGTCCGTGTTCATCAGGTACATTTTAGTGATGTGAGATAAAGTATGTGTTGTGGCTAACCTGTGATGGTTCAATATATATCGGTGGTGTGATTGTCGATTGTTTCATGTTTATTTACTCTGTCGTTATCTCGAAAATATTCGTAATTAATTCTGTTTCTTGAGTCTCTGTTTTGTTGAAGTATAATAATGAGTAAAAGTAAAGTTATTAGAAATCCTCTGAAGGCTTTTAAGAAAAGGAGAAATGTTGGAAAGCCAAAGGTATGTGTTATTACTCTAAACAATAAAGACGATGAAAATCCCCAACATAGCTTGTGTCCCAAAGAAGAAGACAGTTGGTGTAAATATAACAAAGGATTGCTAACTGGTGAAGTGTACACTCATAAGCATAGTCTGCCTCATGCAATAATGGAGGTGATAAAACCTATTTTCAGAGACTTAGCAGCACCTGAACTGTTGAAAAAGTGTATCCACGGAAAAACTCAAAACCCCAATGAAAGTGTAAATAGTGTTATATGGTCGAGAATCCCCAAGACTGTATTTGTTGGAATAGAAACACTTCAGTTTGGTGTGTATGATGCTGTTGCGACTTTCAATGATGGCAACATTGTAAGGTGCAAGGTATTTAGAAATATGGGAATGAAGATAGGTTCTAACATGGTACGAGCGATGCTTTCTTTAGACAAGGAACGCCTTCGGGCTGCAGACAGGGCAGTAAAGAGTCTAGAAATACAAGCAAGAGTAAACAGGAGGAGGAACAAGAGGAAGCTGGAGGAGGAGTTTGCAGAGGATGAAGATAATCCATCCTATGGACCTGGAATGCACCAAAAAGTTAATCCAATCTTTCTCGCTCGATTCCCAAAACTTTTATTTTCTCATACTAATTACATGTTTTCTAAGGGTCTTCCAAACATATTTGTTTCAAACTTTCAGTAAATGTTACACAGTACCTTCTGCATAATTTAACACAGCCTTTTTCCAAAAAACTGTATATTTTTGAATATATAAATAAAAAATTGCAAAAAAATGTTGTGAATTTTCATTACAATTGAAAAAAAAAATCTTTAATAACTGAACTAAAATTTTCTAAAATCCCTGTGTTAAGTTGTAGTCCATATTCCAATAAATAATCTGTAAAACGTTCAACTTCCTACCTCAAATACTTTGTGAGGAAAGATGTAATTTATAAGCGTTATTTTAACATTGCAAGTACAGGGCGTTCCGGAGCCCCTTAAGTAGTTCTAAGTTCTAGGGGACTGATGACGTCCGATGTTAAGTCCCATAGTGCTCAGAGCCATTTGAACCAACCAACCAGCAGGCGCTAATAGAGAGGTGTTGTGCATCACGGAGAGGTTTGCTATCGAAATTTCGAGAAAGGTATTTCCGGGAAGAGCTGGACAACATATCACATTCTCCCACAAACATCTCGCGAAAGGACCACGACGAGTAACTGTAGCTAGTACAGAGTTCCCTACTACATTCGCGAGTGAAATAGAGAAGGAGTGATCAGTTAGTAGTGCCATAAGGACCCTCTGCCAAATAACGTCAGGTAGCTTGCGGAGTACTGATGTAGAGGTACACTACTGGCCATTAAAATTCCTACACCATGAAGATGTCGTGCTACAGACGCGAAATTTAACCGACTGGAAGAAGATGCTGTCATATGCAGAGGATTAGCTTTTCAGAGCATTCACACAAGGTTGGCGCCGGTGGCGACACCTACAACGTGATGACATGAGGAAAGTTTCCAACCGATTTCTCATACACAAAAAGCAGTTGACCGGCCTTGCCTGCTGAAACGTTTTTGTGATGCCTCGTGGAAGGAGGAGAAATGCGTACCGTCACGTTTCCGACTTTGATAAAGGTCGGATTGTAGCCTATCGCGATTGCGATTTATCGCATCGCGACATTGCTGCTCGCATTGTTCGAGATCCAATGACTGTTGGCAGAATATGGAATCGGTGGGTTCAGGACAGTAATATGGAACGCCGTGCTGGATCCCAACGGCCTCGTATCGCCAGCAGTCGAGATGACAGGCATCTTATCCGCGTGGATGTAACGGATCGTGCAGCCACGTCTCGATCCCTGAGTCAACAGATGGGGACGTTTGCAAGACAACGACCATCTACACGAACAGTTCGACGACGTTTGCAGCAGCATGGACTATCAGCTCGGAGACCATGGCTGCGGTTACCCTTGACGCTGCATCACAGACAGGAGCGCCTGCGATGGTGCACTCAACGACGAACCTGGGTGCACGAATGGGAAAACGTCATTTTTTCGCATGACTCCAGGTTCTGTATACAGCATCATGATGGTCGCATCCGTGTTTGGCGACATCGCGGTGAACGCACATTGGAAGCGTGTATTCGTCATCGCCATACTGGCGTATCACCCGGCGTGATGGTATGGGGTGCCATTGGTTACACGTCTCGGTCACCTCTTGTTCGCATTGACGGCACTTTGAACAGTGGACGTTACATTTCAGATGTGTTACGACCCGTGGCTATACCCTTCATTCGATCCCTGCGAAACCCTACATTTCAGCAGGATAATGCACGACCGCATGGTGCAGGCCACGTACGGGCCTTTCTGGATACACAAAATGTTCGATTGCTGCCCTGGCCAGCAGATTCTCCAGATCTCTCACCAACTGAAAACGTCTGGTCAATGGTGGCCGAGCAACTGGCTCGTCACAATACGCCAGTCACTACTCTTGATGAACTGTGGTATCGTGTTGAAGCTGCATGGGCAGCTGTACTTGTACACGCCATCCAAGCTCTGTATGACTCAATGCCCAGGAGTATCAAGGCCGTTATTACGGCCAGAGGTGGTAGTTCTGGATACTGATTTCTCAGGATCTTGTGCACCAAAATTGCGTGATAATGTCATCACATGTTAGTTCTAGTATAATATATTTGTCCAATTAATACCTATTTATCATCTGCATTTCGTCTTGGTGTAGCAATTTTATTGGCCAGTTGTCTAGATATCTGCACGCAGGGGGATGCCTCAGAATGACAGGAACGGGTGGGCTGGGAGAATCCGGGAAGACAGAGAGCAAGTTCCTTCGCAAAATAATGGGTCCTAGGATAATACAGAGACACACATACTTTGAGTAAGAGAGGAGTTAAACAGGGATAACGAGCGACTAAACTTCTACAGACGTATGTTTAGAATAGATACAACCCTATCAACGAAGCAGATTTTTAATATATTGGACAACAGGCCTTAAGTCGGTGACGAATGGTGCAAAGAAGTAAGGAAGGACCTCAAGAGCTCTCACGTAAATCACAACGAGATCTCTAGGTGTTCAAAGTACAGATCGCTGATCAGCAACATTAGTGGTTTTCAGCGAGTGCAAAATCAGAACAGCGACTGGGCAGAAGAGAGGAGACAGGAGGCCACAGAAAGAATACAACGCGTCTGGGCTGCAATTCAGGTTTTCAGAAGTGCCTTGAATTTACTTCACGTGGTCTCTAATGGCCCGAAACGACAGAAAAAATATACATGGTGTTTCCCAATTCCGTGAGACTGTTAGGACTTGTAGGGGAGAATTAGCAAATAGAGATCTGATAAGCATCCCATGTCCGGAAATGTACGGTTTGGATGTAAAATAATTTTGAAGATTGCATGTCCCGCTTCACGATGTGTACACCGCTGAGACAATGAGCTCTGACCTATGTACTCTACCGGAGCCGATGGCATGGGGTATGTTTCGAGTATTCGTCGTCGAATTTCTTCCCTAAGGCAGGGTGTGAGGTGCGTCCGTGGGGCACCTCAGTTTGGCCTCGTAGTTGCAAACGTATTAGTTTCTCGTAGCCGTTGTTACAATCGGTCGCTTATGTCATGTGGTGTCATAATTACCACAAGGACTGACGAAGGCGCCCTCTTCTCATCTTGTGTGTGTACCGTGAGGTGGAGATTTGAAAGAGATCCGATCTTCAAACTTGGTTTGTATCCAAACTTTTAATTTCCACATATAGGTTCCTCATCAAATGTTTATCTACTGTAAGTCCCCTATACAATACCTAACAGCCTCTATCAGGAATTGCGAAACAACCTGCATAAATTTTTTACCAGAAATACTGTGTTCGTAAGTTCTTTTAGGTCAACAGCACCAATCACAGAATATATGTTGCTACTGCCATTTACCTCGCAGCTTTGGAATCGTTCTTCATTAGCGCTATTGCTACCCAACCCAGAAAGCAGAGTCGAACAGATGCCGTTTGATCCAGAGAATTTCCATTTGACTTATGTGCACGATTAATTTTTCAGAGAAATTCTAAGAGTTACACTAGCCTGAAATTATTACAGCTGGCCATTCAGACGCAGTCGGTGCAAAAAGTAATTAACTGATCTCATGAGGAGAACATAGACGGGTACTATCACAAATTTTGTTCGAAGCACAAGACGTTATGTTGATATGAGGGAAGAATGTTGATGTCCATGCTTTTGAGCGCCCTACATCTCCGTCATGATCATCATCATCATCATCAACAACGACACATAAACTCGGACTTTCGTTTTCTCATGTGTCAGATAATGCGAGATAAACAGTGCTCACGGCTTCCTATTGTTCAGACCTTCGTGAAAGATGAGCAGAATCACCTGATTTCCTATATCATCCAAGAATTAATCTAAAAACAGTCATTTCAAAAACGCTAGCGGCCGTTGTATTCTTTTAGACTCCGTCATTTACGAGATTTCCTGCAGCGTATGCTGGGAGACCTTTTGAAACCAAACAACCCATGCCAGCACTGTTTTCTTGTCACTTAATATAGTTCTTGCTAATGCAAGAGTTAGGCAACGGCCTTGCCGCAGTGGATACACCGGTTCCCTTGAGATCACCGAAGTTAAGCGCTGTGGGGCGTGGTCGGCACTTGGATGGGTGACCATCCAGGCCGCCATGCGCTGTTGCCATTTTTCGGGGTGCACTCAGCCTCGTGATGCCAACTGAGGAGTTACTCGAGCGAATAGTAGCGGCTTCGGTCGAGAATACCATCATTACGACCGGGAGAGCGGTGCGCTGACCTCACGCCCCTCCTATCCGCATTCTCCCCTTAGGATGACACGGCGGTCGGATGGTCCCGATGGGCCACTTGTGGCCTGTAGACGGAGTGGTTTTAATGCAAGAGTTTGCTGGGACACTCTATTTATATATGTGGTTGAATATTTATGTTTCATCATTAGAACTGGATAGAAATTTTTATGCATCTAGTACAACAGCATTTCATGTTGGAACATTCACATGCGACCGAAAATATCACTCTCTCCGTGAGCAGTCTGTGAAACAGCGTTCACTCTTCCACCTGAAGGGCTTCAAAAATATTAATATATACGCTTCACTTCTGTGCAGCAGAGCAGAAAGAAATATGGAAGCTCTGCTTCACATTACACGGTCTAGAGAGCCACAGGTGAGTAATACACAACAATTCCATTTCGCTCAGCGTATCTCGTAGGAAGTTAATCAGCACGTATGATGACTGCAGTTTTAATTACCATGGAACTAGCGAGCGGAATTGTTTAGGCGTGAGTGTCGTACCGCGATGGTAGCCGAAAAGTATCGACCGGGACCGCGTGTCGACACTGCAGCGCGGAGTATCAGCTGCAGGCGTCGAGTGCTTGAGCACGCTAGAGGTGCCAGCTTGCATGGCCGCCAGCTCGCCGATAGGTTCACAGCACTGACCTATCAGCAGCTGTATCGCTTGCCACAGCTATAGAGCCTGTACAGGGAGAGAGAGAGAGAGATAGAGAGAGAGAGGGGCGAGGGGGAGAGGGAGAGGGAGAGGGAGAGGGAGAGGGAGGGGGAGGAGGAGGGGGAGGGGGAGGGGGAGGGGGAGAGGGAGAGGGTGAGAGGGGGGGGACAGAGAGAGAGATAGTGGTGTCCACTGGTTACATCGACGCTCATTGGCTGAGAGGTGTTTTTACCTGTGTTGTGTATGTCTGAAGTACAAAGTGCGGTGCTGTTGTAAATCGATTTTTAACGCTCCTAATACCTATCCAGTGGCATACTTATTTGCAGATAACAAATATAGTAGGTTTGGTACCTTTCTGCATGGCCTTTGTCGGTTCATTTTTACGTAATTTAAGTTCGCTAAGAGAATCGTGTTGTAAGTCGCATCTCTGGAGATGACATTAGACATCTTGAACATTAACCGCTTGGCCGCTCTCGTAAATAATTCATTTAACGTGCAGTTTCTTAGCTTAGAAGCCACACCATCAGGTTGCACATGTTAAATCATCACATTACATTTGCGACATGAACGGGACCGAACAGCTTTCTCCTTCACTGGCGAGTCGCCAATTGCGTCATTTATTCGTTAACAAGAAGTGTTCGGTCCTGTCCATGACACACGTTTCATGTCAAGATTTAACATATCTAACCTGATGGTGTAGCTTCTAAGCGACAAAGTGCTCGTTAAATAAATTTTTTAGAAGAGACCCCAAGTGGTTACTATTCAAGACATCTACTTACGGCTTCCTCATAGCCTACAAGATCGTGTACATTAAATGTAATCGCAGTTGCTAATATGGACTACCATCAGCTGTAGAATGCAATGATGACAGCGAAAATTTGTACCGAACCGGTACTAGAGCCCGGATTTCCCGTTTATCGCGAGGCACTGCAATATCGTATATGTCCGCCGAGACCGGGCAAGCGACTTCCAGGTGAAATGTCTCCCAATACATAATAAATGTATGAGTACAGATTGTGGATGCATGGTTGACGACCTATGGAAGTTTGACTTGGCCGTGAGGCGTGCACGGCTAGCCAAATGGGAAGGCGACTGCTCGCGATAAGTGGCTGTGGCCGAGCTGTTGTAGGCGCTTCAGTCCGGAACTGCGAGACTGCTACGGTCGCAGGTTCGAATACTGCCTCGGACATGGATGTGAGTGATGTCCTTAGGTTAGTTAGGTTTAAGTAGTTCTAAGTTCTAGGGCACTGGTGACCTCAGATGTTAAGTCCCATAGTGCTCAGAGCAACTTGAACCATTTTTTCTTTTTTTTTCTTTTCGCTGGGACAAAAATTAGTTCCAATGTTGGCAGTGAGGTGCAAATCTGGCGCTTTATAGCACCTAGTCAGCGTCTCCGATGCTCACATTGAACAAATTCTGTATGCAGCAGTTTATGGTTCAAATGGCTCTGAGCACTATGGGACTTAACATCTGTGGTCATCAGTCCCCTAGAACTTAGAACTACTTAAACCTAACTAACCTAAGGGCATCACACACATCCATGCCCGAGGCGGGATTCGAACCTGAGACCGTAGCGGTCACGCAGTTCCATACTTGAGAGGTGGCATGAGCCCCCTCTCATATTTCTATCTTACGATTTTCCTCTCTAATTGCATGCGGTGAAAAGTTGCTATTCCTTCCCACGCGGACTTCCCACGCAGCGTCTCTTGTCACCCAGATGGTCCGGTGACAGGTGGGCTCTGCTGATCCTGAAAGGGTAAGCCGACGGGTGTGAGGGAGTCGAGTGAATGCTTTCCAGACGCCGACATTGTCAAAAGACACGCCCGGAGGGGCCCGAAGTAGCGGCTGGGCTAGAGGTTCCGTTACTTCGCAGAAACTTAGCGAAATCACTTTCTGGCGGGCTACCAGCGAGGCGTGGGAATGACTTGTGTACCCAGGCAGTTGTGGCGGGAAAATTCCCGCGCTTTCTGCAAAATATTAACTATGATTGGCTTGCTCAGGGCATAGCTCCGTGACGTAGCAAAATCAGCGCAGAAATTGGCGCCAAGAATCTCCACTGATGGAATGGTAGTGCTCCGGCAATAGAGTGGAAATTTCCGCCGGTTTTCGAGTTGCTGATTGGAACGTTTAACCACGGCCACTGTCGTGGGGGCGGGAATGTTCGGTGTTCGGCCTGGTCGGGTGCTCTAGGGGTAGTCGGCTCTCGCCTTTCGGTCGGAGCAGGTTACAAGACTGAGCCCTCGCCGCTCTGGACAGCCGGCCTTCCGTTGGCTGTCTAATATACTTTTATTTAATTCTGTTTGACGAAGTTGCTGAAGTTTCGACTTCAACGTAACTTTCTGAATACAGTTGGCAATTGAGCATTCTGCGTACAAGCGGCCTATGTTGTCTGTCTTGAGCAGTTTTGGCTAAAGTTGACTGTATCGGAGTTACAGTGTGACTTCGCTTGATAAAATCAATCACTGTACCGTCAGTGATTGTGTGGCGAGCCTTCTTCGTCTCCCTCAGAGGCGCATTTGTATTGCTAGGAAGTCTTTAGTCTGGAACAACCAGACCAGGATAATTAGTTTCGGGCTATACTCGGGACATTATCATCACCACGACGAGACGTCGAAGCAACCAGCTATCGCCTCCGGTACGCCAGATCGTGTTCTTGCAGTTACGAAGACAGTTTGGTAATGTATGTCTGCAGCACCGGCAGATAGGGATTTTCCTAGGTGATAATCAGAGCTAAGCAGAGCGCGCCTGTTCGTCTTTCTCTAACTTTGTTCTGTCTTGGGTGTTCATCGTCTGAGATCTCACTAATGTAGCAGCAATTAATGTTGGGTTAGCTGTGTGTCTCTCTTAAGATTTGAGTGGCAAGGAATTGGCTCCACATACCACTTCGTCATAATCCTCACAATCTAGTTCAGGGACAACTTCACCTTCACAGCGTTCCATGTGCAACAGCAAAAGTCGGAGTTAGAATAGGGGGGGGGGGGGGCTTAGAGCATCATTTACGTATGTAGATTCTAGAAGAATTTAGTGTTAAATACACTGCTAGCCCCGGCACCTGGCAGACTGAAGCGCCTAGAACCGCACGGCCACACCGGCCGGCTGCAGCAGTTAATAATAACATCAGTATTATGCCTTTATCATTTGTTTGACCTTTTCCGCCCGCGTTCTGTTCGTAATCCCCTACATATGGAAACATTTCTATATGTCTCTCTCGCATTCACGGCGCCAGATTTGCACGTGGGGGCCAAAATTGGTTTTTTTAAATGTAAATCAAGTCCGCATTAACGCATCAGAATATCTACCAAGTTTTGCTGGAATAAGATAATTACAGTCCAGGCTGGAATTCTGTAAGTACCTGCTCTTTAATTATAACCAACGGGTTGTTTTCGTTTCTACACAACCCAGCAATTGGGTGCACAAGTTGTCCGCTGAATCCGGACTCCATACTTTTTGTGTTTAAAGTCTGCCTGTATTAGTACACACACTTATTCTCTCGGAATTTCCTGACAGATTCCAAGAGGATAACAGAGAAGGTAGATCATACAAAGTGGAGTCCGCCTAAAATGACTACAGCTATTGATGCAATTCAGAAAAAGAAGTTGAGTTGTAAAAATGTCAGCAAACAGTTTAATGTCCCAAAAACAACACTTCATGAAGTTGTTCAACATGAAGTACAGTACAACTGAGGAAGCAGCAAAACCAAAAAGAGGTACCTACAATTTTCAGTAAAAATCTTGGGGAATTGCTGGTTTAGTATTGTCGTACTGTGGGAGCTTTTGAAGGATGGCCATCTAACTGGCAGAGAGAAATAATGCCGAACACTCTTACATACACGAAATTACTGAGAGAAAGTGGGTTAGTCTTTTTCTTAAATGACACAAAACCAAACTGTCATAAATAAAGCTTGCAGGAACATCCTATAGCAGGGCTCTTCGGATCAGCAAAGAAAACACGGAGAAATTCTATAGCCTTCTGGAACACATTACATCATACCTACTTTGAAATCAGCTTATGTTTTCTCTGATTTCATACATTGTTTAATTTTTTCTGGTGTTAATTTGGTTATTTTTACAAGAGGTCCGATTTTGGCAACCATTTTGCGGACTCGTTAAGTGTAAAGTTTTTTAATCTTTTTTCATAAGAACATTTCATTGTACTTTTTTAACAGTAAAATGTATACAATACTGATATTATAATAAATCCCATTAAAAAGAAAGCAGCAGAAGAGTTTTGTCGAAGAATTATTAACTGTTTCTCTCAAAAGGGACACTTCCTAAATTTTGAGAAAACGCACTGCATTCAGTTTTGTGCCCCAAATAAATTTTTGCCAACAACAAATGTAACACATGAACAGGGATCAGTAAACAGAGTACATTGCTCCAAATCTTGACTGTAGATATTCGATGAAAACCTGAACTGAAAGAAGCATGTTACGGAGATTCTCTGACAGTTAAGTTCAGTTACTCTTGCTCTTCGTATAATTGCTAGTCTTGGAAACAAGCAAAACAACCGCAAACGAGTCAACCTCCTGACTTTTTTTGCATATTTCCACTCAATAATGTCTTATAGAATAATTTTATGGGGTAGGCCCTAAGACATCACTCAGAAAGAGAGCAATGATTGCCTCAAAGAGCGCAGTAAGACTAAAACGTTGTGTTCACCTGCAGTCGTTGTGTAGGTACCTCTTCAAGCAGTTAGACAACCAAAAAACATATATTCCTTAATGAAATTAGTAATAAATTATCCGCCGCAGCCTGAGAAGACGTTGATACCGTCAACACTTGACGAAAAAATTACCTTCAGTGCCCGTTATTAAAGCTCTCGGTGGCCGAGCGGTTCTAGGAGCTACAGTCGGGAACCGAGCGATCGCTACGGCCACAGGTTCGAATCCTGCCTCGGGCATGGATGTGTGTGACGTCCTTAGGTTAGTTAGGTTTAAGTAGTTTTAAGTTCTAGGGGACTGATAACCTCAGAAGTTCAGTCCCATAGTGCTCAGAGCCATTTGACTCGTTCGGGAGTCGTTTCGATAAATGATTCATTCGAACTGTCTATGGAACTCGTAACAAACATGAAATTTTATACTGGGACAACACTAACACGGTCGTTTAGTAAATGAGAAGGAGGAGGAGGATATTGCTGTTTAACGTCCCGTCGACAACGAGGTCATTAGAGATGGAGCACAAGCTCGGATGAGGGAAGGATGGGAAAGGAAGTCGGCCGTGCCCTTTCAAAGGAACCATCCCGGCATTTGCCTGGTGTGATCTAGGGAAATCACGGAAAACCTAAATCAGGACGGGGGATTCAACCGTCGTCCTCCCGAATGCGAGTCCAGTGTGCTAACCACTGCGCCACCTCGTTCGGTAGTAGTAAATGAGAAGGCGTCACAAAAATGTATGTCCAATTCTAGTGGTAGACGCTAGAAGATAGACGCTATGCTTAACGAAGCGGTTTACTGTTAAATTTCCGAGACATGACACATCAGGAACACTCAAACAACCTCCGAGACAAGACGCACTAGCAAGACTCAAGCAACATATTACCTTTCCTCATGTGACCATAGCACTCAGATCAGAGGTATTCCAAATCGTCAAAAGGATAATTGAATGTCGTTCTTCGCGTGTACCTATCATGAACGGAGCAGGAAAGAATGGAAAATGATCGTGTTACTAGAGGTACCAGCGGTTACACGAGCCATACCTTACTTACAATTGTTGAAGACCATGAAAGAAAAGAGAAGGGGATGACCCACAGATCCCCGATGTTATTAAAACAGCACGCTGAGCGAGCGGTAAAGGAAACGAAAGAGTAAAGAAGTTGAAGAAATAAAAGACTTCAATGTTGGCTGACAATGTCTAAGAGCAGTTGAACGGAATGGATGGAGTTATAAGATTATCACTAAAGCAAAAGTAAAACAAGGGTCATGCACAATAGTCCGGATTAAATCAGGCAGTGCTGAGGGAATAAGAGTAGGAAATGAGGTACTAAAACTAATAGACGAGCTTATGCTGTTTGGGTACCAAATAGCTGATGACGCACAATTAGAGAGGACATAAAATGCATACTGGTAATAGCAAGATACGTGTTCGTGAAAAATAGACATTACTTGAAACAGAATGAAAATTTAAATGTTATGAAGTCCTTTCTCCGCACTTATTTGGGTTTTAGCCCTGGTATGGAAGTGAAACGTGAAAAGAGACAAGAAAAGAATAGAAACTTTTGAAACGTAGTGCCACACAACGATGCTGAAGATTAGATGTGTAGATCGAGTAACTAATGGAAAGGTACTAATCAAGTTGGGCACAACTTGACTAAAAGAAAGGATAGCTAGATTGCACACATCCTTAGTTATCAATGGATGGTTAGTTTGGTGATGCAGAGAATTGTAAGGGGAAAAAACTGTAGAATGAGACTCAAGCTTGACTACAGTAAATTAGGTAAAATGGTTGTAGGTTGCAGTAGTTATGAAGAGTTGAAGAGAGAACCATCTTACTAAGATTTGAAGGTCGCCTTGACGTTTTTCTATGTTTGTGGTTTAAAATTTGGGTTGTTTTGAAGATCCGCCTTATGGAAAAACATATCATTTCTTTTAGTATTGAATGAAAATACTACGCGATACAGCAAAACACTGAAGGTGTCAATGAACTACACAAAACAACCTCCCTATGTAATAAATATAATACTCGTTCTCAAACATCTAAAAATATCTGTTTTCTCAGCCCCCTTCCGCCCTCTTTTCAACTCCCCCCCCCCCCTCCCCCCCCCCCCTCTCTCTCTCTCTCTCTCTCTCCTCCTTCTCTCTCTTTCTCTCTCTCTCACACACACGCATGCACGCGCGCACACACACACACACACACACACACACACACACACACACACACATTCCCCACCATTAGACACACGACATTAGTTCGCACGAAACAAAAAAATTACCGCCACGTTAAACATAAGGCAAACGTTGGAAACAAGAGCGACATACCACTTATCAATGAGCACGGAGACGTAAGTGTCTGCTCAAATCACGTTTTGTCAAATTTTGTGGAAAATACGTTTAAGGTGAAGTTGTGAGCGAAATTTTATAAATGACGGTGTGAAAACAATGTACTCAACAGTATTAGAAAGAGATACTCACCAGGGATATGCAACAGGACGTTAAATGTAACTATAGTAACACACATAACTACTACCCACGAAATAGCAGGCTACTTCAGAAATGCACAAAGAACTTTTTCCATGACTACTTTGCAGTTGACCTGCTCTCATAAACGACAAAAAAGAGCACAAAAACCCGTCTATAATAACACAGTTTCACTAGCAATGTAATTTTCGAATGAGCAATCGAAACAAACCAAATATGCTCATGCTACAACTTTTAGGCCTACACTAAATATATGCTTTCTGTTATGCTTTCCACAAATAAAATTTGACCCAAAGAAGATGACACAGGTGTCGAAACATGTGTGGGTGAATAAAAAGAAACAAGTAGTGTTTAAGTAAGGCGGGTTTTCAAAACAACCCAAAAAGAGAAGAAGAGGCTTGCATAGTAAAGTCTCGGACTGAATACAACGACAGATGTAGACGGAAATAATAAAGTACATTTTGAGCGCAGTTTATTTTTAGCCCCTCGTTCAGACCTTGACTTGTTCTAAACGTAGTGCAGTGTACTCATACCTACAACGTTATGCTCTATGTTGCTGAGTTCACAATCCTCTTCCGAATATGCAGCAAACACGGTTATTTTCGACTGAGAAAATTTGGCACACCCGTCGATGCGCTCAATGGATGCGAGACGATTAGGCAATAACTCTTTCGCGGTGTGCCGCGGAACAACAATTAATGTATTAATTACGCCGTAACCCTCGACAGGCGGTCGACGTCTGTCAGCTATTCCGGTGATTTGCAGGCGCCATTGAAGCGGCAGAAAGTCTGCCCATCATCAGGCAATAAGCCATTCATGGAGTAATCGGTGTTTATGCGGTATTAATCATCACGCACCGAGAAAACCAAACAACGAGAGCATTCTTGGCAAGGCGCCGGATCAGTGAAAACGGAGGTGTCATCCGCATAGCGTTCGATCGGTCCGGAATGAATTTTCAAGAGCGAATAGCCGCTGCCACTGAATCACTTTGCGATGTGTGCGTTTGAAGCAGGACAGTTGTGGTTCATTAACAACATACAATTGTAACTAGTTTTGTCAGTGGATGATTACCCAGTAACGCGGTTCGCCCTTTGTTCCTTTAGTGAAGAATGCGAAAGTGTTGCTTAGTCCTGCAGATAAATGAATATCGAGTTCTACTGTAATGCACTGCTGAATTTTTGCTCCATCTCGTGATGTAATATGTAGAATAAACTCTTAGACAAAAAGACGACATACCAGAAGGAATTAGCCAGATAGGACGAAAATTCGTATATACGATGTAAGAAAATGATAATTTCATAAAAAATGGGTGATGTGTTCAAAAAATGGTTCAAATGGCTCTGAGTACTATGGGACTTAACATCTGAGGTCATCAGTCCCCTAGAACTTAGAACTACTGAAACCTATCTAATCTAAGTACATCACATACATCCATGCCCGAGGCAGGATTCGAACCTGCGACCGTAGTGGTCGCGCGGCTCCGGACTGTAGCGCCTAGAACCGCTCGGCCACCCCGGCCGGCAAGATGTTTACAGGAAGTGTTGAAACATGTTCGGTTAAAGTATACCTAAAAGTGAACAAACGGAGTCTTCCGTAAGGAGCAATTTCTTTCCAATTTTATTTCGGTTTTTTTTTGTCAACATTTCAGCTCGATTCTTTACAACAATAATCTTTCTTTTCCGATAGTAGAGGAGTGTGGGGGAATATGAAGCGTCTCCTTATCTTGTCATTTTTTAAACCACTAGGCTTCTGAAGGGTGCTGCATTCTAGTGGTTGTTGATACAACTCACTTGGAAATATGTACATGCCATGATCTGCCGTTGATTTAGTACAGCGGAATGATAGCCGTTTTTCCAATGTTTGTTCTCATTTTTCTACTGCGAATTTTCAGAGGTAATAACAACTGGATAATTATAACACCAACTATCCTCAATATTTTCACATCCAGTGATAAAGTATTTAATAGACAGCACTTGATACTTATTTTTTGTAACGTTTTTAATCAGCCAATACACGCTGCTGTAATTTTGCGTATAACGCCTGTGTGCGTCATATAACAATACAGTATTACATGTTTATCTTTTATTCTATTTATACGCTTAAAAACGTAGTAACACATGTCGAAACACAAACACAGCAAAACAAAACTCCACAATTTTGAGAGCTACGCCATAAAAAGTGGTTTTGAAAGTTAATGAAGAAAAACGGCATGTCAAAGAAAACATGAAGATCAGAAACGAACAAGAAACTACGAAGAAGATAAAGTGAACAAATTACAAGAGAAAATCTCAATTTTCATTGTCTGGGCTTGAATCAAGGTATATTAGACGAATCTGTGTGACGACAATGGACTAGATTATAAGGATGGGTATTCGAACCAAGTAATTTTTATAGTGTGCGATGAATCTGAAAAAGACGGAGAAGCTTGGTAAAGACGCGTATCCCGCTGATATTGGAGGCATTCAGAATGCAGTGGATGCGACTGTCCTCATAATTATGTGATATATGTTTCGGCAAAAACGAATTTCTCCAGTTTTGATTGAAATTGTTCAGCAACAGATTTAATGCTTTATTTTTGTACTTTATATTGATATGTTCTATTTTTGCATTAAGTCTGATTTGAGTCATTTAACAGGCTACAACAAAAGGAACTGCATAAAGCATGAAATTAAGGATCTTACAGTGTGATATTTAAGCCCACTTGATGGTTCATTTTTCCCTATCCACGTTAAGGAGAAACGGCGCAATCCAATAAATAGAACAGATGTGTTTCCATATAAAATTAATCAGCCAAAAGTCACATTATCATACCAATGAGATATGGACAGCCGGCCGGGATGACCGAGCGGTTCTAGGTGCTACAGTCTGGAACCGTGCGACCGCTACGATCGCACGATCGAATCTTGCCTCGGGAATGGATGTGTGTGATGTCCTTAGGTTAGTTAGGTTTAAGTAGTTCTAAGTTCTAGGGGACTGCTGACCTCAGAAGTTAAGTCCCATAGTGCTCAGAGCCATTTTAGAGCCAGGTATGGACATGTGGATATCTATGAACAAATTCCGTGATTTTACGAATAAGTCTGATGGTTAATAGTAAAATTGTCTTAGGTACGCCAAATCCCCCATTCCCCCCTACATTTTCACGAGCAACAGTAAATAATGCAATTTTTAGTTTGGCGAGGACACCGCAGTGGCTTAGAGAGTACAGGTTGAAGCTAATTCACTGCGACAACAGGGGAAAAGAAAAAATGAGACGATGCAGTTAGGAATTACTGCGGAGTTTCGTAATGTATCCGATCACGTGAATGCTCCCGGTGGAATAAAACGCCGAGTGGGAGATGCGGCTCGAGAGCAGAGGCCCGCGATATAATTACGGGAACAAGGACACAAATTAAAAATGGCGTCCCCTCTCGGTCTACTCCTGACGAGTATCGCAGAATGACTCATTAGTGGACATCGATCGGGTAGCTCGACTTGGGCCGGCTGCAGGAGCGCGCCCAGATTAAGCAGTTAGTCTCGTCTCTGATGCCAGCGACGTGCTGTTCCACGTCACAACGAGATACGCCTGATGTATAGACTACTCATTCGACAAATGGAAAATGCGGGTTAGTCGCATTGGCAGGCGCAAGGTGTCTTCTTACAGAAATTTATTTCATTAATTATTAACGGCTTTTTTTCTATGTTTCAGAGACAGGTAAACTTATAGGATACAATACTGTTCAAGCACATTTTCTACACAGTAAATACTATTCCCAGGGGAAATAAAAGGAATGTAAAATCAGTGGAAGAGAGAACTCAGCCAACTGAAGGACTGTTGAGTGGAGAGAGAAAAGCAATAGCGTTTGTTGGCTTGCTTGTTGGTAGTATGTGGGAAAGGCACATGATGCTATCGTGAGAACAGTAGTATTTCGAAGTGCAAAGTGATGGAAAATGGGTGCAGACCGTTGAAGACGGAGTTGTAAGTATTTAAAACTAACTGCCAGAAAGCGTATTTATGGGGTGATACACTTCTTTAGGGAACGAATGTTAAGTTTTGAAAGGTCCATTAGATAAACAGCTGTGTGGACGAAAGAAAATATAACTAACGACAGCGTTTTATTCGTTTTCCTTAGTAATCAATAAACAATTGCATTCCTATGTAATTAAGAACTGAGTAAGCGATCTTGTATTAATGAATCTCGTGCCTATGAGCATTTAATCCCCTCTGAAAATCGCAACATAAATGTTCTTCATATATTTTATTTACAGAAACTGCTATACCACTGCGATCCATTAGTCAATTAGCTTCAGGAATGATTTTAACAGCGAACAACCTAATATTTAAGGTCCGCAGCTCGTGGTCGTGCGGTAGCGTTCTCGCTTTCCACGCCCGGGTTCCCAGGTTCGATTCCCGGCGGGGTCAGAGATTTTCTCTGCCTCGTGATGACTGGGTGTTGTGTGCTGTCGTTAGGTTAGTTATGTTTAAGTTGTTCTAAGTTCTATGGGACTGATGACCATAGATGTTAAGTCCCATAGTGCTCAGAGCCTAATATTTAAGAAACAGCAAACGCCAGCTTCAGTGATTGTAGCAAGTTACGTACAACGTACCTGCATTATGTTTGCCCACAGAAAACATATGATGTAGAAACGAACCAAAGTTGAACTGAGTCACGTGTGTATTCGAAGTGTAACGTGAATTTATGTTTTGAACCAATATACAGACTTACCTCTCTTATTTTATGAGACAAATCATTTTAGAAGCATTCACGTGGTGAATATACTTGAATTATAGTCATATTTTCTCAGTTCTGTTGCACAAGTGTTTATAAAATGTCAGTCTATAGTCTACAAAATCTGCCTGTATCCCTGAAGCATATTAATGAGAAATATTTTGTGTCCAGTAATAAACCCATTACGACGTACAGAATAACAACTCTGCTGACAGCAACCGTCCAAAAGCTGCAAAAGTTCTGCAGGTGACGTTATTCTATATTTGAATTTTATATGAGCGTAGTGAATGCGTTTTAGTCGCCAATGTATAGATAAGTATGTGGAGAACATCACGAAGGAAGTAAAAGAGTAAAAATACCTTATAACCCTCTAGTAGGGGCATGATTCCGGTGACGTTACATCAGTGGTAACTAAACCAGATTGTTATAAGACATAAAAACATGGTAATGCCACCTGTTGCACATTGTAAGTGATAACGGAACACCAAACTAGGTATTCGTGACTGGAACAAAGATTTTCTCTCCAGACGCTGCTCACAATGACTGTGTACCATCTCGAGCGGTTAAAATCGAATAGATATGATTTTAATATTCGAAGATTTGTCTGTTCTTCTATTCAGCTAGTTCATTAGTCTGAAAGACTCTGTAGTTATGTATAGTCGATATTTGAGAGTTAACGAACCTAAAAACAACAGAAAAACAGGTCTCCACATGAACAGTACTCAATAACTGACAGTTATGACCAGCGCAATCATAAGAGTCACAGATGAGGTGATACTCGTAAAATGCTAAAAATTTTCTTGGAACAACATACAGGATGTTTAAGAAAACTGCCACACATTCTTACAAGAAGTACTATTTGTCAAAACCAGAAGAAAAGTTCCTATAATACTACGCACAGAAAGCAATAGCTGTTGATATATGGGCTAAGTTGTACTTTCTTTTGCATACGTCTCTTAGCTAGAAGTAGATCAAGTCCTACGATCCTTTAGCCCTTCTTCGCAGTGAAACACGCACTCTTTGAAAGGCACCTGGCTCCATTCGCACTGCGCCATTCGCATTGGTCACACGGTCCTGTAACGTCTACACGCTCTCCAGTGTGTTGGAGAGACAAGGCAGTGGTACTCATGGAATGATGGTGTGCAGGAACCATGGGGTATGAGTTCAGGTGACAGCTAGTAGAGACTGCGGGAACTCTAACGGTAGGGTCCGGCAGGGTGCGATGGCCGATGTGCAGTGACGAGTTTCGTCCAAAGCGCTGGGTGAGATCATTCGTTTCTTCGGAAGGGGAGGCCGACAATTTTTTTCCATGTTTCGGCCAGTCAGCTATGGTAGAATCGAGGCGTACACCCTGCAGTCTTTCACAAACGACTTAACAGAAACTATTCGGTAAAAAAATCCTTTTTACTTTACTTATAGCTTTATATGTCAGGTTCACGATGACGTGCCCATCATTTCGTTAATGGGCATAGTCATTAGAGATGGTAAAAGTCGTTCATCCTTAGGAACTAGTTCACTGGTGATTGCTCTTTTTGCGATCCGTTCATTTTTACTCGTTCACCGTTCATTGTGCTTGGTATATGTTTCTTATGAAAAACTGAAAATTAGTAGCATAGGTGACAAGATGGAAGGCGCCAAGAGGGGGCACTTGCCTCCCCCCCCCCCCCCCCCCTGGAGTACAGAGTTTTCATTGATAACAGAATTCTCACACACTTGTAATTTTCGTGATTCTGCAAAACATCTCCTTTAGCCAACTGTAGCGTTATGTGGCTGATCGCAGTGAAATAATATAAGATGGCCCACGAAAAACCGGCCCTGAGTACAGACTGCTCGCCAGTTACGCACGATTAGTTGACCGCTACGAGCAGAATAGATAAACATGTAATAATTAGGCAGTACAGAAAAAAAAATAAGCTAATGCAAACAACTTCGAAACAACAGATGACGATTGGGAAGCGACAATGAGCACCCTAGTACTCGGGTCCGATTTTTCGTGCGCCACCCTATACCAATGAAATAATATTGTAGGAGTTATCATATTCTCTTTACAAAATGTGACACCATACACTCGATTACGAAGTGCGGGCTTCATTCGGTTGTAAGTCGGTCTGCCTTCCATAACAATGAACATGCTCTTTTACCTTGGATCAAAAAAAGACGGAAAATGGCCATTCGTGTGTGCCGTGCCGACGTCCTTTGCATGTATAGTAACAAAGAATCTTGCCTTTTTACAAATATTTCTTCTGCTGTTTATCGAAACGGTGAAGTAAGCTGATATGCCGTTTTGTTGCCTGAAAAGATGTATGTAATTTTTATGTAAGTTAGGTAATTATAAAATACATTTTAACTACCGGTCGCGGACGATGAATAGACTACGAAAAGAGGCAGAGGTTCAGAGTTCAAAAAAGCTTTGAAACAGATCTAGAATTGGCGTGCGAAGCGAACGAAACGAACAACAACTCGATACTGAACTAGGAGCAGTCGGCAGTGGAACTGCGACGAGTGGCCACGCGAAGAAGGACGAGTCCGGCCGAGCGAGACCGAGACCGAGACAGACGGGAACGGGACCGAGGCTGGAACGAGACCGGCCGACGTGCCGTTGCGGGAACGAGACCGACCGTTTACCGTTCCCGGGAACTATAAGAAGAAAGCCGCGACCGAAGTGAACTATGAAAGACCGTTCCTTAGAATTCGTTCCTCGCTCGTTCTGTTCATCTTGGTGAACCGTTCCTTTGAACCCGTCAGTTCGGGAACGACCCATCTCTAGGAGCGATTGTGATATTTACGTGGAAGGAAGACGCTGCACGAAATTCGGAAAAGTTTGCAATGAAAAACGGAGGTCGTTATGATTTTGCGTTTGGTGCGTATTACAGAATATATTGTTGCGTATGAAATTTAGCTAACATATTGAATTTTTCTTTAGACTTGGGTAGAGGTATCAATCTCTCACCAATCTCGAGAAAACTGATATAATGCAGCACACTCATTTTCGATAGTGCCGCACCGGCGCCAAAGCCAGAGTGAAATATCCACAAAATTCCTCCTGTTTCATAAACGATTTGAGAGACAGAAATGAGATTTTGGCAAATGATTGCATATAAAGAGGAGAGTATTTTTTCACAGCGTTATTACGTAAAACTTCATCATCTACCATGTTATTCCACTAACTAAAGACTTTTCCGCTGAAAGAATGATATTTTTAAGGGCCATCGATAGCTGGTAAAACCAGAAAAGCTACGGTTTTTGGAACAATGTAAGCGAAGACATTACACTATTTTTGCAGCGAGGATGTACTTCTTCACAAGCTACTGACCTTACTTTTCTTCAGTTCCTCACTTAATAAACTTCATAAATCTCTGTTTTAGGATTCACTCGCAATTGTGTCTGCACATGTTACTGAGCTGTGACCGTGAAAACTCAGCTGTATTTTGGCAAAAGAAGCAAATTTTTACCATGCAACCAGAGAAATGTGTAGGTTTTACTCAAAATTCATCACTCATGGTGATTGGGTAACAAGCCCGGCGAAAATAAATCGCTGCATTTTTGGCGGAATTCTTCTAAGATACTAACCGAAGTAGAGGTGACAGCAGATCTTTTTGAATGATCACCATGCAAGTGTGGGCATGGAGGATCCTCACTTAATACTCATAAACAATGTGAGTGTAAGCTTCATCTTAGAACGGCACTTCCCCTCCAGTGCCCCCCTTCCACAAAAATCAACCAACCAACCCCTCCAGCACTCGGTATTTCCCCTACAGCGCCTGCCCATAACCCCCACCACTACTGTTCTCCCCGTGTGTTCCTTGCCATCTGCACAGCTGTCGGCCACAGCATTCTGTGCATACTATACAACAATAAGTCACAGATATCCAATGTCTTCCTGTGTTTCGTCCAGACATGGCATATGTCTCTGTGAAATGCCTGTGCGACGTCCACGTTCTATCGTGGTGAGCAAGATCCCCACATCTGTCTCTGAAAGAACAGGTGTGGAACCAGTTTGGACTTCAACTCCGTCCCGGTACTAGTATAAAGGATAGAAAGGACCAGTTACAACAGTTGAGCGCCAGCTTGGCTCAGGAGAAGATAGGATGGCTTTATAACATCATTCCCAAACGATTCCCAGAAAGAGTGCAACGTCATACTGACAAGCGGTCTCATACTGTCAAGTTCTTCGTAAACCTGACTCGATTTTGTAATCACTGGAAAAGCATCAAATACCCTCCCAACTCGTGAAGCTTCGTTTCGTTTGCTCCTCCCCTCCTGGATGTCTCACATTTTTTGTCAGGCAGTATGTACAGGGCTATTACAAATGATTGAAGCGATTTCATAAATTCACTGTAGCTCCATTCATTCACATATGGTCACGACATACTACAGATACGTACAAAAACTCATAAAGTTTTGTTTGGCTGAAGCCGCACTTCAGGTTTCTCCCGCCAGAGCGCTCGAGAGCGCAGTGAGACAAAATGGCGACAGGAGCCGAGAAAGCGTATGTCGTACTTGAAATGCAGTCACATCAGTCAGTCATAACAGTGCAACGACACTTGAGGACGGAGTTCAACAAAGATCCACCAACTGCTAACTCCATTCGGCGATGGTATGCGCAGTTTAAAGCTTCTGGATGCCTCTGTAAGGGGAAATCAACGGGTCGGCCTGCAGTGAGCGAAGAAACGGTTGAACGCGTGCGGGCAAGTTTCACGCGTAGCCCGCGGAAGTCGACCAATAAAGCAAGCAGGAAGCTAAACGTACCACAGCCGACGGTTTGGAAAATCTTACGGAAAAGGCTAAAGCAGAAGCCTTACCGTTTACAATTGCTACAAGCCCGACACCCGATGACAAAGTCAAACGCTTTGAATTTTCGGTGCGGTTGCAACAGCTCATGGGAGAGGATGCGTTCAGTGCGAAACATGTTTTCAGTGATGAAGCAACATTTTTTCTTAATGGTGAAGTGAACAGACACAATGCGCGAATCTGGGCGGTAGAGAATCCTCACGCATTCGTGCAGCAAATTCGCAATTCACCAAAAGTTAACATGTTTTGTGCAATCTCACGGTTTAAAGTTTACGGCCCCTTTTTCTTCTGCGAAAAAAACGTGTATCTGGACATGCTGGAAAATTGGCTCATGCCACAACCGGAGACCGACAGCGCCGACTTCATCTTTCAACAGGATGGTGCTCCACCGCACTTCCATCATGATGTTCGGCATTTCTTAAACAGGAGATTGGAAAACCGATGGATCGGTCGTGGTGGAGATCATGATCAGCAATTCATGTCATGGCCTCCACGCTCTCCCGGCTTAACCTCATGCGATTTCTTTCTGTGGGGTTATGTGAAAGATTCAGTGTTTAAACCTCCTCTACCAAGAAACGTGCCAGAACTGCGAGCTCGCATCAACGATGCTTTCGAACTCATTGATGGGGACATGCTGCGCCGAGTGTGGGAGGAACTTGATTATCGGATTGATGTCTGCCGAATCACTAAAGGGGCACATATCGAACATTTGTGAATGCCTAAAAAAACTTTTTGAGTTTTTGTATGTGTGTGCAAAGCATTGTGAAAATATCTCAAATAATACAGTTATTGTAGAGCTGTGAAATCGGTTCAATCATTTGTAATAACCCTGTATTTACATCTGCTTCTGTATCTGAGTGCTCAGCCATGCGTAGGACCCCTGTTCGATTCCCGGTGCTGCAAAGGATTTTTGCTTGGTGGGAGGACTGCAATAAGTGTGCACTCATCCTTGAGATGGCGGTTGAAGAGCTACTTGAATTACAAGGGGCGGCTGCACGCTCTAAAAAGTCGCCAAAGCTGTCGGTGGAGCGGTGTGCTTACCACATACCACATTGGCAAGACGTCAGAAGGCATAGGTTGGCACGGCTGCCGGTCGACATCTCTCGTACCTTAAGAGTCTGGACAAGGAGGTCGTTGAAGTTTATACAGGTATAACAAAAATGTATGGCACAAATTGCAGGACACACTCCTCACACGTAGACAAAGCAATTATGAACGTGCGTCTGAAAACGCTTTGTTTCCATGGTGCAACTCATTTTCTCCAACTCATTAATCATGGGGAGCATACATGAACAGAACACACCGGCATACCACATGCAGCTCTTTCTGAGAGGAGATGTTCAATGCGCACTCCATGGGCGTTGATACATGCATCAAACAGCCGTTGTGGTGAATCTCGGATGTACTAAGTCATCCCTGGAGCGTTGCATATGGTGTCGCACCCTTCCATAATATGGGCACGGAGACGTTGAACATCTTGTACTGGGGTTCCATACACAAGAGCTTTCAAATGCCCCCACAAAAGTCCAGTGGGTTTAGGTCCAAATAACGTGGAGGCCAGGCAATTTTTCCATCTCTACCTAACCTATCCATCTGTCCGTCGAGCCGGGGGAGGGGGAAGGGGGGGTGAGGGACGGGAAGAAAGTGGGGCCCTACCAGTCACCAACAGCGCCAGTCCTATAACTGGTTAACCTCTTTTGATGCTAGTCAGTTGGCAGGATGAGCATTACTGCAAAGGGCATTTGATTCTAAAGCATTATGTCAGGGTGAAAAACACTAAATAAATTACTTTTTCTCTCTTGACAACATGTGGGCAGGGTGGGTTCTTCCTCGGCTCGGGTATGAGGTAGAATGAAACAGCATTTTTACATAAGATAACTTTTATTGAAGATTTGTACAATGGTTTCCTTACTGGATTGTTTTGGCTGGGAGAGCGGCAGCTGTGTCGTTCGCGAAGCCTCTGCTGTGTGAGCGGCGGTGTCTGATTACACCTGGCGGTGTGTATCTCGTATCGCTGTTTCGCCCAGTTGACTGGAGGACGCGCATCGTGAGGTGGCCCGTTTAATTATTGAGAACGAAGTCGTGAATCAGATGTGGCGTCCCAGTGTTTCTGTTCTCTATGAGGCCGCATGTCACAGTGTTGCGCGTCGGCCAGCGGAGCGGCGCGGCGGGGGAAGGCCAGTGTCCCGGACTCAAACAACGGACTCCAGCTTGCCAGTCTTCGGCTGTCAGATCTTCATCCCAGCTAACAGGTGACTGGTGATGTGAGGCCGTCTCCTTCAAATACCTTCTAGCTTCTGTCTTCTGGCGGCGAGACTGCTGCTTGCTATTCCAATACAGCGGCGGACTTGGTGCTTCTGAGTACGATGTAGTCTCTTCCTTCATGACGGTCTTCAGCACCGACTGAACTGTACTGGAACTGAACTCGAACCGAAACTGAACTGAAAACTACTGTCGGGCCCACTGCATCTCGCTTATTTATTTACTTCAGTTCACTGGAGGTGAATGACTTCACGGTCATTGCCTCTTCTGTCACGTTGAAAAGCTTCTCGAAGAATCTTCTTAACATCGGTCATTGGCTCTTGGAATGTAGGCAAGGGCCTTTGATCACATCTGACAATTGAGAAACACGTGAGCCGGTCGGGAGGGCGATGGCTTCTCCTGAACGTGTTGACTAGCAAGCGCCGGCCATTGCCAGTGTGTAAATCTTCTAAACTAAACCAAGTTTTTCATTTATTTTCTAATTTCTACTTCACTTCACATTGATTTCACTAATTTATTTACCTATCTTAAGTACCACTCAACAGTCCACACATTGACAGAAAATCTTTGTTGAAGACTTGCTTCAGCAGCTGCGTGAGGATTGATGTCTGCCCATACATGCCGACTGTGAAAATTTATAACTGATCTTGTTGAAACTCGGAGATAATGAGTTGTAACATGGAAACAATAAGTTTCCAGACACATGTTCATGTTGTTGTTGTTGTTGTGGTCTTCAGTCCTGAGACTGGTTTGATGCAGCTCTCCATGCTACTCTATCCTGTGCAAGCTTCTTCATCTCCCAGTACCTACTGCAACCTACATCCTTCTGAATCTGCTTAGTGTATTGATCTCTTGGTCTCCCTCTACGATTTTTACCCTCCACGCTGCCCTACAATGCTAAATTTGTGATCCCTTGATGCCTCAAAACATGTCCTACCAACCGATCCCTTCTTCTAGTCAAGTTATGCCACAAACTTCTCTTCTCCCCAATCCTATTCAATACCTCCTCATTAGTTACGTGATCTACCCACCTTATCTTGAGCATTCTTCTGTAACACCACATTTCGAAAGCTTCTATTCTCTTCTTGTCCAAACTGGTTATCGTCCATGTTTCACTTCCATACATGGCTACACTCCATACAAATACTTTCAGAAACGACTTCCTGACACTTAAATCTATACTCGATGTTAACAAATTTCTCTTCTTCAGAAACGATTTCCTTGCCATTGCCAGTCTACATTTTATATCCTCTCTACTTCGACCATCATCAGTTATTTTACTCCCTAAATAGTAAAACTCCTTTACTACTTTAAGTGTCTCATTTCCTAATCTAATCCCCTCCGCATCACCCGATTTAATTTGACTACATTCCATTATCCTCGTTTTGCTTTTGTTGATGTTCATCTTATATCCTCCTTTCAAGACACTGTCCATTCCGTTCAACTGCTCTTCCAAGTCCTTTGCTGTCTCTGACAGAATTACAATGTCATCGGCGAACCTCAAAGTTTTTACTTCTTCTCCATGAATTTTAGTACCTACTCCGAATTTTTCTTTTGTTTCCTTTACTGCTTGCTCAATATACAGATTGAATAACATCGGGGAGAGGCTACAACCCTGTCTCACTCCTTTCCCAACCACTGCTTCCCTTTCATGCCCCTCGACTCTTATAACTGCCATCTGGTTTCTGTACAAATTGTAAATAGCCTTTCGCTCCCTGTATTTTACCCCTGCTACCTTCAGAATTTGAAAGAGAGTATTCCAGTTAACGTTGTCAAAAGCTTTCTCTAAGTCTACAAATGCTAGAAACGTAGGTTTGCCCTTTCTTAATCTTTCTTCTAAGATAAGTCGTAAGGTTAGTATTGCCTCACGTGTTCCAACATTTCTACGGAATGCAAACTGATCTTCCCCGAGGTCCGCTTCCACCAGTTTTTCCATTCGTCTGTAAAGAATTCGCGTTAGTATTTTGCAGCTGTGACTTATTAAACTGATAGTTCGGTAATTTTCACATCTGTCAACACCTGCTTTCTTTGGTATTGGAATTATTATATTCTTCTTGAAGTCTGTGGGTATTTCGCCAGTCTCATACATCTTGCTCACCAGATGGTAGAGTTTTGTCATGACTGGCTCTCCCAAGGCCATCAGTAGTTCTACTGGAATGTTGTCTACTCCCGGGGCCTTGTTTCGACTCAGGTCTTTCAGTGCTCTGTCAAACTCTTCACGCAGTATCTTATCTCCCATTTCATCTTCATCTACATCCTCTTCCACTTCCATAATACTGTCCTCAAGTACATCGCCCTTGTATAAACCCTCTATATACTCCTTCCACCTTTCTGCCTTCCCTTCTTTGCTTAGAACTGGGTTTCCATCTGAGCTCTTGATATTCATACAAGTGGTTCTCTTCTCTCCAAAGGTCTCTTTAATTTTCCTGTAGGCAGTATCTATCTTACCCCTAGTGAGACAAGCCTCTACATCCTTACATTTGTCCTCTAGCCATCCCTGCTTAGCCATTTTGCACTTTCTGTCGATCTCATTTTTGAGACGTTTGTATTCCCTTTGGCCTGCTTCATTTACTGCATTTTTATATTTTCTCCTTTCATCAATTAAATTCAATATTTCTTCTGTTACCCAAGGATTTCTATTAGCCCTCGTCTTTTTACCTACTTGATCGTCTGCTGCCTTCACTACTTCATCCCTCAGAGCTACCCATTCTTCTTCTACTGTATTTCTTTCCCCCATTCCTGTCAATTGTTCCCTTATGCTCTCCCTGAAACTCTCTACAACCTCTGGTTCTTTCAGTTTATCCAGGTCCCATCTCCTTAAATTCCCACCTTTTTGCAGTTTCTTCAGTTTCAATCTGCAGTTCATAACCAATAGATTGTGGTCAGAATCCACATCTGCCACATGTTCATATAACATAATTTTTTCGTCTGCTTTTGAGGAACCTGTCCTGCAGTTTGCACAGTAGGACCTACATTCTTGTTACACCCTGTATTTACGCTTTTGATTTGACTCATTCTTTAATGACGTGATTAGGCAGCAACATCGGATAGCATTAGGTAGCAGTAGAGCGATCTAGAACAGAATGGGGACTGCGCTGTCAACCGCACCTCGCAAGGAAGTGGTGGGAGGGTAAAGGGTGTGGGGTGGTGGGGTGGGGGAAGTTGGGCGTGCGGTGAGGGTAAGGGATGGAACGTGCGAGAAAACGCTAAAAATTGATAGCAGCGAGGCGGCAAACTGTGAAAAATGGCGCTTGTGGCCGCCGTCTGGCCATCTGTCACCGCCGCTGGGACCCCACAACTAATGGCAGGTCCGCCCCCGCACGCTCATCCGCCTCCGCGACGGGGTTCCCTCAGCCACTGCACCGCACCCCACATTGGCGCCGCGAACACCGCAGTTCCCTGAGTCCAACACCAGCTTACAATTAAACGCCGTGAAGGTGAGAACGTCGCTTTGCCGACGTGATGCAATAGCAAAAATGGAAGTAGTTATACGAGGGCAGTTCAATAAGTAATGCAACACATTTTTTTTCTGAAACAGGGGTTGTTTTATTCAGCATTGAAATACACCAGGTTATTCCCCAATCTTTTAGCTACACTACACTATTTTTCAACGTAATCTCCATTCAATGCTACGGCCTTACGCCACCTTGAAATGAGGGCCTGTATGCCTGCACGGTACCATTCCACTGGTCGATGTCGGAGCCAACGTCGTACTGCATCAATAACTACTTCATCATCCGCGTAGTGCCTCCCACGGATTGCGTCCTTCATTGGGCCAAACATACGGAAATCCGACGGTGCGAGATCGGGGCTGTAGGGTGCATGAGGAAGAACAGTCCACTGAAGTTTTGTGAGCTCCTCTCGGGTGCGAGGACTTGTGTGAGGTCTTGCGTTGTCATGAAGAAGGAGAAGTTCGTTCAGATTTTTGTGCCTACGAACACGCTGAAGTCGTTTCTTCAATTTCTGAAGAGTAGCACAATACACTTCAGAGTTGATCGTTTGACCATGGGGAAGGACATCGAACAGAATAACCCCTTCAGCGTCCCAGAAGACTGTAACCATGACTTTACCGGCTGAGGGTATGGCTTTAAACTTTTTCTTGGTAGGGGAGTGGGTGTGGCGCCACTCCATTGATTGCCGTTTTGTTTCAGGTTCGAAGTGATGAACCCATGTTTCATCGCCTGTAACAATCTTTGACAAGAAATTGTCACCCTCAGCCACATGACGAGCAAGCAATTCCGCACAGATGGTTCTCCTTTGCTCTTTATGGTGTTCGGTTAGACAACGAGGGACCCAGCGGGAACAAACCTTTGAATATCCCAACTGGTGAACAATTGTGACAGCACTACCAACAGAGATGTCAACTTGAGCACTGAGTTGTTTGATGGTGATCCATCGATCATCTCGAACGAGTGTGTTCGCACGCTCCGCCATTGCAGGAGTCACAGCTGTGCACGGCCGGCCCGCACGCGGGAGATCAGACAGTCTTGCTTGACCTTTCGGCGATGATGACACACGCTTTGCCCAACGACTCACCGTGCTTTTGTCCACTGCCAGATCACCGTAGACATTCTGCAAGCGCCTATGAATATCTGAGATGCCCTGGTTTTCCGCCGAAAGACACTCGATCACTGCCCATTGTTTGCAACGCACATCCGTTACAGACGCCATTTTAACAGCTCCGTACAGGGCTGCCACCTGTCGGAAGTCAATGAAACTACACGAGACGAAGCGGGAATGTTTGAAAATATTCCACAAGAAATTTCCGGTTTTTTCAACCAACATTGGCCGAGAAAAAAAATGTGTTGCATTACTTATTGAACTGCCCTCGTACAAACCGTCTAAGCCCAAAGTATGTATCAACGCCCATACGCTGCGGGTCATTCTAAATTCTGTAGCGGAGATCAAATGCTACTGTGCCATATAATGAACCTGCACACAGTATCGTAGAAAAGAAAGAGGGAATAAATGAAGATAATAGGGGTACATATGAACTGCGAGAAGAATTAACAGCCGCACGGGGTAGCCGCGCGGTCACGGGTGTCTTGTCACGGTTGGCGCGGCTGCCCCCGAAGGAGGCTCGAGTCCTCCCTCGGGCATGAGTGTGTGTGTGTGTTGTCCTCAGCGTAAGTTAGACTAAGTAGTATGTAAGAATAGGGACCGATGACCTCAGTGCCGGCCGGGGTGGCCGAGCAGTTCTAGGTGTTACAGTCTGGAACCGCGCGACCGCTACGGTCGCAGGTTCGAATCCTGCCTCGGACAAGGGTGTGTGTGATGTCCTTAGGTTTTTTAGGTTTAAGTAGTTCTAGGGGACTGATGACCTCAGACGTTAAGTCACATAGTCGTCAGAGTCATTTGAACCATTTTTGAACCAATCCCGCGTCCGGCCATCCTGATTTAGGTTTTCCGTGATTTCCCTAAATCGCTTCAGGCAAATGTCTGGATGGTTCCTCCGAAAGAGCACGGCCGACATCATTCTCCATCCTTCCCTAATCTTATGGGACCGACGATATCGCAGTTTGGTCTCTTCCCCCAAATAACCCACCCCAACTCGATGACCTCAGCAGTTTGGTCCCACATAACCTTACCACAAACTTAAAAAAAAAAAAAATTAAGCTAGAATACTGGAAGACCTAAGCCGAAACAAGGTCGAAACTCCCTCAGAATTAATGAGACCCTCGCTGCAGACAGCCAGGGAAAAACTATCCCACATGGTGTACAAGACGTATTAGACTGACAAAATGTCCTCGGGCTTCAAGAAGAACGTAAGAACTACAATTCCAAGTAAATCAGATGCTACCAATTAAAAATACAACAGAATCTTCAGTTTAGTAACTCGTTGTTGCAAAATACCGACATAAATTATTTACAGAAGATTCGAAAAAGTGGTTGAAGCCCAATTAAGGGAATATCAGTAAAGTTTTGGAGTAATACAGGAACACTTGAGGCAACAATGATCTTTCACTTACCTTGGAAGATAGGTTGAAGAAAGGCAACGCTACATTTATAGCATTTGAAATTTTAGACAGAGCTTTTGAGAATACTGACTGGACTAAATTCCTTGAATTTTGAATGTAGCAGGGCTAAGATATAGATAGCGAAAGATCATATACAACTTGTACAGGAACAAGACTGCTGTTGTAAGAATCTAAGGGCGTGAAAGGGAAGTAGTGGTTGGGAAATCGGGTGAGACAGAGTTGCATCCTATCCCTGACGTTATTCGACATCTACATAGAGTAAGCAGTAAAGGAAACCGAAAACAAGTTTGGAAAGGGAATTTAAGTTCAGGGATATGGAATAAAAGCTTTGAGGTTTGCCATTGACGTTGTAATTCTGACATAAACAGGAAAAAACTTAGATCAGCAGTTTAATGAAATAGACAGGGTCTAGAAAAGAGGATACAAGGTTAACATAAAAAAGTGAAATGAAGATAACTGGATGTAATCGAATTAAATCAGGCAACGCTGTGGGAATTAGATTAGAAAATGAAACACTAAAAGTAGTAGATGAGGTTTTTTTATTCTGGCGGAATATAAGATAGCAAACTAGAGAGGATGTTCAATGTTGACATACGACGCCAAGAAAAAAATTCCTGAAATACAGGAAATTTGTTAATATTTAATATGAATGCAAGTGGTAGGAAGTTTTTTCTGAGATTGTGGAGAATAGCCTTGTACGAAATGAAACGTGGACGATAAACAGTCCAGACAAGACAAGGACAAAGTTTTGAAATATACTGCTTCAGAAGAATTTTGAAGATTAGGTAGAAAGAGTGAATAACGGATCAGTAGATACCGAATCGAACTGGTGATAAAAGTAATTTATGGAGCAACCTGTCTAAAACGCAACTCGCCCTTCTTGCACATGATATCTTGCGAACCATGGATGAAGGGTATCAGACGGATGCCATATTCCTTGACTTCCGGAAAGCGTTTGACTCAATGCCCCACTGCAGACTCCTAACTAAGGTACAAGCATATGGGATTGGTTCCAAAATATGTGAGTGGCTCGAAGACATCTTAAGTAATAGAACCCAGTACGTTGTCCTCGATGGTGAGCGTTCATCGGAGGTGAGGGTATCATCTGGAGTGCCCCAGGGAAGTGTGGTAGGTCCGCTGTTGTTTTCTATTTACATAAATGATTTTTTGGATAGGGTGGATAGCAATGTGCGGCTGTTTGCTGATGATGCTGTGGTGTACGGGAAGGTGTCGTCGTTGAGTGACTGTAGGAGAACAGAAGATGACTTGGACAGGATTTGTGATTGGTGTAAAGAATGGCAGCTAACTCTAAATATAGATAAATGTAAATTAATGCAGATGAATAGGAAAAAGAATCCTGTAATGTTTGAATACCCCATTAGTACTGTAGCGCTTGACACAGCACAGTCACGTCGATTAAATATTTGGGCGTAACATTGCAGAGCGATATGAAGTGGAACAAGCATGTAATGGCAGTTGTGGGGAAGGCGGATAGTCGTCTTCGGTTCATTGGTAGAATTTTGGGAAGATGTGGTTCACCTGTAAAGGAGACCGCTTATAAAACACTAATACGACCTATTCTTGAGTACTACTCGAGCGTTTGGGATCCCTATCAGGTCGGATTGAGGGAGAACATAGAAACAATTCAGAGGCGGGCTGCTAGATTTGTTACTGGTAGGTTTGATCATCACGCGAGTGTTACGGAAATGCTTCAGGAACTCGGGTGGGAGTCTCTGGAGGAGAGGAGGCGTTCTTTTCATTAATCGCTACTGAGGAAATTTAGAGAACCAGCATTTGAGGCAGACTGCTGTACAATTTTACTACCGCCAACTTATATTTCGCGGAAAGACCACAAAGATAAGAGAGTTTAGGGCTCGTACAGAGGCATATAGGCAGTCATTTTTCCCTCGTTCTGTTTGGGAGTGCAACAGGGAGAGAAGATGCTACTTGTGGTACGAGGTACCATCCGCCACGCACCGTATGGTGGATCGCGGAGTATGTATGTAGATGTACGAAAGACGGGAAAGATTGTTCCTGAGGTAACAAGGAATAGTGAATCTGATAACGGAGGAAATGGTGGGAGGTAAACACTCCAAATCTAAGTCTGGGCATGAATAACGTAGTCAGGTTCAAATGGAGATAGGCTGTAGCGTTTTCGATGTCTAGTAATTTAGTAATACCAGTAGTAATGAAATACGAAAAATGTTTTAATATGATAATAATACTTTGTGTACCCCACTGGTTAGCTGGTTAGTACAGTGTTTTTCCTTTTTAGGGCGAGTGGGCAGGTATGGGAAAGGCAAGACCCGTACGACTTCTCACCCAAACTGCATCCTTGAATCTGCACCTGATCGCAGACTGTAGCTATCCCACTCCCTTTCCCGCCCGGTTCATTAATTCATTAACTCGATTAGATAAGCTGCGTTGCTTATCTTGAGGTGTATGAAATGTTTCCTGGCCGATTTTACTTTTTTTAACGGAAAAAAGAGCGACGTCTGAGCTGTGACACTTGCTGGAACCAAAACGAAATACCCTTCCATTTATCTGTTAAAAGCTTCAAACCAAGTCAGTTCAATATATTAAGTGCACATTATTAAAAAGCATATGAAGCGCGCGTACAAAATTCGTGATACTTGGAGCGGGATCTGTCTGTACTAGCAATGTAATTACAAAATGGTTCAAATGGCTCCGAGCACTATGCGACTTAACTTCTGAGGTCATCAGTCCCCTAGAACTTAGAACCACTTAAACCTAACTAACCTAAGGAAATCACACACATCCATGCCCGAGGAAGGATTCGAACCTGCGACCGCAGCGGTCGCGCGGTTCCAAACTGTAGCGCCTAGAACCGCTCAGCCACTCTGGCCGGCCAATGTAATTACATTCCGGACCGGCAGGAGGTTTACAATCCAACCTTACGCAGCACTACAGACCCGTCACTGTTTGAGTCGATGTATGCTGGCGACGAAAATTCCGTTCCGCACATCTGAAAACTCACTCCACTGATATTCCTACTCGAAGTACGTCGAGCAAGTCAAGAGAGAGAGAGAGAGAGAGAGAGAGAGAGAGAGCAAATTTATAAAGTCGCAACAGATTCACTGTCGCCTCTTAGCAGACCGCGCCGGCCGGCGTCGTAGACGCGCATCATTCAATGTATTGAGCCGCGGCTGTTCACGGAGCGACGAACCCTTCCATCATAAAAGCTTTCCGTTTCACAATAAAGTAATATTTCAGTCGAAACATTTCTTTCACGAATCTCGGCACCGAGCCTCCATTACTTACAAAGAGATGACAGATTTCAGGATATCTGTTCCTGCTTGCGAATTTGGAAGCCCTTTCCCCTCGTCCCCTCCCCCACACCAACCCCAACCTCATTTTTTCGCTTTTCATCTGCCCGGCGTAGTTACGGCGTCGCCGAACAGAACAGCGACAGGCTGCTGACGGTGGAAGCTGCTGTTTTATGTCCGGAAAAAAATCCCGAGAGGAGGCTGCGTGGCGCTCGTAAGCCTACGGCGGGCGCTATCGGAAGTGGCGAATAATAATTCAGGGCATCTGCGAGGCGGAGGCAACGGCCTTGCCGCAGTGGCTACACCGGTTCCCGTGAGATCACCGAAGTTAAGCGCTGTCGGGCGTGGCCGGCGCTTGGATGGGTCACCATCCCGCCGCCATGTGCTGTTGCCATTTTTCGGGGTGCACTCAGCCTCGTGATGCCACTTGAGGAGCTACTCGACCGATTAGTAGCGGCTTCGGTCAAAGAATACCGTCCTAACGGTCGGGAGTGCGGTGTGCTGACCACACGCCCCTCCTTATCCGCATCTTCCTCGGAAGATGACACGGCGGCCGGACGGTCCCGGAAGGGCCACTTGTGGCCTAAAGACGGAGCTATATATATATATATATATATATATATATATATATATATATATATATATATATATATATATATATATATCTGCGAGGCGGAGTTGTAGGTGCGTGGAGCCGGGCGGCGATAAGCTCGCAGACTAGATGGCAGCAGCGGGCGGAGGCCGGCTCTTGGCTTTATCACAGCTCTGCACCCACACCCACACGCGACCGGCGCCCCCTAACCCGCCTGGGCACTTTAGCCGCGAGCTGGCGCCACCTTGTTTACCGACCAGCAGCCGACGCGGCGCAGGCCGTAAACACGTCCTTGCAGGGCTACTGCCACTGACAAGCTACAGCTAATTAGGAAACAGCGGCCAGGGGGACCCAGGGCGACGAATTAATTCAGTACATCCCGAGGCCCCACTCTGGTCGGGTTCATCGGCCAGCCTGCTTGAGTGTGTGGCTTTAGGCGATTTTCCACCCCCATTTTGAAACGTTCATTTCGTCCCCGCCTCCTAGCCTTTAACGATACGTAACTGTAACGGTATCACGGTGGACCTTGTGGCCTACACCATGTATGGAGACTAACTGTATTACACCACTGGCCATTAAAATTGCTACACAACGAAGATGACGTGCTACAGACGCGAAAATTAACCGACAGGAAGAAGATGCCCTGATATGCAAATGATTAGCTTTTCAGAGCATTCACACAAGGTTGGCGCCGGTGGCGACACCTACAACGTGCTGACATGAGAAAAGTTTCCAACCGATTTCTCATACACAAACAGCTGTTGACCGGCGTTGCCTGGTCAAACGTTGTTGTGATGCCTCGTCTAAGAAGGAGAAATACGTACCATCACGTTTCCGACTTTGATAAAGGTCGGATTGTAGCCTATCACGATTGCGGTTTATCGTATCGCGACATTGCTGTTCGGGTAGGTCGAGATCCAATGACTGTTAGCAGAATTTGGAATCGGTGGATTCAGGAGCGTAATACGGAACGACGTGCTGGATCCAAAAGGCCTCGTATCACTAGCAGTCGGGATGACAGGCATCTTATCCGCATGACTGTAACGGATCGTGCAGCCACGTCTCGATCCCTGAGTCAACAGATGGGGACGTTTGCAAGACAACGAACATCTGCACGACCAGTTCGACGATGTTTGCAGCAGCTTGGACTATCAGCTTGGAGACCATGGCTGCGGTTACCCTTGACGCTGCATCACAGACAGGAACGCCTGCGATGGTGTACTCAACGACGAGAACCTGGGTGCACGAATGCCAAAACGTCATTTTTTCGGATGAATCCACGTTCTGTTTACAGCATCACGATGGTCGCATCCGTGTTTGGCGACATCGCAGTGAACGCACATTGGAAGCGTGTATTCGTCATCCCCATACTGGCGTATCACCCGGTGTGATGGTATGGCGTCCCAATGGTTACACGTCTCGGTCACCTCTTGTTCGCATTGACGGCGCTTTGAACAGTGGACGTTACATTTCAGATGTGTTACGACCCGTGGCTCTACCCTTCATTCGATCCCTGCGAAACCCTATATTTCAGCAGTATAATGCACGACCGCATGTTGCAGGTTCTGTACGGGCCTTTCTGGATACAGAAAATGTTCGACTGCTGCCCTGGCCAGCACATTCTCCAGATCTCTCACCAATTGAAAACGTCTGGTCAGTGGTGGCCGAGCAACTGGCTCGTCACAATACGCCAGTCCATACTCTTAATGGACGGTGGTATAGTGTTGAAGCTGCATGGGCAGCTGTACCTGTACACGCCATCCAAGCTCTGACCCAATGTCCAGGACTATCAAGGCCGTTATTACGGCCAGAGGTGGTTGTTCTGGGTACTGATTTCTCAGGATCTATTCACCCAAATTGAGTGAAAATGTAATCACATGTCAGTTCTAGTGTAAGATATTTGTCCAATGAATATCCCTTTATCATCTGCATTTTTTACTGGTGTAGCAATTTGAATGGCCAGTAGTGTAATAGGCTGAGTTCACTGAATTACTGTACGTAATTTTAATGGGAGACTGTTTGTCACATTTCATGTATTGGACTTTTTCCTGTTTTCTGTTTCATAATGTACTTTAGACCCCCCTGAACATTTTGATGTATCATACGCTAAAAAGAAAACTTCAAATAATATTACGTTGGTGCTTACGTTCGTAGTGTTTTTCCGTGAGTTATACAACATATACATATAACGGAGATATTTTCCTTCACTATTTACTACAGTGTGCCAACGCCGCGGTAACTTTACGATTCCACCGCTGTAGAAATCATGTGTTTTTGAGGCATAGAACTCGTCGAGCCATGATCGGACCGCATTTGCATCCGGCGAGGAGGTGGGCCCGGAATAACTTCCAAACCCAACCACTGTATAGTGCTTTTTGTCAGTGTATCAGAATACGGCGTTATCGTGCAGTAGCATGACTACACGCTGATTCTTTCCTTGGATTGCGTCTGCAAGACGTCTCAGTTGTTGACGATAAATGCCGGCACTGACGGTTACACCTCGGGGAAGGCGCGGGGTACAGGGCGTCTTGTCACGGTTCGCGAAGTTCCTCCATCGGAGGTTTGAGTCCTCCCTCGGGCGTGGGTGTGTGTGATGTCCTTAGCGTAAGTTAGTTTAAGTTAGATTAAATAGTGCAAAAGCAAATGGTTCAAATGGCTCTGAGCACTATGGGACTTAACATCTGAGGTCCTCAGACCCCTAGAACTAAGATCTATTTAAACCTAACTAACCTAAGGACATCACACATGCGAAACCCTACATTTCAGCAGGATAATGACGACCGCATGTTGCAGGTCGTGTAAGGGTCTTTCTGCATAGAGAAAATGTTCGACTGCGGCCCTGGCCAGCACATTCTCCAGATCTCTCACCAATTGAAAACGTCAGGTCAAGGGTGTTCGAGCAACTGGCTCGTCACAATAGCCAGTCACTACTCTTGATGAACTGTGGAATCGTGTTGAAGCTCCATGGGCAGCTGTATCTGTACGCGCCATCCAAGCTCTGTTTGACTCAATGTCCAGGCGCATCAAGGCCATTATTACGGCCACATGTGGTTGTTCTGGGTATTGATTTCTCAGGATCTATGCACCCAAATTGCGTGAAAATGTAATAACATGTCAGTTATAGTATTATATATTTGTCCAGTGAATACCCGTTTATCATCTTCATTTCTTCTTGGTGTAGCAATTTTAATGGCCAGTAGTGTACATATCTGATTGCTTGTCATGAATTGGTTAGTGAACAACAACGACTGTTCCAATCCAGCATCGTTACTAGTGACAAGAAATGATGTCTTTATGCTAAGATAAGGAGAAAAAAGGAATGACCGTGCGCAAACAAATCAGCAGCTCCCCGTACAAAGACCTGCGCGCAACCAGAAAAAATTATGTCACGGTTCTAGCGTAACAGCGACATTAGTATACTATGATTTGCTTCCCCTACGTAGGAAATTTTGAAATTTGTGGTAAGGACTATGGGACCAAACTACTGAGGTCATCAGTCCATAGGCTTACGCACTAACCGGTCGCTGTGGCCGATCGGTTCTAGGCGCTTCAGTCTGGAACCGCGCGACCGCTACGATCGCAGGTTCGAATCCTGCCTCGGGCATCGCAGGCACTCCTGTCTGTGATGCAGCGTCAAGGGTAACCGCAGCCATGGTTTCCGATCTGATAGTCCATGCTGCTGCAAACGTCGTCGAACTGTTCGTGCAGATGGTTGTTGTCTTGCAAACGTCCCCATCTGTTGACTCAGGGATCGAGACGTGGCTGCACGATCATCTCGACTGCTAGTGATACGAGGCCGTTGGGATCCAGCACGGCGTTCCGTATTACCCTCCTGAACCCACCGATTCCATAATCTGCTAACAGTCATTGGATCTCGACCAACACGAGCAGCAATGGTCGCGATACGATAAACCGCTATCGCGGTAGGCTACAATCCGACCTTTATCAAAGTCGGAAACGTGATGGTACGCATTTCTCCTCCTTACACGAGGCATCACAACAACGTTTCACCGGGCAACGCCGGTCAACTGCTGTTTGTGTATGAGAAATAGGTTGGAAACTTTCCTCATGTCAGCACGCTGTAGGTATCGCCACCGGCGCGAACCTTGTGTGAATGCTCTGAGAAGGTAATCATTTGCATATGACAGCATACTCTTCCTGGCGGTTAAATTTCGCGTCTGTAGCACGTCATCTTTGTGTTGTAGCAATTTCAATGGCCAGTAGTGTACATATGGGCATCCGCTATTTTCTGTGGTTTTTCGCTTACAGCTTACGGTATTCACACACCCGATTTTTGAACCTTCCCTAATAGAAGCAAACGTCGCATGATAGTAGAATGATCACAGTTCATCACATTTTCCTGTTCTGGAGTACACTGATGTGGATTAATGCGTTTAAATAATCTTCACCAAACTGCGAAGCTCTTCCTGAACGTGAAAAATCACTAATGTCAAAACGATCCTCCTCAAAACGAGAATACCATTTTCTTGATGTGCTCTGCCCAAAGGCATTACACGCATACAGGAAGCAAATGTTTCTGGCTGCCTCCGCTGCCGTCACCTCTCTATTGAACTCAAACGCAGGAATATATCGGAATTGTTCCGATTTCTCCACTTGGCACTACATTTTCTAGCCTCCACAGCTCCACTCACTGTCTCAAAATGACAGAAGTGACAATATGTAAAATCAGATAGCAACACTGAACTACAAATAAAAATGACAATCGATAAATCAACACGTAGCAACCGGAATACCAACATGCAAAACAAAACCGCTACGAACTTATGCAGCACTCTAATATTTTTAAATTGGACAACCGACTGACAATTATCGCCATATTCGTATACACTGCCAGAACTGATCAGTTATACAATGGGGACCGCACAATCTGGAAGGCTGTGAATTGCCTCGTTTTAATGCCACTATTACGGCTCAGAAGTTGGTATTACGAATAAACAAATCTATCCTTCGTTTCTGCCACTAGTTTGCTAGAAAATAATATGTTGGCCAGCGATTTTTGTAGTGTACTTGCATATATTGTTCTTTTATACATATAATAGAGGAGAAACTCGGAGTTGCCCAGTTATTTATTTATAGCTGAGCGCCAACGCCCGTACTACGCACCGTATAGCCTTAAACTTAATGTTTATGATGTCATATCACCTGTTGCAGTCGTTCTTCAAGCTACTCACTGTTTCTGGCATCGTATCTCCTGTCCAATGATATAATTTTGCTCTTATAATGAATGGTTTATGTGCATACTGTGTGTAAAACGTGTGACGAATACAGTTAGTAGTAAACGAAGTAATAAATTATAACATCATGCCTACTTTTACTGCACGAACAGCGGAAACACTTCTCCTTTCACCATTTTGCAGGGGATGTTGTAACGCAGTGACATTGTCAAGCACGTGGCAAGGCCACAGTATTAGTCCACACCAGTCCGCACCACGAAAAAAGACAGAGAAATAAAACTATTGCTTTAATTCCGAACACAGATTTGAACTCCATATAAAAGTCCGAGTAGACTGATACCTAGCTCCGAACAGTCGAATAATTAATTAACAATCCATCGAACTTGATCATGCAACTAATACCACTAAATTAATTTTCTCAAGTCCACGGAACCACCGAGGTACTGAAACTTCCCGGCAGATTAAAACTGCATGCCGGACCGAGACTCGAACTCGGGACCTTTGGCTTTCGCGGACAAGTGCTCTATCATTGGAAGGTAGGAGACGAGGTACTGGCGGAATTAAAGCTGTGAGGACGGGTCGTGAGTCGTGCTTGGGTAGTTCAGATGGCAGAGCGCTTGCCCGCGAAAGGCAAAGGTTCCGAGTTCGAGTCTCGGTCCAGCACGGTTTTAATCAGCCAGGAAGTTTCATATCTGCGCACACTCCGCTGCAGAGTGAAAATTTCATTCTACCGAGGTACTGTCTACGTAGAGGACCATCGGTTAGAGAGTCAGGATAAATTTAGCGTTCCGCGATTAATGAATACAGAAAACGACCGAGATGGCGAAATCCAGCTTGCTGTTTTGGCCGTTCTTTCAAATCGTCGTTGGACCCGCGAGGGAGGCACAGACGGTTCTCCCGCCTTCTGGGAATTCCCACCAGTTCAGGACACCCAACGTGAGGTGCGTAACTGTACCACTCCAGGCGGCCAGAATAGTATACTACTGGTCATTAAAATTGCTACACCATGAAGATGACGTGCTACACACGCGAAATTTAACCGCCAGGAAGAAGATGCTGTCATATGCAAATGATTAGCTTTCCAGAGCATTCACACAAGGTTGGCGCCGGTGGCGACACCTACAACGTGATGACATGAGGAAAGTTTCCAACCGATTTCTCATACACAAACAGCAGCTGACGCGTTGCCTGGTGAAACGTTGTTGTGATGCCTCGTGTAAGGAGGAGAAATGCGTACCATCACGTTTCCGACTTCGATAAACGTCGGATTGTAGACTATCGCGATTACGGTTTATCGTATCGCGACATTGCTGCTCGCGTTGGTCGAGATCCAATGACTGTTAGCAGAATATGGAATCGGTGGCTTCAGAAGGGTAATACGGAACGCCGTGCTGGATCCCAACGGCCTCGCATCACTAGCAGTCGAGATGACAGGCATCTTATCCGCATGGCTGTAGCGGATCGTGCAGCCACGTCTCGATCCCTGAGTCAACAAATGGTGACGTTTGCAAGACAACAACCATCTGCACGAACAGTTCGACGACGTTTGCAACAGCATGGACTATCAGCTCGGAGACCAAGGCTGCGGTTACCCTTGACGCTGCATCACAGACAGGAGGGCCTGAGATGGTGTACTCAACGACTAATCTGGGTGCACGAATGGCAAAACGTTATTTTTTCGGATGAATCCAGGTTCTGTTTACAGTATCATGATGGTCGCATCCGTGTTTCGCGACATCGCGGTGAACTCACCTTGGAAGCGTGTATTCGTCATCGCCATACTGGCGTATCACCCGGCGTGATGGTATGTGGTGCCATTGGTTACACGTCTCGGTCACCTCTTGTTCGCATTGACGGCTCTTTGAACAGTGGACGTTACATTTCAGATGTGTTACGACCCGTGTCTCTCTACCCTTCATTCGATCCCTGCGAAACACTACATTTCAGCAGGGTAATGCACGACCGTATGTTGCTGGTTCAGTACGCGCCTTTCTGGATACAGAAAATGTTCGACTGCTGCTCTGACCAGCACATTCTCCAGATCTCTCACCAACTGAAAACGTCTGGTCAATGTTGGCCGAGCAACTGGCTCGTCACAATACGCCAGTCACTACTCTTGATGAACTGTGCTATCGTGTTGAAGCCGCATGGGCAGCTGTACCCGTACACGCCATCCAAGCGCTGTTTGACTCAATGCCCAGGCGTATCAAGGCCGTTATTACGGCCAGAAATGGTTGTTCTGGGTAGTGATTTCTCAGGATCTATGCACCCAAATTGCGTGAAAATGTAATTAATGTCAGTTCTAGTATTATATATTTGTCCAGTGAATACCCGTTATCATCTGCATTTCTTCTTGGTGTAGCAATTTTAATGACCAGTAGTGAAGTTCCTAATGACATTTACATAGCGCAGTAAGCTGTTTTGGCCGCCCACTGTTGCTGTCAGAGTACCCGCTATTTCATTTCACAGCTCTCTCTGGGGAGTGGTCTTCACACTGAAGACGAGTTTGTGAGTGATCTTGTTCACTAGCTTGTCCTACAGCAAGTATATTCGCCCAGCATCTACATTCCGTGTGTAAGAATGTATGGATACTTGTGACGAGGCTACCTCTGAATTTATGTGTTCATTTCTGAATACACGTTTCTCCACGTTACGTCGACTTACTCTGTCTGTGGCTTCCTTACTGTCCCTTTTGTGAATCAAAAAAATGGTTCAAATGGCTCTGAGCACTATGGGACTTAACATCTATGGTCATCAGTCCCCTAGAACTTAGAACTACTTAAACCTAACTAACCTAAGGACAGCACACAACACCCAGCCATCACGAGGCAGAGAAAATCCCTGACCCCGCCGGGAATCGAACCCGGGAACCCGGGCGTGGGAAGCGAGAACGCTACCGCACGACCACGAGACGCGGGCTTTTGTGAATCAATTTCTTATTAGGCTACGAAACACCTACAGAAGAAACGAAGCCCGTTGCCTGGGACAGAAGATCCTTAGGTGAGTGATCTGCTAGGGAACATTGTCAGTCGGAGTTCCATTGCTGATCTGCTACAGTTACTTCATGTCATTACATTTCGTAAAGGTTTGAAAGTATGTGTAAAGTTTGTTGCATGTCCCTAAGTGATCTCTTCCTCAAATATTGGATGAAGGAAGTCTGGGAATTCAGGAGTTGTAGCTACGCTACTTTTTCACCTCCACCCTCACTTCTTAAATACGTAAGTGGTTCTTACCTCCACAACGATTTTCACCTGACCGTAGGTTATATGAGCACCAAGTGTTGCTCAAATCGGTCCAGCGGTTTAGGAGAAAATGTGGTACGTACGTACGTACATACATACATACATACAGACATACAAACACACACACACACACATCCATTCTTATAATATGCGTGCATAAAATGACAACGTAAAATAAATGCAGGTTCGTGGGTGTAACAGATATATGAGATCATAACATTCGTCTGCGTTTGTAGAAAACTACCGTTCAAACAGTAAAGGAAGCGTACATAACGAGAACAATGTTTCTGAAGTCACCGCGTCACATAGTGCTTGGTTTAAGTACAGCCAAGCCGAATTTTCTGGTGCACTTTGATAGTAATGGTGGCGACCAAAACTACGGTCAAAAATCTGGCAAATCTAGAGCTGCTACAGAAATGTTTCCTTGAGAAGATCTAGAAAGTAAATGTTTTCTTCAGTGAAATTGTGTGATGTCGTGTGCCGAAAAATATTTTTGTTGGCCTCATGACGAAGGCAACAGTGCCTAGTACTGTAATTACATTTGACGGTGTGAACTATAAAATATTGAGGTTCCGGAGAAGTTAGGGATGAGATTAGGCCACAACACACCTAGGGGGCTGCAACAACTGGATGTTCTCCGTGTACGCCAAGCCGAGTTTGCTGCTCAGTAAATGACAAAGGAAGCAAGAAAAGTTAAAAAGGTGGCAAGCAATGGGCGACTGCGACGCTGCAGAGGACGTAGAGTATGTCCTGCGACCATTCTAGTGTATGAAAGAGTCAGAACTGTAAGTCTGTAGAAAAGTTTCTAATTAGTAAATTTTGAACTTAAATATCTTAGACGCACTATTTTTGCTATAAATGACCAGTTATTTCAAAAAGTACTAAGGTAAAAACATGAAATACTGTCAGCATACCAAGCATACGATTCAAGACATATGGATAATAAAAATTATAATATAAAAATATACTACGTTGTTTAGTTTTCATGTTCATTGATTCACAAACGTCTGCCAGACAAATATCATAAAACATCTCATAACAAAATTTTTTCAATAATTGTAGTTCAGTATATCTACAAAAGCACATTCATTAATTATAGAAAATTAGAACTTGGCGTCTTAAAAATTGTCCAAGGTAAAAGGCCGCAGAGTTGGAGAATTTAACACTGGTAGTACAGGACATATAATCTCCTCTTAATTTAATTCTATGATATTTTGGTGCACGTATGCCGGGGAGACCTGGAGAGTGCTGACGGCTATTCACGCGGTGCTTGGCTATACATAGCCGGACTGAAGTACCCAGTTTAGTCAACGGGCGTCGACGCAGGATGATGTCCGAAGCAGTGACTACTGTTGCGTTAAAAATTTATCGTGAAATGTATGAAAAAGAAAGTTCAACTGTATGTACTTGTTAGTCAAATAAACAGGATCCGTCACACAAGCCGATATATGTGTTAAGTGGAATGCAATTAAAGTTCCGATCGTGTGATAGCGTAATTTGTGAACTGTTTTGTTTAATGAAAAGTGAGCAAATTGATTTTCGATGGTTATTGAAGAAAATAAAACACTGCGTGATCTTATTCTTGAAGAGAAATCCTATATGCGAAAAGAAAATTAAGTATTCTCTTTGATCATATGAAATTACGACGACTCCACATATATGAGAGGGTGGAGCCATTTGTGTATTAGCGAAAATCAGTGACAGAATGGTTTGTCTGGGCCAACGACATTTGTACAATATTCAAGAAATTATTCATTTGACATTGATAGTGAGAAATATTAATGAACAGGTTCAACTAGTTGAAAGTGAACGAGCTTCCAACCCTAATAAGAGCTTAAATATTATCTTTGGTTGTTATAGTAACGAGCGTAAACAGTATTTCTTATCAAATGAGAGAGAACTTACAACCTAATGGAATTAACACTATTCAACGAGTAATGGTAGTAATAACACTGAAACAGGACACCTGATACTTAGACGCTTGTGAAATACATCTGCAGAAGTTTTTCCCCGCTCATTTTGTCACTGATAACAGCACTTCACTTCTTGTTAAGAGTTTTATAGTGTACACGTTCCGGGAATAGCCGATCATCATCAGCATATCCGCCAAAAATATCGTAACTGTCACGAAAATAATGGCAAAACATGTATATGTGACTTAAAGCGTAAAAACACTCAAATACATTGACTCCTAAGTTTACATACCATATAAAATGAATCAATACATAATATTACCTCACATGAATTCCATATCAACGTGATTGCAAACCGATCACCGACTGTCATTCTAAAAACTAGCTATCAGTTACTTGGCGTCAGGTGAAAATGTTGTAGTGGCGGTGGGAGCCTCAGATAGGAGTCAACGGACAAATTATTAACAACAACAGAGTCAGAACATGAATAAAAGGAGCATGTACAGGAGCAAACTCTTTTAATACAAGTTCTCAACGCCACTGAACTGAAGGTATCAATTGGTGTATCAAAAAGAAGCGTAACAGGTCCCGTACATCTCTCAATATACGCAAACTATTTATCAGATAGGATAAGCACCATTATAAGAATATCCGCTGTCGATACTCATGTCCGTAGGGAAGTATAGTCGTTGGGCGATCGTAAGTAAATCCACAGAGACGAGGAGAAAATTTTCATTTGCTGTAATTAATGACAGCTCTCTTTTCTAGATGAATGAAATGTAATTTCTATAGCAATGAGAAAGAACTCGATATTATCCGATATCAGTTTTAGCAGTGAACATCTGAGCACATCAAATCTAATAGTTGTTTTGGGGTACCAAGAAGTGATATTAAGTGGGACGATTACGTAAAATCAATATTATCCAAGGCGAATGGAATAAGTAGATTGATTAGAACGGTTATGAGACACTGCCGTGCATCTCAAAAGGATGTGAGATACAATAAGACTGGTGCGACCAATTCCAGAGTATTGTTCCGGAGTTTAGAGTGCCTATCAAGCATGCGTGACAGCGAACATGAAACTAGTACAGAAACGCCATTCTGCGGTCGTAACAATACGGTGTTGACGTTACAAAAGTGTAACAGAAATTCTCGGATAACTTAATTGGGAATCCTTGTAAGAAAGACGATGTACCAGTTGGTAAATTAAGAATACCCTCATTAGGGGAAAAGGGTCTTACCATTATGCGTCCATCATGTCAGGTAGGGATCATGACGATAAGGCGAGAGAGATTAGGAGACGTACAAGACCAATGTAGACAGATATTTTCCCAGCTCTCACAAGGGAATCTCTCCATCGCATCCCCCTCAGATTTAGTGGTAAGCACCCCAGTGGATAGCTCGTCAAAAACTGAACACAGATCAAGCATAAAAACGGGAAGACGGTGTAATGAACTGTGAAAAAAGCAGCAAAATCAAAACAGTGAACGGTCCAAGCTCAAGATGTGAACACGAGCGAATTTGAAAGCCACAGCGTTGTGCTTGTGTGGTTAGGTGTTGAACTGTGCGAACAGGGAGATTGGTGTTCATATTTCTCTCGTACCTTTTCTTTTTCTTTTCAAAATTATGAACCGGTCACTGACGTGTCTGTTCGCTGCATTCAGATTTGTGTCTGTGTAGTGGTGTAACGTCCGTTTGCAACAGCGACGTTTAAGAAAGGGGCCTCCAGACGTACGTATTTGTTTTACACAAGTACCATATGTTATGACTCTTGCCTTCCGTATTGGAAGTTTTGACTCTTGAATTCCTTTGCTGCAACGAAGTTCTTACCACTTTATTTGTTGTTTTAATTGCTGTAAGAGGTCTATGCAGTCTGTCGACTGCTGTCACTATTCATCACATTAACTTTTGACGGTAATATACTCTTACCGCATGACTCATATTCTATAACCAATGTATAATGTGATATCTGCCAAGACTACAGAAGGGCAGACACGTCAATGACCGGAGAGAAAGTTCATAATTTTGCGAAAAAAAAAGAATAATTTGGGTCACGAGAGAGATTTGAACTCGGACCTCCCGCTCTGAAGTTCAATACCGTGACCTCACAACCGCGACTCCGTGATTCCAGCAATTCGCCCGATGTTACAGATCTTGAGCTCGGACCATTCATTGTTTCGATTTCGCTTCTTTTTTCACAGTTCAGTACTCCTTCTTGCTGTTTTCATGCTTTATCTGTGTTCGGTTTTTGAGGGGATATCCACTGGACTATTTTATCACTATATGTGAGAGGGATGTGAGGGGGAGTTATCTTTATCAGTACACGAATGGAATAGGACAGAAAATCTAAAATATTGGTAAAAAGTACAATGCGCCACGCACATTGCTGTGACTTGCGAAGTGCAGGCGTAGATATAGCGCGGTCCGTTTCTGATACTTCCCTAAACACTTAATCCGCTAGAAAGAAACTTTAACGTCACAGGATGACAGCTGTATCACATTTTCGAACGAACTGGTGCGTGACCTGCAATGGAGCTGGAGAAAACTTCGAGATGCGGGCTCTTGATACGAAGCTATCCTGGCCGCCGCAGTGCACGCACAGGCAACAAGTGGCCGTTGGCGGAAAGCTTTCCAGCAGTGCCTGGCTGGGAAACCGGCGAATGCAGCTGCGCCGTCGCAGCACCCAACGTGCAACGAGACTTCGCACCTGCAGTGCTGTTACCCTCCACGCTGAGTCTGTCACACATCTAAAGACACGTTTACGCTCCGTAACAGTGTGTTTCAACACTATACAAGGGGTGGAAAAAAATGGTAACACCAAAAACACAACACATTATCCTGCCTAATACGATGTAGGAAAACCGTTGGTACTCGAAACAGCTGCAAGTCGTCTCGGTATGGGTAAATACAGGTCATATGTGGTTTTCCACGAAATCTTTTACCAATTTTCCTGCAAACTAGCGGCAAGTTTATCTAATGAAGAAGGAGGCGGATAGCGATTATGCACGCTTGTCTCCAAATTGGACTACAAAGGCTCATTAATATTGAGATCTGGTGCCTGTGATGACCACTTCATCCTCGCGCTCAGAAAAACAGTCCTGAACGATGTGAGCTATGCGAATAGTGTGCAAGGCAGCCTTACCAGGTATGACTGATGGAAGAGATAGAGAAGATCCAACGAAGAGCGGTGCGTCTCGTCACGGGGTCGTTTAGTCGACTCAACAGCGTTATAGAGATTCTCAAAAAAATCCAGAGGCAGAGGTTACAAGAGAGGCGTTGTGTATCACGGAGAGCTGATAATGAAATTTGAGTGAGAACTTTCCGGGAAGCGTTGGTCAACAATTACTTCCTCACACATATATCTCATGAAATGACCACGACAAGAAAATTCGAGAGATTGGAGCTAATACAACAGAGGCTTACTGAAAATCATTCTTCCCACGCACCATTCGCAAGTGGAACAGGGAATGGGAGATCAGTTAATGGTATTAGAAGTAACCTCCGCCACACACCGTTAGGTGGGTTGTGGAGTATGATGAAGATATCATAGAGTAACCATGGAACCTATGGACTACCACGATGTGTCCTTCTGCCTATACGCCAGTAAGAACGTTTGCTGACATGAATTGCCGCGAGTCTGTTGAATTGTAACGCAAATGCCCTGAAGATGGCTATTTATAGCCGAAATCTAGATATGCAAAAATAATAAAAACTAAGGGGATTTCAACCGACTGCTGTGTGCCTCTCCTTCCTTAAAGTCTACGGTCGCAGTGTACAACGGTTCCTAATGGGAACAAAGTTGTTGAACAGGGCGTGGCGTGTCGCTGATGTTTACACGCCCCTCTGGGACACTATTCTCCGTACACCTCTTTAATGCTGCGATACATTTGTGAAGCATCCTCCCCTTCTGCACGAACAAATTGGATAACCGCTCTTTGTGCTGATCGGAACGAATCCGTCACGCAACTAACTGCAGAAACAACTCTCTTGAAACGAGGAAATTACTGCGAAGCCGTTAACTCCGATTGTGCAGCTGGAAATACCATCGCGCCATCTCTCGACAAACACATTCACCCCTGCTGTTGCGAAGGTCCCTTATCAACTGGACATGCTTTACATTTCAAACAGCGCAGTATTCAAGTGCTAAAAGTACTTCATGATGCTGAGGAGAACCAACGTGAAGGGTGCCGAAACTTCCATTTTCAACAGGACGGGTCACCCCGCCGCACCGGATGCTGGTGTAAGAGTATATCTCAACAATGAGCTGCAGTAACGACTGTTCGGCTGTAAGGGGAACACGATCTCGCGTTGCACCATTGGCCTTCAAAATCACAAGATTTCACCTCTGTTTCTGTCAGATGTTTTCAATGCATCTGCATACAATTGGCTTCTGAAATTTTGGTGTACGTTATTTCCTTTGCACACTTAAAGAGATTGACCCCTCGTCATCATAACAAACTTTGTCTCATTGTTTTAAATTATTGTGGAGATGAAACTTCCTGACAGATTAAAACTGGCTTCCGGATCGAGACTCGAACTCTGGACCTTAGCTCTTGGTGTGCACGTGCCCTACCGACGGAGTTATCCTTGAAAGACTCACGACCCGTCCTCACAGCTTTATTTCCGCCAGTTCTTCGCCTCCTACCTCCCCAACTTCACAGAAACTCACATGCGAACCTTGCAAGGTAGGAGACAAGGTGCTGGCGGAAGTACAGCAGTGAGGACAAGTTCTGAGTCGTACTTGGGTAGGTCCGTCGGTAGAGCACTGCACGCGAAAGGCAAAGGTCGGGAGTTCAAATCTCGGTCCGGCAGACAGTCTTAATCTGCCATCAAGTTTCGTATAAGCACACACTCCGCTGCAAATTGAAAATTTCATTCTACTGCGGAGATACTACAATTCTCCACTAGTTGTGCAGGATCGCCCACATGACGCGCGGTTTTGTTTCTCCGCTGATTCTGCCATACATCAGATCTCTGTTTTTCCCATATCTAAAAAATACTTATTCTCTGATTATAAATACAACTGAAGTAGTAGAGCTGCAGCAATCAGTCGTAAATAATGTTTATTTCATACCCAGTTTTCGCTCACTGTGTTGCCTTCTTCAGTGCAGTAAGTGTAAGTTAAAACATTAAAACCACTTATACATGCACAGAGTCCCAACTGGAATATTTATTTCAGAAGTCGAGTGTGAACTCAGAACATTTGCTACAGTTTCGTTATCATACAGTGAAACTTTAGCATCAGACCTGACGTTTTAATTTATTACTACTTTGCTACTAATTCTGTTCGCTACAGATTTTGCAGACGGCATCCACGAATACCGCTGAACGTACCTACACTATTATATCATTGTACGACACATATTTTACGAGATATGACGTCATTTGAGATCCATGTAAAATTAGCTTTTCTTAAAACCGATTGCAAATTACCCGAACTATACTCATCCAACCTTTGATAATGACAGCACATAGCGACTTCCAACAGACTTTCTTGATTTACCAGTTTCTGTTTTGACTTTTTTGTTGTTTGTGGATGAATCGTGCGAAACTAATACAAAATTAAATTCTCTATAACTTCTGTTGAATGCTTTGTGCAGTTGTCTGGAATTTAAAAAACAAATTGGGCCAAGTAGTTAATAAACTATAAATTCTACGAAATTAAGCCTTTGCTTCTCTGGATGTTCTAGAAAACTACCGCAAATACACGTCTGGGACATATTTTATTAGATTCACCAAATCAATAACAACAAAATAAATGGAAATCGTGCTTTACTATAACCTCGTACAGTTTTGCTATGGCTTTACATTAGCGTAGTTGCTAAATATCTGGCAAAATCTTTTATTAGCCGTAACTCCGTAACTAAACATTTAGAGACCTATGTTTATATGAGCTTTTTTCTTTAGTTTTACTAGTAGAATAACGTATTAAAATACACTCCTGGAAATTGAAATAAGAACACCGTGAATTCATTGTCCCAGGAAGGAGAGACTTTATTGACACATTCCTGGGGTCAGATACATCGCATGATCACACTGACAGAACCACAGGCACATAGACACAGGCAACAGAGCATGCACAATGTCGGCACTAGTACAGTGTATATCCACCTTTCGCAGCAATGCAGGCTGCTATTCTCCCATGGAGACTTTCGTAGAGATGCTGGATGTAGTCCTGTGGAACGGCTTGCCATGCCATTTCCACCTGGCGCCTCAGTTGGACCAGCGTTCGTGCTGGACGTGCAGACCGCGTGAGACGACGCTTCATCCAGTCCCAAACATGCTCAATGGGGGACAGATCCGGAGATCTTGCTGGCCAGGGTAGTTGACTTACACCTTCTAGAGCACGTTGGGTGGCACGGGATACATGCGGACGTGCATTGTCCTGTTGGAACAGCAAGTTCCCTTGCCGGTCTAGGAATGGTAGAACGATGGGTTCGATGACGGTTTGGATGTACCGTGCACTATTCAGTGTCCCCTCGACGATCACCAGTGGTGTACGGCCAGTGTAGGAGATCGCCCCCCACACCATGATGCCGGGTGTTGGCCCTGTGTGCCTCGGTCGTATGCAGTCCTGATTGTGGCGCTCACCTGCACGGCGCCAAACACGCATACGACCATCATTGGCACCAAGGCAGAAGCGACTCTCATCGCTGAAGACGACACGTCTCCATTCGTCCCTCCATTCACGCCTGTCGCGACACCACTGGAGGCGGGCTGCACGATGTTGGGGCGTGAGCGGAAGACGGCCTAACGGTGTGCGGGACCGTAGCCCAGCTTCATGGAGACGGTTGCGAATGGTCCTCGCCGATACCCCAGGAGCAACAGTGTCCCTAATTTGCTGGGAAGTGGCGGTGCGGTCCCCTACGGCACTGCGTAGGATCCTACGCTCTTGGCGTGCATCCGTGCGTCGCTGCGGTCCGGTCCCAGGTCGACGGGCACGTGCACCTTCCGCCGACCACTGGCGACAACATCGATGTACTGTGGAGACCTCACGCCCCACGTGTTGAGCAATTCGGCGGTACGTCCACCCGGCCTCCCGCATGCCCACTATACGCCCTCGCTCAAAGTCCGTCAACTGCACATACGGTTCACGTCCACGCTGTCGCGGCATGCTACCAGTGTTAAAGACTGCGATGGAGCTCCGTATGCCACGGCAAACTGGCTGACACTGACGGCGGCGGTGCACAAATGCTGCGTAGCTAGCGCCATTCGACGGCCAACACCGCGGTTCCTGGTGTGTCCGCTGTGCCGTGCGTGTGATCATTGCTTGTACAGCCCTCTCGCAGTGTCCGGAGCAAGTATGGTGGGTCTGACACACCGGTGTCAATGTGTTCTTTTTTCCATTTCCAGGAGTGTATTTGCGTATCTTCTTGATGCGTAACCAACGCAACTAGGATTGCGTCTTCAACCATAAAATTTTTACATAATTAACGTCAAATACTTAAAACATTAACTCATTTGTAAAATAATCAGATGTTTACTAAAATGTAAACTTTCACGGCCGGAAATATCGCTTTAGCGAGCCAGTGTGTGTGTTGGACCATCAAGCTACGGACCCCCTTGAAGATGTCTCCCGCAGTCGGAGACGAAACGTTGGGAATCACCTCAGAATTCATCAACCGACCACGGCATAACAGCCCGGATAATTATAATGGACAAGCAGATTTTTGAAACTGTTTTATAAACGAGAGATCGATTCTTTAAAGAATCAGGTGGGACTGGGGTTACTGGTTTTTTCGAAGGCGTTACAACCGACAGTTCGATGTGCGCACATTTACTTGGTCATAATTTGGCGATCATCGCGGATGTGTTGATAGAGATGCTGTGCAGCATGAGGGATGGCAGCTAGGCATGGTCTACAGAGCTGTAACTTGTGCACGTCTCTATTGAAACGCCGTACGCACCGCCTCAGATTATTCACGCCTACTTTGTCGTTTCCTGACGCCTTCAGCAAGCGTTTATGGATTTCAGCTGACGCTGTCAGCTCAGCAGTGACGAATTCAGTGACGCATCTCTGTTGTTAAGTACACCACGTCAGATGTCATTTTTGAACGAACTTCTGCTACGGCTACCTGTCGCGGGGCAACGACTCCAACAGGCCGTTTATGGAAAAAATTCAAAACTTGGTACTACACTAACACAATCCGGCTCGGGCACTCAAAGTCAACAAGAAAAAAAATAGGAGGCATTTGTCTCGGAATGACCCACATATCACAAAACCTCTATATGCAGGGTGAATCAGCTGCCCCCTACCGATGCCGTTTTATGCAACACCATATGACAGAATAATGTTGTTGGCCAGTTCGCCCTTGAGATGTGAGGCACGTTGTCAAAATGTCGCAGAACAATTGGTATAGTACACAAAGACGTCTTAGTCATATTGTACAAATTCTGTTTATGAAGCTACTTTAGTATGCTAATGCAGTGAATCACATAGCCGGCCAGAGTGGCCAAGCGGTTCTAGGCGCTACAGTCCGGAACCGCGCGACCGCTACGGTCGCAGGTTCGAATCCTGCCTCGGGCATGGATGTGTGTGATGTCCTTAGGTTAGTTAGGTTTAAGTAGTTCTAAGTTCTACGGGACTTATGACCTCAGCAGTTGAGTCCCATAGTGCTCAGAGCCATTTTTAGTGAATCACATATTAATCTTTTCATTACGTTATAGAGGGTGATTCATGAAGATATGCAAATATTTTATTATGTTATTCTACAAGTAAAACTAAAGAAAAAAGCTCATATAAACATAGGTCCGTAAATGTTTAGTTATGGAGTTACGGCTAATAAAACATTTTACCTGAAATTTAGCAACTTCGCTAATGTGAAGCCATCGCAAAACTGTACGAGGTTATAGTAAAGCACGATTTCCATTTATTTTGTTGTTATTGATCTGGTGAATCTAATAAAGCATGTCCCAGCCGTGTATTTGCAATAGTTTACCAGAACATCCAGAGAAGCAAAGACGTAATTTCGTAGAATTTATAGTTTATTAACGACTTGGCCCAATTTGTTTTTAAATTCCAGACAACTGCACAAAGCATTCAACAGAAGTTATAGCGAATTTAATTTTGGAAAAATGGTGGTAATAACGTTAGCTGAAACTGTATGAATGTGTCAGATAATCTGCTTTTATTAATACCATAGCACACGTGAATTCACGTTAAGCCGGAAAAAATTATCTGGCACATCCATACAGTTTCAGTTAACGTTATTGCCATCATTTTTCCAAAATTAAATTCTCTACAACTTCTGTTGAAAGCTTTGTGCAATTGTCTGGAATTAAAAAAAAAATTGGGCAAAGTAGTTAATAAATTAAAATTTTTACTAAATTACGTCTTTGCTTCTCTGGATGTTCTGGAAAACTACTACAGATACACGTCTAGGACATGCTTTATTAGATTCACCAGATCGGTGACAACAAAATAAATGGCAATTGTGCTTTACTTTAACCTCGTACGGTTTTGCAATGGCTTCACATTAGCGAAGTTGCTAAATTTCAGGCAAAATGTTTTATTAGCCGTAACTCCGTATCTAAACATTTGCGGACCTATTTTATATGAACTTTTTTCTTTAGTTTTACTTGCAGAGTAACATATTAAAATATTTGCATATCTTAGCGAATTATCCTGTATAACAGAAAGCTGTTACATCCACACTTCCCATTTCGATACCTTCTGTTAACTCCGTTTTTTCTGTTGATGAAACACACTCTATAAGGCAAATTTTCTGAAACATTTACCAAAGATTAAGTACTCTAAACAGAATAAACTTACAGAGACATCCAAAACCTGTATGACTACACCGCTACTCACACAAAGAAAGATCACAGACACTTGGATAAGTAAGGCAGAAGTAGGATATATCTCGGTCCAAAATTACGCTTGTATTTTTTTCCGTATTATTGCATTTGCTAACACTCGCCCAAAGTTCTGAGCGGGAACTTACATCGATTACGTGGCTGTCGTCTGTCTAGATACCGTTCCTGATACAAATGTAGTGCAAGTTGCATAAAACGGTATCGGTAGGAGCACTGAATCACCCTGTATGCAAATGGAAGTCACTTGCTCGCGTCCATCTGTATAAGCAGGCTAATCTCAGGAAATACTATTAGGATTTTGATCCGGTTTCGACCAATGGATACGCTGATTCACAAGGATATTTTTCTTATAATTTACAAATATCTTGTACAATTTGTCTTACTTACAATGAACTAAAAAGTTGTGAAAATCATGTCATTGTCATCTTGCGAACAGCCGCCTTTGCTCAAGAGAGCAGCAGTGCCTCGAGAATTCAGCAAGTGGTAAATAATTCGCATCTGTGGTGGTGGTCAAGTTGTAGCGTGTGTGCATGGAACCGAAATTTGTGGGATCCAATGCTGGCTCGGTTACTTTTCTTCACTCTGCCTTTTAATCTAACATTCGCCTCTTACTGATTTGGAGATAGGCATTTCGAAGTATGGTAACTATTTCACACAGGCAATTTCTGCTACCCACCTATTATCAGTCGCAATTCACATTCTGAATTCAATGTAAATTCTCCGAACAACGGGCACTGACTTACTCAGCTTTGGGATACCTCAATAAACATGTCCAATAACGAAAAGATAACCACCTCATCGTGAGGCTGTCAAGTGAAATGAAAAATTGAAATAATCAAATATGTTTAACCGAGAGCTTCTCTCCAGTCGTTTGGGAACTATTGCGTGTTGGGAAAACACCAGAATATGTGGTGTTTTTTATGCTACATGTAAAAAGTTTCCTGAAAAACTATTTCAACAACTATGCTTCATTTACATACAATACGATGCAGATGCCAGACTGAGATTCATTGGAAGAATCCTAAGGAAATGAAGTCCGAAAACAAAGGAAGTAGGTTACAGTACACTTGTTCGCCCACTGCTTGAATACTGCTCACCGGTGTGGGATCCGCACCAGGTGGGGGTCGATAGAAGAGATAGAGAAGATCCAACGGAGAGCAGCGCGCTTCGTTACAGGACCATTTGGTAATCGCGAAAGCGTTACGGAGATGATAGATAAACTCCAGTGGAAGACTCTGCAAGAGAGACGCTCAGTAGCTCGGTACGAGCTTTTGTTGAAGTTTCGAGAACACACCTTCACCGAGGAGTCAAGCAGTATATTTCTCTCTCCTACGTATATCTCGCGAAGAGACCGTGAGGATAAAATCAGAGAGATTAGAGCCCACACAGAAGGATACCGACAATCTTTCTTTCCACAAACAATACGAGACTGGAATAGAAGGGAGAACCGATAGAGGTACTCAAGGTACACCTCCGCGGAGTATGGATGTAGATGTAGATGTAGGTGCAGATGTACATTCTTTGAGCAATGCGGCAGATGATTCAGCTTTCTGCATATCTTGAGTCAACCTTGATGTGCACACGATAGGGATGCGGAAGAGTCTGCCATAAGGAGTCCACGACGAAAGAACTGAGGCAATGAGGCCGGCCGGAGTGGCCGAGCGGTTCTAGGCGCTACAGTCTGGAACCGCGCGACCGCTACGGTCGCAGGTTCATTTCCTGCTTCGGGCATGTTTGCGTGTGAAGTCCTTAGGTTAGTTAGGTTTAAGTAGTTCTAAGTTCTAGGGGACTGATGACCTCAGAAGATAAGTCCCATAGTGCTCAGAGCCATTTGAACCATTTGAGGCAATGAGTCTCAAAAATGCATCACAGTGCGTGCTAAGCTTCACAAGAGGCGTGCTGCAACACGAGATAAACATCATGCGCGTTTTTTGTTATTTTTCCTTTTATTTGTGCCACCTCAGCCAGCGTCCGATACGTGTTGTAAGTAGGCTGTTCAGGTTTTTATGTTGGTAACGCCACGTAGCGCTCTGTATGAAAATCACTGGCTGTACTGTGTGCAGTCTGTGGCTGGTTGGCATTGTTAGAATATTCGCCATTGTAGTGTTGGGTAGTTGGCTGTTAACAGCACGTAGCGTTGCGTAGTTGGAGGTGAGCCGCCAGCAGTGGTGGATGTGGGGAGTGAGATGGCGGATTTTTGAGAGCGGATGATCTGGACAGAGGCAGTGAATTTGTAATATTGGATATCATGGACTGATATAGATATTATGACTTTTGAACACTATTAAGGTAAATACATTGTTTGTTCTTTATCAAAATCTTTCATTTGCTAACTATTCCAATTAGTAGTTAGTCTCTTCAGTAGTTAGAATCTTTTATGTAGCTGGCAGTAGTGGCTCTCGCTGTATTGCAGTAGTTCGAGTAACGAAGATTTTTGTGAGGTAAGTGATTCATGAAAGGTATAGGTTACTGTTAGTCAGGGCCATTCTTTTGTCGGGATTTTTGAAAGTCAGACTGCGTTGCGCTAAAGATATTGTGTGTCAGTTTAGCGTTGATCAGAATAAGTAAAGAGAGTAATGTCTGAGTACGTTCAGTTTTGCTCAGCTGTTTGTAAAGCATATAATGTAAGAGGTTTATCAGCACAGTCATTCATTAATTTTCGTAAGGGGACGTTTCAGTGTAGGACCACACACACACACACACACATGATATTTTCATTGGATGTAAACAAATCGCATACATCAAAATATGCTTCCACCATTGCCACGAGATGTCATTCCAAACGCCAATTCAGTACGGATCGTGTAACATTCAAGCCTCCAGATAACTTTCCTCCTGTGCGCTGCGTACATCGTGTAAGTTGTATGCGAGTGATGCTATTCAGTTACTTCACGTTGTTATCCAAATTTTATTCGTAACCCTACGCAGTGGCCCGGAAACAAAATACACTCCGCCGCAGAATTCGACTGGCCTTAGATACTACAGCTATTTGTGCGAAGCAGGGCCGAGTTGCTAGTATATATTATTTCTCCGGAGGTATCTCCACTATGCTGCTGACCTAACATCACCCAGCACTAACGCAGTACACAAAAACTATCAGATAGAAGGTTCAGTCATCTCCCCATTTAATTACGCGACCATCGAGTGCACTCGATAATGTGCATCCGCATTTCACAAGCAGATACGGACGCCTCCTCATATCTCGCCCTGTCCGCGGCGCTGGTCGTCCTTTGACAGCGGCGCTAATTAACAAAATTTAATTAAATTTCTGGATTTACTGACGGCGTCTGCGGGGTGCCGCGCGGCCGCTACCCTTGTAAACCGACCCTATTTGCGCCGCAACTCGGTGTTCCGCGTTTACCTCCTACGTGCTCCTGACCTCGCAGGTACAGTGTAATTAAATGGGCGCCGACGTTCTGGAGTGGATGCCAGCAAATACCTGGCGGTTCAGTACCCACAGGGCTAGCTGCAGACGATTCGTCTCACAGCGGAAGCATACAACCAACGCGTCACACATATGCCCACCTTCCGCACGGCTGTAGTACACGCTTAGGCGTGACAAATCCTGCTGCGCTAGTGCAAAGAGCTGCTCAAGCGTTTTCGCGAAATCGAGGTTCAAAGGTTCTCCATTTGTTGAATACCGTACAAGAGTGCCAGCCGTCGAGGGCAACCGGCCGCGTTCGAGTTTCGTCTTTTTTATTTCTCATCTTCCACTTGTATCATTAGGACGAATCATTCTTTTTCGGAAAACAATCATAACAAAAATGATAGTCATAGCGATATACACTCCTGGAAATGGAAAAAAGAACACATTGACACCGGTGTGTCAGACCCACCATACCTGCTCCAGACACTGCGAGAGGGCTGTACAAGCAATGATCACACGCACGGCACAGCGGACACACCAGGAACCGCGGTGTTGGCCGTCGAATGGCGCTAGCTGCGCAGCATTTGTGCACCGCCGCCGTCAGTGTCAGCCAGTTTGCCGTGGCATACGGAGCTCCATCGCAGTCTTTAACACTGGTAGCATGCCGCGACAGCGTGGACGTGAACCGTATGTGCAGTTGACGGACTTTGAGCGAGGGCGTATAGTGGGCATGCGGGAGGCCGGGTGGACGTACCGCCGAATTGCTCAACACGTGGGGCGTGAGGTCTCCACAGTACATCGATGTTGTCGCCAGTGGTCGGCGGAAGGTGCACGTGCCCGTCGGCCTGGGACCGGAACGCAGCGACGCACGGATGCACGCCAAGACCGTAGGATCCTACGCAGTGCCGTAGGCGACCGCATCGCCACTTCCCAGCAAATTAGGGACACTGTTGCTCCTGGGGTATCGGCGAGGACCATTCGCAACCGTCTCCATGAAGCTGGGCTACGGTCCCGCACACCGTTAGGCCGTCTTCCGCTCACGCCCCAACATCGTGCAGCCCGCCTCCAGTGGTGTCGCGACAGGCGTGAATGGAGGGACGAATGGAGACGTGTCGTCTTCAGCGATGAGAGTCGCTTCTGCCTTGGTGCCAATGATGGTCGTATGCGTGTTGGGCGCCGTGCAGGTGAGCGCCACAATCAGGACTGCATACGACCGAGGCACACAGGGCCAACACCCGGCATCATGGTGTGGGGAGCGATCTCCTACACTGGCCGTACACCACTGGTGATCGTCGAGGGGACACTGAATAGTGCACGGTACATCCAAACCGTCATCGAACCCATCGTTCTACCATTCCTAGACCGGCAAGGGAACTTGCTGTTCCAACAGGACAATGCACGTCCGCATGTATCCCGTGCCACCCAACGTGCTCTAGAAGGTGTAAGTCAACTACCCTGGCCAGCAAGATCTCCGGATCTGTCCCCCATTGAGCATGTTTGGGACTGGATGAAGCGTCGTCTCACGCGGTCTGCACGTCGAGCACGAACGCTGGTCCAACTGAGGCGCCAGGTGGAAATGGCATGGCAAGCCGTTCCACAGGACTACATCCAGCATCTCTACGATCGTCTCCATGGGAGAATAGCAGCCTGCATTGCTGCGAAAGGTGGATATATACTGTACTAGTGCCGACATTGTGCATGCTCTGTTGCCTGTATCTATGTGCCTGTGGTTCTTTCAGTGTGATCATGTGATGTATCTGACCCCAGGAATGTGTCAATAAAGTTTCCCCTTCCTGGGACAATGAATTCACGGTGTTCTTATTTCAATTTCCAGGAGTGTATTTTTGGCGACGTACAATCGAGGTTTAACAAGGAAACCGTTGTATCTGGCTTTCAATGTACACTGCCGTAACAAAGTAAAACAAAATTCCTACGGCGATTGTAAAATGTTTAGTGCCTTTGTTGAAACAGCCGAGCGGTTCTAGGAGCTACAGTCTGGAACCGTGCGACAGCTACGGTCGCAAGTTCGAATCCCGCCTCGGGCATGGATGTGTGTGATGTCCTTAGGTTAGTTACGTTTAAGTAGTTCTAAGTTCTAGGGGACTAATGACCTCATAAGTTAAGTACCATAGTGCTCAGAGCCATTTGAACCATTTTTTTGTATTGTTTTTAATTCTCGGCCCGTTTCAAAGAAATAATGGATGCACTAACAGAATTAGAATCCATTTCTGTAATATTTTTATTCCACGATAATCAAGAAGAACGCTTACGACAGAAGAACGTGTGGCTAGCCGGCCGAAGTGGCCGGGCGGTTCTGGGCTCTTCAGTCTGGAACCGCGCGACCGCTACGGTCGCAGGTTCGAATTCCGCCTCGGGCATGGATGTGTGTGATGTCCTTAGGTTAGTTAGGTTTAAGTAGTTCTGAGTTCTAGGGGACTGATGACCTCGGATGTTAAGTCCCATAGTGCTCAGAGCCATTTGAACCATTTTTGAACGTGTCGCTGTTATCAGTGCGCAACTGCGCGATTTAACTTATCTGGTGGTGCTATAGGAGTCCATTCGGAAATTTCACAAACCAGCACCAACACGTAAAAAAGTTCCAAAGAACTGGTAATTCTGCCGATGAATCACGCTCCCAGTGACGTCCTCTACCACAAGAGACTGTTCATCGAAAGAGAAGCAATCGAAAAATGTCCAACTTCATCACCTCTTCATTTAAGCAAATAGTTGCGCCAAATCGACGATTTTGAAAATTTTACACGCTTCGTTAAAGCTAAAATAGCGTACATTCAGGTGCCTCGCACGTTAGGCCACGAAAATTACCATATGGATTTCTAAACGCTGCACACAAAGAACATCTTATGGATCACATTTTGTTCATTGATGAGGTGACATTCCACATCTACGGAAAAGTTAACAATCATAATTGCCGCATATAGAATAACGAGCTATCTCAGGTACCACAGAAGGGCAGAGAGACACACCAAAAATGAATGTGTGTGCCAGATTCACGAAGACCACAGTTTATGATGAACCTTTAACTTTCGGCAGAGCGGACAATTACAGGAAACATTTACTTTGATATGCTGGAGCAAATCCTGGAATCACAGCTTTAGCAAGAAGACATTGCAGATACTTTTATGTTCCAACAGCATGGAGCGCCCCTTCATTTTGTTCTCGTAGTAAGTTAGTACCTAAATTGAACATTTGCCAACAAATGGACAGGCAGAGGTTCAGCCCGACTGTGACCATCTCGAGCATCTGTTTTTGACACCCCTGTATTTATTCGATAGTGGTTAGGTAAAGTCAAGGGTATAAAAAACGTAGCTGAGGAATCTGCATAATCTAGGAGCTCGAATCCGGGATGCAGCGTCGACTATTTCTCGAGATACGCTTCGGAATGTGTTCAGCACTGCTTTTCAGCGATAGGGGACAATTCTTCGAAATGGACGAGCGCCATTTTGAAGTGTGGTGAAATTGTACATTGAGGTATCAAACGTCATGGGGGAGCGATATGCACATATACAGATGGTGGTAGCATCGTCTTCACAAGATGTAAAAGGGCAATGCATTTGCGGAGCTGCCACTTGAACTCAGGTGATAAATGTGAAAAGTTCCAGTGTGATTGTGCCTGTGCGACGTGAATTCACAGACTTTGAACACGGAATAGTAGTTGGAGCTAGAGAGATAGGACATTACGTCTCGGTATTCGTTAGGGAATTCAATATTCCGAGACCCACACTATCGAGGCATCACCTCTCATCACGGACAACGCAGTGGCTGACGGCCTTCACTTAACGACCGAGAGCAGCAGCGTTTGCGTAGTTGTCAATGTTAACAGACACGCAACACTGAGTGAAATAACCGCAGAAATCAATGTGGGACTGGCGACGAACGTATCCTTTAGGACAACGAGGCAAAATTTGGTGTTTATGGGCTATGGCAGCAGACGTCCGACGCGAGTGCCTTCGCTAACAGCACAACATGCCTGCAGGGCCTCTCTGGGGCTCGTGACCATACCTCTTTGGATGTGGACGTGGAGGGACACGTGGTCACCTCACCGTTCTCCCGCTCGTAGTCAGTTTTAGTGACGATACTTCCCAGTCAAGTGGTGACAGAACCCATAAGCAAATTCGAGAAGACAGACGCAACAAACTTTCATCATTACCTTACACCTGTCTTGATGTTTCTTGAAACTGTAATACAGCGCTTGCTGCATCGGAAGTTCTGCTCGCGCTAGGTTCCAGAAATCGTGACTGATTGTGAGTTACGCAGTACCAGCCGTTTAGCTACTGCAAAGACTTACCCCCACAGGAAATGAATCGAAGAAAATAAGTTTGTAAGCCAAAGTGTCACTGGTAGCGAAAAATGTGTTGTTCGGGGGAACGGAGGCATTCAACACACCCGGGAACAGAGGGTGACACGGCGGTCGGTCGGTACCGTTGGGCCTTCAAGGTCTTTTCGGGCGGAGTTTGGTTTAGTTTTGTCATCAGTAATGGTCGACGATCGCCCACCTCGTTTCTCATCGTGCACATTAGTTTCACTACCTTTAACTACTCTACAACCATTTTCTAACAATTCCAGGGCCAATAGCGTTTTCTCCATACATTTCGCTAATGCGCTAACGAATGTCGGCAGCCGGCCGCGGTGGCCGAGCGGTTGTAGGCGCTTCAGTCCGGAACCGCGCGACTGCTACGGTCGCAGGTCCTGCCTCGGGCATGGATGTGTGTGATGTCCTTAGGTTAGTTAGGTTTAAGTAGTTCTAAGTTCTAGGGGACTGATGACCTCAGAATGTAATTCCCATAGTGCTCAGAGCCATTTGAACCATTTTTCTTTTTTTTAATATCGGCAGCTTTCATGGCTCTTGCCTTTAAGAAACTAATAACAGGACGCATATCACAATCGGCGGCATTTACAATCGGCTGGACCTTTTTAAACACCGATGAATAGAAGTTCGTTCAAGCGAAAGCTGCCGTAATGGCGTTTATGGATAACTAACAGTCGATGGTAATTTGGGAGCATGCGCGGTACGTCGGCCCGCAAAGCTCCAACAGCCGTATTTCAAAACGGCACTTACTTTAAAAACGCGTCTCGTATTACTCGTAAATAAAGGTTTTGAATCGCGTAGTATATTTGTATTTTGTCGGTTGACCACTCTGTTATATATCACTTCGGTTTCCATACATATGCCAATTGTTGCTTCAGTCTGAATTTTTGCCGTATTTTCATTTTGTGTCGAAACAGTATACTACTGCACGGGGTGTGCGAATAGTGAAATTGTTTTATATAAAAACGGAGTAAGTTATACAGCAGCTCGGAGACGTCATTGCTCGTTTCTGGGACACAATGAAGCATCGAAAGAAGAGTTTGCAGACTTATTGTATAGTTCAATGTAACGGGTTCATCAGTGAATAGCAGTATTTCTGGACACCCTCGTTCGTTACCAAGTACTGGGCGTCGGATATTCTTCAGAACGGCGAATTTTCCAGTGCGGTCTCCATTACCAACTTACAATATTCAATTAACGTAGCACCTAAAAGAAGCCGAGCATGAGAAAGGCAACATTCTTTTTACGAGTTTCTGATAAGACAACAGGAGAACTACCGTTTTGTGACCGAGCGAGGTGGCGCAGTGGTTAGACACTGGACTAGCATTCGGGAGGACGACGGTTCAATCCAGATTTAGGTTTTCCGTGATTTCCCTAAATCACTCCAGGTAAATGCCGGGATGGTTCCTCTGAAAGGGCACGGCCGACTTCCTTCCCCATCCTTCCCTAATCCGATGAGACCGATGACCACGCTGTCTGGTCTCCTTCCCCAAACCAACCAACCAACCAACCAACCGTTTTGTGAAGATCATCAGCTTTAGCGACGAGGGGCACTTCCTGTTCGATAAATAAGAAACTGAACTGTCAAAAAATCCTTGCGTGGTTCAAGAGCGGAAAATGATTCACAAACTGTTTGGTGTGGCTTTTAGGTGGGAGGCATCATCGGTCCTTAATTTTTGAAGATGAGACAGGACAAGCTGTGGAAACCGATAACGGGCGATAATAAGATATTTTTGTGGTTTTATTTCAATGGAATGAACGTTCAAGAATCGTGATTTCAACACAATAGTTCTACCTGTTACATTTCCCGCTTACGTACAGAGCTGATCATGAGCGGTTTCCGGATCGTCTCATCTCGTTTGATGGTGACCAATAATAAGCACCAACATCATGTGACTTGCGCCCTTGTGATCTTTTAATTTTGAGTCATCTGAAATCACCAGTGTTACTATATAAAGACAAATCGTTTAACGTTGTTACCAAAAAGTTCGAAAAGTACTCGAGCGATTTACTTCAAATTTTTACGCAATATTCTAATAAAGGTTCGGGCGACTGATAACCACAGCAGTTGAGTCCCATAGTGCTCAGAGCCATTTGAACCAAAGGTTCGGGCGAACACAAGCTGCATATTTTGTAATAAGTATGGCATGTAACTACATCGTTATTGCTTCAACGGCAAACGTTGTCAGCAAAAACGTCGAAAAGTTCTTGACCGATTTACTTAAAATTTTTACACGATGCTCCAATACACCTTCGGACGGAGAGAGCCAAAGTTGTTATCTAATATATGCAATATACAAATATATATTTGAAATCTATACTAATATTCAAAGAAAAAGTCAATGTTGACGTTGTTACCCAATCTCGAAAAGTTTTCAACCGACTTACTTCAAGTTTAGACACGATACTGTTACAAACATTCAAATGAACATATAACATATTTTTGGAAACTGTACTACAATTCAAGTACAAGCCGATTTTAATACAATTTCCATACTTTCGATGTATTTTTACGCGACAGTATTACAAATACTCAAATCGGAACATATCTTTTAACATATTTTTGGAAACTGTACAAGTACAAGCCGATTTTAATACAATTTCCATACTTTCGATGTATTTTTACGCGACAGTATTACAAATACTCAAATCGGAACATATCTTTTTTTTTGTTACAATACAGCATCACCGGTCTATTGCGGTCTAACTGTGTTGGTGAGGCAGTAAATTTATCCACAGGGCAGTGACTGCGTCACTGCAATTCAGTTTGGAGGTGTGGCGGTGGGACTTGTAGTCTCGTACCACCCTCTGACGGTGACAGTACTACATGAGTCAGGTAGGAACCTTAATCGTATTTTTAGAGTATAATGTACAGATTTTCTGTTAAACACGACTGCGAGAAAAAAAATACCTATCTATACTGTACTGTGAAAATCGGTAGTTTCGTTGTCTTTCTCGCAGCCAGTTTTAAGTATGATACAGAGCATTTAAATCATTAGATAAATTGTTGCTCGCAATTACAGTTTTCTCCTTGTATGTAACTATAATCTAAATTTGTAGATATAAGTATGAGCTGTTTTTTTTTTTTTTTACTTCATTACAGTCGGTTTTTAACAGGAAACACGAAAGTCGTATACACAACTATGTGCTGTTTTATTTATTTCATAACAGTCGGTTTTTAACAGAAAACAGGGAAGTTGTATATATGACACATCGCTTACGGAATCTGTATCGTGCGAAACTTGGTAATCCTACCCGTCTGTACATTAAAACTGTGCAAAATACTGCCATTGAAGATACTGTCCTCACAGATCCAGCAACAGCACAAGTCTCTAATATCCCGTATAGTAACTGCCCCAACAGATTTACCCGTTTATTTTAAGTGACTTCAGTTCACAATCCGGGATTCTTTAGCAATAACAATCAAAGCTCAAGTTCGGCGAGAGGGGGCGGGGGGAACGAGATGAACGGAGATGGGTGGGAGAAAACAGACAAAGAGAGAGGGAAGAGGGAGATGGACAGAGAGAGAAGAAGGTGGAGAGAGAGAGAGAGAGAGAGGGAGGAAGAAGGGGAGTAACAGACAAAGGGGGGTGAGGGAGAAGGAGCCGGAGAGAAAGTGAGGAAGGAAGTGATGGACAGACAGATGGGGATGGGGGAGATGGAGATCAGAACGTACGAGGGGTGTTTGAAAAGTCCGTGTAAAAATAAAGACTACTTATGTGTTTGGGGTAAACCTTTTTTTTAATTTTTAGACCTATACACTTCGTCCAACGCTGTTCTAATTTGTTGATCCCTTCCGAATAATAGAAATTGTCCAAGTCTGCAAAATAGCTATTAGTTGCTGCAATCACCTCCTCGTTTGAATAAAACCTTTGTCCCGCCAGCCATTTCTTCAAATTGGGGAACAAATAGTAGACCAAGGGAGCCACGTCTGGAGAATAGGGGGGATGTGAAACGAGTTGGAATCCTATTTCCAATAATTTTGCGATCACAACTGCTAAGGTGTGTGCTGGTGCATTGTCGTGATGGAAAAGGACTTTTTTGAGGTCCAATCGCGTTTTTCTTGCAGCTAGGTTTTCAAACGGTCCAATAACGATGAATAATATGCACCTGTAATAGTTTTACCCTTTTCCAGATAGCCGATGAGGATTATCCATTGCGAATCCCAATAGACAGTCACCATAACCTTTCCGGCCGAAGGAATGATCATCGCCTTTTTTGGTGCAGATTCTCCCTTGGTTACCCATTGTTTAGATTGTTGTTTGGTCTCAGGAGTATAGTAATATATCCGTGTTTCATCCACAGTGACGAAACGACGCTTAAAGTCCTGCGGATTCTTCCTGAACAGCTACAAACCATCCTTGCAACACGAGTCCGTTTTTGATCAAGCTTGAGCAATCGCAGAACCCATCTTGCGGATAGCTTTCTCATGTCCAAATATTTACGCAAAATATTATGTACCCGTTCATTCGAGATGCACACAGCACTAGAAATCTCACGCTCCTTAACTCTTCTGTCATCCGTCGCTATATCATGGATTTTATCAATGATTTTTGGAGTCGTAACCTCCACAGCGCGTCCAGAACGTTCAGTATTACTTGTGCCCATATGGCCACTCCGAAAATTTTGACACAACTTATAAACTGTTCTAATCGAAGGTGCAGAGTCACCGTAATGTTCATCAAGCTTCTCTTTAGTCTCCTGAAGCGTTTTGCTTTTCATAAACTAATGTTTAATCACCACGCGAAATTCTTTTTCGTCCATTTTTTGACAATCACTCGACTTCCTTGATTCACACGAATGCCAAACACAAAAAAATAGACCAATATGGCTGAAACTTGGTGTGCATTCTTTCCAAAGATGCTACTAACTAAAAATGACCTCGATACGCGCCGGTGGTGCCATCTCTCGGACTTTGCACGGACTTTTCAAACGCCCCTCGTATATCTCATTCTCAAATATACTTAGCAATTGCGAAGCATTGCCGGGTTTGGTAGTTGGTGTATAAATCCCGACACATCCGCGAGTTAAAGGAGGACATGTTCTTGGGGAAATGCAAGTGGAGTCTTCTCAGGCAGGCATAGCGAATTTTACGGACAGAGTAGCACAGTACAGGAGCAGCACAGAAGAGGAGCCCATATTCCAGACAACATTCTCCGCAACTGAAATGGGACGGTATGATGAACGTGTTTATGTATTTTGTTAGTGGGTTTTGAAACAATAAAGCCCATAACTGAATACATCAAAACTGGCGCACTTTTTGAAGGACCTTTTTAACAGTCATGTGGTCCAGACGTTCGCCGCTAACAAGAGAAATTACCCGTCGCAGCCCCCTCAGATTTAGTGGTAAGATGACCCAGTGGATGTCACGTCAAAAACTGAACACAGATCAAGAGTGAAAACAGGAAGAAGGTGTAATGAACTGTGAAAAAAGAAGCAAAATATAAACAGTGAACGGTCCAAGCTAAACAAGTGCAAGATCGAGTGAAGTGTCACAGCCACGGCGTCGTGCTGAAGTGGGCGGCCGGCACGGTATATCAGCGTGTTCGGTCAGAGGGCCGATTGTCCTCTGTAATTAAAAAAAAACTGAGTAAAAGAATCGACGATCAACTTGAACGGATGTCATGTGACGTCCGCCCAGACCAAACGAACCTAACAATACCGAACAAAATTTTAAAAAAGTGGTCAAGGCGTTGGACGACAAGACGGGCGAGCCGCGTTCAAATCTCCCTCGTGCCATTTTTTTTTTTTTCACAAGATTATGAACTGTCCATCCGGCCATTGAAATATTTGTTATCTTTCCGTAGTCTTGACACCTGTCATTCGATACACTGGTCGTAGAATATGAGTCATTTGGTAAGAATACGTTACCGTCGCAAGTGAATATGGTGAATAGTCAGCGCAGGCGAGATACTACGTAGACGTCTCACAGAAATGAAAACAGCAAATAACCGAGTGTGAACTATGTTACAACAAAGGAATTCAAGAGTCAAAACGGAACGGAACGAAACTTCGAAACCGTTAAAAACACATGTTTTGACAGAGCACAGAGAAACTGTGTGATTGTGAAAGTGTTGCGTTCATTTGGTGCAGGTTATGTGACAGGCTATTATGTTTCCATCGGTTCCTTGGGAGTGATCACGTTCACATTCATGCGAACAACTATATCGGACAAGGAGGCATATCTCACTCACTCACTCACCAGCTGTACAAATTAGGTGCGTCGATAAGAGATCCCTATCATATGACACACGTACTGTCACTAATGCCGTGTATGACGCACCAGATGTGTTTCTCGGTGGAGGATTCGGTTGATTTGTCAGCTTGTCTTCAAAGTTTTGCGATTCCCATTCGAAATCCACTTCCTTTCGGCAGTTGTAGAGCAGTTGTGCAAAATGAACTGTCATTATACGTACCTTCCTTACACCTCGCTGTTGCAAACGGACGTTACACCACGGCACACGTACAAATTTGAATACACCGTACAGTGAGGAAGAAAGAAAGAAAAAAAAAAGCAAGAGATAAATCTGATGACTGCTCTCCTGATTTCCACTTAACAATCCAACGCTGTGACCAACTTTTTTTTTGTTCGTAATTGTTCGTGATATTGGGTCGTAGCGGACGTCAGATGACATCCATCGAAGTTCGTTGTTGATCCCTTCACGCAGTTTTTTATAGAGGCTAGCCATCTCTTCAAAATGGTTCAAATGCTCTGAGTACTATGGGACTTAACATCTGAGGTCAGCAGTCAGCTAGACTTAGAACTACTTAAACCTAACTAACCTAAGGACATCACACACATCCATGCCCGAGGCAGGATTCGAACCTACGACCGTAGCAGCAGCGCGGTTGAGCCAGCTCTCTGACCGAACACGCTGAGCCACCGTGACCATTTGACCACGACGCCGTTGCCATTTTACGCTGCTCTATACTGGTGTTCATATGCTTGGACCGCTCACTGTTTTTATTTTGCTTTTTTTCCACAGTCCAGTACTCCTTCTTCCTGTTTTCATGACTGATCTGTGTTCAGTTTTTGACGGTCTGTCCACTGTGCCCTCTTAGCACTAAATTTGAGGGGGTTGCGATGAGCAGTATTCCTTGTTAAGTCATTCTTGTGGGCTGCGTTGGAGAGAGGGAAAGTGGGAGGAAAGGAAGTGAGATAGAGTGGAGCCAGCAACAAAAACACCGGGTGGTTTGCGCCGACCAATTAGCCGTATTTCCGTCGGCCGTTTGGTGGGCCCACATCTGACGGCAGGCTCTGTCAAACAGAATGCGTGCACCGACGTGTCTCACTCCCGGGAAGCCACCAAAAGACCGTCGGGGCTGAGAGGCAGCCGACAGCCAGCAAATACGGTGTGCAAATACAAAGTCTCCGGCCCTCGCCGTGCCAGCTGATTCCACACCGGTATGTTCACGAGAAGCGACAAAAGCTAGCTGGCTATTTTCCCAGGCACCGTCCGTCGGAGAACAGCTTTTCCGAAAGACGAGCGGGAGGAGGGGGGGAGGGAGGGGGAATGGTGCACAACGGTAATTAACTCCCTTAAATAAGCGTTCCAGACAAATAATTCGTCAACCCTAGATGCTAATGTGAAAAACCGTTTCTCTCAGGTATAAAGCTCTAAGAAAGCGACTTTCTTGTCTCAATCGACTACTTGTGCAAGTGAGTCTACTAAATCGCCTCTGGCGTTTTATTCCTGCACTGACTCTCGCCTGTGAAGAGCGGTCGCTTTCGCTTACACGTGTAAGCTGTTTGTATGATGAGAAAGAGTAGATGAGGAGAAATGGTGAGAGGTGGCATGTCTTCAGATGCAACAGTGACTTGCCCCCTCTCATATTTATATCTTACTCTGATTAATTCGATTTGGGGAAGTTTGGCCGAGTATTGTCATTACAAGGCTAGTATTGAGAACTCAGAAGATATGAATATATCCCTCTCTAATTGCATGTGGTGAAAAGTTGCTATTGCTTCACACGCGGACTTCCCACACAGCGTCTCTCGTCACACGGGTGGTCCGGTGACAGGCGGGTACTGCTGATCTTGAAAGGGTTATGCCGAGGGGTGTGAGGGAGTCGAGTGGATGCTTTCCAGACACCGACATTGTCATAAGAGCGGGGGCGACACGCCCACAGGGGCCTGAAGGAGCGGCTGGAGCTAGAGATTCCGTTACTTCGCAGAAACATAGTGAAAACACTTTATGACGGGCTACCAGCGAGGCGTGGGAATGACTTGTGCTCCCAGGCAGTCTTGGTGGGCAAATTCCCGCGTTTTCTGCAAAATCATAGCTGTGATTGCCTTGCCCATGAGATAGCACCGTGAAGTAGCAAAATCGGCGCAGAAATTGGCGCCAAATATCTCCATTGGTGGACTAGTAGTGTTTCGGCAATAGAGTGAAATTTTCCACCGGTTTTCGAGGTGCTGATTGGCACGTTTTAACCACGGCCACTTTGATGGGGGTGGTAATGTTCTGTATTCGGCTTGTAGAGGTGCTCTTGAGAGAGTCGGCAGTCGCCTTTCGGTCAGAGTAGGTTACAAGACTGAGCTCTCGCTGTTCTGGACAGCCTGCTTTCCCTTGGTTGTCTAATATACTTTCATTTAATTGTAACTGTTTGACGAACTTGCTGAAGTTTCGACTTCAACGTAAGTTTCCGAGTACAGTTGGCAATTGAGCGTTCTGTGTACAAGCGGCCTATGTTGTACGTCTTGAGCAGTTTTGACTAAAGCTGACTGTATCGGAGCTTCGCTTGTTAAATTCAATCACTGTACCATCAGTGATTGTGTGGTGAGCCCCCTTCGTCTCCCTTGGAGGCGCATTTGTGTTGCAAGGAAGTCTTTAGTCTGGAACAACCAGACCAGGATAATTTGTTTCGGGCTATACTCGCGACATTATCATCACCACGACGGGACGTCGAAGCAACGAGCCATCGCCTCCGGTATGCCAGATCGTGTCCTTGCTGTTAAGAAGACAGCTTGGTAATGTATGTCCGCAGCACCGGCAGATTAGGGAATTTTGCTCTGTGATAATCAGAGCTCAGCAGAGCGCGCCTGTTCCCATCTTTTCTTACGTGGTTCTGTCTTGGATGTTCATTGTCTGAGTTCTCACTACTGTAGCAGCAATTAATGTTGGGTTGGCTTGGTGTTTCTGTTAAGATGTGAGTTGCAAGGAATTGGCTCCACATACCACTTGGTCATAAATGTCACAATCTAGTTTATGGACAACTTCACCTTCACAGCATTTATTTCAGTATCCCATTTGACGTACTGTAAATGTTTCATGTGTTTTGTTTATTATTTTGAGTTTAGTTATAATAAATCAAATTGTTATTTTGGACAGAACTTTCATTACGTTGATCGGTAGAGCAAGCCTTTCATTTCTCACTACGTTACTGAAACTTTCCTTTATCAAATTAATTTCTATCAAATTAAATTATTGCAGGTGCCAAACTCTTTTCTACTCCACTTGCAGGGTCGATTACAGTCAGTTCGCGTTTCTTCTTAATCCATGTGCAACAGCAAAAGTCGGGGTTAGAAAAGGGGGGGGGGGCTTAGAGCATCATTTACATATGAAGATTCTAGAAGAATTTAGTATTAAATACACTGCAAGCCCCGGCACCACGCAATGGCTACTTTGGCACAGGAAACTTCGTTCCTCAGTGGTTCAAATGGCTCTGAGCACTATGGGACTTAACTTCTGAGGTCATCAGTCCCCTAGAACTTAGAACTACTTAAACCTAACTAACCTAAGGACGTCACACACATCCATGCCCGAGGCAGGATTCGAACCTGCGACCGTAGCGGTCACGCGGTTCCAAACTGAGGCGCTTAGAACCGCACGGCCACACCGGCCGGCCGTTCCTCAGTGCATGTGAGGAAGAGATCTCTTTGGGCTACCAAAGTTAATGTTGTTACGACTTAGATGACGTTACCCTTCTCGCTGTCTTCTTCTTGTCTGGCGCACGGTTTCCTTCGGCTCGTACTGTCTTCAGTGATGGTGTTGAGATTTACTTTCGGCATGTCGTTTTGTCCACCTCAGGTTACACTTAATGAGGTAATATCCGCCAAAGCATGTGCGTTTGCTGCGATTTCAAATATTTGAGCTGGCCTGTTCAGATTCCCTGAGCGCCCTTTGAAGGAGGCGTCTTGCTGCTGGATACGTGGGGCACATGGGGATTGCGGTGAACGAAAGGGCGGATCGAGCAGCCAAGGAGGCGTGTCATGAACCTCAGGTATTTCAGCGTGCCATAAACCTGCACGCTATCATCTCGCTGTTGAGATACAAAGTCCTGCGTCAATGGTAAGAAGATGGCTGGAAGTGACCGACAACAAGTTCCGTGTAATAAAGCCCACATCTCGGCCGTCGCGTGCCGGCCGCGGTGGCCGAGCAGTTCTAGGCGCTTCAGTCCGGAACCACGCGGCTGCTACGGTCGCAGGTTCGAATCCTGCCTCGGGCATGGATGTGTGTGATGTTCTTAGATTAGTTAGGTTTAAGTAGTTCCAAGTTCTAGGGGACTGATGACCTCCGATGTTAAGTCCCATTGTGCTCAGAGCCATTTGAACCATTTTTTTGGCCGTCGAGTACACCCTTTCAGCCACGTCGACGGGACGAGGTCCTTCTTACTCGTCTTCGCATAGGCCACAGCCCCAGGACACAGGGATTCTTACTCCGACGGGAGGACCCTCCAATGTGTGGTGTGGTGCTTGTGGCGTGCAGATCACGGTGCGCCACATTTTATTGGACTACGCTTTATTTTCCGACCAACAGACTGCGGCGGATTTTCCGACAGATCTGTCGTCTATTTTAAACAATATTCACACGAATGTGGTTCAAGTTTTGTCAATTGTCCAACATTTTTAACGAGGTTGTAGGGAGATGTTTTCATTGTGTCAACAGGGTGGCTGGCTCACCTAAGCTTTATGTAAGTGGTCAGCCATCACATTTCCTCGTGCTTTTCTTTTAGCTCTTCTGTGTTTTAATTTCATGTATAACTATTAACTGGTAGAGTAACTTTGCCCTCATTTCGAATGCATGACTGTACATTTATTTTAGTTTCTGCCCACATTCGTTTACATTGTTGTGTGTAAGAGCGCTGATGATCTCGCCAATGGGCGCCCATAAGATCCACACACACACACACACACACACACACACACACACACACACACACAAATATTTGAGCTGTGTGGCTGGAGTAGGTTTTTATAAGGAGCAGTCAAATGAATAAGAGACGGATGGAAAAAAGTAATGAAACTAGAACGAGATTCTCACTCTGCAGCGGAGTGTGCGCTGATATGAAACTTCCTGGCAGATTTAAACTGTGTACCGGACCGAGACTCGAACTCGGGATCATTGCCTTTCGCGGGCAAGTGCTCTACCGACTTAGCTATATGACAGCGGAACAAACACTGGTAGCAGTTACTTCTGTAAAATATCTGGGAGTATGCGTACGAAACGATTTGAAGTGGAATGATCATATAAAATTTATTGTTGGTAAGGCGGGTGCCAGGTTGAGATTCATTGGGAGAGTCCTTAGGAAATGTAGTCCATCATCAAAGGAAGTGGCTTACAAAACACTCGTTCGATCTATACTTTTGCTCATCAGTGTGGGATCCGTACCAGGTCGGGTTGACAGAGGAAATAGAGAAGATAAAGAAGAGCGGCACGTTTCGTCACAGGGTTATTTGGTAAGCGTGATAGCGTTACTGAGATGTTTACAAACTCAAGTGGCAGACTCTGCAAGAGAGGCGCTCTGCATTGCGGTGTAGCTTACTGTCCAGGTTTCGAGAGGATGTGTTTCTGGATGAGGTATCGAATATATTGCTTCCCCCTGCTTATACCTCTCGAGGAGATCACGAATGTAAAATTAGGGAGAATCGAGCGCGCACGGAGGCTTTCCGGCAGTCGTTCTTCCCGCGAACCATACGCGACTGGAACAGGAAACGGAGGTAATGACAGTGGCACGTAAAGTGCCCTCCGCCACACACCGTTAGGTGGCTTGCGGAGTATAAATGTAGATGTAGATTTAGATGTAGCACGACTCACGCCCCGTCCTCTCAGCTTTACTTCCGCCAGTACCTCGTCTCCTACCTTCCAAACCTTACAGAACCTCTCCTGCGAACCTTGCAGAACTAGCACTCCTGAAAGAAACGATATTGCGGAGACATGGCTTAGCCACAGCTTAGGGGATGTTTCCAGAACGAGATTTTCACTACGCTGCAGAGTGTACGCAACTGTAGGCGGAACGTATCTCCATGTATTTTCTTGTTCAATGATCGCGTCCGATTGCCACTATCGGCGGTGGGTAAGATGGAACTAGCTGCTGCATACAAAAGCCTTCTCTCTTACAGTTGTAGTGCTCTGTTGCTTCAGAGAAAAAAAATGGCTCTGAGCACTATGGGACTCAACTGCTGAGGTCATTAGTCCCCTAGAACTTAGAACTAGTTAAACCTAACTAACCTAAGGACATCACAAACATCCATGCCCGAGGCAGGATTCGAACCTGCGACCGTAGCGGTCTTGCGGTTCCAAACTGCAGCGCCTTTAACCGCACGGCCACTTCGGCCGGCTTGTTGCTTCAGAGGATGACGATTTCAGACACATGCTGCCATCGGCACTTCTATTTTTCTCCTAGAACCCTCTAAAACTTCCCATGTTTTTATGAATAGAGGAGAAAAATAAACTGCGAATGGACAGAGCACCGCAATAATAGGAGACAAGGACTGCCTAAGCAGCAGGTAGCTCTATCTTCTGCGTTGGCGATCGTGGCAATCAGTCGCGGTCACTGAATAACAAACAAGTCCATTTCGAGACGTTGCACCTACCACCCGTTAGCCTCCAAAGGCACATTTGTTGCCAAAGGGGTGGCGTAGCGGCGGGCGCCGGCGCCTACCACTTCGCCGCTCTATAGCATGGTTGGTCGACGTTTCCGGGCGCGGTTTCCTACACTCAATTTGTTCCGCAAGAGACCCTCAACAACCCATTGAAGTTTGTCGGTATCGTTTTGTAAACACCCTGTTTATTGCTGACGTCTTGGAGAACTATGAAACATCTTCCTGTTTATAATGTTTCTGGAGAACGAATACCTCTATAAAAATCAACATGGATTCCGCAGTTCAGTCTGTTCGTCCATGAAATCCAGAGAGCCACAGACAAAAGCGCCCAGGTTGATACCGTGTCCCTTGTGTGTATCAACGTTCGATACCACACTTGTTACGGGTTGCAGTTATCGACCCCGGTCCGTGTTAGTATCGTTGGACCCGCGAGTCGCGACCAGCGCCGCTCTGCGGCTTGTATCAAGTTTCTGGCGAGCTCTCGTCCACTGTTGCTCGGGACGTCAAGTAGTAAAGTAGCGTAGCATTCAGCTTACAAGAAGCAACCTCTAACAAGGCGCTTAGAGACGTATGGCCTAAGTGAGGCCTGTTTACAATTATATGTATGCAGCCAAGAAGAATCCTGCACAACCAGTTAAGTACAATATATATTATTTTTTTACCAACGACTGCTAATTATTTTAGTCGTTGCAGATCCAGACGATGCAGCCAGCACCTTATCGATGTTACTGAGAAACCTGCTGCGATTTATATGTTTTTATCTAGCATTGGCCGCCAGTCAACATTAGCGACGACTCGTTCGTCGTCATCATAACACTTTGACTTCTGGAGGGCATTCGACTCATTTTCGCACTGTCTTTTAGTAAACAAAATACGAGATTACCGAGTATGGGAGCAGAAATGTAACTGGATTCAGGATTTTGTAAGAAACAGAACTCAAAACTTTATCATTAATGGTATGAAATCTACAGATGTAAAGGTAATTTCTAGCCTACCACAAGAGAGGCCATCACTGTTTACAGTGTGTACAAATAATCTAGATGATGACATAATTATCAGAACAGGTAGAGAAGATCCAACCGAGATGGGGATGGTTTAGTTCAAATGGTTCAAATGGCTCTGAGCACTATGGGACTCAACTGCTGAGGTCATTAGTCCCCTAGAACTTAGAACTAGTTAAACCTAACTAACCTAAGGACATCACAAACATCCATGCCCGAGGCAGGATTCGAACCTGCGACCGTAGCGGTCTTGCGGTTCCAGACTGCAGCGCCTTTAACCGCACGGCCACTTCGGCCGGCCGATGGTTTAGTAATCGTGACAACGTTACGGAGATGCCCAACAAACTCCAGACAGTCGCTTCAAGAGAGGCGATGCGTGACACGGGGAGGGGTACTGTTGAAATTCCGAGAGCATACATTCGAGTAAGAGTTGGCCCACATATTAGTTCCACCCGTGTATATCTCGCCAAATGACAACGACGAAAAACAATCAGAGAAATTAGAGCTCATACGGAAGTTTATTGACAGTCGTTTTTCCCATGTCCCAAAAAAATGGTTCGAATGGCTCTGAGCACTATGGGACTTAACTGCTGAGTTCATCAGTCCCCTAAAACTTAGAACTATTGAAACCTAACTAACCTAAGGACATCACACACATCCATGCCCAAGGCAGGATTCGAACCTGCGACCGTAGCGGTCGCGCGGTTCCAGACTGTAGTGCCTAGAACCGCTCGGCCACCTCGGCCGTCTTCGCATGCACCATTCGCGAATGGAACTTACCCTCCGCCATACACCGGCTTACGGAGCACAGAAATAGTATTGTATCCATAAGAGAGAAGGCCTGTCTACGATGCAGGTGGCTCCGTCTCCTCCAACGCCGATCGTGGAAATCAGTCGCAGTCACTTAACAAGAAACAACATTGCGAAACGTCCCGGAATGCAGATGTAGATTTAGCTTTGGTAATGGCCACAACTAGATGAGGAATGGAGCCCACATACATCTTTAGGTGTGCCAAATCCAGCTGCAGCCACTCATCGTTGATTTCTTTCTATCGCTTACGCCATAGTCCCGCAGCGAGCGCAGGGTCGGCGTGGTTGTAACGGAATTGGCAAGGTTAGTGTTTGGGATGGCCGGATGCCCTTCCTGCCGCCACCCCTACCCCCCAGGACGGAACCAGTGTACCCCAACTGTCTGCGTCTAATGGAAATCGTGAAATAGTGCGGACATGTTTCAAATGTCTGCGACGCGTGTAACTGAGGCGGAACGTGGGGACCAGCTCGGTATTCACCAAGTGGGATGTGGAAAATCGCCTAAAAACCACATCCAGGGTGGCCGGCACACCGGCCCTCGTCGTTAATCCGTCGGGCGGATTCGATCCGGAGCTGGCGCGCCTACCCGAGTCCAGGAAGCAGCGCGTTAGCGCTCTCGGTTACCCTGGCGGGTTCCAGCAGAGCTACGAGTCCGCTGTGATATCACGCTGCCCTGTCACACTAATGTGACCTGAATAACCTACTTTTCCAGAGCAGACTGCTGCCAGACCTGCAGGAAGACAATCAGTGCTGTTCTGGAAAGTACAGACAGGGACGTCTCATGCAGTGCCGCTAGTTTTCTCGGCTGAGGTTCCTTGGTGCGATCAGCCAGAATTATGGTAGTCCTACAGATGGTCGATTGGGTTTTAATTTGGAGAGTTTGGTGGCCAGAAGAGTTCGGTAAACAAATCCTTGTGGTCTTAAAAGCATGCACGTACACTGCGAGCTATGGTAGATACAACCACGCCGAGGAAAAACGAATTGCTTGTAAGGCTGGAGATGGTCCCCATGGATAGATGCATACTTGATCCATTGTACTTTCCATAATGATGAGGTCATCCAGGGAATGCCACGAAAATTTCCCCAGACCATAACTCTCCCCAGCCCGGCTTGGATCTACATCTACATCCATACTCCACAAGCCACCCGACGGTGTGTGGCAGAGGGTACCTCGAGTACCTCTATCGGTTCTCCCTTTTATTCCAGTCTCGTATTGTTCGTGGAAAGAAAGATTGTCGGTATCCCTCTGTGTGGGCTCTAATCTCTCTGATTTTATCCTCATGGTCTCTTCGCGAGATATACGTAGGAGGGAGCAATATACTGCTTGACCCCTCGGTGAAGGTATGTTCTCAAAAGTCCACTGGAGTTTATCTATCATCTCCGTAACGCTTTCGCGATTACAAAATGATCCTGTAACGAAGCGCGCTGCTCTCCGTTGGATCTTCTCTCTCTCTTCTATCAACCCTATCTTCGTTCCAACGGCCATCTGTCAGATGGAGCATGAAACGTGATTCATCTGAAAAGGCCACTCAGTGAGCGTCCAGGTGCGCTACTGGCGTGCAAATTCCAGCCTTCGTCGCTGACGAACAGCAGTCACCATGGGTGCATGACCTATGCACCTGCTGCGGAGGCCCATATGCAGCAACCTTCGCTGAAAGGGCATTGAGCAGACACTGCCTGTTGCCCCTTGGTTCACGTGGGCGCTCAGCTGCTCAACACTTGCTCGTCTGATCGCTCATACTCACCTCCGCAGCTGTCGTTAACCTCTGTCATCTACGGCCTTTGGCGTACCATAGTTGCCTCGGCGCCGGTTTTAGATAGAGCCACTTTTCCATGAACTTTATGCTTTAACCATGGTGGCACGCGAAATTTTTCCAAAGTAAGCCATTTCAGAAATGCTTCCACCCTTGGTCCAGACGGCAATAATCGTGTTCTTTTGGACGTCAGATGAACCGCTCCGCTTCCGCATTACAGCAACGAGTGCGCTGTTTTCCAAGTCCCCCGACACGATTTATTTACTTTTAGTTGCTAGTGCTGCCACATGTCGTCTGTGTGTCGTTATTGCAGATGATTTTGAACATCGGTGGTGGTCTCATTAATATTACTGGGCCGTGTAGCTGCTGTGTTTCACCAGTTGTTCCAAATAGTCCGAGACATCATCTTTGGGATTAGGACCGGATGGTTTAACAGGCCAGTGTAGCAGGGAGACCACACGGCAATCGGGTTTGGTAATTTTTTATATTCATCGTACGTAAAGTTCAGTGTTCAAATGTCAATCTACCAAAGGAATACAACACAAGTCTCAAAAATTCTCATGAAAATCGACTTCTAAGTTTTGCGAGCTTCTTTAAAATCCTACGGTAGGATCGTGTCTTTTTTTGCGACGGTCAGCGTCCCTCTGTGATAGAATCATCATCTGCCAAATAGAGGTCCGTGGTTCGATACCTGGCCGATACCAATTTAAAAACGAAGGTATATTTTCTGGAAACGTTTTCTTGAAGCATAGAATAAATAAAGATGGAGAAAAAAAATCATTGTAAGTCTCGTTTTGCGAACACATACGTCATTTAAATATAAAACTCATCAAATATGTGCTAACTGAACCATACTTAATTATAGTTATTTATGATCAACTGCACAGCTTCTAATTTCTACACTACTGGCCTTTAAAATTGCTACACCACGAAGATGACGTGCTACAGACGCGAAATTTAACCGGCAGGAAGAAGATGCTGTGATATGCAAATGATTATGGAATCGGTGGGTTCAGGAGGGTAATACGGAACGCCGTGCTGGATCCCAACGGCCTCGTATCACAAGCAGTCGAGATGTCAGGCATCTTATCCGCATGGCTGTAACGACTCGTGCAGCCATGTCTCGATCCCTGAGTCAACAGATGGTGACGTTTTCAAGACAACAACCATCTGCACGAACAGTTCAACGACGTTTGCAGCAGCATGGACTACCAGCCTGGAGACCATGGCTGCGGTTACCCTTGACGCTACATCACAGACAGGAGCACCTGCGATGGTGTACTCAACGAAGAAACCTGGGTGCACGAATGGCAAAACGTCATTTTTCGTATGAATCCAGGTTCTGTTTACAGCATCATGATGGTGGCATCCGTGTTTGGGAACATCGCGGTGAACGCACACTGGAAGCGTGTATTCGTCATCGCCATACTGGCGTATCACCCGGCGTGATGGTATGGGGTGCCATTGGTTACACGTCTCGGTCACCTCTTGTTCGCATTGACGGCACTTTGAACAATGGACCTTACATTTCAGATGTGGTACTACCCGTGGCTCTACCCTTCATTCGATCCCTGGGAAACCCTACATTTCAGCAGGATAATGCACGACCGCATGTTGCACGTCCAGTACGGGCCTTTCTGGATACAGAAAATGTTCGACTGCTGCCCTGGCCAGCACATTCTCCAGATCTCTCTCCAACTGAAAATGTCTGGTCAATGGTGGCCGAGAAACTGGCTCGTCACAATACGCCAGTCACTACACTTGGTGAACCGCCGTATCGTGTTGAAGCTGCATGGGCGGCTGTACCTGTACACGCCATCCGAGCTCTGTTTGACTCAATGCCCAGGCGTATCAAGGCCGTTATTACGGCCAGAGGTGGTTGTTCTGGGTACTGATTGCCGGCCGTTGTGGCCGAGCAGTTCTAGACGCTACAGTCTGGAACCGCGCGACCGCAACGGTCGCAGGTTCGAATCCTGCCTCGGGCATGGATGTGTGTGATGTCCTTAGGTTAGTTAGGTTTAAGTATTTCTAAGTTCTAGGGGACTGATGACCTCAGATGTTAAGTCCCATAGTGGTCAGAGCCATTTGAACCATTTTTGGGTACTGATTTCTCAGGATCTACTACCCAAATTGCATGAAAATGTAATCACATGTAAGTTGTAGTATAATATATTTGTCCAATAAATACCCGTTTATCATCTGCATTTCTTCTTGGTGTAGCAATTTTAATGGCCAGTAGTGTAATAACATATCGCACAGGAAATCCTGTTTTGGTTTCAAATATGAATTCTTAATTACCGATCTTGTATAAAAGATTGCTAGTAAAATTCGTTTAAATTAAAAGGAAAAAACATTAAAAATTAAATTTTTTCGTCGTTTTGTAATTTACGTTCCACCAAAATGCTCACGGAAATCGTACCTGGGCCGCCCACGTGGCAGGCGGGCATTTTTCCACAGAGCCACGCAGCCTGTCGAGAAAACGACCTTACTTTAGCGTATTTAAAATACCCGGGAAACTTCAAAGTCTATCTTCTCTAGAATTTTCGAGAGTTGCATCGGACGGCTACGGTTGGTTGATATTTGAGTGCTGAACTTCACGTACCATAAAGGAAAAAAAATACAAAAAATCCGATTGTTGTGTGGTCTCTTAGTACTTGTGATAGAGGGCCTAAGTTTTCGTGAAACCAGTAACGCTATCAAGATATGGAGGAAAGGATACCATGGGCTCACTGACATTGTCAAAATTCGTAAACGTGACTTCAGAAGCAAAAATTAGATCGCAATCGGCATACACACCGGTACCTTAATGTTATGTAGTCCTGAATGTTATTCAGTATGTTGAAGTAAGTGGTTATCACCCAAGTGAATGAATGAGATGCTGTTCTCCTGCTACTGAACGAAATCCCTTTCGGAATTTGATGTTGCAGAACATCCATCACGAAGATTAGAAGGATATTGAGTCGACCCACTGACACGTTGTAGTGAGACATACGAAGACAGTTCTAGATGATGTCTGTACCAAAAAGGCGATGATTATTGCCTATAGTTACGTACGACGTGTCGAGACTCATAAAAAGCTCCGCTCGTTTTAAGGCAGCCACTAAATCTTGTCTTTATATGTGCCGCAGAATTCACGGAGGACGTAAAATGCTTTTTATGGATAGTAAAATGCCACTGCGGCATTCTCCAGAGCATCTTAGATGTTAATCAACTCCAGAGTTTCCATATTCGCGTTTATGGAAGTCTGCAGATTATCTGGTTTTGAGCTAATACTAAAATTAAAATCATGTTAGGTGCCGTGGGAATAGAACACTGGAGACAGATTACTGTACAGCGAAGGGCAACGAATTCATCCACGAACGTGTTTTAATTAAGTGTTTTAATTAATTTATCGCCATAAATTAGATAAAAAACCCTATTTGCGAACTAGGCTTGCCAAGCACAAAGCGACGCAAAATCATATGAGCCTCCCAGACGAAAGTTCCCCGTGATTTTCTAAATCGCTTGAGCCGAATGCTGGGATGCTTCCTTTGGAAAGGACTCGGGTGATTTCCTTTCCCATCCTTCCGCAGACTGTAATGACCGAGACGTCGACGGGACGTTAAATGTAATCTAGCTCCCTTAAACAACTAAAAAATTTGAAAACAATAACCAGCATGAAACGGAAATTTTTGTTTAGCATGTACAAGGATAACGTAATTGTATTTTGCTTCCACAGATCACAGCGAAGAGTAGTGTGCGTGTTTATGTTTGTACCTGTCACTCGCTACACACTATGCAGCATCGACAAATCGACTTTTCAATAACTTGCGTTAATTACACTCCTGGAAATTGAAATAAGAACACCGTGAATTCATTGTCCCAGGAAGGGGAAACTTTATTGACACATTCCTGGGGTCAGATACATCACATGATCACACTGACAGAACCACAGGCACATAGACACAGGCAACAGAGCATGCACAATGTCGGCACTAGTACAGTGTATATCCACCTTTCGCAGCAATGCAGGCTGCTATTCTCCCATGGAGACGATCGTAGAGATGCTGGATGTAGTCCTGTGGAACGGCTTGCCATGCCATTTCCACCTGGCGCCTCAGTTGGACCAGCGTTCGTGCTGGACGTGCAGACCGCGTGAGACGACGCTTCATCCAGTCCCAAACATGCTCAATGGGGGACAGATCCGGAGATCTTGCTGGCCAGGGTAGTTGACTTACACCTTCTAGAGCACGTTGGGTGGCACGGGATACATGCGGACGTGCATTGTCCTGTTGGAACAGCAAGTTCCCTTGCCGGTCTAGGAATGGTAGAACGATGGGTTCGATGACGGTTTGGATGTACCGTGCACTATTCAGTGTCCCCTCGACGATCACCAGTGGTGTACGGCCAGTGTAGGAGATCGCTCCCCACACCATGATGCCGGGTGTTGGCCCTGTGTGCCTCGGTCGTATGCAGTCCTGATTGTGGCGCTCACCTGCACGGCGCCAAACACGCATACGACCATCATTGGCACCAAGGCAGAAGCGACTCTCATCGCTGAAGACGACACGTCTCCATTCGTCCCTCCATTCACGCCTGTCGCGACACCACTGGAGGCGGGCTGCACGATGTTGGAGCGTGCGCGGAAGACGGCCTAACGGTGTTCGGGACCGTAGCCCAGCTTCATGGAGACGGTTGCGAATGGTCCTCGCCGATACCCCAGGAGCAACAGTGTCCCTAATTTGCTGGGAAGTGGCGGTGCGGTCCCCCTACGGCACTGCGTAGGATCCTACGGTCTTGGCGTGCATCCGTGCGTCGCTGCGGTCCGGTCCCAGGTCGACGGGCACGTGCACCTTCCGCCGACCACTGGCGACAACATCGATGTACTGTGGAGACCTCACGCCCCACGTGTTGAGCAATTCGGCGGTACGTCCACCCGGCCTCCCGCATGCCCACTATACGCCCTCGCTCAAAGTCCGTCAACTGCACATACGGTTCACGTCCACGCTGTCGCGGCATGCTACCAGTGTTAAAGACTGCGATGGAGCTCCGTATGCCACGGCAAACTGGCTGACACTGACGGCGGCGGTGCACAAATGCTGCGCAGCTAGCGCCATTCGACGGCCAACACCGCGGTTCCTGGTGTGTCCGCTGTGCCGTGCGTGTGATCATTGCTTGTACAGCCCTCTCGCAGTGTCCGGAGCAAGTATGGTGGGTCTGACACACCGGTGTCAATGTGTTCTTTTTTCCATTTCCAGGAGTGTATATTGATACTGGCAAAATATACGACGAAAAATCTAAATTTTAGATGTGCTGGCATTTCGATACTTGAAAATGAGTGACTTTTTATTTGGAAAAACGTTATCAAGTTCAAACTCAAATCTAAATTTGTGCGATTAGATATGTCATTCGTTACAAGTAAGTTTTGTAAAGATCTTTTTAAATTTTTTGTAAAAAACACATGGTAAGACTTCAGTTGTTTTTAAATTAAATAAAATTATACAGAGCTGGTTAATTACATTGAATCAATATTAATACAGATATCTGAGCGAAAACACTACGCAGAACTTCACTAAGAGACGGGATCGTTTGACAAAACACACCCTGTTTGGACCTGCCCATGACAACACTGTGTATGAACTTGCTCGTTTTATTGGTGTACTGACAAGAACTGTCCAACGAGTCTACAGGGAATGTTATACCACTCACAGTCATGTAACAAGGCGCAAAAACAGTGGTAGTAAAATCTTCCTAGCCGACAGGGAATGAAGACGAATGTCACACCTCGTCAATGACAGTCGTATTCGAGCCCGACCGGAATTACTATTACCAGCGATATCATGTCCCTCTCAGTCAGTTTCCAACAAGAGAATGAATGGTATGTGAACTGCATGCAGTGCAAATTTGAAATCGGACACCGTGAACGTGAACCAAGATCTTTATTTTAACCCTAACTGCATGAAGCCCCAACACAGAGTTCTCGAGTAACTTAGACATATAGTTCTGAAGGTATTTCTCATCAGAAGAGACAGAAAATAATTGTTTCATTTTGGGGGGGGTGGGGGTGATTACGAGGTTATTGCCGAAATCGGTGTTATCTTCTGCCAATTTCGGTATAATTTCCTAACATCCTGTTTGTCGGATACGTTGTTTATCGCAGTCATATTTCATTGTTTTTTCAGTGTTTTGCTGACAATAAAAATGTAGTCATCATTTACATTGCATTTGCTATATTAAGCTATCATTGATTTCCGTTACTGAAAAAGAATGAAATCAATTAAAGAACAAATACCTCTGCAAACAAACAATGTTGAATTTCTTTTTTTTTTTAAAAAAAAAGCATTGTCATGACTTCAATGTTTCTTCCGAGACATTATGACGGCAAACAGTTAGAACTTGATTATAACGTGAAAAATGACTCTCGGATAGTACACTACTGACCATTAAAATTGCTACACCACGAAGATGACGTGCTACAGAAGCGAAATTTAACCGACGGGAAGAAGATGCTGTGATATGCATATGATTAGCTTTTCAGAGGATTCACACAAGCTTGGCGCCGGTGGCGACACCTAGAACGTGCTGACATGAGAAAAGTTTCCAACCGATTTCTCATACACAAACAGCAGTTGACCGGCTTTGCCTGGTCAAACGTTGTTGTGATGCCTCGTCTAAGGAGGAGAAATACGTACCATCACGTTTCCGGCTTTGATAAAGGTCGGATTGCAGCCTATCACGATTGCGGTTTATCGTATCGCGACATTGCTGTTCGGGTGGGTCGAGATCCAATGACTATTAGCAGAATATAGAATCGGTGGGTTCAGGAGCGTAATACGGAACGACGTGCTGGATCCCAAAGGCCTCGTATCACTAGCAGTCGGTATGACAGGCATCTTATCCGCATAGCTGTAACGGATCGTGCAGCCACGTCTCGATCCCTGAGTCAACAGATGGGGACGTTTGCAAGACAACAACCATCTGCACGAACAGTTCGACGACGTTTGCAGCAGCATGGACTATCAGCTCGGAGACCATGGCTGCGGTTACCCTTGACGCTGCATCACAGACAGGAGCGCCTGCGATGGTGTACTCAACGACGAACCTGGGTGCACGAATGGCAAAACGTCATTTTTTCGGATGAATCCAGGTTCTGTTTACAGCATCATGATGGTCGCATCCGTGTTTGGCGACATCGCGGTGAACGCACGTTGGAAGCGTGTATTCGTCATCGCCATACTGGCTATCACCCGGCGTGATGGTATGGGGTGAAACTGTTAACACGTCTCTTGTCCGCATTGACGGCACTTTGAACAGTTGACGTTACATTCAGATGTGTTACGACCCGTAGCTCTACCCTTCATTCGATCCCTCTGAAACCCTACATTTCAGCAGGATAATGCACGACCGCATGTTGCACGTCCTGTACGGGCCGTTCTGGACACAGAAAATGTTCGACTGCTGCCCTGGCCAGCACATTCTCCAGATCTCTCGCCAACTGAAAATGTCTGGTCAATGGTGGCCGAGGAACTGACTCGTCACAATACGCCAGTCACTACTTTTGGTGAACCGTCGTATCGTGTTGAAACTGCATGGGCAGCTGTACCTGTACACGCCATCGGAGCTCTGTTTGACTCAATGCCCAGGCGTATCAAGGAGGTTGTCCTGGGTACTTATTTCTCAGGATCTATTCACCCAAATTCCGTGAAAATGTAATCACATGTCAGTTCTACTATAATATATTGTCCAATGAATACCCGTTTATCGTCTGCATTTCTTCTTGGTGTAGCAATTTTAATGGCCATTAGTGTATATCTGAACACAGGTTCCAACGCATCGTCAACAAAGTACAGACATAATACGAAGTTCATCTGTTTCAGGTGGCATGCAAAGTTACTATTTGACTAACTTCTGAAGGAACTTCCAATACAGAGACCTGCCATTCGAGGTGTACTATGAGAAGTGTGAGTAAAGTAATGAGACTGACATTTTATTTTACCAAAGTCTTTATTTTTTTCAGACAATAATATTGTCCCCTTCAAAGCAGTTTCCTTCGGCAGCTACGCACTGGCGGAGTCATTGTTCCCAGCTTTGGAAGCAGCGCTGAAAGACTTCATTTGGTGGGACCTTGAACATGACGGTCTCGCCTCCTTTTAAGACACTTTTCAATTTCGGGATAAGAAGAACCTGATTCAGATCAGGTGAAGAGGAGGTCTGTGGAACAACAGGAATGCTTTTTGAGGTCAAAAATTCCTTTGTGGAAGTGGTTGTGTGTCTTGGGTCGTTGTCATGATGCAGCAACCATTTGTTTGGAATTCTCGATCTCACTCAATTCAACTTTCTCTCGATCCTTTCAAGAAATTTTTTACAAAACAATTTGTTTACACTTTTTCCTGCAGGAACAATCTCACGAGAGCCCGCACACATTCGACGTTCTCATCAGTTTCTGAAGTTGGAGGTCTCTCTGAGCGAAGTTCATCTTCAGCGTGTTCTCGCCCTTCCGAAAATGATTTGTGCCAGTGAAAAACTGGTGATCTTGGTAAAGAATGTTCCCCCTAGGCCTCTTCCAACTTTTAAAAGACCACAATCGCTGATTTCCCAAGCTTAATACGAAACTTTGATTGCACGACATTGCTCTAAATTTTGCTGCTCATTTTTCTTAACACACAACAAAAACCCACCTTTACTGATGGTGTTCTCAAAAATCACGTGATGGCTGTACGGAGCTGAAACTCTGACTGAGCATCTGGAAGGGATGAACACCTCGGTCTACACAAGTAGAACAACACAGCGTGGCCAGACAGCTCGCAGTGTTGCCTGTCTCATTACATCTCTCACACATCTCGTTTACGTAACATGTCATCATGTCATCATTATCACAGTTAATCATCATCATTCCAAGGTTGAAACCACAACTTATCATAGCGTCAAATTGGGCGGACACCATGTTGATTTGCGTGTTTGCAAACCTAAATGCCGGATTTGGCGATTTTCGTATTTAGACGTGCGTACTACGAATAGATGCAATTTAACTGACACATCGTGTTATAGATCTCTATAAAACGTTTCGTTCTTGCTACGAATAGTTGTATAAAAGCGTCGAGAAATCTGACGTCGGAAGATAACTGTTACCGAATGACGTCACATCTAGGCATCCGTTCTTTACGCGGGAAATAAATGTTTTTTTGAGTCATCAACCGTATGACTGGTTTGATGCGGACCACCTCAATTATTTGGTGCATGTAATCCAATCTCTGTTTTCCTCAACAGTTTTTATCCTCTGCAGTTCCCTCTAGTACCATGGAAGTTACTCCTTGATGTCTTTAAGAGGTGTCTACCAAACTGTCCCTATTTCTTTTCGTTTTTTTTTTCGTATATTCCTTTCCACGCCGATTCTCTGGTCAGTCCACCTAATTTTCAACAATCTTCTCTAGTACATCTCAGATGCTTCTATTCTAATTTTCTATGTGCTGTGCTCCAAATGTACAATCTCTGGAATTTTCTCCTCAAATAATGGCCTATGTTTGATACTAGCAGGCTTCTCTTGGCTAGGAATGTCCTTTGTGCCACAGGTAGTCTGTTTGTTATATCTTTCTTGCTCCGACCGTCATGGCCCATGGGTTATTTTTATCCCTGACCATCAATTTTTACGTTATGTTTCTCGTTGTTATCATTTCTGCTACTTCTCAATACTTTCTTCTTTCTTAGAATTGCTCTCAATCCACATTCTGCACTCATTAGACCGTTCATTCCTTTCAACAGATCCAGCAATTCTGCTGTCCATTCGCTGAGAATATCATTGACATCAGTGAATCGTATCATTGATAACCTCTCACCTTTAATTTTAATCCCACTTCTGAAACTTTCTTTTCATTTCTGTCATTGCTTCTGCAGTGGATAATAGGGGCGAAAGATTACGTCTTCCTTTTTCGTTTATCAGTCGTATTGTTCCCTCTTGGCTTTTGTATCTACTGTATTTTACCCGTCTTTCCCTTCAGCTTATCTCTATTTTTCTTCGAATTTTGAACATCTTGCTCCATTTGACACAGTCAAGCGCTTTTTCCAGGTCGACAAATCCTATGAATCTGTCTCGATTTTTCTTTAGTCTTGCTTTCATTATCAACCGCATCTTCAGAATTGTCTCTCTGGTGCCTATACCAGTCATATAGCCAATCTGATCGCCATCTAACACATCCTCCATTTTCTTTTCCATTCTTCTGCATATTATTCTTGTCAGCAACTTGGATTCATGAGCCGTTAAGCTGTTTGTGCGATAATTCTCTTATTCGTCAGCTCTTGCAATCCTTAGAATTAAGCTCGGCGAAAGTCAAAATCCAATTTGAGCATTAAATAACCATTAGTTAGCATTATTATTTAGCTTCTGTCTTCAGATTATCAACATCTGTTTTACAAAGGAACGGGGAAAATTCCAAATTTCACGGGATTTTGTCAAAGCCGCAGATTTCGGATCATTACGTAGAAAAACAGGCATTTTGTTTTGTTTGTCGTGTTATCGTTTAGGCGAAATTATCTTGTCTCCACTCATCAATTCCACAATATTTCTTCATTCTAATGCACCACAAGCATTCTGCAATCAAGGGCACGAATCTAAAACAGTCTAGATAATTCGACATTGTTGCATCAATGCACGTGAGATAAATATCAAAACTGATCCCGATGACAGGGTATAACCGCCGAAGCGCGTCGTAATAAAAACTTAGTCTAGCGTCCAGTTACATTGTGTGTGGTCAAAATGATTTCGAGTTTGCAGCTGGTCGTCATAAACTTCATTGCACGATATTTCGGCTGGACAACTGCCAGCCGAAATATCGTGCAATGAAGTTTACGACGACCGGCTGCAAACCCGAAATCTTTTTGAACAGTTGATTCGCCAGGAAAATTTCAAATTTTACATTGTGTGTTTTATTTATTAGATTTTTCCGTAAGTTACAAACACACATAACAGTGACTTTAGTCACCAATAATATACTCTCCTTCACTATTTACAACAGTGTGACAACGCTGGGATAACTTTTAGATTCCACTACTGTAGAAATCACGTCGAGCCATGTTCGGAGCGCATTTTAATTCAGAAATGAAGTTCCTTGAAGGCTGTTCGACTGCATAGTGTTTTTTGTCAGTCTAGCAGAATGCAGGCGGGCATATCGTGGTGTAGCAGCCCTTCACATAGCCTTCCTGGTCGTTGTTCTTCGACTGCATCTGCAATACGTCTCAGTTGTTGAAAATAAATGTCAGCAGTAACTGTTGCACTTCGGGAAAAGAATTGGATGTACATCACACAGTTGCTGCTCCACCAGATGCATAAGATCATCATTTGTGGATGCACGCAAGTCTTTGTACGGGGTGTTGCTGCTTTGTTTGGACTGAACCATTCGTACCTTTTCGCCGGCCGCAGTGGCTGAGCGGTTCTAGGCGCTCCAGTCCAGAACCACGCGACTGCTACGGTCACAGGTTCGAATCCTGCCTCGGGCATGGATGTGGGTGATGTCTTTAGGTTAGTTAGGTTTACGTAGTTCTAAGTTCTAGGGGTCTGATGACCTCAGATGAGGAGTCCCATAGTGCCCAGAGCCATTTGAACCATTTTGTTTTTTGTACGTTTTCCTTATATAGCATACGTCACCACTAACGATAAAGGATAGGACTCGTCGGTGTTCTTCAAGAGCCAATTGCCGACGAGTAAGCAGAGATGCACATATGTCCACACGCGGGATTAGCCGAGAGGTCTCAGGCGCTGCAGTCATGGATTGTGCAGCCGGTCCCGGCGGAGGTTCGAGTCCTCCCTCGGGCATAGGTGTGTGTGTTTGTCCTTAGGATAATTTAGGTTAAGTAGTGTGTAAACGTAGGGACTGATGACTTTAGCAGTTAAGTCCCATAATATTTCAAACAAAAAATGGTTCAAATGGCTCTGAGCACTATGGGACTTAACTGCTGAGGTCATCAGTCCTCTAGAACTTAGAACTAATTAAACCTAAGTAACCTAAGGACATCACACACATCCATGCCCGAGGCAGGATTCGAACCTGCGACCGTAGCGGTCGCGCGGTTCCAGACTGAAGCGCCTAGAACCGGTTGGCCAACCCGGCCGGCGGAAATTTCACACACACTTGAACAATGTTTTATGGCCACACGCTGAGGTTTGACTCAGAGCATGCAGTATTCATACACCCAATTTTTTAATCTTCCCCATTGTATGCAAATGTCGTGCAATGGCGGAATGGTAAGAGTTCATCACATTTGCCAGTTATCGAGAACAATGACATATATCATTGTGGATTAATGCGTTTAGAGGATCTTCATCAAATCCCAAAGGTCTTCCTGAACGTGGAGTATCACTTACGTCAAAACGATCCTCCGTAAGACGAGAAAACCATATTTATTTATTTCTTTATTTATTGGCGCGCTCTGTCCAATGGCATTCTCCTCATAAACAGCGCAAATGTTTCTGGCTGCCTCCGCTGCTGTCACGCCTCTATTGAACTCAAACAGAACAATATATCGGGAATGTTAGGAAGGAAGAAAATTGGGTTTAAAGTCCCATCGACATCGAGGTCATTAGAGGCGGAGCACATGCTCGGATTGTATCAACGATGAGGAAGGAAATAGGCCGTGCCCTTTCAAAGGGCCGGCCGCGGTGGTCTAGCGGTTCTAGGCGCTCAGTCCGGAACCGCGCGACTGCTACGGTCGCAGGTTCGAATCCTGCCTCGGGCATGGATGTGTGTGATGTCCTTAGGTTAGGTTTAAGTAGTTCTAAGTTCTAGGGGACTGATGACCTCAAATGTTGTCCCATAGTGCTCAGAGCCATTTGAACCATTTGAGCCTTTCAAAGGAACCATCCCAGCATTTGGCAGGAACGAATTAGGGAAATCATGGGAAACCTAACTCTAGATGGCCTAACGCGGTTTTGAACCACTGTCCTCCCGAATGCGAGTCCAGTGTGGTAACCACTGCGCCACCTCCTTCGGTGGAAATGTTCTGATTTATTCTCGTGTGTGGTGTCACAAGGCTTAGGCCTGTCCCACCCCTCATTAAATCGACCAAGACTTATACGAAAAATTGTAAGAACAGTTATTATTATTATGTTCTTTAAGTTTGTTTTTGGGTTTTCAGAAATTGTATGGGAAGAAAGATTATTTATGTTGCAGATAACGTGGAAGACGTTGCCCAACGATCACCACGAAAGTTCGACGTAGCGGCAAGTGGGCACGTAATAAAAAGAATGCTGCAAACTACCGCGAGCCATGGAGGAGCCTGGGCCGCGAGGGCGTCGAGTTTCCTAGGTCGTTGTTGGACCTCGTGTAAGGAAGAGATATTGTGCTTTCTCTTTGTAAACAGAACGATCGAGTCTTGAAAGGTTCATGTAAAACGTATAGGCGGGTGACACATTAGGTGGGACCCGATGCCTGTAATACTTCCACAGTTATTAAAAAGTCGTCAAACGGCAAAACCAATAGTTCATCATTTATATAGATGTTTTTGTTGTTGTGGTCTTCAGTCCTGAGACTGGTTTGATGCAGCTCTCCATGCTTCTCTATCCTGTGCAAGCTTCTTCATCTCCCAGTACGTACTGCAACCGGCCGGCCGCGGTGGTCTAGCGGTTCTAGGCGCTCAGTCCGGAACTGTGCGACTGCTACGGTCGCAGGTTCGAATCCTACCTCGGGCATGGATGTGTGTGATGTCCTTAGGTTAGTTAGGTTTAGGTAGTTCTAAGTTCTAGGGGACTGATGACCACAGACGTTAAGTCCCATAGTGCTCAGAGCCATTTTGAACCTACTGCAACCTACATCCTTCTGAATTTGCTTAGTGCATTCATCTCTTGGTCTCCCTCTATGATTTTTACCCTCCATACTGCCCTCCAATACTAAATTGGTAATCCCTTGATGCCTCAACACATGTCCTACCAACCGATTCCGTCTTCTAGTCAAGTTGTGCCACAAACTTCTCTTCTCCCCAATCCTATTCAATACTTCCTCATTAGTTATGTGATCTACCCATCTAATCTTCAGCATTCTTCTGTAGCACCACATTTCAAAAGCTTCTATTCTCTTCTTGTCCAAACTATTTATCATCCATGTTTCACTTCCATACATGGCTACACTCCATACAAATACTTTCAGAAACGACTTCCTGACACTTAAATCTATACTCGATGTTAACAAATTTCTCTTATTCAGAAACGCTTTCCTTCCCATTGCCAGTCTACATTTTATATCCTCTCTACTTCAACCATCATCAGTTATTTTGCTCCCCAAATAGCAAAATTCCTTTACTACTTTAAGTGTCTCATTTCCTAATCTAATTCCCTCAGCATCACCCGACTTAATTCTACTACATTCCATTACCCTCGTTTTGCTTTTGTTGATGTTCATCTTATAGATAAAAAGTAGTAAAGATATAGTAAAGGAAGAGTTGCGGCGTCAGAACGAAAAGTGATGCATCGCTCAGCAACGGAGAAGGACGTAAACAAATGGTTCAAATGGCTCTGAGCACTATGGGACTTAACATCTATGGTCATCAGTCCCCTAGAACTTAGAACTACTTAAACCTAACTAACCTAAGGACAACACACAACACCCAGCCATCACGAGGCAGAGAAAATCCCTGACCCCGCCGGGAATCGAACCCGGGAACCCGGGCGCGGGAAGCGAGAACGCTACCGCACGACGACGAGATGCGGGCGAAGGACGTAAACAGCGAGCGTTACGTGGTGGAAACAAATCAACAGATAAAATAGTAAGTCTGTAATTAAGCATAAAGCGACGTAACACTGCACTTGGCACTCCACTTTATAGCGTCCACAGCCCCAATTCCTGTCTCCAAATGACAAAATGACAATATGTAAACTCAAACAGCATCAGAACACTACAAATACAAAAAAGGAGAGTCGATAAATAAACCCATAGCAACTGCAATAACAGCATGCAAAACAAAAACGCTACGAACAATCAATTTTAGTCAGAATGAAGTATCGATGATTCTACTTGGCACGTCAGTGTCTTACAGGAAGCGGTCCTAACGGCGTGTTCGGCAGAGTAAGATACGACGGCTGGTATCCTGCGGTGCGAACCTCACGGGTTAGACAGACGTCTGCAAGGGAGACTGTGACAGCGACATACCTTGACAGTACACAGCGGCAGTTGCAGCTAAGTGCGGCCTTGCGGGCGCCGCCGACAGCCCAATCAGGCGACACGGCCGGGCCCAGTGAGCACATAAGCCGGGCCCCAGTTGCCTGCGCAAACACTCCAGCCGCGCTGCCGGCTAAGCCCGGCGCCGCAAACAGCCTGCCGTTGCCGGGCAACCGGACGCAGCGCCAACCGCTTCGCTTGTTGCACGCTCCGACTGCACAGCTACGTAGTTGACACACTGGTGCGCCGCACTTGACTGTCAATACTGATGTACGAGCAACACAGGTAGATGTAACGAACAATGACTGTGTGACTGTGCGCAAGTTAGCTGTAGTGTGGTTCGTACCCGAATTGTCATTGGTTTCGCTGATCGGAATTACCAGGTGTACCGATATGAAATGAGCGTTAAGATACAAATGTGTCGATAGGGAACATTTGTTGTGAACGAATCTTAATTTTTGTTTGTTTGGTTGGTATGACATCTGTCAAAGATACTTAGTATACATGAAGTCATGGAACAAACAACATCATGTGTTTTTATCGTGTTAACAATGTCGAATTTTGTACCAGAAAGAGATGATATGCGGAAAGCATTAATTTTTTGTTTTCATTTGAAAAAAAGTGCTGCGGAGTCGCATCGAATGCTTGTCGAGGCATATGGTGATCATGCTCTATCAGAAGCAACATGCAAAAGATGGTTTCAATGGTTCAGAAATCATGATTTTTGATGTAAGAAATGAAGAACGTAGAAGACCACCAAAAAAGTTCGAAGACGCCGAATTGCAAGCAATATTGGATGAAGATGATACTTTGAATCAGAAGCAAATGGCAGCAATGCTAAATGTTGCACAACAAACAATTTCTGACCGTTTGAAAGCTATGGGAAAGATCCAAAAGTGTGGAAAATGGGTGCCACATGAATTGAATGAAAGACAGATGGAAAACCGAAAAACCATTCGTCAAATTTTGCTTCAAAGACATGAAACAAAATCAATTTTTGCATCGTTACTGGCGATGAAAAATGGATTTATCTTAAGAATCCTAAACGGGAAAAATCATGGGTTAATCCGGGACAACCATCAACATCGACTGCAAAACCAGATAGATTCGGCAAGAAGATGCTCTGTGTTTGGTGGGATCAGAAAGGTGCGGTGTATCATGAGCTTCTAAAACCCGGTGAAACTGTGAATACTAATCGCTACAGACAACAAATGATCAATCTGAACTATTCATTCATCGAAAAAAGATCAAAATGGGCCAGAAGACATGGCAAAGTAATTTTTTTACACGACAATGCACCTGCACACAAAGCAAAACTGGTTCCGGATACAATCAAAACTTGGCTGGGAGCTGCTACCCCACGCACCGTATTCACCAGACTTGGCCTCTTCCGACTACTATTTTTTTTCATCAATGAGACACGCATTGGCTGAGGAACACTTCGATTCCTACGAAGAAGTCGAAAATTGGTTGTCTGATTGGTTTGTTTCGAAATACGAACATTTCTATTGGCGTGGTGTCCACAAATTGCTAGAAAGGTGGTCAAAATGTATATAAAGCAATGGTCAGTACTTTGAATAAAATGGTTTTACTTTTCAATTCAAAATTAGTGTTTCGTTTTCACAAAAAAACGCTCATTTCATACCGGTACACCTAGTAATTAACTGACCCCTCTGCTTGTGACGCCTTACTGACCAGTCACATACTAACTCGTGTCAGGCAACGTATACCATATGGCGCCTTTAACGTCATAACCTCGACTCTATTCCGAAACGTAAATAATGCAGTAATAATAATAATGAGCCTATGGGATTGGTGGCCGGGAGACCCCTAGCGGAGCGGTTCGGCCGCCGCTCCACAAGTTCTGTAACGCCACTACGGGGACTTGGAGTGAAGGAGGATGAAATGACGATGAAAGACACACAACACCCAGTCATCTCGAGGCAGAGGAAATCCCTGATCCCGCCGGGAATCTAACCCGGGACCCCGGGCGCGGGAAGCGAGAACGCTACCGCAAGACCACGAGCCGCGGACAATAATACAGTAATGTTCGATTACAAGAATTTACTATGTGGACGGAAAACAAATCTTTGGAGCTACAGCTGCGATACTCAGTCAGAGATTAGTAAGTATCGGAAAGAAAATGAGTAGAGCACTAGTGTTGTAATAGATAAAACTTACGGATATCGGTAGATGTGATGTACATATACAGGCATGTGCATCACAATGTACTAATCATTACAGTTTTAGAAAAATTCTAAAAGTTATTCATGAGAAAGAGCTTCGCAAATTCAGCAAGTCAATAATATTTTGGTCGACCTTTGTCACTTACGCGAGCAGTTATTCGGCTTGGCGTTGATAGTGTTGGATGTCCTCCTGAGGGATATCGTGCCAGATTCTGTCCTATTGGCGAGTCAGACCGCCAGATCGCGAGCTGAGTGGAGGCACCTGCCCATAGTGCTCTATACGCTCTCAATTGGGGAATGATCCAGCGACCTTGCTGCCAAGGTACGGTTTGGCAAGTACGAAGACAAGCAGGGGAGTCTCCAGACATGTCTCCCGCCTGGAACCTCATTTACTGGAGTAGAATTATCCTCAGTGATGAATCCCACTTGGAACTAAACCCCGATGACCAGCGAACATGTGTCTGGAGACGTCCCAGAGAGCGCTGGGATGTCAGCCTGAATGTCGCCCATCGTACGGCCCGACAACCAGCATCGATGGTATTGGTGCCATTTCATTTCGTAGCAGGACTCCTTTGGTTGTGGTCCGCAGCTCGTGGTCTCGCGATCGCGTTCTCGCTTCCCGAGCACGGGGTCCCGGGTTCGATTCCCGGCGGGGTCAGGGATTTTTCACCTGCCTCGAGATAACTGGGTGTTTGTGTTGTTCTCATTATTTCATCATCATTCATGACAGTGGCGAGTCTGGACTGAGCAAAGGTTGGGAATCTGTACAGGCGCTGATAACCGCGCAGTTGAGCGTCGTACAAACCAAACATCATCATCATCATCATCATCATCTTTGGTTGCGATTAGTGGCACCTTCATAGCACAGCGCTAATTCGACGATATTCTACATCCTTTTTGTTGTTCTTCGTGGTAAGCCCCACTGGGCTTGTATTTCAGCAAGATAATGGCTGCACGCAATCGGCGAGAGTTTATACTGCTTTTCAAACCCTACCTTTGCCAGCAAGGTCGCTGGATTTCTCCCCTGTTGGGAGCGTTTGGAGCAGTATGGGCAGGGGCCTCCAACTATCCCGGGAATTTGACGACCCAACGCGCCAGTTGGACACAATTTGGCACGATATCCCTCAGCAGGACATCCACCAAGTCTACTAGTCAATGCCAAGCCGAATAACTGCTGCATAAATGCCAGAGTGGGACTAACGTGTTATTTATTTGCTGAAAGCTATACAGCTCAAGTGGCGATTGCGATACGCAGTTACGAATGTATGTATGTACCAGTTGCAAATCGAAACAGTTTCTTTGCAAAAAAAATTTTTCTGCAAGCACTCGTGATTTTCTTTTAATTCGATGCGTTTGGGGAAATAATTCCGATTTTCAAGTGCGTTCTTCCTTTTTCATCCCATTTATTCGTGGTTTTTAAGTGTGGATGGCCGCATTGTTCTGTTACCTTTACTGTAATATACCGGGTGTCTCTCCCAGGAGCCGTCAGACGCATTTGCTCTTGTGTTTCGGCAGATATCTGCAATTTCGTTTTTTCGTTGTGTGGCTGAGTCAACCCGAACAAATAATGCTCACTTCGTCTTTCATGCGATGCCCAGTGTCGATGGGAAACGTCGGCTTGTTTCCCGTTACAAATAAAATTATTAAAATTCCTTTGAAATCATTTTGTTTGTAATGGGAAACAAACCGAAGCTATCAGTCGACACCGGGTGTCGGACGAAAGACGTGATAAGGGCAATGCAATAGCGAAAATACAAATATATTCTCAAATACCAGAGAAAATGATCCTGACGTCTCTTAGGTGTGACACCTTATATATAACCAAGCACAATTCTATAATTAATTGTCGATCTTGATTAGAGTTATTTATAAATTTGCGTGTAATTTGTACCTAGGTTTCAGGGCAGCCCACCTATGCAGAAACATATTAAACATCAAACACATTTCCATGCTGTGCACAGTACATGCCTCCATGTGGTCAACGGAGATAAATAACGCTGTGGATCGTCCACAGAGTATGATGCTGGTCTTCGGTATTTCTCTTAACAGTTAGGATCATTAACTGTTTCGTCTTTACATATTACAGTTAAGCTCCACACACATCGAAAACATTACGAATAAATGGACTAATACACGAAAAACACACTTGAAAATAAGAATCATTTCACGCAACACGTCGTGCAAAAAATAAATAAAAAGAAAATCGTGCCTGGTAGCAGAAAGTTATTTTGGAGAAAAAAATAAACATTGTTCTTATTGTCGAAGGCTACTACCAGTTACTTGTATTTGATAAAATCAGATTGAAACAGTTATCATAAAAACAATTTCAGCTATTTATTGGAAAGATAAGGAATAGAGTACCATGAAGAAAACTCTATAGCTGTAGTCGCGACCACGATACGAAGTACAAATTTTAAAGAGTATATATTTTTCGGTAACAAAGCGAATTATAACTGGACGAAATATTAAAATTCTTGCCGAAACAGAAGAGATAGTACAAAATTGTTAAGGCTTTCCTGGCCACTTGTTGACAAACTGCCTATTGGCTTCTGTCTCGGGTTCTTCGGCCGACGTTCATCTAATGATTTTTCTGCAGAAGCCAATAGGCAGAAGAGATAGTGTTTAAATTCTCACACACAGCAGAGATTAAAATAAGTGATTTCTGTCTAGACCAAAGAAAACATGACAACCAAGAAAGATACAAGGCAATTAAATTCAAAATATGCACAACAAACCACGTCGCAGCAGCCATTACCACTACGTCACTGCTCAAAGCCGACGGTTAGTATCGAAAATTACTATTGGTACGCCACCATTCCATATCTGCTTGTATCTGGACACCCCTATGTAATACGTAATTGACCTCTACACGTCACGCGAGGCAGACCCGCCAGTGTAAGAGAAACGGAAGAATTTATTGTATTGTCAGTACAGAAGCAATAACAGTAGAATGGGTCGGCGAAGAGATTTCAGTAACTTCCAACGTAGGCTGGTAATTGGATGGCACCTGAATAACAAATCGATCGGGGACATTTCAAGCCTATCAAAGCTACCCAAATCGACTGCTGGTGAAGTGACTGTGAGATGGGAACGCAAAGGAACAACAGCTGAACAAGACCACGCAGACCTTATGGATAGTGGATCACTGGAAACCAGTGATTTGGAGTGGTGAATCACACTACACCCTGCGGCATTCTTATCGAAGGGTGTCGGTTTATCGAATATCTGTAGACCGTTACTTGTATCATGTGTAGTACCGACAGTGATGTATGGAGGAGGTGATGTTATGACATGGAAGAGCTATGTGTCATGTGTAGTACTAACAGTGATTTACAGAGGAGTAGGTGTTACGATATGGGAAGGCTTTTCTTGGTTAGGATATGAGCCCCTAATTGTGCTTCACCTCGAGGGTCTTCAATTTTTCTTTCCTTATGATCAAACAATTTAATTTCTGAAGGTTAAAACTGTGTGCCGGACCGAGACTCAAACTCGGGACCTTAGCCTTACGCGGACAAGTGCTCTACCAACTGAGCTACCCAAGCACGACTCACGCCCCGTCCTCATAGCTTTACTTCTGCCAGAACCACGTCTCCTACCTTCCAAACTTTACAGAAGCTCTCCTGCGAATATCAGCGCACACTCCGCTGCAGAGTAAAAATATCATTCTGGAAACATCCCCCAAGCTGTGGTTAAGCCATGTCTCCGCAATATCCTTTCTTTCAGGAGTGCTGGTTCTCCAAGGTTCGCAGGAGAGCTTCTGTAAAGTTTGGAAGGTAGGAGACGAGCTACTGGCAGAAGTACAGCTGTGAGGACGAGGCGTGAGTTCGTGCTTGGGTAGCTCAGTTGGTAGAGCACTTGCCCGCGAAGGCACAGGTTCCGAGTTCGAGTCTCGGTCCGACACACAGTTTTAATTTGCCAGGAAGTTTCATTCAGCGCACACTCCGCTGCAGAGTGAAAATCTCAATTTAATTTCTGCATAAGAAATGGAAAAAAGTAAAAGAAATCGTAAAAGGCGCCAACAACTTGAACATGCTCCCATATTGTAACTTAGCTACAAAGGTCTGTATGCAGAGACACATAGCAAATAACAAAAAAACTGGTATGTGACTTTGAGGTCACATGGGACTATAGTGGAATAGAGTATTGCGTAGTGCGTGCAGAGGAACAGTTCGGAAAAGATGATTGTATCAGCATCGTAATGCACCCTGTCTTAAATTGTTTATGGACAATAACGTTCCTGAAATGGACGAGCCTGCACACAGTCGCGATCTGAACCCAATGGAACACCTCTGGGATGAGTTACAATGCCGACTTCGGTCCAGACGCCACGGTCCAAAACCACCACCTTCTCTGGTTTCGGCTCTTGAGGAAAGATGGGCTGCTATTCCTCCGCATACATTCAGAGTCCTCACTGAATTTGTCCCCAGCAGAGTTCAAGTTGTCATAAATGAGAGATGATCGACACACCCAAAATTAATGTCAACTAATAGGTGTCCGGATACTTTTGATCAGATAGTATATGTTTTTTTTCTATTTCTGACCAATATTATCCTCTGAAAGAATATCGGAAGCTTGTTTTTTTTATAAACACCCTGTGTAAGCTGCTGTCTTAAGGACAATTCTTGGATACAGAAAAAATATGGCATTGTGTCACCAGGACAATCAATCATCAATCGTTATGATTCGCACCAGCTCACGCTCATGACAGCTATCCTTCTCTGCATATTTTACATCTGAATGTTACCTAGTTAGGCCTAAACACGAGGTCTCCATAAAATGCGTGATCTAGGATGTGGTTTCTTGAGAAAGTTCGTGAGTATCTCGTGATTTGCATTATGCTTTCACCAAATTCCATTTATTTCTTGATTATCAAAGTACAATGAAAAGCCTCTGCTGTTAACAGCAGCAGTTCAGCAGGTAGGCGTGACAGTTGCACAGCCGCACAGAAATGTGTCGTTTCAGAACCAGTTACCTGTTTTACGACATCGTTTCTGTGTTCGTGTCGGTGACAGCCCACTTGGGATTGCGAAAACTGACTGTCGCAGAGTGTGAATTGTGCCTATGTGTGCGAGACAGGAGAAAGTTGAGTTGAAAGTTCGAGAACGTAAGTGTGGAGAGGGTAGATGAGCGGACGTACTAACGTGTATTTGTATGCAGTCCCGGGCTCCATGATGGCTCACTTTATGGTCATCCAGTAGCCGTTTACAGCACTTCTGTAGCCCGAGAGTAGTTTCCGCCCCGCATACAAACGACACTGCCGGAAGTCCAACACCTTTCGGCAGTTCCTCCGCTGAATATTCGTTCCACAGTGTCGCCAAATCCAAATCAGGAGTTGTATGAGATTGGCTCATTTTCACGACTGATAATTAATTTTACACTGCTGGCCAGTAACATTCAACGCTAGGAAGAATACAAAACAATGGAACTGTGTCTACAGTATACCGGAACAATACAAGATTAAATTTCCAGGTGGTTTGAGTGTCTCCTGGGTGTGAAAAATGGTTCAAGTGGCTCTGAGCACTATGGGACTTAACATCTATGGTCATCAGTCCCCTAGAACGTAGAACTACTTAAACCTAACTAACCTAAGGACAGCACACAACACCCAGCCATCACTCCTGGGTGTGAAATTTAGTACACGGGGTGTCACCTCTGACAGCAACACCAGATGTAATTCAGCAGAGCATCTAGTCGAACTCATACGGGTATGTCAGTTCCATGCTGCTTCATGTGCAAAGCTTCTAGTTTACTTTTGGTATTGAAGGAAAGTGATGTAACCTCTATTTTCATTTGATATGTGATGTTTGACATGTATGTACTGGTCATTTTTCAAACGGAGATCTTCAATAGTCGATACGAGGTGTGGCTAGAAAAAAACCGGACTAGTACTGGTGAAACAATAAAACGAATGCAATAAGGCTGAAAGTCGCGTGGCCTGTCACGTGACTCTCGCTCCGCCTACTGCTCGAGTTTCATCTGCCTCCTGCACTCAGTCTGCCTGTGGCGTCTGTTTTAAGTAGTTGACGTTTTGTCTGTGCGTCGGAAAATGTTGAGTGTACAGAAAGAACAGCGTGTTAACATCAAATTTTGTTTCAAACTAGGAAAATCTGCAAGTGAAACGTTTGTAATGTTACAACAAGTGTACGGCGATGATTGTTTATCGCGAACACAAGTGTTTGAGTGGTTTAAACGATTTAAAGATGGCCGCGAAGACACCAGTGATGACACTCGCACTGGCAGACCATTGTCAGCAAAAACTGATGCAAACATTGAAAAAATCGGTAAACTTGTTCGACACTTTCCTTGTCAACTCCTGTTAACTCAGACACTGCTCTGATTGTTAAACGGCGATCTTGTCGAACAAGTTTACCGATTTTTTCAATGTTTGCATCAGTTTTTGCTGACAATGGTCTGCCAGTGCGAGTGTCATCACTGGTGTCTTCACGGTCATCTTTAAATCGTTTAAACCACTCAAACACTTGTGTTCGCGATAAACAATCATCGCCGTACACTTGTTGTAACATTACAAACGTTTCACTTGCAGATTTTCCTACTTTGAAACAAAATTTGATGTTAACACGCTGTTATTTCTGTACACTCAACATTTTCCGACGCACAGACAAAACGTCAACTACTTAAAACAGACGCCACGGGCAGACTGAGTGCAGGAGGCAGATGAAACTCGAGCAGTAGGCGGAGCGAGAGTCACGTGACAGGCCACGCGACTTTCAGCCTTATTGCATTCGTTTTATTGTTTCACCAGTACTAGTCCGGTTTTTTTCTAGCCACACCTCGTATGTTAGGCCACAGGGATTCTGTGTAACACTGTGATCTTTGGTTGCTGGTAGTATTGTTATTGCGGTAGAATTCTAACAGAAGCTAGTTAGTGAGTCGGGTGTTGGCTATGCCACTAAGAGGTCTGAAATATCTTGTACAGCTCAAGGAAAAAAATACAGAGAAGGGCGAATTTTGAAATCCGATTTGGCAAAGGTCAAATTAAGACGTGAAGATTACCAGGCACAGTTGTTACTGTATGTGCAAGCCACGCAATGCAGCAATTATGATGTGTTTGGAAAACGGAAAGTTTTAATGGGATTTTTGCTTATTGGTTTGAGTTAGATTCGTTGTTCGGACGTGATCAAGTGAAGTTATCAGTTCACATGGCTTGCTCTCAGAAGTTAGTTTTACCATTCCTTTACCGTCTTCAATAATTAATCACTTGGTAGAGAAAAGTTTGTTTATAAAAAGAAAAATTTTTTTTGTAAGGATAGCCGGTCGTTATGGCCGAGCGGTTCTAGGCGCTTCAGTCTGGTACCCCGTGACCGCTACGGTCGCAGGTTCGAATCGTGCCTCGGGCATGGATGTGTGTGATGTTCTTAGGTTCTAAGGGGACTGATGGCTTCAGATGTTAAGTCCCATAGTGCTCAGAGCCATTAGAATTATTTATTTATTTATTTATTTGGTAAGGATTATTGTAACTGCTGAGGAATAACTATCAGTTTTCGTAATTCAGTTTTTTTAAGGATAAATTACTTTCAATCTTTTTGCAAATTCAGATTTCAAGACCCTCTCATCACGAAACAATTTTCATATTTTCCGATTGTATGTGTCGGAACACGGCTGCACAAAAAGAAAAGTCAAAGCATCCTCTAAAAAAATGGTTCAAATGGCTCTGAGCACTATGGGACTCAACTGCTGAGGTCATTAGTCCCCTAGAACTTAGAACTAGTTAAACCTAACTAACCTAAGGACATCACAAACATCCATGCCCGAGGCAGGATTCGAACCTGCGACCGTAGCGGTCTTGCGGTTCCAGACTACAGCGCCTTTAACCGCACGGCCACTTCGGCCGGCAAGCATCCTCTATTTCGGTGGTTCCATACCTTTGGGTAATCACCCCCGGTAATCACCCCCCGAGGAATGAAACGAGATGAAATGTTGTAAGGGATAAAAACTAAACGATTCGATTCTTTTTAATAACGAAACTAAAAAGATCATTATCACAATTTTGTAAGCCCATTTCTCACTCAAGGTATCTACTCATGGTACATGAGGTGGTTGCAGGACCCTTGCAGGAACAGAATACATGCGTGCAACTGAAGACGTTAATGCGTGTTAAAGTCTGGAAGAACCTTCTGTCTAGGAGTGGCTGTCTCATGGCTGTTATAATGACAGTGGCGACAAGGACGACGACGACAAGGACTATGGTGACGAAATATCTCGAACAGGCAGCCAAGATTCCAGGCGTTAAGTAGAAATTTTCGTGTTTGTACATACGTGCCAATCAGTTCTGTCAATATCACAAGGGTATAAGGGAATTCACGAATACAGCAACAGACTGATGACAGACGAGGACTTCGGCAACTGTTACGGCCCGAAAATCCAGCGGCAGCTGTAATTTAACGAACGTATCGCAGGAAAGAAGCCATGCGACGACTTCTGTAGGCTCCGTCCGTTAAGAAGCACTTAGAGGAGAGGAATTTTCTGCGGAGTATTAAATTGAATTTTCAGTTCTTCCTGTCGAACTGCTGTCGCCAATTTTTCGGGTCACTCCCATTTAGAGGAGAAGGCAGATAATGCAGACGAGACACGCCTTGGTTGCCGCGCTTGAGAAATTCGATCAACTGCCTCGGGGAAAATTCTGCCGAAAGAGCTTAGCTTCTCGCAAAAATATATTTGTCGAACGGCAGCGGTGTTTGGCTATATACTAATATGAATACAGCAGTTCAGGGTAATAAGCGGTTCTGTGCATCAGGCTACCTAGATAGAACTGGGAACGATTTACTACTTCCCGTACAAAGTCTATATGGTCGTTATGTGATTGGATTTCGTGATGAAAGAGAGCATCTCGCTTTATATCTTCGCATTACACTGAATTGAGATAGTCCAGGATTTATTCGACTGTTACGTGATGGAATGCGCTCTGAATTGTCTCTGACGAATGCGAATCTCAATCTTCATAGAATCGCTCTATTTACTGGGACAGTGGATGGCGGCGACATGATGGGCATGTTTTGTTGTTGTTAGAGTCTTCAGTCCGAGGACTGGTTTCATGAAGTTGCTCAGGCTAATCTATCCTGTGCAAGCGTCCACATGTCTGTGTGACCTTAGAACCTACATCCAATTGAACCGACTTACTATATGCAAGCCTTGGTATCCCTCTACATTTCTTACCCCCATACTTCTCTCCGTTTCATATCGTTGATTCCTTGATGCTTCTGTGGTGTCATCTCCAGACACCACACTTGCTAGGTGGTAGCCTTTAAATCGGCCGAGGTCCGCTAGTATACGTCGGACCCGCGTGTCGCCACTATCAGTGATTGCAGACCGAGCGCCGCCACACGGCATGTCTAGAGAGACTCCTTAGCACTCGTCCCAGTTGTACAGCCGACTTTGCTAGCGATGGTTCACTGACTACATACGCTCTCATTTGCAGAGACGACAGTTTAGCATAGCCTTCAGCTACGTCATTTGCTACGACCTAGCAAGGCGCCATATTCAGTTACTATTCTGAACAGGCCGGCCGAAGTGACCGAGCGGTTCTAGGCGCTGCAGTCTGGAACCGTGCGACCACTACGGTCGCAGGTTCGAATCATGCCTCGGGCATGGGTGTGTGTAATGTCCTTAGGTTAGTCAGGTTTAAGTAGTTCTAAGTTCTAGGGGACTGATGACCTCAGAAGTTAAGTCCCATAGTGCTCAGAGCCATTTGAACCATTTGAATTCTGAACAGATAATATTGTGAATCATGTACCGTCAAGAGCGACATTCATCATTAATGGATTAAAGTTAAGTAACAAACTAATTACGTCCGCTTTCTGAATTCTCATTCCTTGTCATGTTCCAGACCTCACGTCAGTATAGTTCTTCCCTCCTCACGCCAGCCTGCGTGAGCTAAAACGCGTGCCTTTCGGCCTCCTCTAGTAACACGGTGTTGCCTCTTCTGCCAACACAAAAGCTTCAGTATGTGTACTATAAACCAATTCCTTGTGTTACTCAAGTTCTCCAATAAATTATTTTCCCCCCCAGCTCGATTCGGTACCTCCTGATTAGTTGTTCGATCTACTCATCTTATCTTCAGCAGTCTTCCGCTACTCAGTTAGTTAGTTAGTTAGTAAGTTAGTTAATTCGTTATCAATTAGTTAGTTTCATGTTCATCGAGCCATATGCACGATGTCTATATCCACACAGATACTCCACAAGCCACCGTACGGTGCGTGGCGGAGAATACCCTGTACCACTTCTAGTCATTTTCTTTCCTGTTCCACTCGCAAATAGAAGAGGAAAAAAATGACTGTCTCTACGCCCCCGTATAAGCCCCAATTTCTAGTATCTTATCTTCCTGGTCCTTACGCGCAATGTATGTTGGAGGCAATAGAATCATCCGGCAGTCAGCTTCAAATGCCGGTTCTCTAAATTTTCTGAATAGTGTTACTTGAAAGGAACGTCACCTTCCCTCCAGGAATTCCCATTTGAGTTCCCGAAGCATCTTCGTAACACTTACGTGTTGTTCGAACCAACCTGTAACAAATCTAACCTCCGAATTGCTTCGATCTCTTACTTCAGTCCCACCTGGTACGGATCACAAACACACGAGCAATACTCAAGAATAAGTCGCTCCAGCATCGAATATGCGGCCTCCTTTATAGGCAAATGCAGGTCTTATTACATTCGACGCCACATTGGGCGACCTGCGCGCCGGATGGGTATGAAATGATGATGAAGACAACACAAAACCCAGTCCGTGGCCGTAGAAAATGCCCGACCCAGCCGGGAATAGAACCAGGGGCTCTGAGGACGGCAGTCCGCCACGCTGACTTTTTTTTAATTATTATTGTTGGGTTTGGTCGTTGCGGACGTCACATGACATCTGTTCAAGTTCGTTTGTTTATCCTTCCACTCAGTTTTTTTTTTTTTATTACAGAGGCCAACCAGCTCTCTGACCGAACACGCTGAGCTACCGTGCCGGCATCATTCAGCTATCGGTGCGGAATCCCTTATAGGTGAACCACTGTTTCCTAAAATTTTCCTAATAAACCGAAGTCGACCATTCGCCTCCCCTACCACAGTTCCCACATGCTCGTTCCATTTCACATCGCTTTGCAATGCTGCCCCCAGATCTTTCCGTTTACATCTACATCTACATCCATACTCCGCAAGCCACCTGACGGTGTGTGGCGGTGGTTACCTTGAGTACCTCTATCGGTTCTCCCTTCTATTCCAGTCTCGTATTGTTCGTGGAAAGAAGGATTGTCGGAATGCCTCTGTGTGGGCTCTAATCTCTCTGATTTTATCCTCATGGTCTCTTCGCGAGATATACGTAGGAGGGAGCAAGATACTGCTTGACTCTTCGGTGAAGGTATGTTCTCGAAACTTCAACAAAAGCCCGTACCGAGCTACTGAGCGTCTCTCTTGCAGAGTCTTCCACTGGAGTTTATCTACCATCTCTGTAACGCTTTCGCGATTACTAAATGATCCTGTAACGAAGCGCGCTGCTCTCCGTTGGATCTTCTCTATCTCTTCTATCAACCCTATCTGGTACGGATCCCACACTGCTGAGCAGTATTCAAGCAGCGGGCGAACAAGCGTACTGTAACCTACTTCCTTTGTTTTCGGATTGCATTTCCTTACGATTCTTCCAATGAGTCTCAGTCTGGTATCTGCTTTACCGACGATCAACTTTATATGATCATTCCGTTTTAAATCACTCCTAATGCGTACTCCCAGATAATTTATGGCATTAACTGCTTCCAGTTGCTGACCTGCTATATTGTAGCTAAATGATAAGGGATCTTTCTTTCTATGTATTCGCAGCACATTACACTTGTCTACATTGAGATTCAATTTCCATTCCCTGCACCATACGTCAATTCGCTGCAGATCCTCCTGCATTTCAGTACAATTTCCCTTTGTTACAACCTCTCTATATACCACAGCATCATCCGCAAAAAGCCTCAGTGAACTTCCGATGTCATCCACTAGGTCATTTATGTATATTGTGAATAGCAACGGTCCTACGACACTCCCCTGCGGCACATCTGAAATCACTCTTACTTCGGAAGACTTCTCTCCATTGAGAATGACATGCTGCGTTCTGTTATCTAGGAACTCTTCAATTCAATCACACAATTGGTCTGATAGTTCATATGCTCTTACTTGGTTCATTAAACGACTGTGGGGAACTGTATCGAACGCCTTGCGGAAGTCAAGAAACACTGCATCTACCTGTGAACCCGTGTCTATGGCCCTCTGAGTCTCGTGGACGAATAGCGCGAGCTGGGTTTCACACGACCGTCTTTTTCGAAACCCATGCTGATTCCTACAGAGTAGATTTCTAGTCTCCAGAAAAGTCATTATACTCCAACATAATACGTGTTCCAAAATTCTACAACTCAACCAAGACACTGACAATACTGCGTCCGAACATGACAGGTTTGTTCTTCCTACTCATCCTCATTAAAAATCGTGAGAACGAGTCATTTTACTTCAAATAAATAAATTAACGTCTAAATATGGCTACATACTGACCATGTTCTTCCCGGAAGCTTCTATTCCTTTTTTATCTGGACTGTTTATTGTCCACTTTACACTGCCTTACAAGGCTACAGTCAAATACCGCCAGAAAAGACTTGTTAAAACTTAAATTCGTATTTGATGCTAACAATTTTCTCTTTTCCAAACGCTTTTCTTGCTATTGCAGTATTCACTTTATATCCTCTCTGCTCCCGCTGTCATCAGTTATTTTGCTGCCCAAACAACAAAACTGATGTACTACTTTTAGGCTCTCACTTCCTAATCTGATTCCTTCAGCATTGCCTTATTTAATTCAGCTACACAATATTACCCTCGTTTTCATTTGTAGATGTTCATCGTACAACCTCATTTCAAGATACTATCCGTTCTTTCAAGGTCTCGTCCAGGTTCTTTGCCGTTCCTGACAGAATTACAGCGTCAAAGTTTTTGTGTCTTCTCCCTGCAGTTTAATTCCTTTTCAAAATTTTCCATTCGTTCCTTTACTGTTTTCTCAGTACACGCATTGTATATATTCGGGTAGAGGCGGTGAGCACTCGCATAAAACTCGCTCGTTATCCGTAACCTTGGCAGCTACTCGGTAGTGGGGTAGGGAGAAAATTGTGACTCGATTACAAAAGATGATGAGCGAAGAGATTCTGTCGTACTCGTAGCGGAAGGAAAATCGTCGAACCGTGATAGTATGTGACCTCCAATGAAAACTGCATTTATGGTAGATACACGCTTCATGAATACATTACTGTGTCATAATAATACTTTGATGTGGATGTTTTCTGACGGCCGCTGTGGCAGAGCGGTTCTAGGCGCTTCAGTCAGAAACCGCGCTGCTGCTACGGTCGCAGGTTCGAATCCTGCCTCGGGCATGGATGTGTGTGATGTCCTTAGGTTAGATAGGTTTAAGTAGTTCTAAGTCTAGGGGACTGATCTCAGATGTAAAGTCCCGTAGTGCTTCGAGCCATTTGAACCATTTTTTGACGTTTTATCCCCCTCTTAATGGAAAAACTAGTAGAAGCCGACCTCGGGGACGATCAGTTTGGATTCCGTAGAAATACTGGAACACGTGAGGCAATACTGACCTTACGACTTATCTTAGAAGAAAGATTAAGAAAAGGCAAACCTATGTTTCTAGCATTTGTAGACTTAGAGAAAGCTTTTGACAATGTTGACTGGAATACTCTCTTTCAAATTCTAAAGGTGGCAGGGGTAAAATACAGGGAGCGAAAGGCTATTTACAATTTGTACAGAAACCAGATGGCAGTTATAAGAGTCGAGGGGCGTGAAAGGGAAGCAGTGGTTGGGAAGGGAGTAAGACAGGGTTGTAGCCTCTCCCCGATGTTATTCAATCTGTATATTGAGCAAGCAGTCAAGGAAACAAAAGAAAAATTCGTAGTAGGTACTAAAATCCATGGAGAAGAAATAAAAACTTTGAGGTTCGCCGATGACATTGTAATTCTGTCAGAGACAACAAAGGACTTGGAAGAGCAGTTGAACGGAATGGATGGTGTCTTGAAGGGAGGATATAAGATGAACATCAACAAAAGCAAAACGAGGATAATGGAATGTAGTCGAATTAAGTCGTGTGATGTTGAGGGTATTAGATTAGGAAATGAGACACTTAAAGTAGTAAAGGCGTTTTGCTATTTGGGAAGCAAAATAACTGATGATGGTCGAAGTAGAGAGGATATAAAATGTAGACTGGCAATGGCAAGGAAAGCGTTTCTGAAGAAGAGAAAGTTGTTAACATCGAGTATAGATTTAAGTGTCAGGAAGTCGTTTCTGAAAGTATTTGTATGGAGTGTAGCCATGTATGGAAGTGAAACATGAACGATAAATAGTTTAGATAAGAAGATAATTGAAGCTTTTGAAATGTGGTGCTACAGAAGAATGCTGAAGATTAATTGGGTAGTACACGTAACTAATGAGGAGGTATTGAATAGGATTGGGGAGAAGAGGAGTTTGTGGCACAACTTGACTAGAAGAAGGGATCGGTTGGTAGGACATGTTCTGAGGCATCAGGGGATCAGCAATTTAGCATTGGAGGGCAGCGTGGAGGGTAAAAATCGTAGAGGGAGACCAAGAGATGAATACACTAAGCAGATTCAGAAGGATGTAGGTTGCGGTAGTTACTGGGAGATGAATTGCACAGGATAGAGTAGCATGGAGAGCTGCATCAAACCAGTCTCAGGACTGAGGACCACAACAGAAACATATGTAAACAAAATTTAGTTCCGCGTTCTGTCGTCGTCAACTGTAAAATGAACATGATGAACTCGAAAAATAAAAGAATCTAAATTAAACCCGATAGGAAGGCGAGATGAGGTTGTCACTAAACAAGAAAATCAGAGTAAACAGCAGTTCGATCGGTGCTGCGCTGGCGTGCTTACCTAGGGGGTGAGGGCTCATGACACATGCCCTTCTGTCCTTCGCCGCGGGAAACGCCCCTCTACTCACTTCTGCGCTCTGTGGCCAGAACCGCTCCGAAAGTGTTAGGCGGAGGGTGTGGGGCAGGGAGGGGTGATGGTGGCGGTAGGGGCAGCGACCCCTCGGCCCTATTTGCTTTCACGCCCGACGGTGCGTGTTGCAGCTGCCCACTGCGCGGCGAGAGTTCGTGGTCGACTTGTACCGCACTAGCGACCTCTCACGCCACGCGCGATCACCTCTCGATATCGGCGTCGAGTCCCTATGGTCTCGGCATACCGAAAACGCTGCTTTCTACGCGGATGTCATTACACAGAAACAATGCTGACGTGCTTTATACCCAGACCGAACGGCTTCCGCCAATTGCTGTTTAGATTAGATTAGATTAGTACTTGTTCAATAGATCATGAATACGACACTTCGTAATGATGTGGAACGTGTCAGGTTAACAAAAGGTGTCTATACAAGATATTACATAACACAAAATATTACATGACAATTTGGGGAAATTACCCACTTACTATATCCAAAAATTCATCTAATAAGTAGAAGGAGTTGCCATTCAGAAATTCTTTTAATTTCCTTTTAATTGCTATATAGCTATCTGTCAAACTTTTGGTGCTATTAGGTAAGTGACCAATGACTTTTGTGGCAGCATAATTTACCCCCTTCTGAGCCAAAGTTAGATTTAACCTTGAGTAGTGAAGATCATCCTTTCACCAAGTGTTGCAGTCATGTACACTGCTATTACTCTTGAATTCATTCGGAATGTTAATAACAAATTTCATGTTGTGAAGCTACAGTGAAGATCTCTAGCTATTTAAATAAGTGACTGCAGGATGATCTTGGATGAGCTCCAGCAATTATTCTGATTACACGCTTTTGTGCAATGAACACTGTTTTACTCAATGATGAGTTATCCCAGAATATGATGCCATACGAAAGCAGAGAATGAAAATAGGCGTGCTAAGCTAATTTACTGAGATGTATATCGCCAAAATTTGCAATGGCCCTAATAGCATAAGTAGCTGAACTCAAACATTTCAACAGATCTTCAGTGTTTTTTTTTTTTTTCCAGTTCAACCCCTCATCAATGCATACTCCTAGAAATTTTGAATATTCTACCTTAGCTACCGATTTCTGATCGAAGTCTATATTTATTAATGGTGTCATTCCATTTACTGTGTGGAACTATATGTACTGTGTTTTGTCAAAGTTTGTACTGGGATGTGTTGTTAATTGCTTTGTCCTTATCATATTATCAGCTTCCGCTCTCTCTCTCTTATTCGAAGAGTTACGAGATTTCACGATGGAAATCAGGTGCTGACAGATGTCAATATTACTGAACTATTAGTCTGATAAGTAATACTTCAAAAATACTAACACATGTTATTGACAGAGGAATGAAAAAACTGGTAAAGCCCAACCTCGAAGAACATCAGTTTGGGTTGCGGAAGAATGTAGGAATACCAGTGGCAGTACTCACCCTACAACTCCTCTTAGAAGTAGGTTAAAGAAAGGCGAACCTACGCTTGTAGCTTGTGTGGATTAAGGAACAGCTTTTGACAGTTTTGACTGGAATGCAATATTTTATATTAAGAAATAGCAGGGATAAAAGAGAGGAAGCGAAGAATAGGCTGCACTAATTACAGTCTAAGGACATGAAATGGAAGCAGTGGTTGAGAACAGATACTTTTAAAATTGATAAATGCAACCTATTATCATAACAGAGAGGATTAATTCTCTAGTATCCTAAAAGGCGCCCCATTCCCATCCCAGATTCTTTAAAGAATCAATCTCTCATTTATAAAACAGTTTTTGAAACGTCTCGATGTTTATGACGTCATATATCCTCAACTATGTGTTGCACTACGATATAATTTTGTAGCTGCATACAGTGGGCTTTCTGAATAAGAGAAATTTGTTAACATCGCGTATAGATTTAAGTGTCAGGAAGTCTTTTCTGAAAGTATTCTTACGGCGCGTAGCCATTTATGGAAGTGAAACATGGACGATAAACAGTTTAGATAAGAAGAGAATAAAAGCTTTTGAAATGCGGTACTACAGAAGAATATTGAAGATTCGATTGGCAGATCACGTTACTGATGAGGAGATATTGAATAGGACTGGGGAGAAAAGAAATTTGTGGCACAACCTGACTAGAATCGGTTGGTAGGACACATTCTGAGACATCAAGGGATCACCATCACCAGTTTAGTACTGGAGGAAAGAGTGGGGGGGGGGGAGGTTGGGGAGGGGGAGGAGGTGGGGTAAAAATCGTAGAGGGAGACGAAGATATCAATACAGTAAGCAGATTCAGAAGGATGTAGATTCCGGTAATTACTCGGAGATGAAGAACCTTTGAACGGGATAGAGTAGCATGGAGAGCTGCATCAAACCAGTCTTCGGACTGAAGACCACGACAAAAAAAAGTGGGATATACGGATAATGCCTACAAAATGTATTGCGAATAGAATCAGTAGAACAAAAGTAATAAATTAAAGCATAGTACTTGATGCTGATATACATACAGAGCCTAACATACTAACAGAGTCTGGCTTACTTTCCAATTGCATGAATTTTTAAATATATTTTCGCTTGCAACGTTCATTTTTGTACAAGCGAGCAAGTGAAGTCTGTTTCCCTAATTCTCATAGTGTAAGAATCAGCTGGAAACAAACGGAAATGAATAAACATCCGAAAAGCGAAAACTTTTACTAGAGTAATCAACTACTGTCCACTGTTCTCGAGTGCTTCCGACATGAAACGAGCAGAAACGTGAGGAGGAGATCTTGTTTCAGATGTGGCCTTCGAATATACGTTGTCAGTTCTAAAAAACAGAGAACATAGTGAAATGAAAACTTCTGAGTTCTCGGGCCACTGACTGCCGAGCACCAATATTGCTGACACTGTACACCGCTCCTTTTCTCTCACTGCGCGGAACGTAACCTCCTTTTCTCTCACTGCGCAGAACGTAACATGTACCCAGCCTTCTTACTTCCACTCCCTTCTCGCGCAGGTGCAGGCTCATGACGTCACGGGCGTGGATCCCCTCTGGAGACCAGTGTCGGCTGCTGCTGGAGCGGCACAGCTGCTCTTTTGTTTCCAGGACCCAGTTGGCTGTAGAAGCTGGAGAGTCCCCGCCTCGCCATCTTCTCGCTACACCCTCCTCCCCTCCCCCTCTCTCACCCACCACATCCCCCATTTCCCACACCGTTCGCAGCTGTGCAGCCTGCTGCGGTGTCTGTGGGGACGGCAGGGGGTGTGCCGGCGAGGTATGCTGGCAATTCAGAGCAGCTCCTACTCATTACAGCGTCCTTGCCTGCCTGGGGTCTCGCGTCACCTCACCTGCGACGTGGGGCCCCATCACCTCCTACACACGTTCCACTGTATTTGTCAGGTGTAGCATAACAGTCGATCAGTACAGGTGAGCTGGAACGTGTGTGCCAAGAAAACTGCGCAGGTAAAGACGCCTCCACAGTCCATCGCAGAAGGATCGAAATTCGATTCTTGTTAGCCTGGTTTACACTGGTGCGAGTGGAGCCGAACGAGCATTTACAAACCAATTCGCCAGTACTCACAATGGCATTCGCTTGTGTCTCCGAACATGCGTTTACATTACAGTGGATGGAAGAGAACACGAGATAAAGAGCACTGCGTAAGAAGGCTGCGATATTGTCTTTTGGTGCTAGAAATCGGCACACAATATTGAAAACTATATAGCTCAATCCTGTAATATTTCTGGCTTATTTAGCCATCATATTAAGCTCCAGGAAGCTATTCCCAGGGCAGTGGAGATGCAAGAAGCATAGAGATGACGCAATGTGGGATGAGGTACCGGTGACAGATGTTAGATTCGGTACCACCATTCCCGTGAGAAAGACCGCCTGCATGATTCTGCTGCTCTGTGATTGGCTGCTGTGTTCGGCGGTAGGGCGCCAAAACGTTAAACTGTAGTTGCTATTATTAATTAAACCTGTCATCCAAATTACTTCATTTTTTTAAATAAACATCTCTCAACAGCCAGCTATCAATCAGTCATTTCAGAATTATTAAAATCAAAGTATTACTAAAACAAAAGACTGACGATATTACTGCCGATGCACTTCGGTGGCGTTCGGGTCACGCCTTGCTGGCTTGGCGCGCGAAGTGTCTCGGGCAGTCCGGCTCTCCAGTTCTGGCCGTTCCAGTAGACAGACATGTTGTCTGTTATAGCAGTATTTGTTTCATGCAATTTCATTTACTACAGTTCCGACCGTCGCTAGGTACAGACATGTTGTCTGTAATAGTAGTATTTGATTCATGTAATTTTATTCTCCAGTTCTGACCGCTCCAGTAGACAGACATGTTGTCCGTGGCAGGGTGTATTTCATGTTATTTCAGCCAGATATAATGACTGTGGAAAGATACGTTCAATGCGTTGTGATCAAGAATAGTTTCTCGTGTCTATATCAATAAAAACGCGAGTGGCATCCCAAATGAGTTATAGTTTATTCGTAGCAGCAGTTCCTTGCGAAGTTAATTTCAGCCTCAAGAAAAAGAATCCACGACCTGCGTTCTGTTTTCTGCGCTGGGGACATCATCATAATGAAGACAGCAGGTTAGTGAAGTGTATAAGAACTTACGTATTCCACACAGGGCAGTGGAAACAACTAGGCGCCTCACGTGTACTAAATGCACAGTACAAATGTGCTCAGTGACACGTCATCTGCAGTAATGCAGAGGAGGTAAAGAAGGATGAAAGTATTAACACTATCTCACTTTTATTCCTTTTTCTTGCCGTAATCCATGGGACGAAACGTTGGTACTCAGATGGCACAGGGAATGCAGTATTTTTGACGAAGTCAGCAAAATGACGTTGACGAAAAAGAATTTAGGTGTCTCAGTTTGTACGTAAGCGTGAAATGCGTCGAGGTTATGCACGTATCACCGAACCACAAATCCATCTTTCCTTAGCATTGTTCCAAAACTTTGCATGTACGTCGATCGATGGTCATCGCTGGTTCCTCGTTACAACAGAGAAGGAAATTTAATCTTTAAACTCTAACGACCGACGACCAGCATAATCTGAAGAGTTTGGGTTTTGGTTATTACTAATCAGAGTCATTTACGTTAGTGACTGTTTCGCATTTCAAAAGCTACAGAATGTCAGATAGTCTGTCATATCTGCAGTGCCATTTACGATTGACTTCAAATATTTTGTTAAAGTACGCATAAGAAAGATAATGTCAATAAAATATAACAAAATTTGGTAGATACACATCACCTGTCACACAGCATATTTGACAAAATCTGTTACACAGTTTGTTAGTGGGCAGGTACCGTTACACTGGGTAAAACATAACTGTGATAACCAGCCACATAATTGCAACTACCATGAACGTAAGCATCGAGAACAATCAGGCTTTTCGTAGATGTGTAATTTTAATCAGCATAGCAGGGATTGAGATGAGAGTGTGACATAATTGTAGCCTGTTGTCGATGCTATTCAATCTGTAGGTTGATCAAGCAGTAAAGAATACCAAAGGCAAATTCAGTGAAAAGAAATAAAAACTTTGAAGAGTGTCGATGACACTGCAATTCTTATAGAGACAACAAAGGACTTAGAAAAGCAGTTCAACGAAATGGTCAGCATCTTGAAAAGAGGACGTAAAACGGACACAAACAAAATCAAGACAGTGATAATGAAATATAGCTGAATTAAAACAGCTGATACTGAGGAAATTAGATTACGAAACGTCACGCTAAATATAGTAGATGAGTTTTGCTATTTGGGCAGCAAAATAACTGGTTATGACCGAAGTAAACAGAATATAAAACTTAGTTTGACAATGGCAAGAAAAGAGTGTCTGAAAAACAGAAATTAGTTAACACCCAAAACAATTTTAAGTGTTATCAAGTCTTTTCTGAAGGTATTTGTCTAGAGTGTAGCCATATATAAAAGCGGAAAGTGGACAACGAACAGTTTAAACAAGAAAAGAATACAGGCTTTTGAAATGTGGTGCTACAGAAGATTACTGAAGATTACATGGATAAATCACGTAACTAATGAAGAGGTACAAAATAGAAATTGGGAGAAAATAAATTTGTGGCGCAAGTTGACTAGAAGATGGGATCGGTTGATAGGACACATTCTGTGACATCAAGGGATCACTAATTTAGTACTGGAGAGAAGTGTGTGGGGAGGGGTGGGTGGAGGGGGGGAGGGCTAAAAATCTTAGAGAGAGACTAAGATTCAGTAGCATGGACAAAGAAGTTTATCGTGCTGTTTCTTGCTATATAAAAAAAATACAAATGTTGTGCTTGATCACTCGCAAGCATAAAAGAAAATTATCGTCTTTCTCACGTCCCCAGTTCGACATCTGAGTACTTCGGTAATTTTCTACCAGTCCTATTTCTTTTCCTTTGGAATTTGTACTGTGGATCTCTTGGATCCCACAGTAACCTATGATACCTATATTCGTATGTTCCCAACATTCTATTCACTCCAGATCACTCCAACAACAGAAGCACAGTGAAGTGAAAGATTTCTGCACTGTTAGCACAGGAATGGAGCGGATGAGAACTTCCTTTGACGGTTCGCTCTATGATCGACAAATTGCACAACACGAGCGAGCACTAACGATTACGAACCGAAAAATGACTGAATACAGTTCACTCGCGCTCGCAAACCGTTTACACCAGAGAGAATTTCCGTTCGCAGTACAAACAATGTTAAAATCCATAGACGAATTTCTGTGCATATAGTTGCATACATTTTCCAACATTATGCGCAACAAAGTAGCAACAACACTGCAGAGTAATTTAGATGAATATCAAAGTGATTTTAGGAAAGGTTCTGAACAAATATTTCGTCTGGGGTCAATCATTTACCACAGATTACTGTATTCAAGAGATATATGTTGATTTGCGAAAGGGCATTGATTCCGTTGGTAGAAAATATTGATGAAATAAAACATTGTAAGTAGAAGCAGGTTGCTGTTTGTCTCTTTCAAGTTTCTAAAATATTTCGGTTGGGCCATAGAAAAGGTAGAACGCTCTCTAAAGATTTACCCATAGACTAGAGGGCTTATTGAGGAGCTGTTATTGTATCAGTACAGTGACCCAGTTTCTAATGCGCAGAGTGGCAATTTTTGGACCCAGATTCTGTTCCTGCTAGCGCTAACTTTCCATCATCTTATATTATTCTTCGAAATGTTAAATTATTAATTTCTTTCTTTCTTTGGGCCTTTGCCTGGCGCCAACACGTGCTCGGCCTTGTTATTACGAATTTGGCAGTGTTAGTTGCAGAGGGTTGCCGGATGCCCTTCCGGACGCCACCCCGAATCCTCCAGGACAGAGGTAGTGTACCCCAGCTGTCTGAGTCTAGTATAAGCCATGACATAGTGCAAACGTTTTCAACCCTTCTGTGAGTCGTGTAACTGAGGCAGAACGTGGGAACCAGCCCAGTATTCACCACATCAAGGCTAGGCGCCATACCGGCCCTCATCGTTAATTTGCCGGGCGGATTGCATTCGGGGCCGGCGCGCCTACATAAGTCCAGGAAGCAGCACATTAGCGCTCTCGGCTACCATGGCGGGTATTAAATTATTGATTATAGAATTTAAATAAACAGTTCAGTCAATAAACGTCAGATTAACATATAGTTACGATTACTACCTTTGAAAGTCAAAAGGCTATGCGCCACTACACTGTAGCACAGTGGTATAACTTTGCACGAAACGCCACTGGTCCAACGTCTTACCACAGCGCCCGTCCGCTCGGTCGGAGCGTGTGGTGGGAAAAGGTCAATACAGGGAAGACGCTGTCCGTACTTCATCTGCGACAACCCCACTTAGCCCTTCCCTCCGCTCCCCCCTCCTCCCTCCTTACCCTCCCTCCCCCCCTCCCCCCCACATAGTGCGTTGCCGCGGCAACCACGCGACTGACACGTGGCTGTGGTCCACGTGCTGGCGTCGACCAACTGAGCCGAGTCGATACCCGCTGCTGCTCCAGCCAGACATCGGAGATCGCAATCTCGCCCAGGACGCGCGGCGTTCTGTATTGGAATTGCACCGCGTGCTTCTGACGTCACGTTATCCGTCAGCCGCACCTGCCAGATAGCACACCGCACTCCACCCAGTGGCAGAGAGAGGCGCGTCTCCAATAATACAGACGCTATCTCGCTTCCCGCAGAGGGTTTCATTCACATACAGCAGCGTATGTCTTCCCACCACGCCAGTTAAACGGACCGAATATCGTTCTGCATGAAGCGGCATTCATAAACCGAGAAAGAAACCAGCAATGTCTAAATAAAATTATCAGTAACGGTGTCTTCTTCACTGTCGGCCATTAAAATAACAATACCAATAAAGATAGCAAATAACGAAATTTTTCTTGTTGTTCATGTACGGTAACAGTCTGATGAGCAAGCAATATGGATTGAGATTAAACCGAACGAAGACGAAAGTAATGAGGAATAGCGAAATGAAATTAGCGATAAATTTAAAATGAAAATAATGGATCACGAAGCAGACAAAGCGAAGGGATTCTGCTACATTGGAAGCAAAACTCGTGACAGACAAGGACGTAAAAGGCAGACTACCAGAGGCAAATGGCAATCATGGTCAAAAGAAGTCTGCTGATATCAAATATAGGCCTTAATCTGAGGAAGAAATTTCTGAAAATGTGCGTTGGTAGCACAGGATTCTACGAAAGTGAATCATTGACCGTTGTAAAACTGGAGCTCTAAAAAGATGCGTTGATATAGAAGGATTATGAAAATTAGGTGGACTTGTAAGACAAGAAACGAGGTACTTCTCTGCACAATCACTGAGGAAACGTACATGTGGAAAAACTTCGACAAGAAGAAGGGATATGATGACAGGACACGTGTTAAGAGGTCAAGCAGTAACTTCCATGGTACGTAAAGGAGCAGTAGAGGGTAAAAGTTGTAGAAGAGAGAGACTGAAATATACGCAACAAATAATTGAGGAAGTTGGGCGCCAGTGCTTACCTGAGCTGAACATGTTGGCACAGGAGAGAAATTCGAGGCGTGTCGCGTCAAACCAGTCAGAAAACTGATAGAGCAAAAAGAAGCTACATGTCAAACCCCTCCACGACAACACACCAAGGCGAATCCACAGGTGTGACAGAGCTCGAAGTGGAGAAAATCGATATTTATTGCAACACAGTTGCAGGTTTAACTTTCACTGATGTGCCCACTTGACCAGATTATTCCATTTTCATTTCAAATTTAAGTTTTTTGCTTTCGTTAACAGGAGGTTCCCATCCAGCCACATTTATATGTTTGACACCGTGTGCATTTGGTGAAGTGAATAAACCATGTGGCGCTACTAATCCTGTTCGATAAATCTATCATGTATGTCGAGGACACTGGAGATCCTTTTACGGTTGCTTGGAGTATCCCCGATACTATTTTCATTGCTGTACAACACTCGCCGTCTAGCATAACGAACTGCGCTCTAATAGTCAAATATTCATCGGGCCTTTTAAATATCTGCGAAGTTACTCTTAATGAACCTATGTCGCTCAGTCGTCGGCAAAGCGACGCAGTGATTTCATTAAGAAGCATTTTTTAACATTTTACAAAATATTACAACGCGTGTCTCCATCCTGACTACGCCAGGATATGCGTTAAAACATATCCTGTGCTGCAGCCAGATGTCTAAGAATACATTGCCCATTTACACATTCGTTAAAGCGGACAACAATGCAAGCGTAGGTCGTATTACAGCACAGAGAGCAAGCTTTCAAGGCGTCGAGTGCTAGGACGAAATCGGCAATTTTTGCTTTCTCTGCGGCGACTGCATTATATACCGTGACACAGAACCACAAAATAAGAAGAAAGCGGTCATTATGGGCGAAAAACTGGATGAACAAAAGGGAAGCTTGACGTTTCTTGGAAAATAACTTCCTTTAGAGGACGAATATCTGTTTTGAAATCAACTGAGCGTCAGCAAGGATAATTTACGATCCCTAATTGGTCTTGTACAAAAGAAATTAACCAAGCAGGACACTGACATGAGGAAAAGCAATTACTTCTTCCGAAACGGTATCCAAAACTAACATTCCGCGTCGTTAGTAGTTCTACATCTATATTTACATGACTATTTTATAGTACACGGCGAAGTGCATGATAGAAACTTTCTCGAACCACCTTCAGACTATTTCATTATCTTTCCACTTCCGAACAGCAAGTGGGAAAAACGAGTACTTAAATCTTTCCGCGCGAGCTCTGATTTCTCTTATTTTACTACTATGGTCGTTTCTCCCCATGTGAGTGGGCATCAAAGTATTTTCGCAATCGGAAGAGAAAGCTGATGATTCAAAAAATGGTACAAATGGCTCTGAGCACGATGGGACTTAACATGTGAGGTCATCAGTCCCCTAGAACTTAGAACTACTTAAACCTAACCAAACTAAGGACATCACTCACGTCCATGCCGGAGGCAGGATTCGAACCTGCGACCGTAGCGGTCGCGCGGTTCCAGACTGAACCGCTCGGCCACAGCGGCCGGCTCGAAATCTGATGAACGCAATTTCGTGAAAAGGTTTCGCCACAGCAAAAAACACTGTTGTTTTAATGACTGCAACCCCAACTCGCGTTATCTTATTCGTGACACTCTCTCCCCTATTTCGTGATAATACAAAGCGAGCTGCCCTCCTCTGAACGTTTTCGGTGTCCTACGTCAATCCTATCAGGTAAGAATCCCATGGCACGCAGCAGTACTCCGGAAGAGGACAGACAAGCGTTGTGTAGGCAGTTTCTGTAGTAGACATCTTCGAAATGTTTTGCCAATAAAAAGCAGTCTGTGGTTCGCCTTCATCCACAACATTTGCAGTGTGATCGATCCAGTACACGTTACTGGTACTGTAATCCCTATGTATTTGTGTCATTTATCATGTAATCGAAATACAGTATAAGGGATTCCTTTTAGTGCTCATGCGGATGATCTCACACTTCTCATAATTTAAACTGCCACTTTTAGCACCAAACAAATATCTTGTCCAAATCATTTTTCTATTGCTTTCAGTCCTCTGATGACTTCACAAGACGGTACCATTTGCAAGCAAAAACTACAGTATCATCTTCAAGTATAAGAGGGCTGCTCAGACTGTCTCCTAAATCGTTTACATTTAGTGTGTCCCAGAAACGTTGCTATAAACTTCGATGGTTCTATGGGATGTAGAGGGTGTCTTGACGAACAAATCGAGGATAGGAACCTATGTCGGCGGCCGGTGTGGCCGAGCAGTTCTAGGCGCTTCAGTCTGGACCCGCGCGACCGCTACGGTCGCAGGTTCGAATCCTGCCTCGGGCATGGATGTGTGTGATGTCCTTAGGTTGGTTAGGTTTAAGTAGTTCTAAGTTCTAGGGGACTGATGACCTCAGATGTTACGTCCCATAGTGCTCAGGGCCATTTTAACCATTTGAACCTGTGTCCAAAAACGTCATCTTGAGAGGTTCCATGCCCCCATTTGCATGTCTCCTCTCATTTTTATCAATTTTATTAATGTTCTATGTCAATGCACGGTAGTAACGCCGGCCGAAGTGGCCGTGCGGTTAAAGGCGCTGCAGTCTGGAACCGCAAGACCGCTGCGGTCGCAGGTTCGAATCCTGCCTCGGACATGGATGTTTGTGATGTTCTTAGGTTAGTTAGGTTTAACTAATTCTAAGTTCTAGGGGACTAAGGCCTCAGCAGTTGAGTCCCATAGTGCTCAGAGCCATTTGAACCATTTGAACCACGGTAGTAACAGGCCGAATAAGGTTATTGTAATGAGAGTATTTGTACTGAGAGCTCAAAAAATACTTTTCGCTTGATTCCTAAACATGTAGTTTTACCTCCGTGGGTAGCCTGGCGAGGCGAGCATCGTAGGACGCGGCACACTGCGTTTCCGGTTGGGAGCTGCACTTCCCTGAATTCTGAGGGGTTCGTACAATAGGCTTAAGTACCTGGCGGTACGACTGACGTCGGTCTAGTTTCACCTATTGTATGCAGGGCGAAACGACCTGCGAGACGTCTGAGTGTCGCTGCAGTTTCCTGGCACCGACTGCATTATCCTCATGATTCTGAGAATACTTTTGGACTGTGCCCTGCTGAGTGCGACTGTCTGGCACCAGATGGCCGGTGGTCGAGGCAGGTTGTTTTCGTAGCCGGTCAAACGGCGAGTTCAGTGCCCTCAGCTGAATAGCAGAGGCATGATTGGTCAACTTAAACTGAGGCTAGTTGACGTCATAAAGCCGTGTTCGAAATTGGAGGAAACGGTCGCTACTGGCGCAGATGATGTTCCGAGACAGTGTGGGGGAATTTTGGAATCAGCACTGAATGCTGATTCGCGGTTTTCGAGGAGAGTAGGGAGTTGAGCAATGTTGGCTTCGCTCTTGCATCGCATCACAGTGGGATTCGGGATCTGATCTACCTCGGAGTCGGACGGTATTGTGACCTAGTCGCTCGTTTTCGGAAGGACTTCGAATTCTCGGACAGCCTTCGCGGCCAGGGGTTGACACAGAGTTGCTGCACGGCAGAAGTCGGCGCCTACATCATCAGGACGCTGCCTACCGACGGCGTGCTGCAGATTTCAGTACTGGTACAGTACGTTGCGGCTCCGACATTGTAGGACCTTCTCAATTTTATACTGAATCCCTCAGCAGGACGCGCGCTCGCTTTGCTAGAAGTCCACCTTGCTTGTTTCTCCATGTGATCCCATTTGAGCTCTCACAACTAATTGCGATACTGCTATCTAGCCGGGAGATTAATATTTGATTCATTAGGACCTCCAGTCATTATCGTCAATCTATTGCATCACAGAGAGTAGGAGCCCCTTGTTCTCGAGCCAACTTTCATTCTCATAATATTTCAGTATACCCTATTCTTTAACTTACTGTGTGTCTCGACAATCATGTGCGTTTATGTCGTATAATAAATCTCACTGTAGTATTTAATCCGCATATCATTTCGTAGATATAGGCAGAATACCATTTCCTGTTGTTTATTATGATAAAGTTCTCTTTTTTTGAGTAGCTTACAATTTTTATTAAATTACTGTGAGTGTGCACCCCTTATTTTACCAACTAGCAGGGTCCACCATAATTTCCTTCCGTTACCGTTCTGCTCATAATTAATTAACTGGTAGATAAGGAGGGGGTCGAGTGCATGTCTCGTTCTCATGCAAAATTCGTCTGAATTAAATTGCGGCACCTCGCAATCTAACGCCGCTACATAGCGTCCGGCGCCTGCCGCTGGCAATGTTGTTTGTTTTTCAGTGATTGCGACTGCTTGCCAAGGTTGCCAGTGCAGAAGATGGAGTTAGCTGCTGCAAAGACAGGCCTTGTCTCCTATGAATGCGTTGCTCTCTTCGTTTGTGGCTGGCCGTTTCGGACACAGGTTTCTATCTGCATTTTTTTTTTTACCAGTATACCGAAAAACAGTGAAAATTTTAGAGGGTACCAGGAGAAAAATTAACTGCAGATGAAAATTCGTGTCCAAAAATGTCATCTACTGACGCAACAGAGCATCTCATTCGTAGACGACAAGGCATTTCAGCGCAGCAGCCAGCTCCACCTTCTCCGCTGGCGATTGCAATTGTCAGTCGCGATCACTGTACAACAAATAACATTGCGAGACGTTCTGCTTAGGGTCCGTTGCCGTACAAAATCACGTTTTCTGCCGAAGGGGTGACATCACCAATAGCTTCGACACTCTCTTGCGTCGGTGGATGACGTTTCTGGACCTGGGTTCCTATCCTCGAATTGTCCCTCAAGACATCCTCTACAGCCTCTCGAAGTTTGTCGTAACATTTCTTGGATGCCCTGTATATTAAGAACATCAGAATGACTAGAATACTTGCTTGGAGAACACCAGACATCACTTCCAGGTCACTCATTCACTACGCGTCAGTTACTACGAACAATGACTTTTCTATCAGGAAATCATAAAAAAATCATACTTTTGGTGCGTGAACATTCTTACTGCCAGCACCAATACTGTGAACGCAAGACTGTTTATCTATTTTTATTTATTTATTTCCTTCACTGATATCTGTACCTACAATCTTTTGACGTAAAATGTATTTTATTGCATTCTACTGAGACAATTTTTACTTCCTATGTCAAAAAGACACGGTTGCACTTCATATTGTTCAACTTAAACCAGTGTCGCGCCCGGTTGGCCGTGCGGTCTAACGCAAGGCTTTCCGGGCGGGAAGGAGCGCCTGGTCCCCGGCACGAATCCGCCCGGCGGATTTGTGTCGAGGTCCGGTGAGCCGGCCAGTCTGTGGATGGTTTTTAGGCGGTTTCCAATCTGCCTCGGCAAATGCGGGCTAGTTCCCCTTATTCCGCCTCAGCTACACTATGTCGGCGATTGCTGCGCAAACAAGTTCTCCACGTACGCGTATACCACCATTACTCTACCACGCAAACATAGGGGTTATATTAGTCTGGTGTGAAACGTTCCTTGGGGGGTCCACCGGGGGCCGAACCGCACAATAGCCCTGGGTTCGGTGTGGGGCGGCTTAGGGGTGAAGTGGACTGCGGTAGTCGTCGTGGGGTTGCGGACCACTGCGGCTGCGGCGGGGACGGAGCCTCTCCATCGTTTCTAGGTCCCCGGTTAACATAACATAACATAAACCAGTGTTCTTTACACCAAGTTTCCATATTCCACGTTCTTTCTTCTCGGAATCGCTTTGTCAGCGTGCCGCAGCAGCTGTGAAGTGCATAGCGGTAGAAGTCTTCCCCACTTGCAAGCACACCTGTAACTGAACCCTTCGGCTTCCGTCGGAGAAATTCATGTATCATCGAATGCGCTTTCACACATGTATACAGATTTGCCTCCGGTTCTGTGAAACATGCAACAACAGTGGGAGTGGGATGCTGGAAGGGGTGGAGGTTGGAGGGGCGCAGTGAGTTTAGGCAGTTTGCGCAAATCCGCGGACTGTTACTGAGCGTTAAGAGGAACGTGTAAATGGTCGCTAACAGCGCTTACAGTCCAACACAGGCGAACAGCCGACCCGCCAGCTGAAGCAATCTACAAGAAACAAGATTCCGAGTGCGAAGCGTACCTACAATCTAATTCGGAATTGACGTCCGCGGCGAAAGTGGCGCTCTGACAGACAGCTACTGGGAAATCCTCTCTCCTCTCCCACCTTTCTGGATCGCGGTAAGGGAGGAGGGGATGTGGGCGGGGGGGGGGGGGGGGTAGAATCGATACGCGATGTGCCACTCTGCCTGGCGGCAGAGGCAGAAGCCCAGATCGCGTCTCTGTGATAGCTCGCCGTCGCACACGTCACGCCACGCAGAGCGGGAGGACGCGAAGCGAGGGAGAGAGAACCAAGGCAGCAGGCGGCGAGGGCATATCCACTATAGCGTCAGCTCATAAAAACTGTTCAAAATGTCCTCATCTTGTTACTAGACACTTACGAATTCCTCTCATTTACGTATGATCCGTCTTTGCAACTAAATGAAAGGCAGTTTTTTCTTTCATTGAGCCGTGGCGGCTCATATCGATAGTGCCACTCTGGTGGTTTATCTTTCCTGCCACGGTCAGAGCGGTAATCAGCACCCTCTGGGGCCTACGCGAGGAGTAACGAGGCGAGGTCCTGTGGGAGGGGGGGGGGGTGCTCAAGGTCGTGGTGGAAGACGGTTGTCGGGTTGACGCAGCGAGTGTGGGACCGGACCTGTCGCATGGAGATACACTCCTGGAAATGGAAAAAAGAACACATTGACACCGGTGTGTCAGACCCACCATACTTGCTCCGGACACTGCGAGAGGGCTGTACAAGCAATGATCACACGCACGGCACAGCGGACACACCAGGAACCGCGGTGTTGGCCGTCGAATGGCGCTAGCTGCGCAGCATTTGTGCACCGCCGCCGTCAGTGTCAGCCAGTTTGCCGTGGCATACGGAGCTCCATCGCAGTCTTTAACACTGGTAGCATGCCGCGACAGCGTGGACGTGAACCGTATGTGCATTTGACGGACTTTGAGCGAGGGCGTATAGTGGGCATGCGGGAGGACGGGTGGACGTACCGCCGAATTGCTCAACACGTGGGGCGTGAGGTCTCCACAGTACATCGATGTTGTCGCCAGTGGTCGGCGGAAGGTGCACGTGCCCGTCGACCTGGGACCGGACCGCAGCGACGCACGGATGCACGCCAAGACCGTAGGATCCTACGCAGTGCCGTAGGGGACCGCACCGCCACTTCCCAGCAAATTAGGGACACTGTTGCTCCTGGGGTATCGGCGAGGACCATTCGCAACCGTCTCCATGAAGCTGGGCTACGGTCCCGCACACCGTTAGGCCGTTTTCCGCTCACGCCCCAACATCGTGCAGCCCGCCTCCAGTGGTGTCGCGACAGGCGTGAATGGAGGGACGAATGGAGACGTGTCGTCTTCAGCGATGAGAGTTGCTTCTGCCTTGGTGCCAATGATGGTCGTATGCGTGTTTGGCACCGTGCAGGTGAGCGCCACAATCAGGACTGCATACGACCGAGGCACACAGGGCCAACACCCGGCATCATGGTGTGGGGAGCGATCTCCTACACTGGCCGTACACCACTGGTGATCGTCGAGGGGACACTGAATAGTGCACGGTACATCCAAACCGTCATCGAACCCATCGTTCTACCATTCCTAGACCGGCAAGGGAACTTGCTGTTCCAACAGGACAATGCACGTCCGCATGTATCCCGTGCCACCCAACGTGCTCTAGAAGGTGTAAGTCAACTACCCTGGCCAGCAAGATCTCCGGATCTGTCCCCCATTGAGCATGTTTGGGACTGGATGAAGCGTCGTCTCACGCGGTCTGCACGTCCAGCACGAACGCTGGTCCAACTGAGGCGCCAGGTGGAAATGGCATGGCAAGCCGTTCCACAGGACTACATCCAGCATCTCTACGATCGTCTCCATGGGAGAATAGCAGCCTGCATTGCTGCGAAAGGTGGATATACACTGTACTAGTGCCGACATTGTGCATGCTCTGTTGCCTGTGTCTATGTGCCTGTGGTTCTGTCAGTGTGATCATGTGATGTATCTGACCCCAGGAATGTGTCAATAAAGTTTCCCCTTCCTGGGACAATGAATTCACGGTGTTCTTATTTCAATTTCGAGGAGTGTATATATAAGTTGGCTGTGAACGGAAGGCGCCGTAGCAAGCAGCGGGAAGCGGGCGTCCTGTAATTTGTGTGAAGGAGTAACGATTTTTGCATTGGATGTCCCAGTGGTTCCCGAGAGTTGCGGTGGCTGCTGTCGGAGAAGAGAATTGGTAAGAGCTTGTGTCTACGCTCTTGGTTCAAATGGCTCTGAGCACTATGGGACTTAACATCTATGGTCATCAGTCCCCTAGAACTTAGAACTACTTACACCTAACTAACCTAAGGACATCACACAACACCCAGTCATCACGAGGCAGAGAAAATCCCTGACCCCACTGGGAATCGAACCCGGGAACCCGGGTGTCTACGCTCTTTTCCGTACGATGTTGCTGCCTGCCGTTATAAACGGGTGAAAATCAGGCGCTTGTATTGACTATACGGGAACTGGTGATGTAAAATTACATTTGTGATTGAGTCTCACTTGTACTGTGACAATTTAGAAGCGAAAACTGTGGTGCTTTCATTAGGTCTGGTTCTTTGCTGTGCAACTAAGGGAGTCAGTTATTTGGGGTAACTGAGGGAGCACCATTATGTTGGTCTAAGTGATACGTTCTCCACGTTTTGTCTATGGATTTGCGAATCGAAATCGTGGGGGAGTACACGTGTGAGTAATTTGCTATTGTATTGATGGTTATGTTGTAAAGACTGTTCTCTGGTGTGTTAAATCACGCGCTGATTTGTAGCCAATCTAAGCAGAAGTTACCATTGCTACATGCTTATGTGCTACTGTCCTTATAATTGGCGTTGTTTGCCTTTGATTGTGGGTATGCTCACGTTAAAAAAAAAATTACGGCTACTATTCATAAGGGTTGTCTAGTAAGGAAATTGCTTAAGCTTTTATCATATGCTGGTCTGTTTGCCTATTACATTGGCTTTCTATGCAGTAACTGAAGGAATGTGTATGGTGGTTCAAGATTGTAGGCTGACTAGTATTTGAACTGGTGTTGAGGTTAAGGGCGAGATCAGCATCCCGCAAACCCGCACGTTGCGCGTGGTTAAATGTTCCGCTATTGGGGAGCGGGCTCTCTGTTCGTGCATTTTGTAAGGATACGTGATGACTGCATCGCTGTAGCTTTTCGCGTGCTAAATTGTGGGGTGTCGGTGCCGTCCTAGGGCTAGACTTGTGATGTATGTTATGTTGAAAGGGAATTAACTGTACCAAACTTAAGAGAGCTTTTAGTTTGTTTTAGGTATGTACAGTCGTGGACAAAACGAGCGAGGCCCTTCGCCTTTTCGTTATGCTGATCCGCACAGCTTTAAAGTCTGCCACACAGCATAACAGGCAAGGCGACGAAGTGCTACCAACATACTATGCACAGATGTGAAATTGAAATACCATCCGAAATTCGTCAGACTGTTTTCAATCATGCGTAAGACTATATTAATGCTGATTAGTGTGTTAAACACAATACGTAAATATAAGATATAAATGAAAGAAGAAACGCTAATTAGTATGAACTGTACTAATAAAAATGAATTTCAGCTTATCGAGATAACATAACTGTTTTAGCAAGACAAGGTACCCCAGATCGTTACGAATTAGCAAAATATGCGCATTCGGCCGCGAAATGGTCTGTGTCAACGTTTAGACCAGTCATACAGGATTACCGTTGCTGACCTACAATGAAAGTGTGCAAATTTAGCAATGCGTGAACATTCATAATGAAATTCAGTTAAAAATCATTCAGTGCCACACTTAAGTCAATTCAATTATTGACAGAAGCGGAAAGAGTACGCAGTAACAAGTATGAAATTCTACAAGATTTTCATATCGACATCCACAGGGCGCCGGTACAGAAAAAAGGCAGCAATAAAACGTATTGGGGTGCGAGAATTTCTTAAAATTCCTTTACTGATAGTCTATCTGCCTCCATCGAGATTAGAACCGGAAACAAACCAGACCTCCCTTACAGTAGCAAACACCTTTCACTACGCGAGTAGACAACCCAGGCAAACAGCCCTCTGTTATTACCCCAGACTTGAATAAGCCGGCAATTTCGCAACGAAAATGTCAAAATGATCTGCATTTTCGGTTGCATAGAGCATTCTGGACTCAAAATGAATTGTCTACCTTTATGTCACCGCTTATGTGACAATTATTCGGGATGTTTATGGAAATAACAAAAAACTGTTATTAGCGAGTATATTTAATAGGATAATTCTGCACCACTCCAGGAAATAAACGGCGACGTAGCTGTCAAACGTATTCTACAATGTTTCGAATTCTCCATTAGACGTGCCACAGCCTGAAAGCGTTCATTAGCCGAAGTGTTCCTTAAGCTAGCTAGCAATCGGAATGCTCGCACGTCTAAAACGCGGTGGCATTAACAATGGGATCTGAATTACCACGTGGAATGGATTTTATTTGCATTCCTGTAAACGTGATTTGGATCGAAAGCGTAGCTACGATTAATATGCTGATGTATCGACTGCAACTGGAAAATTTCGAATAAAGAGTAGGGGGTTTTATTTATGCAGCCCTCATGTTCGGTAACTGTGGTAGCTATTTTCGTTGTTACGATTTCGTCACGTAAATCGGTAAAAATGGAACCCTACTGGTCTCACTTTCTCGACCGTCTGTCTGTCTACCCAACCCTTAAAACCCGTTTACCTTGAGTACAGGTGGACATAATAAGCAGAAATGTATCACACTTCCTGCGGTATACGGTCCCTTGGTGGTGTAAAAGTGAGCTATGCAACGCAATCTAAAGATACGGCCGTTTATGTAAAGAAAATTTACGCGAAAGGTCGCAAAATTGCTATATCAACTATGCGACCAAACTGCTTAGGTCATCAGTCCCCTAGACCTAGAACTAACTACTTCAACCTACCTAACCTAACACACATCCATGCCCGGAGAAGGATTCGAACTGACGGCGTAATCAGCCGCGCGGTCAGCGATATGACGCCGTTGAGCGCACGGCTAACCCGCGCCATCAAGCTGTTAATATCATCTGGTGTTACTAAAAAGTTATTCACTTCTGGTGAATGATTTTCTGCGCAGTTCATTTATGAAAGAATAACTAAAATATATTTGATGTTACGGAAGAGTAAGGACGCCTGAGTTATTTCCCCTAGTCTTCGTTCATGATGTTAGATTCGCAATCTGAGCATACGTACCATCCATAACCACACTTTAGATCCAAGTCATAGTCACAGATATATGAATACAACACATTGGCTAATACTTGAGGTATTTCGTTTCTCACGAAGTGGTGGCAGACGATGCTGTGGCGTCTTCGAAGGGCGAGTTTCTCCAGTGTTAGCTATCTCAGCACATCAGCTGAGCGAACTTGCATAGTGTGTTTGCAGCACTTCGTCGCCTTGCCTGTTATGCTGTGTAGCAGACTTTAAAGCTGTGCGGATCAGCATAACGAAAAGGCGAGGGGTCTCGCTCGTTTTGTCCACGACTGTACATGGAATGATGTTGACATTTTGTCGAGTGCGGCAATAACTTCCTGTGTCGGGAGATCGTCTGAGGGACTTGTACTGTTGCAGTGCAGTCCATCTGAAACGTACTGCTTAAAACTTGGGACTGCAGCTCTCTGATGTTATACATTACTATTTAATCTTAAATGTCTTAGATGTAACATGGTTGTTTGGTTGTTGAGGATTATGTAATTAATTTTGATCGCTGGTTCCTTAAAGGTAGTATTTCGTTTTAAAATATGTGCTCGGTCAGAGCCTATTTAAATATGATTTTAACTCATCATTCAAATTTTCTAGTCATGCTTTCTTAAAAGGGCTTCAGTTAAATGATTGCTATTTGCTTGTTTAAATGGTTGAGTGACTTAAAGGAAAAGAACATTATTTGTAATTTGTACTGATTGTTCCTTTTGGGTAATATCTGACTTATGTGTTCAATTAATGAGTGTCAAGTCAATGGTGATGCACTGTTCTATTGCTAGCCTACCCCTTCCACTCCACAGCCTATAGAGCTGCCTTGTGTCGAAATTGTGTTCATAACACCCCTCTGACCTAACAACTCAGTCATACACTTCTCGATTCTTTTATTTATGAAGCATCTTCAGAGGCTTGTAACACTTGTTGATTTTATATATACACTCCTGGAAATGGAAAAAAGAACACATTGACACCGGTGTGTCAGACCCACCATACTTGCTCCGGACACTGCGAGAGGGCTGTACAAGCAATGATCACACGCACGGCACAGCGGACACACCAGGAACCGCGGTGTTGGCCGTCGAATGGCGCTAGCTGCGCAGCATTTGTGCACCGCCGCCGTCAGTGTCAGCCAGTTTGCCGTGGCATACGGAGCTCCATCGCAGTCTTTAACACTGGTAGCATGCCGCGACAGCGTGGACGTGAACCGTATGTGCAGTTGACGGACTTTGAGCGAGGGCGTATAGTGGGCATGCGGGAGGCCGGGTGGACGTACCGCCGAATTGCTCAACACGTGGGGCGTGAGGTCTCCACAGTACATCGATGTTGTCGCCAGTGGTCGGCGAAAGGTGCACGTGCCCGTCGACCTGGGACCGGACCGCAGCGACGCACGGATGCACGCCAAGACCGTAGGATCCTACGCAGTGCCGTAGGGGACCGCACCGCCACTTCCCAGCAAATTAGGGACACTGTTGCTCCTGGGGTATCGGCGAGGACCATTCGCAACCGTCTCCATGAAGCTGGGCTACGGTCCCGCACACCGTTAGGCCGTCTTCCGCTCACGCCCCAACATCGTGCAGCCCGCCTCCAGTGGTGTCGCGACAGGCGTGAATGGAGGGACGAATGGAGACGTGTCGTCTTCAGCGATGAGAGTCGCTTCTGCCTTGGTGCCAATGATGGTCGTATGCGTGTTTGGCGCCGTGCAGGTGAGCGCCACAATCAGGACTGCATACGACCGAGGCACACAGGGCCAACACCCGGCATCATGGTGTGGGGAGCGATCTCCTACACTGGCCGTACACCACTGGTGATGGTCGAGGGGACACTGAATAGTGCACGGTACATCCAAACCGTCATCGAACCCATCGTTCTACCATTCCTAGACCGGCAAGGGAACTTGCTGTTCCAACAGGACAATGCACGTCCGCATGTATCCCGTGCCACCCAACGTGCTCTAGAAGGTGTAAGTCAACTACCCTGGCCAGCAAGATCTCCGGATCTGTCCCCCATTGAGCATGTTTGGGACTGGATGAAGCGTCGTCTCACGCGGTCTGCACGTCCAGCACGAACGCTGGTCCAACTGAGGCGCCAGGTGGAAATGGCATGGCAAGCCGTTCCACAGGACTACATCCAGCATCTCTACGATCGTCTCCATGGGAGAATAGCAGCCTGCATTGCTGCGAAAGGTGGATATACACTGTACTAGTGCCGACATTGTGCATGCTCTGTTGCCTGTGTCTATGTGCCTGTGGTTCTGTCAGTGTGATCATATGATGTATCTGACCCCAGGAATGTATCAATAAAGTTTCCCCTTCCTGGGACAATGAATTCACGGTGTTCTTATTTCAATTTCCAGGAGTGTATATATATATATATATATATATATATATATATATATATATATATATATATATATATATATATATATATGCTACTGTGTTACGTTTTCTCATTCTCTTGTTATACAGGTTAGAAACAACTTCTGCGGCACAAGTTTCGTGAGGTCAGATTATCGTTTGGTGTTACTTAAGGTTTCCAATGTTCCTAGTCTATGTGTGGAGTTCTGGAGAAATTTGTTTTGGAAATTTGTGGTAAAGTCTTATGGAACCAAAGTGCTGAGGTCATCGGTCCCTAAGCTTACACACTACTTAATCTAACTTAAACTAACTTACGGCAAGGACAACACACACTCCCAGGCCCGAGGGAGGACTCGAATCTCCGACGGGGAAAGCCGCACGGACCGTGACAAGGCGGCCTAGACCACGCGGCTACCACACGCGGCTGTTCTGGAGAAGGGGACCAAGTAAACACATCTTCAGAAGCACACACATGGACTAGCAACACTGGAAAACGTAAGTAACACCAAACGATAGTTTCACCTTTCTTTACGTACTACACGTATACGTAATAAAAAATGGGATAATTTAACCTTTCTTTAAGTACTGCACGAATACGTAATAAAAAATGGGGGTTCCTATTTTTAAAAAAACGCAGTTGATATCCGTTTGACTTATGACAGCGCCATCTAGCGGGCCAATCATAGCGCCATCTGGTTTCCCCCTTCAAGCTAGACAAGTTTCGTCATTTTAGTTTTTCCGTTTGACGCTTATTTCGTGAGATATTTGGTCCGGTCATGATCAATGGACCACCCTGTATATGTTGATGGCTTTATAAAACCTCTACTCATATGAAAAATATAGAAAACATTTCCCCTAACTTGTGTTGTAGAATCACTCACATTACTGTTCAATGCTGCGGAAGATCTGGAAGATGTCGGCACTGACTTCGATCTCCAACCGACGCCCTAAAATTTCCGAAGCTTTCGTACCTCGATGAGTAAACACGGTCTGATGCATGAACACAGATACAAGTACAAAAGACCGAGGTCGTGCAAACTTGTAGATTGTAGAACTGGCGCTCGCCTAGCTATCCATCTGTTAAAGAACTCATCGGCCAGTGGATCTCGACTTATTTCGATAAATCTCGACACATCTCCTCACACAGCGAACCACACGGCTTACTAACTATTAACACCCGCGTCTGACTCTAGAGCAGAGAATATGGCCAGCGTTTCTGTCGCTGATCACGGACGGAGCTTGGTGCCGTCCGGCAGTGCGCATGTACAAAAATTCCTCTTCTACAATTCGCAATTTTTGTGCATTCATTCTTCAATAACTGCATCTGTACGGCAGCTTAATCATTTTTATCACTGTCCAGATCATGTTCGTTGCGGTATTTCAGTTAATCTGAAAACCATCTGTAGCCTCAGGATACAGTGACAGGCTAAATACGGGGGCGGAACGCGTACAAAAAAAGGGAACGAAACACGTGAAATTATATTCCGCTTAATGTGCTGCGCGTCACGCTCAAATGGAACGGGAAAGCGTTATTCTGTTATCCATTTTGTTCGAACGTGCTCCGCAGTTAAAGGACTAATATAAATTTAATAAAATTCGTACACGCGTGACAAAATGAACAGTGCGTTTCACCCGAAATAGTATCGCAGGAAACACAATGGGTTCTGTCACAGGGAAGTCGGAAAAGCGATAACAGAAAGTGTTTCCGAAGCCAGTAACCAGAAATTCACACGACTTTTTTTTTTTTTAATGTTTAAGGTGTTATTTCAAAAAGAGAAAATAAGCTGCACTTTCCCAGTCGCTAGACAATCTATAACTGAACCAACAGGCAAGTACAGATGTTTGTTGCTTTCCAATGTCTATGACAAATATTGAATAATTACGCTATGAGACGCTCATTCATTTAAAGCAATCCCACATTGTCTTAGCGCACTGCTTTGAAAAAAAAATGTGTCGTGGTAGAAAGTATACTAAACTTCTCTGCAGTATGCCCTGGAGTGATTGCGTTAACGTTATTTACGTTCTATTACGCTCAGGAGTTCGCTCTTACTGACAGGTATGTCGCCAAAATTAATAACGTTGAAAACAAAAAAACTAATTTGAAATGCTCATTGGGAGGTATAATTTTGCGTTACAGGTTTAACACCGTAAATCAAGTACTAACTACAAGAACTGTGTAGATGTTATACCACGCCTAAGCAGAATGTTTAACCAGTATCTATGGAACTGAATGCTGGCTTTTTAAGTTTTTTTTAATCTTTATGGTGTTATTTCAATAAGGGAAAATAAGCTGCGCTTTCCCAGTCGCTAGACAAGCTATAGCTGAACCAACAGGTAAGTACTGATGTTTGTTGCTTTCCAAAAGTCTATGATAAATATTGAATAATTACGCTATGAGACGCTCATTCATTTAAAGCATCCCACACTGTCTTAGCGCACTGCTTTGAAGAAAATGTTGACATTAATGTTTATAGTCTATCGGATGCGAAGCAGATTAAATTGAATTAGCGATGTTTAACTGTGACTAGATTTCTCTTTCTACAGAAAGTAATTTCAAGGTCTTCATCGTCCACCTAGTATTGAATCTTTCTCTTAAAGATCAAACAAATGTGAAAGTCTTTAGCTCTTGTAATCCAGCAGACTTTAGCACTGCATAATGGATCTAGCAAAGAAACGTAAAAACTTGGCTGAAATCATTTATCGGTGAATGATTGTCTCTGCCGTGAAATGCCGCGTCTGATCTAAGAATCAGGGAGTTCGTATAATTTACTATGACGAAACTCAGCGTGAAGGATGACCGGGTATTCTGGCAGTGTTGTACATTAACATGCAATTCCGTTTCTTAAAACTTTACGTAAATAGGAAGGAGCACGTTGCACGATTTTACCAATCCGTCCTAGATTCTCGTCCCACATCGGATGTACTTTGATACTGGATGACAATTATTGAACAACATGAAAAAAACGTAATTTAGTTACTAACTACGGGTTGCACACACTTTATTCAACATGCAAACGTCACTACAGATTTCCAGAATAAGATTTTCACTCTGCAGCGGAGTGTGCGCTGATATGAAAGTAAAGCTGTGAGGATGGGGCGTGAGTCGTGCTTGGGTAGCTCAGTGGTAGAGCACTTGCTCGCGAAAGGCAAAGGTCCCGAGTTCGAGTCTCGGTCCGGCATACAGTTTTAATCTGCCAGGAAGTGTCACTACAGATATTCAGATGTAGGTTATGACGTGCTGGATATGCCTGGCATCATTGGCCATGATGTGGCACAGACGAATAGCAAAGTCCTGCATGACCCGCTGAAGTGCTGGAACATCGGTGCTGTCGATAACCTCCTGAACGGCTGTTTAAGGCTCAGCAATGGTTTGCGGGCTATTGCAGTACATCTTGTTTATAATATAGGTCCACAAAAATGAGTCGCATGTGCTAAATCCCGCCTAATCGTCGAATATGAAGTGACTAGGAAACATACTTTCTCGGATCGCTAAACATACAAACAAATGTATTAATGAGTTTCATTACAAAATGAGCGCCGCGCGGGATTAGCCGAGCGGTCTTGGGGCGCTGCAGTCATGGACTGTGAGGCTGGTCGCGGCGGAGGTTCGAGTCCTTCCTCGGGCATGGGTGTGTGTGTTTGTCCTTAAGATAAATTAGGTTAAGTAGTGTGTAAGCTTAGCGACTGGTGGCCTTAGCAGTTAAGTCCCATAAGATTTCACACACATGTGAACATGTGAACAAAATGAGCAATTACAATATTTAACTTTGAAAGGTACACAGATGTGTCGCAAGCAAAGGGCGACATGCAAAATAAGCTACTTCGGTATAAACCATTCCTAAGTCACTGCTCTACGAGTAGCTAATCTTCAAGTTGCTCTTCCACTGAGCCGCTACCAGTCGGGCGTGGCGCTTATGTCTGCTTCACATAGAGGCCGGTGCTATTGCATTGTCGTCCTGGAAAGGGATCGGTCAGCGTGCAATTCGCTGACGTCCTCTCACAGCCCTCTCAGTTGTATCGCTCCCGACTGGCGTGACGGCGGTTGCCTTCACGCCGTAACAGCATGTATTCAGATCCGGAGAATATGGTGGTCAATCGAGGTACATGCCAGTAGCCTCTGGGTACCCCAAAACCAGAATGTGGTCTTCAGAGTCCTCCTACAGGACATCAAACACTCTCCTGCTTCAATTGTGTCGAGCTCCACCTTGCATGAACCGTATTTTGTCGAAATCATTGTCACTTTGGATAATGAGCATGAAATCATCCTCCCAACCTTCACGTACCGTTCGGCGAGCTTATGTTTCTCTGCTTCATCAAAAGACCGACACAATCAGTGTTCGCAGGCAAAATGTTAATACAAGTTGCTTATCAACACCACTAGCACTCAGCTGCCACTTCGCTGTACACACCGCGGACAGGCTCCATTGTCAATCAAATGAGATTGTCGGTCACGTTTTGGTCAGGTTGTAAATTGTACAATGTGTAATTTATACCGGCTTATAGTTTAACGGGGAAAAAATTAAAATGGACAGGATTAAAAATTATCGCACCAAGCGCATTGTGATATACGCCGCCAAGACTAATTAATTAGCTCTGTTATATCCCTGTGTGACCCGTAATTAATCAGCACCAATATGGGCTGGCTGCTGAGTGATTAAGCACCTGGCGTCAACCATCGGGGCTCCACTACGGACGGATTGTGGTGGACCACTTGGTCCCTAGATTTGCCAAGGCGTATCTAAGATGCTCTGCGGTATCTTTACAATATGTAAGTCGAAGGTGCAACGAAAGCAGTTAAAGAAAATTACAGAAGAGGATCAAACCCACAAGGAAACAGAAATTAATTCTGAAGTTCGCAGACGCAGGTTTCCATAAGACTTTTGACACAGTTCCTCACAAGAGACTTCCAATCATGCTGCGTGCGCATGCAATTTCGCTTCAGTTGCGTGACTGGATCCGTGATTTCGTCTCAGAAAGGTTACAGGACGTAGAAATCGACGGAAAATCTTCGAGTAACACAGAAGTGGTATCCGGCGTTCCCCAAGTAAGGCTTATAAGCCCTCCGTTGTTCCTAATCTACATAACCGAATTAGGAAGTAATCAGTGAAGTCTTCTTAGATTGTTTTGCAGAAGATGCTGTCACTTACCGTCCATTAAAGTCACCAGAAGATGAAAACCTATTGCAAAATGACTAATACAAGATATCTAAATGGGGGAAATTGTCTCCCGATATGGAAAAGTGTGAGGTCATCCACATGTGTACAAAAATAAATCCGTTAAATTTTGATTACGCCATGAATCACATAAATCTAAAGGCTGTCAAAACGACTAAATACCTAGGAACTGCAATTAACAACAACTTGGTTTGGAACGAACACATAAAGAAAGTCGTCCAAAGGCTGTGTTTTATTGTCAGACACTTAGAAGATGCAACAGGTCTACTAAGGAGACTGCCTACACTACGCTTGCTCTTCCCCTGCTATAGTACTGCTGTGCTGTGTGGAGTTATTACCAGATAGGACCAACGGAACCCGTTGAAAAAATCCAAAGAAGAGCAGCTCGTTTTGTATTATCGCGAAATAGGGGAGAGAATGTCACTGATATGAAAAGATGGCAATCGTTGAATCAAAGGCATTTCTCGTTGCAGCGAGGTCTTTTCACGAATGAAGTCTGGGTATGTTACCAAACTATACCTGTATCTTTCACAAACTTCGTACATAACAAAACATCATTACACCCTCGTTCGTTTGCACAAAAATAACTGAAATGTCCGATAGGTGTTGAAAACAAGGTGGAAGCAATCATTCATCCAGTCATTTTGGGTTCTTTTTTATTGGACTTCCAGAGCTTCAACAATTTGTATGCCCTCTGTGAGCGTTTATGACTTCGTGACACCTAAATGCATGTGTCTACAGATGTCACCCTGTGAGATCCGTTCCCATTTCTCAATGAGAGCCCATGAGAGTTCTTGCAGAGTCTCTGCTGGGACAGGACGATTACAAACACGTCTGTCAAGCATGCTCCACATATGCACGATGGGGTTTAAGTCGGGATTCACCGCCGGCCATTCCATTACGTCAATGTCCAGGCTTCGTTAGACATCCTTCCTGACGCCCTCCACACAGGTCCATTAGAAATAATTCAGGACCACTATCCTACGCAAAAGCCAACACATGGCCCAACATCATCTTTTCGATGTACTGCCTGGAGAACGACACGATCTGTACAGCTGTTAACACTGAAGTCTCCCCACAATATTACAGAACCTTAGAAATCTGTCAATTTCCTAGATAACTTTTGCAAGGTATCGTTCACCACGAGTTTCCACACACGAATGCAGCCATCATCTTGCATCAGATAATATCTGGACTGTCAATAACAAGGACCTCTGGTTCGTAAAACGCTTTCTCGTAAGCTGTTCATTGCAGTCTGATCGGAGACAGCGGCTTCTGTGGTCCTGAGATCGTCTTGCAGCACTCTGACGATATCCGTACGACGGTGCAACGAAGAGATGGCCATATGACGGTCTCCACGTGGGACTGTAATGCGTACGCGACCTTGTCCACATCGTCTCGTGTACTGATGTGTCTTCAAAAAAATGGTTCAAATGGCTCTGAGCACTATGGGACTTAACATCTGAGGTCATCACTTCCCTAGAACTTAGAACTACTTAAACCTAACTAACCTAAGGACATCACACACATCCATGCCCGAGGCAGGATTCGAACCTGCGACCGTAGCGGTCGCGCGGTTCCAGACTGTAGCGCCTAGAACCGCTCGGCCATCCCGGCCGGCTTGTGTCTTCCTGTAGCATGCCCACAACCTATGGTGACACACGGAGAGGCATTGATATTCTGCAGCAACACAACCGCTTATCCAGTCCTTCTGAATAAAAGAAACCGGCCTTGCAACTTGCGGTGCATTAAGATGCCACACAGCATATGCGTGGTCGAATGCAACGTCTACAAACGAGAATTGCCATCTATGTACCTTACTAGAATACACTGGGACACCAGTAGTCACATCCTTCTGGGGTAGGGGGTTCATCTGATACTGCAATGCATAACACAGCCAAAAGATGACGAACGGTTTTAATTGTTGCCTACACTTGCAAGTGAAGATTTCAAGCCATTCAACAATACCACAATTACCGCCTGCATCAATTAGATTTAACATACCGGACGTTGATACAAGTCTTCCCCTAATTCTTCTGAATACTGTATATAGCCGTGCATAATCTTCATACTCCAGTCAAGTTTTGTAATAGTTCTATTAATAAATGATCATCTTTTTGCCGTAGCTGATGCGTAATCCGACATGGCCCTGTCACAAACTACATAGTCGCTGCATGTAAGCAAGCTACCTCGTATCAGCACTACTTTCAGTCGAAGGGGCTTCTCTTCCTGTCCCATTCACATTTCTGACGCAAAGTGCATGTGCTGAATATTAAAAAAAAATCTTAGAAAGCGTGCTGAAAAAAGAGAACAGCACACTTGTATGGAATATGGATTAATAGCAAACGAAGCAACGGCGAAGGAAATGAAGAGCAATAGAAAGAAGAACAACGACTTGCTGAACTTGATCAGAAATTGGGGTGATACAATGCGGACGGACGAGAAAGAGTTCTCCTGTATGGCAAGCCAGATTTCACAGGCTGACTGCAGCAAAGAACGTGTCAGAAGTGGACTGACGTAGTCAAAGAAAGCTTCCTTGAAGAAAACAGCTCTACTAGCACCAAAATACTAGCTTTGCTGATGGCTGAAATTGTACATTTTGAGCAAAGCAACGCGCATAACTTCCTCAATTTTGTGGAATTGGTCGATCACATTCTCGACAAGTGGCTTAATCTGGATGCGACGTAACTGCACATCCTTAGTTTCTACATGATGATGATGATGATGATGATGATCGGTTTGTGGGGCACTCAACTGCGCGGTTATCAGCGTCCGTACAATTTCCCAACCTTTGCTCACTCCAATCTCGCCGCTTTCAGGAATGATGATGAAATGATGAGGACAACACAAACACCCAGCCATCTAGAGGCAAGTGAAAATCTTTGACCCCGCCAGGAATCGAGCACGGGCCTCCGTGCTCGGAAAGCGAGAACGCGACCGCGAGACTACGAGCTGCGGACAGTTTCTAAAAGAATCTAAGCAGTTATAGAGTCCACGGGTGGAATTACAAGGTTATCGAGTCAGTATTTAGTTATAATTGTAACGATTTATCTATGTGTGACTTTGGCTGGTGAACTTGAAACTGGCTCGGAGAATATTTCCTGCACCTTAAGACAGGCAACCCAGGGCGAATGATGAAAGATAGGTTGTCTAACTTAAAATGCATGCAATGTTTTCCGGGCTGGTTTTATCTTGCCACCCTGTAATTATATAGGGATGAAAAGATTGACACGAATAGGAAAAGCCGCAGGGAGCATCAAACCAGTCGAAAGACTGAGAGTACAGCCCTTCGAGGCTTCGCATAAAAACGAAGATAAGTACTCAACGTCGCGTTGATGTGTAGATCATTAGTGATGGAACTTAAGATTGTATTCCAAACGATGAGAGAGGCAATAAATTGTGATGCGCATTTCGGCGAAATCAAGCCAGGGTTCGTCTTATACTGATTAAAAAAACGGTAAAAATATAGAGCTCCTTGAGCGGAATATACACTATGTTATCAAAAGTATCCGGACACCCCCAAAAACATACGTTTTCCATGTTAGGTGCATCGTGCTGGCACCTACTGTCAGGTACTCCACATCAGCGACCTCAGTAGTCATTAGACATCATGAGAGAGCAGAACGGAGCGTTCCGCGGAACTCACTGGCTTCGAACGTAGTCAGGTGATTGGATGTCACTTGTGTCATACGTCTGTAAGCGAGATTTACACACTCCTAAACATACCTAGGTCCACTGTTTCCGATGTGATAGTGAAGTGGAAACGTGAAGCGACACGTACAGCACAAAAGCGTACAGGTCGACCTCGTGTGTTGACTGACAGAGACCGCCGACAGTTGAAGATGGTCGTACTGTGTGTGAGCAGACATCTATCCAGACCATCACTCAGGAATTATAAGCTGCATCAGGACCCACTGCAAGTACTACAACAGTTCTGTGGGAGGTGAGAAAACTTGGATTTCATGCTCGAGCGGCTGCTCATAAGCCACACATCTAGGCGGTAAATGAGAAACGAAGCCTCGCTTGGTGTAAGGAGCGTAAACATTGGACGATTGAACAGTGGAAAAACGTTGTGTGGAGTGACGAATCACGGTACACAATATGGCGATCCGATGGCAGGGTGTGGGTATGGCGAATGCCCGGTGAACGTCATCTGCCAACATGTGTAGTGCTAACAGTAAACTTCAGAGGCGGTGGTGTTATGGTGTGGTCGTGTTTTTCATGAACAGGGCTTGCACCCCTTGTTGCTTTGCGTGGCACTATCACAGCACAGGTCTATATCGATGTTTTAAGCACCTTCTGCTTCCTACCGTCGAAGAGCAATTCGGAGATGGCGATTGCATCTTTCAACACGATGGAGCACATGTTCATAACGCACGGCCTGTGGCGTAGTGGTTACACGACAATAACATCCCTGTGATGGACTGGCCTACACAGAGACCTGACATGAATTCTATCGAACACCTTTCGGATGTTTTGGAACGCCGACTTCGTGACAGGCCTCACCGACCGACTTGTAAGTCGTTTTCAGTCAGGTTGGTCACATAGCGTAGGTCCTGTCACACTATCTTTAGGTACGCTTGACAATACTTTCGTTTCTGACTGTTCCTGACATTAAGATGGACGTTATGTATGCTAGGACGTGTTCAATACGTCCAGAGAAGTAAAGCTGTGCCGTGATAGAAGCGTTGTGTAATCTTGTTTTAATGGGCGAAGGCCACACTAACTACTTCTCTACATGTCGGTTGTTACATATCCGCCCCAGAGACGCACTTTGTTGTATATAAGTCGTAGCAACGCCCAGAAACGGAAAGTTTTTTATCACCACTTATAGATACTAGGAACTTTAGATATTGCATCCAATAAACAGTGACAGAATAGTATCAGTACAGTTACAGTCTTTTATCATCATCACACGATTCTCTAACAGGAGAAGAGTCGAAAGTTTTTATGCCTGTTATTGTTCAGTACTGAAGAAAACTGCTGCAGTTTCCGTTTTTTTCAAGCACAGCACATTTTCTGAAGAACCAGTCGAACGAATAAACCCTCTCAGAACTTATTCTCGACGATACAAAGGATTTTTTCCTCTAATTAATTTGCAAAGCGCAGAAGCACAAAAGTAGATCATTAGTAGTGCTCTGGCAAACCCCAAGTGCAATTTAGACGTTAAGTTGCCAACAGCAGCAATCACAGAAACATTCTGACGCGCCGCCAACAGCTATAATCATTCGGTTTCTGCACCAGCTATTTTAAGGGCGCAGCCTTTTGCAGTTGCAGTAAATTTTCTGCAACATTTCCTCTCACTACGCGCTCCCCGCACCGGCAGTCGAGGTCTGCGATTCTGAACACGCGAGCGAACTCTCGTAAGCGTAAACGACGTCTCCACATTCCGCAATTTTCTGCCTCCGAGATTAAATTAGCGCAAAAGTGGTGGCAATTTCCTGCTCGACAGAGCAGACGCAAAGGTCACGTCGCCTGTCAGCTGGAATATTAATTTCCTGTTGCCTCCGGCGACTCCGAATTGAGATCTGATGGCGTGCCAAAGTGTCGCTAGGTCGCCACTAGTGGCATCATTATCGCTTCGGTTTTTTAGCTCAAGACTTCATCACGCTACACATCACAGGACTGGGCTATGGTGTACATCCTCATCGAAAATAACAATGAAGTTCTCTTACGTTATTCAATCTGTATATTGAGCAAGCAATAAAGGAAACAAAAGAAAAATTCGGAGTAGGTATTAAAATTCATGGAGAAGAAGTAAAAACTTTGAGGTTCGCCGATGACATTGTAATTCTGTCAGAGACAGCAAAGGACTTGGAAGAGCAGTTGAACGGAATGGACAGTGTCTTGAAAGGAGGATATAAGATGAACATCAACAAAAGCAAAACGAGGATAATGGAATGTAGTCAAATTAAGTCGGGTGATGCTGAGGGAATCAGATTAGGAAATGAGACACTTAAAGTAGTAAAGGAGTTTTGCTATTTAGGGAGTAAAATAACCGATGATGGTCGAAGTAGAGAGGATATAAAATGTAGACTGGCAATGGCAAGGAAAGCGTTTCTCAAGAAGAGAAATTTGTTAACATCGAGTATAGATTTAGGTGTCAGGAAGTCGTTTCTGAAAGTATTTGTATGGAGTGTAGCCATGTATGGAAGTGAAACATGGACGATAACCAGTTTGGACAAGAATCGAATAGAAGCTTTCGAAATGTGGTGCTACAGAAGAATGCTGAAGATAAGGTGGGTAGATCACGTAACTAATGAGGAGGTATTGAATAGGATTGGGGAGAAGAGAAGTTTGTGGCACAACTTGACTAGAAGAAGGGATCGGTTGGTAGGACATGTTTTGAGGCATCAAGGGATCACAAATTTAGCATTGGAGGGCAGCGTGGAGGGTAAAAATCGTAGAGGGAGACCAAGAGATCAATACACTAAGCAGATTCAGAAGGATGTAGGTTGCAGTAGGTACTGGGAGATGAAGAAGCTTGCACAGGATAGAGTAGCATGGAGAGCTGCATCAAACCAGTCTCAGGACTGAAGACCACAACATGATCACTTTAGATCTAGAAAAGGTAAAAGCACCAGGGTGGCTGTTCTAAGTTGTGATTGATAATGGAACCAAGACATAAGAAAAATCAGGACACTTTTACAGCATTTCTCAATCCAGAAAAAACATTCGATGTAAAATTATTCAAAATGTTCTGAATACTCAGAACAATAGTTGTTAAGTTGTAGAGTTAAGGTAACACTTCTTATTTTTCTTGCCCGGTTCAGGTTTAAAAAATGCGTAATTTTTTGTGGGATTACGTGGAATGTTCCAGTTTCAGCCCCTATCGTTTTATGAAGCCCCAATATGTGACGGCGCTATACATAGACTTCAAAATGGCGTGTGTTAAGGAGGTGCATTCCAAGCAGAGAGCTGTCAAATGTTCAAATGTGTGTGAATTCATAAGAGACCAAACTGCTGAGGTCATCTGTCCCTAGAGTTACACCTTACTTAAAATAACTTACGCGAAGGACAACACACACGCCCATGCCCGAGGGAGGTCTCGAACCTTCAGCGGGAGGGGCCACGCAATAGGTGACATGGCGCCTCAAACCGCGTGGCCACTCCGCGCGGCAGAGAGTTGTCACTGAATTTCTTTTGGTGGAAAATCAAACCATGGGAGATATTTATAGGCGCTTGCAGACTGTCTGAGCAAAAGCATGGCGAGTCGTTGGGCGAGGCCTCTGTCATCGTCGCAACAAGGTCGTGCAAACCTGTCTGAACCCCCGCGTGCCGGCCGAACACACACAGCTCTGACTCCTGCAATGTTTCAACGCACAGACACTCTCATTCTGGGTGATGGATGGATCATAAACACTCCGCTGCACAACTAGACGACTCTGTTGGTAACGCTGACACACTCGACCACCAGATGGGGTACTGAAAGGCTTATGCCCGCTAGATTCCTCGCCGCCTAAAGCGGGTATCACACGACGATCCGCCGCGAACGGTACTGGTCTAGCGCGACAGCCATCTAGCGGTAGAACAGCTGAAACTACGAAAATTAGCAGAATAGAGAGCAGTTCAAAACTGCTGTCAATCTGCGCATGCGCAGTAGGCAGCGATAGCTCGCGCATGCGCAGAAGGGTTTACCACAGTGCTTTCTGCTAGCTGTTTGGTTATTGTTAGGCGTCTAACCTAACCTAACCAGTGGCTAATTTCAGAGTTTCGTGTTGGGGATTTTTCGCGTTGGGGATCTTCCGCATTTTTTCCAGTAAGCACGCTTCATAAATGCAGAAAAGAAACTTTTTTTGTAGTAGACTCTTTTTTCCTAACTGCTTGGGAAAGGACTTTTTCTGTTGATAGCTTCGTATTCTAGAAATGAAACGGAGCAAAGAGGGGTCAAGCATCTTAATTCAGGCATACAGCGAGGAAAGGTGTACATGTGACTCGCTGTATCGTAATACGATACGTCGGCAATCGTTTCTTTCTGAGTAATATGCATATAACATCAGAAGGTGATTTACGATTTTTATAGCAATGCCTTAGCTTACGAAAGTTCATGTTTGTTTTGATTGCATCTCTTGTTTACTTAATTGGCAGTGATTGGCGACAAAGTCTGTGCAGTTTCGCCCAGTGCGATAGACGAGGACTGAAAAACTCTGAGGAGCACTTATATATCGTATATTCAAAACTTGGAAAAATAACGTAAGTACACGTTGAAGTATTGGTCCTTTCAAGTGCTGCAATTTGCAGTGCATATATCCCCAACAACTTTTGAAATGGTGGGCTGTGCTATCCTGTGGCTAAAAGCCAGAGTCTTAAAAGATTCCCCATTCGTCAGGAAACGTAATGTTACAACCAGCTCGTAACATAAAAGGGAGTTTTCCGGCATTTTATCAGTGATCTTGGCTGGTATGATCACAAAACGTACAAATATATAATTCTTACCTTCGAGAAGGTGAGATAGCCTCCCTCACGACTGTGTCACACTTTCTGATTCCATCTTCTATCATACACAGCAGCTTCTCGAAACAGGCCATGTGCATCCTAACGAAGTTCCGAAATTCTTGTGGATTTTCCAAACTGAGTTCTTTCACTAACAGTGAATATATTCCCCTGCCCTCGCCCGTTCTTTCCAGCCACGGTCGAACCCAACAACGTATGACTTTTCGTTTTCGTCGCCGTTCTGCCCTAATCCGAAAATTTACTGTCACTGCCAGGGCAATAGCTCAAAAAACAAGTGGATCCTCCATGTGCAATATGCCGTACAAATGTAAATTTCGATATACCAGTGTAGCCAAGTGTCGTAATAAGAAACTGCTGAGTCTGTAATTCAGAACAGTACTAACCTACATAAGAGAAAAACAATTACTTAATAAATAATGGTAAAAAACAATTTCTTATTAAATAGGAATCTTGAGCTTACAGAAATAATTTGAACGTATGGCGCTCCGTGCATGAGGCCATAAGTCGTCCAACGCGTCACTGACTTGTTCAATTTGTAAATCTCTTCCTCTCGAATAACTAATCCAATTTTTCTGAAATTGTAATCATTTGTTTGCCTGTACATGTACATCACGTCAACAGATTTCCGTTCCATGCGGATAATTCCTTCGTAGCGCGTCTTTTTCTTTTTGTCTTAGAGTGTATTTTCCGGGCCAGTTTGATTTTCCTCACCCTGTATATGTCTATCAGTGTGTGAAAATAATCCGAACCCGCCCTGAACGTTTCAGAGGAAGCCTACGGAGCAATACGTCGCGTAATTTGTCTCGCGCACCGCACTACGCTAAGAGTACGTCGATCCTGGTAACGGTCGTAAGTGGGTCTTCGCCAGTCGCTGAGAAATGTCGAGGACGGACGAGAAGGAACGTTTCAGCTATCGTGAAAAGCTCTCCGTTACAGGGTACTTCAACTGGCCACAGTACACTCCCTCTTGAGTCCCGGATTAGGAAAAGGGGAAAGGCACAGCGCTCCGAATCCGAGATAACTTGCCGAGCTGTCCTCGCTATCGGAGCCCGGTATCGACCACACAGTTGCCGTTTTAAGCCCGACGACAAGTCCGAAGTACTGCGGAACAGTCGCCGCAAATGCGGGGCTTAATTTCGCTGTAACAAGCGTGCGCGCGAACAGCGCCAGGGAGCTCCACTCGGCGGATTACGATCCCGCCGTTTAACTTATGGACTTACGGCTGTGCGGGGAAAAATGGAGAGGGGGAAAATGCTAGTTGCAGACTGCGGAAACGGCACTCTAAAAGCCGGGCGATGCATGCGGAGGACTTGTCTATTAGCGAACGAGCGGCCGGCAGACAGAGAAAACTGGATTTGAGGCAAATAAAACAAGCGATCGATAGGGCGGTTAGATGAGGCAGAAACGTGATGCGAAAGAGTGCAAGGCGGGAAGCGGCAGATAGCGGGCTGCCGCACGCTCGTTGGGATGAGGAGGGGGAAGTAGCTGGTGGAGTAACCGTGGTGGGTAGAGTGGGGAGAGGACCTGTGCAGTAAACCTAACGGGCGCGAACGACCTGCAAAAGCGCGATTTGCGGAAACTGCAGCTCCGACAAGTGGTGTTAACGACTGTTTTGGGATTCAGGTCGAGCGCAGGCATATATAATGCACACCTACTTACTTCCGTATTACTTTTTCATGTGTTTTACCTTGGATTGAACCCAGATGCGAAAATGAACAGGGGCCTACAAAATGCGTTTACGTATCACCTGTTTATGTTTAAAGCTGTAACCGTCGCTCGGAGAGTTAAAGACGCATTACTTTTTGTCCACAATTTCAGCGCAGTTACTCAAATTGTATTGTCCAGAGTTATATACACTACTGGCCATTAAAATTGCTACACCAAGAAGAAATGTAGATGATAAACCGGTATTCATTGGACAAATATATTATACTAGAACTAACATGCGATTACAGTTTCACGCAATTTGGGTGAATAGATCCTGAGAAATCAGTACCTAGAACAACCACCTCTGGCCGTAATAACGGCCTTGATACGCCTGGGCATGAGTCAAACAGAGCTTGGATGGCGTGTACAAGTACAGCTGTCCATGCAGCTTCAACACGATACCACAGTACGTCAAGAGTAGTGACTGGCGTATTGCACGAGCCAGTTGCTCGGTCACCATTGACCAGACGTTTTCAATTGGTGAGAGATCTGGAGAATGCGCTGGCCACGGCAGCAGTCGAACATTTTCTGTATCCAGAAAGGCCCGTACATGACCTGCAACATGCGGTCGTGCATTATCCTGCTGAAATGTAGGTTTTCGCAGGGATCGAATAAAGGGTAGAGCCACGGGTCGCAACACATCTGAAATGTAACGTCCACTGTTCAAAGTGCCGTCAACGAAATTGAATGAAATGGTTTTGGATATTAGCTGGCTTCATTATGAAACCCTAAAACATCTAACAAACCGACGTTCCGGCTGCCTTTGCAGCGATCCTCTTTGGGGTGCCTAACCTGCCACTTCATTATGAAACATTAAAACAACTAAAATACTGATGTTTCGGTCGTCTTTGCAGCTATTATCATCAGGGCGACCCACTTTGTCACCCTGAAGAGAACCGCTGCATAGATGGTCGAAACGTCGGTAGTCTAGTTGTTTCAGTCCTTCACCAACAACGCCCGGGTTCCCGGGTTCGATTCCCGGCGGGGTCAGGGATTTTCTCTGCCTCGTGATGACTGGGTGTTGTGTGATGTCCTTAGGTTAGTTAGGTTTAAGTAGTTCTAAGAACTAGGGGACTGATGACCGTAGATGTTAAGTCCCACGCAGAGCCATTTGAACCATTTGAACCATTTTCACCAACAAGTCATTAAACAATAAAACTCACATGTAGAAAACAGTTTCGAATCTCTGATTAAAAGCCTGCCAGTGGGTTAAATACTTCACGTTAAGCTGGTATGCAAGAAAATTTTAGAAAAGGTTTAAAATTACGTTTAAAATTTGTTGTAATTTGCGAAGTGCTCTCATTATCAAACAACGGATGAGTTATTCCGGGTAATTTGAGCTCCGTTTTAACAAAATGGTAGTTTTCCACGCATGTTAATGTTTATGACGTCACATCTTTTGAACCATGTGTCGTACAATGATATAATTTTCAGAGGCATTCAGTCCTTTCCCCACAGAAGCCACAAGCATCAACATGTGCTTGACCAAACACGAAGCTTAAATTGTCATCCATGTACTTCACAAAGAAACTATAAGCCGGCCGCGGTGGCCGTGCGGTTCTGGCGCTGCAGTCCGGAACCGCGGGGCTGCTACGGTCGCAGGTTCGAATCCTGCCTCGGGCATGGGTGTGTGTGATGTCCTTAGGTTAGTTAGGTTTAAGTAGTTCTAAGTTCTAGGGGACTTATGACCTAAGATGTTGAGTCCCATAGTGCTCAGAGGCATTTGAACCATTTGAAAGAAACTATATTTCACCACACTGCAGGGCTATTTCGTGCTATACGAGTGTTGCGGAGAAAGTAATGCACCGCATTTTTTCCGGATTCTTTATTTAACATAATGAGAATCTAGATACCGTATTTTTCCACATAATCTCCATCCCGTTCTATGGCCTTCGTCCTGCGCGAAACAAGGGCATATACAGGGTGGGTCACCTAACGTTACCGCTGGATATATTTCGTAAACCACATCAAATACTGACGAATCGATTCCACAGACCGAACGTGAGGAGAGGGGCCAGTGTAATTGGTTAATACAAACCATAAAAAATGCACGGAAGTATGTTTTTTAACACAAACCTACGTTTTTTTTTAAATGGAACCCCGTTAGTTTTGTTAGCACATCTGAACGTATAAAAAATACGTAATCAGTGCCGTTTGTTGCATTGTAAAATGTTAATTACATCTGGAGATATTGTAACCTAAAGTTGACGTTTGAGTACCACTCCTCCGCTGTTCGATCGTGTGTATCGGAGAGCACCGAATTACGTAGGGATCCAAAGGGAACGGTGATGGACCTTAGGTACAGAAGAGACTGGAACAGCACATTACGTCCACATGCTAACACCTTTTGATTGGTCTTTTTCACTGACGCACATGTACATTACCATGAGGGGTGAGGTACACGTACACACGTGGTTTCCGTTTTCAATTACGGAGTGGAATAGTGTGTGTCCCGATATGTCAGGCCAATAGATGTTCAATGTGGTGGCCATCATTTGCTGCACACAATTGCAATCTCTGGCGTAATGAATGTCGTACACGCCGCAGCACATCTGGTGTAATGTCGCCGCAGGCTGCCACAATACGTTGTTTCATATCCTCTGGGGTTGTAGGCACATCACGGTACACATCCTCCTTTAACGTACCCCACAGAAAGAAGTCCAGAGGTGTAAGATCAGGAGAACGGGCTGGCCAATTTATGCGTCCTCCACGTCCTATGAAACGCCCGTCGAACGTGTACCTCACCCCTCATGGTAATGTACATGTGCGTCAGTGAAAAAGAGCAATAAAAAGGTGTTAGCATATGGACGTGATGTGCTGTTCCAGTCTCTTCTGTACCTAAGGTCCATCACCGTTCCCTTTGGATCCGTACGTAATTCGGTGCTCTCCGATACACACGATCGAACAGCGGAGGAGTCGTACTCAAGCGTCAACTTTAGGTTACAATATCTCCGGATGTAATTAACGTTTTACAATGCAACAAACGGCACTAATTACGTATTTGTTTATATGTTCAGATGTGCTAACAAAACTAACGGGGTTCCATTTAAAAAAAAACGTAGGTTTGTGTTAAAAAACATACTTTCGTGCTTTTTTTTATGGTTTGTATTAACCAATTACACTAGCCCTTCTCCTCACGTTCGGTCTGTGGAATCGATTCGTCAGTATTTGATGTGGTTTACGAAATATATCCAGCGGTAGCGTTAGGTGACTCACCCTGTATGCCCTGTCGATACCAATCCTTGTCCTGGTGGCGGAGGCAGTGCTTTACTGTGTGAATCACCTCATCATCGCCCTCAAAATGTCTTCTAGGAATGGCATCCTTCCATGGCGAATGACAACATGAGCTCGCTGCAGCATGTCAGGTGTGACAGTCGTGGATGGCGTCCCCGACCGCTGCAAATCGTGGAGCTCCGCCGAACCGCCTTCTGATGACCTCACCCTCCGTGACCAGCGACTAACTGTACTAATCTACACAGCAGATGCTCATTAGATTTTGCACAAGCGTTTGTGATTGTTCCCCACAGTTTCTTTCTCTGCAATGAGAAATTCAATGACGGCACGTTGCTTGTAACGTACATCACCTACGACGCCATTTTGAAATTTTCCTGCAGCTACGCTATCTGTCGAAAGTGACGGAAACTTTGCGCGCTCACTTCAAACAATACATACGTAACGTTTCGCATTCGGTGCATTGTTTTACACTCAGAAAAAAATGTTTGTTAATACTAAGATAAATCTGAAAGTTGGGACTTGGTATTTGTCGGGAAAGTAGCCCTGTACGGAAGTAAAAGGTCAATGGTAAGCAGTTACGAACGGAAGAGAACAGAATTTAAAGTCATATCAATGTTAGTCGACTGCGATACTTTTTCAGTACTATGAAAAGGTTTCTCAGAGAACGCTACCTGTCACTATAAGCAGTCTCAAATAAGAGAATAGAAGCTTTTGAAATGTGGCACTATAGAAGAATGCTACAAAATTAGATGGGTAGACAGACTACCTAACGAGAAAGCACCGAACAGAGTTGGAGGAAAAAAGAAGTATAGGACATAACAAAAAATAGGGATCGGTTGATAGGATACAACATGAGGCATCTTAGGTAAGGGAGGGAAGTATATGGTATAAAAATTGTAGCGGACGACCAAGAGTTGACTACATAAAGCAAGTTGAAAGAGAGGTACGAGGCACGAGAGGAAAGTAATGAGACTGATTTTTTACCTACCGAAGTTTTTTTTTTTTTTTCAAACTACAATATTGTCGCTTTCAAAGTATTTCCCTTCGGCAGTGCAGTTATACACCGGTCGAGTCGTCATTCCCAGTCTCGGCAGCAGCGTCGAAAGCCTTCACAACAGGTGGGGCCTTTAACTTATCGGTCACATTATCTTGAATGGTCTCCTGAGTCCCAAAATGATGTCCTGTTACGATGTTTTTTAATGTAAGGAAACGAAAAAGTTAGATGGACTCAGATCAGGTGAATAGGGGAGGGGGAGGGCTATGGAAAAACGGGACTAGCTTTTGAGGTAAAAAATGCTATGATGGAAGTGGTCGGGTGACATGGGGCGTTGTCACGATGCAGCATCCACTTGTCTGCAATGTACGGTCTCATCCGATTCACTCTTTTCCTGAACCTTCCATGGTTGAGAGCATGTCCTGGAGGAATACATTCACAAGAGCTCGCACGCGTTCGATCTTTTCGTCAGTTTTTGAAGTTCAAGGCCTGCCTGGAAGAGATTCATCTTCAACGCGTTCTCGGCCTTCCAAAAATGATTTTTGCCAGTCAAAAACTTGTAATCTTGATAACGAATGGTCCCTATTGGCCTGTTCCAACTTTCAAAAGGTCACAAACGGGGATCTGCAAAGTTTAATACAAAAATTGGTGGCATAACGTTGCCCTAAATTCTGTGGTTCCGTTCACAACAAAAACACAACTTCAGTGATGGCGTTCTCAAAAATCACGTGATGGCTGTAGGGAGCCTAAATTAGGAGTGAGCATATTTTATGGATGCACACACAGATCTACGTAAGTAGAACATCATGGCGTTGCCAGATCGCTCACAGTGCTGTCAGTCTCATTACTATTCTCACACACCTCGTAGGCAGCAGTAGTTATTAGGAGATGAAGTCGCTTCCACAGGATACGGTAGTCACAGCAGCAGCAGCAGCAGTAACAACAACAGATTAACTATTATTCAGTAGTAAACTACTACTACTACTAGTAAAGGCACAATGACATCTATGGCACAGAATGGTGTGTACAGCACTATAGAAAACGGTGTGTTGTTCAGTGAGATAGAGCTGTGGCAATCTGCCCGTGGACCGGGTGTTATGCTGTGATCATCATCATCATCTCATCATCACCGACGCGCAAGTCACCCAATGTGGCGTCACCTGAAGTAAGACCCGGTGACTGAACGTCTCCGGGGAGGGGGCGGGGGCCTCCCGACCAACAATGTCACACCGTTATTGTATTTCATTTTGTCGGAATATGAGAGAAGTTGGAGACTAGGAAAGTCAGATTCGTTTCTCTCTCTCTTTTTTTTTTTTTTTTTTTTTTGCAGAACTGTTTTTAACAAAAAAATCACCCGTGCAATATAAATTTTGAAGTTTTTTGGACTGTTAAAAAAGTAGGATTATGACACTACTGGAAAGACTTGAAATTAATAAACCTGTGATACGTAACGCCAGTTTAGTTTTCGCTTTATTAAATTACGCATCACTCACGCAAATACTAAATTACAGCAGTAAAATCTACTGTATTATTCATATTTTATTAAACGTAACAATTTCTCTACATAAAAACTAATCCTTTCCTTTCCACACACTTTATCACTCCTTGTTTTATTTATCTTCTGTATCTGTACTATTAACATCTACGTAAGTCCCAAGTCATTTTACCTGTAGTTACAGCATTCATTTGCCTCTGGCAATGGCCTAAGATGATAAAATCCTGTTTGTGATCAAATAAATGATAGTTGCACAATATTTCTTTTTGACGTTATTAGTTTTCGTTGTTAATTCTTTATACTTGGTATCTTAATTATGTTAATTATGTAGTGACTCGTTGCTTGGCTGAGTAGTTTTGTTTCGCATGGTACCATGGAAATCGAGAACAAAAAACAAAATAAAGAATGTGGAACGTTTCAAATATTTGTGGGGATGTCCTCGCTAGCAACTTTAAACGACGAGCGCAAAACATTTAAATAACAACCAGTAAAATGTATCGAAACTGATCACTGTTTTGATCATTTCACTGACCGGTGAAATACTGAGAGGAAAGGCAACTTACTGCAGATAAGCACTTCTAACACAATAAGAAACTAATTAGTATCCGTCGTTGTGATTGGTTTAAGTTAAAACTAATTCCTTATCTATCATTTGAATAACATTATCTCAAAATGAACAATCTGTGATTCGTCTTTTTAAGTGGTTCTACACAAAATACTGCTGTATTCTAAACAACAGTCCTGAAAATATTCCGATAAATGGCAAGATAGATGAGGTTTGTAACGTAACTATTAAAAACAACTACTTTGAAAAAAAAGCATTCGTAAAAAGGTTCGTATTTTTTCTCATTGAATCTAGACATGCAAATGAACTGGGGCTTCCAATTAAGTAAATCCTGACGTCGAGTCCATCAATACTGACAGCAAATAACAAGAATTGACAGAATGTAATAAGAATTACTTTGCTTGGGTGCACCGTTTTCATGTGGTGAATATTTATCGTAATATTTTGACGTCGAAAGGTAAATGGATCCCGGAAAATAAACTGACTACCTATACATTTTAGAAAATCGTCTTTCCTGGGATGCAGAAATTGACCACTTGTCATTTGCATCGAGTATCCGATATATGTCTTACGCCACACGAATAATAATACGAAACAGAATTTTAACCACTGAACTGTGACTGTTCAACAAGAAGCGAGCCATCCGCATAAGCAGGACAATACGCGCATAAATGACAACCGATTCAGGCGATTTCAAAACGAAATATATTGTGTATTTTGAAGTGTTTTTGCATTTATTAACACAGAAAATGTGAAATTCAAAATAAACATAATTTGAATTATTTAATTGTGTTTCTGTTTGTAGTAATTACTTTTAAGATTTTTCATCATTTATTCATAGCTCTTTTTTTTTATACATGATAAGACAAGAATGTTAACTACGGCAAGTTTCGCAGCCATCCTTGGGGAGAGAGAGAATGTACACTGTTAGGAGTAACTTCATTGCAGCAAGTTATACTAACCAATCTCGCCAGAAGTACAGACGATGGTGAACAGTGAACAGTTAAATTCTTTTGCGTTTGTGCTACGCTTCTTCCATTACTTCAGAAACATTTCCCGTATTTTTGTTTAGGTGACACGAGAAACTTCGTGGCCCTTGGGGAATGAAACGCGGACCGTTACGCCACGGCTGCTCTTAACTTACGACTCTTTTCGTAACACGAGAAGTCGTTAGCTCTAACCGCAGTATAGCATTACGAAAGTCGTAATGCAGTTCAGACGCACGTAACGTTATGAAGACCTGCTCAACAGCGTCTGTATCTCAGTTTACCTGCAGTACACGTTCAAGGTATTTATTCCTAACTGCTCATTTCCAGTGTTTGCTTCCAAACAGAATTCACACTTCCCAAAGATTCGAACTTTGCCGATGGAGAAATTAAACGTTGGAAGTAAATGCAGAATCTCACTTTAAAAATAGTATTAGACTGTTGTGAAATATTTTACGAGAAAGGTGTGAAAATTGTTTCTGTAATACGGACATCAAAGCAAATATATTACAAGGAAATGATAGTCATATCAGAGAATAAAATAAGGACAATATGGGATATAATGAAGGAGGAGACCGGTAGAACCAGACGTGAAGAGGGACAAACAGCATTAAAAGTGAATGATACATTGGTGACATATGTGTATAGTATTGCAGAACTTTTTAACAAACATATTACAACTGTTACTGAATAATGGGTTTATCATGTCTTGTAGATGCTGCTATGGAATACCTCAGTCCAGACATTTCAAGTAACTTCCATAATACGAATTTGACCCTCACTACCCCAGAAGAAGTAATGTCCATCACAAAATCTTTAAAAGCAAAAACATCTAGTGCGTATGATGATATATCAAGGAAGTTAATTAAGGAATGTGATTCTGAGTTAATTAACATATTAAGCTATCTGTGTAACCAGTCGTTTATCACTGGAATATTTCCTGAATGATTGAAATATGCCGAAGTTAAGCCACTGTTTAAGAAGGGAGATAAAGAAATAGCATCAAATTTCCATCCAATTTCACTTTTGCCGGCATTCTCAAAAATTTTAGAAAAGGTAATGTACAATCGGCTTTATAACCATCTTATCACAAATAACATACTGTCAAAGTCGTAATCCGGATTTCTAAAGGGTTCTGATATTGAGAACGCTATCTACATTTACAGTGAAAATGTACTTAATTCACAAGACAAAAAAATGCAGGCAACTGGTATATTTTGTGTTTTGTAAAAGGCATTTGACTGTGTAAATCGCAATATACTTTTAAGTAAATTAGAATATTATGGTGTACCAGGAAATTCTGCAAAATGCTTCAAATCTTCCATCTCTAGCAGGAAACAAGTGTTATTAGGAAAGAGACATGTATCAAGTTATCAGGCATCATCCAACTGGGAAGCAATTACATGTGGGGTCCCACAAGGTTCCATCTTATGGCCCACACTTTTTCTTGTGTATATCAATGACATTTCATCAGTAACATTACCAGATGCCAAGTTTGTTTTGTTTGCTGATGATACAAACATTGAAATAAATAGCAAATCAAGTGTAGTCTTAGAAAGATCGGCTACTAAAATATTTGTGGACATTAATCACTGGTTCCTAGCCAATTCTTTATCACTAAATTTTGAAAAAACACACTACATGCAGTTCAGAAGCTGTAAGGGTTCCCCCCCAAGAGTATATGCCTAACATACGATGACAAGCAGATAGAAGAAGTGGACAGTGTTGAATTCTTGGGATTACAGCTTGATAATAAATTTAACTGGGAAGAGCACACCACAGAACTGCTGAAGCGTCTTAACAAATCTCTATTTGCAATGCGAATTGTATCAGACATAGGGCATATAAAAATGAAAAATGTGTGTGTGTGTGTGTGTGTGTGTGTGTGTGTAAAGTATAATCTAACTTCTACACCAATTCGGTGCAGTAATGTGTTCATTGTAAAAATGGCTCAAATGGTTCTGAGCACTATGGGACTCAACATCTGAGGTCATCAGTCCCCTAGAACTTAGAACTACTTAAACCTAACTAACCTAAGGACATCATACACATCCATGCCCGAGGCAGGATTCGAACCTGCGACCGTAGCGGTCGCGCGGTTCCGGACTGAAGCGCCTAGAACCGCTCGGCCACCCCAGCCGGCTGTTCATTGTAAATAAGTATTGTAGTAGTTCTATTATATGTTTATTACCTCATAAATAAAAAACATTTTTTAATTTTAAATTCAGTGCATTAATGTGATCTTAGTAAATGAGTGTCCGTAAAATGATTCTTTCATATGGAGTACATAAAAAATGACGATCATTCCAGTTGGGACCTGTGGAAGGTACATTAGCTTACTTGTTTCAGTTGTAAATATTTGTCATGTATTATTGTTTTTCTGGCATGTTCTACATCCTGGAGAACCTCCTCACTACGGATCAGTTGGAATGAAAGTAAATCTAATCTAATCTAAACAAGAGAACGCGGCTAAAAATACGATAATCTGAACTTGTATTACTTGGATAAATGTTACAAACAATAATGTGATTGTCATCTCGTGGGTGAAGCTCATTTGTTTTTGTGTGTTTTCGCTTTCAAATATACAACTATGGAGATATGGTTCTGTCTGAAGCAGAGCACATAAAACAAGAGGACGGAATAGGTGAATATCTAATGAAGAGTGACATAATACGTGTTAGAAAGTAAAGTTTCCATAGATGCTTGAAAGCTGACATGAGGAAGGTTTCCAGCCGATTTCTCATACACAAACAGCAGTTGATTGGCGTTGCCTGGTGAAACGTTGTTGTGATACCTCATGTAAGGAGGAGAAATGCGGACCATCACGTTTCCGACTTTGATAAAGGTCGGATGGTGGCCTATCGCGATTGCGGTTTATCGTATCGCGACATTGCTGCTCACGTTGGTCGAGATCCAATGACTGTTAGCAGAATATGAAGTCGGTGGGTTCAGGAGGGTAATACGGAACGCCATGCTGGATCCCAAGGGCTTCGTATCACTAGCAGTCGAGATGACAGGCATCTGATCCGCATGGTTGTAAGAGATTGTGCAGCCACGTCTCGATCCCTGAGTCAACAGATGGGGACGTTTGCAAGACAACAACCACCTGCACTAACAGTTCGACGACGTTTGCAGCAGCATGGACTATCAGCTCTGAGACCATGGCTGTGGTTACCCTTGACGCTGCATTACAGACAGGAGCACCTGCGATGGTGTACTCAATGACGAACCTGGGTGCACGAATGGCAAAACGTCATTCCCGGCGTGATGGTATGGGGTGCCATTTGTTACACGTCTCGGTCACCTCTTGTTCGCATCGACGGCACTTTAAACAGTGGACGTTACATTTCAGATGTGTTACGACCCGTGGCTCTACCCTTCATTCGATCCCTGCGAAACCCTACATTTCAGCAGGATAATGCACGACCGCATGTTGCAGGTCATGTACGGGACTTTCTGGATACAGAAAATGTTAGACTGCTGCCCTCGCCAGCACATTCTCCAGAACTCTCACCAATTGAAAACGTCTGGTCAATGGTGGCCGGGCAACTGGCTCGTCACAATACGCCAGTCACTACTCTTGATGAACTGTGGTATCGTGTTGATTCTGCATGGGCAGTTGTACCTGTACACTCCATCCAAGCTCTGTTTGACTCAATGCCCAGGCGTATCAAGGCCGTTATTACGGCCAGAGGTGGTTGTTCTGGGTACTGACTTCTCAGGATCTGTGCAGTCAAATTGGGTGAAAATGTAATTACATGTCAGTTCTAGTATAATACATTTGTCCAATGAATACCGGTTTATCATCTGCATTTCGTCTTGGTGTAGCAATTTTAATGGCCAGTAGTGTACATGTCCTGTGAATATGAACGTCCTATCTCTAATTGTCCAAGGTGTTCTGTTTTTTCCAGCATGAGTGTAAATTAGAGTCCCTCGCCATGCTTCTGTCCTCATGTGAAGACTAATCTCAGGAACTCCTTTACGGATTTTCATACATATTTCAGTAAAAGAGATTCAGGAGGAAGGTTTGTATATATCACTACATAATAAAACAAGTCGTCCGACCGCACATACTCACTGCTATCCGTGCGAAGATGGGCCGGGTCACTGCTTACTTTAAAAAAGCACGCCGGTATAAAAACTGTGCGAAGACTTAACATCAGACGACTGACAATTCTTGAAGATGGGACAGGCTGAAGATCTAAAGCGTGAAGCACAGAAAGGAATAAGAACAGAATTAAATTTTTTCCACATTAGTGTTCGACCTAGATACCTAAGCGGTGGATCGCCGATAGTTTAGCTCGATTTAGCTACATCGGTCACGAACCTTACAGAAAATACCATAGCAAGAATAAATCATGTCTGTGACCCTTCACGAAGCCTATTCCACGGCAGATCAATGCCATAACAGCAGTGCGCGGTGAGAGGTAGAGCTGGCTCGATCACAGCGTGAAGGACAGGAAGTCGATACCTGCGCCCACCGGACTGAAATACGATCAGCGGACGGGTATCACGTGACCCGCCTACGCTGCCAGCGCTATGTGCGGCCGACGGTACAGCTGCCGGGAGTTGGTTAAGGTCACGAACTCTGAGACGGCGACTCACGGAAGTATGAAACCTTTGCCATTTCAACACTGTGTAACATGGATTGAAGTTACGCTACCAACATCACTGCACAGAAAAGGGAGTTTCAGTGAACCACTGTAATCTACTTATCACGTTGTGCTTGTACAGCCGATAGCTATGAATAACAAGAATGTTAATTTAAGCGCATTTGTGATGCCATGAAGTGTTTTGTTCTGCACAAACATCCTCAAGCGACCAAGTGGAAGAAAATCGCCTAACATGTAGCTTTCCAAGATTCTGTGAGGGAAGGAATGTGCTGGGGGGGGGGGGGGGGGAATTTACCTTCTACTAGCGAGTAGTCACGACTCAAACGGTAATCAGTATTTCGTTTGAGTCACTAAATGCATACATTCCATAAGTGAGTGTTGTTAATGCGTCGTAAGCAATAAACCTCCACGAGAGCTTTACGACAGAAAGGCACGTATTGTGTAATATGTGCCGGCAGTAATATCTCTGCAGCTGGGCACAGACGAATTAACGGCTAGCTTCCTGTGGGGAAGAAAGAAAGAAAAGATATGCTGATCGCCGAATTGTGTGCGTGCTGAACATTAACGTCACAATCCCGACTTCAGATAGCTTTCGTCAAAAAAATGGTTCAAATGGCTATGAGCACTATGGGACTTAATATCTGAGGTCATCAGTCCCCTAGGACTTAGAATTACCTAAACGTAACTAACGTATGGACATCACACACATCCATGCCCGAGGCACGATTCGAACCTGCGACCGTAGTGGTCGCGCGGTTCCAGACTGAAGCGCCTAGAACCGCTCGGCCACACCGGCCGGCCACCTTTCGTCAATTTTGGGGTAAAGGCATTTTGTTTGTATAATGCTCTGCGACTTCTCATTTTATTTTGACATGAACGAAACGCAGTACATAGTTACAATGGAACGCTATTTATTCGGACTAGGTGGGACCATGGGTCATCCGCAAATTCAGAAAAAATAGAATTACACGGGTTAAAATCTTTGTATACACTTTCAAGTAAAGGCACAAATAACATTTTATTTTCACTTAAATGTTTGCCAGATACTGAAGAAACTGAATTTTATGCATTGAAATTATCAGTAATTTTTGTTTTGAACAATATTCTTATGCTGTTTACCTGAAGCACCATCACGCAGGCGTTTCGCAAACAATTGTTGTTCACTTTATTTTGTCCAGCTGCGTTGTTCTCTCTGTAAGTGTCAAAATGTCTTCAGACTGAGTGCCAGTGTCATCAACTAAAACGTCATCGCTACCGTCATTATCTGCAGATAAACAACTCGTCACCAGGAATTACACCGTAACCAGGATCACTGTCATTTCGCAGACAATCATTTACGTCATTAACGCCTACGTATGAGCATCGTAGAGTTTTCGTAAATGCTTCATCATCAAATTCAGCAGCACTGTTTTCCAAAGTTCTTTATTTGTCCTATGCAGTGAATCTATCTGCCCCTGGGCACTACCACCATCTTTCTCTATGATATCATTTTACACTTGCAGAAAATGGGGAACTGTAATAGTGCTCAACTCAGTACCAGCTTGTTAATTACATCTTACTATGTTTTGTGTACGGCTGTTGGCAGAATTTAAATTTAATGATTATCATCTTAGATATTGCACAGTTGCTATATTAAAAAATAATAGTAAAAAACAAATAATTCGGGTGAACCCGAGACTCGGATTATCGAGGGTCGGATACTCGATGTTTCAGTGTATATCAAAAAAATACTATCGAGAAAAAGTTCCTTTAATCATTTCGTTACGCTACGGTGACAATGCAGCTGGCGATACACTTTTCAGCGAAAAGTGTATTTAGTGCTACATAATCAGGAAACTACATGAACATGTATCTACCACATAAGTGTTTCCGCTCTTATTTAGAAGACACTGTATAACGAAGGTCTTGACCTGTGGACTTCTCGATGGAGATAGCCGCAGCCATACCATCGTCACTCAGTGCTGCATTACACAACACACACCCAGGCCAGAGTAAGTCAGCAACAGCAGTGAAGCGGATATCCTCTATACAGCGTTTAAAATTAGTTGTGACTTTTGACGGTTCGGTACGGTGCGAGTGGATGGAAGCGTAGGTGCCAGCGAGTGATGGGTACGTCAGCAAGTGACGCCTCTCGGCGCAGAACCAATAGCAAACGGCGCAAGACGACCAGGATCTGCGATCTCTCACAAACAATTTTTATTCGGTAATAAACTCTGATTCTCATAGATCTAATAGCTTATTTCGTCAGCTTCAGTGCGTATGCAGCCATTTGTGATGGCCTGAACATGGGACGGTAATATCCAATCCGGTTGCTGCTAGTCTCCTACCATTGGTGCGGGATGACTTGGATGTTGCAGGGAGTCCATTACTTGTTCGCAAATGACAGGCGCAGACATGAGGGGGAGGCTGTCTGGCCTAGGGTTTTCATCCAGTCATACATCGTGCCACGCCACATCTGAATGCCCCACATATCTAAATATTGCACGACCCGATCAGCCGGTCAGGTAGACACCAACAGTGGGGCCCCTTTCAGACTTTGTCACATGCTGATAGTGCTGTCTCACACTGGTACGTAGTATCTCAGTGTCCTTCACAGTCATCACTTAACACCTGACGCCGGTCACGACCCTTATATACCCTTGCAGGCCTGGTAACAACACTAAACACCAACAATACTAACGCACTTTGGTGACCGTTCTACGTGTCACAAAGAACTGAATCGTTTACATACCCGCTGAAAGTGGTTAACTTTTTCCACTAGGCAGTGTATTATTTCCTACTGCATACTCCTCGCGACGTGATCTCGACAGAAAAATCATAAAAGCTGGAGCTCAAACAAAGGTTTACTGTCATTTTTATCTGTTTTCCGTCTTTCCCTTATTTTCTCTAAATTCGTGGAGGTATGTACCGTCTATGCAACTAAATGAAGGTTCAAAAAAATGGTTCAAATGGCTTTGAGCACTAGGGGACTGAACTTCTGAGGTCATCAGTCCACTAGAACTTAGAACTACTTAAACCTAACTAACCTAAGGACATCACACACACCCATGCCCGAGGCAGGATTCGAACCTACGACCGTTGCGGTCGCGCGGTTCCAGACTGAAGCGCCTAGAACCGCTCTGCCACACCGGCCGGCTCAACTAAATGAAGGCAGTTTGTTTGTTGCTATACGCGTTTCGCTTCATTTATTTGGGAAACATCACCAGTGCCAGTTGTATAATTTGACGGAAAATGCCTGACATGGCAGTATTATGGTCATTTTTATGTCTTTTCCCTCTTTTCCCTAGTTGCTCTCAATTCCTGGAGGCATGCACCGTCTATGCAATGATGCTTCCCAAATAAATGGAGCGAAACGCGTATGGCGACAAAACAAACTGCCTTCATTTAGTTGCATAGACGGTACATACCTCCACGAATTTAGAGTAACTACGGGAAAAACGGAAAACAGATAAAAATGACGATAATACAGCCATGTCAGGCATTTCCCGTCAAATTATACAACTGCCACTGGTGATGCTTCCCAAATAAGTGAATCGAAACGCGTATAGCAACAAACAAACTGCCTTCATTTAGTTGCATGGACGGTATATACCTCCACGAAAGTTTAGTTTCGTCTGAACAACATTTTTCCAGAAACTGCCACCCAGCGATGTAATCTACACGGGAACGAAGACCCTTCCGGCCACGTTGGCCGTGTATCAGCCGCAGGGCTGTAATCTGTGTTGCGTAAACTTAACGCCGGTCACCTGGAACGGCCCGATAACGCGTTGTAAATCGCAAACTGGTCCGGCAACCGACGATAACGACTTCAAGCGTTTGTTGATAAACAACCGCTGCGACTGCCAACCAACGTAAATTCATATAAGGATGGCACAAATAGATGAAAGCGATACACAATAATTGCTTAAACGTATCTCGTCTATGCTGGGTTATTATTTGAAATCAGCAACATTTTACGATATAAATAACAAATAAAAATAATTATCTGTGTCAGTCAAGTTTATTTACAGAATTTCTTTACCCGGTCGTAGCCTTCATTTCAACAACATGCTACATCCAGAAAATAAATTATAGTGTGGACTGGAGATGTAGGCCCTACGGAAGGGTCGTAGAAGAAAATAAAATTGATTGCCACGGATAACTATTTACTTTGTCTTTTATAAAAATTATATGTCTTACAAACATTGTTTCGAAATTACTACTAGAAAGCATATATCAAAATGAAAAATGTCGATACGTCCGAAAGGCCTTGCGAAGTCCCCACCTTTAAATTATTACCACTTCTGATTTACTGAAATCAGTATGACGTGGTTGTTTCTGTGTGCGGCAGGTGCAATATATTTGGTAATTACTTTCAGTAGTTGAGCATTTAAACACATGTATAACTAAAAGAAAATCATCCAAATCGGAAAATGTAATATTCTGGGTGATGTGGCGCTGATGGCCTATCTGTTTAGCGCCTTCCACCATAAATCATCATCAAAGTTCGACGAATGTATACCGGTAAAAAAGCTAAGTAAGTGAATTATGGTTTATTTGCATACTATCTATCAAAACATCTATTAAGGCACAGGAATATAATTAATTAGTGACTGGGTGTTTCGGCCCTGGTTCAGTCAACATCTGGTTTTTGCATGCAGTGAATAAATATTACACACTATGGTTGCAGCCCATTTGGATGGCGCGCAGCTACCATCCACGGAAACTTGCGCCGCCGAGGCAAGCCATACTTGATGTTTACGTCACTCTTGACGTACACATGCATCTTCGGGACAAGAGTCATTTCATCAGTAGGGCGTTCTCGTTTTGAGAAGTTGAGTAAAGTGCATTGAAACCACAGCCTAGGTAGAGCAGTGATGTAACATTCACTTTGGTACAAAACAATGTTTCAACCTTTGTAAAGTCTGAAGCTCAAGCATGGCTTTGTGTCTCAACTCTAAGGCGTTAGCTTCCGTCGAGATTGGCATAAATTCCCTGGCGAAGTGTCATTCATATGGCCACAGCAAGAGTACAGAAATTCCTGCAGTCAATGTAATTTTATTCCCTCATTACCAGTAATCCACAGTCGAACAGTTACCGTCGCTGCGTTTGGTGCGAATGGACCCGTATTCGATTCCCAGGAGCTCCTAAGATCTTTTTTCTGTGGTAGGAAGGTCTGGAACGACGTACATTCAGCCTCGTCGGGCCAAATGAGGAGCTCATTGAATAAAAAAGCATTCATCTACTGGCAATAAAGGATGGAGGGGTTGGCATCATGCTGATTACATGTCCCGCAATTGTAGATCGCTCCACGCGGTGCTTATAGGCAGAAGTCGGCCAGTCGGACACACCTAAGGGATACTCTTTGAGTGGTGTTTTTAAGTTAAAAAGAGTCATATAACTGAATTTATCTGCTGTGCCGGTGGACAAATACTACAGCTCCATTTATAGAAACGTAGTTAATGGGTGTGTTTCGGTAGTTAACGGAGTTGCGAAAACGCGTTAATCTTTATTTCATGAACACTTGCTCATCATTAGTCTGGATGAAAGAAATTAGCAATATTTTTAACGGATCAAAATTTATTTGAGGTAAAAGCCTGAGAAACGTCAACCAACACATTACAAGTAAATAAAACAAATTACTCTTAAGGCTTCTTCACACGCTCATTTATTGCGCCATTCTGGGTATTGTGCCATAATACTGACTGTCTGAGAGCGGTATTGTCACTGTGCGCAGTATATAGAAGGAGACTTCAAAGCTTTAAAAATGTGGACGCTCGCACAATATACGAGGGGTGTCCAGAAAGTAAGTTCCGATCGGTCACCAAATGGAAACGACTCTGAAAATCCGATGTAGCTTTGCACAGATGTGTTCGACAGTGTCTCTAGTATGCCTGTCGGTTGCATCACTTGGCTCTTTTCGGTTCTGAGCGCATGGTGAGTACATAAAGATGTGTAGAAAATAGTGTTACCCGCCACGTATGAGGTCCTGGTGAGAGATTTCGCCTGATGTTATGCTGCCCACATTACAGAAGTGTAATACGGTTCCTACTTCGTGGCAATTCTCGGTCGCAATCTGAAGGGGCAATGAAAATGCTCCTGCAGCGTTTTCAATGAGAAGTGTTTGATCACCCGCACTACCGCCCGTAATTGGCTCCCTCTGTGCTTCATCTCTGCTCACATTAACTACTGTCTACGAAGACAACATTTTCAGACAGACAACGTGCTATAGATGAGCGTAGAGAATTGGCGGGAAGCGCAGGCGGCTGCCTTCTATGACGAGGGTATTGTAAAGTTGGTACAACGCTACGACAGATGTCTAAGTCGGAGTGGTGACTATGTAGAGCAATAGCTGGAAGTTGCAGTTAACTGTTCCAGATAAAATATTTCTGATTTTCACAGTGGTTTCCATTTCGCAATCAACCGGAACTTACTTTATGGTGGTGGTGGTGGTTAGTGTTTAACGTCCCGTCGACAACGAGGTCATTGGAGCGCAAGCTCGGGTTAGGGAAAGATTGGGAAGGAAATCGGCCGTGCCCTTTCAAAGGAGCCATCCCGGCATTTGCCTGAAACTAGTTAGGGAAATCACGGGAAACCTAAATCAGGATGGCTGGAGACGGGATTGAACCGTCGTCCTCCCGAATGCGAGTCCAGTCTGCTAACCACTACACCACCTCGCTCGGTCTTACTTTAGGGACAGCCCTCGTACTGCGCAATATATTGTACCGTATGACGGTCATATCGTGGAATACTCAGCAGTTCCTGTAAGAGTACGTCATTTGTGGACATGCATACAACACATGCAGTGGCGTCATATGAATATGAATAAACCATGAAAGACAGATGAAAGAATTCATGTGCTGAAGTGCATTCGGACGAATAATTGATGACATATTTAATATATTTTCAGCAACTAGCTGCGAAAACACTCGACAAACGTGATTAAGTGTAGGGAAATAGCACTGCAACTGCTTATAAGTTCGTTTCAAAAATTTGAATTATTAACTGTAGTAATACGTAACAGCGCTCCCCACTGATCCTTTACAACAAGTACTTTACTCCTTTCGAGTTTATAGATCGCTTCCAGCATTTTGGAAAGTGAAATCCGACTAGTACATAGTATCTGTTCTGTGGAAATAAGATGTAACGAAGTTCACCACTTCGTTGAATGATTTCTCGCTCATCCGATAGTCATCTGGCTCTGGTGTAGGTCCTGTTAGCATGTTAATTAGGCTGTGTTTAGAACGCATTCTAAGCTACTTTATCGCCCATCGCCGCTTACTCTTGCTTTTCTTTTGCAGTACGTAGCGATTGCAATGGACATACATGCGAATTCTGTATCAACGAGTACCAATACGGTCGCTACAAAGGCATAGTTCTAACTGAAATGTCCTGGGCTTAAATATTGCGCAATAATATTGTGCCGTTCTTGGCCTCTTTCGGGCAATATATTGAGACAATATTATTGAACAATAAACACTGAGCATTTAAGTGTCCCTTTGAAGCAGCGGCAGCCAAGAACTTGGATCGGAAGCCATGCACTGGCTCGCTCACCACAGAGTTAAGCCTGTCTGCATACTTTCTCCAGCGCCACCTCACTCTGTCTGAGCAGCACGAAGGGAGGAGGGATAAACTGAGAACGCGCCTTATTTAGAGGGCAATGCAGTCGCACTGGATACTAACTGTTTTCATATTCTTAACGATATAGATCATAAATGAAACAATTTTCAGTGTTATGTAATTATTTTTGGTGCACTGAAGACGTAATACAGTTTTTATCTGGTGCAAACTGTCATTGTATAGACAGAAACAGACAATTCCAGGTTTTCGCACTCAAGTTGCCTTGTAATTGTGACTTGTAATCGAAAAAAGGTCTGTCATACGCATATGTTGATCGAAATATTGTAACATTTTTGCGCTCTCATTATGGAGACGTAGAAACTTTACTTGAGGAAGACAATGTAGAGCACCTAGACAGTTTTGATGTAATGGGGTTTGTCTTTAAAATGGGAAATACATTGCAGTCAAGTACATCTGCACATGTTCAGGGGCGCTTTCAACTAAAATGGCAAAGGGTCTCGAAAACAATTCGAAAACACAGATGTAAGATTGGTAGTGTCCTCAAAACGTTTAAAAATCGATTCTTGTAATTCTTTTAAGGCGATAATGAGTTCTTTCGATTTCGTGTTGTCTTTAATGTCAGTGAGCTTAGGGAAATGGACTGTATTCGTCAGGTTGTGTGTCTTCTACAATGCTTCCCCATCAAATCAGAAAAAAGTTGCGACATGTTACTATGGGCCGTGAGCAGTGAAGTCTACTTAAAATGTGAAGTCTACAGTGGGTTCCTGGTGTTCTAATTTTCGTTCCTGGACTACTTGTTGCTTCATAAATTCTGAATAGCGGAGTTTAAATGGAAATATCTTTCCACACATACCCTTGACTTAACCAAAGTACTTTGCAGTAATACAGGGGGTGGTCAGAAACAGTCCGGAAAGCTTTTAAGGGTGTTGCAGGGTTGGTTGATTTTTTGTACGGTGGTAAGTTCTATCTGGTCAGCGACCATAAGACTTTGACGTCGGTGTTCCACCCGTCAAAGCCAGTTCCGGCGCGTACTGCACAAAAGCTGCATCGCTGGTCCTTGTTTTTGTCTAACTACGATTACGAAATTTTGTTTCGGCCTAGGCCCAGCATAGCAATGCTGATGCTTTGTCTCGTCTGCCTATCGGTCCTGACGAAGTGTTTGATTCTTCCGAACTGTCCTGCATGTTTATTGATTCGCAAGATCAGGACTTAGCTGATGGTTTTCCGGTGGATTTTCGTCGCATTGCTTCCGCGACAGCCGCTGATGTTTCTTTGCAGATTCTTTTGCAGTATATTCATACTCAATGACCTCCATCTGCTGCACAAATTCGTGATCCACTTGTTCGACGTTACTTTGCGCAACGTCACAACTTGTCTGTACGCCACGGTGTTAACTTGTTACGAACTGACAATGATCAGTCTCGTGTGGTTGTACCTCATTTGTTGCAGTCGGAAATCCTCAGATTGCTGCACACTGGCCGTTGGGGTATAGTGCGGTTGAACCAATTAGCGCGTCGTCACTGCTCTTGGGTCGGCATTGATAAACAAATTGAGAATTTATAATGAAATTTTCACTCTACAGCGGAGTGTGTGCTGATATGAAACTTCCTGGCAGATAAAAACTGTGTGCCGGACCGAGACTCGAACTCGGGACCTTCGCCTTTCGCGGGCAAGTGCTCTACCGACTGAGCTACCCAAGCACGACTCACGCCCAGTCCTCAGAGCTTTACTTCTGCCAGTACCTCGTCTCTTACCCCCAGGCTGTGGCTAAGCCATGTATCCGCAATATTCTTTCTTTCAGGACTGCTAGTTCTGCAAGGTTCGGAGGAGAGCTTCTGTAAAGTTTGGAAGATAGGAGACGAGGTACTGGCAGAAGTAAAGCTGTGAGGACGGGGCGTGAGTCGTGCTTAGGAAGCTCAGTCGGTAGAGTACGTGCCCGCGAAAGGCAAAGGTCCCGAGTTCGAGTCTCGGTCCGGCACACAATTTTAATCTGGCAGGAAGTTTCAAATTGACAATTTGCTTACTAGCTGTCGCTCTTGCACGGAACATCAATCTGCTCCCCGCCATCGCTTCTTTGCGTGGCCGACTCCTACTGCGCCTTAGCAGCGCGTTCACATTGATTTTGCAGGTCCTTTCTGGGACACCCGCTGGTTGATAGTTATTGATATGTACAGCAACTTCCCTTTTGTTGTACGTATGTCCTCTACTACATCTGCGAGTACTGTTTGGGCTTTGACATCTACTTTTTGCTTTTAGCGTCTTTCTGAAGTTATTGTGTCAGACAGCAGCCCCCAATTCGTGTCCTCAGAGTTTGAAGCGTTCTGTGCTGCTAATGGCATTAGCCATCTGACCTCAGCCCCGTTCCACCTCCAGTCGAACGGCGAGGCTGAACGCTTTGTGCGTACATTTCAGTCGCAGATAAGCAAGTTGCGCGCCACGCACTCTCGCGCCGCGCGCTTCCGCTGCTTCTCCTCATTCTGGCTTGCACTGCAGCGCTGGGAGCAGGGGCGCATTCTTCGACGGCTTGGCAGCGCCTTATTTCTCATTTCTGGTCTCTCCGGCACTGTCAAGCGACACTGGAACCAAATCCGTTTGTGACGTGCTCGGTTCTCTGCCGCTGGTTGTTTTCCGGCAGAATTGGAGGCTTCGCGGCTTCCGCTGCCTCAGCTCACGACTCCACCGACGGCGCCTCCGCCGCTCGCGCCTCCGCGGGAGCGCCTGCCGTCGTCGCCGCTGTTGGTCCGGTCACCTGCACCGGAGGGGCGCCTCTCGCCGCCACCACGACCCCAACTCTGTCCGCCGGCCGCCTCCGTCGTCGTCGTCGTCGTCGTCGTCGCCGCCGCCGCCGCCGCCGCCGCCGCGTTCGTCCGCGGTGCCGGAGCTGATGGACGCTGAGGCTGCCGTCACGCCGCCGCCGCCGTCGTCTATGGAGGTCGTTGCTCCGCCTCCTCATCCGAGCATACCCAGTGGCGGCGCACAGCCTGGGCAGGTTTTCCACGGGGCGTTTTCCTCGTCCCCTAGTGAGCAATTCGGGGTCGCGGGTGGACAGCCCCTCAGCTGCGCCGCCCCTGGGCCCCTCCACCCGCCGTCGGAAGCCATACTCAACGACGGTGCGTCGTCTCAGGGAGGAGGGATGAGTGTAGCAGGCGCTGTTCAGCTCTACAAGCACCACTGTAGACTCAGCCCAGTTGATCAAGAGCAGATGGCCAGGACATTTCGCTTCAGCTCGAGAGGTGGCATGAGCCCCCTCTCATATTTCTATCTTACTCTGAGTAATTCGATTTTCCTCTCTACTTACATGCGGTGAAATGTTGCTATTCCTTCACACGCGGGCTTCCCACGAAGCGTCTCTAGCCACCCGGGTGGTCCGGTGACAGGCGGGTTCTGCTGATTTCGAAAAGGTTAAGCCGACGGGTGTGAGGGAGTCGAGTGAATGCATTCCAGGCGCCGACATTGTCATAAGAGCGACGGCGACACGCCCACAGGGGCCTGACGGAGCGGCTGGGCTACAGATTCCGTTACTTCGAAGGAACTGAGTGAAAACACTTTCTGGCGGGCTACCAGCGAGGCGTGGGAATGACTTGTGTTCCCAGGCAGTCTTGGCGGGCAAATTTCCGCGTTTTCTGCAAAATCGTAACTGTGATCGGCTTGCTCACGGGATAGCTCCGTGACGTAGCAAAATCGGCGCAGAAATTTGCGCCAAGTATCTCCATTGGTGGACTTGTAGTGCGTCGGCAATAGAGTGGAATTTTCCGCCGGTTTTCGAGTTGCTGATTGGAACGTTTAACCATGGCCACTGTCGTGTGGGGCGGGAATGTTCTGTGTTCGGCTTGTACGGGTGCTCTTTCAGTCGGAGTAGGTTACAAGACTGAGCTCTCGCTGCTCTGGACAGCCTGTCTTCCGTTGGCTGTCTAATATCCTTTTATTTAATTGTAACTGTTTGACGAAGTTGCTGAAGTTTCGACTTCAACGTAGCTTTCAAATGGTTCAAATGGCTCTGAGCACTATGGGACTTAACATCTATGGTCATCAGTCCCCTAGAACTTAGAACTACTTAAACCTAACTAACCTAAGGACATCACACAACACCCAGCCATCACGAGGCAGAGAAAATCCCTGACCCCGCCGGGAATCGAACCCGGGAACCCGGGCGTGGGAAACGAGAACGCTACCGCACGACCACGAGATGCGGGCTCAACGTAGTTTTCCGAGTACAGTTGGCAACTGAGTGTTCTGCGTACAAGCGGCCTATGTTGTCCGTCTTGAGCAGTTTTGGCTAAAGTTGACTGCATCGGAGATACGGTGTGACTTCGCTTGTTAAAATCAATCACTGTACCGTCAGTGATTGTGTGGCGGGCCTTCTTCGTCTCCCTCAGAGTCTTTAATCTGAAACAACCAGACCAGGATAATTTGTTTCGGGCTATACTCGCGACATTATCATCACGACGACGGGACGTCGAAGCAACCAGCCAACATCTCCGGTACGCCAGATCGTGTTCTTGCAGTTAAGAAGACAGCTTGGTAATGTATGTCCGCAGCACCGGCAGATTAGGAAATTTTGCTAGGAGATAATCAGAGCTCAGCAGAGCGCGCCTGTTCGTCTTTTCTAACTTTGTTCTGTCTTGGGTGTTCACTGTATGAGTTCTCACTACTGTAGCAGCAATTAGCGTTGGGCTGCTGGGTGTTTCTCTTAAGATTTGAGTTGCAAGGAATTGGCTCCACATACCACTTGGTCATAAAAGTCACAATCTAGTTTATGGACAACCTCACCTTCACAGCATTTATTTGAGTATCCAATTTGATGTATTGTAAATGTTTCATGTGTTTTGTTTACTATTTTGAGTTTAGTCATAATAAATCAAATTGTTATTTTGGCCAGAACTTTCATTCTGTTAATCGGTAGATCACCCCTTTCATTTCTCACCACGTTAATGAAACTTTCCTTTATTTAATTAATTTCTATCAAATTAAACTATTGCAGGTGCCAAACTCTTTTCTACTCCACTTGCAGGGTCGATTACAGTCAGTTCGCGTTTCTTCTTAATCCATGTGCAACAGCAAAAGTCTGGGTTAGAAAAGGGGGGCTTAGAGCATCATTTACATATGAAGATGCTAGAAGAATTTAGTGTTAAATACACTGCTAGCCCCGGCACCTCGCAAGCTTCGCACCTCAGGGCAAAGTTATGTATTACTCTTGTTGCTAAAGTAAAGGTGATTTTAATGCATACTGCAGCACCGAGAGATTTTCACCTTTTCCTGCTCCTACCCACGCGCCGCCTTCCAGGCGGGATACAAAATGAACTACACGGCTGAGGCACGTTTTTACGAGTATCTGTCTGGGTGCGTAAATAAAAGAAACTTACGCTATTTGAGTGCTAAAAGTTACAGAGAACTTCATGATAGATAGCTTCATTCAGAACGTGATACTGTTTGGTGTGCATTGCGGAAAGTAGGGATCACTAGTCCCCACTTTTTAGAAAAAAAAAAAAAAACAACAACATGGGTATCTGCGAACTAACAGCGATTTGCCAACATGATTGTACTTTTTGTGCAAACTTTCACAAATTTATGTGGAGATCTTTATCATTATTTGGCATACAATACACAACAGTGACGACGGCTCTCCACAGCTACATGTATCGGGGGATCTGGCTGTAGGCGCTCCACCCATCATACACACACAGTTAAAAAGGCACGGAATAGTCATAAAATTATAACAAATAAAGACAGTCGGATATTAAGTCCTCGTCTTACTTTAAGACCAGTAACATCGCTTCTCCAGATTAGTGCTCATTTTCCGAAAAGCTCGTTTCCTATAGTGGTAATATCAGTCACATATGCCTCGAGTCACACCAACTGCTTCCTGTCCACTGGCTACTTCTGTAAACAAATATACGGCTCCAGCAGAGGCATTGAGTCATCAACCGTTGCTTGGCATTTCAGAGATGTTAGAGGAGACACGAAGAAAATTATTTACCAATATTTATGTATGTAAGCTGCTCACATATTGAGATTGACTCTACAGCGGAGTGTGCGCTGATATGAAACTTCCTGGCAGATTAAAACTGTGTGCCGGACCGAGACTCGAACTCGGGAACTTTGCCTTTCGCGGGCAAGTGCTCTACCAACTGAGCTACCCAAGCACGACTCACGCCCCGTCCTCACAGCTTTACTTCTGCCAGTACCTCGTCTTCTACCTTCCAAACTTTACAGAAGCTCTCCTGCGAACCTGCAGAACTAGCAGTCCTGAAAGAAAGGGTATTGCGGAGACATGGCTTAGCCACAGCCTAGGGGATGTTTCCAGAATGAGATTCTCCGCAATATCCTTTCTTTCAGGAGTGCTAGTTCTGCAGGTTCGCAGGAGAGCTTCTGTAAAGTTTGGAAGGTAGGAGACGAGGTACTGGCAGAAGTAAAGCTGTGAGGACTGGGCGTGAGTCGTGCTTGGGTAGCTCAGTTGGTAGAGCACTTGCCCGCGAAAGGCAAAGGTCTCGAGTTCGAGTCTCGGTCCGGCACACAGTTTTAAATGCCAGGAAGTGCTCACATATTTCATGTTACTGCTAACCTCAAAAACAACCCATAAACCCATTGAAAAAAGGGTTACCGCTCCCTCCCGTCTGTACATCAAGTACATTATCGAATGAATATGGGTGGATTGCTTCAACTAGGTCTTTCTTCCTTTCGTCGCTGCGCGCATCGCCTTTAAATCCTCTACAGTGTCTTTTAGCAGGTGATCTACCGTATCTAATATGGGCAATGTTTGGCTACCAATGATTTACCATACTTGGCCAGTGTAATGGCGTCTGTGTGCTCTTTACGGTTTTTATTTATTTTCTTACGATTTCGTGCTTTTTGAGTGCATGTGTATGAAGGGTAGAACGCATGGGATCTTGAGCCTTGAAACGTGATATCTGTGAATTACATTTCTCATATCTGTGTGTTGTACGCTAAATAGTGATAACGATGATCTTCATAACTTGCCCTGCAGTCCTTATGATGGATAATAATGGAATTTTGTGAAGGTATTTGACTTCAGCTGGACAGGACCATTTCACACACAGCGCGAACTGCAATGCGTGTTTAGTGTGAGAAGTTCCTGGGCACCTAATCTCCTTCAACGGCAGTCTTCCGTGGCAGGCGCACTCACCCTATTTAGCTCCTTGCGACTTCTGTCACGGCGATATCTATAACCCAATGTCTACCCCGATCTTCCAAGAACCTTCGCACACTTGAAAGAGAACATTCACAAGCAGTAGCCCACATATCCATCGCTATGCTCGAATGAGTCATTTGCCAGATATATTTCTATTTTAAATATTAATTTTAAATTATAAATTACGTAGAAACACAGAAAAGGAATTAGAATGATAAATATACTTTTTTATTGACCTTTTAAAACAGCAAGCATCATTGGCGCATCCTGTAGGGGAGATTCGGATAGTATGGAACTGTTGGGCAGTATGGAATACCGACACTGGGTTCTGCTGCCACGTGAGAATATCGTATATTAATTCTATGAGTTTCCATTATGTAGTGAATATCGATCGCTTGCCAGGATTGCTTGATGAAAGTTTGTGTATCACGTTTGTAGAATTTCTGTAGCCAAATTTTCAGAAGTTTGTATCAGTTATTAGATTTGCGTCTCAGACACTGAATCGGCCGTGGTGGCCGAGCGGTTCTAGGCGCTTCAGTCCGGAACCGCGCGATTGCAAGGGCCGCAGGATCGAATACTGCCTCGGGCATGGATGTGTGTGATGTCCTTAGGTTAGTTAGGTTTAAGTAGTTCTAAGTTCTAGGGGACTGATGACCTCAGATTTTAAGTCCCATAGTGCTCAGAGCCTTTTGATTTCTCAGACACTGAGATTAAGTTTAATGTGCATAAAAAGAGTATTAATTTGTTTTTCCCTGGCTGGTTTTTGATTTCAACTTTTTCTTTAGCAACAGAAAGGATATTTTTGCACGTTGGCGTGTCGGGTTACGTGGAACATCTAGAAGATCCAACTAAGCGTCGTTCTTCTAACTATTCTCAGGCACACGCTCCTCGTTCATTTAAAACTTTGATTCTACTCTTGGCAATATCACCGTGCCGAAAAAAGAACGCGTCCAATAGAAACAGAAAAGCTGAGGCATCATCTGTACTAGTCTATTATCCCTAAAAAAATCTATTAGGGGCGAACTAAGAGCTAAGCAGCAACCCATCGGCAACAAAAGCTCTAACTGCAGAATCCTAAAACACAAGAGACCAGAAAACTTCCAACGAAAGAGGAAACAGAAACTCTTCAAGAAATTACAATTTACTTCGCAGGGTGACTGAAGTGGCAATGATCAATCTTTCCATAATCATGTACAGTCTGAAATGGAATTCGCAGCTTCTATTATACACTCCTGGAAATGGAAAAAAGAACACATTGACACCGGTGTGTCAGACCCACCATACTTGCTCCGGACACTGCGAGAGGGCTGTACAAGCAATGATCACACGCACGGCACAGCGGACACACCAGGAACCGCGGTGTTGGCCGTCGAATGGCGCTAGCTGCGCAGCATTTGTGCACCGCCGCCGTCAGTGTCAGCCAGTTTGCCGTGGCATACGGAGCTCCATCGCAGTCTTTAACACTGGTAGCATGCCGCGACAGCGTGGACGTGAACCGTATGTGCAGTTGACGGACTTTGAGTGAGGGCGTATAGTGGGCATGCGGGAGGCCGGGTGGACGTACCGCCGAATTGCTCAACACGTGGGGCGTGAGGTCTCCACAGTACATCGATGTTGTCGCCAGTGGTCGGCGGAAGGTGCACGTGCCCGTCGACCTGGGACCGGACCGCAGCGACGCACGGATGCACGCCAAGACCGTAGGATCCTACGCAGTGCCGTAGGGGACCGCACCGCCACTTCCCAGCAAATTAGGGACACTGTTGCTCCTGGGGTATCGGCGAGGACCATTCGCAACCGTCTCCATGAAGCTGGGCTACGGTCCCGCACACCGTTAGGCCGTCTTCCGCTCACGCCCCAACATCGTGCAGCCCGCCTCCAGTGGTGTCGCGACAGGCGTGAATGGAGGGACGAATGGAGACGTGTCGTCTTCAGCGATGAGAGTCGCTTCTGCCTTGGTGCCAATGATGGTCGTATGCGTGTTTGGCGCCGTGCAGGTGAGCGCCACAATCAGGACTGCATACGACCGAGGCACACAGGGCCAACACCCGGCATCATGGTGTGGGGAGCGATCTCCTACACTGGCCGTACACCACTGGTGATCGTCGAGGGGACACTGAATAGTGCACGGTACATCCAAACCGTCATCGAACCCATCGTTCTACCATTCCTAGACCGGCAAGGGAACTTGCTGTTCCAACAGGACAATGCACGTCCGCATGTATCCCGTGCCACCCAACGTGCTCTAGAAGGTGTAAGTCAACTACCCTGGCCAGCAAGATCTCCGGATCTGTCCCCCATTGAGCATGTTTGGGACTGGATGAAGCGTCGTCTCACGCGGTCTGCACGTCCAGCACGAACGCTGGTCCAACTGAGGCGCCAGGTGGAAATGGCATGGCAAGCCGTTCCACAGGACTACATCCAGCATCTCTACGATCGTCTCCATGGGAGAATAGCAGCCTGCATTGCTGCGAAAGGTGGATATACACTGTACTAGTGCCGACATTGTGCATGCTCTGTTGCCTGTGTCTATGTGCCTGTGGTTCTGTCAGTGTGATCATGTGATGTATCTGACCCCAGGAATGTGTCAATAAAGTTTCCCCTTCCTGGGACAATGAATTCACGGTGTTCTTATTTCAATTTCCAGGAGTGTATGTCTCTTCTGCGACGGAAATTTTTTCTGAAGATAGACAAGGAGAGCTTTCGATGCTGTGTTTGGCTTCCTCTCTATGAGTCCTTATCACTTATGCTGGAGCGAAGAATGGAGATAATATTTGAAATTTCTACAAATGAAATAGGCTAAGTTGTCTTATTAACCTGAAAACCTGTATTACGATTTGTATTATTTATAATATATTTTCTAAGTCTCATTAAATATCGTTTTTGAGCAAAATGTAATTTGCTTTCTATATTTTCAATTATCTATTCCAAATTAACATACAATACCACATTACCATCCATATGATAGTTTTTTCTTTAATTTCCTTTTAAGAAGGAGAACGTTTTCCAAATTATTTTTTCACAATATAAATTTTATGACGATAAGTTACGTGACTTACTCATTTTGGTTTCGACCATTTTAATCTATCCGGCAGGAAATTACGTTCGCAAATGTGAATTGCATTCCATAACATCCGAATTTCCTACAAAAGTTTTGCATTACCGTGATTCTGAGCCACCAGTAAGCCCTCAAACTGACTAAGAAAGGCTACAGACAAAAATTTTATCCCTATAGTGTCAATCCCTCTGCTGCAGTTTACAGATTATGGACGGAACAGCGCGTGGAACGGGGACCCCGTTGTCTGTCGTCTATAGCTTAACCTTCCTGATGTTATTACTCCAGAGCTCATATTGGTTAACAGTCAAAGCTCATGCTGGTGGCTTTTGTACACCTCTGAATCCCCCATTATGCAGTCTCTCGACTGGACAGCTGGCCCAAAACAGACGAACTACTGTTATTCAGTCTGTTTATCCGCCGGGAAAACCGAACTCTGATTTCCGATTTTGGTCGCCTCTGGTCCGTTATGTCAAACACTGATTACAAGGCCCCTCCACTGCATTCGCCCCCCTCCCATCACCACCGCCACCCCTCTGCGCCTAACTGGTCGCATTTAGGCAGCCCGAAGCACACGCTTTGTCCATGCTCGTACGAACGTCGGGCAGCTAAACTAGGGGGGCGCGTGTGTCCTCCCTGTGCAGAACAAAGCACTCGCCAAATGCAGGGCATACGGTACAGCGCACACGGATGTCGCCAGATATGGGCAAGGATCGACCGACAGAGCCGCACGAGACCTCCGAACCTACCACGTGCGGACAACAGCGCCACGTGGTTTGCACCGTATGTCGGAAGTGGTGGAGCGACGCAGGTACAAGGGTGTTTGTACGCTGCCGAGACCCACGAGAAAGACAGGCGGCGGCGCGTACGTTACAGTACGTGACACTAAAGGTCTTACGAGTGCCAGGGGCCGTCTCCGCCGAGAATGACTGACTATTTCAGACGAGTTTAATAATTATTAACTGCGCTTTTAAATGCATATACATTTTCAATTAAATACTGATTTCCCGCGGGTCCTGCATGGATCCGAGCCTTCGCGAAGTGTTGCGGGCAAGCCTACGGTGGTGACGTCACAAATTTGTTGCAGTCTCCGTGTATCTCGTTGGCACCGACTCTGCCTAAACGCACTGGGGGCCGTTCGTTCAAAGGCACGACCACGCACGTGGTCACATCGGTGTCTGTCAGAAATACTTGTATTACCCAGCAACACCTTTTGGCGTTTATGTCACATCACTGCCCACGTTTATTACGTTTTGTTGCTATGTTTTAATACATGGTATAGGAAGATTTTGTTACGGGAAGCCAGCGGATAGATAGGATCGAAAGGAAGACTCATCGAGTGACACGCCGGAAGTCACATAGCGTGAGAACGGCCGGGAAAGCAAGAGCCTTGTTGACCGCAAGTAGAGAGACAGTGGCGACTCGGCTACAACGTTGGGCGCCGAGAAGCGGATTTTTTTATTATTTATATTTACTTTTTAAATACCAACATACAGCTCCAACCGAGCTGATGACGTTACTTGCACTGAGAAGTTGTTAGTAAAAATTTCTGTATCACTAAAAAAAAAAGTTCAAATGTGTGTGAAATCTTATGGGACTTAACTGCTAAGGTCATCAGTCCCTAAGCATACACACTACTTAACCTAAATTATCCTAACGACGAACACACACACCTATGCCGGGGGAGGATTCGAACCTCCGCCGGCACCAGCCGCACAGTCCATGACTGCAGCGTCTAGACCGCTCGGCTAATCCCGCGCGGCCAGTATCACTCAGTTTATCAGGAAATGCTAATTACAAATTTTAGTTACCGTTAGTGCTTGTTGGTGAAAAGGATGGACCAGTCACAAGTGCGTGCTAAGATAGCTCACTACCAGCCTATGATCGCTTTCCGAAGAAGTAATATATGAATCCGTGTGTGAAATATGATCTCTTGTAAAGACGGAACAGTTAGTTGAAAAATTGCTTCGAATGACGTACTTGTGCGATGATGTGTAAATCCAAGGCAGTGTACGATCGGTTTTCGAGGTGGCAACGTGTGAACTAGTGTATGAAGAGCAACTCCGCATAAAGACGGAATTAATTGTTAAGATTGCCTCGGAAAACGAATTTGTGCGATCTCATGTTGATTGTGTGAAGCATGTTTCTGACTTTTGCGGTGCTCGGGAACTAATTATTAATGATCGAGGATTTGTTATGAATATTAACGATAACTGGCTCTAGAAGCTGTTTTACTAATTTTGCGATTAATGAAATAAAAATAAAATTAGTTGGCATCCTAAGATTTTACGATTATTATTATGTTTAGCATCTAAACCTACCCACATGTCACATTATTAAGCACTGTTTATGGCACAAGAGTAAGACCTCGTGACCCACGGAGAAAAACCAAGCTGGATAACGGATACGGGACACCTTTCAAATGGCTCTGAGCACTATGGGACTTAACATCTGAGGTCATCAGTCCCCTAGAACTTAGAACTACTTAAACCTAACTAACTTAAGGACATCACACACATCCATGCCCGATGCGGGATTCGAACCTGCGACAGTATCAGTCGCACGGGTACGGACTGAAGCGCCTAGAACCCGTCGGCCACAACTGCCAGCAGGACACCTTTACAAGACGTCAGGTAAGCAAGTTGCCTCCAGTTGTGCTACGGACGGTGATCGCAGACATTTCTTGCTAAAACCTGCTGTGTTTAATAATGGCACAATTTCAAGGTGGGAATTTTCATTTACTGTTACCCACTGTGTAGCTTATGGGGGTCAAATCGGCGATTACTGAGAGACTAAATTTTACCACCGACCCTAATATTCGTTGCAATCTGAACAGGATGGCAGCACTGTCGTATTTACATCTCAGGAGGAGGAACGTGAGGCAGTAACAGCGTACAGTCCACTACTCTCACAAGTGCAACCCTGCTACACGCTACATACACCGATGTTACTGCCTGCCCTGCAGGGCTACAGAATTTGCAATAATTTATTGAGTGTAAATCGACGTGTCGACTGAATAAATTGTTGGCTGCTTTAATTCTGATTCATCACTTTTTCGTAAACATTTAATGCCATATGCCTTTCATTATTTTTATCATGGCAGCGACAACAGCAACCGTTACGAAATTGTCTCTAACGAAAAACAGCCCACAGTTGCACTAAGTTTTGTTTATTTTAAACCTTGACCATGGTTTCTGCTGTAATAATCTAGCCTTCTTCAGAAGTCCTAGAAATGGTCAAAATAACATCTAGACCAATGATACAATCTACACATGAACTTCAAAATTAGGTAAGTGATAACACATTACTTACATAGACACTAATAAACGAAAAATATTTTAGCCCAGCGGCTGCGTCAAGACCAATAAAATAGCTTCAACAGACATAAGCCTGTTTCGAACGTAAGTACAATTACATATTGCAACGTATGTCCTCCGCCACAACCTGTGTTATACTGGGCGCACGCTCGTTAAATGTGTTGCACCCCGCGCACCATAGGTGGCGCTGACCACAGTGAGCTATATATCGGGCAACTAGTCAATATGTACGACAATAAATTAATAACAAGTCTACATGTGCAAAGGAGGAACCATATACTATTAATACGAATGTCCAACGGATGAAATACTATTGCATACGATCATTAGCGTGGTAGAACATTAACAATTTCATATAACAAAGTTTGTCGTATCATTATTTGATGCATGATTAAGAAACGAAACTATCATATGCAAATATAACTTCAGCTAACAGCCGGCCGGAGTGGCCGAGCGGTTCTAGGCGCCTCAGTCTGGAACCGCGCGACCGCTACGGTCGCAGGTTCGAATCCTGCCTCGGGTATGGATGTGTGTGATGTCCTTAGATTAGTTAGGTTTAAGTAGTTCTAAGTTCTAGGGGACTGATGACCTCAGAAGTTAAGTCCCATAGTGCTCAGAGCCATTTGAACCATTTTTCATGGTACAATATGACAAAGGGCACATTTATATATCCGTCTCAACATAAACCACTGTTAACATAAAAGCAGCTCATGCCTCTTTATGAAAAATTCCTAGTGGAGCATTGTCCTAAAACATTAGTTTATCTCAAAAGATAATCACACAATTATATGGCACAATCGAGTAACTACTAGAGCCTATTTGCTACGCCTAATACGGGCTGAAAACCTTCAAGGAAGTTGGAACTTTTCAAATAACACTGATCATTCAGTAAATTCCTACTGTCAAATTTTTTGTGCATGTATATCTGCACCTGTTCCAATAAATCTAGTTTCATACCCTTTGCTTCTTTACACAATAGTTCAGTGTCGTTAACAGGGCAAACAGGTAGGTGTATAGGCGTAAGATATAAAGAACATATGCAGTAGAGGATGGGTATGAATAAGAATGGGTGAACGTTTGCTGAACACATCATCGAAGAAGGACATACGTCCCAACCTGTTAACAACATTTATTATAGCAGAAACCATGGTCAAGGTTCAAAATAAACAGACTTTAGTGCAACTGTGGGCTGTTTTTTCAAAAAAAAATGTTCAAATGTGTGTGAAATCTTATGGGACTTAACTGCTAAGGTCGTCCGTCCCTAAGCTTACACACTACTTAACCTAAATTATCCTAAGGAGAAACACACACAGCCATACCCGAGGGAGGACTGGAACCTCCGCCAGGACCAGCCGCACAGTCCACAACTGCAGCGCCTAGACCGCTCGGCTAATCCCGCGCGGCGGCTGTTTTTCATTCGAGACCAAATACCTTTTTTTTTTTAAATCTATGCCGTTTCGTTCGCACACTTGACGACTCACTTATACTGACGCTCTTTAAAACCAAATCACAAAACAGAATTCGCTGAGGTGACAAGACTCTTGGGATACCTTCTAAATCGCGCCGGACCTCATTTTGCCCGCCCTAATGACTCAACTCGAAGTGACATGGACCCAACAAGTCGTTGGAAGTCCCCTTTAGAAATATTGGGCCATACCTCTATTGCCGTCCGCAATTGCGAAAGTGTTACCAGTGTAGGATTTCGTGCACGAACTGACCTCTCAATTACGTCTCACAAATGTTCGAAGGGGATCATATCGGGCGATGTGGCTAGTCAAATCATTCGCTAGAACTGTCCAGAATGTTCTTCAAACTAATCACGAAAAAATGTGGCGCGCTTTGTCATCCATATAAATTCCATCGTTGTTTGGGAACGTGAATTCCAAGAATGGCTGGAAAAGGTCTCAAGGTTTCCGGACATGACCATTTCAAGTTAGTGATCGGTTCAGCTGGACAACAGGCCCCAGTCCAATCTATGTAAACACAGTCCATACCATTGTGGAGCCACCACCCGCTTGCACAGTGCCTCGTTGTCAACTTGGGTCCATGCCTCCGTGGGGTCTGTTCCACACTCTAAGCCTATCGTCAGCTATTACCACTTGAAATCAGGACTCATCCAATCAGGCCACGGTTTTCCAGCCGTATAGGGTCGTAAGGATATGGTCACGAACCCAGGAGAGGCGCTGCAGGCGATGTCGCGCTGTTAGCAAAGTCATTCGCGTCTGTCGTCTGCTGCCATAGCTAATTAACGCCAAATTCCGCGACACTGTGCTAATGGATACGTTCGTCATACGTCCAACATTGTTTTCTGAGGTTATCTCAGTGTTGCTTGTCTGACAACTCTGCGCAGACGCCGCTGCTTTCGGTCGTTAGGTGAAGGCCGTCGGCCGCTGCATTCTTCATGGTCAGAGGTAATACACGCACTCTTGACACAGTAGATTTCGGAATACTGAATTGCCTAACGATTTCCGAAATGGAATGTCCCACGCGTCTACGTCCAACTACCATCCCTCTCTCAGAGTATGTTGATTCCCACCGTACGGCCATAATCCGTCGGACACCTTCTGACATAGAAACACCTGAGTTCAAATGACGGCTCCGCAAATGCACTGTCCTTTTATACCTTGTGTGCGCGATACTACCATCATCTGCATATGTCCAGAACGAGATTTTCACTCTGCAGCGGAGTGTGCGCTGATATGAAACTTCCTGGCAGATTAAAACTGTGTGCCCGACCGAGACTCGAACTCGGGACCTTTGCCTTTCGCGGGCAAGTGCTCTACCAACTGAGCTACCGAAGCACGACTCACGTCCGGTACTCACAGCTTTACTTCTGCCAGTACCTCGTCTCCTACCTTCCAAACTTTACAGAAGCTCTCCTGCGAACCTTGCAGAACTAGCACTCCTGAAAGAAAGGATATAACGGAGACATGGCTTAGCCACAGCCTGGGGGATGTTTCCAGAATGAGATTTTCACTCTGCAGTGGAGTGTGCGCTGATATGCAACTTCCTGGCAGATTAAAACTGTGTGCCCGACCGAGACTCGAACTCGGGACCTTTGCCTTTCGCGGGCAAGTGCTCTACCAACTGAGCTACCCAAGCACGAAGTACTCACAGCTTTTCTTCTGCCAGTACCTCGTCTCCTACCTTCCAAACTTTACAGAGGCTGCATGGTTCGCAGGAGAGCTTCTGTAAAGTTTGGAAGGTAGGAGACGAGGTACTGGCAGAAGTAAAGCTGTGAGTACCGGACGTGAGTCGTGCTTCGGTAGCTCAGTTGATAGAGCACTTGCCCGCGAAAGGCAAAGGTCCCGAGTTCGAGTCTCGGTCGGGCACACAGTTTTAATCTGCCAGGAAATTTCATCTGCATATGTGATTATCGCTATGCCACAATTTTTTTTCACCTCAGTGTAATTTTATTTTTATTTTTATTTTTTCCTTGCTAGCCTTGGAATCCAGTTTTGTGGCAATAAAAGCTGCGAAACGTTCGCAAAGTTGGTATTTTTTGTTTTGTTCATAATAGCACTTTTGCCTATATCATCAATGAAATAGCCTCAGAGAAGCTGTTAACTAATTTAAAATGTCAATCAAGTTCAATAGGCCGAACCGTTTATGCGTCGCCTCGTAACCATGAGGTCGTGCCCGGCGGAGGTTCGAGTCCTCCCTCGGGCATGGGTGTGTGTGTTTGTCCTTAGGATAATTTAGGTTACGTAGTGTGTAAGCTTAGGGACTGATGACCTTAGCAGTTAATTCCCATAAGATTTCACACACATTTTTGAACATGACGTCGTGTTCTCGTGATGTCATCAGACTGCCGTCAAAGATTGCGAAATAGCGCCGGTATGTATTGCGGAGGCTGTAGCGGGAAATATACAATGTCAACAAGAACCAAGAAGGAACGATGAGATTGGAAGTCCAGGAACGAAGGGCTCGGATTTAAAACGGTATAAGTCAGGGATGCAGACTTTCGCCCCTTTTGTCCAACCTACACATCGAAGAAGTAATGACGGAAATAAAGAAAATATTCGAGAGTGCAACTAAAATTGAGGATGAGAGGATGTCACGCAAAAGATTCGCTTTTGACATCGCTATCCTCACTGAAAAGTGAAGGAGAACTACAGTATCTGTTGGATGGAAAGCTGTAATAATCACAGAATATGGATTGTAAGTAGACTGGAAAAAGACAAAAATAATGGGATGCAGCAAACATAAAAATAGCGATTAAGGTAACATCATAACTGACGATCACAAAGTAGACTAAGTTAAGGAATTCTGCTACTTTGGAAGCAAAATAACCCACGACGGACGAAGCAAGACGGACGTAAAAGGCAGACTAGCACAGGCAAACAGAACTGTCCTGGCAGAGAGAAGTCTACTGGTATCATATAGGCCTTAATCTGAGGAAGAAATTACTGAGAACGTTCGTTTGCACCAAAGCATTATTTGGTATTGGATCATGGATATTGGGAAAACCGGAAAAGAAGGGAATCGAAGCGTCAGAGATGTGGTGCTACAGAAGAATGTTGAAAATTGAGTAGACTGATAAGATAAAGAATGAGGAGGACCTCTTCGCCTACGAAAGGAACCTGCGGAAAACACTGAGAAGAAGAAGAAGGGTCAGGGTGACAGGTCATTTGGAATTCATCCCAAGATACTAGAGGGAGCAGCAGAGGGCAAAAACTGCACGGGGAAAGGAATTCGTGATGGGCCGCCCTAAACCAGTCTACAAGACTGTTGCAAATGAAAATGCGTTGTTCCCTGTTTGCTTTTTTCGTAGTAACGCCCAAAACTTGTCTAATTTCAGTCCTCCTCTTCTGTTCAAGCTGTATTTGTATTTTTTACGTACGTCCTAGCATATTAATGATTGAATTACCAACAAAAACAGTCAACACTGACCAGGAAAGTACTTGGGTTCGAACAAACACAAATACACCAAAATCGTGTGAGAAATAATGTAAAGGTCTCTTATTGCACTAGTGATAACTCCCGCATCTGCAAAACTCTGCAGTCGTCCGTTAGAGACCTCTGCGTATGCCATGCCGCATTGCACACTGACCTGCCGGTACGCCAGTCGGGACCAGTAGGGACGGTGCAGTGTGCCTCTGAAGTTGCGTTTTGTGACATTATTTGTGTATTGAAGCGTCAGATGGCTCGGCGATTGGTAATCAATGCTGCTAATGTATTGCGATTGATTGAGATGCAGTTACGAAGAACCCTTCTTCGTGAAGATGGTATTGGTGTAGAAGACGAATCATTTGCATGTTTTCTGGTATCTATTATAGTGCAGAAATATGAGCATAAGTTAGAAACAGATACTGTTGTAACACATGATAGGGATGATAATGACGAACAACTCATTGCAAACGGTAGTGCTACGGCAAGTGCGGGAAGAGGCGATGGAGTGACTGCTACGGTTGCAGGTTCGAATCCTGCCTCGGGCATGGATGTGAGTGATGTCCTTAGGTTAGTTAGGTTTAAGTAGTTCTAAGTTCTAGGGGACTGATGACCTCAGATGTTGAGTCCCATAGTGCTCAGAGCCATTTGAACCATTTGAGGCGATGGAAGCAGTGACAGTGAATACCAACCGTCTCCCAAGAAGAAGGTTAAAGTTGCTGGTATCATCACGGCGTTTGATGACAGCACACTGGAGAACATGTACGATGATTATTACGTAAGAGGTTTCGACACATACGACAAGCTTCTGAAAAGATACCCTAAACTGAAGTCTAAAAGCAATATTAAAAACATACTGGATTACGTGGCAAAGAAAAGAGAAGGAAATCGTACACTGCTGTTCAAGACCATCAATGAGCGTGTAATGGCTAAATTCGATGAAGCGCTAGAATGCGGTTCTGTCGTTCATTATTGGCATTTACAACATTGGGCATTGGACGTAGCCAGAAATCTCGGGTGTACAAACTTCACAGCTTCACTAGGATTTATTAATAATTTGAAAAAGGAGTTTAGGATAACATCACGCCGTATCACTATGCTCCAAGCACGAAAAGATAAGGATGACGAAGAAGAGTTCATTGAAAGCGCTCAAACGTTTGTTGCTGACGTCAATGAGCATATCACGAGAGAAAACATCGATATTAATTCTGTATGGAACTGTGATCAGATTCAGTTCAACTATGAACTTTCTTGTGACAGAACACTATCCATGAATGGGGAGAGAAACACTGCAATCAGTTAACTGTGCAACACATAGTTACACGATCGATGTTGCTGTATCAATGGACGGACGATTGGCAGACAAACTCTATATTTGTTTCTAAGAATCCAGTGGAAAGTTTGGACCCCGCGTGTCCAGGGAAATAGAAACGCGATGCCCTCCAAATGTCGTCGTCGATGCAAGTGTGAGTGGGAAGATGACGAAATAACATCTGAAGACGTTTTTTCTGTCAGTTTTGAATCCACATTTGTCGAGAAAGTTATTAGTACTTTGTGACTCCTGGTCTGGACATAAGGATGAACGAGTACTACTGGAAGCATCTGGCGGAAAACATGTAGATTTAAAAATCAGTCCGCCTAAAACTACAAAATATGCACAACCTCTGGATGCGTATTTCTTCAGGCAATATAAAATATATGCCAAGAGAATAACAGACTTCATTAAACTACGTTCCAGTAATATGCAGCCGAAATTGCAGGACAGATTCTTCATCATGAATATGCATTCTGTCATTTACAATCAGTTATCTGTGGGATTATACAGACCAATGCTTCGTTACGCGTGGCAGAACGCTGGCTACGATATTGATGAACCAGTGAACAACTTCAAAAGTGTCATTGACGTGGCGTTCAACACTGATATTATAGAATGTGCAAATACGCCATGCGATCAACTTGAATTTCTTCACTGTGCGTTTTGCAGTCATTCGTATTGCTCGGAGCATTTTATTGACATTCCGCATTTACATTTATAGTTAAGATTGCTGCATTGCGTATGGCGTCTACAGTTACAGCTACAGTGATATCTAGAGCATGACTGCAGAGTTTTGCAGAAAAACGACACCCACCAGCACATTCAGAGGTCCTGTAACCAAACGTTCATACAGATCTGTTTGTTCGAGCCCAAGTACTTTCCTGGTGAGTAACCATTCAAAGTATCATAAAAATTATAATAATCAAAAAATTCAAGAACGATGAGGTGTTACCAAAATCTGCATAGCTGTATGGGAGGGGGAGGGGAGTGCTATATTCGCAACTACGGTTTCACGTCAGTACAGACGCATCTTTAAGTTTATAATGGTTTAATTTTCATAATGTAGATGGGCAATTACGAGTTCCAGCATTCGGAAAGTTATCCGCGTCAAGAGGCTAACCGCATTGGTGGGTTGTCATAATAAAACACCACAGCGGCCTGTTAGCAGTACGGTGGAAGTACGCGCATCACAATGGAATTTAAGTTTTACTTATATCGGTTTTATACAGCTGGCGTCTACCGGATTCTGTAAAATATCCCACGGGATGTTATCAAGCTTGGTTCATTCAGCAGACAAGCTTCGTACATTTTGAGAAGCATTATTTGGAATTATTCAATTTTGCTAAGACAACCCCCCCCCCCCTCCCCTTCTCACACACACACCAATGTTGCTTGACTTTTAATCTGGATAACGTCCCGAATGCTAGGACTCCGTAACTGTCCATCTACATTATAAAAATATATACCGTTATAAATCTGAAGATGCGTCTATAGTGACGTGAAACCGGTAGCGGCGAATAAAGCACCTTCAAACATCTATGTGGTGGTTCAAAACATCTCATCAACCATAGTTTTTTTGCTATAATTTATATGACAATTTGAATGATTATTGAGTGCTGAGTGTTTTTGACTGTTATTCACTTTCCTCTGAGCAGAGATTGTCCTCTCCCCAAAAAAGCAGTTTGTGTAATTATTGGACCTACGTAAAACTATAGTATCGTATAATCGAGTTTAGTAGTACTTTCGTGGTCTCAGTGGAAGGTGTTCTATTGCCGACTTACTCCCGTTGTCCAGACCACAATTGCTATTGTGTTCTCTAATCCGACTGTCAATGCCGCTTTTAGTAGATACTATCTAAATTTGGCGCCACTAGCAAGGAATTTTATACAGTCCTGCCGCCAGAATCGGTAGATGTAGGTCCTTTGCAGTATTCAGATACGCGTCTTTCATGTCTGTTTAATAGAAAAAAAGAGTGAAAGTAATCCTGAGTAAACTTGACGTCACTACTAAGGGATTTTACATACTCCTGCAGTGAGAATCGGTGGAGATAGGTCCTTTGCAGTATTCAGGTACTCACACATCTTTCATGTCGATTTAACAGAAAAAAATTGCCTTACGTAAACCTGACGTACTGGCAAAGGATTATATGTACTCCTGGCGTGAGAATCGGTTGACGTACGTTCTTTGAGTATTCAGATACACATATTTCATGTCGGTTTAACGAAAAAAAAAAAAATTGCCAGGTATGAATTGCACTCGCACACTGAGAGTTCAGCACAAACTTAATTATGTATACAGACAGCGCATCCATTCCGAGAATCGAGAACCTTGACCGTTTTTGCCAGGGACATCGGTCTCATGGATTCCAAGAATGTCACATTTATGTAACTGAAATTAAAACAAAACCGTGCATGAGGCAGGCGACCATTTTTATAATAATCGATAGTTCTCCATTGTGGCTGACCGGGTCGCAATGGTAAAAGTCAAACATCAGGTAAGAAATGGCTTTGCTTATCATATGACGTGGTTCGGAATTTATCCATAATCAGATATCCAGGAGCGATTACGGCACCTAGGGACGGCGTTTCTAGTTTTATGTGAAACAAAACATCGCACGCTAAAATATGTGACATAAATGGCAGTACCTTTTGATTGCATTGATTTAAAAGCTAATGTTTATTGTACCGTCAAGGGTCTTAGTACGTGACGTAAATTTCAACTTTATACGTCTACGCATTCCTAAGGAAAAGGGGTCTTAACAGACGAACGAACAGACAGAGTCTGACAAGAAATGACATAAGAAATTTCGTGTCATATGATTAAAAATTTACAGTTTTTGGATTTTTTTCTTTGGTTGTTCCGTGAAAGCTTTCTTTTTGCCAAATTTTAGGATTCTACTCCAACGGGAAGTATCCTATAGTTTTTGGTGAGTGAGTTTGCGACTGTTAAAAATGTGACATAAATGACCGTATCATTTGATTGCAAGGACTTAGAAGCTTCAATTTTTCACAGCATCAAGGGACCATAGAGCTCAGCAAGTGATATAAATTCCAACTTTATATGTGCACCCGTTCCTAACCAAATTATTTTTAACAATCGGACAGTCTGACGAACAACCAAGTGATCCTATAAGGGTTCCATTTTTACCGATTGTGACACGGATCCCTAAAAAGGATTTATATTAAACAATTTGTGATCCTACGTGTTGAGTAAAGTAGACAACGTCAGCTCTTCCTTAGTGCAATCTCCGTTACACATGTCGGCGTGTCTCCGTGATTTCACACACACGGCTCTGAGCGCTATGAGACTTACCTTCTGAGGTCATCAGTCCCCTAGAACTTAGAACTACTTAAACCTAACTAACCTAAGGACATCACACACAACCATGTACGACGCAGGATTCGAACCTGCGACCGTAGCGGTCGCGCGGTTCCAGACTGTAGCGCCTAGAACCGCTCGGCCACCTCGGGCGGCCTCTCCGCGATTTGTCAGCTTTCGGATGATATCCCTGCCCGAACATATATGAGAAAGCCCTGCATTGTCTTCGATGGGCTGTGTTTCATCACCCACCATACAGCCCAGACTTGGCTCCCTCTGATGTTCATCTCTGCTCACATGAATCGCTGGCAACAAAGATAACAGACAATTAACAGCAGACCAGCGTATAGAAGTTCGGAAAGCAGAGCCATCTGTGTATAGATATCAGCTTTCTGAGCTTGTTTATGTCTGTAAACTAACTCCTTCTTTAAACCTCTGAGGATGGCCCCAGCATCACGAGACGAGAAAACGTTAAGCACAGAAATACGCCTTGGATCACGACCTAATGCTCATGTAACAAAAAATTATCAAAGACAGCAATACCGGCTGTGAAAGCCTGCGCTGGGTGAGAAATACGGTCTTGTTAGGACTGAAACTGCCAGATACGCTATCTTCTACATTATGATGTAGTAATTTCACGCAAGGAGGCGAATTCGTGTATATACAAGCGAATTCCCGTCAAGAGAGGGAAGATGGGGTGAATACAGTGAGTAAGGGCAGGGGATAGAAAGAACCGCGTAGTTTTGACCCCTACATTCTGTAGCTCACGCTGGCAGCGCGCGCTTAATTCCGCCATTTCTTCGTGCCCAGCCTTACGGAATTATCGCTGGACTAAGTTTGGGGAGGCAGAATGGGGAGCAACAAATAGCAGGGCGCGAGATGAATAGCATAAGAAGTGAATGGCGAGAGAGGAACGGCGAGGGAAAGGAGGGGCTGCGGTAGGGGTACAGCTGCGCCCAGGTTGTAATGCAGCAATGCCGCGCGCGAGAACACAACGAGGCGTCAGGAGCGGAGGGGGAAAGGGAGGGGAGGGGAGGGGAAGGGGAAAGCTGTATAATTAATGTGGCCGCTGCCCCCGAGGTTACTAGGGTTACGGGGTGGGCTCTGCGGCCCAGGACACTGGCCACCGATGCAGCGTCTAATAGCAGTTCCGGCCGCGGTCCAGATATTGAAACGCTATCGACCGTAACGGAACTTGGTGGCCACCCAGTGCCGTCTGACCGCATAGATCTGTGTTCCCGCAGAATCGGCTGTTTTATCCAGCGATTCTGTCCACCCGTTTCCACCGCTGACTAGCGGTGCGATTGCGCGCGGGTGCGCGTTTGCCGCGCGCGTTTGTGTATGTGTGTGTGTGTGTGTGTGTGTGTGTGTGTGTGTGTGTGTGTGTGTGAGTGAGCGTACGCGCTACACTCCAGGGCGTGCTTTTGACATCCGGAATTACCAGAAGTGGCTTTTCTGGTTTATTAATCTCGGCGTCGATCGGACGGCTGGCGACTGCGGTTTAGGTGACACGATTCGGAAATGAATTTCCTCTGTAATTTGTTTCGTCGCCCCTGTGGTAACATTCGCTGTACGTGGTTCGCAAGCTATCCATAGACACTGAACTGAAACTCACTACTTCTTGCGTTAACAACACTTTATTCTCAGCACGTTACAAAAGACATTGCTGTCATTACTGACGAAGTGCTCCCATTATGCTCCTTTCATAGCATCAGGGTTTCTTTCTCCACGGTTATTCTTGATAGCTCAAAAAACGGCAAAGGGCTTCGGCATGAAAAAGCATTTATTCGTTTATTCTAGTTCCGTCTTACAAGGGCTATTCGGAAAATAAGGTCTGACAGGTCGCCAAATGAAAGCGACAGTGAAAATCCGATGAAGCTTTGCGCAGATATTGTGTGTAGCGAGTGCTAGGAGCCCTAGCTAATATGGTATTTGCTTATACAACTTCACACATCAGTACCATATTTCTCTAACACAGAATTACACAGCTATCTCATTATTTAACAGAGAAACAAACATTTTTTTACTACGTCAGTGTTACATGTTTACGGAAGTACACATTTGGATAACTTCACACTTAAGATATTGTATTTTGTCTGTACTTTGTGAACTCTTCATATTTTTTCGGAACCATTATGATACTATGAGAGCTTTTAATGTCGTATTTGGTATGGGATCATGATTTTTAAAGTACGTTTGAGGTAGATGACACTACTGAAATGAGCAGAGAATTTTTTTTAGGTTTTGAAATTATTGCAGAAAGCTACGACCTTTTTGAGATTTGACTGAGGTGTTATGTTGTTGTTATTACGATGACGATGTGTATTATGCTGTTGAGGTATGTTTACGATCAATAAGATGATGCTACCATATATGAGGAACGTGATTACGTGTTTATATGTATATGAATAATGAATAGAAGTTAGAGACTCTGGTTTGTGAAAAAGGATGTTGGAAACTAAGAATCGTACTTTAAGAGTTATGACTTGTCTGTCCATGCGTGAATGTATCACAACACTGCTATTCATGAGATTTCGTTTCTACACATTTCTACTGTAATTTCTCGACTTGTGAAATTTTATTTCTATCAAACTGTCACTGTAGCGGAGCCTTTTGTTGTAAATTTCGGTAAGAAAGTTAAGTGACCTTCACGTAATGGGCCGTGGGCGCCCAGCTGTGCCACCTGCCTGGAGAAAAAGCCATTGGGTGGAGAAAAAAAAGAGACCATTAACCTCGCTATTGACATTCCTTTGTAGAAAGCATCGCAAATACCACACGCTCATTACTTGGAAACATATCGTACTTTGTGCTACTTACTGAAATGCTTATGAAATGATGGGAAATATTCTTACATCTGCACACCTGATTATGACAAGTGCCTTTCTACGAGAGTTGAGAGAATTTCTACTGATTTATGAAATGCCACATGGCTATTGAATGATGTTTTTATGGTTTGCTTTACGTAGTGGCATATTTCATTTGATATATGGTTTCCAGCTGTGTTGCAGCATTGGTTTTATAAAATAAAATTAAATGCATTTGCTAATGTGAACACTTTCTGTCAACAGATCTATTAAATAATAATTTTATGATCCACCTTCTTCGAAAAAGGAGCACTTGGAATGGAAAGAACAATAAAAAGGGATTTTTGAAAGTCAGATTGCGTTGCGCTAAAGATATTGTGTGTCAGTTTAGTGTTGATCAGAATAAGTAAAGAGCGAAATGTCTGAGTATGTTCAGTTCTGCTCAACTGTTTGAAAATCAAATAACGTAAGGGGTTTACCAGCACAGTAATTCAATAATTTTTCTAAGGGGACGTTTCAATATATTGGGCAGTGTCTCTAGTATCCATGTCGATCGCGTCACATCGCAGTTCTGAGCACACAGTGACCACGGAAAGATGCCTAGAACACTAGCGTCTCCCGCCAGATATGGGTGCCCACTACGAGGTTTCGCCTGATTTCATGCAACCTCACATGACGTACCTGTCATGTATTTCCTTCTTCGTGACAGTTCTCGGCCACACACCGCAGGGGCCATAAGGGTGCTCCTGTAGCGTTTCGATGGGAAGTGTTTGATTACCCACCATTCACCCTGGAATAAGCTCCCACTGATGTTCATCTCTGCTGACATGAACCTCTGACTATGAAGACAACGAACTGCAGACCAATGGAGAGAAGCTCGGGAAGCACAGGCGGCTACCTTCTACCTCTAGGGTATTGGCAACCTGGTACAACGATATGACAAATGTCTAAGTTGTAGCGGCGACTATTTAGAGAAAGAGCTGGAAGGCGTACAAAATTGTTGCCAATAAAACATTCCTGATTTTCACTGTGGTGTGTGACCAATTGGACCTTACTCCCGGAATAGCCCTCGTATTATCTTAGTCATAGCCAATCGCTGACGCAATGAACCACTACATACGTAATCAATGGAGGGTTGATTTTAATTACATGGAAGCTAGAAAAATTGTAACTAAGTTACGTTCATACGAGTAACACAGTGGACAATCACAATAAGTTACATACATCCATGTAGCACAATGCAGCGTTACACTAGCAAACACAAGTGATACATTTTCGTGACCCATCCTCATCCCTCACCAGCGTTTATATTTTTTTCTACAAACCTGCCTTGGCTGACACTCTCCATCTCCTATCCTTCACAAAAGCCACAAACATGTACGTTTATACACAGAAGTGCGAATGACAAAATGAGAAAAATCAGTCTCCTATACCATTTTGTGGCAGCGTGCATAGTTGATGAAATTCCTGGCAAATTAGCTCATCGAGATCTCTTGATTTGCAGTCAGTCTGTTAATACATTAGGGAATGCAATAAATCCAAATGCGCAATGCGGGGAATGCAGATAATTAACAAACAATCTGCCCAATTGACGAGACGCAAAATCACATGAAACAACCGGAGGTATTTGTCATACGATTTCGGTGAACTACTATTTTGAGAAATTAAAAAGCAGGCATGTAATCAACCACAAACTAATTCAGTGTGACCAACAAATCTCCTTAATAATATCATAATCATTTTTTTTTTTTTTTTTTTTTTTGCCATTTGCCCTCTCGTCATTTATTGTCATCGGTGTTTCGACAGTTTTCTAGTATTACATGTGTTGTGTTGGCGACAGTGTCGGGTTGTATCATTAAACCCCATTACATTAGATGCGCTACTGATAACCGTTCAAGGCGCTAGTGTAAAATGAAACAGAGGATCATCCTTCAGCAAAGATTCCTCATAAATTAAGTTTTAATCACATATCGTACTGAGAGTACACTGTGTGCGATCGTAATCAGTCACGTAGCTATGCGTACAAGCCTGGACTCGTTCTAGCTGCAACTCTGCTCTGTGAATGTACGCACAAACGCTCATGGAGCTATCTGACGTCATCTAGGGGTATGATTTTCCACGCTAATTCCACTTGTTGTCGCAATTGGTCAACGGACGTCGTCTCATTACGACCCAGATGAGGTTGCACGACCGTCGTTCTACTGGAAAAGCACATCCCCATGGCGTTGCCAGAAAACAGCGGAATGGGATCCACGATTTTCGGTGTGGATACTGCGCTGTATTCATTCAACAGGCGGATGTATCATTGTATGTCCGGGTTACTTCTGCAGATCTCAGGTTGAGGAGTTCTTCACAAACAGCAGTGGTAATTACGCACACAAACACACACACACACACACACAAATGATACGCAAATACCTTACCGGCATATTTAGTGTCTGGAAACGTGTAAGGTATCAGTTCAGTAGTTATTGTCACGCAGTGTGGATCCTCTGGGACTCTTTTTAAAGGTATACATGCACTAAGCTGTAACGCGTCGTATGAGGGAAACCATTGCCTCCGGGTCTATGTTTACCAGCGGAAAAATGCTCCTACAGGAGTGCAAAAAAAGATGAATATGCTTCTGTTTATTAAAAGACTGACAGAAGTCGTGTACCAGCTGCCTCATTCTACCTTCCCCAGCCCCTTTAAAAATTTCTAAAATTTCAGCATGCCAACATATTCACGCACTTTGTAACATGCAGCTCACCTCTCATTACCACAAGGTCCCTTACATGTAACTCCCTCACATCCACTAGTCCATCGCTGCAAGTCGCTAATACCCATGCATTTCCCCATTCTCCTTCGTTCCATTCTACTATTACTGTCTCCTCTTACTGTCACTCTCTCCCTCTGCTCTCTCTTACTGTTACTATCTCATTCATTCCTTCTCACTGCTGTTTTCTGTTCTCACTGTCACTCTGGCTTTCTTCCTCGTTGTCACTGTCATAGACCCTGTCTCTCATTATCACTGGCTCTCATCCACTTCCACTTTCTCCTCCCCGTTATTCCTGCCCCACTGGCACTATCCCCTACACTCTTTTCCTAGCACTGTTCTGTCACTGTCAACTATGCCAGTGTGTCCCTCTCCTTCTTCACACTCTCATTGTCTCCTTCGCCCTTTCTATACCACAACCACTTGTCTATTATTTTCCAGTATTTATTACTTTTCTTTTCCTCCTCGTTCTCGTCACTGTCTCCTTCTCTCACAGCATAAAAGAGCGCGAATATGTTCGCATGCCAAAAGTTTTTTTGAACATTTCTAAAGGTGCTGAGGACTGTAGAATGAGGCACCTGGTACCCCACTTTTGATTAAGTCTTTTTTTAAAACACCAATATATTCACCGCTTCTGTGCTGGCTCCCTTGTTTTCCCTGCTACAGCAGGGCATGTCACTCATATGAAAAGAACTTTTTGGGTCAGTAAAATTTTGGTAGTTTACTTACATGAAATTGAAATAACGCAAAACTATATAATTTTAACCCCACATCGGATATAATGTGCACAAAAATTTTGTATGTGCTTCAGTACTCAAATGGTTCAAATGGCTCTAAGCACTATGGGACTTAACATCTGAGGTCATCAGTCCCCTAGAACTTAGAACTACTTAAACCTAACTAACCTAAGGACATCACACATATCCACGCCCGAGGCAGGATTCGAACCTGCGACCGTAGCAGCCGCGTGCTTCCTGACTGAAGTGCAGAGAAACGCTCGACTACAGCGGCCGGCGCTTCAGTACTACAAAAACATGTGGTTCGCAGAAAACTTCTGGCGATAACGGAGACAGTTTACATTATATTTCTCTGTGCTTCAACACTTTATAAACTACGGTTTCAAATGGCTCTGAGCACTATGCGACTTAACTTCTGCGGTCATGAGTCGCCTAGAACTTAGAACTAATTAAACCTAACTAACCTAAGGACATCACACACATCCATGCCCGAGGCAGGATTCGAACCTGCGACCGTAGCGGCCGCGCGGTTCCATACTGTAGCGCCTTTAACCGCTTGGCCACCACGGCCGGCAACTACGGTTTCACCTCACACCGGATTTGACGTGCGTATTATAGTGTACAAGTAGCATAACTTTGAAACTCTGTACCTCGGAAACGGATGAAGATATCAAAGAAATTTTCAAGATCGATTGAGCTCGGCATCTTAGGAATATATCGTAAAGATTGCTGTGCATAGTCACCTTGGAATTCGCAACTCTGTTTTGATACCCAAAAGCCATGTTTTTCGGGTTTTCTCAGGAACTTATCATAAGTAAATGGTGCCTCCATAAGCCAATTAAGGGGCACAGTACACCACATCCAATGTAAAAAGAACTAATCGATTTGCCCCATTTGTCTAAGCAGGAGGGAACCTGAAATATTTAAACTTTGTCGCTGAGTTGTAGGATGGTTACGTTAAGACGCCCCTTCTGTTTGGTGTATAACTGCTATCTAGCCCAACGGCTATGCAAAATACTTGAGCCCATCTTCTATTATCAACAGAATCTGAAGTATGATCCCCGGAGAAATCCCTTTTTTATGCACGGCGTTTTGGAACATATTAGGTGGCACATGCTGTCGCAAGCATACCGATTAGGATTGTTTGCTTGTTTCATTATCCTTTACTCGCCAGTTTCATTTGTGCGTAGACTGCATGAAAAAAAATTAGTACAACTGGAAATACGACGTCGCTTTTGATCCGATGACGTCATATGCCACCTGGGGGATAGTAGTTATACTGATAATCGTTTCAAAGTCGTCAACCAACAGACAGCGTAGTGACATAGCTGTGAGAGTGTCATGTGTCACGAACCTTTAATAGGAATTGCTCATGGCCAAAACGCTGACCATGATGCAGACGTGTGAAGCAAGCAGTCAATCTTGTCACAGCCAACAGAATAAGTCTGAAAGGGGTTAGATTATGTCCTTCCGAGTGGCGCGATGGTCCTTTCGGAGAATCTGGACGTGCTGCGTCAGTTGTGCAACGATGCTGTAATCAGTGGTCACGTGACGAAAGCATTTTCTGCTTGCACGAAAGTGATGGTCGTTTGCGCTTACGACGTAGACGTGGTGACCGATGTCTCGTAGAATGCATTCGGACAACACACAATGGCCTCACCCCAGGTTTTACGGTTTGGGTGTGATATATCACACTTATCGTTCACCTTTGGTGTCTCTGGAGGGGATGCTAACCAGCGCTTGGTACGTGCAGAAAGTTGTTAGACCCGTTCTTTTGGAACAGGAAGGTCGTGTGTTATTCCAACAGGATAACGCTCGCCCACACACTGCCCGTGGAACTCAACGTGCTCTGCAAGACGTGCAGCATCTTCCTTAAGCAGCATGATCTCCGGACTTGTCTCCAATCGTGTTATGATGGGATGTGATGGAACGAGAAGTATCTCGTGCAACTCCTCAACCAACAACTCTTACAAAACTACGTGAAAAGGTCAAGCAGGCGCGGCATAACTTATACCAGTACACTATTCGCCATATGTGCGATTATCTGGATGCCGAGTTAGCGCCTGCATTCCAGCCTGTGGAGGCCACACCACACACCAATATGAATGTTTCATCAATCAAGAAGAGCAGACAATCGAACATCTAGTCCAACGCTGTCCACTTCATTCATACCCTGGAATTCCCGACGACTTGTTCACTCTCACACCAAGCTTCACTGCAAGTTAAAACGCAGCCAAAACCTCTCAGACAAACAGAAGCTAAACGATGTCAAAGTTAGCGTAAGGAGGGCTATGCGTGAAGCGTTCAGTGAATTCGAAAGTAAAATTCTATGTACCGACTTGACAGAAAATCCTAGGAAGTTCTGGTCTTACGTTAAACCAGTAAGTGGCTCGAAACAGCATATCCAGACACTCCGGGATGATGATGGCATTGAAACAGAGGATGACACGCGTAAAGCTGAAATACTGAACACATTTTTCCAAAGCTGATTCACAGAGGACGACCGAACTGCAGTTCCTTCTCTAAATCATTGCACAAACGAAAAAATGGCTGACATCGAAATAAGTGTCCAAGGAATAGAAAAGCAACTGGAATCACTCAACAGAGGAAAGTCCACTGGACCTGACGGGATACCAATTCGATTCTACATAGAGTACGCGAAAGAACGTGCCCCCCTTATAACGGCCGTGTACCGCAAGACTCTAGAGGAACGGAAGGTTCCAAATGATCGGAAAAGAGCACTGGTAGCTCCAGTTTTCAAGAAGGGCCGTCGAGCAGATACGCAAAACTATAGGCCTATATCTCTACATCGATCTGTTGTAGAATTTTTGAACATGTTTAAGCTCGCGTATCATGTCATTTCTGGAAACCCAGAGTCTACTCTGTAGGAAACAACATGGATTCCGGAAACAGCGATCGAATGAGACCCAACTCGCTTTATTTGTTCATGAGACCCAGAAAATATTATATACAGGCTCCCAGGTAGTTTCCATTTTCCTTGACTTCCGGCGTTCGATACAGTTCCGCACTGTCGCCTGATAAAGTAAGAGCCCACGGAATATCATACCAGCTTGTGGCTGGATTGAAGAGTTTTTAGCTAACAGAACATAGCATGTTGTTCTCAATGGAGAGACGTCTATAGACGTTAAAGTAACCTCTGGCGTGCCACAGGGAAGTTTTTTTGGGACCATTGCTGTTCACAATATATATAAATGACCTAGTAGATAGTGTCGGAAGTTCCATACGGCTTTTCGCGGATGATGCTGTAGTATACAGAGAAGTTGCAGCTTTAGAAAATTGCAGCGAAATGCAAGATGATTTGCAGCGGATAGGCACTTGGTGCAGGGAGTGGCAACTGACCCTTAACATAGACAAATGTAATGTAATGTATTGCGAATACATAGAAAGAAGGATCCTTTATTGTATGATTATATAATAGCGGAAGAAACACTGGTAGCAGTTACTTCTGTAAAATATCTAGGAGTAAGCGTGCGGAACGAATTGAAGTGAATTGATCATATAAACTTAATTGTTGGCCAGGTTGAGATTCACTGGGAGAGTCCTTAGAAAATGTAGTCAACAAAGGAGGTGGCTTACGAAACACTCGTTCGACCTATACTTGAGTATTGCTCTTCAGTGTGGGATCCATACCAGGTCGGATTGACAGAAGAGATAGAGAAGATCCAAAGAAGAGCGGCGTGTTTCGTCACAGGGTTATTTGGTAAGCGTGATAGCGTTACGGAGATGTTTAGCAAACGCAACTGGCAGACTCTGCAAGAGAGGCGCTCTGCATTGCGGTGTAGCTTGCTGTCCAGGTTTCGAGAGGGTGCGTTTCTGGATGAGGTATCGAATATATTGCCTCCCCCTACTTGTAGCTCCCGAGGAGGTCACGAATGTAAAATCAGAGAGATTCGAGCACGCACGGAGGCTTTCCGGCAGTCTTTCTTCCCGCGGAACATACGCGACTGGAACGGGAAAGGGAGGTAATGACAGTGGCACCTAAAGTGCCCTCCGCCACATACCGCTGGGTGGGTTGCGGAGTATAAATGTAGATGTAGACGTAGAAGCTCAATTAATTGGTTGAAAAACACGGACTTTAAAGTTTAATGTTGTCTTATATCATATGTATATTTTATAAAATCAGTTGTCTTATATCAGCTGTATATTGTATAAAATCATTATACGATTAAAAAAAAAATCATAGGTAGATGCTTGGTACCTCATAACCGATGGTGCTACTGATCTTTAAATGTAATCATTTCATGTACTCCGTATGCATTGTTGCAACAATAAATCTTGAGTGAATTGGGAACCTCTAAAAGAGTGTACTAATTTTTGCCGGTACTATATATTAAGATTCACTTCTACAGAAACCGATGGCAGCTATAAGAGTCGAGGGACATGAAAGGGAAACAGTGGTTGGGAAGGGAGTGAGACGGGGTTGTAGCCTCTCCCCGATGCTATTCAATCTGTATATTAAGCAAGCAGTAAAGGAAACTAAAGAAAAATTCGGAGTAGGTATTAAAATCCATGGAGAAGAAATAAAAACTTTGAGGTTTGCCGATGACATTGTAATTCTGTCAGAGACATCAAAGGACTTGGAAGAGCAGTTGAACGGAATGGACAGTGTCTTGAGAGGAGAGTATAAGATGAACATCAACAAAAGCAAAACGAGGATAATGGAATGTAGTCGAATTAAATCGATTGATGCTGAGGGAATTAGATTAGGAAATGAGACACTTAAAGTAGTAAAGGAGTTTTGCTATTTGGGGAGCAAAATAACTGATGATGGTCGAAGTAGAGAGGATATAAAATGTAGACTGGCAATGGCAAGGAAAGCGTTTCTGAAGAAGAGAAATTTGTTAAGATCGAGTATTGATTTAAGTGTCAGGAAGTCGTTTCTGAAAGTAATTGTATGGAGTGTAGCCATGAATGGAAGTGAAACGTGGACGATAAATAGTTTAGACAAGAAGAGAATAGAAGCTTTCGAAATGTGGTGCTACAGAAGAATGCTGAAGATTAGATGGGTAGATCACATAACTAATGAGGAGGTACTGAATAGAATTGGGGAGGAGTTTGTGGCACAACTTGACTAGAAGAAGGGATCGGTTGGTAGGACATGTTCTGAGGCATCAAGGGATCACCAATTTGGTACTGGAGGGCAGCGTGGCGGGTAAAAATCGTAGAGGGAGACCAGGAGATGAATACACTAAGCAGATTCAGGAGGATGTAGGCTGCAGTAGGTACTGGGAGATGAAGAAGCTTGCACAGAATAGAGTAGCATGGAGAGCTGCATCAAACCAGTCTCAGGGCTGAAGACCACAACAACAACACTATATATTAATCGAACACCTTATTCACTGTGCTCTTTTTTGGCAGCTTCATTCTCGTGACCATTGACGAAAATGAGAGTTGAACGAGTGCAATTCGCAGCGTACAGAAACCATACGGCCACCGTGAACTTGGCGCCTAGTGTCTGCCTGAGATGGAAGAGAAAAGATATAGCGTCCAGCGGGGCCGAGAGGAGTCGGAGAAGCCCATCAAAAGACGAGAAATACAGTCCGGGCAGACGTGCCCCGCACAGGAATGCCGGGACCGGTGAGAACAAAGGGTCCCCGCAGAATGACAAGTGGACAGGGCGGCCACAGAGGTGGGGGGGGTTCTGTTCCCTGGCGGCCCTTCACGCCGGCCGACGGCGCGCTGCGTATTGACTGACTGTTGGGCCCGAGTTGGCCGCCGCCGCCGCAAAGAGGCCGACACTCGGCCTACTAAAGGGGACCTGCCGATGGCGCCGCTGCAGTTCGTTGACTGCGCAGCGCAACTGGCGTCCCACTTGCTAAGGCCCGTCTCACACGGAACAAGGTTCGCCGCAAGTTTGCGAGATGGCGTGCATGCCTGCCGGCTTGCAGGGACAGAAGCCGGCTATCTTCCATGCCGAAGCTCTCCCACGGTGCAAGATCGGCAGCTAGTTGTGTTGTGATCGGCTGCATGTTGTATCGAAGATGGCTGCTTCAGGTACAGATGTTCAGAGCCAACTGGCGTTATTAGCTGTTTTGGTGCTAAACGATGCAGAAATGCATGCTAATGAGAGAAGAAGAAAGAAAGAGTGGACGAAAAACTGGATTAAGAGGAGAAACGTTGGAAAAGGTGTGCTCTCCACGCTTCATAAAGAGTTGAGGTTAGTTCGCATAACACTTGCTTTTGTTTGAGAAGTATCACCATTTCATTACTGTTTGACTTTATAAATATACCAATAATGACTGTTATATACGACTTTTCGATGATTTTACTTTGGCGTACTCCACTTTAAACTGGCTACGTAAATTGTGTATTTTGCTATAGCACTCCTTGCTCGTCGTATATGGTCGAACAAGACACACGGCACTTGCAACTCTTTCGACTGCTTCTGCACGCAATTGTTTATTATAATAGTTTGCGCTTTTCACGACGTACAGACACTGTTCTTCCCTATAACTACAAATCAATGCTTCAATCGCTTCCTTGGACCACTGCGGTTCCATTATTTAATAATTATAAGAACATCCTACCGCACCTCACAACAGCAGAAAAGCGACTATCAACAAAGGCTTCCCGCCCAAGCTTCCCGCGTCTGACGTCACAAACGAAACGCCTCATGATTGGCCAACGCAGGTAGCACGCAGGGAACCTTGCAAGAAAAATAGCACCGGACCTATCCTGGAAATCTTACAAGGTTCCCAGCAAAGTAGCCCGCTAGCAGACGACGGAGCCCGCAAGGTAGCCGCCGCGCGAGGCAGCAAGGAAACTTGCAGCGAATCTTGCTCCGTGTGAGACAGGCTTAACGGAAGGTCGGCGAGCGTTCATCGGCAGGAGTGCCACAAGGAAATGTGACAGGACCGCTCTTGTCATCCACAGGGAGTCATGAGCAAAGACACATGCTTTGACGAGCGATAGTTTTGATGGTTCTCAATAAAATTCACTTCTGAATGGTTTCCGAGACAACACATTTTATGTACATTGCTATGTGTTTTCTGTATTATTCAAACATTGCCATTGTTTACAACGTACTACAATAGTTCAGAGTATATGTGTGTAGGCTGTTTAGGTTTTCGTGTTGGTAACGTCACCTAGCGCTCTGTATGAAAATCACTAGCTGTGCTGTGTGCAGTCTGTGGCTGGTTGGCATTGTTGGAATATTCGCCATTGTAGTGTTGGGCAGTTGGATGTGAACAGCGCGTGAGCCGCCAGCAGTGGTGGATGTGGGGAGAGAAATGGCAGAATTTTGAGAGCGGACGATCTGGACGTGTGTCCACCAGAGACAGTAAATTTCTAAGACAGGATGTCATGAACTGATACATATATTATGACTTTTGAACACTATTAAGGTAAATACATTGTTCTCTATCAAAATCTTTCATTTGCTGACTATGCCTATCAGTAGTTAGTGCCTACAGTAGTTAGAATCTTTTATTTAGCTGACAGCAGTAGCGCTCGCTGTATTGCAGTAGTTCGAGTAACCAAGATTTTTGTGAGGTAAGTGATTCATGAAAGGTATAGGTTATTGTTAGTCAGGGCCATTCTTCTGTAGGGATTTTTGAAAGTCAGATTGCGTTGCGCTAAAAATATTGTGTGTCAGTTTAGTGTTGATCAGAATAGGTAAAGAGCGAAATGTCTGAGTACGTTCACTTTTGCTCAGCTGTTTGAAAATCAAATTATGTAAGAGGTTTATCAGCACAGTTCAAATGGTTCAAATGGCTCTGAGCACTATGGGACTTAACATCTGTGGTCATCAGTCCCCTAGAACTTAGAACTATTTAAACCTAACTAATCTAAGGACATCACACACATCCATGCCCGAAGCAGGATTCGAACCTGCGACCGTAGCATCAGCACAGTCATTCATAAATTTTTCTAAGGGGATGTTTCATATAGAAGAACAGTTTCGTAGAGGTCACTTATGGTCTATCAGCTCATACCACAGCGGAAACTTGTCAGAGTCCTAATATAAATTATATTAAATTTCCTACAAAAATGTCATATACATTTTTTTCTCTGGACTTAGTTCGCGCGAAAAGAGCACGATAACTTTGAAGAACTCGAGCGAGGCGCATGCGCTGTAGTTTAGGTAGTTTTTGTAGGCCAATTTGATGTACAGTTCCGACAGGATAGGCTACAGGTGTCTGGTATGAGACTGTTCGTCTCGACGTCCTTCTACTCTAGTGTGGTACGTAGTAAACAATGACAATGTTTGATTGATGCAGAAAATAAATGACACGGTATATTAAATGTGTCCCATTTCGGAAACGATTTGGAGTATCACATGTGACGATATGAAGGTTTTTGTTCAGAATCACTAATAGTGTTGTTGTTGTGGTTTCCAGTCTGAAGATCGGTTTGATGCAGCTCTCCAAGCTACTCCATCCTGCACTGGCCTCTTACCAGATAACTACTGCAACCAGGGCAGGCGCAACGCACGTGCGAAACGTGCGGCCGCACGGGCCGCACTTTCCGAGGGGCGGCAAATCTGTCGCCCCCACTTTTTTTTTTTTATTAGGGCAAACTCAACATTCATGCCCAAGAGGAGATTCGAAACCAAACCTCGGAGGGAGCGGCTTCGGGAACTGTGGCATGGCGCCTCGACTACCTGCCGGCCGCCCCTGTTGAACAAGGGGAGGGAGGAGGGCTAATTTCTTCCTCGCCACTGTGGCAGCACCGTCGTGTTTACGCCGGAGGAACAGAGAGGGGGAAGCAGTCTGGCGTACACGCCAGTATTCTTATGAGTGGAGCGTTGCCAGCCTGTTACGCGCTGTGCGTTTACTCACAACTAATTTTGCAGAAGACGAAATCTAATTTGGAAATTCGAATGCAATGTTCGATACTGCAGTTACATATTAAGCCTGAAGCAATTTTGCTAAGCCCTTCAATGACAATTTCCGAGTGATTTATTCTTCTAGCATTATGGAAAAAAAATGGTTGAACATTACTGCAGTCAGACATGTCCAACGCCTGCAATGGCTAGAAGTATTCCGAATGCATAATACGCTGCGAGTAATTTCAAGGGATAAAGACATTGGTTAAAATGGCTCTGAGCACGATGAGACTTAACTTCTGAGGTCATCTGTCCCCTAGAACTTAGAACTACTTAAACCTAACTAACCTAAGGACATCACACACATCCATGCCCGAGGCAGGATTCGAACCTGCGACCGCAGCGGTCGAGCGGTTCGAGACTGTAGCGCCTAGAACCGCTCGGCCACCGCGGCCGGCTATAAAGACATGGCTAATAAGCCTGGCATAAGTTGCATTTCGACGTATTTTTGAAAATTTTTGCTATCCGTTTCTGAGTGATAGTCGGACTTTTGGTTTTTGAGCCATGAAACACCTGTCTCCGCCTGCATGTGCAATAATTAAACTCTGACCGGCACTTCTGTTTGACAATATTGCTCGCACACTAGATGTAAGCACGTATTAAAAGCTTTGAGACTGGCCACTCAGTGGCCGAAACCTAGGTAGATCTGATAAGGAAAAACAAAAATTGTGATTGATTGCTGAAATTTCCTGCATATTTGTTTAAATAAAATTCCACAAACGTTTCGTAAAAAAAAAATAAAAAATAAAAAAGGGGGCGTGTCGGCAATTTAGCAGCTCGCACGGGGCGGCACTTGGGTTTGCGCCGGCCCTGACTGCAACCTACATCCTTCTGAATCTTCTTACAGTATTCATTTCTCGATCTTTCTCTATGATTCCCCTCCCCCCCCCCCCCCAACCCCCAAACACACTTCCCACTAATACTAAATTGGTCATCCCTTGATGTCTCATCAGAAGGTGTCCTATCAACCGAGCCTATCTTCTAGTCAGTTTGCGCCAGAAATTTCTTTTCTTCACAATTCTATTCAGTACCTCGTCATTACGTCATTAGTTACGCGATCTGCCCATCTAATCTTCAGTATTCTTCTGTAGCACCACAATTCAAAAGCTCCTATTCTCGTCTTGTGTAAACTGTTCATCGTCCATGTTTCACAACTACACTATACAAATACTTTCAGAAAAAGTCTTCAGTACTCGATTTTAACAAATTTCTCATCTTCAGAAACGCTTTGCTTGCCATTTACAGTGCACATTTTATATCCTCCCTGTGGTATCGATAGCAACGATGCCACGGAATACTTTCTCAAGTTGGAACTACGAGAGACACCGACGACAGCGCCCTCTAGCCGGTGCTGTCGAGGTCTACGAGCTCCGCGACTGCTTCAGCCCGTTTGATCAGGAGCAGCCAGCCAGAATACTTCCCTTCAGCATCGCACCTACGTACAAAGTTACACCTTGTTTTTTGCACCAGTAAACCACTTTCTTGCAGTACCGACTTGTATTACCTTTTCCCGTTCCTACCCACGCGCCACCTCCCAGGCGGGATACAAAACTCCCTGCTTCAGCCAACATCAATCACTTTGCTGTCCAAATAGCAGAACTTATTTTTCAAGGTATCGTCCCCTAATATAATTCCCTCAGCATCACATGATTTAATTCGACTACATTCCGTTTTACTTGTTTTGCTTTTTTTGATATCACTCCTCAAAATGTCTAACTTTGCTTGCAACACACACTGCATATATATAAACGATGTGGGGGATACTGAGAGCTTAAGCGACTGTAGGTGGACACAGGATGACTTGAACCGAATTTCTACACTGGCGGAAAAAAACGCAGCAACAAAATGTAATTAATGTAGAGTAACAAAATTTCTGGAATACATTTGTCTAAGTAACATATTAAAGTGATTAACATTCCAAGATCACAGATTAACGTAAGCGCGGGATTAGCCACTGCAAATGTGAATTGCCGGTACATTGATAACCTCTGTAATCGCCAGAATGTTGAATGAAAACATAAAAAGGAACATGCATTGTGTTGTTCTGATTCCGGATGTCAGTATGTGCGATCGAGTTCCATGTCTGTTGCACTTGGTCGGTGAATACAGGGACGGTTAATGGGGTCTGTAGATGACGCTGGAGTTGTCGCCCGATAATGTCGAATTTCTAATCGATTGGAGACAGATCAGGAGAACCAGTAGGCGAAGGCAACATGTCAAAAGTCTGTAGAGCATGATCGATTAAAACAGCGGTATGTGGGCGAGCGTTATCCTGTTGGAAAATATCCCCTGGAACGTTGTTCGTGAATGGCAGCTGGACAAGTCGAATCACACTATTGACGTACAATTTTGCAGTCAGGGTAGGTGGGGCAATCACTAGAATGCTTCTGCTGTCGTACGAAATCGTACCGCAGACTATAACGTCAGGTACAGGTCCAATGTGTCTAACACGGAGACAGACTGGTTGCAAGCCATCAACTGGCCTCGTCTACATCTACATCACTACTCTGCCTGGCATATAGTTCATACAACCACTTTCACAATAATTCTCTATTAATCCATTCTCTAACAGCGAGCGGAAAAAAGCCGGCCGCGGTGGTCTCGCGGTTCTAGGCGCGCAGTCAGGAACCGTGCGACTACTACGATCGCAGGTTCGAATCCTGCCTCGGGCATGGATGTATGTGATGTCCTTAGGTTAGTTAGGTTTAAGTAGTTCTAAGTTCTGGGGGACTGATGACCACAGCAGTTGAGTCCCATAGTGCTCAGAGCCATTTGAGCGGAAAAAACGAACAATTATATTTTTCCGTGCAAGTTCTGATTTCCTTTACTTTGTTATAATGGTCGCTTCTGACTACGTAGGTGGACGTCTACAAAATACTTTCGCATTCGGATGAGAAAGTTGGTTATTTAAATTTCGTGAGAAGATCCTGCCGCAACGAGGAACGCCTTTGTTTTAGTGATGTCCACCCCAAATCCTCTCCCTATTTCTCGATAATACAAAACGTGCTGCTATTCTTTGAACTCTCCCGGTTTACTCCGTTAATCCTACCTGGAAAGGATCCCAGACCGGGCAGCAGTGCTCCAAAAGAGAACGGACAAGCGTAATGTAGGCAGGCTCCTTAGTAGATCTGTTGCATCTTCTAAGAGTTTCGCCAATAAAACGCAATCATTCGTTTTCCTTTCCCACAGCATTTTCTATGCGTTCTTTCGAATTTAAGTTGTTCGTAATTATAATTCTCAGGTATTTAGTTGCGTTTATGACATTTAGATTTGATTGATTTATAGTGTCATCAACTTTTAATGGATCTCTTTCTGCATTCATGTGGATGACCTCACACTTTTCGTTATTTATGGTCAGTTGCCAATTTTCGCACCATACAGATATCTAAATCGTTTTGTAATTGGTTTTGGCCTTGTGATGACTTTACTAGGCGATAAATGACAGCATCACCTGTAAACATCTAAGACAGCTGCTCAGATTGTGCCTTAAATCATTTATATGGATAAGGAACAGCAGATGGCCTGCAACACTACCTTGCGGAACGCCAGAAATCAGTTCTGTTTTGCTTGATTGCTTTCCGTCAAATTACTACGGATTGTGACCCCTCTGGCAGGAAACCACGAATCCAGTCGCATACCTGAGGCGATATTCCATTATCACCCGATTTGATTAAAAGCCGCTTCTATGGTGTGAAAAGCCTTTTGGAACTACATAAATACGGAATAAATTTGAAATCCCTAATCAATAGCACTCAACACCTCGTGGGAGTAAAGAGCTAGTTGTGTTTCACAGAACTATGTTTTCTAAATCCGTGTTGACTATGTGCCAATACACCGTCATCTTAGAAGTAATTCATAATGTTCGAACACAATATATGTTCCAAAATCCTGCTGCATATCGACGTTAATGACATGGGCTTGTAGTTTAGTGGACTTCTCCTACTGCCTTTCCTTAATATTGATGTGACATGTGCAACTTTCCCGTCTTTGGGTACGGATCTTTCATCGAGCGAGCGGTTGCATATGAATGTTAAGTATGGAACTATTGCATGAACGTATTCTGATAGGAACCTGGATCGCAAGACTTGCTTTTATCAAGTGATTTAAGTTGCTTCGCTACTCCAAGGTATATAGTTCTAAGTTATTCATATCGGCAGCTGTTATTGATTCGAATTCCGGAATATTTACTTCGTCTTCTTTGTGTCATCGATAATATTTTCCATAGCTATCTCGCAGAGAACACATTGTTTCCTGCCGCTAGTGTACTTTACATACAACCAGAATCTCTGCATTTTCTGCTAGGATTCGAGACAAAGTTTCGATGTGGGGAACTGTTATATGCATCTCGCTTTGAGCCAACGATCTTTTCGCGATACACTGTTGAGAAAATTTAGAGAACCAGCATTTGAAGCTGACTGCAGAACTATTCTACTACCGCCAACGTAAATTTCGCGTAAGGACCACAAAGGTAATATACAGAAACTAGGGCTTGCTCTGTCTGTGAGTGGAACAAGAAAGTGAATGGTAGTGGTACAAGGTACCCTCCTCCACACTGCATACGGTGGCTCGCGGAGTATGTATGTAAATGGAGGTGTGCTAGGTGGCCAAAATGAAAGTGCAGCTACTCACAGAGATACAGTGTGAGCTGCAGTTATCGTATGACAGCGAAACTTGAAGAATTCTAATGCGTTAACGTGGAATCGGTTTACGCTGGAAAAAAATTAGTTCCAACTGTGGCCGCCAGGTGTGACCATCATCTCGCCGACGTCTCCGGTGCTCGTATTGAACCAATTGTGTAAGCGGCGGTTAATAACAACAACAGCATTATGCCTTTCTCACTTGTTTGACCTTTTCTATCAACGTCCCTTTTGTACTGTCTGCCATCGGGTTCCCCTACATGGCAGGCAGCGCCGCATAACAGCAACGCTGTGAGGGAAACAAACCAACAGCCAAACAGGCGAAGACATCAGGTAAACACGCCGAAGATTCGAGTCGATTAATAGGAACCTTTCCTTGCAGAGGTCGCCGCGACATATCCGGCCACGGATTCCTACGCCGGGTTTCTATTGGTTCCAGTTCACCATATAGGCTCGGCCGGTCGAAGGCAGACCAGTCTTCGTCCGCTACTAATGGCAACCGCTATAGCGGAGTCTCCGAGAAAATATCACCGAAGTCGCTGTACTGCACCGCCCATCGAAGTAGCAGCCGAGCGAGAGGAACCACATCTCCGGCTAGATCGACGGACGTCTGCATCTATTGTACAGCCAGCTATTGTATTGTAGAAGAAGTTACGTTCAATAAACTGTTGGAGAATACAACACCTTTCATAATCCATTACATACGGAAACATTTCTATGCGTCTTTCTTGCCTTCACAGCGCCAGATTTGCACCTGGTAGCCAAAACTGGAACTGATTTTCTTCCAGCGAAAACCGGCCCCTCACTAACGCATTATAATATGTATCAAATTTCGCTGCAATACGATAATTATAGTCCACACTGGACGTCTTTAATTATAGCCACCCGGCAGACGTAGGAAATGCGGAAAATCAAGTTTTATGCTTCTACCAGAAACGGCAGCTAGGAACAGAATTTCTCTTTCCAGCAGTCACAAATGTACGCACTAAATAGAGCTGCACCGATGGTGCGGATCCTACACTTCCGCAAGCCTGCAACAGAAAATTCCGGAAAGGGACGAAACACCAGGTTTATTTTTGTAATTCTTCCACCGCCAACTGAGTCGCGGACCACTGAGTGACCAGACGGAATTGGTCAGTTGTGGGCGTTACATTCCGCGACTGTCACTTCCACCTCATGTGGAGCGCCTAAACGGAATGTCGGTTGGCGCCGCGGACCAATTTCCCCAAGTCGGATGTGGTTGTGATGAAGGCGACGGGCGGTACTGCGAGAGGCGAAGCAATCGAAGTTCGCGTCCCTGGCATCGGACGCGGAAACTTTTAGCTACCGCAATGTAGCCAGCAAAGAGGACAAGGAAGACCCTTCGATCGGCACGAGAGAAGCTATCGTCAAGCGGAACGATGTCAAGGTGAGGGAGGCCTTTTGTTGTGTCTGGCATGGAACAGGGTCAGTCTCAGCGTCAAAACCATCACCATCCGGCATTCAGTGTCCGGCACAAGTGTAGCAGCATCATACGACGACCGAACTTTTAAGCCGTACTTAAAAGCATAGCTACAGAAAGTCAGTGATCAAAACAGAATATTTGGAATTAATTACAATACAGTCTAACCGCAAAGGTACGTGTGTTAGAAGGTGACCTGTTTCGATCATCACATGATTATCTTCAGACCATCAAAACTGTAATGTGACAAGATATAAATGAGAGGGACTTACAAAAAGAACTTAAAATTAGCTATAAAATTACAAAAAGCAGAAATACGTTTACTGGTGGACAAAGGGTGTACACTCAGCAGGAATCGCTGAACGACGACAGTCAATTGCTGGAGAGAGCAGCGCAGCTATTTCTTAAATACTGCAAGCTTCGCCCAAAGCGAACAGCATGATGTCAGTGTTAGTCAATCAGGTATAAGTCGAAAGAATTATTTAGGAAAAGATGTATGTATTAGTAAACAGAATAATTTTACATTAAAGAGGAAACTACTTGTTAATGCAGCTATCGTCAAATAAATATATTAAAAACTTTAAAAAGGGAACAAATAAGCATCGTATTTGTTGTGTATAAGTTTCCCTCTAGTGGCATACTGGAAAATTTGTGTTGTTGGTTTCTATGGAGATGGTGGACGCCGTTCCAAAGATGTACCAGCAGGGCGATTACCAAAGAGTGTCAGTATCGCTAGGTGATGACCAGCAGACGATATTCCGTAGACGGACTAAGAAGGTGGTTACTATGGATATTGTAGCTCTCTCCCGCAGGTGACTATCGTCGTTCAGCAATTCCTGCCCCGCGTACAGCCAAGGTCTCTCAGTATGGATATATTTATATTTTGTAATTTTCTAGTTTGTCGTTCAGCAACTCCTGCCCCGAGTACAGCCACTGTACCTCAGAATGGGTATATTTATGTTTTGTAATTTTATAGCAAATTTAAAGTTATTTTTATGTAGCCCTCTAATTTATATCCTGTACCATATTACAGTCTTGAAAGAATCGTGCCTTTGCGATCTAGACCGTATTATAGTTAGGTTTAAGCTATCGAATAAACCGCAGAAGGATACGTGTGTATACACATCATCATCATCATCATCATCATCATCGTCACCGTCATCATCACCATCTTTTTCATCTTCTTCTTCTTCTTTCAGTTGAGGTTTAGGCAAAGTCTGCCTGTTCCGAAGTCTTTCGTTCCCTTTCTTGCTCTGCCTTTTGCCTCTTGACTGGTATACAAAGAAACTGGTAAAACTGCCTGATCTCGTGTAGGGCCTCCGCGAGCACGCAAAAGTGCCGCAATGCGACGTGGCATGGACTCAACTAACATCTGAAGTAGTGATGGAGGGAATTGGCTCCATGAATCCTGCAAGCCTGTCCACAAATCCGTAAGAGGGCGTGGAGAGCTCTTCTGAACAGTACGTTGCAAGGCATCCCAGATATGCTCAATAATGTTCATGTCTGGGGAGTTTGGTGGCCATCGGAAGTGTTTAAACTCAGAAGAATGTTCCTGGAGCCACTCTGTAGCAACTCTGGACGTATGGGGTGACGCACAAGTCCGTCGGAATCCACAATGAATGTAAATGGATGCAGGTGATCAGACACGGTGCTTACGAACGTGTCACCTGTCAGAGTCGTATCTAGACGTATCAGGGATTCCATATCATTCCAATTGCACAGGCCCCACACCACTACAGAGGCTCCGTCAGCTTGAACAGTCCCCTGCTAACATGCAGGATCCATGGATTCATGAGGTTGTCTCCACACCCGCAGACTCGATACAATTTGAAACGAGACTCGTCCGATCAGGCAACACGTTTCCAATCATCAACAGTCCAATGTCGAGTTTGAGAGGCCCAGGAGAGGCGTAAAGCTTTGTGTCGTGGAGTCATCAAGGGTGCACGAGTGGGCATTCGGCTCCGAAAGCCCATATCGATGTTGTTTCGTTGAATGGTTATCACGCTGACATTTGTTGATGGTCCAGCATTGAATCTGCAGCAATTTGCGGAAGGGTTGAACTTCTGTCATGTTGAACGATTCTCTTCAGCCGTCGTTGGTCCCGTTCTTGCACGATTTTTTTCCGGCCTCAGCGATGTGAGAGATTTGATGTTTTACCGGATCCCTGACATTCACGGTACACTCGTGAAATGGTCGTACGGGAAAAATCACTACTTCATCATTACTTCGGAGATGCTCGTGGGACGACTATAACACCATGTTCAAACTCACCTAAATCTCGATAATCTGCCACTGTAGCAACAGTAACCTATCTAACAACTGCGCCAGACACTTGGTGTCTTATTAGGCGTTGCCGACGGCAGCACCATATTCTGCCTGTTTACATATCTCTGTATGTGAATACGCATGCTTACACCAGCTTCTTTGGCGCTCCAGTGCAGATATCAGTGGTCTTCTCTCATTTATTCATCAGAGATGGGTGCTGATTTAGGGATTCTTCTAAGTTTCATGCGTAGAACATACCCCAAAAGCTTCAGGATTCTTTCAGGTACGAATTTGAGCAGACTACGTAGATCACTTCTTCTCCCCGTTTCATCACTTGAAACGCGGACGCGACAACTAATCTTCAAAATTTGCCTCAAGCATCTTTTCAAGAAAAACGGTGATCTTGTGTGCTAATCTTTCTGACATTTCCCGGTATCACAAGCGTGTATGGTCAGTGGTAGGATGATAGAGGACGAGGATTTGTTGACATGCTTACACAGTATAAATGCGATATGGATCGATCTCGACGGAAGACTGCAGAAGGTTTCCCATTTCTACATGAAATATATTCGCAGTTGTGAATACGAACAACCATCAGCTGTTTCACGGAATGACGACGATGAAAATTTGTGCCAGGCTATCGTTGCACATGTGCTCGTACGCACATAATGTAATTCCCGTACAGGGGAAGACATTTTAATTGAAAGTCACTGCCTGGCAGAGGTCTATAAATACGATATTGACGGCCGCTGTGACCGAGCGGTTCTAGGCGCTTCAGTCCGGAACCGCACTGCAGGTTCGAATCCTGCCTCGGTCATGGATGTGTGTGATGTTCTTAGATTAGTTAGGTTTAAGTAGTTGTAAGTCTAGGGGACTGATGACCTCAGATGTTAAGTCCAATAGTGCTTAGAGCCATTTGAACTATTTTTGAATACGATACTGGTGTGTCTGTGTCGTTAAGAAGAACGATGTAATGTTCCTTCGGACATGCATATATTCTGCCAATAGTATTTCCCACTTCGGTAGCCGACATCTGCATCTGCGTCCCCTATATTACAGGTAAAGCTGCCGAGATATAGAAATCGGTCTACATCTTGTAGTGCCTTATGTTGCTCTGTGGTTTGAGTAAATACATTTCAACCTGTTATGCTCAGTTTGTTTTTCTTATCACCGTTATACCTACAGAACAGGTCTTTCTATCCTTGGTAGTTGTAAACTTCGTGATGTTTTAGCCCGAAGAATGGTATCAGTGAAATCCAGATCCGTAAGACTACATTCCTCATTCCAGTGTACGACTAATATAAAAAGGAGTGGTGACAAAATGCATCCTTCTCTTGGCAGTCAGAATGCTAAAGAGTGGAGTGTTCCTATCTTCTGTTCTCTGACAGCAACTCGAGTCTAGATACAGGTTTCTGAAAACACCAGTGTGACGGTCACGAATTCCGTCTCTTCGCAAATATTCTCATTTATATTGTGGTCATGTTAGACAACCCATGCAGTTCTCATAACGAATGTTCTTCTGATTGGGTCAAATTACTACCGGCGATCCACAAGGTTCAATTCTGCGGCCACTTCTGTTCCTGCTTTATATTTTTCACTCACAAGAAGAAATAGTGCTCTTTGCTTATGATGCAAACATTATAATAAAGCCCAAAAGAGCTGTAACAACAGAACGAGCATTAAATTAAATATTCAAAAATATTGTTGACTTGTTCTTGACAAATAATAATATATCATTTAACATATCAGATGGACATCAACAAAAGCAAAACGAGGATAATGGAATGTAGTCGAATTAAGTCGGGTGATGCTGAGGGAATTAGATTAGGAAATGAGACACTTAAAGTAGTAAAAGAATTTTGCTATTTGGGGAGCAAAATAACTTATGATGGTCGAAGTAGAGAGGATATAAAATGTAGACTGGCAATGGCAAGGAAAGCGTTTCTAAAGAAGAGAAATTTGTTAACATCGAGTATATATTGAAGTGTCAGGAAGTCATTTCTGAAGGTATTTGTATGGAGTGTAGCCATGTATGGAAGTGAAACATGGACGAGAAACAGTTTGGACAAAAATAGAAGCTTTCGAAATGTGGTGCTACAGAAGAATGCTGAAGATTAGATGGGTAGATCACATAACTAATGAGGAAGTATTGAATAGGACTGGGGAGAAGTTTGTGGCACAACTTGATTAGAAGAAGCGATCGGTTGGTAGGACATGTGTTGAGGCATCAAGGGATCACCAATTTAGTATTGGAGGGCAGCGCGGAGGGTAAAAATCGTAGAGGGAGACCAAGAGATGAATACACTAAACAGATTCAGAAGGATGTAGGTTGCAGTAGGTACTGGGAGATGAAGAAGCTTGCACAGGATAGAGTAGCATGGAGAGCTGCATCAAACCAGTCTCAGGACTGAAGACCACAACATCAACAACAATCATTTAACTTAGACATAACAGTCAGTTCTGTGCAAAGCAAATTATATCACCACCAACAATAACACATCACGAAAGGAAGTCAATATGTAAGACCGATTCTTCAAAATTCCTGGATGTGCATACTGATCAGAACTGAAATTGAAATCCAGTTTTATAGTCTCCTTAAAATCTTTCAGGGTGTCCTGTAGTGTCATTTTCTACAGTTACTTTACGACCGACATCAGAAGTTGTGGAATTTCTCTTTTATACATTATTTTGCAGTTAGATCTTTTTATACCACGCCAAAAGTCTTTTGATAGCCAAGAAATGAGAAATGTCTTTATTTTTTTCATTGTCGGTGATTTGCAATTATCTGTTGGATGAAGAAAACACTATCTATCCGCGAATACCTTTCCTAAAGTGTGTTAGTTCTTCTCTGACTGTTGCTTTCACTAATGGTCAAAGAACTGTAGCATACTTTGTTTTTTTTTTTTTTTTTTGCTGAATTTGTAAAATTTATTGTTTCTAGATTTGTAGCATTTTTGATGTATCATTTTATAAACACAGATACAACTGCTGTGGTTAGCCGTTCTTCTACTGTTGTGCTTCCATAATAGCATATACACTCCTGGAAATTGAAATAAGAACACCGTGAATTCATTGTCCCAGGAAGGGGAAACTTTATTGACACATTCCTGGGGTCAGATAAATCACATGATCACACTGACAGAACCACAGGCACATAGACACAGGCAACAGAGCATGCACAATGTCGGCACTAGTACAGTGTATATCCACCTTTCGCAGCAATGCAGGCTGCTATTCTCCCATGGAGACGATCGTAGAGATGCTGGATGTAGTCCTGTGGAACGGCTTGCCATGCCATTTCCACCTGGCGCCTCAGTTGGACCAGCGTTGGTGCAGGACGTGCAGAACGCGTGAGACGACGCTTCATCCAGTCCCAAACATGCTCAATGGGGGACAGATCCGGAGATCTTACTGGCCAGGGTAGTTGACTTACACCTTCTAGAGCACGTTGGGTGGCACGGGATACATGCGGACGTGCATTGTCCTGTTGGAACAGCAAGTTCCCTTGCCGGTCTAGGAATGGTAGAACGATGGGTTCGATGACGGTTTGGATGTACCGTGCACTATTCAGTGTCCCCTCGACGATCACCAGTGGTGTACGGCCAGTGTAGGAGATCGCTCCCCACACCATGATGCCGGGTGTTGGCCCTGTGTGCCTCGGTCGTATGCAGTCCTGATTGTGGCGCTCACCTGCACGGCGCCAAACACGCATACGACCATCATTGGCACCAAGGCAGAAGCGACTCTCATCGCTGAAGACGACACGTCTCCATTCGTCCCTCCATTCACGCCTGTCGCGACACCACTGGAGGCGGGCTGCACGATGTTGGGGCGTGAGCGGAAGACGGCCTAACGGTGTGCGGGACCGTAGCCCAGCTTCATGGAGACGGTTGCGAATGGTCCTCGCCGATACCCCAGGAGCAACAGTGTCCCTAATTTGCTGGGAAGTGGCGGTGCGGTCCCCTACGGCACTGCGTAGGATCCTACGGTCTTGGCGTGCATCCGTGCGTCGCTGCGGTCCGGTCCCAGGTCGACGGGCACGTGCACCTTCCGCCGACCACTGGCGACAACATCGATGTACTGTGGAGACCTCACGCCCCACGTGTTGAGCAATTCGGCGGTACGTCCACCCGGCCTCCCGCATGCCCACTATACGCCCTCGCTCAAAGTCCGTCAACTGCACATACGGTTCACGTCCACGCTGTCGCGGCATGCTACCAGTGTTAAAGACTGCGATGGAGCTCCGTATGCCACGGCAAACTGGCTGACACTGACGGCGGCGGTGCACAAATGCTGCGCAGCTAGCGCCATTCGACGGCCAACACCGCGGTTCCTGGTGTGTCCGCTGTGCCGTGCGTGTGATCATTGCTTGTACAGCCCTCTCGCAGTGTCCGGAGCAAGTATGGTGGGTCTGACACACCGGTGTCAATGTGTTCTATTTTCCATTTCCAGGAGTGTATTAATAAAATGGAGAAAGAGTAGTTTGAATGTATTGGACACATATTTAAAATCTAGCGATTGCCTTGTGGGTATTTTATTCTTACAGAGTTACCTGGAGCTCCTCATGTACAAAGTTATCGACTGAGGAGTTTGAAGGTGCCGTTGCGACACTAATATTTTAATGTCTAGCCGAATTGTGGGTCTACATAATGAGGTCGGTTAGCAGAAAGTAGCGGAGTTCTGAAGTCAGCTCAGTGTAATACAGGAAAACCTATGCATCGCTGGTCCTAAACGTCAAAGTAAATGCCACATTCATGGAGCTGGCAGAGCAGCAGTTGCAGCGCCGGATTCCATTTAATCTGACTCTGCCTACTACATTTAACGATATGGGCAGCGAAATGTTCAAGTTAATACCGTAAATACCGTACACTGCAGCCAAAGGAACTTTCCAAAGAGCTACATTGAAGTTTCTCGCCGTGATACGGCTGCCAGCAACACCATTTTATTTCTTCCGTGCTGTGAGAGACCAGAAACCTGTGGTGGAAGCCGTGTGTTGCTGCAATATCTGGTTAACCACCGTCAGTACGCCGGAATGGCCACTTGAATCGATGATAAGCGTAGTTTTCGTTCACATCCGAGTCGAATATAAACGACTACAACACATTCCATGAAAACAAATTCGGTAAAATTTGCTGTGATAAGTCAAATCTCTGACAGAATGTGAAATAAACACTCTCCCACAGGGCGTTTAATACGCGTGGAAGTAATTTGGCGGACTCCAAGAAAACAACGCGCTTTGATCACTTTGTCACTGTGGGTACTGCCGCATTATGAGGCACGAGTACACAAATCAGAACTCAAACTAAAGGTACCTCCTTGGTAAGGCATAATATCCTCTTTATCTGTGATGTAGAATTGTAGAATTTGTGATTTGTATCAATTTTTTGCTAGGATTGTGAACTGAAATTTTTCTTTGTCAATTTTTTGCAGTAATTTTGTTTCTTTTCTTCAATGAAGGGCCAAAGAAACTGGTACACCTGCCTAATATCGCGTAGGGCCCTCGCGAGCACGCGTAAGTGCCGCAAAACGATGTGGCATGGACTCTGCAAATATTTAAAGTGGTGCTGGAGGAAACTGACGCTATGAATTCTGGAGCGCTGTACATAAATTCGTAAGAGTACAAGGGGGTGGAGATCTCTTATGAACAGTAAGTTGCAAGGCATACAATATATGGTCTATAATGTTCATGTCAGGGAAGTTTGGTGGCCAGCGGAAACGTTTAAACTCAGAAGAGTGTTCCTGGAGCCACTCTGTAGCGATTCTGGTCGTGTGGGGTGTCGCATTGTCCTACTGGAATTGCACAAGTCCGTCGGAATGCATAATGGACATGAATGGATGCAGGTAATCAGACAGGATGCGTACGTACGTGTCACATGTCAGAGTCGTATCTAGACGTATCTGGGGTCCCATATCACTCCCACTGCACACGCCCGACACCATTACAGAATCTCCACCAGCTTGAACAGTCCCCTGCTGACATGCAGGGTCCATGGATTCATGAGGTTGCCTCCATACCCGTACACGTCCATCCATTCCATAGAATCTGAAACGTGATTTGTCCGACCGACAAGACGTTTCCAGTCATCAACAGTCCAATGTCGGCGTTTAACGTCCCAGACGAGGCGAAAAGCTTGGGGTCGCGCAGTCATCAAGAATACACGACTGGATCTTCGGCTCCGAAAGTCCATATAGATGATGTTTAGTTGTATAGTTCGCACGCTGATACTTTTTGATGGCCCAACATTGAAATATGCAGCAATTTGTGGAAGGGTTGCACTTCCGTCACGTTGAACCATTCTCTTCAATTGTCGTTGGTCCCGTTCTTGCAGGATCTTTTTTCGGCCGCAACGATGTCGGCGATTTGATGTTTTACCGGATTTCTGATATTCACGATACACTCGTGAAATGATCGTACGGGAAAATTCGCACTTCATCGCTGCCATGGAGACGCTGTGTCCCATCGCTCGACCGCCGACTCTTACACCACGTTCTAAGTCACTTAAATCTTGATAACCTGCCATTGCAGCAATAGTAACCGATCTAACAACTGCGCCAGACACTTGTCTTATGTAGGCGTTGTCGACCGCAGCGCAGTATTCTGCTTGTTTGCATATATCTGTATTTAAAAACGAATGCTTATACCAGTTTCTTTGGCGCTTCAGTGTATTTGCAGTCTGTAACTTGTAGATCTTAGTTTGCCAAGTGACAAACAGTAAGTGTATACTCCCTGCCACACCAATGTGAAAAGTGTCCCGTACAAGTGTGGTCTCCGCTCGACACAGAAAGCAATGGGGGACCCGTGGTGACCCAAGGCTGTGCGACAACTCAGGGGAAAAAAGGAGACGGAATTCATATTCGCAATTGGGAGAAATGTAGAAAGAAATCAGCAGTGCCATTTTTTAATTGGAAATGCTATTAGGACAGAGAATGTAAGAACATTGCTATTTTACCTGCTAATGATGCCCTGTTCTCCTTACGTAGGCCGTTACTGAATTGAGTCGTGGCTTTCTTTGGACATTCGAAAAGTACTGTAGTTACTGGGTGGGGGGGGGGTGGGGGGGGTGGGGGGGGAAGCTCCATATTAAACTCTCAACCGTGTTAAGGCAAAACTGTTCATCTTCTCATTTAGTTCTGTAAAGCAAGATTTTCTTATTTTTTCTCGTATTCAAAGCTCGTAACAATTATTACCAAAAAAATGGAAAAGAACACTTTATCTTTTTAACATGACAGTCTCCACTTACGGCTACCACAAAATTTTGTTGGTTGCATTTGCAGTTTGTACTGTCATTATCAAACATAGTTAGTGGGTGCTATAGCACACAATGATAATAATCTAAGTGAGTTACATGCGCCAAATCCAAATCAATGGGGATAAATTCCAGTTGTATTTTGGTGGTCTCCTAACCACGTACTGAATCATAAATCGTTTCCACTAAACGTTGGTTCTCGTACGAGAAATGTATCCTTCCACAAATAAGTACATTCCAAAATAACATAAAATTAATGGGTATAGTGAACGTCTATGGATCAAATGAGAAACGCACAAGACGCTTAAGAAGAGGTTGAGGCCCATAACGAAGTATCATTTCTCCCAATCCAAATGGGACTAAAGAAAATATTTTGGTATTATTAGGAAAAAGATAGTGATTTAAATTTCGTTATAGATATCACCGCAACGAAAAACGACTTTGTTTTGATGATTGCGACCACAACTCGTTTATCATATCCGTGACAAACTCTCCTCTATTTCGTGATAATACGAGTGCAACACGAACTGTCCTTCTTTGAACTTTTTTCATGTCCTACGTCGATTTCATATGGTAAGGATCTCGTATCGCGCAACAATACTCCAGAAGACGACGGAGATGCGTAGTGCAGGCAGCCTCTTTTGTGGATTTGTTGCATCTTTAAGTCGTTCGGCAGTAAAACCATGTCTCTCATTTGCCATCCCCACAACATTTTTTTCTGTGGTGGTCACAATTTAATTTGTTTGTAACGATATTCATTAGGCCTTTTCGTTGAATCTACAATCTTCAAATTTGTTTTATTTACCATATAAACAAAATTTAGTGGAACTTTTTAGTATTCGTGTGGGTGATCTCACAGTATTTCTTGTTTTGGGTCAAATGCCAAATTTCACACAATGCTTACATATATATAGTCTAAATCATCTCGCAATTCGTTTTGATCTTCTGATGACTATTTGACGGTGTACGACAGCATCATCACCCTCTAACGCAATCACATCCATAAAATTTTGTATTTGTGGGGTTGCATAGTCTCCAGATGCTTAATAAACGTAAACATGGTCCGTAGTACTTTTGAATACATTATGGGAGTGGCAGTGATCAATGTGTTACAAATATTTACTATTAAAAACAGTGTTCATGATGATTTATTTATTAAGGTGACCGGTTTCGACCACTGCTGTGGTCATCTTCAGACCATTGAGTAGGAACCTCTTTCAGCTGGAGAATCACTCCAGCTGAAAGAGGTTCCTACTCAATGGTCTGAAGATGATCACAGCAGTGATCGAAACCGGTCACCTTACTAAATAAATAGTGATCAAGACTGTTTTTAATAGTAAAAATGGTCCGTAGTAGGCTATGGTGTGATATTTCTTTAATGGTACGATTAGTTAATTTCGACTAAGCGTCATTATCAAGCACATTTGTAACATCTGTATTTCATGTCATTTTCAAATCAGTCTTAATTATAATGACGCTTAATCGAAATTAGCTAATAGAACGATTAAACAAAATAGCATTATAGCCTACTACGGACCATGTTTACGTTTATTAACAATCGCATCCGGTTGCCTCACATAAATCCGATACCTCTCATAACCATTGAAATGTAACCATAGGAGGTTACAACCTTTTATGGTGCAGCAAGAACTTTGACCACTGCGGTGAGTAGAGTCACCGATAGATCACGAGAATGTCGAATCAACGTCCATTAACCGAACGGGTAGATTCCATCCGTGTCTGTCTCGTAAACTATCGCCGACTCGGTGAAAAACTACCATGTTTCTTTTTCGCCAATGTGCAAGATAATTTGGAGTTCAGCTCTGTAAGGATCTGCAATCCCTACAAAAAGTCCGACTTTAATGACTCTGTTGCCGATGGGAATTTTGGACACTAGCAAAAAAAGGCAATTACATCGGCGTGCGTTTTTCAGCTGGTCGCCTAAAAGCCCTCCGCAGCGCGGCCGAGAGCCAGATTGGACAGTTGCCAGTTCGCGAAAGGATCTGCAAGCTGCGTTACGGATCCGCCGGGCACAGGTGTGTCGGCAGTAAAAGAATTTCCGTCGCTAGCTCAGCGGGTAATTTACGAGATGTCCGTGTGGCCAGATACGATAAACTACAGCAACTAACGATTTGGACGTCCTAAGATATTGGAGTTATACTAAGCCAGAATAACGGCCACTCTGATACCTACGTGCGGTAGAGAATAATTGACCATAATAAGATAGACCAACAGGGCATTGAAAATGTGTCTGTCTTTACTGACCAAGTAAGGAAAATAACATAAGCTATACAAAATGATGACAAAAAGTATTAAACTCAAGACTGTGGGAAAAGAAGCGTTAATAGGCTGAGAAAAAGATAGTTGGAATAAGAAATAAACAGGTTGTAAGCTTCTTGTATCGGTACCTACCAGCCCCCTCCCCTCCCTCTGTGAATCGAGAGCTCCAAATGCAAGTAGCTATAGATGACAGCCGGACACCCCGTGCACCATTACGCCTGAGCGGTGGGAATCAAAGGCGTGAACACTTTTAGGATGATTCAAGAACGCCTTGAGCAATTTCAACCAATTTTGGTATATACATGTCACATTACTTGCATAAAAATACTTGGGAGTAAGACACCCTGAGGGGGAGATCAGAAGGGGCTGACATGTAAAAATGTTCAAAAAGAACCTGTTGACATTTATGTCCTGCATTTACTCCGCTTGGAATAATTTAAAAATATGAAGCGCAATCTGTTATTTGTGTTGTTCAGTGCGTCAACCAGGTCACGGGAAAGAGCACTGCAAGAGATCAATAATTTCGTCATAGTGTTTCGGAGACAAAGTTCGTGCCACAGGTGTGAATACACAGGTACATTTAACATCCTCTCTGAACGTGCAGCGGAGGATCAGTTTCCTCAGGATTCAGATGAATCTGCAGGGCGAAATTCGCTACAGGTTCAGATGACATATAGTTACAAATATGGGTGTGGTGTTATATGTTCACTGATGTTCAGAAAAAAAAAACAAAAAAAACAAAAAAAACAAAAAAAAGCAGAACACCAGAACGACTAGAGATAGGGCGTTTATATTCACAGGACATGTATATTAGTACGATCAGCTGAAATGATTAGCATTTCAGTTACCTCGATTGAGCAGGTGTCCTGTTGCCAAGTAGGTACAGGGTCCGCCATGGACCCTGGTAACTTGTTCCATGCCTGATGGCATCGACGCGTGTAAGGCGCGAATGGCGTCCTGTGGTCTAGCCATCCATGCAGATTTCACGTGGTACCACAGTTCATTTGTGATGGTTTGGCTGTACTGTACGCCTACTCTACACAACAATATTTAAAAGGATTAAACTACTGTACTAAATGTACCCGTACATAAGAAAACAGTATTACAATTACTGTTCTGCTAACTTACATCCCCCACAGATGAGTAGCATTTCCACCTTCTCTTCGTTGGTGTACATTCTGCTCAACAACTCTTCAACTGAAAATGGTTGACGGAATGACGGGTGTGCATTCTATTATGTTTACATTTGTTCTCTGTGAACATCAGCACGTGGAGTGTTCCATTACCTCGAGTACCTGCACTAAGCGCTGGGAGCGTCAACGTCAATGTTGTGTTGTGTAATTAATAACGTTGTGCTTCAGTGAATGGTACACTGTGATACATTTTTGAATAGGTCTTTAGGAGAGGAAATGAATTACCGAATGACGGCTAAAGCCGGCCGAAGTGGCCGTGCGGTTAAAGGCGCTGCAGTCTGGAACCGCAAGACCGTTACGGTTGCTGGTTCGAATCCTGCCTCGGGCATGGAAGTTTGTGATGTCCTTAGGTTAGTTAGGTTTAACTAGTTCTAAGTTCTAGGGGACTAATGACCTCAGCAGTTGAGTCCCATAGTGCTCAGGGCCATTTTTTTTTACGGCTAAAGAACATTTGCTTGAAACATTTTGTAATTTGCATCTGGATGAATAGTTATTTAGGGTGGTCAAGATAAATGGGACACCCTATATATATATATATATATATATATATATATATATATATATATATATATATAAAACAACTTTTGTTAGAGACAAAATATTCGGTGACGATTCCCGGCGACGCCGGGCAGCCTTTAGCATTCACTGGCCCTAGGACCACGCGATTTCACTGAAATAGCGGGGGTCTACTAAGCGAATCACCTAAAACAGTAAACTGATAGAGTGGTTTTCATCAGGAAAACGTTAGGAATGAATGTCTCTAAGCGAAGAGAGGTATTGTGAAAGCGACTCAGGAAATCTGATTTTGCTCAGCCTATTCCCTTCCACACGGAGCAGTTACCTGTATTACAAGCAACGCACACTGCATATCGACGCCGCAGATTGCTAACCGCCTACCGATTCTCAGGGGCATAACCAATATGAAAGGACATTTGGTGTGGCAGGGAAGCGCCAGCGCAAATTTTGTATCCTTCCTAAGAGTTTCTCTGGTATTTCTGCAAATATTTGCAATTTAGGCTTTGTAACATGTATCTAGAGTCAGCATAAATGCCGGCTGTTGTGGCCGAGCGGTTCTAGGCGCTTCAGTCAGAAACCGCGCTGCTGCGGTCGCAGGTACGAATCCTACCTCGGGCATGGATGTGTGTGATGTCCTTAGGTTAGTTAGGTTTAAGTAGTTCTAAATTCTAGGGGACTGATAACCTCCGATGTTAAGTCCCATAGTGCTTAGAGCCATTTGAACCGTTTCTCAGCATAAATAAATATTGCTCGTAAGGTCTTTCATGCGGTGCTTAGTTTTTCGACGGCAAGCGTCCGTTTTTTTTCCCATTACAAACACAATGATTTGCAAAGCAGAATTTTAGTTGTCCATTCGATAGAATGTTCCCACATTAGTACTGTGCGATATTTGTATCATTGATATGTATTAAGCGGGATATTAAAACAGGACGAATAACCATGACTCCAACAGCGACTGAGCAGCGCTGTTGCATGGCGGTAGCAGTCAGTGTGGTCCAGGGACGTGCTGTTGTAGCTGGAATACTTGTTATTCTACCTGTTTTACTGGCTACGTTAAACAACATCGTTAGAACGAATATCACCCTAAACTAATCTAGGACCACTCTACCGAATGTGCACTTAAAATCCCTCTTTGGAAATTTTGTTTGTAACGCAAGCACACCGACGCTTTGCGCTGACGCTGCGCGTCGCATGAAAGACATGGTGAGCAGTATCTGTTCGGTCTCACTCCAGTCAAAACTGCAAACATCTGTCGCAACACCAGCGAAAAAACGCGTGACTAGTCTAGAAGTGACATCTTATGGGAGTGTGTACGGGGGGGGGGGGGGGGGGGGGGGGGTTGTGTGCGTCTGAAATATATGTGACGTATGCGTAAGTGACAGTGGATACACCGGTTTCCATGAGATCACCGAAGTTAAGCGCTGTCGGGCGGGGTCGGCACTTGGATGGGTGACCATCCAGGCCGCCATGCGCTGTTGTCATTTTTTCGGGGTGCACTCAGCCTCGTGATGCCAATTGAGGAGCTACTCGACCGAATAGTAGCGGCTTCGGTCAAGAATACCATCATAACGTCCGGGAGAGCGGTGTGCTGACCCAACGCCCCTCCTATCCGCGCCGGCCAGTGTGGCCGAGCGTTTCTAGTCGCTTCAGTCTGGAACCGCGCGACCGCTACGGTCGCAGGTTCGAATCCTGCCTCGGGCATGGATGTGTGTGATGTCCTTAGGTTAGTTAGGTTTAAGTAGTTCTAAATTCTAGGGGACTGATGACCTCAGATGTTAAGTCCCATAGTGCTCAGAGCCAGGGCCTCCTATCCGCATCCTCCACTGAGGATGACACGGCGGTCGGATGGTTCCAGTATGCCACTCGTGGCCTGAACACAGAGTGCTTAGTGCTTTATGCGTAAGTGAGAGAAGCTACGGGCAAGAAGCTAGTTACCATTAATTCTGAACTTGTTACGCATGAAAGAGTGAAGGAGTCAAATATATTTCGCCAAGAAGGACTTTTCGGATCAACAGGAACCTCAGTTTGGATATGCAGACGAGGTATTTGAGCTCCAGCTCTCACGAGTACCGACCAGTGCTCCCCACTACATTTATCTTGCTCTGTTGTTGGAAATAGCAATTCGTTTCCTAGCATGTAATCCTTTTGCGTCCGGAAGATGCAACTCGGTAAGGATCAACCGTACACAGAGACATCAAAGACAAAGCTGTCAGAGAAAATGAATATCGAAAACGACTACTCTACCTCCGAAAGCCGCAAATCGTTTAATAGCCGCCCGTGATCGCAGCCGATAGCTCGGTAAGTCGCCTCTTTGGCTGTACAAGCGGCCGTAACTGGATCCGAACAGTAATTCTATTGTCTCGGCAGCAAGCGCTTTAGAGAACGTAACACGTTGCGCAAGGGAGTTCGCTGGTACCGTGTACCGCCAACAAGTTTGAAACCTATTCACATAACTTGTTTGTTCTCACCTACAGCCCTCAGTGTCTTTATTGCCTCGCTGAAACTCGATTCTCGTTCCTTAAGCTCAGCAACAAGATAAAGCAAGGGACAAAGAGCTCACTGCTCTGCGAGCATATATGATACACATTGCTGTGGATAAGTAAATAACGCAACAGGGTACTGATAGGCCAATGAAACGATTAACACGGCAGAGCTCAGAATCTCACGAAAGGTCAAATGGACCGCGTCTCTTACAACATGGAAACATTAGGAAAATGAAAACCGACAGCTAATGGGAACTCGAAGGGAAAATGGTTCTCTAGGGGGAGGGGGGGGGGGGGATGGTCTAGTCACTGGCTTCTTTACTCCCATCAAAATAGCTCGTCATGGGCGTAAATGTAATGCACTGTATAAAAATATTGTTATGGCCCTTTCCTAGCCTTCGCCAACTCATAATACAACTGCCACCTTTAATCCTTATCTGCATCGGGTTAAACAACAGATAAATGCGTTGCATCTGCCTTAATGTAAGAAAACAAGCATTTTAAACACGAAATATCTTTTTGGAGGTGAAGTTATCGTTTTCCGGTGTAACTTTGATCTCGAGTTACGCTACCGATCAGTCTTGCAGCACAACATCGATTGAAACTGAAGTTCATTTTCGGAACTGCAGCACGCGATCTTCAGTACGCTCGCTACCTCACGAGATCTACGTAGGTCCCCTGTCAATGAAATACCTTTCCTTAGTGCTATTTGGATCTAGTGAACCTACCAAAAGACATATTGTAAACGTAATACACGAACGACATCTACACTTAAAAGGAGAAACAAAATCATCGCAGTCGCCATCACCGTAGCAAATGACGTCTCACATCAAAGAATGGCTCGTGTTGTTCGCTAAATACTTTGTTGAAAGTAATGCTACTCCAGTGTTCGATAGCTTATGATTCAAACGGTGTCAAGGACGCAAAAATGAGAAATAATGGATGTGATCCGAAGGTGAGAGAAAAATGTTGCAGAATTGTATTTACGTCGTACGATACCTGATAACCTGACAAAAATAGTGAGTCACGCAGAAGACATTGTCGGCTGCAGCTGTAACTTCATACACACACAGGATAACAGCGTAATTGTTTTTGAGAGCTCATACCGACAAAGCAGATTGCGACCTCGATGTTGGATTAAGAAAAATTTTGAGTGCAGGAGCCCACTGATTAGGTCTGTTCGGCCTTTAAATTCTTACATAACAAGGATACATGATTAAAGCTGCAATTCTCTGTGGCTGCGATAATGGCCACCAGATGGAATCAGTTTTGTTCGTGTTTAGTGTTATTGCCAGTTCTTTTAGGGTATATAAGGAATGTGAAGAGCGTCAGATGTTGAGTGAGCGCTGTGAAGGACACGGAAGTACAGCGTACTCGTATGATAAAGCTTTATCAGCATCTGACGGAGTTCAAAAGAGGCCTCATGGCGGATCGCCATTTGGCCGCCTGGTCGAATTGTGCAATATTCTGATTTTTTTTGGGGGGGGGGGGGACGATCAGTTGTTAAAAATGGTTCAATTGGCTCTGAGCACTATGGGACTCAACATCGGAGGTCATCAGTCCCCTAGAACTCAAAACTATTTAAACCTAACTAACTTAAGGACATCACACACATCCATGCCCGAGGCAGGATTCGAACCTGCGACCGTAGCGGTCACGCGGTTCCGGACCGAAGCGCCTAGAACCGCTCGGCCACCACGGCCGGCCGATCAGATGTTATAGCAGCCTGATGTTAGACTGCATGGGAACGTGAAAGCAGGCGTACTGATAGTCAAGGGCCCGGTGGACCACATCTGGTCACCACAGTTACCAGCGCTATTTTCTTTTTACCCTTGATCACACTTTCCATACGAAACATACGATACTGTGTGATAAATTATAATAAAATTTGTGTGGATAAAAATCCTAGGTCACGATAGCAAATGTTCTTTACAGATTACGGTTTCGGCTCATAACACAGTAACCTTAAGGTCACTCTCAAACGTTGTTCAATGTGTGATACTCATTAAACATCATCGTATTTTTTTAGAGCTAAGTCACCCTGGTTAAAAAAAATCCTAAAATGAAAATCTTAGTTGCCTTTATAAATTGACAAACTTGATCATAAATCAAATGTTAAATAATAGCTGTAAGAAAACTCTTTATCGTTAAACATCTGAGGCGAAACATCGACACAAACAATAACCGCCATCTTGACAAATCTGTCATCCAATCGAAATTTCTCTCAAACATGTCAAGCAGCGCTGTACATGGTGAAATATTTGACAAACCTAGTATAGTTTCACAAATTGTTTGATCGTGTACCGGGTACTTAAAATGTTTACAGTTCTATTGTACACTACTGGCCATTAAAAGTGCTACATCACGAAGATGACCTGCTAGAGACGCGAAATTTAACCGTCAGGAAGAAGATACTGTGATAAGAAAATGATTAGCTTTTCAGAGCATTCACGCAAGGCTGGCGCCGGTAGCGACACCTACAACGTGCTGACATGAAAAAAGTTTCCAACCGATTTCTCATACACATACAGCAGTTGACCGGCGTTGCCTGGTGAAACGGTGTTGTGATGCTTCGTGTAAGGAGGAGAAATGCGTATCATTATGTTACCGACTTTGATAAAGGTCGGACTGTTAGCAGAATATGGAATCGGTGATTTCAGGAGGGTAATACGGAATGCCGTGCTGGAGCGCAACGGCCTCGTATCACTAGCAGTCGAGATAACAGGCATCTTATCCGCATGGCTGTAACGGATCGCGCAGCCACGTCTCGATCCCTGAGTCAACAGATGGGGACGTTTGCAAGACCACAACCATCTGCACGAACAGTTCGACGACGTTTGCAGCAGCATGGACAATCAGCTCGGAGACCGTGGCTGCGGTTACCCTTGACACTGCATCACAGACAGGAGCGCCTGCGATGGTGTACTCAACGACGAACCTGGGTGCACGAATGGTCATTTTTTTTTTTCGGGTGAATCCAGGTTCTGTTTACAGCATGATGATGGTTTCATCCGTGTTTGGCGACATCGCGGTGAACGCACATTGGCAGCGTGTATTCGTCATCGCCATACTGACGTATCACCCGGCGTGATGGTATGGGGTGACATTGGTTACACGTCTCGGTCACCTCTTGTTCGCATTAACGGCACTTTGTACAGTGGACGTTACATTTCAGGTGTGTTACGACCCGTGGCTCTACCCTTCATTCGATCCCTGAGTAACCTTCATTTGAGCAGGATAATGTACGACCGCATGTTGCAGGTCCTGTACGAGCCTTTGTGGACACAAAAAACGTTCGACTGCTGCCCTGGCCAGCACATTCTCCAGATCTCTCACCAACTGAAAACGTCTGGTCAATGGTGGCCGAGCAACTGGCTCGTCACAATACGCCAGTCACTACTCCTGTTGAACTGTGGTATCGCGTTGAATCTGCATGGGCAGCTATACCTGTATACGCCATCCAATCTCTGTTTGACTCAATGCCCAGGCGTATGAAGGCCGTTATTACGGCCAGAGATGGTTGTTCTGGGTACTGATTTCAAATTTCGTGAAAATGTAATCACATGTCAGTTCTAGTATAGTATATGTGTCCAATGAATACCCGTTTATCATCTGTATTTCTTCTTGGTGTAGCAATTTTAATGGCCAGTAGCGTAAAATCCGTCTGCATAGCTGAGAGGTCACTGTAGATGCTTTCATGCGGAGGACTCGGGTTGCATTCCTGATACAGCCAAGGATTTTTCCGTGGTTGGAGGACTGATACGTGGTGCACTCATCCTGTTGATGCCAACGGAGGAGCTACTTGGCCGAACAGTAGCGGCTCCAAGGGCTGTAAAGAATGCACATTGTGAGATGTGATACACTGATCACGTGCCTCTCCATTCTCCATCCGCATCACTCCGCAAGGCAGGAAGGATGACGCGGCGGCCGGTAGACATCCCTTGCGCATTCGCAGTCTTGAGGAACTTGTTTGTATGAATCTAAAATTTTTCCATATACTACAGTTACTCAAATACGAAATTTACGACGTGGCAAAAACTTACTGGCATACAGTCATTAGGCTGTCATGAGAACGTAGGCTTCCGCGGCCGGTGTCATATTGATTAAAATTCTTCTGGGTATTATCCCGCGTCATTGCTAAAAACTAACAACAATAATAAACTAAAACCGACGTTTCGGCCGAATTGCAACGGCCTTCCTCAGGGCATCACTGGTTTTGCATGGGGATAGGTGCTTCTATTTATTACAGACTATCGATGTCTGACGTCACTGTTGTAAAACTTTTAATTGGCCCTCTAATATGATTGGCTAGTCATGACGTAAGGGAAGAGGAAAGAAAGAGGCTATTCGTGGATGTACATGTCATCAACGATTGGTAGCTGTCCGCCAATCAGCGTTCGGCTTCAGGTCGGCAAGTTTTCCTCCTGGTGTGTGCGGAAGTGGACTGACAGTTGCTCTACAGCTGGTTGTGCAGATACGTCCGTGTCCCGTGTAGCTTCTGCCCCGCGACCCCTCGCGGCCCGTTGGACTGGGATGGCCGGCAGCCAGGACGCCAAAAGTTTTACAACAGTGACGTCAGACATCGATAGTCTGTAATAAATAGATGCACCTATCTGCATGCAAAACGAGTCGTGCCCTGAGGAAGGCCGTTGCAATTCGGCCGAAACGTCAGTTTTAGTTTATTATTGTTGTTAGTTTTTAGCAATGACGCAGCATAATACCCAGAAGAGTTTTAATCACTATTAGGCTATCAGTTTGTCACTGCCATTTCAACGCAATACCATCGATATAGGCCGAAAGTAAAAGACACATTGCCGGCAATAACAATAATAAGAAGAAGAAATACACTGTTTCCAATTTATATTCGAGGCATTCAGAAGGCTCTTAGGAGAGTCATATCTGAAGACTGGAAGACAGCCATTAATCCTATGTAGCGCATCATGGAAGAGCGTAGTTGAATGGAGGTATTTCCAAAAATTCTTGATAGGAAATGACGCGTCAGTAAATAACAGCAGTGACAATGTTACTTAAAGCATATGGTGCGAGAAGAATAATGTAAATAAAGTTTTACCTTTGTCGTCACAAAAAATGTACAGTTGCATTCAGCTTAATGTGTAGTACGTGCAATTTGTGTATATGCATAGCAAAATTATATTTTACGATGTTTTGCTTTGGAAATAAGAGCGCTGTTATCGGCAAATGAGTCCGAATAAAATTAATACTGTTGTGGAGAATTTTGTTGTCACTATCTTCATTCTTCCAAAACAGTAACTTTCCTCTCCTCGACTGACAAGCGTAACTTGCCTCTTACGTTACATATTAGTAGAATGTTCGATCAGAAAGGATAATAGCAGTTTAGTTACAAATCTAGCGAAATGTTACGCTCAATAAAGGAAAACATACCACCGAAGAGGTGGTGACGCGGGAACGCAGAATCATGCGTCACATTTAAATCGAAATATGTCGTGTTAAAGATCTCCGATCGAGTTGCAGTTTCAAGCGTATGAAAATAGGGTGTATCCTTAACATTTCGTCCTCACAGTGCGCTCACCTAAAATCAGTAGCAAAACGTATTCCGCATGTCGAAAATTCGGTAACTTCGTCAGACAATATATGTTTTGTGCAGTCGCCGTATAGCGCTTTAAAAATTTGCTGCCGCAAATAAAATTGGAAACAGTGCAGCTCCTCCTGAATACACAGATCTCAATTTCATCTTCGTACGTCGAACAGTTTGAGCTTGTTGAATAAAATGTAGGATTAATTGTGTGTTCTTTTTGGGATGAGGTATCTTAGCTCCGATCCTCCACGTGCTCCTGTCGAGGTTCGCTAGATTAACTTTGATCAGACTATAGTTACTGTGCCGGATAGTAACAGTATTTTGCTCTAGGCTAGGCACTAGGGAGGGCGGAACTAGAGGTCGGTAACCTCGCGGCGAGCCCACCGCAATTACGGGTCCGCGGACAGCCGTGACCCGCTAACCTTATAATCAGTGTGACGTCACGCAGAGAGAGTGGCGCGATCGATGTGCGCGACTGTACGCACGCGGCGCTGGTCGCCCGAAGCGGCGGCGGCGTGTCCCGCGGGGTGTATAGTTTGCAGGAGGAAGGCTGCACGCAGTGGCGCACCGAAATCTGAATCACGATGTCCAGCGTACTGCACTGGCGCGAGGGAGACACATTTGCAGCACATCAGTGACTTGCAGCTCATACAAGCTGTAGAATTCATTATCTTGGTCATTTGTAGCACTCCGTGCCTCAGTGTCTAAGAACGATGTCCGTCCGTCTGTCTGCGTGTGCGACTGTTCAAAACCCTTTTCCTCAGGAAGGGGGTGACTCATCAAGTTGAAATTTATGTCACATGTTAAGGTCTACGGTCCCTTGAAGATATAAAAAAGCGAAGCTTGTATGTCAATGGCACCAAAAGATACACCCATTTATGTCACATATTTTGATACTCGCAAACTCACTTACCAAAACCTACAACTACATCTACATATATACTCCGCTAGCCACCAAGCGGGGTGTGGCGGACTGCACAATCCGCGCCAAAGTCATATTTTCCCCCTTCTGTTCCACTCGCGGATCGTACGAGGGAAAAACGACTGTGTGAACGCCTCAGTACGAGCTCTTACTTCCCTTATCTTTGAATGGTGATCGTTGCGCGATTTGAAAGTTGGTAGTAATAATATATGCTCTACATCCTCGGTGAAGATTGGGTTTCGGAATTTAGTGAGCAGCCCCTTCTGTTTAGCGCGTCGTCTATCTGCAAGTGTGTCCCAATTCAAACTTTCTATGAGATTTGTAACGCTCTCGCGATGGCTAAATGTACCAGTCACGAATCTTGCTGCTCTTCTTTGGACCTTCTCAAGCTCTTGAATCAGACCCAACTTGTAAGGGTCCCATACAGACGAACAATAGTCTACGACTGGACGAACTAACGTACTGTAAGCTATTTCCTTTGTTGAAGGACTGCATCGCTTCAGGATTCTACCAATAAACCGCAATCTAGAGTTCGCCTTACCCGTTACTTGTGTAATCTGATCATTCCATTTGAGATCATTTCGAAACACCCAGATACTTGACGGATGTTACCGCTTCCAAAGACTGGGCATTTATGTTGTACTCTTACATTAACGGGGATTTTCGCCTTGTTATACGCAGTAGGTTAAACTTACTAATATTGAGAGATAACTGCCAGTCATTACACCACGCATTTATTTTCTGCAAATCCTCATTGATTTGCTCACAACTTTCGTGTGATACTACTTTCCTGTAGACTACAGCATCATCGGCAAACAGTCTAAGGCCGCTGTCAATACCATCAACCAGATCCTTTATGTAAATCGTAAAAAGCAGAGGACCTATTACGCTGCCCTGGGGCACACCTGAAATTACTCTTGTTTCTGTTGAAGTTACCCCGTTCAGGACGACATACTGCTCCCTGCCTGTTAGAAAACTTTCTGTCCAGCCGCATATGTCATTGGATAGACCGTAAGCGCACACTTTTTGTAGCAAGCGACAGTGCGAAGCTGAGTCGAACGCCTTTCGAAAGTCGAGAAATATGGCATCAACCTGGGAGCCTGTATCTAGAGCCTGTTGTATATCATGCACAAAGAGGGCCAGCAGTGTCTCGCATGACCGCTGTTTCCTAAAAACGTGCTGGTTTCTGCAGATGAGCCTCTCAGATTCTAGAAAGGGCATGTTCCATGATTCTACAACAAATCGATGTCAGTGAGATTGGCCGGTAATTATGTGCATCCGATTTTCTACCCTTTTAAAGATTGCTATGACCTGGGCCTTCTGCCAGTCCCGTGGAACTTTCCGCCGTTCCAATGATCTCTGATAGATGACGGATAAGAATGGTGCTATATTTGTAGCATAGTCAACATAAAATCTTACGGGGATACCGTCTGGGCCAGATGCCTTTCTGGCGTCGAAGGATCTTAATTGTTTTAGAATCCCAAACCTAAAGGATACTTCCCCTTCACATAGAATCAAGAAAATGGACAAGAAGCAAGTTTAAACACTAAAACAAAGAAAAAAATCCGGAAATTTATAATTATATCACAAGAAGAAAATTGTCGTTTGTTGTCTTAATGTGTCTGTCTGTACGTTCGTTAAGCCTCCTTTTTCAGAAACAGGTCAACGTATCACGGTGAAATTTATGTCACACTCTACGGTCTATGTTCCTTTGGGGATGTAATAAATTTGTTCTTCTAAGTCAATACAACCCAAAGATATGACCATTTATGTCACATTTTGATACTCGCAAACTCACTCATCAAAATCTATACGGTACTTCCGGTTGGACTAGAACCATGAAATTTGGCTATAAGAAAGGTTTCACCGCACAAGTAAGAAGAAAAATCCGAAATGTTAATTTGTAAACATAGCACAAGAACAAAAATTTTGTCGTATCTTATTAGACCGTCTGTCTGGCTCACCGTCTGTCTGTACCTCCATCCGTTAAGACCGCTTTTTCTCAGGAACGAGTAGACGTATCAATTTCAAATTTATGTCACATACTGAGGTCTATAGTCCTTTGCGGAGTAAAAATATTCAGCCTCTAAGTTAATGTAAGCAAAAGATGCGACCGTTTATGTCACGTGTTTCGATGCTCGGACACTAACACATTAAAACATGTAGGTACTTCCCCTTGACGTAAAATCATGAAATTTGGCTACAAGAAGGTTTTCACAGTGCAAGCAAAGAAAAATAATCAAAATTGTTAATTTGTAATTATATCACGCGAAAATAATGCTTCTTTTGTCATTTGTTAGCCGACTTAGAACTCGAAATTAAAACATCCTCGAAAGTCTTGGAATTTATGGGACCGACATATTTCCAGTATCAATGTCGACAACAAGCGAAAATCGTCGAGATCCTTGATTGCCCGAATGGATTCACTGTCTATACATACAATTAAACTTGTACAGAACCCTCAGCGCGCGAATGCTACTCGCATCTTGCCATTCTTTTTATTTCCAATAACCCTTCAAGACGATTCGATAAATCAACATTTATTCTGCATCTAAAGTTTCCCTTGTACCCACGCATCTTTTCTTTAAGAATATTGTTCCTTCTCTTATAGTGCCCACTTTGTTCCAGTTCTTGATTTTTTCGTGTTGTAAAAGACTGTTTTTTTCTACTGATTTTTTTAAGAAAGTGTTCTGTTTCTTATTGTGTCCACATCGACTCCCAAATTTTCGGTATCTCTTCCTACTTTTCTCAAACATGTGATTTTAGACTTTTAACTGTTTAATAAGTCAAGGTTTGTTTAGTGATTCTATTTTTGTTCATGCTGCAGGTGTGTCCATAGAATATAATCTCCTTCTCATTACATCTGTAAGTTCTCAACTTTCATATACATTACACCTTAATTAGTTCTCTGACGCCATGCTGCTTTTAGTCCTAGAATTTTTATTAGTATTCTTCTTTCAGTTTCTTCTAATTTATCGTGCTCTCTCCTCGTAGTTAGTTTAAGAGCTTCCACTGAACAGAATGTTTCTGGTCCGACAACCGTTTTATTTTATTTGGACTGATAATTGTCCTCAGCTCTACGATAGAGGCAAATAAAAAAGTACTTCAGAATTTGTCGAACATAAACATAAAATTATTAAATAGAAACAGAAAAACAAGTAAGGTTGTTACCTTCAACTAAAGAGACGAACCATAGTCATCAACTGCATTGACTAACAATGCATATAATAAATAGTGGAATAATTTAATAATTAATAAGCTTACTTGCTTTTTCGTTAATGTGTAATAGGATGACATACATGTTTCACAAACTCTGAAATAAAAAGCGAATTGTGCATTTTTCGACTTAGGTTGTATTTATTTGAACTACCTCTTCGTTCAATTGAGAGTCTACACAGTTTAGTTTAGTTTTGGTTCGGTTTTTTTCGTGTTGCATGGATCATATGCGCAACAGTTCGCCATGATGTGAAAAGTGATAGAGGATTCACAAATAAGATACACTTTCTCTGAAGAATCTTGTCTACACGATGGCCTCTTACATAAACAGATTTTCTCATTTCTTTTTTCTTTTTTTTTTTTTTTTAATCATAGTCTTCTACAAAATTTATTGAATATTATTGAATGAGATACGCATCTATGAAGTAGAAGGAATTGTCAAAAGAAATGATTTCAATTTCTTTTTAAAATTTTCATTATTTTGTAGTATCTTTAATTCGCAACAGAACTGCTCAAATATTTTAATGACTGCCTGTCTTGCATTTTCCTTCTTTCTGTGGAACAGTGAGGTTAAATTGTGGATGGTGGAGGCTATTATTGTTCCTAGTGTTGTATTTATGATGCTAGAATTATTTTCAAATTGTGCCTGCTTCTTCACGACAAACTTCATAAGGCAGCAAATGTATTATATGTTCAAATGTTCAGATGTGTGTGAAATCTTATGGGACTTAACTGCTAAGGTCATCAGTCCCTAAGCTTACACACTACTTAACCTAAATTATCCTAAGGACAAACACACACACCCATGCCCGAGGGAGGACTCGAACCTCCGCCGGGATCAGCCGCACAGTCCATGACTGCAGCGCCTTTAGACCGCTAGGCTAATCCCGCGCGGCAAATGTATTATATAGCTGTTGTTAGTATGCCTAACTTTTTAAACCGTTGCCTACATGAAATCGTGGATAGGTAGCAGCTGTTTCTCAGCAATGAACAGAATTCCCCGAGAAAATAATTCCACATGACATCAAGGAAGTATGTAAGACGACGTAAGGAAATATGCAAAAGTATGCTAATTTCCTAATGCTTTCATCATCAAAATCAGCAATTACACGTAGAAGAAATGTTACTGATCTCAAACGTTTGAAAAGATTTATAAATACCAGTATATGATTTCCAATTAAAGTTCTGATCAGCACGCTATCCCAGGAACTTAGTCAATCAGTTTTACATATTCCTATGTTTCACGTGCAAGAGATTCCTCTCATTAGTAACTGAACACGTTTCAGATTAACGACAAGTACTCAACGTACAGTGGTCAATTGGGTAACAAGTATTATGCATAGTTAATAGCCTCAATAACAAGAACAGCATCTGAAAATAATATAAATAACTACACTGAATTTGACAATATTTATTTGAAAGCTGTCTTAGCACTGCATTACAACAAAAGCACGATGCCGTGTTAAATTTCGTACAGTTTCGCAAAAAAAATGTCGATGTGAGGTCCCCGACGACAAACCAATTTTCTAGTCTTCGCCACTTAATTCAAAAACAGATTTACGACTTTCGTCGCAAGCTGTGTCACTTATTCCTCACAAAGTAACAGCGTATGCAAATAAAAACAGTTGCATGGAGGATGGAACAGAAAACGTTCCTGAGACAAATATTATGCTAGGGGTCTTGAGAATAACAGATTTGTCTCTAGACTGCAAGAGACCGCCATCGATTTTATCCAGCGGGAGAGCTGGAAGTCTTCTCTCCGGCTTACGACGTCTCGACAGCCATTACGATGCTAAGGACCCAATTTTTCTTACAGATTCGATAAGGCCCTGTGTGTTTGTCTAAGGTACTCCCAACAGTCTGGAAAGCAGATTTCACATAGCTGCAGTATGTTTATACACCCGACTATAGAAATGTCATATGTGAAGTTCTTCTTCACAAAAAATAAAGGTAATTCAATACACTAAGCCAATCTGTTTCATGATTCAGTCACAATTTGAGTAAATTAGGCCTTTCGACGGTCGTAACAGTATCATAAAGTGAATTCAGTTCTGTTTACGGTCGTGAATTGCTTTCGTGGCGTGCATATCTGACGTCTTTTTCTTGTAGCTGTCGAAATACGTACTGTACATCCGAGAACAATACAGAACAGTCGATTCGCCGGAAAAGCTTAAGCTCACATATCCGAGAAGATGTTTTTTCCTGTTGACAACGCTCAAGCTATTCTGCACATTACAAAATTATACATGCTGCTACTTTATGCTTTGAAATCTTGTCCTCCCCCTTCTTCCCTCCCCAGCCTCCCCCCCCCCCACACACACACACACAGTATTCTCCTGAGATGACAGCCAGTGATTTCATATTTCTTGAAGGAACTATTGCGTCACAGGCGTTTCCATGATGACGAGCAGGTGATTTTCGAGGCGGAACATTTCCTGACCAGATTCTACAATCAGTGTCTCTCAAGTCATCCATCGTTGGAAAAAATGTCGGACTGAAGTGTGAATGTGTAGAAAAGCACTAACATCGTCACCAAATTGCATGGTCACAGCTTTTCGTATTCCCGAGGTGATAATTAAAACTGAGTACCCCCCGTAAAGCTATTTCGCAAAACAAGAGAGACAGAGCGAGAGAGTGAGGACGACAGAGAATGGCAGGTGGAAAAACTGTAAAATGCAGCTGTGACTGCGTAATTTAGCACAGGAAAGCTCTTGTAAAACATTTAATTATTTTCAAAAAGGGCTTCGGCGCCATCTCTCACTACAAACGTTATCTCTCTCAGTTCGTAAAAGCTGACCCGCGTGCGACATCGCTGACAACGGCAGCTGATTTAATCCCGAGCTGTCGCACAGTCACCAGCTGTTGAACACGGCTACCTCACTACAGAGTCAGTTTGATTTCTCTTTTTTATACCCGGTGTTAATTACGACGCTGCGGGCGAACGTCCAGTTCTTTGAAAGCAGTCGCTTGCTGTCGCGATCGCTCTATTTTATTACAACTATTCTCGGAAAATTAACGAAACCACAAGCTCCTAAATACGCACTGCAGTTAAATTATCCTTAAAGGTGAAGCTGTCATCAACCTGAAGGTTAGTTTGAACACTATAGTGATTTACTAGGCATGGTGCTATTGGAGGTGGTACGGCGTTACCTTCCTTCGACATTACACCTGGCACCCAGCCAGTTATTTGGACCACATACAGTTAAACGTGAACTCGGCGCTTTTGATATTAACAAACATTGCCGGAGGTGACAAGTGACAGATAAAAATTGCATTACTGACCGGCAACTGAACCAGAGACCTTGAGATCAAGGGTCCAGCACATTACCTCAGAGCCACCTTCCTTTCCAACAGTTCTTTTGTGTAATCATGACAATTCATTGACACACCTGTTCCTGTGATTAAACTGTCTCCTGAACTATCGGCATTCTAGTAAATTTAAATTGGAAATTTGGAAATTTGTGGTAAACCCTTACGGGACCAAACTGCTAAGGTCATCGGTCGCTAAGCTTACACATTACTTAATCTAACTTAAACTAACTTACGCTAAGGACGACACACATACAGATGGCCGAGGGAGGACTCGAACCTCCGAAGGGGGAAGCCGCACAGACCGTGACGAGACGCCTCAGACCACGCGGCTACCCCGCGCAGCGGAAATTTAAATATAACAATTGAGAAATACAGTTGTGTATCTCATAAATTTAAGGTTTGCAGTAACGATAATGATAACAACTATAACATTTTGTGTTAGAAGTACTTATACGTAGAAATGTGTGAGAAGTAATAAATGCACTTTTTTATAAGCGTAACACACAGTATAAATTCTGTACAACTACTACACCTTTCAGAAAGACAGAAATTAGATACACTAATCTTCACAAATAGGTAATAACGTCATTAATGGTGAAATGAACTGTACTGTTCATTGCTATAAACAATGGACAATATTCATTTGTGTTACAAGAAGTTTCAAGCTGTTAAATACTTCTTCCCACACAGTTGTGCTTTCCTGTACACTAATTTTCACAAATAGGTAATAACTTCATAAATGGTGAAATGAACGGTACTGTTCATTGCTATAAACAGTGAACAATATTCATTTGTGTTACAAGAAGTTTCAAGCTGTTAAATACTTCCTGCCACAAAGTTGTGCTTTCCTGTACACTAATTTTCACAAATAGGTAATAACGTCATAAATGATGAAATGAACTGTACTGTTCATTGCTATAAACAATGAACAGTATCCATTTGTGTTACAAGAAGTTTCCAACTCTTAAATACTTCTTCCCACACAGCTGTGCTTTCCTAACAAATGCTGGACACACGACAGAAGTATTCGGCTTTGTAAAACAGATTCACTAGATATTTTCTGTAAGTTTGATACACTTTCATGAAAAAGTTCTTAATACAGTCTTCATTCTTCACGTTGTGAGCCTTAACAAACCTCATATGAAGGGCTTAGGTCAATAGTGGTACAAGTCTATTAGCTCCACTTTTCTGTCTATAATGCTTCTGACATTAATGGTCCAAACAAACAGAAAGAAAGGTTCATCTCTAGCAAGAAGTCATATGCTTGAATCTTTCTGGTATCTCAACTGCACATTTTTCAGCGCTCATTTAACTTTAGGACTCTGTATCTCAGAATGAACAAAAATGTGCTTGTACCACTATTGAAATAAGCCCTTCATATGACTTGTTTTAACAAACGCTGACGCAGGTCACGAATTGGATTATTACCAGACTTTAAATAGACAGTGTTCCTCTTCCGCATATGTTGAGTCACTAAGTTAAGGGCAATAAATTGATTCAGATGTGCATGGTATTCTTTCTTGATGTCTTTCGTAGCTCGTAAAAATTCTGTTTCAAACACTGGATTGCTCATGTTGCCAACTATAAGAAGTAACTTATTTTATTTATTTATTCTCGTATGAGAAGCATACGTATTACAAATAGATATGACTATATTACTTTTGACTAAAACTTGGTTATTGCCAATGCATTTTCTGTTCCCTGATGTTCATCTTCTGTGCAGCAGTTTGGACATAGTCAGCATGGAAGCAGCCTGGTATTTTGCACACTCACACTGAATATCATCTTGATGAAGTGTAGTCCCAACAAGCCAAAGTAACTTCTGATCTGTCGACTGCAGATCTCTGTCCATCCAGCGACTTGCAAGTCGTCCATTTCTCATCAAAGCCAGAAGTTTGTCAGTATCTCTTTTCCAGCTAGTGGGAACGTAAGTCGTAGTCCTCCATACTTGCAGTCGAGGTTGTTCACCAGTGGTTCTAATCTGCGTAGATGTTCTAAGGAAACTTCCTCGACTTAAGCAGCTGTGGATGCGGTTCGTGCTCATACAGAGGTTGGGTTCTCCCCTGCTCCTGTGTTTTCCTTTCCCCATCGCAGCTATTTCTCCTCCAACAGGTGGTGGTACTGTTCCTGCGAGGCGGTAAAGCCATTAGACTGGAGTGGTTTTCTAGGAATTTGTTATGATTCTGCAGGTGTCACTTAGAGCTATATCCACCTGATTGGCATGTATTTAATTATACCGAACAGGACAAGTCTTCTCTGCCGCTGAATAACATAGTGCCATTGCAGAATTTCGTATTACCCCAATGTGATCAGGCCAGTTTCCGAATATGATTGTTCCTGGTGGAAACTTCTGACCTACAGTTAATGCAGTGCTTCTTGATAGTGTCACTCCTACATATTTTGGGGTCTACAGTGTTGCAGTTTGACATTTTACCAAAAATTGTTCAAATGGCTCTGAGCACTATGGGACTTAGCATCTGAGGTCATCAGTCCCCTAGTACTTAGAACTACTTAAACCTAACTAACCTAAGGACATCACATACATCCATGCCCGAGGCAGGATTCGAACCTGGGACCGTAGCAGCAGCGCGGTTCCGGACTGAAGCACCTAGAACCGCTCGGCCACAGCTCCCGGCGACACTTTACCATACGGTCTTTAATTTACAGCTAAATTCCCAGTTTCTCAAATAAAAAGCACACACTTGTGTCTTTGCGGGATCTGGTTTAAGGCGGTTTGTTTGGTAGTGTCTGGAAGTTCTTTAAGGGCATTCATGAGGGTGTTCTCCACTGATTCAAAATCCGTGATCTAGGTGGCTAGAGCAAGATTATCGGCATACAAGAAGCTTCTGATACTGGGCGCTATGAGTGGATCATTCGTGTGTAAATTGAAGAGAATTAGAGCCAGCACACTTCCCTACGGGAGGTCGTTTTTCTGTGATCTCCATCGGCTGTGCTGTTGCTGGAAGTCGACGAAGAACCTGTCTTTCTGAAAAGAGTAGCGACTAGCCTAGTTAGATTAAAATCCTTAGCCAGGCTGCAGACCTTGGCTAGTAGAAGTTTGTGATCGACAGTGCCATACGCCGCTGATAAGTCGACAAATGCTATTCCTGTCACCTTACTAGCTTCAAACCCGTCTTCCATTAACTGTGTTAGATTTAGCAACTTTCCGGTACAGCTTTTACCAGATCAAAACTCAGACTGCTGATGTGTAAGTAAGGGGTCAGTTACGGTCTATACATCAGAAATGCAATAGTTGTAACATGCGCAAACCAAAAATGACGAAGTAATGACATGCCAACATCGTTATTTCTTTATGTTATAAATAATTTTTCATGACTGTACGAGGTATGTTCTTTATAGAAGAATCTTGAAGGAGTCGTCTTCAGCACGTTGCTTACTTCAACGTCCATCACAGTTCTACGTCGGCTACTACACATCGCAATATGTATCACACTGAACGAATGATTTCATTGTTCTAGTCACTGAACTGCAGGAAACAAATTACACTCTTGGAAAGCCAACATCAGCCGCCCCAGACTGTTATTTGTGCACCGTACTTCTCGATTGCAGGTCGTCTGACTTAATTAAAGCGCCATAATTCGGAAGGTACGACAAACGCATGTTCTCCACACAGAAGAACGAAAGTATATGATAGTTGGTGCCCTCTAACTTTATCTTCGGCAGCTGATTGCTTATGGAACCGATCCGAAGATGGCAGCAATCTAAATAATAACTGATGAGTGCAGTTGATTTAAATGGTCCCCATTTAGTTCAGATCGGTTTTAGGTTCAATGAACCTGAGTGTAGAGTACAGTAATTCGTACACACACTGACGCATTAGTAACTGCAGTGTACAGCGTCATCAGGGCGACAAGAAAGTTGCACGAGTACAGCAATGCTAAGAGCCACAGAAGATCCAGGTAGGAGCCACATTTGGTCTCAAATCCCCATCCAGTCTTCCTGATCAACGTTCCCCACGGTTTCCCTAAATGTCTTGAGACAATGTCAGGACGGTTGCTTTCAAAAGTCAACGACAGATTTCCAACTCTCCCCAACCAGAGCTTGTGCTCCGTCTATCACGCCCGCGTCAGCGACGAAAAACGCTACACCTTGACACTCCTCTTTCCAAAAGTAGAAAGTTCCCAGATTAGGATAAAATTCATGATTTCACAATAGACATGGACTGATTGTCTTTCTTTCTCAGGAAACTTTGTACACTGGCGGAAGAAAATGCATTACCCTCAAGGACTGTGTTCAGTGCCAACATGGTATAATCTGTACATACTGAGGGGTCGTAGTGTTAGCGATTCATTTGTCGTGGTCATCGGTAATGAGGTGCGACCAGCAGGTTTGTCTGTGCATCCTTGTCCTGACACTGCAGGCAGCAACTGTCCTGAGTTTAGAGGTGGACAAACATTCATTCTTGGGTACAATCACGCCCCAACGAAGAGTACATACTCCTGTTGAACAGCTTCAGCCTTATAATGATAATGATGAAGATGATGATGATGTTTGGTTTGTGGGGCGCTCAACTGCGCGATTATCAGCGCCCGTACAAATTTCCAATATTTACTCAGTCCAATCTCGGCACTTTCATGAATGATGAAGAAATGATGAGGACAACACAAACATCAGGTCCCCGGGCGGAGAAAATCCCCAACCCGGGAAACCTTGATCCAGAGGCAGCAACGCTAGCCACTAGATCACGAGCTGCGGACTTCAGTCTTATGAACGGAGTCGCATTGTGAGCCTGACGAAAGCTGGATGGATGTATCGATGGACTGCCGCACAATGTATCAGTGGTGTGCCGCTGCTTTCAACAGTGGCCTGTGGAACATTCGCATCCTGTAGCCTACATTCAGGACCTCCACGTAATACAGATGCTCACGAAGATTGTGCGAGCAGTAGAGGCCGCCCGAACGTAAGCCTGGCAAGACATCCGGGCGCATGTTGTACTTCCTGAGTCATCTGGGATCATTAGGAACCGTCTGCTCGCAGAATGACAAAGAACACTGATGAATCTGGCCAGCCTACCAAGATACCGGCAATCATTGCTGCTCTGGTGTTGTGAAAGAGCTAATTATAGAGTGGAAGAGCGCTCTTTTATCTTCAGTGATGACATCAGGTTCTGTCTGTATGGACGTAGACGTGTAAGCTGTAGACTTGGTGAGGTGTCTATTCCAGAGAGCTCTCTCCTGCAGCACACAGGTCCCACGCAGGCTTTATGCTGGAGGAGACATCAGTAGCAACTCGCAGTCACAAGTTGTGCTTCTGTAGGGTAAAGTAACGAGTGCCCACTATATAGCATAGGCTGTTACCCCAGTGTTACTGGCATTACTTCGACAGGGAGCTGATGTGCTTTTCCGGCAGGACAATGCATGTCCACATACGAATGCCGCGACTCAGCCGGCTCCCTGTCCTGCACACTAGTGCCCAAACCAACAATATATCGCTCTCCAGAGCCTGCAAGATCCATTGCCGAACTGCAGTAAAAGGTGCAAGATGCTTGGGGCAGTCTATCGCAGGTTGTCATTCTGCACCCTTATGATCGCTAATGAGAAAATGCACACCTGCTTTACCACCAGATAGGGGAGAGGAGTAATGCCGCTGTGAAATGCCGCGATTGTTTGGTCACCCTTTACTGTAACACGTGTATTTCACTACATATGAATTTGTTACAGTATACTCCAACAGTGATGAACTACCTGTCACTTCACTTGTCGATAAAATGTCCTAATACTTGAAAGTGTTGCATTTTTTCCGACAGAGTAGTATGATATGTGCTACACTACTGGCCATTAAAATTGCTACACCACGAAGGAGACATGCTAAAGACGCGAAATTTAAGCGACAGGAAGAAGATGCCGTGATATGCAAATGATTAGCTTTTAAGAGCATTCACGCAACGTTGGCACCGGTGGCGACACCTACAACGTGCTAACATGAGGAACGTTTCCAACCGATTTCTCATACACAAACAGCAGTTGACCGGCGTTGCCTGGTCAAACGTTGTTGTGATGCCTCGTGTAAGGAGGAGAAATGCGTACCATCACAATTCCAACTTTGATAAAGGTCGGATTGTAGCCTACCGCGATTGCGGTTTATCGTATCGCGACATTTCTGCTCGCGTTGGTCGAGATCCAATGAATGTTAGCAGAATATGGAATCGGTGGTTTCAGGAGGGTAATACGGAACGCCGTGCTGGATCCCAACGGCCTCGTATCACTAGCAGTCGAGATGACAGGCATCTTATCCGCATGGCTGTAACGGATCGTGCAGCCACGTCTCGATCCCTGACTCAACAGATGAGGACGTTTGCAACCATCTGCACAAACAGTTCGACGTTTGCAACAGCATGGACTATCAGCTCGGAGACCATGGGTGCGGTTACCCTTGACACTGCATCACAGACAGGAGCGCCTGCGATTGTGTACTCAACGACGAACCTGCGTGCACGAATGGCAAAACGTCATTTTTTTTCGGATGAATCCAGGTTCTGTTTACAGCTGGTCGCATCTGTGTTTGGCGACATCGCGGTGAACGCACATTAGAAGCGTGTATTCGTCATCGCCATACTGGCGTATCACCCGGCGTGATGGTATGGGGTGCCATTGGTTACACGTCTCGGTCACCTCTTGTTCGAATTGACCGCACTTTGAACAGTGGACGTTACATTTCAGATGTGTTACGACCCGTGGCTCTACCCTTCATTCGATCCCTGCGAAACCCTACATTTCAGCAGGATAATGCACGACCGCATGTTGCAGGTCCTGTACAGGCCTTTCTGGATACAGAAAATATTCGACTGCTGCCCTGGCCAGCACATTCTGGTCAATGGTGGCCGAGCAACTGGCTCGTCACAATACGCCAGTCACTACTCTTGATGAACTGTGGTATCGTGTTGAAGCTGCATGGGCAGCTGTACCTGTACACGCCATCCAAGCTCTGTTTGTCCCAATGCCCAAGCGTATCAAGGCCGTCATTACGGCCATATGTGGTTGTTCTGGGTACTGATTTCTCTGGATCTATGCACCCAAATTGCGTGAAAATGTAATCACATGTCAGTTCTAGTATGACATATTTGTCCAATGAATACCCGTTTTTTATCTGCATTTCTTCTTGGTGTAGCAATTTTAATGACCAGTGGTGTATTTCTGTGTCCTCCAGTAGAGACGGAACGCAACTTTCGTCCAAGTACGCCAAGCTGCCTACGATTCAGGCGCAACTCAGTTATGGCCAGATTGGTAAGAGAGCGCACACAGGACTATGTTATGCATCTGCCTGACATCAAGCGTGGATGAAAGCAGACACGTGCCTCTAGTGAGTTAGAACCTCAGGACTCATCTACAGTAGCCGCCAAGAAGAGCCAAACCGTTTACCGGATATACGACTGTACCAGTTTTTAAAGACAGTTCAGTGCAAGCGTGTTGGCACACGCAGCCGTCACACTCTGTACTGTAAGGTTTCTATTAATAAATCATTGTAAACTGTCGCTAGTTTTGCTATAGCTGTTGCCGAACCCTGATTGTTCCTCTAACGCACAAGAAAAAGAAGAAGAGTGAACTTGCAGACGAAACTGAATGTACTCTTGCCAAATTCATTTCACATCTGTAGAAAAACGGCACCGCAGTTGCTGCGTGGATTTGACTCGATCGTGGATGGTTCTCTTCCTGCCACATTTATGTGTTTTTTTCTTAAAAGTCTCATTTTTGTTCGCTTTCATTCGTTGTATCTGCTCGGGGCGGACGTCGTAAGACATCCGTTTAAGTTCGTTGTTGGTCGATTAACTCAGTTTTTTTATTACAGAGGGCAACTAACCCTCTGACCGAACACACTGAGCTACCGTGCCGGCTAATGTCTTTGGAGCCAAGTGAGTTTTGTGATTCCAGTTTTTTTTTTTTTTTTATTGTATTTCAATTCCCCATCGGGGCGGGCTGGCAGCAGCATATGCGCTGCTCTTCAGCCGAAAGACATAGAACAAACAATAGAAGACATTTAAAAACAGCAAAGGAGAGAATAAGGTGAACATAGATATAAAAGAGGGGAAACATCATGGAAGGCAATAGACAAAAAAACGGGGTGACTGTAAAATGGAGATAAAAAACTGTTTAAAAGTAGCACACAAAAAAAGCCACACACTGCGACGATTAAAAGAACACAAGGCACAGTATGACTGGAGCATAAAGGTATCGATGGATGGCGTAGCACATAACGTAACACTGACGGCGAACCTCAAGGCAGTACACAATTAAAATCACACCTCTTGACGCACACAAGAAACAGCACTAAACACAACACTGATGTGGCACACTGATGATGATCAATACAGAGGATCTGCCAGGCGCTAGGAGATGAGGGAGACTGGAAGAAGGGAGGGAGGGGAAGAGATGGGGGAGGTGAGCGGGGGGCGCGCGGAAGAGGGCCAGGTAGGGAGGGACGTGGGGAGGAGAGAGGCAAGTATGGGGTGCAGAGTCTCAAGGGTGGGGGGGGATGGAGGGAAATCCGTTCTGGGAGAAGGAGGGAAGAGGAAAAAGGGGGCCCTGGGGAGGGGGGGGGGGGAACAAGGCCAGGTTACAGTTGGAAGGAAGGGTAGATGTCATGGTGAAGTTCGTCATCTGGGAGGGGGAGGCGTTGGAAATTGCCCTGATGAAGGAGATGGAGGGTGTGGAGGTGGAGAGAGGGAGGGATACAGTGATAGAGGCGCGGCAACGGGCGGGGGGTGGAGAGGAAGGAGGAAACCAGAGGGTGGGGGGGATCAAGCCTGCGAACAATGTAAAGGATGCGGAGATGTTGGAGGAGCAGGAGGAGGCGGGGGAAGGGGATCAGTTCATACAGGAGCCGTGTGGGGGAAGGAAGGCGGATACGGAAGGCAAGGCAGAGCGCATGGCGTTCAAGGATTTGGAGGGCCTTGTAAAAGCGGGTGGGGGCGGAGATCCAGGCAGCGCTGGCATAACAGAGGATAGGACGGATGAGGGATTTGTAGGTGTGGAGGATGGTAGAAGGATGCAATCCCCATGTCCGGCCAGACAGGAGTTTCAGAAGGCGGAGGTGGGAATGGGCTTTCTGCTGGATGGTCTGGAGATGAGGGGTCCAGGTGAGGTGTCGGTCGAGGGTGAGGCCAAGGTATTTCAGGGTGGGGGTGAGCTGGATAGGACGACCATAAAGGGTGAGGTAGAAATCATGGAGGCGAAAGGAGCGAGTGGTGCGGCCTATGATGATTGCCTGGGTTTTGGAGGGGTTGAGACGGAGGAATCACTGGTTACACCAAGTGGTGAACTGGTTAAGGTGGGTTTGGAGGGTGCGTTGAGACCGTTGAAGGGTAGGATAGAGAGCCAGGAAGGCGGTGTCATCAGCATACTGGAGAAGGTGGACTGGTGGGGGTGGCTTGGGCATATCAGCTGTATACAAGAGATAAAGGAGAGGGGAGAGGACAGAACCCTGGGGGACGCCATCCATGGGATAAAAGATACGGGAGTTGGTGTTGTGGAGGGTGACATAGGAAGGACGGTGCGAGAGGAAGGAAGCGACCAGATGGACAAAATTGATAGGCAGGGCGTGCCATACACGGTCATAGGCATTTTGGAGGTCAAGGGAAACAAAAATGGCGGAGCGACGGGAGTTGAGCTGGAGGGACAGAAGGTGAACAAGGTTGAGGAGTTGGTCTTCAGCAGAGGAGGAGGGTCGGAAGCCACACTGGGTAAGGGGGAGGAGGTGGTGTTGAGCAAGGTGCTGATGGATACGGTGGGAGAGGATGGAGTCAAAGACCTTACTGAAGACGGAGGTGAGGCAGATGGGACGATAGGAAGAGGCGGCAGAAGAGGGTTTGTTGGGTTTGAGGAATAAGAGGACGCGGGAGGTCTTCCACAGGTCAGGGTAGAAGCCAGTAGAGAGGACGACATTATAGAGACAGGCGAGGACAGTCAGGAAGGAATAGGGGCTTTCTCGAAGGTGACGGTAGGTGACACAGTAGTGACCAGGGGCCGTGTTGCGTTTGGACTGGAGGATAAGTTTAATGTCTTGTGCTGTGATGGGAGTGGTGACGTCGGAGGGGGGCAACTGCCCCAAGTACTGGAGACTAGGAGCAAGTGGAGCGACTGAGGTATCGGCACGTTCCATGACGGTGGGGAAAAGAGAATAATCAAAGTGGGGATCATCGGGGATGGAGAAGACCTCGCGAACGTGGGAAGCGAAGTGGTTGGCCTTACTGAGGTTGTCAGGAAGGGGGCGATCGTTATGGAGAAGGGGGTAGTGGGGAGCGGAAAGGGAACCAGTAAGACGATGGAAGGCGGACCAGTACTTGGAGGAGTTGATAGGGAGGGTGGCGGTGAGTCGTGTGCAGGTCTGGCGCCAGTCTCGGCGTTTCGTTGCTGTAATAAGGTTCCGTACATGTCGCTGTATTTGCCGGTGGCGTTGGAGTGTATCCCTGTCACGAGTGCGCAGGAAGGAGCGATAGAGGCGGCGGGATTCACGGAGGAGGACAGCCCGCGGAGGGAGAGTGGGACGGTGTGGGTGGATGGGTTTAGTAGGAACATGGGCCTCCACGGCGTCAGTAATTACCTTCTGAAGGAAGGACGAGGCGTGGATGATGTCGTCAGGATGGCGATAGGTAAGAGGGTGGCTTTCGACCTGGGTGGAGATGGAGTCCCGGTAGGCATCCCAGTTGGCACGGTGATAGTCATGGACGACCTTGGGAGGGCGTGCAGGGTGCGGAGCCGGAGGGGGGTGGTGAGCAGACGTTATGGTGAGAAGGACAGGGAGGTGATCGCTACCTGTGGGGTAAGGATGGCGACAGCGATACGCCCAAGGAGGTTGGCGGAGGCAATGACAACATCGGGGGTGCTGTCACTTTCGGGTCGGGTGTGCTGGGGAAGGGGAACAAGGTCACCTTGGATTGTGGAGAGGAACTGATGCCACCGCCGAAGGGCAGCAGGAGTGCGGCTATGGATGTTGAGGTCGGCAGCAATCACATAAGTGGAGAAGGTGTGGTCAATGTGTGAGATGAAGTCGTAAGGAAGAGGAGCAGTGGAGCGGACATAGATGGTAGCACAGGTAATGGTGAGGGAGGGGAAGAAGACACTAAGGATAAGGTGTTCAGTGGGGTCATTGAGGAGAGGTTGTGGCCGGACAGGGATATGCTTAAGGTGGCCAATCGCGACTCCACCCTGCGCACGAGGACCAGGAGCGTCGGTGCGGTGGAGGATATAGGGGGAGGTGCGGATAGAATGGTGGGGCTGGAGAAAGGTTTCGTTCAAGAGGAAGGTGTCGAACTGGTGGTGGGAGAGGGTGTGCATGCGGAGGTATTTGTTGGAGCGGAAGGAGCGAATGTTCTGGAAGAGGATACGAGACTCGTGCCGCGCCATGACGGGAAGGAGGGGGGGGGGGGAGAGAGGGAAGGGAAGAGACTTAAACTAGGGTGTCGAGGCGGGTAAAGGTGAAGTGGGCTTGGTTGTGGGAGTAGTGACTCGAGCAACAACATCTTTCTTTCGTGAGCACGCTAGTGATTCCTGATGAGGGAACGAAGATTCTTTTGTAAACTTGTGAGAATGTTAACTTACGGAAAGAAATAGGTCCCGTTTTTCTATTGATGTGAAATGCATTTGGCAAGAACAGTTCAGTTCTATCTGCAAGTTCATTCTTCTTTTTCTTGTGCCTTTGTCCCATATCAGTATGTTTTGTACATAGTTCCGCGTAGTCAACGCGTACACAACTTTCCCACTAGAGTGCACCCCGCTAAGCACAACAGTGCAGGCGCAGCGCTCGTCCGTCTCCGCACTACGAGATGGCGTTACCATAGAGGCGGACTAAATTCTGCTTCCGCCGATCCGCGTATTAATATGTAACGCAGCCAATGAGATTGCTGCTAGCGTAGAACCCTTTCTCCTCGTGGATCACACTCGCGCAGTGATACATGAACGCGTGAGGTATTATAACGAGTGTACAGACCTCCGATTAGTCAGTCTGCATTTGTCTGCATCAGTCTGTATGAGTTCTACATTTGTCTGTACCAGTCTATAGTCAAGTTTCAGTCTGTCTAATAAAATTGCCATATTCCTGTACATAGCCATGAAGATAAATGTATAGACACTTTTGTCAAGTATCAGAGATATATGTGAGAATAAGATTAACGTACCAATACCCAAAGGAACTTCAGATCGTCAATTGTAAATAGCATCCAGAACCAAGTTAAGTAATTTTTATGCTTGTTATTATTTTAGTAAGTGTGCGTGAAAATTAATCAAGTTCTGTTTAAAGTTGGTCACCGTCAATCTGCTACTCTAAGCGTGCAAGTGGCATTTCTATCGTCTGACCTAACGGCGGAAGATAAACACGCCACGATAAGATGACGAGACATATTGCTGACACTCGCCTACTTCATTAGAGCCACAAGTCAAATAATATGATGGTGTGTGTACTGAAGGTCTTACAGTACGTACACCACACAGTGGAAGGTCGATATGGTTATTAATGGATCTGGCATGGGTGGTTTAACGAGATGCCCGTCCTATCGACACCCCATTACCATCTGGAGCGTAATGTGTAAACCCCAACTTTCCACGTGTAGTGGTATTCATGTGAAAGCGAGCGAAAGTTTTCGAAATGTTTGCGGATCGCATCCATCTAGTGGAATGTGGGAAACCACCTAAAAATCACATCTATTATGGCCGGCACACCGACTCTCCTTCGGCTGAAACGGAATAGAAAGCAAACTGTGGTAGCGCCATTATTCACTGAAGAAATGCGGCACCGAGGTAATTTTAATCAGCAGTACTGAACTTGAACATAAAAAGTTGTTAACAGCACCGCTCTCCCTTATTGCACCTGACATCTAGTATAGCTGGTGCACGAGTTAAATTACCTCCATTATAGATGCTTGTTAATGTGCTACGGGACAAATGAGGTTCATTACAGCGTTATTGATGTATCTTTGCCATCGCCCATTTATCGTCATCCATCACAATTTCCAACGTGATGTCGCCCAGTGACTGCGCCATTTTAGCTCTTAAAGCTATACTGTTTTGTAAAAATAAAAGAGTTTTTAATCTTTTCTTGTTTAATGCATTTCAGCGATAAAGTGAAATTGCACTGTATTCCAGGCTGTCAGTACATTTTAACTTCCGAACTTCTGATGCTGAACTATTTGTGTATCGAACATCTTGCTTTAGGCTTCAAGAAGACTGCGACAAATTCACAATGAAATTACAATGAAATGAACACCGTTAGCTGCCTACAAGCGTTGACATACGTTAACGGGAACAGATGAAAATGTGTGCCCCGACCGGGACTCGAACCCGGGATCTCCTGCTTACATGGCAGACGCTCTATTCATCATTTTTTGTGTGTGTGTGTGTGTGTTTGGTCGTTGCGGACGTCACATGACATCCGTTTAAGTTCGTTGTTGATCTTTTCACTCAGTTTTTTTAGTACAGAGCGACCCAGCTCTCTGACCGAACACGCTGAGCTATCGTGCCGGCATCCATCTGAGCTACCGAGGACACAGAGAATAGCGCGACTACAGGGATTTATCTCTGGCACGCCTCCCGCGAAATCCACATTCTCAACATATTGTCCCGCACTACACTCGTAGTGCCCCCGCCCATTATACTCATTGCTCACGGCGCGTTGCCGATTCCCGTAAGAGTTCGGGTAGTGTTTGCGCATTCGCACAGAAGAAAAAGATGGTCAAGCGGCCGGTGAGCCTTAACTATATATTTACTAAGTTGGTATCTGTATCAGGGCAGTCATTCACGGAGATCCCATAACACAGAAACTATTTCCAAGAGCTCTAAAGTAAATCTGCAGATGCCAAAAATAGAAAACGGAAGAAGGAACGTACTTAAGCGGAACATTCATGAGTCACATTCGTTTTTTCGGTTTCCGCCTGTGGAAACATACTGTAATGACTAAACAAATAAATTTACAGAGGAAGTTGGAACATACTCCTGGAAACTACTTATAGTAATTCAAAATAGAGAATCATCAGTGCGTCGAACAATTAACAATAAAGCCAGAGAACCAATGTACCAGTTTCTGTATTTAGGGGCCGGCCGCTGTGGCCGAGCAGTTCTAGGCGCTTCAGTCTGGAGCCGCGCGACCGCTACGGTCGCAGGTTCGAATCCTGCTTCGGGCATGGATGTGTGTGATGTCCTTAGGTTAGTTAGGTTTAAGTAGTTCTAAGTTCTAGGGGGCTGATGGCCTCAGATGTTAAGTCACATAGTGCTCAGAGCCATTTTTTGTATTTAGGGCGGTAGAAGAAAAGACTAGACTGATACCACAAGAAAATAGTAACAACACCCTGCAGTCATTTCGGTTTTGAGATCTAAGCTCTGTGGAGTTCAAACCAACTTCGGATTGATGACTGCTTTGCCGAATTCGTAATGCGACTCTGCCTCCGCCAGACTTTGGATGATTCTCCCCTTCCTCGTCATCTCTCCCTCCCCCTACCCGCCATCCCTCTACCCTTTTTCTAAATGATTTAGTGCTCTGTCTCTAACGACCTCGATGTTGAAGGTATCCAAAATTTCACCTTCAGATAAATTAATTTATATATTTCCACTAATGCTCACTTATTTAGCCCAGTTGTTTCAGTCAGAAGCACTGCACGCGATTCACAAAACAGCGCGTTTGAAGAGTAAAAACCATGAAACACATTCTACACAATTTCTGTAGAACCTTAGATGACTGTCAAGTTACGCTAGCAAGAGTACAGACCTGTTGTTTTCGGAAACCATTGCTTAATTATTACTGTACCCTTGTTTCCACGTTGGCACAAAAAAATGTAGGCACTGTAGATTCTGACTAGAAACTTTGTTAAGGAGGTTGGTTGTATTTGCTGCTCTGCAATGAAGAAGATAGGAAATCGTTGCGTGCCGCACAAAATCAGTCAAAACAAAGAATAAAACTATTGTCAGGAGGTATAGGAAGATGACATCTACATTGGGCAACAAGGCAACGTGCTGCAGTTTATCCCGCTCGCCAGAGAAAGATAACGAGTTCAAGTGGTGATTAGCTGCGCAGCGAATCGGTTCTGTAAGTATGAGGAATTAAATTTAGAAAGCATCGTATTATATCAAAAGACTATTTCTGACAAACTTGATTTATTCGTTAAATCCATTGTGGATAATGAGTTGCAACAGTGATTTAAATTGGCGGTTGACGTAGGTACCATATGCAACCAGTCGCTTTTCGTATTTGATGCAATTTATTGTAGATTAGTTTTCTAGTCACTTCAGGTTCAGCATCAAATGGAGGGGTTACTGGAACATTACTGTCTGGACGATATGTCGCTAGACTGCTACGTTCGTCGTGACTGCATTGCATCTTGGTATCCGTAACAAATTCATTTCGATAATGAACATTTATACACACACACACACACACACACACACACACACACACACACACACACACCCACCCACATATATATATATATATATATATATATATATATATATATATATATATATATATATACGTACATACAGTATCTAGATGTATCGTTCAACACGCGTCTTCTAACCAAACTGCATGCCTATGGAATATCGCCTCAGTTGTGCGACTGGATTCGTGATTTCCTGTCGGAAAGAACACAGTTCCTAGTAACAGACGGAAAGTCATCGAGTAAAACAGAAGTCGCTGGCGACCGGCGTTCCCCAAGGAAATGTTATAGGCCCTGTATTGTTCCTGATCTATATTAACGACATAGAGACAATCTGGGTAGCCCTCTTAGATTGTTTGCAGATGATACTGTCATTTACCGTCTTGTAAAGTCATCGTATGAGCAAAAACAATTGCAAAAGGATTTAGACAAGATATCGGCGATGGTGCGAAAAGTGGCAATTGACCTTGAATAAAGAAAAGTGTGGAATTATTCACACGAGTACTAAAAGAAATCCGCTAAATTTCGATTACACGATAAGTCACACAAATCTGAAGGCTGTAAATTCAACTAAATACTTAGGGATTACAATTACAAATAACCTAAATTGGAACGATCACTTAGGTAACGTTGTGGGTAGAGCAAACCAAAGACTGTGATTCACTGGCAGAACACTTAGAAGGTGCAACAGGTCTACTAAAGAGACTGCTTACACCAGACGTGTCCGCCCTATTCTGGAGTATTTCTGTGCGTTGTGGGATCCGCATCAGGTGGGTCTGACGGATGACATCGAAAAGGTTCAAAGAAGGGCAGCTCGTTTTGTATTATCGCGAAGTAGGGGAGACAATGCCACAGTCATGATAAGTGAATTGGAGTGGCAGTCATTAAAACAAAGGCGTCTTTCGTTGCGACGGGATCTTCTCATGAAATTTCGATCACCAGTTTTTTCCTCCGAGTGCGAAAGCATTCTGTTTGCCTCCACCTACATAGGGAGGAATGATCATCACGACAAAATAAGATAAATTAGGGCTCGCACAGAAAAATTCAAGTGCTCGTCTTTCCCGCGCGCCGTTCGAGAGTGGAACCGCAGGGAGACAGCTTGAAGCTTAAAGGTGGTTCGTTGAACCCTCTGCCACGCACTTTATTGTGAACAACAGAGTAATCGCGTGGATATAGATGTACTTGGATTTACAGTAAAGAACCACTGAACATAATTTCTTTACCGTGAAACCAAGTGCACCTAACACTGTACCGTGACCGTGTACAATCTCTCTCTCTCTCTCTCTCTCTCTCTCTCTCTCTCTCTGTGTGTGTGTGTGTGTGTGTGTGTGTTAAACTGGTTTAAATGCACACTACAAAAAAATTTGTCATGGATATCAAAATGCGATGAAATCACCATCCAGCTGCATATGCTCTGCCTCCTGGACTCGGGTAGGCGCGGCGGCCCCGGATCGAATCCGCCCGGCGGATTAACGACGACGGCCGGTGTGCCGACCAGCCTGGATGTGGTTTTTAGGCGGTTTTCCACATCCCCCTTGGTGAATACCGGGCTGCTCCCACCTGCCGCCTCAGTTACACTGATCGCAAACATCTGAACACTTCCGCACTATTCCATGGATTACACTAGTCGCAGACAGTTAGGGTACACTAATTGCGTCGCGAGGGGTACGGGGTGGTGGCAGGAAGGACATCCGGCCATCCCTTCCACTAACATTGCCACATCCGATTAACCATGCCGACCCTGCGTATCCGCGGGAAAACAAGGCACAAGCAAAAGAAAAGAAGAAACAGCTCTACGAGTAAATCCCCGTTCACCTTGTCCAGACTCATGTTGGCTGTTCGACTGTAATGTACACTGATGCTTGTATTTCAACCTTACGTCGCCGTGCCAGTGCTGACGCCTAACGTCAAGTCGTGATACTAACACTACCAACAACACAAATCGTGCAACGCAGAGTCTGAACATCATTCCTATAAAGTTGAGCACCCTCATGGTGAATAGTTTTCCACTTACACTAGCTAAAACAACGAAAGTTCATTTATAACCGTCCTGTATAAATGGCTACTAATTTTGTCCTGAATAAATTTCCAAGGGACACGGACGTTACCTCTGGGCACCGATTTCTCATTTTCTGGTTAATAACAGAGTTGTCCTTGTGTCGACCGAATTGGCAGTTCGCTACTGACGAGGAAAAACGATGATTACCGTGCTCACATCTCCAACAGTATATAAAGCAACAGACTTTGGGTAAAAAAAGCTGCGAGCGTTAAACTCACAGCTGCTCTCGAAAACTTTTCAAATAATCGTTGCTGGGAGTCGTTAGCGTACGCAAACTTCGCACAAGACATCAACAGGCAAGAATGGGTTGGTCTCGGGTCAACTCCGGCACAAAGGCTTGGCTTAAAAGGCGACGCAGAAGAAACTAAATATCTGCTGTCTCCGTAGGCAAGGAAGCAGGAGCAATCTCATATCTTTGACATTACTTGGACGTGACTGGAAAGCTTTCAAAAATTTATTGCTGTTTCGAAGGCTCTCGTCTCTTCACATTTGACTGTAATATTTTATTTTGACACTGTCTTCATACTTTTGACAAAATTAACTGCAAATTGTTTGTATCTTGTTGCTTACGTTTGTTCAGGACAAGCTTGTCTCGAAATACGTGCCCTTATACAGTATTCCTGTTGACATTACATTATTTACATATCATTTTATTCTACTTCTATGTAATTGCACTATAAGGTTTTATCCTACATTACACCTACGATCAGATGGAGTAACGTTCATAAATTATCTTAGAACCTAAGTTTTTTTTTATGTACAGTTTTGTTAACTTAGTTACTTTCTGTACAAATTTACTTTGTGTAGGAATTTTGTGTTATTTTTTGACAGTCGTAAAATGACAGATCGTTCCAATGTTCCTTTATGTTTGCAAGTAAATTATCTCTTAGGTAGTCACAGATACTTTTTGTTAGAGATACTGTGCATTATGTAGATGTGCGATCTATACTATCTACCACATAATTTATAAAATTTACTTGTACACATAAGGCATCACTGGAACGATTTGGCCCGCATCTCGTGGTCGTGCGGTAGCGTTCTCGCTTCCCACGCCCGAGTTCCCGGGTTCGATTCCCGGCGGGGTCAGGGATTTTCTCTGCCTCGTGATGGCTGGGTGTTGTCTGCTGTCCTTAGGTTAGTTAGGTTTAAGTAGTTCTAAGTTCTAGGGGACTGATGACCATAGATGTTAAGTCCCATAGTGCTCAGAGCCATGTTTTTGGAACGATTTGTCATTTTACAACCGTCAAAAAATAACACAAAATTCTTACACAAAGTAAATACGCGACCTATGTTAACAACATAATATATGAAATGACTTCCGTTCTATTACATAGATATAGAATAAAGTGATACACACTATGTGATCAAAGGTATCCGGACACTTGGCCGAAAATAACTTACAAGTTCACGGCGCCCTCCATCGGGCCGGCCGCGGTGGTCTAGCGGTTCTAGGCGCTCAGTCCGGAGCCGCGCGACTGCTACGGTCGCAGGTCCGAATCCTGCCTCGGGCATGGATGTGTGTGATGTCCTTAGGTTAGTTAGGTTTAAGTAGTTCTAAGTTCTAGGGGACTGATGACCATAGATGTTAAGTCCCATAGTGCTCAGAGCCATTTGAACCATTTGAACCCTCCATCGGTAATGCTGGAATTCGATACGGTGTTGGCCCACCCTTAGCCTTCATGACAGTTCCACTCTCGCAGGCATACTTTCAATCAGGTGCTGGAATGTTTCTTGGGGAATGGCAGCCCGTTCTTCACGGAGTGCTGCACTGAGGAGAGTTATCGATGTCGGTAGGTGAGGCCTGGCACGAAGTCGGCGTTCCAAGACATCCCAAAGGTTTTCTACAGGATTCAGGTCAGGACTCAGTGCAAGCCAGTCCATTACAGGGATGTTATTGTCGTGTAACCACTCCTCCACAAGCCGCTCATTATGAACAGGTGCTCGATCGTGGTGAAAGATGCAATCGCCATCCCCGAATTGCTCTTCAACAGTGGGAAGCAAGAAGGCGCTTCAAATATCAATTTAGGCCCACGCTGTGATAGTGCCACGCTAAACAACAAGGGGTACAAACGCTCTCTATGAAAAACACGATCACACCGTAACACCACCACCTCCGAATTTTACAGTTGGCACTACACACGTTGGCAGATGACGTTCACCGGGCATTCGCCATACCCACACCCTGCCATCGGATCGCCACATTGTGTACCGTGATTCGTCACTCCACACAACGTTTCTCCACCAACCGTCCAATGTTTACGCCTCTTACACCAAGCGAGGCTTATGAGCAGCCGCTCGACCATGAAATCAGAGCTTTCTCATCTCCAGCCTAACTGCCATAGTACTTGTAGTGGATCCTGATGCAGTTTGGAATTCCTGTGTGATGGTCTGGATAGATGTCTGCCTATTACACATTACGACCCTCTTCAACTGTCGGTGGTCTGTCTCAGTCAACAGACGAGGTCGGCCTGTTCGCTTTTTTGTTGTACCTGTCCCTTTACGTTTCCACTCCACTATCACATCGGAAACAGTGGATCTAGGGATGTTTAGGAGTTTGGAAATACCGCGTACATACGTATACACAAGTGACACCCAGTCACCTGACCACGTTCGAAGTCCATGAGTTCCGCGGAGGGGCCCCATTCTGTTCTCTCACGATTTCTAATGACTACTGACATCGCTGTAATGGAATACATGACAGTAGGTGGCAGCACAATGCACCTAATATAAAAAACGTATTTTTTGTGGGTGTCCGGATACTTTTGATCGTATAGTGTACGAATTTAATGTTAACAAGAATATTAGATAATGCCACATATGCCAAAACAAACTTGTTGATAACTTATGTAATTAATAAGAAATAAACAATATGTAGCTAATTTTGTCAAAAGTATAAAGACCTTATGCAAGCTAATAGGCCGAGCACAAAAGAAGATTTTATTTTGTAATACACGATGGTATTTTCGGTACTTATGCCATTTCGAAGTGCTTAAAACGGTGCTTCGGCATAACTCAAAAATTTCTGGCCATTATGTAATCGACATATTCGAGGCCGTTACCAAGAAAGTCTGCACTGACAATGGCCTAAGTACCGATACTGCAGTCGTAAAACTGAAAAATATGATAAACACTGATTTCCTTCAAAAATTTCATTTTGACTGTGGACATCAAGCACCAGAATTTACTCAATTTATTACTGTGTTTGTAAATTTGGACCGCCTGCATAGCCGAATGGTTTCCGACGCAATGTAGACTGCTCAACATTTCTCTAGCTGACTCCCCAATATGCATGCGGTGTCGCGTGATTGACATTGATGAACAAAGCGTGGAATGTGGACCTTCCATGGATGTGTGACTTCTAATTCAGAGGATTCTTGCCTTCTACAGGGTTATTACAAATGATTGAAGCGATTTCACAGCTCTACAATAACTTTATTATTTGAGATATTTTCACAATGCTTTGCATACACATACAAAAACTCAAAAAGATTTTTTAGGCATTCACAAATGTTCGATATGTGCCCCTTTAGTGATTTGGCAGACATCAAGCCGATAATCAAGTTCCTCCCACACTCGGCGCAGCATGTACCCATCAATGAGTTCGAAAGCATCGTTGATGCGAGCTCGCAGTTCTGGCACGTTTCTTGGTAGAGGAGGTTTAAACACCGAATCTTTCACATAACCCCACAGAAAGAAATCGCATGGGGTTAAGTCGGGAGAGCGTGGAGGCCATGACATGAATTGTTGATCATGATCTCCACCACGACCGATCCATCGGTTTTCCAATCTCCTGTTTAAGAAATGCCGAACATCATGATGGAAGTGCGGTGGAGCACCATCCTGTTGAAAGATGAAGTCGGCGCTGTCGGTCTCCAGTTGTGGCATGAGCCAATTTTCCAGCATGTCCGCGGGCTACGCGTGAAACTTTCACGCACGCGTTCAACCGTTTCTTCGCTCACTGCAGGCGGACCCGTTGATTTCCCCTTACAGAGGCATCCAGAACCTTTAAACTGCGCATACCATCGCCGAATGGAGTTAGCAGTTGGTGGATCTTTGTTGAAATTCGTCCTGAAGTGTCGTTGCACTGTTATGACTGACTGATGTGAGTGCATTTCAAGCACGACATACGCTTTCTCGGCTCCTGTCGCCATTTTGTCTCACTGCGCTCTCGAGCGGTCTGGCGGCAGAAACCTGAAGTGCGGCTTTAGCCGAACAAAACTTTATGAGTTTTTCTACGTATCTGTAGTGTGTCGTGACCATATGTCAATGAATGGAGCTACAGTGAATTTATGAAATCGCTTCAATCATTTGTAATAGCCCTGTATATAGGAGTGCCACCCTGTAAGATCGAGCCTGGGATGATCCTTCGCCCGGTTAAGTCCTACTTTCCCCAATCAGTACCAGATACAATGAACTGGATCAAAGGACTTTCCGTGTTCAACCTTTATCGGAATGGTCTCAAAGACGTGCTTGACTTTTGGACTTTCTTACAGGAATGACACAATCTATTGCGGTATTATTCCACATATTGTCAGATCTTTGCTGGTTCCTTAAACATTGTGTTCAGGGATCCTTCCTCCATCCGCTGTTGGGTAGTACCGGGTAAGAGAAGTTGATTCTGGTGTGCAGTGATATGAACCTTGAATTGGACAACTTACGAAGACTCTATTCCAAGAACACATACCTGATACCCCTCTGTGTAGAGTTGGGATCACAATGCGGTTATGTCGTCGTTCTTATACTGTATTACCGGAAGGGAATTCTCAGTTTGGTTGTACGAGGGCTATTCGGAGAGTAAGTTCCGATAGGTCGCCAAATGGAAATCACTGTGGAAATCCGATTGAGTTTTGCACAGATGTGTTAGGTAGTGTCTCCAGTATGCCCATAGACCGTGGCATGTCGCTCTTTTCAATTCTGAGCGCACAGTGAACACGTAGACATGCCTAAAAAATAATGTCGGTGAAAGATTTCGCCTGATGTTATGCACCCCACATAACATAATTGTCATGCGTTTCGTTCTTCATGACAATTCTCGGCCGCATTCTGCAAGGGCGATGACGATGTTCCTGCAGCGTTTCTGATGGGAAGTGTTTGATCACCCAGAACACAGCCCCTAATTGGCTACTCCTGAATTTCATCTCTGCTCACGTGAACTGCTGGCTATAAAGGCAACATTTTGGCACAGACAATGAGCTGTAGGCGGGCATACAGCGTAGAGTGGAAATCACAGAAGGTTGCCTCCTTGACGAGGGTACCGGAAAGTTGGTACAACGCTAGCATAGTCGGAGCGGCGACTATGTAGAGAAGGAGTTGGAAGGTGTAGCAGTTGTTGGAAATTAATTTTTTTTTGGATTTTCACTGTGGTTTCCATTTCGCGACCGATCGGAACTTACTTTCTGAAGAGTCCATGTATTTTGTTTTACAGCGTTCGCACAGGCATCAGTTTGTATTATAATTTTATTACGTACATTATTTTTAGGAGCATGTGAGCCCAAAAACTTATAAAATATTAAAAGAATTAAGTTTCTGTTAGAAATTTGTTAGTGACGCAAGAGGAAAAATTTGTGCTATTTCCATTGTAAAAAAAAATTTTGTTAGCGTCGCTGCTTTTGGTGTGGAAAGTCCCGAGTTCGATTCCCGGTACCTTCTCTGATTTTTATGAGGTAAGGAAGTCTGGAATGGGGTCCACTCATCCTGGTGAGGCTAAATGAGGAGCTGCTGGAATAAAGAAGCAGCAGCATCATCATCAGGGTTCATCTACTGGCAATAAAGGCTGGAGGGATTGTCGGTATGCCGATCACATGTACTCGTACTACGAGCATAGAGTGACTCGTATTGTCTTGCAGGTAGCAGTCGGGCGTTTGGAGCAGGCCTAAGGCCTGAAGTGGGAGTGGTGTTTACGTTTGTAAATTTACTTAGAATGCCAGCATAGTTCCTGTCTGTTGATACACGCGTTTATGATACCTCGAAGAACTCTTAATTCTCTTCCGCGGACAATCTTCTAGTTCCATTAACTATCTGATTCAAATGGCCTCTAGCTGCTTCAGAAATCTTTTATTTACCTTGCAGACGAAATACGTGGGCTGCCCCCTCGACTTGTTTGTTCACATGGAAGTCCCAAGTTGAATGCCCAGTAATAATGTCTCCTCAAATTTGGTTCAATATATTTCTGTTTCTCTAACGAGCAAAATGGTGATAACTTTTTTGTTATTTTATCCCTTCGTATTGTCTAATTGCTTCGTATGTGTTAATGATTCGTGTTCATTTGATAATAATACATTGGCTCCTATGCTCAGGGAATCAGAACAAGTCCACCACCAAAGGAACGAAAAATGGAAAGTGAAACGACGAAAACTTTCAATGTCAGAAAGTCATCGGGAAACACAAATAACGGATACAAATTAAAGGTTAAAAATAATTTGTGACTCATAAAATGAAATTCCGTCACGTTGTTATTTGTAAATAAACGTATATTTTATTAAAAATGATCTATTTTACTTCCAGTAACTGTCTCAGGTAACTCTGCTGCGGAAAGTTATGAAACAGTGTCCACTTTGTGTCATGAAGCCAAACAAGAAGATGCTTTAATACATAAACAACGAAACTGACACTCAAGTTGTTGAAGTGGTGTCAGACAAAAGACTTGCACCCGTCTTGGAATAGCAAGGTAGTTTTTAGATGAGATACATAATGTAGGTATTACACTGCCAAATTTTCTTTCACAAAGAAATTTGATTAAATTTCCTTTGACAAAGATCTTTGACGTAGCACAAAAGGGGAGGCGTTCAGTAGCTCGGTACGGGCTTTTGTTGAAGTTTCGAGAACATACCTTCACCGAGGAGTCAAGCAGTATATTGCTCCCTCCTACGTATATCTCGCGAAGAGACCATGAGGATAAAATCAGAGAGATTAGAGCCCACACAGAGGCATACCGACAATCTTTCTTTCCACGAACAATACGAGACTGGAATAGAAGGGAGAACCGATAGAGGTACTCAAAGTACCCTCCGCCACACACCGTTAGGTGGCTTGCGGAGTATGGATGTAGATGTAGACTACACAATCATTAAATGTTTCGTCAAAGTTCCTTCTGAACGGCCGACGAGGACTCATTACTACGTTCTGTAGCTGAGTGTACTGCAGTTGCATTGTCACTGTACTTGCAAGAGGAGCAGGAGAAAAGGAAAAAGAAACATACTTGGCGTGAGGCTGTGGGTTTAACGGCTAAGTGAGAAAGACGTAAAACACAGTTTGTTACGGGAGCTGTAAGTCGAGCATGTAAAGTCGTATCAAAATTACTTGCGAACGGACTGGAATACCTTTCAGTATGTGCTCGGACAGTGGCTCCTCACATTACGAAGCAGAACGATCACCTCAGAAATGCCCTATCTGCAGAAGACAGACTTATCGTAACGCTACGATACAGCTACTGTAGTTTTCAGCATAGCACTCGAATACTGCAGTGCACACTGATGAAAATAATACCTGAAACATGTGAAGCTATTTACAAAGCAATGAAGGGCGAATATCTGAAGGCAATTAACTGTTTAGTAAATACTATAATCAAGAAGAAACATTATTATGTCTATAAAAGAAGTAATTTTATCCCTTATATCCTCGGGGCTACATCCTGGCCGTACTTCAAGGATAATGGTGGCCGCAATATTTTTGTAGCTCTGATTTCGTCTTCTTTTATTTTCGTATTCGGAATGCCGCAAGTTACACAGTGTCTCATCCGCCTCATACATTTATATAAATTTCGTTATAGATATTACGCACCATGTAGGTTCGTAACCATGTTGATTGATAAACATTAGATGTCTGTCAGTTGCAGCGATGCTAGCGCTCCAAGCGCTTACATTTCTCCATGCAGTAAACAAGAGACGAATGATTTATTTGATCAAATCTAAAGCGAGGTACTACATTTTATCAAAGAAAATTTGACCAAGACCTGACTTCGGAAAACTTCTTTATTACAGTATCTGATAATGTAATACCGCCCAAACAAATACAAACAACCCTTTAATGAAACAGGCTACTGCAGATTACAGGAAATGCTCAACTCATATTAAAAATCCTCTATATAATGCTGTCGGTAGCACCTTCAGTGATATACCACTTTTCATAGGCGCCGGCCTTTGTGGCCGAGCGGTTCTAGGCGCTTCAGTCTGGAACCGCGCGACCGCTACGGTCGCAGGTTCGAATTCTGCCTCGGGCACGGATATGTGTGATGTCCTTAGATAGGTTTAAGTAGTTCTAAGTTCTAGGGGCCTGATGACCTCAGATGTTAGGTCCCATAGTGATCAGAGCCATTTGAACCATTTTTCATGGGCTATTTTTACAGCTATTGCACATGTCTCCCGTCAGCACGCAGCTCCCAAAAAAGATAACGTTTGTTCCGCAAATTTAGACGGAAGGAAATGACATGTCACCCCGTTTGAAACTGGACGACCACTCAAAAGCTTGTGTTTTCTCCGTTGAATCATCCTTGTACACCGTTTTTAACATTACAAGAGTTTCTGTGCCAGTTTTCCCTAGCAAGAAGCAAAACTTTACGGTCGCGTGCACTTCACCAGCATCAGCCATTAGAGAAGCGACGAGTATACAAAGCAAACAGCACTAAAAATTCTCAGAAACCGTACGGAACGTTGTTTAACGACGTCCTTTGGCCTACAGACTCGGGAATAGTGCTCTATATGCTCCTTGTGGTAGAATGCCCTTCTACGAAAACTCTGCACATTATATCAGTTCGGTTTCTTTTGGGGTACCCACTCGTATTTGAGACCAGTTTCCGCTGTATTACTTTCATGCTCCAGCAGCTACCTTCAGTTATTCCCATGTGCTCTTTAGTTATTGTCAGAAACTCTCTGTGAACGTCGCTAGTTGTCTTTCGCTGGCGTAGCTTTAACGTACGAAAGCTGGCAGGACGCACGCGCTTTGCAGAGCATCGGAGAAGCACTTGTTGCACGGCGAGACCTGTTAGGTTGGCAGTCGTGTCGTGCTGCCACCACTCGCCGCTCCTTAGAGTTCCTCATCTCGGAACTGAATCCCCTGCACAATCTGTATAATTTGCTAGAATGTTTAACCAGAAATAAGTTATGGAGAATAGCGTAGAAGTTTGACTCAGAAGTCAACTGCCTTTAACAAGACACCGAGCGAGGTGGCGCAGTGGTTAGCACACTGGACTCGCATTCGGGAGGACGACGGTTCAATCCCGCGTCCGGCCATCCTGATGTGGGTTTTCCGTGATTTCCCTAAACCGCTCCAGCCAAATTCCGGGGTGGTTCATTTGATAGGCCGACTTCCTTCCCCGTCCTTCCCTCATCCGATGAGACCGATGATCTCGCTGTTTGGTCTCTTCCCCCAAACAATCCAATCCAATCTTTAACAAGAGAAGATCTAGCAATTACAACGAGCATTGCGTGGCTACTTCACGAGTCTGCTACGACCTATCACGAGATTACGTTTCTATGAAAACGACTCTGTGTTGCTGCAGTTCGACTACGGCTTCCAGGTAGGGCTGACAGAAGAATTGTCCACTTGACAGTTAAAAGCTAGCAACAGTGCCGACAGCCGCCAGGGCTTATCTCTTGCCGTATGAGTTATGGTTTGGCATGACCCACATGAGCAGCCTGTTGGTGTTACCAGGAAGTAATCTACTACTTGTACATTATTTTATTTGATCACATTTTGCCATAAGTACGATGTTTTTGTTCTTGTTGTTTATGCCACAGAATTTAAGCAGTCACTGGTTTTGCCCAGTAAATTTATTATGAGCTACAATAGAACATTCTGTACACTAGTTTGTTTTATTAAGTGACATCAACGTTTCCTTACATCTGGTGGGAATACACATCTCATTCATGTCTGGCACACAGGAAACTACACAAAAACATCGCTTGTGCTTATAAATGTCTGTGTGTGTGTGTGTGTGTGTGTGTGTGTGTGTGTGTGTGTGTGTGTGTGTGTGTGTGAAATCTTATGGGACTTACCTGCTAAGGTCATCAGTCCCTAAGCTTACACACTACTTAACCTAAATTATCCTAAGGACAAACACACCCACCCATGCCCAAGGGAGGACTCGAACCTCCGCCGGGATCAGCCGCTCAGTCCATGACTGTAGCGCCTTAGACCGCTCGGCTAATCCCTCGCGGCGCTTGCACTTGTAAACAGCTTTACTTGTACTGTAGCGTTTTAAATTATTAAACTTAGTTACAATACTAAAATGTTACACTTGAACACAAATACTGTTATGTTTAAATTATATTATGACAAATGTTAATATAAAGCAAATTTTTACTATAGAAATCACAGGAAAATACAGTATGCGTTAATACAGATTAGTTTCCATTAAAAAGAAACTCCGCAATATATCAATTTATCTTATCAATGAAATAAATATTATACTGTCCAGCAGTTTTCTTGTTCATTTTCTGCCTCGTCGTTCAGTAACATAAAAAATGTTCAAATGTGTGTGAATTCCTAAGGGAACGAGCTTCTTAGGTCATCGGTCCCTAGACTTACACACTACTTAAACCAACGTATACTAGGAACAACAAACACACCCATGCCCGAGGGAGGACTCGAACCTCCGCCGGGACCACAGTCCGTGACACTCCGCGCGGCTTTCAGTAACATATTTCCATACCCTGTGGCTTCTAAGAAGATATTGCATTTACCTCTGCTATATTTCAAGCGTTAGTCATTTAGCCATAAACTGTGTAACAAATGAAAAATTTCTAGAAATGAATATTGATTATCAGTTGAAGTCGTGTGAACACACCAACCCCACTTGCAAACAGAATGTCATCAGCATGTTGTGTCCTTAACATGCAGTGTCTTTTAGTTCATATGTACACTCAATTCTTAGCTTTGGCATTCTTTTTTGGGGAACAAATGCACATAATATGAACAGAATTTTCGAACTCCAGAAAAGGGCAATAAGAGTAATAACCAAAAATAGTAGTCGAGCTCATTGTAAAGATCTGTTCAAACACTGGGGATGTTAACTGCTCTGTGTGAATACGTTTAACAGTGAGTTGTACACATCAAAAACAACATTGGTGATTACTGCACAAACAGCTCTGTCCATGAGCATGGAACAAGAGCTAGACTAAACTTACACTTACCAAGAAAAAATAAACATAAAACTCAAAACAACATTTTCTACCAAGGAATAAAACTGTACAATAAATTACCGAAACATATTAATGAAATTGCAAAAATACACTTATTTAAAAAGGCAGCTACAAAGTACCTGCTATGCAATACATTTTATACACTGAAGGATTACTTAGATAAAACAGAGTAGGGGTTTGGTAAAAAAAGTTATACAAATAAATAATAATAGTGATTATAAAACATCCAAAATTCCACATAACACCTTCACACTATGTTTTCTTTCTCTTCTGTTTTCTCCTTCTTTTTCCCTTTTCTGGAAAAACTTACCCCCAAGCTACGCATAGCACAATAGTAACATTTCTTTCTCTTCCTGAGCTCAATATCTCAATCATTATAGAGGGATGCTGACTCAGTTTTTCAGGATAGGAAATGGGAAGTTGTGGTACAGAAAATGGCCCAGCGATCACCAGTGTGCGTGTGTTTAGTAAGTGAAGTGTTATGAAACAATGTGTGTTCAGTGTCTGAGGGTGAGATATGAGGGAACAGTGTCCAAACGCATTATTTAATAAGTTATTTGTAAAAAAAGTACTGTATACCAAGAGTAAATCTAATGATTGTCTGTACCTAGAAGTCTGTAAATGTCCGTGTGTACAAATTAGCTTATTTTAAATTGGTCTGAACTTGTAAATAGTTTGACGTGTCCTATATCCCTGTAAAAACAGATCTACGGGTGAATAAAACTACTACTACTAATACTACTATTGCTACTTGTTGCCATAAACACCTGTACGTCGTCCTTCCTTGACTTCTTCTTCCTGTAGATTTGAATCTTTTGATTTAGAGTAGTCTTTGGCTACTCGATCTGTAAATGTTTTCAGACCACTTACTTCCGTTCTCATGGATTTTATATCCTAATTTGCAAGTGTTCAATTCATTCCTAATGTTATAAAAGTGGATGTATGTACCTATGTTCCAGATCTCCTCTTAAACCACTGTATCGATTTCAACCAAACTTGGCATATATATCTCACAATACCTGAGAAGTGCCACTGTAGGGATAAGAACCACCTATTTTCAAATAGTGAGAGGGCGAAAAAGAAGCGTACCTCACGACGCGCACATAGCCAGGCTATATTGATGTAGTATTTGAGAATGTGAGCTCTTCGTGACTTGCAACAAACTCCACACAGAACTTCAAACTTTTATACGAGACTTTTGAAGCTAACGCTCCCTACGAAATGATAAAAGGAAAAAAGTTTATTGCTTACTACGTTTTCGCTGCTACGCAGTAAAACTGCCATATCAGGCATGACGTTTTAATTTATTGCTTCCTGAATAACGACTATATTCGCAACACATTTCGCAGACATTATCCAAATATACCACTGGATGTGCCTGCAAAATTTTATATTTCTATAACGTACAGTTTAGGAGATATGGCATCCTAAACAATGAGCTGCGTGCAAACAAAACTTCTGGGTGAAATTGGCTAGAGATGTACGTGAAATACGCGTACAAATCTGAGTGAAATGTGTTAAATACATGTGAAACATACGTAACATGTCCTTATGTCGGCAAAGACAATGGTAAAATGCTTCTCCTATACTGTGGCTGGATCGGTTTCAACTAACTTACTACCTCTTACTGGGGTTGTTCACAGAGAAGGATGATGATGACGAGATGGTCACACAGAGAGTGGGAAGTAGGCGACAGATAAAGATAGGTGAGGGGGGAAACGGAGAGAGTAAGCGGAGGAGAAGGGCCGAGAGAGGGGCAGGAGGAGAAGAATAGTGAGAGAGGGAGGGGAGATGGAAAGGCAGTAGGGGAGGAAGAAACGGACAGAAAAAGGTAGGGCTTGATAGCGAGAGGGAGAGAGGAAGACGCAAAGAGAGAGGAGCACGAGGAGGTGGACGGTGAGATTGGGGAGGAGAAAGTGGACTAAGAGAGGGGGAAGAGCTGATGGAGAGAGAGAGTGGGGGGAAAGATCAGATGGACTAATAGAAGATAAGAATAAATATATACCAAGGTAACGCCAGGAACTCAGCTAATATTTTGTATAAATCTATTTGGTGGCCCATTTCCGTATTACGTAATGCGTGATCATCTTTAATGATTTGTCATGGTACTCAGCGTCATTAACGTAGGAGTATTTTGCTGCTTTACACTATTTGATACTGTGAAGTGCACTCAGTAGCGCTTCTGAAACCTGCCGCAGTCTAGCTTGCTTACAGAGCTTACACATAGAACAAACAGTCGTGTAGGTGGCTGAGTGTGTGTATATAGGTGTGCGTATGTTTATGTTATGGCTGAGGGCGTAATGTTTGCGCGTGTATCCAGCACAGTACTCCCATTGTCTTGCCTCTTCTCCGTTGATGCGGCCTGACGCAGAAGCGGCGGGATCAGTGGAGGTAGACAGTGCTTCCAACATATCCACCGTCGGCCTCCACTGATCCGGTCGCCTCCGAGAGCTCGAAGGCTGCTGCCGCTGCTACTACGGCGCGATCTCTCTGAGGCCGGTTTTGTCAGTCTTGATCGTTCTCAGTGCGCCATACTCACCGCACACTCATTAAAACGCATTATAATCCTAAAACACCACTCTGTCCAATAGAGAAAAGAAACACCTTTTATTTGAAAACTGACATGTTACCACTTGGAAGTATGCGGCCTTTGTAACGTTTGTATAATAATCATTTATTACGTCAACGATCGCTTAGATATATATAAAAATAGACATTACACGTGTTGGCAAATACAGTGAAGTGACAAAAGTCATGGCATGCTCCCTGTATCATGTCGGGCCTCCTTTTGCCCGGCCTAGTGCCGCCACTCGACGTGACATAGAGTCAACAAGTCGTTGGATGTCCACTGCAGAGATACTGAGCAATCCTGCCTCTATAAACAGCAGTCCACAATTGCGAAACTTGTCAGGTCCACAGAGGATTAAGTTAACAAAATGACATAGCTATTCATAATGTAAAGGTTCAGCCAGTACTTCCTACGCGGACGCCCCGCGCAGTGAAACCCGAAGTTCCGCAGACACGGAAGGGAAAGTGTCACACAGTACAAATAGCCTGAGCTAGTAAACACGTCGAGGATACCAACAGCGCGTCTCTCGGACCTTGGAGGCCCAGAGGGAACTTTCCGCCCCGGGACTCTGCCGGACATATCGAAACCAATATGCGTTCACAGCGACGAAATGTCCAGGAAGACCGAAAAATAAGTAAGCGAAAGCGGATGCAAGGGCTGCATCCGAGCAGGGCAGACCTTCAAAATGGGCATTTACGAGCAGCAAGAAGCAGAGTCGTCGCAGAAGTCGAAGAGGACACAAGCAGACGAGGCCCGGCAGTATCGAGAAGGTAGCAGCCGCTACTGATGAGTCTATAGGAACTGCAACTACGAGAAGACGATGATGCTCTGGTGGAAGCAACTACAACTGTCACTTAAGTAGAAGTTTTACATTGGAATAGTTTTGAACAGGGACAGTTTGTCTCTGTCTCAAGTCGCCTCTACAGTTAGTTTCAGAAATAGAAGGAACAAGCCACTGGCTGATGCTTGCCTTTTGTGAGATAGGACAAGGGTCCATTATTTAAACGAAGAGTGAATTCAAAGGTGGTAGTTCTCGTGAGTAGTTGTTCCCGACATAGAGTGATAAGTGGAGATTCTGGCTGAATCTATAGAAGTGTACAGAGTAAGGGGAACGGTCTGACACCTCACATGTCCTATGTGATAGTAGTTCAATAAATTGCGTTAAAGGAGAAATCTCACCTTACTGTTTTGACATTTCAGTGCTGCCAATTCCCCCTTGTACCCGCTACCTATTGAAAGTATTGTCTAATGTATCTACGAGGGCAGTTCAATAAGTAATGCAACACATTTTTTTTCTCGGCCAATTTTGGTTGAAAAAACCGGAAATTTCTTGTGGAATATTTTCAAACATTCCCGCTTCGTCTCGTATAGTTTCATTGACTTCCGACAGGTGGCAGCGCTGTACGGAGCTGTTAAAATGGCGTCTGTAACGGATGTGCGTTGCAAACAATGGGCAGTGATCGAGTTTCTTTTGGCGGAAAACCAGGGCATCTCAGATATTCATAGGCGCTTGCAGAATGTCTACGGTGATCTGGCAGTGGACAAAAGCAGAGTGAGTCGTTGGGCAAAGCGTGTGTCATCATCGCCGCAAGGTCAAGCAAGACTGTCTGATCTCCCGCGTGCGGGCCGGCCGTGCACAGCTGTGACTCCTGCAACGGCGGAGCGTGCGAACACACTCGTTCGAGATGATCGACGGATCACCATCAAACAATTCAGTGCTCAACTTGACATCTCTGTTGGTAGTGCTGTTACAATTGTTCACCAGTTGGGATATTCAAAGGTTTGTTCCCGCTGGGTCCCTCGTTGTCTAACCGAACACCATAAAGAGCAAAGGAGAACCATCTGTGCGGAATTGCTTGCTCGTCATGTGGCTGAGGGTGACAATTTCTTGTCAAAGATTGTTACAGGCGATGAAACATGGGTTCATCACTTCGAACCTGAAACAAAACGGCAATCAATGGAGTGGCGCCACACCCACTCCCCTACCAAGAAAAAGTTTAAAGCCATACGCTCAGCCGGTAAAGTCACGGTTACAGTCTTCTGGGACGCTGAAGGGGTTATTCTGTTCGATGTCCTTCCCCATGGTCAAACGATCAACTCTGAAGTGTATTGTGCTACTCTTCAAAAATTGAAGAAACGACTTCAGCGTGTTCGTAGGCACAAAAAACTGAAAGAACTTCTCCTTCTTCATGACAACGCAAGACCTCACACAAGTCTTCGCACCCGAGAGGAGCTCACAAAACTTCAGGTGGACTGTTCTTCCTCATGCAACCTACAGCCCCGATCTCGCACCGTCGGATTTCCATATGTTTGGCCCAATGAAGGTCGCAATCCGTGGGAGGCACTACGCGGATGATGAAGAAGTTATTGATGCAGTACGACGTTGGCTCCGACATCGACCAGTGGAATGGTACCGTGCAGGCATACAGGCCCTCATTTCAAGGTGGCGTAAGGCCGTAGCATTGAATGGAGATTACGTTGAAAAATAGTGTTGTGTAGCTAAAAGATTGGGGAATAACCTGGTGTATTTCAATGTTGAATAAAACAACCCCTGTTTCAGAAAAAAATGTGTTGCATTACTTACTGAACTGCCCTCGTACACCTCCTACACGCTCTTAGACAGTCCGGGAGATTCTACTCTCTCTCACCTCCGTAATAAAGGCTAGTTAAAGGGAACCACAAACCCATAATTGTCTTCAACGTCCCTATTGCGCCACGCAGGCTCGACCAACTCTATATTGGTATCCGGGACCTGTGCCGGGACGCGACAAACTGTTGCCGGTGTAGCATTTTGTGTACAAACTCACCTCTCGATTATGTCCCATAAATGTTCGACGGGATTCACGTACGGTGATCTGGGTGGTTGAAACATTCGCTCGAAGTTTCCAGAATTTTCTTCGAACCAGTCGCGAACAACTGTGGCCCGGTGACATGACGCATTGACATCCGTAAAAATTTCATCGTTGTTTGGGAAGATCAAGTTCATGAATGAGTGCAGATGGTCTGCAAGTAGTCGAACATAACCTTCGCCACCAGAAGACCGAGTTCATTCAAGGTAAACACAGCCCACGACATTATAGAGCCACCACCAACTGGCACAGTGCCTTGTTGACAACTTGAGTCCATTGCTTCGTGGGTCTGCAGCACGCTCCTGCCCTACCATCAGCTCTTGGCAACTGAAACTGGGACATCTGACCGGGCCACAGTCTTCCAGTCACCTAGGATCCAAACGATGGGTCAGCCCAGAAGAGGCGCTGCAGGCGATGTCGCGCTGTTAGCAAAGGCACCCGCGTCGGTCGTCTGCTGCCACACACCATTAATGCACACTGTCCTAACGGATACGTTTGTCGTACACTGATTTCTTCACTCAGAGTTGCTTGTCTGATAGCACTACAACGGTGCGCAAACACCACTGCTATCGCTCGTTAAGTAAAGGCCGTCGGCCTCTGCGGCGTCCGTGGTGAGAGGTAATCCCAGAAACTTGGAATCCCCGGCGCACTCTTGACATTATGGTTCGCGAACTGTTGAATTCCCTAACGATTTTCGAAATGGAATGCCGCATGCGTCTACCTCCAGCTACCATTCCGCGTTCGAAGTCTGTTAATTTACGTCGTGCGGCCACAGTCACATTGGAAACCTGTACACATGAATCACTTGATTACAAATGACAGCCTTGCCAATGTACTGTCCTTTTGTGTACGCGATACTACCGCCATCTGTATACAGGGTGGTCCATTGATCGTTACCGAGCCAAATATCTCACGAAATAAGCGTCAAACGAGAAAACAACAAAGAACAAAACTTGCCGAGCTTGAAGGGGGAAACCGGATGGTGCTATGGTTGGCGCGCTAGATGGCGCTGTCATAGGTCAAACGGATATCAACTGCGTTTTTTAAAATAGGAACCCACATTTTTTATTACATATTCGTTAGTACATAAAGAAATATGTTTTAGTTGGACCACTTTTTTCGCTTTGTGATAGATGGCGCTGTAATAGTCACAAACATATGGCTCACAGTTTTAGACTAACAGTTGGTAACAGGTAGGTTTTTTAAATTAAAATACAGAACGTAGGTACGTTTGAACATTTTGTTTCGGTTGTTCCAATGTGATACATGCACCTTTGTGAGCTTATCATTTCTGAGAACGCATGCTGTTACAGCGTGATTATCTGTAAATACTACATTAATGCAATAAATGCTCAAAATGATGTCCGTCAACCTCAATGCATTTGGCAATACGTGTAACGACATTACTCTCAACAGCGAGTAGTTCGCCTTCCGTAATGTTCGCACATGCAGTGACAATGCGCTGACGCATGTTGTCAGGCGTCGTCGGTAGATCACGATAGCAAATATCCTTCAACTTTCCCCACCGAAAGAAATCCGAGGACGTCAGATCCGGTGAAATGTGGGCCATGGTATGGTGCTTCGATGACCAATCCACCTGTCATGAAATATGCTATTCAATACCGCTTCAACCGCACGCGAGCTATGTGCCGGACATCCATCATATTGGAAGTACATCGCCATTCTGTCATGCAGTGAAACATCTTGTAGTAACATCGGTAGAACACTACGTAGGAAATCAGCATACATTGCACTATTTGGACTGCCATCGATAAAATGGGGACCAATTATCCTTCCTCCCATAATGCCGCACCATACATTAACCCGCCAAGGTCGCTGATGTTCCACTTGTCGCAGCCATCGTGGATTTTCCGTTGCCCAGTAGTGCATCTTATGCCGGTTTACGTTACCGCTGTTGGTGAATGACGCTTCGTCGCTAAATAGAACGCGCAAAAAATCTGTCATCGCCCCGTAATTTCTCTTGTGCCCAGTGGCAGAACTGTACACCATGTTCAAAGTCGGCGCCATGCTATTCCTGGTGCATAGAAACATGGTACGGGTGCAATCGATGTTGATGTAGCATTCTCAACCCCGACGTTTTTGAGATTCCCGATTCTCGCGCAATTTGTCCGCTACTGATGTGCGGATTAGCCGCGACAGCAGCTAAAACACCTACTTGGGCATCATCATTTGTTGCAGGTCGTGGTTGAAGTTTCACATGTGGCTGAACACTTCCTGTTTCCTTAAATAACGTAACAATCCGGCGAGCGATCTGGACACTTGGTTGATGTCGTCCAGGATACCGAGCAGCATACATAGCACACGCCCGTTGGGCATTCTGATCACAACAGCCACACATCAACACGATATTGATCTTTTCCGCAATTGGTAAACGGTCCATTTTAACACGGGTAATGTATCACGAAACAAATACCGTCCGCACTGGCGGAATCTTACGTGATGCCACGTACATACACGTTTGTGACTATTACAGCGCTATCTATCACAAAGCGAAAAAAGTGGTCCAACTAAAACATTCATATTTCCTTACGTACTAAACGAATATGTAATAAAAAAAGGGGGTTCCTATTTTTTAAAAACGCAGTTGTTATCCGTTTGACCTATGGCACCGCCATCTAGCGGGCCAACCATAGCGCCATCTGGTTTCTCCTTCAAGCTAGACGAGTTTCGTTCTGTGTAGTTTTTTCGTTGGATGCTTATTTCGTGAAATGTTTGGCCCGGTCACTATCAATGGACCATCCTGTATGTGTATATGGCTGCCGCGCGGAGTGGCTGCGCGGTTTGATGCGTCACGTCTCGGAGCGGGAGGCCAGTCCCGCCGGAGGTTCGAGTCCTCCCTGGGGCATGCTTGTGTGTGTGTCGTCGTTAGCGTTAGTTAGTTTAAGTAGTGTGTAAGTCTAGGGACCGATGACCTCAGCAATTTGGTCCCATACGAATTCACACACATTTGAACATTTTATATATGGCTATTGCATGAGTTTTGTCACCTCGATGTATTTGCCGTCTGCAGAGATACTTAACCCACAAAAGGTTTGTACACACACACACACACACACACACACACACACACACAATATAGTTAAGAAATTTGAACATCATAAAGTCATTTAACGTTTCAATGAATGCACATATCGTAACATAGTAAAAGTCTTTTATCATATGACAACAACAAGCCTTGTAACGATAATATGACGTGAACATAAAAGTTCTATACAATACATTACGTAGCGCTTGTTTTTCGTTCTTATAACTTTTATTTCACGATGTTGATGTAAACAAATTAGTTTACTTTGTATACAGCTTAACGTTCTTCCTACATTATATGTTATGTGCGAGATTGCTGGTGGTTCTTTGTAGTATTATACAGTTCTTTTGACAACTTTCCGGGGGTGCCGAGCCGGTTATCAACATACACACATCCGAAAGCAGTGGATGTCCTCCTCGTGTATGACACCTTTGTGCCTTGCTAATACGGTTATCGCTTTTGTTTTAGTGGGCTTAACGTTGTGTGGGAGAGTTTTTTCCTGCGGGATTAACATTATTTTAGTGTATGACGGTAGAGTCGCCATAAGCATTTTAGGCTCTTTCTTTTACGTAATACTTTTAACTTCACAGCTTACCTCCATGGCAATATGCCACACAAAGTGGCATTACAGTTCACACATTCGATGTATGAAAAACTGATGATAATAAACCTTTTAACATATTTCTCACATTTACAGATATGAAGATGGCAATATAACTTCCGCGAAACTAGTAATCAGAACTTGTATCAACTGCGATTTGGGCAATAAAACTTCTATTTTGGAAGCCTTTTTAGATTTAAGTGCTCGCTTTCCCCGCGCGCTGTTCGAGAGTGGAACGGTAGAGAGACAGCTTGAAGGTGGTTGGATGAATCCTCTGCCAGACACTTAGGTCTGAATTGCAGAGTAGTCACGCAGATGTAGACGCACCGAAGCCGATGCTGAGTGATCAACCCAGCCCCACATACAATAACACTCCTGCATGGTTGGAACCTGCGGACACTCTCATTCGAGCTTTTGTCCGTCCTTCTGAATGTAGGTTTGTGGTACTTTGGCCGTTCACCTACGTAATGAAATAAAACACCTGCAGCCGTCCTATCTATGTTATTTATTATATAGCAACCAGTTTCGGTGACTTCAGGCCTTAACTGACGCTGAGGGGGATGAACTCCAATCGTATACACGATCTCATTAATGGCCAACTTCTATGAAATGGCTTCGTAGAATACTGACAGGTGGCGTAAGACCGTCGCATTGAACGGAGATTATGTTCAAAAATAGTGTTTCGAAACTAGAAGAGTGGGAAATAATATAGTGTATTAACATCCTGAATAAAATCAAAATGGTTCAAATGGCTCTGAGCACTATGGGACTCAACTGCTGAGGTCATTAGTCCCCTAGAACTTAGAACTAGTTAAACCTAACTAACCTAAGGACATCACAAACATCCATGCCCGAGGCAGGATTCGAACCTGCGACCGTAGCGGTCTTGCGGTTCCAGACTGCAGCGCCTTTAACCGCACGGCCACTTCGGCCGGCCAATAAAATCAACCTTTCAGAAAAATATGTGATGCATTACTTATGTTGCATACTTTTATACAAAACGCCCCTCGTACTACGCGGTCCCGTGGCGAAACGTGCTGATTCCCGGGGGCGCTATTCCAGCAGTCTGAGTGTGACAGTGGCAAAGCGCGCTCTTGAACTGACAGTCCGTACCCCAAGAACAGAGTTAGTTTTCCTTGGCCTTGACGTTCAGGTGGTGGCGGAGCTGTGTAGAGGCGCTTTCTCCCACCCCTGACTTATCAACTGGAGATAGCATTATCCTAATGTTTGAATAAAACCTGTCGGTCGATGTGGCCGATCGGTTCTAGGCGCTTCAGTCCGGAACCGCGCGACCCCTATGGTCGCAGTTTCGAATCCTGCATCGTGGCTGGATGTGTGTGATGTCCTTAGGTTAGTTAGGTTTAAGTAGTTCTAAGTGTAGGGGACTGATGACCTCAGATGTTACGTCCCATTGGGCTTAGAGCCATTTTTTAATCAAAACTTGCATATTGCAACCGAGGAGAAGGCGCAGTCTCAAAATTACCAATTAGTCGCATAAGCAGTGCTAGGAAACGAGCGCAAGCCCTGATAAAATGATGGTAGGAGGATGTCGTTCTGAGGTGTAGACACAATAGGAAATCAGTAGACATACCGGGTAGCTTAACTAAAGCGCAGCTATTTGCGGAGATCCGCTGTGAACTGTAATTATCGTATGGCAGCAAAATTTGGTACATATGTTAATGCGGAACCGCTTTACACAGAAAAACACATTAGCTCCAGTTCTGGCCACAAGGTGCAAAACTGGCGCTGTACGCTTGTATAATGGTATGTCATCCACAGTGTCATTTGACAAGCCATAATTAGTGATCAGTATGGCTATCGAGGAGAGAGACCGTGCGCTATTAATGATGTTTTATGTGAATGGCAGCAATTACAGTGCTGCATTGCGTACCGCCGACTGAAAGGTCTGAGAAAAGCTCCGATGTCATTAAACGGCTTAAAGAAGACGATAATGAAATTAGAAAACGCGGGCAAGCTTGATGTGGCACCTGGAAGAGGAAGGCGTCCTACCCCTGTGGACGCTGTTGACGAGGTTGTTGTTGCTGTAACTGACTATGCAGCACGTGGCCCGGGTAGTGCTAGTGCTCGGGCAATGCCAAGAGAATTGTCTATCGTATGGTTAGCAGTACGGAAAGTTTTGCGGTCTGCTTTACACTGGCAACCGTACAAAATCATGATGGTGCAGCAACTGAAACCACATGATTCGCGGTAACGTTGCTAATTTGCTCTTCGGTTTCTGGGACGGATCGAAGTTGATGGCAAGTGACTGGACAATATTATACAGAGTGACGGTGCACATTTTACAACACAGAGTGCAGTGAATACCACAACTACCGAATTTAGGGTACTATTAAGCCGTGTGTTGCGCGCAGAGCCATTACACTCGCTGTTTGTGACTTTGTGGTGTGGATTCACACGGTGTGTGTGAACGGCATAAACAACGCGCTGCAAGTCACCTAGGCGGACAATAATATTTTGGTAAACATTCCCCCTCTCTTGCTCTGTCCGTTTCGAATCTAGCCACTGATGACGACCAACCAATAGCGGTAGCAGGCATTTCAACCAATAACCATCCTCCAGCATAAGTGTGGAATAGTACCTTTCTATCCAATGACGATGGCCCGCCAATGGTATCCACAGATGATGAACTACCAACGCCCCTTCTTCTGCATCAGAGCAGGAATGTTAGCCTATGACTATGGCCCACCAATGGTAGCCATATGAACTTTAACCAATACTTTCATTTCTCCAGCAAAAACGCCAGAAACCCCCCCCCCCCCCTTTATAAGTGGGCGCGACACTCGTCTCTACCCGGCCAGTGTGGCCGAGCGGTTCTAGGCGCTTCAGTCTGGAACCGCGCGACCTCTACGGTCCCATAGTGCTCAGAGCCATTTTTTGACACTCGTCTCTGACAGTGTTCTAGCATTAGTGGACACCAAAAGATCCTGAGGAAGATCCCAGCAGAGGTGTCGAAACGTCGAACATTTTAGAAGAACATGACGCGGCCTAATAACCCAGAAGATTTTAACTTCAGTGAGGACGGCCACGAAAGCCTGCAGACTCACCTTTATTGGTTCAAATGGCTCTGAGCACTATGGGACTTAACTTCTGAGGTCATCAGTCGCCTAGAACTTAGAACTAATTAAACCTAACTAACCTAAGGACATGACACACATCCATGCCCGAGGCAGGATTCGAACCTGCAATCGTAGCGGTCACGCGGTTCCAGACTTAAGCGCCTAGAACCGCACGGCCACACCGTCCGGCTTTACCTTTATTCTCTGCCCGTTCTTCTTTGAAGAGAACACACTATTGGGTCTATCATGGTACCGTGACGACCGCACGTTATCGAGGCCTCCTTGTACGGCATGAGACCCCTGCTTTGGAAGAGCGCGAATGTGCGGAAACCACCGTTTTCACGCAAGTTGTGGCAACACCTGACGTCGCTCGCCTTGTGAAAAATCTGCTTAATGCAACCTTCCATGAACGTGTCATCTCCAGTGGTGTTCCAGACCCATGGCTTGCAGGGTCACCTGATCTAAATCCGTGTAATTTTTAGCTCTGAGGATATTTAAAAGAATTCGTTTACCAGGGACACATTCGGTCTCTGTCTGATCTGAAGGTTAGTATACAGGAACACGTTGCTCAGAATCCACAGGAACTGTTGCGAGCAACTTTTGATCAAACTGAATAAGCGGTGGTTAATAATAAAATCAATATTATGCCTTTTTCACTCGTTTTATCTTTCCTGCCCAAGTCCTGGCCCTAATCCATTGCATATGGAAACATGTCTATACATCTTTCTTGCATTCACAGCGCCAGATTTGCAACTGGTGCCAAAAATTGTAACCTTTTTTTAGTATTGGTTAAAAATAGTCTTGGTTGTAATTTTAATTTTTTTTATTTTTCAACTACGCGTTTCGCCTTATTTAGGCATCTTCAGGCTTTCTTAATTTGATATTTCTTAGAAGGATCTTTTAGTTAGTGTAGCCAAAGGGCATCGTCGAATGTATCAGGCCAACATCGCCTTCGTTAAACTCAGTAAAAACTTTTCTAGATGGACGCGAGTGACACCAAGACCTGCATAACAGTCCGCAGCTCGTGGTCGTGCGGTAGCGTTCTCGCTTCCCACGCCCGGGTTCCCGGGTTCGATTCCCGACGGGGTCAGGGATTTTCTCTGCCTCGTGATGACTGGGTGTCGTGTGCTGTCCTTAGGTTAGTTAGGTTTCAGTAGTTCTAAGTTCTAGGGGACTGATGACCATAGATGTTAAGTCCTATAGTGCTCAGAACCATTTGAACCATTTTGAACCTGCATAACACGTTCCCGTTCACAGGAGCGAGTAACAGAATAAGATGGGGCTCTGGTAGTAAGCGATGTTGGCCTGATATATTCGACGATGCCGTTTGCCTATACTGACTAAAGGATCCTTCTAAGAAATACCAAATTAAGATAACCTGAAGAAGCCTAAATAAGGCGAAACGCGTAGTTGAAAAATAAAAAAAATAAAATTGCAACCAAGACTGTTTTAACTAATACTGTTAAGCAGCATAAATCGGATCCGCATTAATGCATTAGAATATGTACCACGTTGCGCTGCCATACGATAATTGCGGCCCGCACTGAACCTGAGTGAGCACCGCACTTCAATTATAACCACCCGGTATGTCGTTATATACGGGTGAACTAACGGAAAACTCCAATTTAAAGTTTGCATTCCGTGGTGCGACTGACTCCTTCAGCAGTATCACAGAACACGTGTGAGAGCAGCTCGTATCCTTTTGCCATTGCTGCCTGTGCCTTATCCGATGCGCCGCCGGCCGCAGGTGGAGCACAGGAAATGTTTCGTTTTGTGTCCCGTGTGACCTCTGGCTGACATTCGCGCGCGAAGGTTTCTAGTGTCACAGCTGCGGAGTGGCGCAGCCGGACCATTTTGTCGGTAAGTGGAGATGCCACGGCTTCACAACGCGGACAGCGTTCAGCTCGCTACTGTATCGACAGGCCGACAGCAACGCTCGGGTGGTCGGAGGAGAAGCGGTAGAGGAGCGGGGAGAGGGGTTTTGGTGGGAGTGGGGGTCTGTGACGGAGGGACAGGGTGGCCACCAGCTCTCTCGACATCCGACTCGCTGCCGCCACTCTTGACAGTACCAACTCTCCACTGGCCTGCCGCCTCGCAGGGCATCAGCGTGGCTGACAGAAAAGTAGGAGGGATCAGAGGAAGAAGCAACAGAGAATGGACAGAAAGAATCTCACCCTCTGCAGTGGAGTGTTTGGTGTAATAGGTAGTAGGACAGAGGTAATGGCAAAAGTGGAGCTGTGAGATGTGTATGGATCGCTCAGCCGATAAGGCAAGATTCCACATTCGAGTTCCAGTTTGGTACTACTGTTGTCGTCTTCAATCCAAAGAATGATTTGATGCAGCTCTCCAGGCTGGTCTCTTCACAACAAATGCAACCTACTGTACAACCATTTGAACCTGCTTACTGTATTCTTTCCAAAGAAAGCACGTGCTGACAGGTATGAATATTACCGGACTATCAGCTTAGTAAGTCATGGTTGCAAAATACACTATGTGATCAAAAGTATCTGGACACCCCCAAAACATACGTTTTTCATGTTAGCTGCATTGTGCTGCCACCTTCTGCCAGGTACTTGTATCAGAGACCTCAGTAGCCATTAGACATCGTGAGAGAACAGAATGAGACGCTCCGCGGAACTCTCGGACTGCTAACGTGGTCAGGTGATTGGGTGTCACTTGTGTCATATGTCTGTACGTGAGATTTCCACACTCCTTAACATCCCTAGGTCCACTGTCCCCGATGTGATGGTGACGTGGTAACGTGAAGGGACACGTACAGCAGAAAAGCGTACAGACCGACCTCGTCTGTTGACTGACAGAGACCGCCGACAGTTCAAGAGGGTCGTAATGTGTATTAGGCAGACATCTATCCAGACCATCACACAGGAATTCCAAACAGCATCAGGATCCACTGCAACTATTATCATAGTTAGGCGGGAGGTGAAAAAACTTGGATTTCATGGTCGAGCGGCTGCTCATACGCCACACATCACGCCGGTAAATCCCAAACGAGGCCTCGCTTGGTTTAAGAGGCGTAAATATTCTACGATTGAACATTGGAAAAACGTTGTTTGGAGTGACGAAACACGGTACACAATGAGGCGATCCGATAGCGGGGGATGGGTATGGCGAATGCCAGGTGAACGTCATCTGCCAACCTGTGTAGTGCCAACAGTAAAATTCGGAGACCGTGGTGTTATGGTGTGGTCGTATTTTCATGGAGGGGGCTTGCACCACTTGTTGTTTTGCGTGGCACTATCACAGCACAGGCCTACATTGACGTTTTAAGCATCTTCTTGCTTTCCACTGCTGAAGAGCATTTCGGGGATGGCGTTTGCATCTTTCAACACGATCGAGCACCTGTTCACAATGCAAGGCCTGTGGTGGAATGCTTACACGACAATGATATCCTTATAATGGACTGGCCTGCACAGAGTCCTTATCTGAACCCTACAGAATACCTTTGGGATGTTTTGGAGCGCCGACTTCGTGCCAGGCCTCACCTACCGACATCGATACCTCTCCTCAGTGCAGCACTCCGTGAAGAACGGGCTGCCATTCCCCAAGAAACATTCCAGCACCTGACTGAACTTATGCCTGCGAGAGTGGAAGCTGTCATCAAGGCTAAGGATGGGCCAACACCACACTGAAATCCAGCATTACTGATAGAGGACGCTACGAACTTGTAAGTCATTTTCAGCCAGATGGTTCAAATGGCTCTGAGCACTATGGGACTCAACTGCTGTGGTCATCAGTCCCCTAGAACTTAGAACTACTTAAACCTAACTAACCTAAGGACATCACACACATCCATGCCCGAGGCAGGATTCGAACCTCCGACCGTAGCAGTCGCACGGTTCCGGACTGCGCGCCTAGAACCGCGAGACCACCGCGGCCGGCTCAGCCAGATGTCTCCCTATGTAGATCGACGTCAACAAAATATTTTCGCCGTCGGTGGAGTAAGTTGTTGATTGAATTTCGTGAAAAGATCCCGCTGAAACGAGAAACGCTTTTTGTTTCTGTTATGTACACCCCAAACCACGTATCATATCCGTGACACTCTCTCCCCTATTTCGCCATAATACAAACTGCGCTGCTCTTCTTTGAACTTTCTCGTTGTACTCCGTTAATGCTGTCTGGTAAAGATACCACACCGCACAGCAGTACTCCAAAGGAGGACTGACAAGCGCAGTGTAGACAGTCTCTTCAGCAGATTTGTTTGCAACTTCTAAATGTTCTATCAATAAAACGCAGTCTTTGGTTCGACTTCCCGACAACATTTCCTATGTGTTCTTTCCAATTTAAGTTGTTCGTAATTGTAATTCCTAGGTATTTATGGAATGTTCGGCCTTTAGATTTGACTGATTTATTGTGTAACCGAATTTTAACGGATTCCTTTTAGAACTCATGTGGATGACGTCACGTTTTTCATCATTTAGGCTCAATTGCCAATTTTTGCACCATAGATATATCTTATCTAAATGGTTTTTCAATTTGTTTTGATCTCCTGATGACTTTAGTAGACGATAAACGGCAGCTTCATCTGTAAACCACCTAAGACGTCTGTTCAGATTGTCTCCTAAGTCATTTTTATAGATAGGGAACAGCAGAGGGCCTATAAGACTAAGTTGGGGAACGCCAGAAAACACTTCTGTAGCCTGTGAGTGTTCGCGAGTGCGCGCGGGATCCCGCTTCTACATCTACATCTACATCTACATCCATACTCCGCAAGCCACCTGGCGGTGTGTGGCGGAGGGTACTTTGAGTACCTCTATCGGTTCTCCCTTATATTCCAGTCTCGTATTGTTCGTGGAAAGAAAGATTGTCGGTATCCCTCTGTGTGGGCTCTAATCTCTCTGGTTTTAACCTCATGATCTCTTGGCGAGATATACGTAGGAGGGAGCAATATACTGCTTGACTCGACGGTGAAGGTATGTTCTCGAAACTTCAACAAAAGCCCGTACCGAGCTGGTGAGCGTCTCTCTTGTAGAGTCTTCCACTGGAGTTTATCTGTCATCTCCGTAACGCTTTCGCGATTACTAAATGATCCTGTAAAGAAGCGCGCTGCTCTTCGTTGGATCTCCTCTATATCTTCTATCAACCCCCATCTGGTACGGATCCCAAACCGGTGAGCAGTATTCAAGCAGTGGGCGAACAAGTGTACTGTAACCTACTTCCTTTGTTTTAGGATTTCATTTCCTTAGGATTCTTGCAATGAATCTCAGTCTGGCATCCGCTTTACCGACGATTAATTTTATACGGTCATTCCATTTTAAATCACTCCTAAAGCCTACTCCCACATAATTTATGGAATTAACTGCTTCCAGTTGCTGACCTGCTATATTGTAGCTAAATGATAAGGGATCTTTCTTTCTATGTATTCGCAGCACATTACACTTGTCTACATTGAGATTCAGTTGCCATCCCCTGCACCATGCGTCAATTCGTTGCAGATCCTCCTACATTTCAGTACAATTTTCCATTGTTACAACCTCTCGATATACTACAGCATCATCCGCAAAAAGCCTCAGTGAACTTCCGATGTAATCCACAGGGTCATTTATATATAATGCGAATAGCAACGGTCCTACGACACTCCCCTGCGGCACACCTGAAATCACTCTTACTTCGGAAGACTTTGTAAGACGTGCATATTTCTACTGTCTATTGTCAGACCACAATATATGAAAGATGTTTATATTTTATTAATAGAATTAAGTAGGAATAATTAATATTTGTCATGTTGGAAATAATTGTGGTAGCAGGGAATGTCTGCACCAAAGTATTGTTGGCAAGAGAGACAGCAAATTGATATAATTTTAAAAAGGGCGGGAGAGACCGCGGATGGATACATTTTAAGAAAAGAGCGGGAAAGACCGCGCATTGATACACTTTGTAATGGTAGCAGGGATTTTCTGCACCAGAAAGCATTGTTGGCAGGAGAGACCGCACTTTAGCATTCGTAGGAAGTCAGTAGTAAGCGAGATGTGAAGCGAGTCGGTAGCAGGTCTGAAGCGAGAGGTTGAGAGGAGCGGTGTGCCTGCCAGCCACCAGCTATGATTTACAAGAGATTATAACCGGATGTACAGAGACATCAGCTAACTATTATCATAAGAGGAACTAATATTATTGAATTAATTTTTTGAGAAACTCATGACCACTGAAGGTATGTTTGCGCATTGCTAGTTGTAAGATTATTGTAAAAATTAAGTCCCATTTGAACGTTTGTAAAACCATTTCATTCAGAATAAAATTAACTTTTGCCAGCAATATTGCATTTCTAATTATAATCCATTCCAAAAACCATCAACGTAAAATTTTGCAAAATTTTATTGTTGTCAAGAAAAAGTTTAACTATGAATTACGTAACTTCAGTCAAATTAATTAAAGAATAACGTCAGCTTTGCTATTAAAGAATAACGTCAGCTTTGGTAATAAATACAGCCACTTACTATGAAAGCCCACCAGCAGCTAATAGAGTATAGTTAAACAGAGGAAGTATATTCATGTCGCAGTTCGATGTAGCAGTCAGATGGCGATCCAGTAACAGTAAAAAAGGTAATGAACAGTTTTGGGTTATTGCAGATAACGACTGAGGGCCACACGACGACGTCACATTCTATGTTTCGTCGAAATAATCCGAAAATCACTTTTAAAAGGCAGCATTTAAATTTGCATGCGAAGATTGAGAAAGAGAATAAACTTCAAAGGGAAGATTTCATTTGTTATTATTAAGCAAGAGATAGAAATCCTAAGGGAAGGTTACATAGGTTATTGTAAAAGGGAAGGTTATCATTAACAAAAGAGATATAGAGGAGACGGGAAGGTTTCAACATCTCTCCATTGTGAATGAGATGCTGCGTTCTGTTATCTAGGAACTCTTCAGTCCAATCACACAATTGGTCTGATAGTCCATATGCTCTTACTCTGTTTATTAGACGACTGTGGGGAACTGTATCGAACGGCCTTTAGATTTGACTGATTTATGACGTAACCGTGATGTGTGTGTGTGTGTGTGTGTGTGTGTGTGTGTGTGTGTGTGTGTGTGTGTGTGATGTCCTTAGGTTAGTTAGGTTTAAGTAGTTCTAAGTTCTAGGGGACTGATGACCATAGATGTTAAGTCCCATGGTGCTCAGAGCCATTTTTGTGTGTGTGTGTGTGTGTGTGTGTGTGTGTGTGTGTGTGTGTCTTCGTTTGGTAGACAGATGGTGAAAGGAGAAGACAAGGACTACGGAACAGGCCTGGTGAAACAAGATAAGCGTCTTGTTACGGTCCATCTAGGCGATACGGCGCCATTGTAATAGCGTCAGATAATAACAGAATTTGCAGTGGAGAGGCAATTACGCGTAATTGGCGGAAATGAGTGGGATTTGCGGCCTGTGTGCGGTGCGGTACGGTACGGTAACGCGACGACCGCAGGCTCCCGCATTGTCCACCGCAGTCGGACAGCTATCGGAGAATGGATCAGCGGCAGCGGCGGACACCGGAATCGCGCCACAGCCTCTTGGCGGTGACGCCGTAATCACCGAACCCGATGCCGGCTTGTCGCAGTAACTAATGCCAGGAACCGACAACAATGCCGGCGTCGTGTGTTCCGCAGAAGAGACTGAAGTACCCAGAGTTCGCGTCGAGAGCTGTCTCTCGAATCTTCTGGCAGCGGCGGGTATTTCCCAGAGGGACTGGCGGAAGCAGGCGGAGAAAGCTAAACGCTCTCGAAGTAACGTAAGTAGCCACTAATGTAAGAGATATTCGCATTTCCAAGAAGATCTCTGATATGATCCACATTATTACAGGCACATACCGCTGAAATCAATGTGTTGTGCAATTACATTGAAGCGCTAAAGAAACTGGGATAGGCATGGATATTCAAATACCGATGCGGTCGGCAAAGCTTACGTAGGACAACGAGTGTCTGGCGCTATTGTTAGATAAGTTAATGCTGCTACAATGACAGGTTATCAAGATTTAAGCGAGGTTGAACGTGGTGTTACAGTCGGTTGGTTGTTCTGGAGGAGGAGACCAGACGGCGAGGCCATCGGTCTCATCGGATTGGGGAAGGAAGTCGGCCGTGCCCTTTCAAAGGAACCATCCCGGCATTTGCCTGGAGCGATTTAGGGAAATCACGGAAAACCTAAATCAGGATGGCCGGACGCGGGATTGAACCGTCGTCCTCCCGAATGCGAGTCCAGTGTGCTAGCCACTGCGCCACCTCGCTCGGTGGTGTTAGACAGTCGGCGCACGAGCGATGGACACAGCATCTCTGATGTAGCGGTGAAGTGGGGATTTTCCAGTAAGACCATTTCACGAGTGTACCGTGAATATCAGGAAACCGGCAAAACAACAAATCTGCGAAAGGAAAAAGATCCTGCAAGAACGGGACCAACGATGACTGAAGAAAATTGTTCAACGTGACAGAAGTGTAACCCTTTCGAAAACTGCTGCACATTTCAATGCACGAAACGTCATCGATATGGGCTTTCAGAGCCGAAGGCCCACTCGCGTACCTTTGGTGATTGCACGACACAAATCTTTACGCCACACCTGGGCCCGTCAACACCGACATTGGACTGTTGATGACGGGAAACATGTTGCCTGGTGCAAAGAGTCTCGTTTCAAATTGTACCGAGCGGACGGACGCGTACGGGTATGGAGACAATCTCATGAATCCACGGACCCTGCATGTCAGCAGGGGACTGCTCAAGCTGGTGGAGGCTCTATAACGGTGAGGGGCGTGTGCAGTTGGAGTGATATGGAACCCCTGCTACGTCTACAGACGACTGTGACCGGTGACACGTACGTAACCATCCTGTCTGATCACCTGCATCCATTCATGCCCATTGTGCAATCGTTACGAACTTCGACAATTCCAGCAGGACAATGCGACACCGCACACGCCCAGAATTGCTACAGAGTCGCTCCAAGAAAGCTCTTATGAGTGTCAACACTTCCGCTGGCCATCAAATTCCCCAGACATGAACATTACTGAGCATATCTGAGATGCCTTGCAACGTCCTGTTCAGAATAGATCTACGTCCGATCGAAATCTTACGGATTTCTGGACAGCCCTGCAGGATTCATGGTGTCAGTTCCCTCCAGCACTACTTCAGACATTAGTCGAGTCCATGCCACGAAGTGTTGCTGCACTTCTGCGTGCTCGCGGGGGCCATACATTATAGTAGACAGGTGTACCAGTTTCTTTGGCTCTTCAGTGTATGTACGTTCTTCTGTGCTCACTCGTTACGCCTTTTCTCGAGAACTAAATCTCCTCCCTGAAAGGTAAGCAGAGAACTTGCTACACACAGCTCACTCTGTTCGTCCATGGAATCCTGAACACCATAGACAAAGATACGACCGTTATCCGGAAACTAACGTTACAAGGCATGTGGCTTTAGCATGGAATGTCCGCGGGGGAAGTTGGTTCCACTGCCGTGTAGCTCGTCGGTTAGTGTTGTGGTGACTGTTAGAAATGAGCTTTCTCGTTTCGACTCCTGCCAAGTGCGAAGTGAGCGCTGTAATTCGCTACCTAAATGCTAATGGCACGAACGCCGCTGCGACTCATAACGAAATTATTTCGGCTTATGGAGAGGACGTAATGTTAAAGCAGCATGTGACACAGTGGGCATGGAATTTCAATTTTGGTAGGACGGATATTCACGATGAAGACAGAAGGGGAAGGCCGTTTGTTGTGACCGATGATGTGGTACAGAAAATTGTAGAACATCTTCTCTCTGATCGCCATTCGACAACTGACGACCTGCATGTAGTTTGTGCAGGTACTGAGGAGGTATTGAATAGGATTGGGGAGAAGAGAAGTTTGTGGCACAACTTGACTAGAAGAAGGGATCGGTTGGTAGGACATGTCCTGAGGCATCAAGGAATCACAAATTTAGCATTGGAGGGCAGTGTGGAGGGTAAAAATCGTAGAGGAAGACCAAGAGATGAATACACTAAGCAGATTCAGAAGGATGTAGGTTGCAGTGGGTACTGGGAGATGAAGGAGCTTGCACAGGATAGATTAGCATGGAGAGCTGCATCAAACCAGTCTCAGGACTGAAGACCACAACAACAACACATGTAGTTTGTCATAAACATTTCACGAACTGTTGTTCATAAAATCGTATCTGATCTACTAAATTATCGCAAGTTTTGTGCGCGATGGGTGCCCAAGCTGCTTACCGAAGCACTCAAAATAAACATAGTGCCGCTCGCGAATTTCTTGACCGTTTTGAGACTGAAGGCGAGGCTTTCCTCAACTCTATGGTGATAGGAGATGAAACGTGGACTTATCAATATACTCCACAGAGCAAACGACAATCAGTGCAGTGACGCCATACTCATTCTCCTTCAGCCAAAAAGTTCAAAACTTAGCAAACAGCGAGGAAAATCATGGTGTCAGTATTTTGGGTTCAAAATGGCTCTGAGCACTATGCGACTTAACTTCTGAGGTCATCAGTTGCCTAGAACTTAGAACCAATTAAACCTAACTAACCTAAGGACATCACGCACATCCATGCCCGAGGCAGGATTCAAACCTGCGACCGTAGCGGTCGCTCGGCTCCAGACTGTAGCGCCTAGAACAGCACGGCCAGTATTTTGGGGCAGAAAAGAAGTTCTGCTCGTTGATTTTTGAGAAGTGGTCAAGCAATAAGTAAGATATTGTGAGACCGTGAAGAAACTTCGCAGAGCCCTACAAAACAAGCGTCGCGGGATGCTGACAACAGGAGTCTGTCTCCTTCGCTACAACGCGCGTGCACACACTACTCACGCAACACAGGAACTGTTGTCTTCGTTTGGTTGGGATGTTTTAAGCCCCATCTCGCACGTAGTGACAATCATCTGTTTACTAAACTGAAGGAACACCTTCGTGGAAAACAATTTTCCGACGACGACGAGGTGAAAACTGAAGTGCAGAACTGGCTGCAAAAGTAGTTGGGAGACATCCTTGTACTTTCGGAAATTCTTGTAACCTTATTTTCCGGATTAGCCTCGTACCTAGGTTAATACCGTGTTCTTGACTTCCAGAAGGTACTCGGTACAGTTTCGCAACGTCATTTAATGGACATAATACGAGCTTATCGAGTGTCGGACGAGATTTGCAACTAGATTTGGAGCTTTCTAAGAGACACAACTCAATACGTTATTCTTAATGGAAAAAATCTATTAACGGAAACGTGATATCTGGAGTAATACCAAAGGGAATGTTATGCACCCTTAACTGTTTGTAATGTACACGGTCCAGTCACGTTAATGTGAAATTCCATATGTTCGACGTCAACGTTCAATAACCACTCACAGAAGGCACTTGGCACCACTAACGTGTCGGAGGAACGCGAAAATCAGTGTTCTCGCTGTCGTAATGCCTCTAAAAACTAGACTCTTCTCACTCATTCTACACTCCTGGAAATGGAAAAAAGAACACATTGACACCGGTGTGTCAGACCCACCATACTTGCTCCGGACACTGCGAGAGGGCTGTACAAGCAATGATCACACGCACGGCACAGCGGACACACCAGGAACCGCGGTGTTGGCCGTCGAATGGCGCTAGCTGCGCAGCATTTGTGCACCGCCGCCGTCAGTGTCAGCCAGTTTGCCGTGGCATACGGAGCTCCATCGCAGTCTTTAACACTGGTAGCATGCCGCGACAGCGTGGACGTGAACCGTATGTGCAGTTGACGGACTTTGAGCGAGGGCGTATAGTGGGCATGCGGGAGGCCGGGTGGACGTACCGCCGAATTGCTCAACACGTGGGGCGTGAGGTCTCCACAGTACATCGATGTTGTCGCCAGTGGTCGGCGGAAGGTGCACGTGCCCGTCGACCTGGGACCGGACCGCAGCGACGCACGGATGCACGCCAAGACCGTAGGATCCTACGCAGTGCCGTAGGGGACCGCACCGCCACTTCCCAGCAAATTAGGGACACTGTTGCTCCTGGGGTATCGGCGAGGACCATTCGCAACCGTCTCCATGAAGCTGGGCTACGGTCCCGCACACCGTTAGGCCGTCTTCCGCTCACGCCCCAACATCGTGCAGCCCGCCTCCAGTGGTGTCGCGACAGGCGTGAATGGAGGGACGAATGGAGACGTGTCGTCTTCAGCGATGAGAGTCGCTTCTGCCTTGGTGCCAATGATGGTCGTATGCGTGTTTGGCGCCGTGCAGGTGAGCGCCACAATCAGGACTGCATACGACCGAGGCACACAGGGCCAACACCCGGCATCATGGTGTGGGGAGCGATCTCCTACACTGGCCGTACACCACTGGTGATCGTCGAGGGGACACTGAATAGTGCACGGTACATCCAAACCGTCATCGAACCCATCGTTCTACCATTCCTAGACCGGCAAGGGAACTTGCTGTTCCAACAGGACAATGCACGTCCGCATGTATCCCGTGCCACCCAACGTGCTCTAGAAGGTGTAAGTCAACTACCCTGGCCAGCAAGATCTCCGGATCTGTCCCCCATTGAGCATGTTTGGGACTGGATGAAGCGTCGTCTCACGCGGTCTGCACGTCCAGCACGAACGCTGGTCCAACTGAGGCGCCAGGTGGAAATGGCATGGCAAGCCGTTCCACAGGACAACATCCAGCATCTCTACGATCGTCTCCATGGGAGAATAGCAGCCTGCATTGCTGTGAAAGGTGGATATACACTGTACTAGTGCCGACATTGTGCATGCTCTGTTGCCTGTGTCTATGTGCCTGTGGTTCTGTCAGTGTGATCATGTGATGTATCTGACCCCAGGAATGTGTCAATAAAGTTTCCCCTTCCAGGGACAATGAATTCACGGTGTTCTTATTTCAATTTCCAGGAGTGTATTAATGTGGGAAACCCGCAAGGTACCAGCTGACTTGAAGACCTCCACAATTGTCACCATCTTCAAGAAGGGCGACAGAAGCGTCTGTGGTAACTACCGGGGGATATCTCTACTCTCTGTAACTGGCAAAATTTTTGCAAGAATCCTTTTAAATCGCCTCCAGACACTTTCAGGCACTATACTACATGAGTCTCAATGCGGGTTTCGACCTTCAAGAGGGACAATTGACATGATTTTCTGTGCACGACAACTACAGGAGAAGTGCAGAGAACAGCAAAAGCCTCTGCTACTTGTTTTCTACGATCTAGAAAAGGCCTTTGATACAGTTCCCAGAGAAGCCATGTGGATGGTCTTAAAACGCTTCGGCTGCCCTGAACATTTTGTTGACTTGATTGAAGCTCTCCACGATGATATGACTGGGTGAATTCCCAATAACAAGTGGGCTTAAACAAGGATGCGTTCTGGCACCAACATTATTTGCATTGTATCTGGCAGCTATCCTTTACGAGACGACCGTAAACAATGCAGGAATAGAACTAAAGTACAGGTTCGATAGAGGATTATTCAACCAGTCCAGACTCCATTCAAAAAGGTTCACCAGTACCACTCGTGTGACAGAGCTGCAGTATGCTGATGACAATGCTTCTCCAGCTCATTCACCTGCAGAGTAGCGGCTGTCAGTTGATTCCTTCAGCAGGGCGTACGAACGATTTGGTCTCTCCGTCAATATTCCAAAGACAAAGGTGATGGCGGAGCCAACTCCTGGCTCCTCCGTTCCTGATTTCAGCATATCCATTTATGATACACCCTTGGAACAAGTGGACCATTTCCTCTACCTAGGAAGTATACTGTCATTTAACTGCTCATCTGGAAAAGATGTGGAGAATAGATTACGTGCTCCCCATGTATCATTTGGACGTCTTACAAAGCGTGTCTTCCTGAATAAAGACCTAACACTGTACACCAAACTGATGGTGTACAAAGCTGTAGTCATTTCCACTCTGCTATATGGTTGCGAAACCTGGACGTTATATTGCTGTGATCTGAAGAAACTAGAACGCTTCAACCAACAGAAGCTAAGATATATCATGAACCTGAAATGGGATGACTTCATATTCAACACGGCTGTTCTTGAGAAAGCAAAAATGTATAGCATGGAAGCTCTTATCATTGGGCATCAACTCAGATGGGTCGGACATGTCCAGCGGATGAAAAATGACAGACTTCCCCGCCAAATGCCGTACAGCGAAGTGAGCACAGGTAAAAGGCCACGAGGTGCCCCTCTCAAACGTTGTAAGGATCAGTACAAGAAAAATCTGAAAAAATTGAACATCGATCCGAGTAACTGGTCCACAATAGCAAAGACCGAAGTCGCTGGCGCTCAGTTACCTCAAATGCTCTTCAAAACTTTGAGCTGGAACGTCGAAGAATGGAGAATGACAAACGCCGGAGACGTAAACTCCTCCAGTCTCAGCCACGTCCTCCACCTTCCATCAGCTGTAATGTCTGTGGCCGCCTGTTCCACGCTAGGATTGGATTGCTAAGCCATCAACGACACTTCCACGCCTGAACCGTGACAAAGGAAATCTCAGGAGAGAAATGAAAACTCGGATACGAGTATCAGCCGACGACGACGACGAATGCGGAAACAGAGCAATTTATGTGACGTCGAAAATGACACGATTATTGGCTTTCGGTCTAGGAGCGAACGGATATTCATAACGGCTAAGACAATAAACTCTTTTGCGTACCGCTGTGATAAAATACAGTGATTCAAAACATTATAACCATTTACTTAAAGGAATGAAACTTCCTGGCAGATTAAAACTGTGTGCCCGACCGAGACTCGAACTCGGGACCTTTGCCTTTCGCGGGCAAGTGCTCTACCAACTGAGCTACCGAAGCACGACTCACGCCAGGCAAAGGTCCCGAGTTCGAGTCTCGGTCGGGCACACAGTTTTAATCTGCCAGGAAGTTTCATATCAGCGCACACTCCGCTGCAGAGTGAAAATCTCATTCTGGAAACATCCCCCAGGCTGTGGCTAAGCCATGTCTCCGCAATATCCTTTCTTTCAGGAGTGCTAGTTCTGCATGGTTCGCAGGAGAGCTTCTGTAAAGTTTGGAAGGTAGGAGACGAGGTTCTGGCAGAAGTAAAGCTGTGAGGACGGGGCGTGAGTCGTGCTTGGGTAGCTCAGTTGTTAAAGTACTTGCCCGCGAAAGGCAAACGTCCCGAGTTCGAGTCTCGGTCGGGCACACAGTTTTAATCTGCCAGGAAGTTTCATATCAGCGCACACTCCGCTGCAGAGTGAAAATCTCATTCTGGATACTTAAAGGAATGCTGGTCACCTCCGGAACGCGATTCAGCAGTGATTCTCCATGCCTTGGATTTGATAAGATTTTGATAGGTTTCCAGAGGCTTGTGGCACCACGCTTCTCTTAATTTACGGTCGGTTGATTTGTGGGCACGAATCTGGCGCCCGATAGCATCCCAACTGGGTTTCTTTGGATCCAGATAAGCCGAATTCTATGGCCAAGACATCAGCTTGAGTTCACTGTCTCTAAAGGAGGATGGTCGGCGATGTGCGGCATATCTGACGATAGAGTAGTGCTGGCGCAGGCACTAGTGTTTTGGAACAACAGTGTTCAGCGCACAGTGTTGAACATGGTGTTCCGCAATAGAGGTTACCTATGTGTTCCCATGTTGGCCCAACAATATTGTCAATTATGATTGCAGTGGGTGCGGGATCATCGAGACTGGACTACGGAATAAAGGAATCATGTCGCTTGGTCGGATGAATCCCGTTTATTGTTAAGCCAGGTCGATGGCATGCAGGCGAACGGCTCCTCGGAACATCCAGCGCGCCATGGGAGCAGGTGGTGGGGGCAGTATTGTACAGGGTGATTCAAAAAGAATACCACAACTTTAAAAATGTGTATTTAATGAAAGAAACATAATATAACCTTCTGTTATACATCATTACAAAGAGTATTTAAAAAGGTTTTTTTTCACTCAAAAACAAGTTCAGAGATGTTCAATATGGCCCCCTCCAGACACACGAGCAATATCAACCCGATACTCCAACTCGTTCCACACTCTCTGTAGCATATCAGGCGTAACAGTTTGGATAGCTGCTGTTATTTCTCGTTTCAAATCATCAATGGTGGCTGGGAGAGGTGGCCGAAACACCATATCCTTAACATACCCCCATAAGAAAAAATCGCAGGGGGTAAGATCTGGGCTTCTTGGAGGCCAGTGATGAAGTGCTCTGTCACGGGCTGCCTGGCGGCTTGAACCAATTTCAGACGATAAGGTTTCATAACTAACCTTTTTCGTAGGACTCTCCATACAGTTGATTGTGGAATTTGCAGCTCTCTGCTAGCTCTGCGAGTCGATTTTCCTGGGCTGCGAACAATTCTTGCTGGATGCGTGCTACATTTTCATCACTCGTTTTCGGCCGTCCAGAACTTTTCCCTTTGCACAAACACCCATTCTCTGTAAACTGTTTATACCAACGTTTAATACACCACCTATCAGGAGGTTTAACACCATACTTCGTTCGAAATGCACGCTGAACAACTGTCGTCGATTCACTTCTGCCATACTCAATAACACAAAAAGCTTTCTGTTGAGCGGTCGCCATCTTAGCATCAACTGACGCTGACGCCTAGTCAACAGCACCTCAAGCGAACAAATGTACAACTAAATGAAACTTTATAGCTCCCTTAATTCGCCGACAGATAGTGCTTAGCTCTGCCTTTTGTCGTTGCAGAGTTTTAAATTCCTAAAGTTGTGGTATTCTTTTTGAATCACCCTGTATTATGAGGGACACTCACCTGGGCTTCCATGGGTCCTGCCAGCTGTGGATTATGTGAACATCATTACGGACTACCTGTAACCCTATATGCTTGATGTCTTCCCTAACAGCGAGGGCATCTTCCAGAAGGACAGCTGTTCGTGTCACAAGGCCATAATCGTGTTGCAGTGGTTTGAGGAGCAGAATTCTCCTGTTCTCTGATACTAACGACGATTAAGTGCGAAAGTTTTCATTTGAAGCTGAATGGTGGATAGTCCTCATTCTGGTTAAAATGAAAGAAAATGTTCGATACGGAACGTGGACATTTCAGTATTCAAGGGGATAAGCAACTCGCGTATCTGGTAAATAGCACAGGTACGCAAATAGGATATATTTTTCTATTTCGTCCGCAAGGAGTGCGCACCGTTTATTCCTTTGAGATTTCCCTTTTTCCAGAGAGCTACTCAGCCGTGTCCACTGCAGCTGCGCCTACCACAGGAGACATAGCCACCACAATTTTCAGCGTTAATATGAAAGTAGATAAGTGTTCACCCCTGTCAACTCAGTAAGGTGGCGTATCGACCTTCAGGTCACAATAGGACAACTGCCTAAAATATACACCACACATACTTGTGTTTTGGCTTCCGTTACGCTTACCTCATACTGGTATCTTCCGAGCGAGCGTAGTATGTGGCACCGTAGCGTAGCACTTGCAAATGGTCGCGAAAGCGGTACTATGGCATTACAGTTTACTAGAAAATTCTGTTGTTTGTCGTAACTACTATCTGCATTTCAACTCATACGGAATGAAAGAATATTTACAGAGAGCATCATATCGCCAGGTATTAAAGCATTATCGCTGTTAATTATTAAAATGTGTCAATTAGCATTTGAATCTGAGCTAATTACATAGCCACCATATTAAAATATTATCCCTATTAATACAGTAACTTTATCAGAAGTAAAATTTAATTTTGAAATTGTGGTGTAAATTGAGCGATTTCGATCCCACGGATATATAATTAGCCGCCTAGAGCTCCTGCCAGCTTGTTCGAAACTTAAAACCTGACTTTTCGGTGTCGTCCGGCGTTGAATCGACACAAAACGAACAAGAGAACAACAGACTAAGCGAAGTACCTAGCAAACTACGGACGGAAGCGATACAATCATCCGAGAACTATCCACAGGAAAGAACCTAACTTGCAACGATCAGTATGGCATCTCTAGACACTTATCGCATTAAAGTAACAAGGCCCTGTGGAGCTATTACTCGGTGTTATGACTGAAGTGGTGATAAAGTTTTTCTCTTCCGTTCTCTCTCTCTCTCTCTCTCTCTCTCTCTCTCTCTCCCACCTACTGTAAAGATCCGTACCTGCACCGCAGCACAAACGCGGAACCACTAAAAAAGTTCTCGTCAGATAAATCGTATCGAACAGAGTTTAATGGTTCCGTGGACGGAGCAGCGTAAAAACGTGCTTAAAAAGAGGAAATGTTTCATGTCAGACACTCAGCCGTCAAGATTTATGGCCGACAATTCCGCTTAATGCATCTGTTTTATCGCCTGCCAGAACGATTGCTAACGGTACGTCAGAGTTTGGGGGATGGGCGAAGAGGGTTGGAGGGGGAGGGGAGAACAGTCAGCTGATGAACAGTTTTAGTCAGCGGAGCGGCAAAGTTTTTCGACGCGTTAGTAAGAATCTGAAAGGGTAACGAGGGATTCCCTCATTGAAGAACTTTTTCCTGTAAAACAAGGTGCGTCATCGATTAAATTACTAAATTAGTTCTGAAAACCGTCAAAAATTACACAGATATCCGACATCTGTGCGTCTATACATATTACTGATAGAATCTCCTCTATGTGTAAGTTATTGAACCGTTATCCCTACTTTCAGTTGTAAATGTAGGTTTTGTACCAATCATCTATCCCTCACTCTATTACTTTTCTCTTCAAAACATTCATTAGCTTGTTTCACTGCACTCTGTCGAAAACTCATTCCAAATCAATAAAAACAGCATAAATTTCTCTACGTTTCTCTTATATCTTTCCCCTCTGACTCTCTTAATATATTTAAACACACTGAAATTACTGCGATTCGTAATGGTCCCCTGGACACTGCAAAAGGCACAATATACTTCACCACGGATGGCAATAAAAGCTTTGAAGCATGACTTAAAGTAGATTGACATACAAAACTAGTTATAGGAAATGCAGATTAGATTCACTGGAAGAGATCTCAGGAAGTGTACTTGAGTATTGTCGGCCAGTCTGGGATCCGTGTCAGATAGGACTGAAAGATGATCATCCATCTTCAGTGGCAGACGCTACAAGAAAAATTGGACTTTGTGGTAAGTTTTATGGGACCAAACTGCTGAGGTCATCAGTCACTAGGCTTACACACTACTTAAACTAACTTACGCTAAGGACAACACACACAGCCATGCCCGAGGGAGAACTCGAACCTCCTGTGGGGGGACGCTACAAGAGAGGTTATAAGGTGGCGTGGTCTCCTGACCTTCATTTCTTACATATTCCGTCCTCACAATCGTACTCTGCACATCAAGACGCTTCATTCGAACCCAAAATCGATAAGGTAGAGTCAATTTTGTATGAAATCATGTAAGTGATATGCAAATCTAATAAGTAAATCGCAAGTGTGCACCAAGGTTGAAAAATGTCGAGGCTGGCGTACACAACATGACGGCCACAGGAATTTTCGTTCTAAAGAGGAAACCAGCCCGCTTGGAAGACCGTCCCTTCAGAGGGCTGGGTCAACAACATACCTACTTCAGCCAAAGCGACCACCCAGAGAAAAGACAGCTTTTGCCGGAGCGAAGGGATAACGATCCCCATGTTCGACTTAAAAGCAAATTCCACTACATTTTGTGGGAGCACCCAGAAGACGAATTTTTTCACAGACCGACTGCATTGTTATGAAGTTCTCACAGGAGGACAGTATACGCCTAACGGAGATGCTACAGATTTCCGCATTGGTCCACTTAAACGAAACGTCATTCTCCTGTTTAAAAGAGCAACGCTGATTGGCGGAATATTTCTGACGCAAGGAGTCAGAGGAGTGAGGGAACGCAGCGAATGATATGCCCTTGCAACTTTTCCAGAAAAAGGGCCGTTCTGTTTTCGCTCTTGGAGCGGGAACACGTAACGAGAGCGAGTGTGCTCGTATGTGTATGTGAAGAGCGAGGAACAAAGTCTCTCCTCAGTACTTTACTGGGAGAGCACCTCTGTCGTTAGCGAGTGATACTCTATATTGAGTCGCTTGCGATTAACTGTTGTCCACTGTGTTGACCGCCACACTTATTGTGCAGTGTGAACACAGACAGAGTACTAGTTAACCTCCTGCGAGCGAATATTGAGTGGCATCGCGGTGGACTGGTTATCTGACCGGTGTACCACGCTAATAGTTAGACTAGGGGCGGATAGGATTCCTTGACTTCATCAAAGCGTAGGCGAAGGTCAATCCAGATAGAAAGAGATAGTTGTGTTATTTGTCAGCAGCGAGGAGCGCAGGCAGCAGTCGTCGCAGCTCACAGTATTGTGCGCTACAGCGTATGCGAGCCCTATCTGTCCTCCCTAACAGTACACTCCACTACATTTCTCACCCGACAGGCTTGACTGTACCTAGAAAAGTTATTCAAGTTGTATAGGAGTGGCTCTCAGTCATTCTGCCGAGTAAATAACATTCTTAAAGAAAAGGGAGAAAAGAAACTTTCCATACTTTGTAAAATAAGAGCATTCCTATCCATAAGAGGCAATCTACTATTCCGAAAAGAACCCAGAAATTTATTATTATTTTATAAGAAAAAGTTTCACTTGATTTCTCAGAATTTTTTGTAATAAATAATATTTTTCGTTCGTTTAATGTTTTTCTTACACTAACTAGCAATACTCCTGTACCCAAGTATCCCACTAGTTACATAAGAATATATAGATTATTTTTGTGTCTTTTCCCACAGCGGACGACTCCAGAAGATATTTGTTGCTGAATGTTTTTCAAGCAGTTCTTGTTGGTACATCAGGAGCGTCTGTCTGACTTCTGTGGTAGTGTAGGTGGAAACTGTTTCTTGCAGGATCCAAAGGGTACTCGTTGGATCAATCCACTGCGCAACTTGACAAAATAAAACCCACACACTCACAAGGTGTTACGGATTATGGTGTGGTATGCCGTTAAAATTGTCAGATAGTACCAGCACTTTGCTTCGTCGAACATATATCTCACAAAACGGGCATTAAGGTAAAATTAGAAAGAGTTGAGCTAATCTGAGGTCCACCGGCAACCGTTTTTCACACGGACCATTCGCGACTGGAGAGGGAAGAGTGGGATGTGATAGGGGTATCAGAAATACCCTCCACCACACACCATAAGCTGGTTTGTGGACTACAGATGTAGATTAGTCTGTAACGAACCAAAATTGTCGAAAATATCTCTGAACAACCTTCGAAATTTTATCGGTGAAGTTTGGGTTCATCCTGTATAACGAGATTAAGTTGTCACGGACAAATAAGGAACGGAAGACACAAGGCTGATCTTGGAGAACGGTTGCGCAGGCTATTATGTCTGGCTGGTAACCGCAGAGGCGGTGGCATCGATTTCCGATGTTATTCGCTACAGTGTTCCCCGCCTGACGCTTGATTCTAGTCTCCACAGCTGAAGCCTGCTTCGCGCTGCCGCTGTACGTTCCATATTTCATGGAAATGCGTGTCGTTCGGGTACACGCGTCGAACAGCCCATTCGGAAACTCGGAACTCCGCCCACGAGGATGAAAGCCTCATCACCCGTGTCTATATTCGCTTTAATCACATTAATTTGCAATGGACATGGCGCAGGCCGCTGTCGGAACGTTCGCAGATGTCACTTGCTTTGCATACGTGTTTGTAGCAGGCGGAAGCAGTTTTCACGCGGAAAGGAATCATGTTACACGAAATGCAACGTTTAGGCAGGGAATCTCAGCTAATCATCGAACCATGTGTACCACACGTTCCAGGCTAAACAATTACCGACAATGTGTCACATTATGCTTACCCACTTAGATTAAACTACCGATCCGGCTTCGCACGGGTAGGACTAAGTAGGAGGGGTGTTCAATAAATAATGCAATTTACTTTTTTCTGAAAGCCGGCTGGCGTTATTTAGGATTTCAGTACACCATACTATTTCCCACTCTTCTGATTACAAAACCCATTTACAACTTAATCTCCGTTCAATGCGACAGCCTTTCGCCACCTCCCTGGACGTTCAGACTGCCCGCATGGTACCACTCTACTGGTCGATGTCTTCCTGCATCAGTAACATCCCCATCATCCACTAACTGCTTCCCACGGAGTACATCCCCTACTGAGCCAGCCAGATGGAAGTTGGAACATGTGAGATCCAGGCTGTAGGGTGGACGAGGAAGAAAATTCTAATGAAGGTGTGTGAGTTCCTCTCGAGCGGCCAACGGCTCACCGTGCTTTTGTTGACTGCCAGGTCTCTCACACATTCTGGAAGCGCCTATGAAAATCTACGATGCTTTGGTTTTCCACCAATATAAATTCAGTGACGGCTCTCTGCTTTGAACATACCTCCGTTACACATGCCATTTTAAAAAGCTACGTACAGCGCCGCCATCTGTCAGAACTTCATGAAACCATAGATGCTGAAGCTGAATATTCCACCATGTCGCGCATCAAAGTCCGCATCTTTTCATCCGAAATCGTCCTAGAAAAAAAAATCACTTACTGAACGCCCCTCGCATCTGTGGTCAGAAGACTTGTGTAGTGTAGCGTGTTTCGTTTGCGGGCCACCACATAGAGTTATGAAAACATTTCTGAGAACAACGGTAACTAAGTGAAAATCATCACTTTCATATAGCTTACCCGATGTATGTAGCTCCAAGCAGCAGTTCTATTACGGCAGCAAAATAAACTCTATTACTTTATGTAAATTGTTCCTGGTCCCATTGCAAAGGAAAATAAAGACAGGGAAAATGCTAATAATCTTGTAATAGTTTACCAAATACTCGAGAAACATGAATGTTCACTGGAAATCCGCAAAGAAATACGGATTATTTACACCCCTCCTCCGTTCATCATCTACGATGACCTTTGATCACTCTGTGATTTAAGACAAGCGTGACTCTTTGCGAACTTTTTGCTTTGTAATATTGATCGGCACCGTAGGCCAAGACAAAGCGTGCTCCAGTGCGACCGCTCAGAACAGAGATAACACCATTCAAAATGGATTCGCAAACACGGCAGCGGAGGAAATCTTGAGGGACGAGTTGTGGCCTGCATAATCAGATTTGACTCCTTCAGCCAAGTCTTTTACAATTCAATCAGACGAAGCTGGTCGCTGTTTGAACGAAGTTTTACCACGGATTTTCTCATTCCTTCCGAGGAATGTCGTGTCTCCTGCCACCTGTAGTTATGCGAAGCATCAAACGAAATTGAATAATCCAAGCTAACTGAGGTAGCAAATTTATGTGAGGCAACAAAGTCGCCCAAAAACTTGATTTAGCCTCAACGTACTTTTTCTGTTTTCTTACTTAGCTATCCCCTAACCAATGTGAAGGAAAAGCATTTTGCAGCAAACCAACAGATAACTTGTCTCAGCAGCGTATTGCATGCAGTCAGAACTTCCTGACATTTTAAAGTTGTATGGTGGACTGTGGCTCGAATCAAGACATTCTCTTCTCTATCGTTAACAACAGGGTCATACAAGCACGTTGTTCAGTCTAGTAATTCACTCTTCCCACTTTCCCAAATTCTTCTGAGGTTCCTTTGTATATCTCGTTGGTCTAGATCATCTAGTAGGTTTATTTCTAAGCACCTCTACAAAAGGCTACAAGACATAAATAAAACAGACATGTATCAGTGCATAGAGAGTATCTCCACATGTTTTTAATCCACATTATAGGGTAACCAATGTGGCCACGGCCTGTGGTGCGACAAACGCCAATGTGGGCGTGCTATACATTTAGAAACATTGCATAAAACTGATATTTAGCTGTAAGGGCTTAGGTGCTGAGTTCTTAATAATAAAGTAGTCTAGTAACAGCAAACATTTCAACACTTGGTAGTGGATTTATCAGCTCATTATTTCAGCTATTTTTATGATTACAATTTGTATTACACAATTTGTCTTAGAAACTAAACCTACAGGCTTTTTACCTATCAACATCGAGTATTGAACAGTGAGAGATCAAGCTATTAAAACGCAAAACAATGGAATAAAATAACCAAATGAGACATTGCTTGCGTACTTTCTACTAGACTACAGGCTCATATTTTAAATACAGAGCTCTTCATTACGTAGTATTAACTGAGGATTAAGTAAATTACTGACTTTCTGACACATTACTTACTCTTTATAATAGGATGAGCGTATTCATGCATAAACAACTGGTTTCACATGGTGTATTATTGAAGTGCTATGTACCATTATATAGATGACGAAGAATCACGTCTCATTATGCATATGAGATATGTAAACACGGATGACAAGAGGAAATGTCTTCCAAAATAGGAAATGATATAAAGAGAAAAATAATAACGAGAATTTGGTTTTCGCAAAACTTTGAAAACAGAATATGTTCATAAGGTTTAAATGGTGAAACTTCCTGGCAAATTAAACTGTGTGCCGGACCGAGACCCGAACTCGGGACCTTTGCCTTTCGCGGGCAAGTGCTCAAGGTTCGCAGGAGAGCTTCTGTAAAGTTTGGAAGGTAGGAGACGAGATACTGGCAGAAGAAAAGCTGTGAGGACGGAGCGTGAGTCGTGCTTGGGTAGCTCAGTTGATAGAGCACTTGCCCGCGAAAGGCAAAGGTCCCGAGTTCGAGTCTCGGTCCCGCACATAGTTTTAATCTGCCAGGAAGTTTCGTATCACCGCAAACTCCGCTGCAGAGTGAAAATCTCATTCTGGAAACATCCCCCAGGCTGTGGCTAAGCCATGTCTCCGCAATATACTTTCTTTCGGGAGTGCTAGTTCTGCAAGGTTCGCGGGAGAGCTTCTGTAAAGTTTGGAAGGTAGGAGACGAGATACTGGCAGAAGTACAGCTGTGAGGACGGGGCGTGAGTTGTGCTTGGGTAGCTCAGTTGGTAGAGTACTTGCCCGCGAAAGGCAAAGGTCCCGAGTTCGAGTCTCGGTCCGGCACACAGTTTTAATTTGCCAAGAAGTTTCGTATCAGTGCACACTCCGCTGCAGAGTGAAAATCTCATTCTGGAGGTCTAAATGGTCTTTAAGCATTTCGTTTTGTTACAGCTGTTACTTAGAAATGCAACAGCAGTCGAAATAGCGATTGAGAAGCAATACATTTAATAACAAGGCAAGTAGAAAATTTAATTCCTTAAGTACCGCATGACTTTCTGTGAGCGCCCCAACACAATGTTGGCAAAAATTTTCGTGTCACTAATAGTATATTTAGACGTAACACAGCTAATGCCAAGATATTCGCAGTCAGTAAAATGAAACATTGCGGGTCCAGAAAACTGCTAGCGATTAAAAGTAAATATGAAGGAAAAATGCAATCCAAACACCTGTGAATCTTTATATTGTCACGACGTACCAGCTGATTCATAACATTATGGAAATTTAGTAGCAAATGAAATTTTGAAGATATAAATAGTCTTGGCTGCAAAACAGGCTTTATTATTTTATATTTTACCAGTAACAAGTTTCGCATTCTTCAGGGCATCTTCAGATGCAAACTTTTCATAAAAATGGCATCACCCCGATTTAGCTAAATTTTGGACTACCAAGGAAAATATTAAAACCAACTTACTGGCACAACAGCTGTTAGATACATAGGCTAGTGCCCATGCAAATATCTTAGCAAACCAACACCGTTGTCAATATTTGAAGAACGCTGTGTAGTGCCCGTTTCAAATAAAAATAAATGGGATATAGTAGCCGAAAATATTCAGAAGCCAGTAACTGATCTTGTCCATCAAAGACACCGACACATACAACAGAAAAAAGTTTTTAAAGCAACTTACTGATATATAATAGCGCTGAGTACACAAGAAGTCACGTTTAAAATAAATATAAGACCTCAGCAAGTAGTTGCCGATGTCAAGTTTTAAGACACTTCGCGCAGTGCCCTACCACAATAAGCCAAAGCACAATTCAAGACGAGTAAGCAGTTTATGCCTCTAAGCTACGTACTGCAAAATAAGGAGGCAGTGGATTACCTTGCAGAGTATATACTGCAGTCCAAAAGGCGCTAAAAACGGGATCAGGCCTACAGAAATGCATCACAAAATGTAACATGTCAGAAACAGCGTTGTACGTTTTCTGGCCTTGCAGATAATACTGGCTATTGGACAACGAGAGATGTGCAGCTAGTGTGCGCCCCTCACGGCAGATGGCGCTAGGGGAAAAGAATTATGACAGAGTTATCTTAACACCCAAATGTAATGACGAGTTACAGAAATGGACAATAGAAAACTAATAAAATTCCTTATTAAAAATATAAATAATATGCTTATATAAAAGGCTTTCAACGAATAGAGATGAGTAACGATTTAAAAATAAAAATGTGTAAAGTATACACCACAACAGCGCAGGGAAGTAAAAATGTATGGTTCAAATGGCTCAAATGGCTCTGAGAACTATGGGACTTAACATCTGTGGTCATCAGTCCCCTAGAACTTAGAACTACGTAAACCTAACTAACCTAAGGACATCACACACATCCATGCCCGAGGCAGGATTCGAACCTGCGACCGTAGCAGTCGCGCGATTCCGGACTGCGCGCCTAGAACCGCTAGACCACCGCGGCCGGCTGTATGAAAGAACCTTGGGAAGTAAATTTTTGTAGATTAAGCGGAATGTATCCATATCGCACAACTGAATCTCTAAAAATGCAAAGTTAGGGCACAAGGATACTTAAAACGTGTCCCACGATAACTATATGCACAAAAATAATGGAAATCAACAATAAAGCACCTGGATGTTAGCCTAAGTCACAAAATACGCTTCGGTAAAGCACGTGATTCTAAGAATCTAAAATTGGAAAAAAATTATAGAGATAAAATACTACAAAATGTGGGGTTGCAAATAGGCTAGTATAGATTCTAGATATCACACGATAAAAAGCGTAGTTCACAAGATAAAGTATGAACGTATGTAAGTAAGAAAACCAGTGCACTTGAGAAAAATGCGCGAGGTGGCCCCCCTCGAAATAGTGATACCCAGGCGTTAATTATTTACGCAAAAATAATGACCTCATAGTAACAAAGTAGCGTCGGGGCCGGATGTCCACTGGTCTTCAGATGTTCTGCGAAGGGCGAGTTGCGTTTAACTTGGCCTTTCTTGCTCAAGAGACGTTCATGTAGCCTGGCTTTAAAAGTCCTGCAGTTTGGCCACTGTACGTAGATTGACACTCATTGCATTCGAGCAGGGAAACACCTGAATTTAGATATTTATCCTTGCTCGGCTGTTCATTATGCATGTACTTGTACTGAATATTGATACTTGCAGTAAGGATCAGGTTTAATTACGAGGGAATATCCCGTAATTTTATGGGTCAGTCTAGAAACTATCATGCACGCTATCGCAAACTTATACATGACATTATGTCAAAAATAAGTAATGAGTGGAGTGGTGCTGTCTCCGACGAGGAACAAAAGTGTCTCCGGACTCCACACAGGGAAAGTCATTTTGTCGGCGTCCCTTCCCCCAGGGGTTCCGCGTGCACCCCCTAAATTACCCCGCGGGGGATTAAACTTGGGTTGCACATCATGAGGCGGATCTCATTTTCAATTAAACTTTTTCAATAAATTTTTAATACGTCCCTTCCAGCCACCGCACCGCTTTCCTCAGTAGGGCCTGGAACTAACCTCGTACTTCAGTCCCCCTTCCGCGCCCTCTAGGTGCCGTCGAATGACACAGGAGGATAATGAGCGAGGAGACTGGGCGGATAGTGCACTCCCTTAAGCAGAAAACGGAGTTAATGTAGTCACTTCTAATCCGCTTTAATTCCTTGCGTCATCTCGTACAGTCCGCGATAGCAGGCCTCAAAGTCGTGTAGCATACCAATATGCAGTTAATCGAACAGTTTCACAGATATTTACGGCACAGGAAGCAAGTAACTTCGCTCTAAAACGGAATAACAAAGAAAATATTCATAATATAAAAAAATTAGTCGCGATTTTTTAATGAAGAGTTTGTCCCTTTACGTCCCGCTTCTTCTTTCTGTGGTCCTCAGCCCCAAAATTGGTTTTATGGAAGTCTCCACGCTACTTTTTGCTGTGCCAGCCTCTACATTTCTGCTGAACTATTGCGGCCTACATCTACTTGAACCTGCTTACTGTATTCAAGCGTAGATCTACTTCTACAATGTTACCTACTACACTTCTTTTCCATCACCAAACCGACGATTACTTGATGCCTCAGAATATATCCTATCAATAAATCCCTTCTTTTAGTCACATTGTACCATAAAACATATTTTTCCCGGATTAGTTTAAGGAACTGTCAATTGTTCAACCTATCTAGCTGATTGACGCTCTTCTGTAACACCACATAACAAAAGCTTCTATCCTCTACTTGTCTGAAATGTTTTTCGTCCACGTATCACTCCTCACACAAGGCTGCACTTCATAGAAATAGCTTCAGAAAATACCTCCTAACACTTAACTTTACATTATATATTAGGAAATTTCTTCTTTTCCTAGATGCTTCTTTTGCCATTGCCGTTCCACATTTTACATCCTCTCTATATCGGCGAGAGTCATTTGCTCCTCAAATAGCAAAGTGCAGCTACTGCTTGTAATGTTTCATTTCCTAATCTAATTCTCTCAGAATCATCTGACTGAATTCGGCTGTATTACACTAACGTTGTTTTACTTTTGTTGATAGCCAACTTATAACCTCTTTTCAAGACACTACCCGTTCCCTTCAACTCTCCTCAAAGTACTCTGCCGTCTCTGCCATAACTGCAGTGTCATTGGCAAACCGAAAAGATTGTATCTCTTCTCCCTGAAATTTAATTCCCTTACGAAATTTGTCCTTAGTGTCTGTGTACAGACTAAATACCGCGGGGGAGACGCTAAAACCTTGTCTCACTCCCTTCTTAACTAAGGCCTCGTTAAAGCTTCCTTCGATTCTTAATAAAAAAAATGGTTCAAATGGCTCTGAGCACTATGGGACTTAACATCTATGGTCATCAGTCCTCTAGAACTTAGAACTACTTAAACCTAACTAACCTAAGGACATCACACAACACCCAGCCATCACGAGGCAGAGAAAATCCCTGACCTCGCCGGGAATCGAACCCGGTAACCCGGGCGTGGGAAGCGAGAACGCTACCGCACGACCACGAGATGCGGGCATTCTTAATACAACAGTCTTGTTTCTGTACAAGTTGTAGACAACTTCCTATTACAACTTTCTTACCCCTGCAACCTTCAGAATTTTGATCAGTATGGTCCACTCATTATTGTTAAACCCTTCTTCTAAATCTCAAAACGCTACTTATTTGGAATTGTCTTTCTTTGACTCACTTTCTAACATAAGTCGCAGTGTCAGTATGGCCTTCGTCCACAATTATTGTATCGTCCCTTCTTTTTCTCTTCTCCGCAAACTTTTTCGTGCGTTCACTGATGGCTTACGTCTTGTACCATGAGATCCTGAAAGCCTGTGGATTTTCAGTTGTCAGGACAGAAATTTCCCCTTTAGTTTTATGATGTCGTCGTCCCCACCTTTTGCATCAGATTCACCAAAATTAAATGGATGGCTGGATCGCTGTGGCATGAAATCAATGAAGGTGTAACGATACGAAATAACGTCAGTGGAAATCTCTGGTTACAGTGTTCATAAAACATTGGTGAAAACATAGGTGACATCGAATGCTTGACTCATGCTTGGATGCGTAATCAAGTTCCCCATGATTAAAAGAAATTTGACAATTAGTTTAAAGTAATATTTTATAAAGCAGGAGCAGGATAAACTTTAATTAAGCTGAAGCAGGGCAACATTCTGTGACCCAAACTATTGAACAATGATGAACACCGTGTGCTTATTTATTTTATGTGTACAGTAGTGTCTTTTGTGTATGTCACCCACGTAAGTGAACTGTTTGTAGCGGACGCTGGAACTTGCACATACACTTCGAAGGAGTTACATACAAACCAATCACTAAGGAAATCCCTCAAGAATGGATCTCTCCCTCAAGAATGGATATAAAAATTTCTTACAAAACGGTTAGATTGATGCGTAAATGCTGTACAGTTCGCAAAATTTATGAAATGCGTTTACTCCTGCTAGTATGATGCAATTGTGTCAATTGTTTACTTACCGAGTAAAATGAAGTAACTAAAGAAGGTTAGGGGGACTGCTGGCAAAATCGGCAAAGGTTCCCTCTAAGAATCTCAAGTTCGGCTAAACCCTCGGTAGCACCCGCCCATATTTATAATGAATTTTAAAAATGTGCGTTTTCAGAGAAAACATGCTAAGTTGTCCTAGGCGCCTGCAGGTAGGCAACCACTTGACACACCTCCGATTTCAGTTGCCTGCCGGCATGCATGTGTCAATGTCGCACACCTCAGTGATCGCACCACAAGAGGGCGTGAAAGAGGAGCACTGAAAACCCATAAGCACCATTTGCTGCTTCCGATCACGTTCAGATTTCGTTGAATGGTTTTGAACGGTCGCTAGTAGTTCCACTATCTGCACCACAGCAAAAACTGCGATCGCATTGCACTCCAAAGTGATGAGCTCACGATCAATGGTGTTGCTATCCCACGATGTCCTTAGAGAAGGGAGATGTCAGCGGTATCAAATATTGTCAGGAACGTCTTCCTGTTTCCCATCGCACTGCAGACTGACGTTTTCGACGGCTAAATGTGTGGGAATCAATGTCCCTACGAAAATGGCGGTTTCATTGACACCTTTCATGCCACCCCCTGAGGCTTTTCGTGTCGATTCTGAGGTTCGGTGTGTCTGAAATGTATTCCTAGGTCACTCGTAAAAAAACCGCGTTTTATCAGCGATGGGCGTCGCGGTTCTTACCTTCATCGCAGAGACGTCAAAAAAAGGAGTGAAATGCGGGTAAGAGGTCTGTGGCGACCTTCCCATTGTGTGAGACATCCATGGTGGCGTAGGGCAGAATTGTGGTGAAATGTGTTGCCAATGTGATATCACTAACCCACTTTATACGTCACAAGAACTTATGAGCTCTGGCCTTTCTTTCGCGTGTGTCTACGCCTTGCTATTGAAGCGTTGTCGAGCCCGTGGATGACGTGACATGACGCCACGCTTTTGCAGCACTACAGAGGAATGTTGTAGGTAACTTTGAGCCAAATTTCATACTTATGCATCGCAAAAGGAGACAGTTAGGGGGTTTCTAGAAAGTGATCATTTAATTCCGTTGTGCTGTGTAGTTACGTATGAGTCACTAAGATCCACAAGGGCCCAAAGTGCAGAAACAAAGTTTTGAGAAAAATATGTGTTCGTGAATATCACATTTTTAGGCAAACCATTAGCCTCATACGTTTGACCTTTTTTTTAACTAAGTCTCAGCACCTTATTTTTCCTGTGAAAAAGTAATGTAACCACTTTATATTATGAAATTGTAAGTAGTATCTGGGATTATTATTATGAAGTCACAAAATTTACTTATATAAGCTTGTGATACCACTGTCCGTTGACAGGTGAAAAAGTTTGTAATGTAATACTAGAATCATAGCATAAAGAACTGGTACTAAATGCACTATGGCATAAATGACCTATTCTGTCACATCATGGTCCTCATACTCAGTTTTATTGAGCGCATTCTGTGGCTTGAGGTTCAGATAAAACTACCCTCTTCAGGCAATAAATCTAGTAGTTTTCTTTTGTGTTTCAGCATTGATATTTGCCTTCCATCTCTGTATTTTGGCGCTAAGTTTTGCAAGGCATCTACAAGCTGGGGGAAAATGACAAAATGTGGGCTACCTTGACGAGAATTGACATGGTAGTTTAAATTTACATTTATCTTGTTGGCGACATAGGCGTCTTTCCGTAGGGTCACTCTGTTCACGGTATTCATGTACTCTTCACCGTTGCTCTTTTTCCCCCTTGTGACATCTTTTTTTCCACTGCTTTTCATCCCTTATACTTTTTGCCTCCTTTGCAACATTTCATTACTACAACTTCCATCTTCAACAGCTACCATATCGAAAACACAATACTGCAAATGTACATTTGATTATGAAGTAATACTACGTACGTAGTATAGACATTAAACTATGTTGGCAACACTAGTTAACGACTGAGCAGCACAGAGCTGCACAATCATACACTGGGACGACAAAAGTAAAATCGTGTCGGATCTCCTTTTGCCTGGCAGAGTGCAGTTACTCGACGTGGAATGGACTCAACAAGTTGGAAGTTCCCTGCGTCCATAATTGCGAAAGTGTTGCCGATGCAGGATATTGCGCACGAACTGACCTCTTGACAACGCCCCATAAACGATCGATGGGATTCATGTCTCGCGATCTGGGTGGTTAAATAATTCGCTCTAAATGTCCGCCGGCCGCGGTGGTCTCGCGGTTCTAGGCGCGCAGTCCGGAACCGTGCGACTGCTACGGTCGCAGGTTCGAATCCTGCCTCGGGCATGGATGTGTGTGATGTCCTTAGGTTAGTTAGGTTTAAGTAGTTCTAAGTTCTAGGGGACTGATGACCACAGCTGTTAATTCCCATAGTGCTCAGAGCCATTTGAACCATCTAAATGTCCAGAATGTTCTTTAAACCAATCAAGAACAATTGTGGCCTGGTGACACGTTTTGGAACATGAATTCCATGAATAGCTGCATACGGTCTCCAAGTAGCCGCACATAACCGTAAGCAACCAATGATCGACTCAGTTGGATCAGAGGAGCCAGTCCAATCCAGCTAAACCCAGTCCACACCATTATGGTGCCACAACCAGCTCGCACAGTGCCTTGTTGACAACTTGGGTCCATGGCTTCGTAAGGTCTGCGCCACATCCGAACCCTACCATCACCGCTTACCAACTAAAATCGGAACTCACCCGACCACGCCACAGTTTTCCAATCGTCTAGGGTCCAACCGATATGGACATGAACCCAGGAGAGGCGCTGCAGCCGATATCGTACTCTTAGCACAGGCACTCGCATCGATCGTCTGCTGCCATAGCACATTAATGTCAAATTTCGCCGCACTGTCCTAACGGATACGTTCGCCGTACTTCCCACATGGATTTCTGCGCTTATTTCCGACAGTGCTGCTTACTGTTAGCACTGACAACTCTATGCAAACACCGTTGCTCTCGGTCGTTACTGCGTTGTCTGCGGTGATCGGTAATGCCCGAAATTTGGTATTCTCAACACATTTTTGACACTATCTACATCTAAATCTACATCTACATTTATACTCCGCAAGCCATCCACCGGTGTGTGGCGGAGGGCACTTTACGTGCCACTGTCTTTACCTCCCTCACCGGTTCCAGTCGCGTATGGTTCGCGGGAAGAACGACTGCCGGAAAGCCTCCGTGCGCGCTCGAATCTCTCTAATTTTACATTCGTGATCTCCTCGGGAGGTATAAGTAGGGGGAAGCAATATATTCGATACCTCACCCAGAAACGCACTCTCTCGAAACCTGTACAGCAAACTATACCGCGATGCAGAGCGCCTCTCCTGCAAAGTCTGCCACTGGAGTTTGCTAAACATCTCCGTAACGCTTACCAAATAACCCTGTGACGAAACGCGCCGCTCTTCTTTGGATCTTCTGTATCTCCTCCGTCAACCCGACCTGGTACGGATCCCACACTGATGAGCAACACTCCAAGTATAGGTCGAACGAGTGTTTTGTAAGCCACCTCCTTTGTTGATGGACTGATACCCGCCTTACCAACAATTAATTTTATATGATCATTCCACTTCAAATCGTTCCGCACGCATACTCCCAGATATTTTACAGAAGTAACTGCTACCAGTGTTTGTTCCGCTATCATATAATCATACAATATTGATTTCCCTAACGAATTCCGAAACGCAATGTACCATGCGTCTAGTTCCAACTATCATTCCGCGTTCAAAGTCTGTTAATTCACATCATCACGATGGGAACCTTTTCGCATGACTCACCTGAGTGCAAATGACAGCTCCGCCAATTCACTGACCTTTTGCATCCTATGTACGCGATTCTGCCGCCATCTGAATAAGCGCATATTGCTATCCGATGACTTGTCACCTCATCGTACTTTGTACTTTGGGCCCTTACAGAAGTGATAACCAGAGAAACCTGCGAGACAGCTTTTCGTGAATCCCCATATATGCAGTGTGGGCCTACATCACAAATAAAGTTGGATTATCGTAAGATCAACCGATGCCAGGAGCATCGTTACATGCTACGAGGGTCGTTCAATAAGTAATCCCCCACATTTTATTAAAAAGCCATTAATATACACAGACAAAAGTCCTTGTTGCTGCTTCACAATTGATGTTTGTTCTGTGCGCCGGTGAACCGTTCTGGCAGACGGCAGATCCGTAGTATAGCGTCAAAGTGGCGTCTACATACGACACACGTTACAAGCAGCGTGCTGTTGTTGAATTCTTGGTGTGCAGAAAAAGATACCGTGGTGAACATCAATAAACGTTTGTGTGTAATGTATTGCAATGCTGCAGTTGATAGTACACTTAGGCGATGGTTAAATAAAGTTACAGCCTCAGGAAATGCAGAAACAGAGCTCCATGGTCAGCCACGCTTGGGGCGTCCTGTCACAGCCACTGCTCCAGACATGCTGAACCGTGTGGATGCCATTATTCGTGCAAACCGGCGCGTCACAACTCGGCAATTGGCTGCATCTGCAATGATCGAGACTCTCGGATATTCAAAGAGGTGCTCACGATGGGTTCCTCGAATGCTCACAGCGGACCACAAGATTCAAAGAAAGGCCATTTCATCTGAATTGTTGGAGCGTTTTGAGACCGACGGAGAGATTCTGTCACGGATCGTTACGGGGGACGAAAGCTGGGTGCACCATTTTGCGCCGCAAACACAATGGCAGTCCATGGAGTTGCATCAACCTCATCCACCACAAAAGAAGAAATTCAAGACAACCCTCTCTCCCATGGTGACAGTCTTCTGGGATTGTGATGGTGTCATTCTCGTGAATGTGATGACAAGAGGGTCAACCATCAATTCAGAGGCATAGGTGAAGACTCTGAATAATCTCAAAAACCGTTTCCGACGTGTTCGATCGGACAAGAATCCAGCAGAAATCTTGCTCCAACACGATAATGCACGCCCACAGACAAGTCTGAGAACCTCGGAACACATCGCCAAATTGGGTTGGACATCGTTGCCTCATCCACCCTACAGTACAGATCTGGCACCCTCGGACTTCCATCTCTTTGGGCCGCTTAAAGATTCTCCACGGGGAACACACTTTGAAGATGACGAGAGTGTCAGTCATCTAGTGAAAAGGGAATACATGCTCTTCCACAACGCTGGCGTACGGCCATAGTTCGTGATGGAGACTACGAAGAAAATCAGGACATGGACAAGACATGTTGATGTATATCATCACCAAATTCAGACTCTCAACAATAAATATGTCCTGACAAAAAAATTACTTTTTCAACAAACCACGTACAGTTTCAAAATTGACGACCGTGCACTTAGGTCATCACGGTTCCCAGCACCTCATATACACTCATGCTTATAAATTAAAGATAATTGCAGAATGTGGTGCCACACAGCGTAGCACTACACAAGACTGGCGCTAATAGCACAGGGACATAGGGAACACACACGACACAGATCTGTAAGTATATGGTATTGGTGATAAGTTGAGAAAACCGTCCCGAAACACATGTGCTACAAAACGCCACTGTTTCCTGCGCATGTACCCCGACATCAAAGTGGGTATGATCACCATGCACACGTACACAGGCAGCACAATGGGTTGGCATACTCAGGATCAGGTGGTCGATCAGCTGCTGGGGTATAGCCTCCCATTCTTGCATCAGTGCCCGTCGGAGCTCCTGAAGTGTCTTTGGGCTTTGAAGACGTGCAGCGATACGTCGATCGAGAGCATCCCAGACGTTCTCGATGGGGTTTGTGTCTGGAGAACAGGCAGGCCACTCCATCCGCCTGATATCTTCTGTTTCAAGGTGCTCCTCCACGATGGCAGCTCGGCGGGGCCGTGCATTATCATCCGTCAGGAGGAAGGTGGGACCCACTGCACCCCTGAAAAGGCGGACATACTGGTGCAAAATGACGTCCCGATACACCTGACTTGTTACAGTTTTCCTCTGGCAAAGACATGCAGGGGTGTTCGTACACCAGTCATAATTCCACCCCACAACATCAAACCACGACCTCCATACAGGTCCCTTTCAAGGACATTAAGGGGTTGGTATCTGGTTCCTGGTTCATGCCAGATGAAAACCCGGCGAGAATCACTGTTCACACTATACCTGGACTCGTCCGTGAACATAACCAGGGACTATTGTTCCAAAGACCATGTACTGTGTTCTTTACACCAGGCTTTACGGGCTCTCCTGTGACCAGAGGTCAGTGGAATGCACCTTTCAGGTCTCCGGGCGAATAAACCATGTCTGTTCAGTCGCCTGTAGACTGTGTGTCTGGAGACAACTGTCCCAGTGGCTGCGGTAAGGTCCCGAGCAAGGCTACCTGCAGTACTCCGTGGCCGCCAGCAGGCAATGATTTTGAGATATCGGTCTTCTTGTGGTGTTGTACACTGTGGACGTCCCGTACTTTATCACTGGAATCGTTGCCATAATCTTGAGATAACACTTTGTGGTATACGGAGGGCCCGTGCTACGACCTGCTGTGTTTGACCAGCCTCCAGTCGCCCTAGTATTCTACCCCTCATAACGCCATCAATACGTGTTCTTTGAGAAATTAGCACGCCTGAAAATGTCTGCACACTTACTCGCTGCACCGTACTCTGACATGCACCAACACACCTCTGCATATGTGGACTGCTGCCAGTGCCACCGTGCGACGACCGCAGGTCAAATGCACCGCATGGTCATACCCCTAGGTGATTTAAACCGACAAACCGCTCACCAGAGCGTTGTTTCACCATGTATCAGCACTATCCATAATTTATGAGCATGAGCGTATTTTCCCGTTGCGCTGTCAGCATTTCAGGGGTTGTTCTGTTGCTACAGAGGGAAATAACCGACATGTTGGGTAGGACAGAGGTTTGGGTGCTGGACGGCACGCCTCAGATTCCAGACGCGTCGCCTGGAGATACCACGCGTGGCGCCGTCGCCTCGGCTTCCGTAATCTCTCCCCCCCTCTCGCCCCCCCTCCCCACACACTCTCTCCCTTCCCCCTAAGCGTGGGTGCACGTACGGCGGAACAGCTAGTACACCGCACGGCTTGCCCAGTGAAATTGCCTCGCGGCTTTCCAGCAAGATAGCCCGTTTGTCAGAGAATGCGCACGTGACTCGAATGTCTCTGCCGCGTGCTTAAAGTATCTAGCACTAAGCCTACTGTAAACATTGCGCCCCACGTTGCCTTTGGCACGTAAACCGCCAGCTCCAGCTTTGTCCACTAATTAAAAGAAACATCGTAAGGTCGGCGTTTAGCTTCTCCCCAAGATTTAACCCATCGGAGATAGTACTGGGACTCACCCTTGCAAAAAGTGGTTTCTATATCACGAACCTACAATTCTATTTTTTCAAAAAAGGAACAGATGCTTTTAGTGCTATCTTGCCTCTTCTATACTCTACCCTGCACAAGTCTCTTCACCTCTGCATAACAACTCCAACCTACATCCCTTTTAACCCCTTTTACTGTATTCTTGCCTTGTTCTCAGTCTATATGCACGCACATTACCAAACTGTCGATTCCCTGATGTGTATCTTCTTTCAGTCAAGCTGCACAAATTTCTTTTTCCCCCAATTCGATTCAGCACATCCTCATTTGTTACACCATCTACCCATCTAATCTTCAGCATTCCCTTTCCAAAGATCTCGTTGATTCCCTTTACTGACTGCTTGCTCAGTGCACAGCTTTAACAACATCGGCGAGAGCCTACAGCCACGTCCCTCTCACAGTTAAAAACATAAATACATAAATGAACAAAAAAGTAGGGAAAAAGAGCGCATGGTGATATTAACCGTGAGATCCCCGTCGTTCGGCGGCCTGTCCCTAGTCCCTCCATTTGACAACAGTTTAGCCGCCTCACTGTCATGCACCCCTGTTCCTGCAACTTCAGTCATGAAGATAACCTTTCGCTCCCTCCACTTTACCAGCGCTACGGACAGAATTTCAAAGAGTGTGGTCCAGTCAACACTGTGAAAAGCCTTCTCTAATTCTGTAAATACTACAAACGTAGGTTTTCCTCTCTTCAGTCTGTCTTGTGAGATAAGTCGGGACTTAACTGCTAAGTTCACCAGTCCCTAAGCTTACACACTTTTTAACCTAAATTATCCTAAGGACAAACACACACACCCATGCCCGACGGAGGACTCGAACCTCCGCCGGAACCAGCCGCACAGTCCATGACTGCAGCGCCTGAGACCGCTCGGCTAATCCAGCGCGACGACTATCCTACACTAACAGGGAAAGTATCTCAGCTCGTCTGGCTAAAACTGAATAAAAATTATTTCAAAATGTCGAGATTTGTTTGTTCTACCACCCATGAAAAACAGTTACCAGAAAAAGTTTGCATTTGTGTGCAGACGATGTTTCAAGGTTAACGAACATAAGACTGCAGAAGCGTAAGTCGCTGGATAAACACTGCCGTGGAACAGACAACTTTGACCAGCTGGTACGCAAGAGTCGTCAATCAGCCGTTGTTTGTCAAACAGCTACTCTTCTATGCTTGAAAGAACACATGTTAACATACACACAATGTTTTTACCTTATTTCTCAAACAACTGTAAGGGGCAGTCAAACGAAAGCAAGACACATGGAAAAAGTAAGTAAACTGTTTATTATCTGAAAAGTAATCGCCGTAACTGTTAATGCATTTATCGCACTGTGAGACTAGGCGATCAAAGCCTTCACGGAAAAATACACTACTGGCCATTAAAACTGCTGCACCATGAAGATGACGTGCTACAGACGCGCAATTTAACCGACAGGAAGAAGATGCTGTGATATGCAAATGAATAACTTTTCAGAGCATTCACACAAGGTTCGCGCCGGTGGCGACACCTACAACGTGCTGACACGAGGAAAGATTCCAACCGATTTCTCTTTCACAAACAGCAGTTGACCGGCGTTGCCTGGGGAAACGCTGTTGTGGTGCCTCGTGTAAGGAGGAGAAATGCATACCATCACGTTTCCGACTTTGATAAAGGTCAGACTGCAGCCTATCGCGATTGCAGTTTATCGTATCGCGACACTGCTGCTCGCGTTGGTCGAGATCCAATGACTGTTAGAAGAATATGGAATCGGTGGGTTCAGGGGTGTAATACGGAACGCCGTGTTGGATCCCAAAGGCCTCGTATCACTAGCAGTCGAGATGACAGGCATCTTATCCACATGGCTGTAACGGATCGTGCAGCCACGTCTCGATCCCTGAGTCAACAGATGGGAACGTTTGCAAGACAACAACCATCTGCACAAACAGTTCGACGACGTCTGCAGCAGCATGGACTACCACCTCGGAGACCACGGCTGCGGTTACCCTTGACTCTGCATCACAAACAGGAGCGCCTGCGATGGTGTGCTCAACGACGAACCTGGGTGCATGAATGGCAAAACGCTTTTCTTTTTTCGGATGAATCCAGGTTCTGTTTACAGTATCATCATGGTCGCATCCGTGTTTGGCGACATCGCGCTGAATGCACATTGGAAGCGTGTATTCGTCATGGCCATACTGGCGTATCACCCGGCGTGATGGTAAGGGGTGCCACTGGTTACACGTCTCGGTCACCTCTTGTTCGCATTGACGGCACTTTGAACAGTGAACGTTACATTTCAGATGTGTTACGACCCGTGGCTCTACCCTTCATTCGATCCCTGCGAAACCCTACATTTCAGCAGGGTAATGCACGACCGCATGTTTCAGGTCCTGTACGAGCCTTTCTGGATACAGAAAATGTACGACTGCTGCCCTGGCCAGCGCATTCCCCAGGTCTCTCACCAACTGAAAACGTCTGGTCAATGGTGGCCGAGCAACTGGCTTGTCACAATACGCCAGTCACTACACTTGATGAACTGTGGTATCGTGTTGAAGCAGCATGGGCAGCTGTACCTGTAGACGGCATCCAAGCTCTGTTTGACTCAATGCCCAGGCGTATCAAGGCCGTTATTACGGCCAGAGGTGGTTGTTGTGGTTAACGATTTCTCAGAATCTATGTACCCAAATTGCGTGAAAATGTAATCGTATGTCAGTTCTAGTATAATATATTTGTCCAATGAATACGTTTATCATCTGCATTTCTTCTTGGTGTAGCAATTTTAATGGCCAGTAGTGTACTTTCTGTTGTGTACAAAACCATGAATGTAGCCAGACGTGCAGCTCTCAGTTCGAAGCAAATCGACGACCACGAATCCCTTTTTTCAGGGTTCCACAAATATGGAAATCGGATGGGGAGAGATCGGAATTGTATGGAGAATGTGTAAGGGCTTCAAAGCGAAACTTCTGCAGCGAATTCGAAACAACACGCACGCCAGCTCCAGGGGAGTCATGAAGACCCTTTTCTTTGACTGCACGGGCTCATAGCACATGGAGTTTTTGCGACACGGTGCCACTGTTAACGCACAGTGGTACGTGGAAATTTTGCAAAATCTGAAGCTTGCCATCAAGTCCAAACCCCAGAAGTGTTGATGGTCGTCATCTCTCTGTTGCAGGACAACGCATGCTACACATGTTGTAAGCTTCTTTCGACTACGCTGCAGTAGTTTCGCTGGGAAGCCCTCACTCAATTTTAATGCAGTCCCGATCTCTCCCCATGCAATTTCCATAAAGACATTCGTTGCCGCCGGTTTGCTGCCGACGAAGAGGTGTACGCCTGGGCACCATCATAGTTCCGTACGCAACTGCAAACACTTTTCCATTAATTATTCACCCTCTCATCTCACAGCGGGGTAAAGTATAAACAGTTACGGTGATTACATTTGAAATAATAAACAGTTCACTTACCTGTTTTCGATCTGTCTCGTTTTTATTTGACTGCTCTGTATGCAAATGCGGATTTTCAGTGAAGTGATGAAAACGCAACCGAAAGGAACAGTGTGTGTATTTGTTAAGGGTCTTACTCCTTTGCTAATTTTTTGTTTACTCGTCTTTATCCTCACACCTGGTTTCTTATATGTTAAATATGGCACTTCAAAATTTAAGTCTAAGTGTAAATTTTAAGCGCTACTACAAGAATACCCATGCACAGTCCATCCTCCTATATCAGTGAGAAAATACTTTTTCCTCTTACCTTCTCTCACAAGTAAACTTCACTCGAAGCACGTAAAATTTCTCTCGCAGCTCCAGTAGCACTTCAACGGCAGCGAAGTTAGCGAGCGAGAATTCGTACCGTGACGCCAGAGTCAGGCAAACAACTGCGCAGGACAACTTGTCAATAGCAGTTTATTCGTGGACTGCGTACAAGTATTTACCCTAGCGAGCGGGATTCTCACTCAGAAATGTGTAGCAGATGTGCGACAGCACGCTAACATCAGACGAGCAACATCAAAGAGATTGGCAGAACTGTCGATATGCGCGCTGCACAGCCGAGAGTCGATAGCGCTCTCGAAATAGTCGGGAGCCTTTTGCGGCTCTCCATCGACTCGTTTCACAGCCTATCGCTCGACATGTTGTAACAGCTGTTGTTACATCAGTTCATCTGGGCGAAGGAATAGATTTCAAAACTCCAAACGCTTAAATATGTCTTTCATTTTCGCCCCACAAGTGAATGATTTTACTTCGACAAAATATTAGGACCAAAGTACGCTTAGAACTGAAACGACTATCATTTTCCCATTAGTATACTATATAATTACCAGAAGTCGGTCGGTAATATACAGTATAATGTGGATTTAGCTAATCTGTATTTAAACCGGAGAAAAGCTCTCTCTACCTACTGAATTTCGGTGAAGAAAATGCTTAGACACGAATAAGGCTCAGATACTGAGTCGATTTCTAGTTCTGCTGCCACTAACGCCTGAAGTTGATGAAGATCGGACAATTGGCTGGAAACTGTTCATTTTTTGTTCTGCTTAACTGCATGTAGACGTAACAAAGATGCAAAAATATATTAAATTAATAAAAAATATGTTAAATTAATAAAAAATATTTTCACCGTAATTTAACTCTTAGAACATGTGTAGGGATTGAAAACGCGTTTTGATCACAAATGGCTCTTAAAAGGTTCCACATTTCCACTTTCCATTATTACGTAAGTGCATACAACTCATTTATTTTATATGGTACCGATTGCAGCAAATTAGCGTACTTTTCTGCGTTAAGTCATCACACAATATAAACTACTGGCCATTAAAATTGCTACACCACGAAGATGACGTACTACAGACGCGAAATTTAACCGACAGGAAGAAGATGCTGTGATACGCAAATGATAAGCTTTTCAGAGCATTCACACAAGCTTCGCGCCGGTGGCGACATCTACAACGTGCTGACATGAGGAAAGTTTCCAACCGATTTCTCATACACAACAGCAGCTGATTAGCGTTGCCTGGTGAAACGTTGTTGTGATGCCTCGTGTAAGAAGGAGAAATGCGTACCATCACGTTTCCTACTTAAATAAATATCGGATTGTAGCCTATCGCGATTGCGGTTTATCGTATTGCGACATTCCTGCTAGCGTTGGTCGAGATCCAATGACTGTTAGCAGAATATCGGTGGGTTCAGGAGGTTAATACGGAACTCCGTGCTGGATCCCAACGGCCTCGTATCATTAGCAGTCGAGATGACAGGTATCTTATCCGCATGGCTGTAAAGGATCGTGCAGCCACGTCTCGATCCCTGAGTCAACAGATGGGGACGTTTGCAAGACAACAACCATCTGCACGAACAGTTCGACGATGTTTGCAGCATCATGGAGACCATGGCTGCGGTTACTCTTGACGCTGCATCACAAACAGGAGCGCCTGCGATGGTGTACTCAACGACGGACCTGGGTGCACGAATGGCAAAACGTCATTTTTTCGGATGAATCCAGGATCTGTTTACAGCATCATGATGGTTGCATCCGTGTTTGGCGACATCGCGGTGAACGCACATTGGAAACGTGTATTCGTCATCGCCATACTGGCCTATAACCCGGCGTGATGCTATGGGGTGCCATTGGTTACACGTCTCGGTCACCTGTTGTTCGCATTGACGGCGCTTTGAACAGTGGACGTTACATTTCAGTTGTGTTTCGACCCGTGGCTCTACCCTTCATTCGATCCCTGCGAAACCCTACATTTCAGCAGGATAAAGCACGACCGCATGTTTCTGGATACAGAAAATGTTTGACTGCTGCCCTGGCCAGCATATTGTCCAGGTCTCTCACCAATTGAAAACGTCTGGTCAACGGTGGCCGAGCAACTGGTCGTCACAATACGCCAGTCACTACTCTTGAAGATCTATGGTATCGTGCTGAAGCTGCATGGGCAGCTGTACCTGTACACGCCATCCAAGCTCTGTTTGACTCAATGCCCAGGTGTATCAAAGCCGTTATTACGGCCAGAAGTGGTTGTTCTGGGTACTGATTTCTCAAGATGCACCCAAATTGCGTGAAAATGTAATCACATGTCAGTTCTGGTATAATATATTTGTCCAATGAATACCCGTTTATCAACTGCATTTCAAATGGTTCAAATGGCTATGAGCACTATGTGACTTAACTTCTAAGGTCATCAGTCCCCTAGAACTTAGAACTACTTAAACCTAACTAAGGACATCACACACATCCATGCCCGAGGCAGGATTCGAACCTGCTACCGTAGTGGTCGCGCGGTTCCAGACTGTAGCGCCTAGAACCGTTCGGTCACCGCGGCCGGCGATCTGCATTTCTTCTTGGTGTAGCAATTTTAATGGCCAGTAGTGTATAACGTGGAATTAACCACGCAAATATTCTTAAGCAGTGCAGGAGCGGACGACATACTGCTGACGAACACATCATAATACTGTAGTAAAACAAGAGTAACCATCTTAAGATGGGGCGGATATGCCGAAACCGGCAACGGCTATAAAATAAAGCTTTTCTAAAAGTATCCAGCACTGAGAATCAAATGACGTATGTTGAGGCGGCAGTGTAATCATCATTGCGAGGCCTGTCAGTTTACCAAAAAAAAGATATTCTCCTACCTAGGCGAACACCTTGCCCACCTAGCCTGGTGGAAACTTTGATGGTGCGTCGTTAATAAATAATGGGCAATAGACATAAAAGTGGGAAAGCGGTGTCGGCACTATGGTGGCCATCATGGAAGCGGACGCTTTCCTTGCACGAATTACAACCTGTTAACTACTAAACGCATCTCGAAAGCACCAGACAGAGATTGATAGGTCGGTAATGCCTTCTCGGATAACTGCAAAGACGACCTACTTCCAACGGCTTTGGTTTTCGCGCCCGTAAATAAAACTTATCCCATCAGGATTTAACTTCATTAGCCGCGCGCCTCCGTCTCAGAAGTTTGAAGCACCCCATTAATTTCGCTGCATAAAGGCCTGCCAACGAAGGAGGGAATTACATTGTTATTCCTTGTCGGCAATCTCCGCCCAGCGGCAAACGCAGGCCGAGGCGTCGACACTGTGTCCTAACCCCACGAATGGATGATTCTATTTAGCAAGCCCGCATTCAAGTTCATCCGCGAAAATGCGGAAACATTTCCACCCCAACAGCATCGCGTCTGTTCCATCGGAGTGACAAAGAACGGGTTGTATATATTCGTTTGTTTCTTTATATGGAAACGTGGAAATTTATAGTTAATGCAGTAACAAGTACATAATATATGTAGGCCAAAACACGAGAGATGAGATGCAACTTAGGTCTTCAGATTACGCGAGCCCATAAATTTGCAAAAACATATAAAATAATCACCGACTTTCGTAGAGTTTCTAACATGCACATGAACTGTAATTGTAAGATAGTATTCGCTCTGTATCTACTAATACAAATTTACAGTATGCACTAAAGAAACAGAGTGGCAAGGTGCTGTGTCGTCCGAACAAGACAGAGCCAGGGCAAAAGCACCACAATCACAAACATGCGCGCTGGTGTCAGTGCCATAGTCTTGCCACTTGCACGAGTTCCACCAGCGCCACAGGCGGCGCTGAGGATGAAGATATCGACTTCGCCTCGGCCAATTGCCGGCCGAGTACAATCCGCCAATGATCGGACGACGACAAACAGAAGCCTACTCGGAAGACAGAAGAGCAGCTACATCTACATCTACATTTATACTCCGCAAGCCACCCAACGGTGTGTGGCGGAGGGCACTTTACGTGCCACTGTCATTACCTCCCGTTCCTGTTCCAGTCGCGTATGGTTCGCGGGAAGAACGACTGCCGGAAAGCCTCCGTGCGCGCTCGAATCTCTCTAATTTTACATTCGTGATCTCCTCGGGAGGTATAAGTAGGGGGAAGCAATATATTCGATACCTCATCCAGAAACGCACCCTCTCGAAACCTGGAAAGCAAGCTAAACCGCGATGCAGAGCACCTCTCTTGCAGAGTCTGCCACTTGAGTTTGCTAAACATCTCCGTAACGCTATCACGCTTACCGAATAACCCTGTGACGAAACGCGCCGCTCTTCTTTGGATCTTCTCTATCTCCTCTGTCAACCCGACCTGGTACGGACCCCACACTGATGAGCAATACTGAAGTATAGGTCGAACGAGTGTTTTGTAAGCCACCTCCTTTGTTGATGGACTACATTTTCTAAGGAGTCTCCCAATGAATCTCAACCTGGCACCCGTCTTACCAACAATTAATTTTATGTGATCATTCCACTTCAAATCGTTCCGCTCTCGCCCACTTGGTTATAGGTCATCGTCAGGGGCTGACTTAGACAGGGAACGTCGTTTAGTGAACTCTTATAAGTGAACAGACAGTTGTTATAAACTGCATTTTCGTTGTACTGTGAAGTTAACTACGATTATTTGCACTTTGCCATTGCCGCCTTTTTTGTGTTATATTACAAGCAGTGTTGCACACTTAATCATTCATCTACTCGTAAAGATAAGTAAACCTTTTAACACATTTGTGTGGCTTCGTTACTAATCTGTTGGAGTGTTGTAGAACGTTCGTTATTCTATCCTGTTATCTCACCCCGGGTCATAGCCGTGTAACAGTGGCAGGGGGAATCTGTCTTAGCGGTGTACTGCACCAGAAACCGTTTCACGAACTCACAAACTCGGCCTACCGTAACAACCGTGGCACCTCGGCCTCCACAGCAGTAGCCGTCGAGGCCTTTACAAAACTGGCGACGAAAGTTTACAAAAAACGATCTGACGTGGAATAAAGACGCATACCTTTGAAACCGTTGCGTTTAATGCACTGGGGTTTACACAGCCGGAAAAAAAGAACTGACAGAGCGTTAACGGATCTCGACGTGAACGCCAATTATTTATTTATTTATTTATTTATTTCATTAACAGTACAGAGTAACTCACCGCATTGAAATTTAAGGTGGGTCGGATGCTTCTGAATCTAATACCAAAGACTTCTCATTGTTACAATCTTATTGGTATGCAGTTGTTAATGCTTTTTTTAAAGAATATAAAGAACATAATATATGAAGATTTCTCTGAGGTTACAGCGATTTGAATGCTTAACAATGGTTAAAATGGTTCCATTTAATATATTACTACCTAGCTGGTGAGAATATAATTAACATAATGCAAATGTCAAAAAAAGTAAAAAAAAGATAATGCAACACAATGAGCGTGGTGAAAATAATTTGTAGTATGTAGAGGGAAGTGATATGCTGTATTTGGATGTGTAATACAGTCTAAGTAGCATGTTGGTTAATAATGGCCTATTTCTACCTATTTCAGATGAGAAGGTCTCGGTACAACCTTGAGGTATTCTCATCTGAAATGGTTTGTGCTAATCTGTTTACACAAATTATACAGATTAAATAGTGATTGAGCACTTCAACGCCAATAGTAACCGCGAACGAGGTATAGGTCGTTCATTAATGTGCTTCCACATATTCGCCGCTGTGACAAATACCATCACCAACGTAACCTGGCCACGCACATCTGCAATATCAGATGCGTGTTCCTTCATAGGCACCTAAAAAGTAAGTTCAATTTGGTCAGGTCCAGAGCCACTGAGTTGGTTCGACTCTTCCAGTCCAGCGGTAGAGGACTAGATTTATTTTTTTCTTCTTTACTGCACTTTCATTACTCTCACCCACTATGGGCGGGGGAGGGGGGGGGGGAGGGGCGATAGGGACGGGAGTTGGAGGCTGCCTGCGGTACAAATGTCCCGCTCTTCATCCAACCGTTTTTTAAATATATAAAAATAATATAATGCAATTTAGAACGAAGAGCAGATTATGTAATGGATTACACGTAGTTTTAAATATATTAAAACTGGTTTGATTTATGGTAAAAGCATGACACACATGCAACCACACACACACTATATACAGGATGTTTCAAAAATGACCGGTATATTTGAAACGGCAATAAAAACTAAACAAGCAGCGATAGAAATACACCGTTTGTTGCAATATGCTTGGGACAACAGTACATTTTCAGGCAGACAAACTTTCGAAATTACAGTAATTACAATTTTCAACAACAGATGGCGTTGCGGTCTGGGAAACTCTATAGTACGATATTTTCCACATATCCACCACGCGTAGCAATAATATGGCGTAGTCTCTGAATGAAATTACCCGAAACCTTTGACAACGCGTCTGGCGGAATGGCTTCACATGCAGATGAGATGTACTGCTTCAGCTGTTCAATTGTTTCTGCATTCTGGCGGTACACCTGGTCTTTCAAGTGTCCCCACAGAAAGAAGTCACAGGGTTTCATGTCTGGCGAATAGGGAGGCCAATCGACGCCGCCTCCTGTATGTTTCGGATAGCCCAAAGCAATCACACGATCATCGAAATATTCATTCAGGAAATTAAAGACGTCGGCCGTGCGATGTGGCCGGGCACCACCTTGCATAAACCACAAGGTGTTCGCAGTGTCGTCTAAGGCAGTTTGTACCGCCACAAATTCACGAAGAATGTCCAGATAGCGTGATGCAGTAATCGTTTCGGATCTGAAAAATGGGCCAATGATTCCTTTGGAAGAAATGGCGGCCCAGACCAGTACTTTTTGAGGATGCAGGGACGATGGGACTGCAACATGGGGCTTTTCGGTTCCCCATATGCGCCAGTTCTGTTTATTGACGAAGCCGTCCAGGTAAAAATAAGCTTCGTCAGTAAACCAAATGCTGCCCACATGCATATCGCCGTCATCAATCCTGTGCACTATATCGTTAGCGAATGTCTCTCGTGCAGCAATGGTAGCGGCGCTGAGGGGTTGCCGCGTTTGAATTTTGTATGGATAGAGGTGTAAACTCTGGCGCATGAGACGATACGTGGACGTTGGCGTCATTTGGACCGCAGCTGCAACACGGCGAACGGAAACCCGAGGCCGCTGTTGGATCACCTGCTGCACTAGCTGCGCGTTGCCCTCTGTGGTTGCCGTACGCGGTCGCCCTACCTTTCCAGCACGTTCATCCGTCACGTTCCCAGTCCGTTGAAATTTTTCAAACAGATCCTTTATTGTATCGCTTTTCGGTCCTTTGGTTACATTAAACCTCCGTTGAAAACTTCGTCTTGTTGCAACAACACTGTGTTCTAGGCGGTGGAATTCCAACACCAGAAAAATCCTCTGTTCTAAGGAATAAACCATGTTGTCTACAGCACACTTGCACGTTGTGAACAGCACACGCTTACAGCAGAAAGACGACGTACAGGATGGCGCACCCACAGACTGCGTTGTCTTCTATATCTTTCACATCACTTGCAGCGCCATCTGTTGTTGAAAATTGTAACTACTGTAATTTCGAAAGTTTGTCCGCCTGAAAATGTACTGTTGTCCCAAGCATATTGCAACAAACGGTGTATTTCTATCGCTGCTCGTTTAGTTTTTATTGCCGTTTCAAATATACCGGTCATTTTTGAAACACCCTGTATATGTATGGGGGGGGGGGGGGGTTGCATGTGCGCCAGGGTTGGAACTTTAATAGTGGCAACTGTTTATTTACAGCCCGTAGAAACAGATACGTGTTTCAAAGTTTCTTCAGCAATATTCAGTGAGAAACATTGAGAACATCTTAAAAATTTTACATTTAGCCGAAAAAGGAGCCACTATGAATACGTTAGAAGAAATAGAAATATACACACACATACACAAAAACAGCACCCCAGACTATAGTCTTAATGAACAAACAGAGTTAGCTAACACCCCTTTTCTGAAAAATTTCCAAAAATTATTTTCCACCCTCCAAAGTAAATAATATTCCTACGCCTATCTGCAGATCAAGTAGCAAATTTATATGTTACTACAGTTCTCATGATGCTACATGTAAATATATAATGCACTGTCTTACCTATACAGTATTAAAAAATGGAACAACTTTATAATTAATCTACAGTATTCCCTCTAAAACTCAGAAAATCAGTGTCTCTCTGTACTAGTGTAAAAGGCGTTTCACTTGCATAAGTGAATACATGATCGTTTTCCAAACATGGGACATCTCCATAATGTTACGATATATCATAGCATCTTTGACACTCATATGTTTGTAAGCACTTTGTATGTATCAAAATGTGTGATGCGTGTTACAAATCTATTCTGTGACAAATCTTAAGTGTTCAGTGAGAAAAATTCACGTGCACTACGATAATAATGCAGTGGGAATGTATTCACATCTGTTGGACGAATGTTACGAAAACAAATACTCCAAGCAGACATTTCACGTAAGTCACATCCTATGCTAATCTGTAACGCACATGTCCGGGGTGCTGTTTTTGTGTGGCGTGCTTATAATTAAGTATTATTTATATTTTCGGACAATTAATCTGTAAAAAAAAACGCACCACATGTTGTAATGAAAGCATGAAAACCGTCTGAAGATGGATCGTAACGATTCGAAACCGGTAACGGTACCCTTTGAATAAAGGAACTGAAAATAAATTTGTGGCTGGTTACTGTCTCAATACTATCAACAATTATATGAAATACTGAAAACCAAATTTTTTTGGCATTGGAAGCGGTTAGATAAAACCACGCAACTGGAACCGTGTACCCGTTTTCGGCGTTTATTAATACAGATGATTATCTTTCCATAGACTGCAAATGGACTTCTTTTTCATTATTCCCCTTTCAGTGCTACAATATCTGAGGCACTGATCCTGTCGAATCAATTAACTACTTAGAAATGTTTTAGGAGGAAGCTTTTCCGAAAGCAAATAGTTTGAAACTTCTCGCCTAGAGGAAATTGGCACGAGTAATGCGCCGTTTATATCCGTTTCCAGTTAATTAGGGCGATTCACTCGCCGCATTTGCATCCGATTGGAGGGAGCGGGAATTTTGTGCCGATGCTTCACAGCGGCAACAGTTGTTTTGGTGCCCGTCTAACGGACCGCAGCAAAATGCAAACTCTGTCATCCCTTGTCGTTTTCCGCTGACGAAACACGTTCGGTACAGTAGTATTTTTCGCATCAAAGTGAACCGTTAAGGAGGCCGTTTCTCGCCTTAGGAACACACTGAAATTCCATTGGTCTATTTAAGATCTCATTTTGTTGTCTAGTCTGTATCTGGAGGGTTTCCAACATTAAGAACCATCCTGCAATTATGTAAATGCAAGATATTTGTAGGAAAAGGTGAAACATAGCTACCAGTACATTTATAGAGGAAGGTGAAGATGAAATGGTCTCCTAACCAGTGTTTTTAGATAAGTCTTAAAGACTTTCTCACACCAAGTGTCAACTTTCATATGAAAAACACTAGTGGAAAATCAAATACGAAGCACAAGCCCTACACAAATAAAGTTTTATCCTCGTTCACTGCAATCTGTTCGTTGTATTACATCGTACACGTACTGATGGACTAGGGATACCTTTTGCAGCCTCGTAACGCATGAGGGTAACAGCCTAGAGCGACCTAAAGCGGAATTACCACATAAAACTAAGTGTAGGGAAGCCGATGCCAGATTGCGATTCTTTGACAGAATCTTAAGAAAATACAATTCATGTATGATACGGAAAACTTACAAAATACTCGTTCGATCTATTCTTGATTATTGCTCGTCGGTTTGACGTTCGAAGAATAATCAGACAACATATTTCTCCTCAGACACATATATCTCACGAAATGACCATGACAAAAAACAGGGGAATTCGAGCTCGTACGGATGCATACCAACAGTTATTCTTCCCACGTATTCACGAATCGAATAGGAAAGCGGGAAAGTTATAGTTAGACTTCAAGTGCCCTCCGCCAGACACCCTAAAGTGGCCTGAGAAGCCTAAGTGTATGGAGATGTCTAGTGTCGTAGTGCACTACTGAATTCGTCTGTCGATACGAATATAGAATCCGGTGTCACCTTTGGACATTAGAATCATTGGCACTGTCCACCTGTTGCCCGAACTCATAAGGAATGTTGCCGATAGGGCGGAAGCGATCGGACGCCCTCCCTGCATATCTAGTTAGCTATGTGGTTGGCGAACGTTTTGTGGAGACCGTGGAGTAACGTGAGACTTCTTCGCCTCCGTATCCACAACTAACTTTAGCGACGCTGTGTTGTTTGGATGGTACAATGCAACTTTTCACTCCCGTCTCTTTCAAAGCTATCTTCAAGAATTCAGCATGACTTCTACATCCAGTATCATCTATCCGATCTGGATTATGTACTCAGACGTATGCCTACAAGCTACAGGGCAATTCCGACTGACCGCCGGGTCAGCCTCTGCCATTCAGATACGGTGTGGAGAGCCATGGGGTCAGCACACCGCCCTCCCCAGCTGTTGTCAGCTTTCCAGACACTGGAGCCGTTACTTCTCACTGAAGAAACTCGTCAGCTTGCATCACGAGGATGAGTACACCTCGTTCCAGTTCTATGGCAGTACCAAGAATCGAACTTCGTTCTCCCTGTTTTACTTAGACAAGTCGACCATTGAGCTAAGGAGTCAATGCATATTCACCGCTCACACTCGATTATTTCCCTCTATCAGCCCTTCAACTACCAGAAACCTCTACTCGTGACTAGTATAATTTGGGGGAGGTTTTTTTCCAAAGTGTCGCACGTCTCTTCAGCAACAGTTTTCCGTTTTACGTGAAAAGGCGAAATGGGGGTAATCCTTCTCGTTAGTTACAAAAACTTTGGTTTTAACTACCGAAATGCTTGTCATTCTGCACGCTAATCGCTATACAACCGAGTTACAAGTCATCAGGGCTCTAGTATGTACAATGTGGATGAGTCTCTGATGCTAATGGACATCGATAATTTCGTTTGTAAGACTGTAACCTCACACAAAACTATTTGTACGAAAATGTCATACGTCATGCGTTAGTGTTTACATTTTGTTTGAGCAGAATAATTTTGGAGTTATTCAAGAAGAAATTATAAAAAATTAATTTCTACTGAATGTTTGCTAAATTTATGTAAAGAATATTTATTAATCAAATTAAATACTGTCTATGCCAGCTGTGCAAGCAATTAGAATATTTGCCTACAAATGTAATTGCTGATCTTTCTCGCTTGGCAGGAAGAGTAATAGCAATAGAGAGTCTTGTGAGTCTAAATGGAATGATCGGACATTTTTTTTTGTGTTTAGGTGTAACGAACAATTAAAATTTTATGTCATTTGAGTGAATAAATATCATATTAATGTGGAAGCTGTACATTATTTGTGAACCAGCCTCTTGAGAATTATAAAATACTGAAGCATAAAAGAATGAACTATTGTTATTTCGCAGTTGAAGTGACCCAAAAGATCATACGATCCTGGAAAATTTCAGGTTTCTTCGTACAGGAAGATTCAAGACAGTCATTCCCCGAAGAAGAAGACAGTGAAGCTGGCATAAAATCCAGCGAAGTACGAGATACAATATATACTTAATGTGATCACATCCGCTTTTAAAATTCCTCAAATTGACATACGTCTTTAATTAGATTTGTCAATGGTGGTTTGACTTTATGTTGAAAGCCATTTGTTACAAGCCGAAAGGAAAACGGCTAATACCTTGCTCCACAACATATCGAAACGTTTTGAAAGCCCAAACGAGCTCCATGCACTGATACATCTATAGTAGAAACCGGATCAATCTGGCATAGAGGGCAACGAATCCCGCAGGTTAGTTATCGAAAAAAGACCAACACCTCCTTCTTGCAAAAATGCAAGATGAATTGCATATACCTAAACCAGTCATACTGTTTAAGGGTTAACAGTTTTACGACATTAAGTTATTTATAAAATCTTTCGATCAACGAGAGCACTAATACTCCAATGGACATCAAGGCATACATACCACTTACATATTATTTACGTTACTAAGGCTGTTAATAAAATAATCATAAGTTCGTTGGGCTGCCAGTTTCTTCGCTAAAACTAAACTCCGTCCGGACAGGTCTCGGAAGAACCAAGACCGCCGTGCCATCCACGACCTATAGGCGTCATTCAAACGGCTCTAAGTACTATGGGACTTAACATCTGAGGTCATCAGTCCCCTAGAACTACTTAAACCTAACTAACCTAAGGACATCACATACATCCATGCCCGAGGCAGGATTCGAACCTGCGACCGTAGCGGTCGCGCGGTTCCAGATTGAAGCGCCTAGAACCGCAAACCGCACGGCCGATGGTAGTTTCTTCGCTATGTCTAGATAATGTGGCCCCCTATATATAAAGTGACGAAACTACAGTATGCTTACGAAAAAGACGTGCTGATGCGTAAAAGTTTATCGGCTCAATTCTACTGGTAACTCAGTGCGCGTACATCCACTGGCTGCTGCAGTAGTCGACCACTTATCCCCTTCCTTCTTACAATGTTTTTAGTCACGTTTCGTCTTTCATTTTGTCCTAAAGCGAGGTTAATATAGCAAAAAGTAAACATTTATGTGTGTGTGATAATTAATAGCGAAAACAGACACGGGTGAAAATATGCAATAATAGAAGCAAAAAAAAAAAAACTTTCCAGTAAACGGATACGCTAACGAACCACAATGAAACATTGTCCTGGTCAGCGCAAATTTATTTTAGATGTAAACTTTTCAACTGAACCTGCATCTAACTGGGCTAGTTTTTCAGGCATGGCCCATACTAAAAAGAAGTACAATACTACTTTAGCACTTTACATGTTACAATTTTCTGTACAATAGCATGTGTTAAAGGAGATGTGTGGTTTTTGTCCGAAGAACGAGGTTGCAAGGCAAAATTGGTACCTAGCGACGTAACCACCAATTAACACAGTCCCTGCCAGAAGCAACGATGAATGAACAGAATCGGGGTACACAGGCAAAGGGGAGCTCCCATGCGCCATCGCCTCAGCTCAGTTAATTACGTCTGAGCGCCGTGTCGCTCACCACTAGTGTCCAATCATCGCCGAAGACGACAGCATCGCCTCTCTATCGAGCCAGCACTGCGATAATTACACTACTGGCCATTAAAATTGCTACACCAAGAAGAAAAGCAGATGATAAAAGGGGATTCATTGGACAAATACATTATACTACAACTGACATGTGATTACATTTTCACGCAATTTGGGTGCACAGATCCTGAGAAATCAGTACCCAAAACAACCATCTCTGGCCGTAATAACGGCCTTGATACGCCTGGGCATTGAGTCAAACAGATCTTGGATGCCGTCTACAGGTACAGCTGCCCATGCAGCTTCAACACGATACCACAGTTCATCAACAGTAGTGACTGGCGTACTGTGCCAAGCCAGTTGCTCGGCCACCACTGACCAGACGTTTTCAGTTGGTGAGAGATCTGGAGAATGTGCTGGCCAGGGTAGCAGTCGAACATTTTCTGTATCCAGAAAGTCCCGTACAGGACCTGCAACGTGCGGTCGTGCATTATCCTGCTGAAATGTAGGGTTTCGCACGGATCGAATGATGGGTAGAGCCACGGGTCGTAACACATCTGAAATGCAACGTCCACTGTTCAAAGCGCCGTCAATGCGAACAAGAGATGACCGAGACGTGTAACCATTGGCACCCCATACCATCACGCTAGGAGATACGCCAGTATGGCCATGACGAATACACGCTTCCAATGTGCGTTCACCGCGATGTCGCCAAACACGGATGCGACCATCATGATGCTGTAAACAGAACCTGGATTCATCCGAAAAAAAAAATGACGTTTTGCCATTCGTGCACCCAGGTTCGTCGTCGAGGATACCATCGCAGACGCTCCTGTCTGTGATGCAGCGTAAAGGGTAACCGCAGCCATGGTCTCCGAGCTGGTAGTCCATGCTGCTGCAAACGTCGTCGAACTGTTCGTGCAAATGGTTCTTGTCTTGCAACCGTCCCCATCTGTTAACTCAGGGATCGAGACGTGGCTGCACGATCCGTTACAGCCATGCGGATAAGATGCCTGTCATCTCGACTACTAGTGATACGAGGCCGTTGGGATCCACCACGGAGTTTCGTATTACCCTCCCGAACACAACGATTCCATATTCTGCTAAAAGTCAGTGGATCTCGACCAACGCGAGCAGCAATGTCGCGATACGATAAACCGCAATCGCGATAGGCTACAATCCGACCTTTATCAAAGTCGGAAACGTGATGGCACGCATTTCTCATCCTTACACGAAGCATCACAACAACGTTTCACCAGGCAACGCCGGTGAACTGCTGCTTGTGTATGAGAAATCGGTTGGAAACTTTCCTCGAGTCAGCACGTTGTAGGTGCCGCCACCGGCGCCAACCTCGTGTGAATGCTCTGAAAAGCTAATCAAAGGTCGCTACACCTTTGTGAAGTTAATATTTTGTATATTGTTGGTGGGCATGTTATGGGGCGATATTTAGCTGGGTTCGCTGTGTCTGCTTGATCTTTAGGTTTCAGATAAGTTATTCCATGTGTAAGTGTATCAGGGAATGTGTATGGGTCTGCAATGTAACTGTTAAATAATTTAGTTAGATGTGAATGTGTTGAGGTGAATTTCTTTAGCCAGAAATTTGCTATTTTATCTTTTCCAGGGGCTTTCCAATTGTGAGTAGAATAAACTGCTTGGGTGACTTCATGTTGAAAAATTATCACTTCAGGCATTTGTGGTATCATCTTGTACGTATCTGTTTCTGCTTGTATCCACCGTGCATGCCTGTTATGTTGTACCGGGTTTGACCATATGTTGCTCAAGAAGTGTTCCATGTCTTCTATGTTTGGTTGATTGTCTATTTTAATGTGTGTGTTATCTATTGTCTGGTAAAATTTCTTTTGGTTTGTGTTGAATGTTTGGTTTTGTTTCCTTCTATTTTCACTTTTTTTGTATCTTCTAAGTCGTTTGGCCAATGCTTGTAATTTCTGCTTCTTTTCATCTAATTGCTCTATCACTTCTTGTTGTGAGATTTTACCTAACCTTTTTCGTTTTTTTCTGACATTTCATTTCTTATAAATTGTGTTAGCTGTCCGATGTCTTCTCAGTTTTTCTATTCTGATCTGTAGCCTGTGTTGCCATGCTGGTTTTGTGGGTTTCTTCTGTGTGTTGGTTGGTTCTGATCTCTGCCTAGTGTGTATATTTAGTGTAGTGAGTGCTCCTATATAAACCAGTAGTTGTAACTCTTCCATAGTCGTGTTTTCATTTATTTTGTTGTGTATGATTGTGTTGATAGTTTTTATTGTTGTTTCGACTTGTGGGTTATTTGGTGGTCTATGCAAGAATGGTCTAATGTCTGTATTTGTGTCTTTGTATTCTATATATGTTAGCTGAAATTTTTCTTCTATATCTAACATCTGTGTCACTTCGTGTTCTATTTTTATTATTATTATTATTATCTCTGGCACCACGTGGAGAACGCATGCATACTAACAAAGCAACATATGTGTCGCAACCGGAACCCCGTCCAGAGTGTGTAAAGCACGTTCAAGAGACCACTGCTGGAAAGTGAACCGACAGAAAGCTTAAAAGGCAGTTTCAGGTAGGTCTGCGGGAGTGAGATATTGTTACGTTCTTCGTCGAAAGCTGGCTGAAGAAACTGCAGTTGCACGTGCAGTAGAGCAAGGTGCGTTACGGCCCACGGCGGACCTGGGCTTCCGTTCCCCACAGCCTGAGGAGAACAGGACGGACGGTAAGCGTGCTCCGTATGAAGACAGAAGCGCTCGAGCGCACGGGAATGGGATCATTCTTTCCACTGGAGCGTCGAGACGGCCGCATCGGCAATCGATGACGCAGCGGCTCTCCCCATACAGTGCGGCTGATGGACTGCTGGCCACTGAGGTAAGCGTTCTACAGTCCCCTAATAGTCGCGATGTTCATTCTAGGCCGCGCAAGAAGTTCGCGTGTTCGCTCACCGTATGAAAACGCCTTCGCGCTGGCAGCAACGATTTGCTGCCAGATAACCGTGTCACTGTTGAAACTGCTACTGTTTATCATATTTGTTTAAATCTGCGCACTATCTTCGTAAGCACTGCTGCGCGTGCTGTATCTTACGGAATAACGTTTGCACACTCTTTTCGCAAGTTCATATGTTGCACTTTCCACCCTATTCTTTCACAAAAGTAACGAGTCGTGCTTTTAAATTGCACAGCTCGCCACAATAAACAGAAAAACAAACAAAATATTCAAGTAAGTTGTTCTTCCGTCACTGATTGGTAGAACACATACACATTTTTGTTGCGCTGTTGTTGTTGTTGTGGTGGTGGTGGTGCAGGTGCGTGGCTTTTGTAAAATGTGTCTAGAAATTTAGTTGACGAACAGCTGAGGAACTGCCTGTTAGATTTGTTAGGTCAGAATACAGTTTCATTCATTTTACTATGCACTGTAAACGTTAAATCTATTTGTGATAGATGCAAATGGTATCAGACCACTGACAATAAGGGACAGAGAATTTACTGAACCCCTAATGGATAGCCGACCGGAGTGGCCGAGCGGTTCTAGGCGCTACAGTCTGGAACCGCGCGACCGCTACGGTCGCTGGTTCGAATCCTGCCTCGGGCATGGATGTGTGTGATATCCTTAGGTTAGTTAGGTTGAAGTAGTTCTAAGTTCTAGGGGACTGATGACCTCAGCACTTAAGTCCCATAGTGCTCAGAGCGATTTGAACCATTTTGAACCCAAATGGATTAGCTATTCGGAGTGCAAACAATGTACAGGGTGACCCAAAAGTCCGTTAACATATGAAAACTCAATGCTTCACGTAATAACGTAGGCAGACGCTTCAAATAGCGCGGGATTTTATTGGAACCAAGACAAACTGCAATAAATGGCCAATACATGCCGATTCATGTGATAAAAAAGCAAAAATTAGTATAAAGTTTGATTATTAGTAGAGACGATGTCTTTATAACAGATGCTCGAAAGTGGGTCGTTATTCATCAACAAAAGTTGAGGGACAAAGCTGTAAATAGCAGTGTACAGTATATCAGTAGCTATAGTGAGAAACTGCCGTTGGACGTTGTCTTTTAGTATCCGAAATGACGTCGGACGACAGCAATAGAGTGTCGACTTCTTGCAACCCCGCAACCAATAATCACACGGATTTAGATCTCGGGACCTGGGAGGCTCGACACGCTATCGCCACCAAACGACGTGCCCAAGAGATCTGTCACTGATAAGCCAAAACATTATGAGCACTGCCCAACGCGACGTTTGATGCCGCCTGATGGAGTTGCGGGCACATGACGTGGTAACAAAAGTATCTACGCGGAGCAGACACGGACGGGGGATCACCCTAGCGAAGATATGGGTTGCAAATGGGGAAATCCATTGAGATAAGCGACTTTGACAAGGGACCGTTAATTATTAGCACAGCCAGTGAATGATTATCTCGAAAATGGCGAAGCTGGTCGAATGTTCACGTGCTACTGTCGTGAGCATCTGCGGAAAGAAGTAGAAGCACAGTGAACGTACCACTAGACGCTAAATGTTTGGACGTCCACCACTCTTCGTACAACTTGGGGTTTTGAGGCTTGTCTGCTCTGTAAAGTAGGGTGGATGGTGATCAGTGGCATCTTTGTCGAAAGAGCACAATGCTGGTGAACACGAAAGTGTTACGAAGCACATCGTTCGTCGCACATTGTGGAACACGGAGCTCCGCAGCAGACCACCCGTACGTGTTCACATGTTGACCCAACAACATCGTCAATTACGATTTCAGTGGGTGCGTGACCAGCGGGATTCGATCGTAATTCAATGGAAACGTGTCGGCTTTCCGGGTGAATCACATTTTTGCTTCACTGGGTCGTCGGTCGCCTCCACAAATGTCGTCATCGAGGTGAAAGGCGGCTCGAAACTTGCAGCGCGCCACGGAAGCAGGCTCGTGGGAGCAGTATTATACTGAAGGTGACATTGTTCTCCGCTTTCGTGGGAGCTGTAGTAGTAATCGAAGAAACAATGACAGTTGCATCCGTTCATGCGTGGTGTCTTCCCCGACGACAATGTCATCTTTCAACAGTATTATTGTCTCTGTCTAGGAGCCAGAACCATGCTACAGTGCTTTCAGGAGTATTATAGTGAACTTGCGTTGATGTCTCGGCGACAAAATTCGCCTGATCTAAATCCTATGAAACCCTTGTGGATTACTATCGGGCACCATCACTGCGTATGCAAATGAGCGGCGCGTTATTTACGCGAATTACATGGCCTCTGCGTAGACATCTAGTGCCACATACCTCCACCAACCTACCAACAAAACGTCGGATCCCTGATACGCAGAATCAGTAATCTATTTTGTTCCAAAGACGGACAAACGAGCTGTTAAGCAGGTGCTTATAATTTTAGCTCAGCAGTATTTCATACGAGGGGCGTTTGAAAAGTCTGTCCAAAGTCCGAGAGATGGCACCACCGGCGCGTATCGAGGTCATGTTTAGTTAGTAGCATCTTTGGAAAGAACATGTCCTCCTTTAACTCGCGGATGTGTCGGGATTTATACACCAACTACCAAACCCGCCAATGCTTCGCAATTGCTAAGTATATTTGAGAATGAGATATACGAGGGGCGTTTGAAAAGTCCGTGCAAAGTCCGAGAGATGGCACCACCGGCGCGTATCGAGGTCATGTTTAGTTAGTAGCATCTTTGGAAAGAACATGTCCTCCTTTAACTCGCGGATGTGTCGGGATTTATACACCAACTACCAAACCCGCCAATGCTTCGCAATTGCTAAGTATATTTGAGAATGAGATATACGAGGGGCGTTTGAAAAGTCCGTGCAAAGTCCGAGAGATGGCACCACCGGCACGTATCGAGGTCATGTTTAGTTAGTAGCATCTTTGGAAAGAATGCACACCAAGTTTCAGCCATATTGGTCTATTTTTTTGTGTTTGGTATTCGTGTGAATCAAGGAAGTCGAGTGATTGTCAAAAAATGGACGAAAAAGAATTTCGCGTGGTGATTAAACATAAGTTTATGAAAGGCAAAACGCCTCAGGAGACTAAAGAGAAGCTTGATGAACATTACGGTGACTCTGCACCTTCGATTAGAACAGTTTATAAGTTGTGTCAAAATTTTCGGAGTGGCCATATGGGCACAAGTAATACTGAACGATCTGGACGCGCTGTGGAGGTTACGACTCCAAAAATCATTGATAAAATCCATGATATAGCGACGGATGACAGAAGAGTTAAGGAGCGTGAGATTTCTAGTGCTGTGGGCATCTCGAATGAACGGGTACATAATATTTTGCGTAAACATTTGGACATGAGAAAGTTATCCGCAAGATGGGTTCTGCGATTGCTCAAGCTTGACCAAAAACGGACTCGTGTTGCAAGGATGGTTTGTAGCTGTTCAGGAAGAATCCGCAGGACTTTAAGCGTCGTTTCGTCATTGTGGATGAAACACGGATATATTACTATACTCCTGAGACCAAACAACAATCCAAACAATGGGTAACCAAGGGAGAATCTGCACCAAAAAAGGCGATGATCATTCCTTCGGCCGGAAAGGTTATGGTGACTGTCTATTGGGATTCGCAATGGATAATCCTCATCGGCTATCTGGAAAAGGGTAAAACTATTACAGGTGCATATTATTCATCGTTATTGGACCGTCTAAAAACCTAGCTGCAAGAAAAACGCGATTGGACCGCAAAAAAGTCCTTTTCCATCACGACAATGCACCAGCACACACCTAAGCAGTTGTGGTCGCAAAATTAATGGAAACAGGAGTCCAATTCGTTTCATATCCCCACTATTTTCCAGACTTGGCTCCCTCGGACTACTATTTGTTCCCCAGTTTGAAGAAATTGCTGGTGGGACAAAGATTTTATTCAAACGAGGAAGTAGTTGCAGCAACTAATAGCTACTTTGCAGAATTGGACGATTCCCATTATTCGGAAGGGATCAACAAATTAGAACAGCGTTGGACGAAGTGTATAAGTCTAAAAGGAGACTACATTCAAAAATGAAAAAGGTTTACCCCAAACACGTAAGTAGTATTTATTTTTGCACGGACTTTTCAAACGCACCTCTTACGTGTAGTAATACGGGTTGGAGCGTACCTTCCACAGCCAAGCTAGGAATGATGCAATTCTATATGATATCGGCGTACCTCGCACCCATCATGTCGGCATTTTATATACGTTTCTCATGCGGCATCACTGACGCTTTCCAGCGCCATCTGGTGGCCGGTTTTGTACTCGTTTTTCGTCTCCATTAAACCCCATGTCATTTCAGGCATGTATATGACGTTTTACCTCTCTGCCTACATTATTCCGTGAATCGGTGCATTTTCAAATGTTAACGGACTTTCGACCCCATGTGTATTACGAAACAGCTAAAACGGTCACCGACTCGCTCAATCCCAGCTGAAGGTTGCCTGTCTAGCGGCTTACAAGGGCAACGAAATATGATTTTCAGTATCTTGTACAGTTCTTAATAAAATACCACTTTCTTTTCTTTCTTTCTTTCTTTCGCTTACGCCATAGTCCTTTCGCTTACGCCATAGTCCCGCAGGGATCACAGGGTCGGCGTGGTTAGAACGGATTTGGCAAGGTTAGTTTTTAGGGGTGGCCAGATGCTCTTCCTGCCGCCACCCCGTACCCCCAGGGATGGAACCAGTGTACCCCAGCTGTCTGCATCTAGTGTAAATCGTGAGATAGTGCGAACGTGTTGCAAATGTCTGCGACGCCTGTAACTGAGGCGGAACGTGGGGACCAGCCCGGTATTCACGTAGCGGGATGCGGAAAACCGCCTAAAAACCACATCCGGGCTGGCCGGTATACCGGCCCTCGTCGTTAATCCGCCGGGAGGATTCGAACCGGGGCCGGCGCGCCTACCCGAGTCCAGGAAGCAGCGCATTAGCGCGCTCGGCTACCCTGGCGGGTTCTTAAAACTATAAAACAATAAATGAAGAGGACAAAATTATCGGTAGGCTTCTCCGGCACTTGGGAATTTGACCACACTGTTAAGATTCAAAGTGGTTCAAATGGCTCTAAGCACTATGGTACTAAACATCTGAGGTCATCAGTCCCATAGACTTAGAATTACTTAAACCTAACTAACCAAAGGACATCACACACATCCAAGCCCGAGGCAGGATTCGAACCTGCGACCGTAGAAGCAGCGCGGTTCCAGACTGAAGCGCCTAGAACCGCTCGGCCACAGCGACCGGCCACTATTAAGAGATTCGCATCGTGTTCTAGTATGGAAACCACAAGTAGCGACTGCGCCAGGCGTATAAGCCACTCACATAATATGCGTACATTCTGGAATTTTTTTATGTCTGTGTCAATGAGATTGCCACCAGTCATTTGCTTTTAGGGAAGGCCCTGATGACGACGCTACTCAAGTTTAACGTGCCGTGCAGGCTTGCGAGTGCGGCGAAGTCCGTCCCTGTTGGCAGGGTCAGGCCACTGTTTTCGCGGTCCAGCACCCGAGAACACTGGCTCCCCTCGGCGCGGCGAGATGAAGACATGAATTTTTACTGCGCCCTGGCCCTCCACGGCGATTCGCTGTCCACCGCAATACTGCGTGCCCGCAACTCCCCCACCCCCGTGAGACTCGGTGGGACTACCACACACCACGCAGCCGCGCAGGAAATTTAATTCACGCCCCGACGCATAAAACGCCTTGTTCTGCGATAGGTAGGAGCCTCCACATGCGCGGCCGTAGCGCGTTACGGCTTCACATGCACGAGGCGCGAATGGCTCAAGGGTTAGCGGAGTGCTTGGCAAGCTGCGATTCCGACGTTTATAGGCTCGGCGCGGACGAGGTTATTATACGTGAAGACTTGTGGCCAGAGTGGCAGTAAAGAAGAAACGAGAAATACTGGATTGTGCGTGTCCCGGTACTCAAGTTCAGAAGGTCTGCAGGGAGTAGGTTTATGTTATCCCGCGAGGAGGCTCGTGGGCTAAGACACTGGACTCCCATCCTGGAGAGCGACAGTCCGAAATGCCGCCCTAACACTGAGATTCATGTTTTCCAGCGCTCCTCTAAACTGCTTAACGTGAATCCTTTTAAAGGCTGAAACGAGGTGATGTCTTTAGACAACATAGTTATATGGAGATAAACAGCGATTAATTTACTTATAATCAATTATTCAAAATGACAGTCACAATCGCATTATTTATTTTGCCGCCAACCAGTTTCAACCCGCGATGGGGTCATCTTCAGGGCAATGTACAATGTAAAATTATAATATTAGTAAGTAATCATGTACGTAATCTACAAGCAATTAGTCAAAGTTACATAAATAAATGAAGAGAGGATCGTGGTACACCGATGCTACGATATCGAATGCCATGCTACAGCAGACGACACGTTCGAGGAGGCTACTATGACGACGGAATCCTAGCCAAATAGGCTAAGGGGCACTTGATACTTCTTTTTCTAATATGTTAATTTTATAACGGAGAATACACTGATTTTGAAGTTTTTTACTAATTACTAGGAACAACGTTTATGGATAGCAGACAGAACACACCACGACAACGCATGCTGTGCAAAGGTAACGCCGCAGCAGAAGACCACATGGATTGACAACAACATGGCGGAACAATGGTTATGGTACGCCGTTACCATAACAACGAACGCCGCACAAAGATGGTATTACAGCAGACGACTTTTACGAAGCGGCTACCATGACTACAGCGTCCCAACCACACAGGCTAGCAGGCGCTTGATATATACTATCGCCCATGGCAACTGCGTTCCTACCACGAAAGATACTGGGCTCTGCTCCATCCACAAATGATGTGAAAAATGAATGGGACAACAGTTACCTGAATTTTAAATAATTGTAAATTTCTCGAGGTTTAATTAGCTATACTTATTATGTTTTATATTACAACTGGAACAAACTTTAAAATTTAAGATTTCTTGCTTAAGCATGTAACTACCTTTGGTCACCGTGGAGGGCGTTACCGTCAGCCCATGTGTTGTTGGCCGTTACTTAAGCTCATGCTGAAAGCCAACCATGCATAGTTACCAACTCTGCACAGGCAAGGTGAAGACTCCAGCGAGCGACCAAATGGGTATAAAAATCTGTTTATTTATGTAACTTTGACTAATTGCTTCAAGATTATGTACATGATTACTTACTAATATTATAACTTTACAGTGTAAATTACCCTGAAGATGACCCCATCGCGGGTTGAAACCGGTTGGCGGCAAAATAAATAATGCGATTGTGACTGTCATTTTGCATAATTGACTGGACTTGTATTCAAAAGTGATTTGAGTCAGTCTTCCAATTGGCCTGATGCGGCCCACCACAAATTCCTCTCCTGTGCCAACCTCCACCCTCCGTCCTCAATTATTTGCTGGCTGGATTCCAATCTTTCTTTTTATCTGCATTGTTTGCCCTTACAGCTCCCTCTAGTACCGTGGAAGTCATTCCCTGATGTCGTAACAGATGTCCTGTCAACCTGTCCCTTCTCCTTGTCAATGTTTTCCACATATTCCTTTCCTCTCCGATTGTGCACAGAAACTTTTCATTCCTTACCTTATCAGTCCATCTAATTTTCAACGTTCGTCTATACACCACATCTCAAATTCTTCTATTCTCTTGTGTTCTGGTTTCTCCACGGTCCATTTTTCGCTACCGTACACTGCTCTGCTCCTAATGTACATCCTGAGAAATTTCTACCTCAAATTAAGGCCTATGTTTGATCCTAGTACACTTCCCTTGTGCGGCCGGTCGGGGTGGCCGAGCGGTTCTAGGCGCTTCAGTCTGGAACCGCGCGACCAATACGGTCGAAGGCTCGAATCCTGCCTCGGGCATGGATGTGTGTGATGTCCTTAGGTTAGTTAGGTTTAAGTAGTTCCAAGTTCTAGGGGAACTGATGACCTCAGATGTTAGGACTCATAGTGCTCAGAGCCATTTGAACTTTCCTTGTCGAGGAATGCCCTTTTTGCTATTGCTAGCCTGCTTTCGATGTCTTCGTTGCTCCGTCCGTCACTGGTTATTTTGTTGCCTAAGTAATAGAATTCCTTAACGTCATTTACTTCGTGACCATCAATCTTGATGTTAGGTTTCTCGCTGTTCTCTTTTCTGCTGCTTCTTATTACCTTCGTCTTTCTTCTATTTACTGTCAGTCCATTTTCTGTACTCACTAGACTGTGCATTTCATGCAACATACCCTGTAATTCTTCTTCACTTACAGTCAGTACAGCAATGTCATCCGAACCGTATCATTAATATCCTTTCATCATGAGTTTTAATCCAACTCCTGAACCTTCATCGATTTACAGACTGAACAGTAGAGGCGAAAGATTACATCTCTGCCTTACACCCTTTTTAATCCGAGCACTTCGTTCTTAGTCGTTCTCTCTTATTATTCCCTCTTGGCTCTTGTACATATTGTATATTATCCGTCTCTCCGTACAGCTTACCACGATTTTTTTCAGAATTTCGAACATCTTACACCATTTTATACTGTCGAACGCTTTTTCGAAGTCGACAAATCCTATGAAAGTGTCTTGATTTTTCTTTAGTCTTACTTCCATTATCAACCGCGGCATCAGAATTGCCTCTTTGATACCGTTACCTTTCCTAAAGCCAAACTGATCGTCATCTAACATTCGAAAGCATGACAGTTCAAACCCCGTCCGGTCATCTAGACAGTAGCGTAGCTAATGTAACCAATGCCTAGGGCAAATTTCTATTTTGCCTCCCAATTTACTATTTTTCATTCTACATCTTTTTCTTTTTAATAACTTTTGAATACATTATGGTAGTGATAGTGATCAATGTCTTATAAATATTTACTATTAAAAACAGTCTTGATCACGATTTATTTATTAAGGTGACCGGTTTCGACCACTACTGTGGTCATCTTCAGACCATTGAGTAGGAACCTCTTTCTGCTGGAGAATCTCTACTGAATCACTACTGATTCTCCAGCAGAAAGAGGTTCCTACTCAATGGTCTGAAGATGACCACAGTAGTGGTCGAAACCGGTCACCTTAATAAATAAATCGTGATCAAGACTGTTTTTAATAGTATATATTTTTCTTTTTACTCTCTTCTACCCCACCCTCCCTTTCCCACTTTTCTTTAGGTCCGCTTCCATCAACATATTTATGTCCCTATACCAACCTAATCAGTTTAATAATCATGGTTACAAAATACTAACACGAATTACTTATAGATCAATGGGAAACACTGGAGCAAGTCTCAGAAAGAATCAATCTGGATTCCAAGGAAATGATCCTAGGGAGTAGTAAACCTACGACTCATTTTAGAAGATAAGCTGAAGAAAGGCGAACCTACATTTATTCCATTTGTAGATTTAGAGAAATAGTTTGACGAACTTTTTCTCGAATACACTTGATGAAATTTTGAAAGTACTAGGGATAAAAGACAGGGAGCGAAACAAGACTGCAATTACAATTAAAGAGCATCAAATACGAGCAGTAGTTGAGACAGGGTTGGAGCTTATCCCCTATGTTAATTAATGTGCACAGTTGGCAAGCAGTAAAGGAAACCTAGGAAAAATTTGGATATGGAATTGAAGTTCAGGGTGAAGAAATTAAATATTTGAGGGCTGTCGACGACAGTGGAATGTTACAAGAGATGTAAAGGACTTGGGAAGAGCAATTGAACAGAATAGTTAGTTTCTCGAAAAGAAAGTATTTGAAGAATATCAATAAAAATAAAACAAGAGTAATGAATATAGTTGAATTAAATCGGACGATGGTGAGGGAATTAGCTTAGGAAATGAGACAATAAAAGAAATACATAAGTTTTAGTGCTTGGGCAAGAAAATAACTCCTAACTGTAGAAATAAAGAGGATATAAAATGTAGACTGGCGGAAGCAGGAAACACATTTTTGAAATAGAGAAATTTATCAACATTGAATATAAATAGAAGTCTTAGGAAGTCTTTTCTGATGGTATTTGCCAGGAGTGTAGCCTTGTGATGAAATGAAACGTAGGAGATAGTTTCTCACAGCAAGAGAATGTAAACTTCTGAAATGCGCTCCTACAGAAGAACGCTGAAGATTAGATGGGTACATGAGATAACTACTGACGAGGTACTGAAGGGGGGGGGGGGGGTAAAAGTTGTATAAGGAAGAGTAAGGCTTGACTACCAGATAACAGGTTCAAATGGATGTAGATTGCGGTGGGTCGTGCAGAGGTTTGCCTAAGATAAACTCGCATGGAGAGCTGCATCAAACCAGTTTTTCGGCTGAAGATGACAATAACAAAAGCACTTGCCAAACTGTGCTCCTAACGTATACTCTTTTAACACGCAGTCTTCAAGGATCTTAGCTTTGTAAAAGCACCCAAGATAAACTGCACGTGTTCGGTTTCTGCGAAACTTCTTGTCGAGATGTGTGAACCCATGGAACATACGCCATTGTGCATTATCATAACATCCGCACCACATCGATGAACAGCGACGCGCAATGTTAATATTCGTAGCCAGTTTCCATTTACTGAGCTATTTTTATTTTTTTCCGTCACCATGTACGTTTAATATAGCAACGTGCTATATTTTCATTAATTCAGAGAATATTTGTATGGTTCATACAACTGCAAGTAAACTGCGTGCACCAGTCTAATGAAGTGTAGTTATCTGATGGCGGCATAAATGTGTAGCAGCTTCTTCAGTATTATGTCTCGATGCCCCGATGTGACGGCAGTTGTATGGATTCAGCTTGTGTGAATCGCATTCGAAAGCGATGAAAGGAAACACCCCAATTCCACATTTTCATTCTACCTTTGAAATGTTTCCCCAGGACTCCCCGAGGCATATTATGCGGGTGATCCTGACAAATAGCAAACTCGATTCCTGCCTTAATCCATCACAATATATGTCTGATTTGTGTCCGATTGTCCAGGATGGTCTGAACGTGAAACGAAACTTCCATTCATCCCACCCTGCAGCACATGTCCTGGCGCCACCTATTGTTACCTTCCCGGGACGAACCGCATTACAGCGCATCGATAAAGGATCTTTTATCGGAGCGAATCGGAATATTAAGGGGGGAGTTGATGAAAAATACACACTATTTCAAAAATGCACCAAATCCACAGTTTTGGAGATATGGCAATGAAATTTTGTACCACGCTTTACATTAAAGTAACACATTTACATATAAAATCCTTTGATTATATATATTCAACTTTTTTTAAATTAAATTTTAAGTTTGTTTTGAAAAAATAATGTATGTTCCTTTTTTTCAGAAAGTATTCAGGATTTCTACAAAAATTTCTTTGTTTCATCTCTTTATATGTTGTAAGCTTCTCTCATGAGGTTTTTGGAGTAGGTCAAATAGGAAAATTTTCATAATTTTTAAATTATAATTCCACAAGCACAGTTTTAAATTCATGCAAAATTCCAAGAACTTTGGCCCATATCTCAGCTTGCAATAAGAATTTCAAAATTTGTTCTTGAGACAACGTTTATTGGGTTTACAGAAATATGTGTACAAAATTTCATAATTCTAGCATTCGTGGAATCTGAAGAAAAGTTACATAAACTTTAAAAAAACAAACTTTTCAGGAAACGCCATTTGAAGTTCAATCTAACTTTTTTCCTTATCTCACTTCTTCAGAAGGCACCACATTTGTACTCTGCGTCGTATTTCCCTTCAAGATTTCTCTTCTGGTTTCTTGTTGTCAGTCTTCTTTCCTTTACCAGGTCTTCAACTGATTTTTCAGCTGCAGAGACGAGCTGTAAATCTTTCCCTTTCTAACACATTCATCCTCCTGAAGTCCCCATCATTAAATACAGTAACTGTTTCATAAGTTGCAGTTCTGACAACTGTAGCAGATGCAAATTTGTTTTTCGGGCATCGTTTCCATATGACTGAATTTAGAGAGTCGTTTATAAGACACGGAATAGAGTCAAAGGTGATCTATAAAACCAAACGGCCTTCTAGATGCATCCCGCACACGTTTGGTTGAAAGTAATACACAGAATCGTTGCTCACTGAGCTGGTACTGAAGTGCTGCTTCAAAACATGGGCGTGGCAGGGAGGCCGCGTCACACTTTTAATTAATTTTCAGGCACTTCAGATGCGATTTCAACATTGAAACTTTGGGAACTTATTGCTGAATGGTTCAAATGGCTCTAAGTACTATGGGACTTAACATCTGAGGTCATCAGTCCCCTAGACTTAGAACTACTGGCCAGAATTTGCACGGATTTCTTGCGACAGACATTTCCCGGTAGAGTAACTTCCCGTTTTGGTGACATTTCCTGGCCGCCTCACTGACCTGGCCTTTCATGTGCAGCCTTTTTCCTTTAAGGCTACCTGAAGCAAGAAGTGTTCCAAACACGTTGTGCCACCACTCCTGAGTTGAAGGACCGCATCAGAACTGCCGTCGGCAATGTCCCAGGGAATACGTTACGCCGAATTATGGAAAGCCTCCAACGCAGCCTAGATGAATGTGTTGTGCAGAGGGGGCATCATTTGACAGGAGTCATATTCAAAAATTAATCCACGCAATGGACAATGACTTACACATTAGTAAACGGCATACCTTTAACTATTAATTGCCATAAGAGGTTGCTGTGTTGGCAGGAGAGCCAACACCGTGTTGCTAGAGGAGGCCGAAATGCACGCGTTTAATTACACGCACACTGGCGTGAGGTCTGGAACAGGTCAGAGAAATAAGACTAGCAAAACAGGAGGTAACTGGTAGAATACTTAACTTTAATCCACAATTGGTGAACATCTCTCTTGACTGTACATAATTTCCATCTCAATATAAACTGGTAATGGCGCCTTGCTAGGTCGTAGCAAATGACGTAGCTGAAGGCTATGCTAACTATCGTCTCGGCAAATGAGAGCGTATTTGTCAGTTAACCGTCGCTAGCAAAGTCGGCTGTCCAACTGGGCGAGTGCTAGGACGTCTCTCTAGACCTGCCGTGTGGCGGCGCTCGGTCTGCAATCACTGATAGTGGCGATACG